>NC_092872.1:505537723-507937723 GCF_028372415.1 Notamacropus eugenii | reverse complement strand
CCCATTGAAATACTTAAGCACAATTAAGTCCTACTTTGATATGGTTGTATAAAGAGAATGAGAGAGATGTGCTCCATAGTGAATGTGGAGTGCTATGGTATCATAGGCACTAATGATAAATATTCAAGCCAAAGATGAAAAATTAAGAAAAATTATGAAAACCATAAACAAACACACTAAGTTTGACAGTAAGGGTGTGGCATGGAGGAAGAAACACAGGACTAAAAAATCCAGAAAGCTGGATTCTGATGCTGGCTCTGCTGCTAACTGGCAAGGGGACACTGTCAAGGGACTTTCTCTCCAAGCCTCAATTTTCTTACTTGTAAAATGAGAGTAGTAGACTAGATGATCTCTGTGGTTCCCTCTAATGCTAACACTTGATGGTCTATGATTTGTCCCTTGGAAAAAACAGTCTAGTCAAGAAAAAGGTCATGATCTCAATTTCTCTTTCAGTGAAAGGGTGAACCGGTTTGTCATTTATTGGTGGGGATGATCACTCGGGAGTGTTGAGACAAAGACATACTTTCCTAGGGAGGGAAGAGGTTTAAGTTCTGTCTTGAGTGACTCTTGCACAAAACTAGTATATGACTAGGTGGTGGGTATTTCTTCCCAGGGGCCCATCATCTGTAGGGGCATGCTTCTATCCTGTACTGGTTCTCCAGTCCGTTCGTTAGGTTTGCTGTGATGCTGCAAAGATTCTGCCCCAGTCTGGGGACCCTCTCTCCACTGTGAGGGGGCCCATCTTTCTCCTACTCTCTAACTACGTGTTCCATCTGTTTCCTATCCCCCTCTGCTTCCCCTTGGAAATTGCCAGGTATGAATGCACCTGATCATGGTAGATTATCCTCTGTCTGCTCCCATCTCTGGGCCTCTCAACTGAATTTGTCTCAGGTGCCATAAATCCTAGTTAGATTTCTGCCTAGTCCTGAAGCCAGTGAAAAACCGCACTGAGCTCTATGACCTAAGTTCTATGAAATGCTCAGGATCTAAGAACTCCCTGACACTTGTAATGCCTTCTTTAATAAATGCTCTTTGCCTTTGGCAGTGAACTAAACAACTTCTGGAACACAGGTAGTGATTTAAAATGAGAAAGAAAGTGAATGCATTTAACAGTCTGCATTTTAATCAGAACTGCAGCCTAAATCTACCCCCTCTTGGCTGGGAGCCCTGGGTTTCACCTTGAGCAGGATTTCCCAGCTGAAGGGGGAAACTGGTTGGCTGGAACAACTAGTTAATCAATCAAGAAGCACTTATTAAGTTCTTACTGTGTCCCAGACACTGTGCTAGGGATACAGAATAAATGAATCAGGCCCTATCCTCAGTGAGTTTTCGTTGGAAGACCACCAATAGCTGGGGGGAGGGACCAAGGAAGGCTTTATGTAAAAGGTGGCGAATGAACAGAATTTTGAAGGAAACAAATGTTTCTAATAGAGGGAGTTAAGAAAGAATGCCTTCTAGTCCTGGAGAGTAATCAATGCAAAGACCTAGAGATGGGAAATGAATATCTTATGTAAAGAACAGTAAAGGCCAGCTTGGCTCAACCATAAAATTCAGGGAGGAGAATAATGAATAATAAAATTGGACAGGTAGGAGGGACCTGGTTGGGAAAGATTTTATAAGTCAAACAGAAGAGATTACATTTGATCCTAGAGACAATGGGGAGCCGTTAGCAATTAAGAATAGTGGACCAGAATATATACAAGGAGAGCATGTGCCCCTTGATTGGTGGAGATAATAACTATTATTCTTGTTTCACCTTCTCAAAAATTCTCTTTCCAGGAAGCTAGTAAAGTTCTGCTGGTTGATTGATATAGGGTAATGTGGTAAAGAACCAGAGATGGGGGTTCGTATATAACATCATTAGATGCCATAATGGGGAACCTGTGACCTCAAGGCTACATGTGAGCTTCTAGGTCCTTGGGTGCGCTCTTTTGACTGAATCCAAGTTTTGCAGAAAATATTCTTTTATTAAAAAGATTTGTTCTGTGAAGTTTGGATTCAGTCAAAGGGCAACATTTGAGGACCTAGGGGGCCACATGTGGCCTCAAGGCTGCAGGTTCCCCACCCCTGCCATAACCCCTAGATGCTGAAGACAGAAGTAATATTCTTCCCTCACGGGAGATCTTACTTATTAGTCCAGTGTGAATAGGGAGAGTGAGCTCAGAGGGGGCTTTACATATAGACAGGCATATATGCTTAGATATTTTTCATATGTATGTATATATGACATATATGTATGTATGTGTATGTATGTTTGTAGGCTGTCCATCCAATTACATGTCATCCTTTGGAAGAGAGAGAGAACTGACAAGTTGACCAGGGCTATGTCCCACAGGGGGGACTTGATTCCTCTCCCCACCAGGGTTGCCCTCTCCTGGGTCTGGCTTACCAGTCACCTAGCTCTCTCTTCTTGTCCTGGTTGCCACTCCCTAGGATACTATAGGCTGCTGTACCCTCTCTTGGGTGCTTTTCTATGAGATAGAGCAGACTTTTTTCCCCCTACCCTTTCTGCCTCCAGATAAGTTCCTGGTCTGAAGACCCATGCTATAGAGCACACAGTATCAGTGTGAGGCAATTAGCAGGGAAGGAAGCCAGATTCACTGTGCCTTTCACAGGAAAATGGAGCCAAATTCTTTGTGCCTTTGACTGTAAAGATGCCAGGCTCAAGTACAAGGATTGTGGGTGGGAGGTGGAGCAGGGAAGTGTTGTATAGCTTGGAGGGGGCTGCTGAGGGATTTGACCTGGTGTGGCTATTTGGTCCAAGTGCCCAGGCGTCATGGGAATGAGAAGGAGCTTTGGCTGTGGTTGGTCTCTACTGAGACAATGGGGTCTTTGAATAGTTCTCTCCAACCCCCACCCCCTTGGCAAGACCAAAGAACATTCAGTACCAAGGGCATTGCAGGGCATCATTTGAAGGGCATCATAGGGAATATGTTGTTGGACTTTAGCTCAGGGGAACTGGGTTTGAATCCAGCCTCAAATACTTACTAACATGGACTTGTCATTTACTTCTGAGAACCTCAGTTTCCTCATCTGTAAAATAGAAATAATAATACTTGGACTACTTACCCTCAGAGGGCTGTTGTGAGGAAAGTACTTTGTCCATCTTAAAGCACCCTAGAAATGTTCTTGTTATGGGTTTGGTAGAAGAGATGATGTTGTCTGGAGCAAAGAGGATGAGTACATGCCTGTCTTGGAGCCAGTCCACACCTCAGAGTTCCAGGCAGGTAAGAACATTGAGTGAGAGCTGGGCTTTTCCCAAAGAGCAGCTGAGGTCATGGTTTGAGCAAAGTGAAGGCTGTGATGGTAACAAAGACTAGGTTTGGAGTCAACAGACCTGAGCTCAAATCCCATCTCACACTTTTATTTTCATGTCTTTGGTCATGTCAGCTCTCTGAGAGTTTTATTATCTTTCCCAAGTGATAAGTTTGAATTGGTTGATTTCTCAGGTCTTTTGCAGCTCTCAACCCTGTGAGACTGTGTGATGTAGTAGGTAGAGGATTAGGCCTAGAGTGAGGAAGACCTGAGTTCAAATCCTGCTCTAGGTACCATAAGTGTGACTCTAGGCAAGTCACTTAACTTGCTTCAGTTTACCCATATGTAAAATGAGGGTGATGGTTGTTGGACTCAGGATCCTCTGATGTCCCTTTTAGCTCTAAATCTTTCATCCTTTCATCCTAGAGGTTCCCTTTCATTGACTGCACCTATATTTATGGGAAACATGCTTTTTGACTCAAATATTGATGCCCTGGAGCAAGACCTGTTTTCTTCATACAACTTACAGCTGTGGAGCAGCTCATAGAGAACATTGGCTCATATATACTGGACCTCATGGAGCAGTTAGGTGGTGCAGTGGATACAGCACCAGTGCAGGAGGACCTGAGTTCAAATCTCACCTCAGACACTTGACATTCACTAGCTGTGTGACCTTGGGCAAGTCCCTTAACCCCAACTGCCTCATCCTGGGTCATCTCCAGTCATCCTGATGAATATCTGGTCACTGGATTCAGATGGCTCTGGAGGAGAAGTGAGGCTGGTGACCTGCACAGCCCTCCCTCACTCAAAACAATGTCAAGTACATGTCATGTCATTATTTCTCTGATGGCATGGTCTTCTTTGGCAATGAAGGACGAACACACTGAACCTCATTGGCATTAAGCCTAGAAAGAACCTTGAAGTCATCAAGTTTAGCCCCTTCATTTTTCAGTCAGTCAATAAACATTTATTAAACTGCTACCGTGTGCCAGGAACTGTGCTAAGTGCTAAGGCAAAAGACAGCCCCTGCCCTAGAGGGGCTCACAACCTAATGGGGGAAGTCAACATGCAATAACTACAAATAAGCTACATACATATAGAACAAATAGGAAATAATCCACAGAGGGAAGGCACTAAAATTAAGAAGGGTTAGGAAAACCTTCTTTAAAAATGGGATTTTAGCTAGGACTTGCAGGAAACCAGAGGAGCCAGGAAGGAGGAGGGAAAGCATTCCAAACATGGGGGACTGCCAGAGAAAGTCCCAGGAGCTAGGAGATGGAGAGTCTGGCTTGAGAAACACCAAAGAGGCCAGTGTTGCTGTCTTGGAGTCATTCCACACACCTCAAAGTTCTAGGCAGGTAAGAGCACTGGGTGAGAGTTGGACTTTTTTCAAAGAGCAGCTAAGGGCATGGTTTGAGCAAAGTTAAGTGGAAACAAGGATTAGGTTTCTAGTCTTTGTCATATTGAAAGTATGTAGGAGTATGTCAGGTATAAGAAGACTTGGAAAAATTTGGGAATGGGGTGGGGTGCAGATTATGAAGAACTTTAAAAACTAAACAGAGAATTTTATATTTGAACCTGGGGGTGCTAGGGAGTCATTGGAGTTTATGGAAAAGGGGGGTGACATGGTCAAGACTGCACTTTAGGAAGATCACTTTGACTGTTGAGTGGAGGATAGTCTGTAGTGTGGAGAGACTTGGGCCAGCTAGACCCACCAACAGACTATTTATTGTAATAATAGTGGTGTGAATTGATGAGGTCTTGCATCTGGGTGATGGCAATATCAGAAAAGAGAAGGGGGAGTATTAGAGAGATGTTGCAAAGGGGAAATCAACTCATCTTGGTAACAGATTGGATATGGAGGAGAAGAGTGAGAGTAAGGAGTCAAAGAATACTCCTAGGTTGTGACCTTGGAGGACCATGGGGATGATAGTAATGGGAAAATTTGGAAGCAGGGAGGTTTTGGAGGAAAGATGGTGGGAGTAATCCAAAGGTGAGGCATTCTAGGGTAACATCAACAATATGAGAAGGGAGCAAGGGGCTGGAGAGAAGGGGACAGCATAAAGGTGAATTGGTTAACTAAGGGGTCAAGAAGGAGAAAGGAGGAGAGTGTGGCTATTTCAGGGGTAAGTCCTGGAAGGGAATTGAAGAGTCTAGGGAATGGAAGTCATAATGCAGACAAAGAAAAAAGGGTTTGGTTTTAGAACACAGGAGGAGAAGTAGAATACTCATAAATTGTGATCAGATAAGGGAATTTCAGAGTTCATGGACATAGAAGTGGTGCATTTGTGGGCAAAATCAAGGGTATAACCATCTTTTTGTGTAGCTGAGGTAGGGTGGAGGAGTAAGTCATTGAAAACTAGTACGTTGAGGAAGTGGGAGGTTAGGATGTTACAGGGAATGACAAAATGTATGTTGAAGTCTTCTAGCATGAGGACAGGACCTAGGGAAGAGAGAAAGAATTCATTGGAGTTCACTGATGGTGTGGTAAGAAGAGAGATCTCCATTCTAGCCATTCCAACACAGCCTCTGTCAACTCCTGCCTAGTCTCTAGCCTTCCACGGGAAGAGAATATTATACCAACCAATCAATCAACCTATTTGAACTCATTGGAGAAGGAAAGGGAGTGTTCTGGAGACTGGTGGACAGCAGCAAGAAGAATTTTAATTGGATAGTAGATATGGATTGAATACACCTCAAAGAAGGAGAGGTTCCTGAGTGATAATAGTGCTAGAGAGAGAACCTGGAAGTGGTGATGAGGAGAAATGAGAATGCCAACTCTCCCACCTTAACCAGTAAGATGGGAGGAAATGAGTGAAAGTGCAGCCAGTGCTGGAAAGGGAGGCTATGTTATCAGGAGAGAACCATGTTTCAGTGAGAATCACAGTAGAAAAGGAAAAGTTTTTAGATGAAAGGAATTTTGTTGTCTATGAATCAGGCATTCCAGAGAGTGCAGTGGGAGGGGGTAATTTCTGTTTGAGATATTGGAGGTAGATGGAGGGAATTGGTAGTAGGGGATGAGTCTGCTAGGTTCAGACTCTCTGGGAGAAGGGTATGACTGGGGGAGTGTTAATAATTAAGGGAAAATTTTAGGTAGAATTTTCAATGTTCATAGAGTTTTGGCCTCAGGTTGGAATCCTTTCAGACCCTTGGGCAGCTCAGGAAGAGGATCAAGTACTTAGAGTAGAAAGGAGTGACTCTCCTTCCCCCACAGCAGGGGACTAGGCTGGTAACTTAATGAAATGACCCTCTTCCCTTTCCTCAGTGGCAAGAGACTGGTGTCCAGCCTTACTTAGCACAGAGTTTGGCACAGAGTAGGTGTTTAGTAAAATGTTAGTTGATTGATTGGTTGGTGTAATAGACTTCTCTTCCCATAGAAGGCTGGAGACCAAGCAAGAGTTGCCAGAGGCTGTGTTAGAATGTCTAGAATGGAGATCTATCTGTCTTCTTGCCATAGCACCAGAAGACTGGAATGTCTCTTTAGAGAAACTGGTGTCATCCCCCACCACAGCAGCAGGAGACTGGTACAATGGAATAGTTCTTCTCCTTCTGAGGGGGGGCCAAGAACCAGGCAGGTGACATCCATGATGCTTTTCCTGACCATTTTTAGAAAAGATGACGAAAGTGAGCCCAAAGAGGTTAAATCATTTGTCCCAGATCGGCCAAGTAGTACCTAGTAAACAGAACTGTAACGGGAAGCACTTTCGCCTGAGAATTGTTCTGTGGGGACTGGGAGTTAGGGTTAAACAGGAACAGTTTAGAAGAAAGTCTGGAACACAGGTATAATCATCCCATCAGAAGAGCTAGTCTGATACTGGTCCCTAAAGGGTGTGTGTGTGAGGGTTCCTCCCAGTATTGAGGACCTGGGGGAAAGTTGTATTTGACTGATGCTAATTATAGCTGTGGAAGGGTCAGGAGTTTGAACCCAGGCTTTCTGATTCTAAATCCTTTGGATCATGCTGGTGTATATTATTATCATTATTTATTTTGTCTGGGCTTAGGATTTCATCGGGTCCAGAGAGCTGGGGGACAAATTGCTCTACTAATACAGGTCCATGCCTTCTAGTCTTAGAATATTGCCCAGAGGTACTGAGGGATTAGGCAGCTGGCCCAGAATGCTACAGCCAATACACATCAGAAACAACATTTGAACTAACGTCTTCCCCTTTCTCTCCAAGACTTTATGCCATGTCTCTCCAGGGCTCTTTCCACACAGTAGGCTTTATTCCTGCCTTTATTCTGCCTAGGCAAGTCCTATCTATCTTTCAAGTTTCCACTCAAATCTGATCTCCTCGTAGCCTGTCCAACCTACCTCCTTCCACAGAGATTTCCTAGTTCTCATTGCCTAGACCACTTTCTGCCTAGGGTGCTTGCCTTGCAAGGCTTTGTCATTATTAGGGATCTTTGTCATGTATAAAGATACATCCTGTCTTTCCAGACAGCTTGTAAACTCTTTGAAAGCACGGGACTTATTTCTTTATATCCCCTATAGTGCCTAGTTCTGTGCTGAGGGCATAGACACTCCACAAATGTTTGTTGAATGATTGAGTCCATACAGACGCGTCCTGATTTAAACCTAGCACAAAACAATTTGGATTATAATGAAAGAGAACAGGAAGCGGTTTTTTTTTCTGTTTTTGTTTTTATTTTTTTACAAAAGGATAAAGAGCCCTTACCTGGGAGTCAGGATACCTGGGTTTGGGTCCCAACTCTGTTACTGACTGACCAGCTGTGAATCTTTTGGGCAACGTAAGATCTAGCACTGGAAGTGTTACTAGTGATCAGTCACTTCTTTTATTTTCCAGATAAGGAATCTGACCCTTCCACACCTGGCCCTCATTTTCCTCATTTGCAAAAATGGGGTAATAATGTCTGCATTACACACCTCACAGGCTGTTATGACGACCAGATGGGATATGAAATTTAATGTATGTAAAGTTCATCATAAGCTGGAAAACCTGGCACAGTGGATAGAATTCTGGATTTGGAGCCAAAGGACATGCGGTCGAATCCTGACTCTTCCAGCCTGTGTGGCCTTGGGCAGGTCATCTGCACTCTCTGAACCTCATGTATAAAATAAGTGTTGATCTAGAGAGCCTCTGAGGTCCCTTCCATCCCTAAATCAACAATCCTTTCATCATTTCTACGAACTTTTCCAGAGCTTAGCATAGTGCTGGCACCTAGCAGACACAATAAATGTTTCTTGACTTGACTGGACTTGCTTATATTCTCATATTCATCTCTCCACCCAGAAAACACTTATTATGTTTGTTTACTTTGTGCTAGGGGAGATAAACAGCTTAGGCAAGACGTGGTCTCTGGGCTCCGGTGCTTATCTCTGGTAGCGAGTGGGTTGAGACCAAAGCAGAGATAGCTATAATATGTAGCATCACTAAGTGTATTGGAGAGATGAAAAAACAAAGACTCATTGGAGATCTGAGGGGAAGAGCAGTACCAGGCAGGGATGGTCAGGAAAGGTTTCCTGGAACAACTGACATTTATGCTGGAATTTAAAAGAATAGATAGAAATTTAACATGCAAAGAATTAGGAAAATATGACATATGGAATAATATGAGCAAAAGCATGGAGGTGGGAAAGCTCGGGGGCGATTCCTTAAAATATCAAAGGTAATACCCCCACCCCTGATCTTGCATGTAAAATATTATTCCATTTACAAAAATTTGACATACACATGATTTCTCTGATGGTACTTGTTGTATAAAACAAGGACCACCTGCAGATTTTTTTCCCTTTGGTTCCCTGACGCCAGGAGCTAGTTATCACCCGATTTGGGAGGGAGGTGGTGGTGGTTCCAAAGGTGGTGACTGGATGGGAAGTGTGGCATATTATGACAGTTGTGAAAGAACAGAATTTACTCCCAGAATGAGGAATCTGAGGCCGGATGGTGGCTGGGGCGTCCCCTCTCCCCCACCTTTTAATTTCAGATCAGTCAGGCTAGAAATAAATTTTAAAAAAGTCCAAGAGGCCCCATACCCTCACCTGCTCTCCCCAGACTTCTCTGAGATGCTTTAGTTTGTTACTGTTATCAGATTGTGACATTTCTGAGTGCCAGTCTAGGGCTTGTTGTTAATGCTGGTTTAATGGTGCTAACATGATTAACGACAGCAGGCTTTTAAACAATGAGGCCTTGGGAAGGTGTTAATAACCTCTTAAGTGCTTGAATAGTATTCTGTGCTATCATAAAATGGTGGTAATTGGACCTCTTCTGCTTTCTTTTGCTGTAAGGAACATCTCAGCTGAGCTGAAAAGCCAGAATATTTCTCAAATAAAGAAAAGGGAATAATGGGTAACAGTGGTCTGTTTGTCCAAGGAAATGCTCATCACATCAATTTTTGTACTTCCAGAAAAGAATGATTATTTTAAAAAAAAGATCTTTAGGGGAAAGAATATGAAAATCAAAGATACAGTGGAGAAAATCCAAACACAAGAAGGAACTTCCATGGATAATAGGTTTTATACCTGGAAGGAAGGGTCTAGAGAGACTGCTTTGTCCAATTCCTTTGTTTATATTATTATTAATCAGTTTTTATTTTTTTAAACTAGCAATCTTTTTTTTTCTTTCCCAGCCACCTCTCCTCTAACAAAAAAGGAAGAAAAAAAAACCTTGCAATAAATATTCAAAGCCCAACAAAATAAATTCCCACATAGGCCATGTTCAAAATTATAAGTGTCATTCTACATATTGAATCAGTCACCTTTCTGTTGGGAAGTGGGTAGAACTTTTCATCATTAGCCTTCTAGAATCGTGTTTAATCACTGACCCATTGAGATGTTCAGTCTTTCAAAGTTGTTCACTTTTTACAAAGTTGTTTTTATTGTATAAATTACTCTTCTTGTTCCCTTTGCATCAATCAGCTTATATAGGTCTTCCCAGATTTCTCTGAAATGATTCCATGTTACAGAGGAGGAAATTCTGACCTTGGGAGATCAAATGAAGGCAAATAAATTCTTTCACCTTTGTGGGTCTTAGTCTCTCTCATCCCCTTTAAAATCAGGGAGTTGCCCTAACTTTTTTTTTTGATGAATTAAAAAAGCATTTATTAGTGACTGTGTGCCAAGTACTGTGCTGCTAAGCGCTTGGGTTACAAACACAAAAGCTGAGACAGTCCTTGTCCTCAAGGAGCTTATATGCTAAAATGGGGAGAAAGCACTTATAGGAGAGTAATGACCAGGGAGGGAGGTAATTTGGCTTGGAAAATTACAGAGATGATGAGTAAAGTTGTCAGGCAATACAATGACACATTCTTTCTGGGAGTAAAGACAGAGCTGATTTGATTAAGGCTCAAGAAGTAGAAAGGACAGAATCGTCCTTCTTTTAAAGAAGGGGAGACTGGGGCCCAGAGAAGTAAAGGGATATGCCCTCATTTAATCTCTCAAGGCCACAATTTCCTCATATGCAGAGTGGAATAATAATTCCTTCACTACCCATTTCACAGGGTCCTTATGAGTCTGAAATGAGAAGATACACATAGAGCTCTTTGCAAACCTTAAGGTGCTATGTAAATGTCAGTTGTCAGTTTCATTTTTTACCCAATGTCTCTCTGGCAGTGAGGAGAAGATCCAGGATTTAACTGTCTCCAAATAAAGGGCTCTTCCCTCTATACCTCACTGCCTGGATCAGAGCTGTATAATCAGCCAAATGCAATTCTGAGAGTCTGAACTATAAAATGTTAGCATAGAAATATATGCGTACATATGTCTATACATACACATATTTATAAAGAATGCTAATCCTAGCTAGACTTGCTAGCAATTGCTATATACGCAGGCAAGTCCTTTACCCTCACGCTACGTTGCCTCCATTTCCTCTTTTGTTAAATGAGAATAATACAAAAGGATAAAAGTACTGGAAAAGTTCACATTACAAGCAAAATTAAAGAAAGTGTTATTGTTACTGGAATGGGGGCTATTTTTTTTTTGGTGGGGGTACCAAGTATTTTAAGTCCTGATGGAATAAAGTCTGAGAGAAAACCATGGACATGTTTCTTCACTAGTATCTGAGATAAGCCTGTTTGAGATGTCACAGAGAGTTCTGAGTGAGAGTGATTTTTCTCTACACATGCTTATGACTTGTGATTGTCTCCCTAGGGTGGGAATTTACAGGATGCTGATTCAGTGCTATTCTCTCTCTCTCTCTCTCTCTCTTTCTCTCTCTCTCTCATAGTTGTTGAGTAATAATAATAGCTTACACCTATATAGCATTATAAGGTTTGCAAAACACTTTATATTCATTTTATTTCCACAACTATACTTTAGGTAGGTGCTATTAGTATTCCCATTTTATAGCAGTGGAAACAGGTTCAGAAGGCTTGCCTAGGATCATACAGATAGTAAGTATCTGAAGTAGGTTTCGAACCCAGGTCTTCCTGACTCCCAAGTCAAGCACTTTTTCCATTACTTTATATTGCCTCTAGAAGACAATCAGACTTGGACACTCTCCTCAGAGAATTTATATTCCAGTAAGGGTGATGTTGGGGCAGTTAGGTGGCTCAATTAATAGAGCGATGGTCCTAGAGTCAGGAAGCCTCTTCTTGAGTTTAAGTAGCTGTGTGATCCCAGGCACATCATTTAACCTTGTTTGTCTCAGTTTCCTCATCTATAAAATGAGCTAGAGAAGGAAATGGCTTACCACTCTAGTACCTTTGCCAAGAAAACTCCAATGAGGTCACAAAGAGTCAGACACAACTGAAAAAAGTCTAAACAGGGCCATTCACTCTAACCACTTTCTTCAGATTGGCTTTTCTTGACTTACCCAGCCCAGAATTGCCCTTTTGGATCTTCTAGGGACCAAAGGGAGCAACACTGACTTCCCTTACTTCTTTCCACTCTCCTCAATTTGTGATTCCAGTATGTAATCAAAGGATCCTATAAGCACAGAGACCACAGGCACCCCTTTTTTGAGCTGCTCTTAAAAGTCCTAGGTATAGTGTTTTCCTCAGAACAGGATGCTAATGCAGCTTGTCCTAACAAGGACCTTCACTCTGAGACTTGGAGACTTCCCTTCCCACTACCCACCCCTCCTGTCTTACCTTTTCTATTTATTCAGAATGAATTTGGGTAACCAACTGGGAATAATTGGGAGGTATTTCATTTTTATATTTGTTGATTAAAGAAAAAGCAATGATTTCCGTCACAGTCTCTCCCTAAGGGCTGGGAAGCTGATATTCCTGACTCCAAAAGGGGTTCCACCTTTAAAAACAACAAGAACAACAAGTAACAGAGAAAAAGTTGTTACATTCTTCTGGTCCCATTCTCTCACAGGATAAAATATTTTCTGTTTTCCAAGGTTTTGTGGAGACATGTAGGCAGTGACGCTTGAATGCTTAGCGGAACTGTAACTAGGGTACTGAATCTAAAGATCTTTTGGTGATTGTACTTGTAGTTAGTCCACCAGCAGGTAGCAAGGAGATTGCTGAACATCTAGTCTGTGAGAATAATTAATTAAATAGGAAACTCCCAATGCAGGACAGCTTTAAGACTCTGCCTCAGGCATGGCTAATGGTGCTTGCCCAAGGAGCAAAAATTCCTAGTCCCAGCTCTGAAATTTACCTCTTGCCATAGATCTTCCACCCTCTGAGATGTTCTTGAGTTTTTGACTTGAAAAGGTACAGTTAAAAAAAGTGACTCTTTATGGAATGATCTCCAGACACTAAAGATGAATCAAGACAGTGACCCCAGGGGCACTAAGAATTTCAAAGTGAAAGGAATCATTTTCCTGCAAATGGGAACATATTCCAAGAGAGAGTTATTTGGGGATCAAAATGATTTTTCTTTCCATTTCAGGGAGAAAAAGAAAGGTAGAGTTGAGATATCAAATATGTTTCAGAGAATACTTGAATATTGGGGGGATCATGGAATATGAAGATCTGGATTTGAGACCCTGCTCCACTCTTTACTATTACTATTATGTTTGTCACCTTGTGGTAAGTTTCTTTCTTTGGGTCTCAATTTTCTTATCTGAAAAATAAAGGTGTTGGACAAGATTAACTCCAAGGTTGCTTCTAGTTCCAGATCCTCAGGTGGATGATGAAGAAATGATTAGAATCTTAGAATCTCTTGTTTCCTTCAAAGCTCAGTTCAAGTTCTACCAGAGACATAAATGATACTTTCACCATTTTCTTGGATCCTCCGAAGTGTCTTCCTTCCTCTCTCCTACCTCCTTCCTGGACCAATTACTTCATATATATATTTATAAATACTATACATATATATCTTTTGCATGAATTTAGGAACTGTTCATTTTTCCCTTTGTATGTCCTTTCTTTGTATCCCCAGTGCCTACCATGGTGCCTGGCACATAGTAGATGCTTAATAATCTTGGTAATCTATTTGGAGGTATTTACTAAAACTGGTGTCTATGTAGATATAGTATTGGATGTAAGTTTCTTAACATAGAACTTGGTATTGGAAGGCATCTTAGTGGCCACCAGTCTCTTAACCTTTTCATCTCATGCTTTTTGAACTCCTCCTTTTGCCAAAGGAGTCTAGAACACAAAAAAGGTTAAGAATCTAGATGATTGTTGAGGTCCTTTCAAGCTCTAAATTCTCTAATCCTGTGCCTTCTCCAAAAGTAATGGAACTAAGATGCTGTCTTGGGGAGGGACTGAGGTACCCATGGTCAGTGGAGGTTGGAGGTGAGTGGTGGCAGTGAGGGTGCTAGCAGGAAGCCCAAGAGAGGACCTGGTAGGAGGCATAAACAAACACTATTCACAAATGCCAGCTTTGCTCACTTCTTCCTATGACTTTGACTATGTCATGTCTGGGGCTCTGACAAAATCATGGGACATGACCTTGGAGGAGCATGACTCATCAATTTCTATAGAAGGATTCATTTTGTCTTTTGTCCATCAGGGAGGTGCTGGACAAGGCTTGCTCATCCTCTAATATTGGGAGGTCTCCGATGTCCCATCAATCAGCTGAGGATGGGATAGGGGGAGGTATACAGAACTCACTGAGTCTTACACTTAGGAACAGTAACAGACAGACACCCATTGGGTTCTGGTCTGTGGGCTGCTTGTGGTTTTTCGTTCCCCCAGCCCCCCTTAGTAGCCTTGTTTTGCACTTGGCTGCAAATTCATTTTTAGCAACCCTGCCTCTCTCCCAGCCATCTCCTGATCCTATTCTTGGAAAGTAAACTGTGATGTACTCTTGATTCGAAAGTGAAGTCATAAGGAAGTTTGCTCACGTTCCCCGACACATGAGATATGGAGTTAATTAAAAATTGTTCTCTGAACGACAGGTTTGTTTCGATGGGAAATGTGTCTGGCTGCTTACTGGGGATTGCCAACTTCATTCAGCAGCCTGCCACACAACCTCTCCTCTCCTCTCCTCTCCTCTCCTCTCCTCTCCTCTCCTCTCCTCTTCTCTCCTCTCCTCTCCAGCACTCTCTTCTCCTTCCCTTACCCTCTCCTCTTTTCTCCTCTCCTCTGTTCCCTTCTCATCTGCTTCTTTTCTCTTCTCTCCTTCATTCTCTTTTCCCCTCTTTTCTCCTCTCCCTTCCCCCTTTACCCCTTTCCTCTCCTTCCCTTGTTTTTTTGTCTTTCCCTCCCCTTCCCTCATCTCTTTTCCTTCTTTCTTGTTACCCTTTTCTTCCTTTCTCACCTCTCCATTCCTCCCATCCTCCCCTGGTTTTCCCTGAACCAAGTTCTTGAAGAAGAAATTCTGGGGGTAGCCCTGGCCTACAAGTTTTCTAGGGGTCCTTTAGAAGGAAGAGAATGCTTAGCCTGGCATTCTGCATGGGGAATGAGATATTGTGTCTTCCATGCCTAGTACTGCCGAAGGATTTTTAATTAGATAAATAAATTTTGAAAGATTTTGGAGACTAGTTGCCCCCAGCAGCTGTAACAAGCCTGAAATGTACTTTATCTGCTGAAGGGAAGCCAACCTTTCTCAAGGCTGGTCTATGAAAGAGAGAAAGACAGAGAGAGATAAGCAGAGACTGGAAGAGACAGAGACAAATTTAGAGACAGAGAGAGGGACCAGGAGACAGAGACACACAGAGAAAGAAACAATGAGTGCTCCCAGAGATCAAGATGCAGATGTTTTAAAGGTGAGCCCTCTTTTCTAGAAAAGGAGAGTTGAATTTTATGTAATCTCATTCTCAGATGATCCCATGATCTGTTCTGGGCCCTCCAAGATGCAGGAAGTCCTCTGAGCATTGATGCAGTCTCCCTTGATCACCAGGCAACTTTGAACTAGACTCAAATGCTCCCGAGCTTGGAGAGTGCAGAAACAAGATCCATGGAGATTCGTTGTCCTCAAGGGTGCTGGTAGCTCATGACTGACTCATCTTTTAAGAGTAGATAGGAACTGGAGAAATGAATGGCACAGAGTAGGCATTCAGTAAGTCCTTGCTGAATTGGAGTGGAGAAAGAGGGAAGGAATAATTTGGTCCTATTATAAAGCAGATTTAGCTTGATTAGAAAAGAGAAAGGCTGCTGTAGTTAAGGGTAGTTAGGAAAGAAAATATAATTAGCATAGAAAATCTTAGAGTTGGAAGGGACTAATTAAGCTCTTAATTTTACAGTGGAGAAAACTGAGCTCCTGAAAAAGGAACTGACTTGCCCAAGTTCACATGGCTAGCAGGGGAGTAGAACTCACGCTTCATTTCTACTCCAGTCCTAGGTACCACATTGCCTCCTTAAAAGCACAGTCTACTAAAATCATGGATCTAACCCGAGGCCTTTAGATCATCAAGTCAACACCCTGTCAACTGAGAAATCCCTGATTCAGTCAACTTATTATGTGGAGAAAAAGCACCAGAAAATTCATTGAGAAAGCTAGAAGACCTCATAAGACAAACCTCAAAGAGGTCATTTAACTCATTCTCTTCCAGGAAGAAGGTGGACTGTTTTCTTTAGCTGATCAACAGGAAACCTTTGCTTGACTTTTCCCCAAAATGGTGCCAGATGTGAATAAGAAAGTGATTGTCTCTCCCAAGACAGAAGCAAGGTCAAAAGGCTTGAAGACCAAGAAGGTGATGTTGAAGGGTCTACATAGTCACAAAAGTAGGAAATCCAAATGCCCCCCACCTCATGGCAACCCAAGACACTTGGGCTTTAAAAGCAACCTAAATGCCCTCTAAAGAAGGCCCATAGGAGGAACAAGCTTAAATACTAAGCCAACATCAAGTTTCCCTTGACCATTGGGTTTGCTATGAAGAAGAACAAGAATAAACCACCCTGGTATTCCTTACAAATATCAAGGCCAGTAAAAACCAGGTCAGTCTGTAAATAAGCTATATAAGATGAATGGAGAAAAGGCCTACATCTGACTTGGCCCAGACTGTGATGCTTTGGATATGGCCAACAAAATTGGAATCATCTAAGCTAGATCCGTCTAGCTTGGTCCACTTACAACAAAGTTTACCAGTAATATAAAAAGGAAACATTTGCTGCATTCAGATGAATCTGTTTCTCTCCCTTGCTTTTTTGTTGAAACACTTTAAAATAGCCACACTGCCATGGGGATGGATGCTCCCTGTGCTGATGCAAACCATAATTCTTCCCATTGTGTTATCAATCATTCAACCTACTAAGTGCCAGGCACTATGCTAGGCATTAGTGACACAGATATCATAATGAAACGATCCTTATTCTTCAGGAGCTTATGCTATATTGGGAAAGATGAGTACATATATAATTATATATGGAAAAAAAGTAAAGAAAGCAAACAAAAAATAAATGTAAGTTTGTTAAAGGCAAGGTGGTTGGTAAAGGAGGGTTCTAGCATCTTGGGGGACTGGGCTTAATATAGAATGTAGTGCTTGAATTGTATCTTTCAGGAAAAGGGGAATTCTCTCAGGTGAAGGAGAGCAGGGAGTTCATTCTGGCCATATACACATCTACATATATGATACACATATGCACATACATACACATATACACATGACACATGAGCTTCTCTAAGGTTAGCCAGGCTGAGAGTCCTCAGACTGATACTCATGCTATTTCTTAGCCAGACTTGAAACCTTTCTAGTTTGGTAGAACCTGCATTAATATAGCCTTTAAATTCTTCCTCTTTTCATTCCCCTAAAGGACTTTTGGATTGTAATTAACTATGTGTTTCATCACTCACTAGGCTTTAAACTTCATGAGGACAGGAACTATGGTTTATCTAGCCTTCACGGACATGAAGCATTGTGTTCTCCATGTACTTACTTTGAGACTCCGTGAGGCCATGATTTTTATCAGTACAGGCCCTTCCTCCACTGGGCAGCCTTCAAGAACTTACAGGTGGGTTGTTAACGTTTTCTCTGCCATGGACAATCCAATTTGGTGGAGTCTTTGGACCCCATCTCAGAATGTTTTTAGATGAATGGACATAGGGTTACAGAGGAAAACAACTATTGTAAAATACATATCAGAATATTAAAAAAAGGGACCCTAGGTTAAGAACCCCTGGCTTAGAGTCTTTTACGTAACAAGTTTTGGCATCAGTGGACATTTTCATGTCTATTCACATGAGGCAGTGTGTGGTATACTGGAAAGAGAATTGTTTCTGTTCAGATCCTGCCTCTGACATTTTCTGTGTGATGTTGTTCCAGTCATTCAACCTCTGTGGGCCTTAGTCTCCTAATCTGTTTCACTTAGATGACCTCTGGTGCCTCTCCCAGCTCTATGGTCAATGATTCCTTAGTGACCCAAATACTCTTCTCAACCTATCCAAAATCTCTCCATCTTTTAAGACCGCAGCTTAAGTCTTCCTTCTTTTATGAAATCCTCTCTGACTATTCTGAAACCTCCATTGGGCTTAGCCATCTACTACAACATCTAGCCCTTGGTGCCATGATGTTTTACCTTGTTCTACTCTCTCATTTTATTCTCTGTGTTGTTTTCCTACTCAGATTCTAAAATCCTTGAGACTTCTACTTCATAGCGTCAGAGAATTTAGAATTGGAAGGAACCATATAGGCCATCTAACTAAAAACCTCTCTTTTCTTAAAGAAATGAGGAAACTGAGGCCCATGGACATTAGCTGACTTGGCTAAGACCACACAAGTCATGTACAGGGCCAGGATGTGAACATGGCCCTCAGATTCCAAATCTAGTGCTCTTGTCACCAGCTCATACTCTCTTTCCCTCTGAGACCGTGAGATCCAGGCCTACACATTTCAGTGGGAGCTTTTTCTTATTTAAGCCTGTCTGGTGCAGTGGACAGAGCTCTGGACCTAGAATCCACAGACTTGAATTCAAATCTCACCTCTGCCACATTTTGCTGTGTGACCTTGGACAAACCTCTTCACCACTTTTAATGATCTATAAAATAAGGGGGTTGAACTAGATGAATCTCAAGGTCCTTTTCCATTCTGAGATTCTAGGATTCTCTAATTCTATCGATTGCCTCCCATTTAATGTATATTTATCTCTGACCCAGAAAGACCATCCTTTCTGGGGCTGGGCTGTGATTCACACAGTCTGCTTACTTGCTTAATCGTGAGCCTCAGCTGAGCGGGGACTGGCTGCCAACTGTGCTGAATCATATCTGGATGATTTGTGATTAGGGATGGGAGAGCTCGTTAAAAAAAAGAGAGAAAAAAATCCTCTCAACTCAGGGTGGTGGATTGGAGCCCACACCTCAAATGATATTTAAACAGAACCTATTTGGGGGCTTAAAAATTGCAGAATATATAATAACTCCTCCCTGGATGCTATGGGAGTGGGTGGTGAAAGCCCCAGGGCTGCTATTTTGAAATTCACTCACAGTGAGAAAGACAGAGAGGGAGGAAGGGAGAGACACAGAAAGAATAGTGAAGAGAAGGAGATATTCTCTCTCTCCCCCACTCCCGTTTGTGTGTGTGTGCGCGCGCTTGCGTGTGTGTATAATATATGTAGATAGATGTATGTATACATTTATCTATCTATATATAGAGAGGGAAAGAGAGATATAGTTAGTAGGAGCTTTAGTGGAATAAAAAGAATTAGACACAAAGTGGGAAGAGCCAGTATAAGAGGTGGAGAGAGGGAAGAAGAGATATATAGAAAGAGACAGGAAGAATGTGGGACAGAGAGAGATAATAGAGAAGAGAATGAGGAAAGGAAGGAGGTTTTTTGGAATTCCCATCTTCTGTTAGGTGAGTGCCAGGAGTCCGAGACACACTTATGCAAGAGTGGTCTCAGGATTAGGAGGTTAACCCCCAGTGGCCAGGTGGTTTGAGTTCATATGACGTGCCATTTGAAGCACTAAGTCCTTTCCCTATGAAAGAAAGCTCAGCTCAGTCTTACAGCAGTAGGTCTGAGGCTATAATACAGTGCCAGTGGGAGTGAAGGAAACACTTATCTCCCTGAGTGCCAGCATCTGGCCTTATGGTATAGTAGGCACTTAGAGAATGTTTTGGGGATTGTATTGATCCCATGGATGGAAACAGAGTGATGTCAAAGATCTAGAAGGAACCTCAGAGACCATTCATCCATTCATTCATCCATCCATCAATCATTATCAGGTCCAACTCCTTCATTTTACCCAGAAAAAAACCGAAGACCAGCAAAATTAAGCAATTTGCCCAAAGACAAGCAGGCAGGAAGCATCTGAGTGAAATCTGAGCCCAGCTCCTCTGACTTCACAGCTGGTGTTCTTCCCATTGGACCATACAGAGTACCTTTCAGGGAAGAATTGATGTTGGGGAAGAGGATGTGAATAAGTTGAGAGGCAGTCTGGGGTAGTGGTCAGAGCACTGCCTGGGATGCTGAGATGTAGTGTGGTACAGTGAGAAGGCAGCCTGATACAGTGGAAATGGGAATTCATTTGGAGTAAAAGGACATGTGTCTGAATCTAGCCTCTGCCACTTACTGCCTGTCACCCTGGGTAAGTCATGTTCCACACCTCGGTATCTTGTGTGCTATATGAAGAAATAAACATGGAGATTCAGAAGAGGAATTGGGAAAGAGTGCTAGTTTAAGTGGGCAGCTGGGTGGCACAGTAGATAGAGTACCAGGTCTGAAGTCAGGAAGACTCCTTTTTGTGAGTTTAAATCTGGCCTCAGATACTTCGTAGCTGTGTGACCCTGGGCAAATCACTTAACCCTGTTGGCCTCAGTTTCTTCATCTATAAAATGAGTTAGAGAAGAAAATGGCAACCCACTTCAGTATCTCTGCCAAGAAAACCCCAAATGGGGTCACAAAGAGTCAGACATGGCTGAAAAATGACTGTACAACACTAGTCTAAGTACACACAAAAGAACCTGTGCTATAGCTTATGTAATCTTGAGTACATTTAGAAACAGATTTTTAAGAGTCATTCATTTAATCATCTTTGTGGCAGTTCCTGGTACAGAGTACATGCTTTTTCATTCATTTATGAAGTGTCTGTACACATCTCACCATGCTAGATACTATGGCTTCCCCTTTGAAGCCCAAAGATCATGTGTTATAGCCACAGGCTCCCAAGAACTGAGAGTTAAATGTTCAATGTGAGCATTTGCACCTCAGAAATTGGAAAATTATACAAACTCTTTTTTGGGAGGGGAGAGATTGTCTAAACTTAAGAAAGTAATAATGCATATTAAACTTAAAAATGCATCTTTCATATTTTTTTTCTGGAGAGCCAGTTGTTAAACATTTGCTGGAACACTCCTGAAAAGGTCACATGAGTACAGAGCTTTAAGATTTATAGGGCTCTTTCCTCATAATAACCCTCTGAAGTAAGAGAAAAAGAGTTCAATTATTTCCATTTTGCAGACAAAGAGACCAAAGTTTGGCAAGAATACGTTGACTTGTCTGAGGTCAACCAGCTGATAGTAATTGGCATTTCTGTAGCTCTCTAAAGGTTACAAAGTGTTTTCTCCACAATAGCTCTGCATGCTAGGGATCTCTGCTTGACAGGTGGTGATACACAGGTTCAGAGAGGTTAAGTGATTTCCCCACTAGTAACTATGAGAGCCAGGATTTGAACCCAAGTCTCCCAAATCCAGGTCCAGTGAATGCCCTTCCTACTAGATCATGCTGCCTCTCTGTACAGCCAGCAAGGGCAAAGCTGGAATTGGAACCCAGGCCTTTAGGCTCCAAGATTACTACCCTTTCCAATGAATTTAAAGGAAAATCCATTAAAGCCCAAACCAAAGTCCCTCTCCATGCCTTCCTGCTTTGGAAGGACACTCCTACCTCCTTGCCCTCTTGGCCCTCTGCTTTGGCATTCCGATGAACCTTTTTGCTTGTCATAGATAGTGTGGAGCAGCCTAGAATCACTCTTCCATCTATAACACTGACAAATAGAGAAAACCCAGCATGCAGTCCATTATCCTGAAGGAGCCTTAATCATTCCCCTTTGGAGGCTGTAGCCCCATCCTGACTGACAGGGCTGGCAATCGGAATGTAGAGAGGAGGGAGCAGCCACGGGGCTGTCAGGCTGTAGATACACACTCAATCAGCTTAGGGCCAAAAAAAAATTGTTGCCTTCCTAAATCACATCTATATTAATGATGGGAATGACAGGCTTAAGGGGGGAAATTATAAATCTTTCTTCGGAGTTTTTCTTCTATTGCTCAGTGAAATCTTTCATCTTTGCAGAGCAGTTGGCTCCTGGGCCAGGGCTCCGTGGTTAAGGTACATATTGGGAGACCTACCTGTTCCCTGAGAGCAGCTGAAAGCAAGGGAAATGAATGACATCTAATGGATTTATGGATGTTTCTTTTTGCCTCAGATGACAATCAAGCCATGACAAGCTAGTTGTCTGTCATGAGATGCTGGAACTTCATAGCCTGGTTAGTGACTTGATAATTGGTTATAATAATAATAATTGTCATTTATATGACATTTCGCATCCATTATCTCAGTTGATCCTCACAATAGCCCAGTGAGGCACTTAAGGGAAATATTATTATGCCCATTGCAAAGATAAAGATACCGGCTCCAATAGGGAAGTGGTTTGCCGAAGGACATATACCAAGCAAATGGCAAAAATCGGAGGTGAATGTAGGTCTCCTGATTATGAATGTACAGGATGATAGGATTTAGTGCTAGAAGGAAACTTAGAGAACATCTAGCCCAGCCCTCTCACTTTACAGATGAGGCGACTGAGGCTGAGGAAGGTTAAGGGAGTTTCCCAAGTTCAAATTCAAGGGCACTCAACCCCAAGACTTAGACTCATGTCTATTTACTCCAAATCCATAAACTGGCAAGATTTAGAGTGGAACAGATCTTAGAGATGATCCAGTCTGACGTCTTCATTTTACAGATGACAAAATTGAGTCATAGAGATGGTAGTGACCTACCCAAAGTCACACAGGTCATCTGGGGAAGCGCAAAGATTTAAACCGCACTCCTGTATTTCTGACTATACTTTAGGTGATATAACCAGAAGCGTGATTACAATGGGTTTACCTGGTTTGGGGAAGTTTGAATTCAAGTAGAGGCTACAGGATCACTTATGCAGGATGTTAGAGAGAGGAATTTTGCCTCAGGTATTGGGTGATGATGCAATTGTTGAGTGAAGAGTGAGGATCCACCAAGATGTTTGTAAAGTGGTTTATAAATCACAAAAGGCTAAATAAGTGTGAGTGTGGTGTAGCAGAAAGAACACTGACTCGGAGCCAGAGGACCTGCGTTCAAAGATTAGCTCTGCTAATTACCACCTGTTAGCCTTGGGCTTCTTCTCTCTGGGTCTCAGTCTTGTCCCATCCAGTTTGAAATTTCACTTTGCTCTTGCTATGGTGAATCTGTATTGGGAGGTTTAGCACATGGTCATCTCCAGATGATCCACACCATTGGTGACAGACTGACTTTGCTAATGATCTCAGATCTCATCTCCTCCTGATGTTATTCTAGGACGTGGTTGATTTCTGGAGGTCTGAGCTTGCTGGCTGCCATAGCTAGAGCTAGGGTGTGTACAAAAAGAGGCAGAAGACAGTCTGTGCTCACAGTCTAATGATTCAGTTATTTCATCTCTAAAATAAATACAATCCCTACCTTATAAGTTTATTATTGAGCAAACACTTTGCAATTGTTTTATGTACTGGACCTCTGATTTCATTGGCATAGGTTGTTCTCTGTGAAAAAATTTCTCTGTCAGTTCAAGTTGGCACCTTCTCTGCATGCAACTTAGAGGATTGCTGGGGGGATATGGGAACATAAGTAACTTGCTCAGCATCCCACAACTAGTATGTGATAGAAGAAAATTTTGAACCTTGTAAGGCTAACCACTATCCTCTACTACATGCTACCTCTCATGCAATCATTTAGTTCTTTGTTAAAAACATAAGCTATTTCCTAGATTGTTACTTTCCTTAGATACCCAAAGGGACTTAGATACTCAGGGACTTGCTCCATTGGGAAGATAATGAAACTGAGGACCAAAGATCCTAAGTGATTTGTTGTGCTGTTCAATTGTTTGGTTATGTCTGACTCTCCCTATATAGAGTTTTCTTGACAAAGATAGTGGAGTGGTTTGCCACTTGTTCTGGTGGGCTCTAAATGAGTGCTTCCTTTTGGAACTGTGATTTCATTGGTCCAGGGCTTATGGGCTTAGAGAGATAGCAAGAGGACTTAAAGGTTAAATGACTTGTCCATGGACTCATAAATTGGATAGAAGCTCAGCTTTTGTCAAAGGGCCAGCATTGGATATGCTTGATCATATCCATGGGTTGGTGGAATCCTCCTTGATACTGTCTTCTCTTTAGATTTTTGAGATACAAGTTTCCTGGTTTTCTTCCTACACCTCACACTGCTCCTTCTCTGTCTACTTTGCTGGATCTTTCTCTAGGTAAAGCCCTCTAACCTTAGATGTCCCTCAAGGTTCTGTCCTGGGGCTTCTTTTCTTCTCCCTCTATACTACTTCACTTGATGATCTCATCAACTCCTATGGATTTAATTACCATCTTTATACTGATGATTCCCAAATCTAACCTTTCCTGTCCCAGTCTCTCTGCTGATCTCCAATCTCACATCTCCAAATGTCTTTCCTACATCTTGAACTAGATGTCCGATATCTTAAACTCAATATGACCAAAATAGAACTCTTTATCTTTCCCTCAAGCCCTCTCCACCTCCCACCTTCCCTATTGTTGTAGAAGGCCATCCTCCCAGCCCCTCAGATTCAAAACCAGGGAATTATCCTGGATTCTTACTCCCTTGCTCTTCATATCTAAGCTGTTGCCAAGATCTGCCACTTTCACCCTTGCAACATTCCTTGAATATGCCCCCTTCTCTCCTTTGCCACTGCCGGTTACTCTAGTGCAAACTCTCATCACCTCATTCATGCCTTAATTACTGCAATAACCTGCTGAGGGGACAGGCTGCCTTAAGTGTCTCCCCACTCCAATCCATTTTCTGTTCAACCACTAAAGTGAATTCCCTAAAATCTAATCATGTCACGCCTCCCTACTCTATAAACTCCAATGACTCCCTACTGCCTCCAGAATCAAATACAAAATATTGTTTGACATTCAAAGCCCTTCATAGTCTAGCCCCCTCCTCCCTTGCTAGTATTCTTACACCTTACTCTGCAATGTAACACTGGCCTCCTGGTTGTTCCACTAAGTCATTTGATCTCTTGGCCCCAGAATTCTCTGAGGTTGTTACCTATGCATAGAATGCCCTCATTCCTCTACTCCAACTACTGACCTTTCTGAGTTCCTTTAAGTCTCAGCTAAAGTCTTATCTCCTTCAGGAAGCCTTTCCCTGACCCTCTTAATTCCAGTGCTTTCCCTTTGTTAACTATTTCCTATTTATCTTGTATATAGCCTGCTTGGTTTGTGTGTTATTCTCAGGAAAGAGATGGTAGTCATATCTTAATCTCTGTGACCTGCTTTGAAAATATCTTCCCATCAATCTCCACCACTCACAAACTATCAACATTTTTAAATCACCTAAATTACTAATAATTAGAGAATGAAAATTAAAACAACTCTTGAGGTTCTGTTTTATACTCATCAGACTGACAAAGTTTGATAAAAACAGAAGATGACAAATGCTCTAGGGGCTGTGAGAAAATAGGTACATTAATGCATTGTTGGTGGAACTATGAAATAATCTGGTCATTTTGGAAAGCAATTCAGAACTGTGCTGAAAAAGCTATTTACCCAGTGAACAGAATTGTATTAGGTCCAAAGATTCCAAGGCAAGAAGAGAAGTCCCATAAATACAAAAATAATTTATAGAAGCTCTTTTTGTGATGGCAAAGAATTAGAGACCTAGGGAGTACTCGTCAATTAGGGAATGGCTAAAAAAGTTATGGTTTATGAATAGGATGAAGTCCTATTATGTTACAAGAAATGATGGTTTTGGAGAAACCTGAGAAGACTTATATGAATTGATGCAAGTGAAGTGAGCAAAACCAGAAGAATAATGTATAATATAATAACCAACAACTTTGAAAATTCTGACCCACATCATGATCATGACCCACAGTTCCAGGAGATTCATGATGAAACATGATACCTATCTCTACATAGAGAGGTGATAATTTGGAATGTAGATTGAGGCATATTTTTTAAATGTTATTTATTTATTCATCCACCTACCTGTACTTTTTTTTATCTATTTTTGTTTATTGGAAACTGCCTATGTGGGAGGTTGTTTTGCCTGACTGTAGATATTTGTTTTTCTTGTTTTCTTATTTTGAGGTGGGGAAAGGGTAGGAAGCTGGGAGGTGGAAAATATGATCCTAAACATAAAATACAATAGTTTTTTAAAAAAGAAAGAAAAGGTACCTCTACTAGGCCTTTCAGACTCAAAGGAAGTGGCATAGAAACAGGGCTTACCACCATTCATAATTCAATACTTTAGGAATCTGTGATTTCATTGCTATGACTTTCTTCTTTCCTCCTCCCTTAATACTGATTGCATCTTTGTGACTTTGGAGACAGACTTCTGAGCCTCTGTGACTGACAAAATTTGTCACCACCTCCTTGACAGTGACCCTCTTTATACTGACTGTCCTTCCTCAGATGACAAACACTACGTCCATCACCATCTAGTAGATGAAGTCATACCAATTTGGTTGGACGTACGAGAAGTTGCACAGTCCTCAAGAGCACAGAGTCATCTCCAGGCCATCCCACTTTAAAGTTCGGAAAAAATGTAATCATCCATTGTTTTATATGAGCCTCATAAAAAGTGACTTACCCAAGAGCCCTATGGTCAGCATGTATCCGAGTTTGACCCAGGTCTTCCTGACTCTGAGGCTGGATCTTTACACTGTGCTGGAAGGAATTGCAGGCATCATTATTCACATTTTATGGATGAGGAATCTAAGGTTCAGAGTCAAAAGAACTTGCCCAGAGTCACTCAACGACAGTGGGTCAGGGATAGGACTTGAACCCAGGTCTTTCTGACCAAGTTCCACATTCCATCCCCTAGATCAGTGGTGTCAGACTCAACTAGAAACAGGGGCCACTACCCCATAAATAAAGATCCCTGTGGACTGTACATTGATTTAATTTTAAAATGTTATATTATCTATGTCTTATTGTATTTCAATTTATCTTGTTCCATATTTTCCAATTACATTTTAGTCTGGTTCAGGCTGCTTTCAGGAGTTTTGTAGGCCAAATTCACCAGCCATGGGTTTTATACTTCTGCATTCACTTTAATATTGGTCATCTGGGAATAATCATCGTTTGGGATTTTCATTTGTTCATTAAGCAGATAGTTGTTGAGAAATTTATTTGTCCAAGGCCCTGTCACTCATTAATACTATGGCCCAGATTCCTCCTGGTAGGGGTGGGAATCTTTTTGTATTTGTAGGCTTTATTTTAAGAAAACTTTGCCCAAGAGAAGTAGAACTTCCAAACTGACTATGTGTCCCTGGACAAATCACTTCTGTTCTCTGGGTCTCATTTTTTTCTTCTGTAAAATGACAGAGGGGGCAGGAAAGTGTCTAGAAATTCCTTCTATATCTATTCCATACTAGATGAATTGAGGGATGGTTATTCACTTTATTAAAGGGTTCAGCTACTAAATTTATTTTTATTGTTGTTGGCAAATTATCTACTTTGACACTAAAACAAGGCTAAAGAAGCGTGGAGCTCAGGCACCTAATAAACTAAGTTTCCCCTCTCTAATGAGTATCTTCAGTCCAGCATTCTTTCCCTTGGTCTCCTTTGGTAAATGGCTGTGTCCTGGGTTTTATCCTGCATCTCTCTTTGTAGCTTAAAAGTCCTAGATTCCTGCCGTCCCAATGGCTGTTTCCAGAATGGCAAGTGAAGGAGAGTACACATTTGTCCTGTGTACCTCTCAGTTACAAAGCAACTTATAGTAAGTCTTTTTAAGGATCTTTCCCATGTGCCTCCCTAACCCACAGAGCATCTAGGTGGCGCAGTGAATAGGGCCTAGAGTCAGGAAGACCTGAGTTGGAATCTAACCTCAGATACTTACTAGCTGTGTGACCCTGGGCAAATCACTTAACTTCTGTCTGCCTCAATTTTCTCAGTTTTAAAATGGGGATAATAATAATGCCTCCTTTCCTCCCTCCTCTCCCTCCCTCCCTCCCGGGGTTGTTGTGAGGATCAAATCAGATAATATGCTTAAAGTGTTTAGTACCTGGCACATAGTAGGCACTATATAAATGACAGCTTAGAATAAATATCAGCAACGATGATGATATTATCTGAGGACATGCCTATGTTTGGAGAAACTCATCCCCAGGTTGGCTGCAGTTGGTGCTGATGTTTTTTATGAGGGGGGAAGAAGGTTGGAGGTCATGGCAATTCTGAAAGATCATTAACTACATTGGAGAGGGCCTGAGATCTGTACCAGTGGGAGGAGACTCAGATCAACAAAATCAGAAAGCCTTGTTGAAATAAGTCTCAGAACCATGACTCAATCCATATGTATTCTTTCTGCATTTGTAAGACTCTATAAGTTCCCATAATATATAGGAAATATATATTATGGGAATATAGGAATAGGAATAGGAAAGAGCACTATTACTAAATCAGAAAAAATAAAAGCAGGGGAACTAGATAGAAGTCAGACATCAACATCATCAAAATAGCCCAGGCATTTAAGAAATGTGTGGGCCACTAAGCTGTTAGTTACAGGAGGAAGTGGCAGTGTGGTCCAATGGAAAGAGGATATGTGGGAAAGAGGAGAGGTGCTGGAGTCAGATCTTGCCTGAATTCAAATCTTACCTCTCTTATACATAATCTTGAGCAAGTCACCATCACCCTGGGTCTTAGTTTTCTCAAGTGAAAAATAATGGGGTTGGACTAGATGTGTTCTGAGATCCCTTGACCCTGTGACCCAGTGAAGGCTGAGGTTCCTCCCCTTCAGAAAGCCAATGATGATGACTTCATAATACCTTCTATTGTGGTTTTTTTTCCCCAAACACATGCTCATGTTTGATATTCTCCATCTCATCTGGCCTTCTCCAGATGTGCTGCATTCCTTCATGATGGACTCTATAAGAGTCCATTATTGAATTCTTCCATCAAGGCTTTGCTCAGGTTTCACCTCATCCATGAAGTCTTTCCAGATTCCCCAGCTAAAAGTGATCTCCCCCTCCTCAAATTTTTTCTGGAGTTCTCTGTCTGGATCTCTCTTTTCCCCCTATCACAACCCACCTTATAGAATCCCACTTAACTGTAGACATGCCATATCTTCCCTGTGAAATTGTAGGCCCCCTGAGGGCAAGTCTATGTCCTTTTTCATTTCTGTCTCTCCAGTACCTTGAATCCTATATGCAATTAATAAATGTTTATTTTCAGGTTTTTAGGATCTAGAGCTCAGAAGAATCTTTGAGGTTGATTAATCCATTTCCATCATGTTATAATATAGACAAGAAAACTGAACCACAGACTGGTAGTATAACTTTCTCAAGATAATCCAGACATTACAAAGCATTTAACTGATGAACTAAAACTGTTTAATTCTGTGAAGCAGGCAGAACAGGTATTAAATCTACATTTTACACATGTGAAACTTAGCATAGTGTACTGCGAAAAGAGCTGGCCTTAAAATCAGGAAGAACTGACTTCCCAGCCACATCTCTGACTCAGACCAGCCAATATTCATGACCATGGGCAAACCTCAACCTTTTAGTTGCAAAGAAGGTTCTCACCTGAGTTAATGGGAGTTTCTTCTTCTGGGAGTTCTCTACAACCATGATATCACTAGTCCAGTCATGGTCCCTTTACAGATGTAGAAGCTGAGGCAGAGAGTGCTGAAATGACTATTCTTAGGTCACCAGATGAGCTAGTCAGAGGGTCAGGATCAGCATACAGTTCTCACTCACAATTCAGGACTTTTTCCATAACACCATGATCTGGCTTACTAAGCCACACTTCTCAAACCCTTGTCTTGGCCAGTCTATTCAGCCACATTGGTTCCTCAAAATGGTTAATTCCATAGAAGACTTTCCTGCCAGGAAAATGAATGTGAAAAAGAAAAGTGATGCATTTCATTTCCTTGGGTTGATGTTCATATTTTTTTTTTCTCAATTTACCGACAAAACAAGCTTTTTTAAAAATGGAACTCAAGACTGTGTTCATACATCATTACCCATCATAAACAAGAAAGAACTTGGATTCCCAACTTGGATGATAATCCAGTGGATCACACAGGAGATGGAATAGAAACTGATTTTTCTCATCAACAGCTCCCTTAGAGAAGTAGTTGCTGGCTTGTGGAATGGCATTCAGCAAGAGGGAGCATGGTGAGTGTAATGGGAAAAGCACTTGATTTAGGGCCAGAAAATGGCTCTGCCATTTATTAGTGTAAGAAGAGTGTCTCCACACTCCCCATCCCAAATAATGTATCTATTGTGATACTTGATTCTCTGACATATCTTGTTCAATTGTTTTCAGTCATATTCAACTCTTTGTGACCCCATTTGGGGTTTTCTTCATAAGGATACTGAAGAGGTTTGCCATTTCCTTCTCCAGTTCATTTTACAGATGAGGAACTGAGGCCAATGGGGTTAAATGACTTGCCCAAGGGTCACGCAGTCAGTAAGTCTGAGGTTACATTCAAATTCATGAAGATGAGTCTTCCTGACTCCAAGCCTGTTACTCTAACCACTGTGCCACATAACTGCCCTTTTGATATCTTTATCAGGTTAAAATCTTGTGTGTCTGAGTTAGAGAATCAGTCAAAGGCTGATTACTTACTATCCCACCTCAGGTTACCGGATTGATCAAAGATATAAAATAGATGTAAATAATTTCTAGATACCTCATTGAAATCAGTCAGTCAATTAAAATCATAAAGTAGGTGTGAACAACCCAACTAACAACATGGAAATGAGGGAAGCCCTCTGAGTCACTGGATGAAATCAGATGATGAAATATATTGGAATTGGTAGGAAGAATTAGACATACTCAGGGCTTATGCATTATCAGAGAAGGAGATTCCAGTAGGAACATTGCAGCTTTGAGAGTCAAGCTTTGGGGTGGCTTTGAGGAGCCAGACCTTTGAACCTATAACCAGAGGGTAGCAAAGGGAGAGGAAGGTCAAGAGTGATGAGCCCAGAGGGAAATGTCACACTCCTCTCTCCCCTTCCCCTGTCCCATTGATTATGTCATACAAGAGCCTGTACCAGTAACAAATGGTGCAACAGTCTGGGAGCTTAGAGATGACTAACTAGACACACCTAGAAAGTTAGCTTTAGTGGATGTAGCCTCTTCAAGGTAGGGAGAAATGCAGTTTCAGGACTCTACTTGGTCTCTGCCACTGGGGCCTAGCAGAGAGCTATACATACCTCAGGGGAATTCAAGAGGACTCCAGGATTGAATAAATAAAAGGACTTCCATCCAACCATAAGTGATGGATTACATCTTCGCCATGTGGACTCTCTAAACTTGAACTTACTTTCCCCTGGATTTTGTATGTACTTATGGAAGAATGTGTCCCAGACTTTTTTAGGGAGGAATATTTTTGTACCATTTGTTCTTACTATAGCATCTCAGGAAATATCTCTTTTAAAAAAAGCTAATTAACTCCTAGCTAATTGATATTGGCGAGCATACCAGATCGGAACCATTGTATTAGAAATCTTGGCCCTCCAGAATAGCTCTAGAACCCTGAAAGGAGAAGTCATCAGTCACTCTGTGGGAACCTGAACTGACTACTGGGCATGAAGGTGGCAGTGCTAGCTTTGTATTGACACACAGGTCACTTCAGGTCTCTGAATTTCACATCTCCCTTCTATCAGCTGGGTGTGTTCATGCTTCTGTTTCACAGGGTTGCTGGAGGAGAGAGTAATTTAGGAACCCTAAGCAATAAGACACATAGTCCCCCTGCTTTGGTTTTGCTCCCACTTTAGAAGCTGGTTCTACCCTGCCACCCCCTTTTTTTCCCAGGGTAATTTCTCATTACTCTTTGTCATATTCCCTTTGCTCCAAACAGACCAGATGTTCTCTCTGTATGACAATCTACCTTCTGCCTTTGTGCCTTAGGCACAGAGGGTAACCTTGCCAGGAATGTAATCCCTTCTTCTTTGTAGAACCTCTAACTTCCTTTAAGGCTCTGCCACAGCTCCACCTCCTCTAAGAGACTGTTCCCCCACTTTGTAGCCTAGCTCTCTGGAAAAAAAATACAAATCACAAAGAATAACAACTTCATAATTACTGGGTATTTACTTCCCCCTGTGTATATGCTATTTTCCCCTAACAGAATATGAGCTCCCTGAAGGCAGTTAGGTACTGGTTTCATTTTTGTCTTTGAGCACATCACTAGGCACATGTTATTGTTCAATCGTTTTTCACTCGTTTCTGACTCTTCATGTCCCCATTTGGGGTTTTCTTGGCAGAGATATTGAAGTGGTTTGCCATTTCCTTCTCAGGCTCATTTTACAGATTAGGAAACTGAGGTCAACCTCATTAAGTGACTTGTCCAGGTCACACAGACAGTAAGAGTCTTTGAACTCACAAAGATGAGTCTTCCTGAATCCAGGGTCAGCACTCCTTTCCACTGTGCCATTCAGTTGCCTTCCAGGTACCTGACAGGTGCTCAATTAATGCTTGTTTAATTCATTTGAATAGAAAAAATGAGAGCTAGTCACACATTTGGGGGAGGAACTTTAATAAATGTCACTTGTCTAGCATAGCTGAGCTGAGGATAAGGAAGAGAAAAGATGCCTTTTTTGACCTCTCACAGCTAGATGAATAATTCGAAATGAAAGGAAAAAAGGTGACTGAAAACCAAAGAAGCACCAAGCTGTTCTCTCCAACTGGTTGGAAGCTGAAGGTATTTCCACCGTAAGGTTACTGGAGTCATATTGCAAATGTTCCCTTGGGTTTTATAGAGCTGGAATTAGTGACAGCAATCATGATAAATCGGTGAGGCGAACAGGGCTGACATAGTGGAGTGCTCTGAAGTGTCATCCATTGAGGCGCTCCTCCCGCAGATGATGCCTGGTTGGCCCAGACAGATGTCTTACTATCTGTTTATTTTTATGAATCAAAAATGAATCAGCCATCTCAGCCAAGAACATCCTGTTGGTTCATTCGCTGGCCTGAGACCCCACCCCTGAGTTGGCGTTGGGAGCAGAAACAATCCAGCCCAGACTTGGCCAGTGAAAGGAAAGACAACCTTGGGTAAATCAGGGTTCCGTCACGGGTGCAGACACCCAGAAGAAAAGGCACCACCACAGAGGGTGGGTTCACTATGAATGGGTTTAGGTTGAATTCAGCACATGACTGCCTAGAGGTGGTGAAATGGACTTAATGACCCCTAGAAGGCCTGGCCACCCAGGAAATTCTGTGTAACTGAGATGAAGGCAGTTACAGAAAGAATTCAATCTGGAAGTTTGGAGACATAAGTCCTAATTTCAGTTTAGCTTCTTATCAGCTATGTGACCTTGGGGAAAGTAAACTTCCCTCTTTGGGCCTCAGTTTCTCGAATTATAAAATAAAATTGAGTGTATCAAATGATCTCAGAAGTCATTTTTAGGTCTTAAATTCTGAGTTAGAGATTGTCCCTTAAATGCCCGCGTCAAATGGCTGTGAATTTCCCAAATATGGATGGAAGTGGCGAGAATAGCAGGAACTTGGCCTGATCCAGGAACCCAAAGCCAGAATCCATTATGCAAATTTGCTGAACACAAAACCAGATGCAACTATTAATTTTTCACTGAACTGTATATCAGACCAAAGGTTTTTTTTTTTCCTCTCTCTCTCTAAATCTTTTAAGCCAGTACGAATTGGAACATAATACACATTTTCTGAAACTATTGTCCTGGAGTACCCTAATATTCCTCAGACTGAGTTTGAAGCCAATCAATGTTTCCTTCAGCTTGAGACTCTGGAGGGAACTCTGCTTCATTTCTGAAGATGCAGGAGCCTGCCAGGCCAGGCCTGGGAAATTTAATGGAGAAGAGAACAGGGGCCCAGACTAAATGAAATCTTCATCCTGGGAACCAGGTAGGGACTCTGTGTTTCTGCTCAGGGTAGAAAATGATTCTCTCCTAATGGGTATGAAACTGAATTTCACATGCCAAATCATGGACACGACAGAAACATTCTCCATTTCTTCCTTCTACTCCCCTGCCTTCCTCGTTCCCATATGCCCTACTTTTGAATGGGACCTCCAACCCTCTCCTTGGTGGTAACTGGCACATTCAGCCTCCATCCAAAAGAGTGATAACTTCTGAGAGAGAAGGGTGATCATAGGAACTCTGTTCACTTACAGAATCATTAAGTCACAGTATTTGAGCATTGCCAGTGACTCCAGAGGCCACACAGTCTAACTCATTCAACCCACATTTATAAAGGATCTCCTATGTGCAGGGTACTATGTTGGGAGAGATACTAAACTGAGATAAGACATAGTCCTTGCCTTCATGGGAGATAATTTTTTGTTTGTTTACTCATTTTTCAGTCACGTCCAACTCTTCATAACTCTCTTTGGGGTTTTCTTGGCAAAGAGATTGGAGTGATTTGTCATTTCCTTTTGCAGCTCATTTTACAGATGAAAAAACTGAGACCAACAGGATTAAGTGACTTGCCCAGGGTCACACAGACAGTAAGAGTCTGAGGCCAAATGAACTCACAAAGAGGAGTCTTCCTGACTCCAAACCTGGAGCTCTATCCATTGTGCCACCTAGAAGATAAAATACCAACAGATAACCATCAGAATACCTAATATTACTTGATAAGTGTATTCAGAGCTGTAATTAGAGTTTTTGTTGCTTGGTGCAATTCATTTGATGATTGGAGAGTAGAGGGAAAAGTCATAGGCCTACTCATTTAGAAGCATTAGTAGGTAGCTAAGTGGCATAGTGGATAGTGCGTAGGCCCTGGAGTCAGAAGGATCTGAGTTCAAACCCAGCCTCAGGTACCTACTTCCTGTGTGATGTTGGGCAAGTTACTTACTGTGTGAGTCTCAAATTCCTCATCTGTAAAATGAGAAGGTTGGATTAGATGGCCCCTAAGGCCCTTTGTAGTTAAAAAATCTATGATTTTACCAGCTTGGGGGGCAGCTGACCCGAAGCTAGGCATTCCTGTTTTAATTAATTATTCTTACTAACTAGGTATTAATCTCATTTTTTTGTACTTTTTTAGAAAATAATGCATGCACTGTCAGTGCCCTCTAAATTCCAGCACCCTGGGACCAAGCCCTCAGTGCCTTACTCTAATTAACTACTCTGGGAGTATTAGAGAAAACTATGAAATAAAATGCTATGTGAGGTCCAAAGGGCAAGGTCATTAAAGGGTGCAGGGGTGGGGGAAGGGAAAAACCCTTCCAACCAAAGGAGAGAAGGCTTTCATTTACACTGTTCTCTGGCCTAAATAGGACCCAGGAAAGTGATAGGGCAAAGAATGGCCTTTACTCAGACTTGGATGGACAGAAAACTGGTAGCCTACATCTTGTGCTCTCCACACAGGTTGTGCCCTAGAGGAAAACTCTCAGCACATCATATCCACACGTCTCTGGTTTCCTGGCAAGATGGCTCTCCGGGTGGTGGTTGAGTTGCTGTTTTTCTTGCACAAGGGTCTCTGCAGGATGGGGTTCTCAATAGCATTTTGTTTTAAGGAGATATTGTTCCCTTCTAGCAGACGTTCTGTCTCCAAAAGAAAAATAAAAAATTAAAGGAAAGGGGCTGAGAAGAATGCAGCCTTTCTAAGTGTTCTTGGCATCTCTGAATCCTAGAGTACATGGCACATTTTTGTGCACAGCCTCTAAAGAACTTGCAAATCCGGGTGGGCAAGGAGAGCCAAGATCCGCTTTTGTCTGCCCCACCTCCCTGCCCTCTTTGCTGAAGGCCTGGCTTCCCGGAGTGTCTACAACCCTGCTTCAGTGAAAAGTCTGGTGATTGTGACTGTGGGGAAAGGGGGAGGGGAGAGACGTCGGGGAGAAAGAAGGTAGAAAAAGCAACAGCCTTTGGACTGGGCTCTATTTTTTCCCAGCGCTTTATAAAATGAAACCCTAAATGCTAATTACAGGAGGCCAGATGAAATCAGGTCCCTGGTGATGGGGATACCATCGTAATTCACATTTCTATATGGCATTTCAAGATTCACAGTATTCTCCTCATGACAAGTCTGTAAGGTAGCTGCATACAAATATTATTATCCCCCTTTGAGGGATGAGGAAACTGAGACTGAGCAGAAGAGACTTATCTAAGATCGTACAGTTAATGTTTCAGCTGGTACACATAATCAGCTCTTCTGAGCAGGTCATCGGTGCAGTGGATAGGGCACTAAGGTCTGACTCAAGGAGCTCTGCATTCAAATCCAGCCTCAGACATCCTACTAACTGGGCAAAGTTACTTAATCACTCTCTACCTTAGGTTCCTTATCTGTAAAGTGGGCATAATAACAGCACTTATCACCCAAGGTTGTTGTGAAAATCAAAAGAGATAATATTTACAAAGCGACTGGCACATGGTAGATACTTAAAAGCTCATTTCCTCCTCTCTCTATCTCAGCTGTACCCTTCCTGCCACAATGCCTCTCACTTCTCAACAGGAGACTATCTCTCTTTTCCTTAGCTGGAGGCCGAGATCCTTCTTCCCATAATTTCCCTGCTCTGGCCCTTTGGCTTTGTATACACACATAAAATCAAAAGTGTGTATGCAAAAGGGAACATCTATTTGGCACCTTTGATGGGCTTAGAAAGGAGAAAAAAAGGGAAAAGGAGCAAGTCAGTTAATAAACACACTATACACCTACTATGCACCAGGCACTGTGCTAAGAGCTAGAGATACAAAGAAAGGCAAAAGATAGCCCCAATTCTAAAGGACCTTTCAGTCTAATGGGGAAAACAACATGCAAACAGCTATGTACAAACAAGATCTGTGGATAAAGTGGAAAATAATCAACAGAGGGAAAAAAGCAGAATAACTGAATATTAGAGCTAGAAGAAGTAACTTAGACAGGTGAACATCAGGAGAATTGCATTTGACCTGCTGCTTAGTCATTTTTCAGTGGTGTCCGACCCTTCATGACCCCTTTGGGGGTTTTCTTGGTAAAGATACTAGAATAGTTTGGCATTTCCTTCTCCAGCTTATATTTTACAGAAGAGGAAACTGAGGCAAACAGAGTGAAGTGACTTGCCCAGGGTCACACAGTCAAGAAGTGTCTGAAGCCAGATTTAAAGTCAAGTCTTCTTGACTCTAGGCTGAGTGCTCTACCCACTATGGCCATCCAGCTGCCCTTGGCCCCTATCTGTATTACCTTGGACACCTTGGACAAGTCATTCTCTGGGCCTGTTTCCTTTCTTTAAAATACATATAAACATATGTGTACATATAATAATACCTTCTACCTACCTCCCAGGTATGATGTGAGGATTAATTAGATTAATTTTTTAAAACCCTGTAAAGCTGTACTGCTTTAGGCGCTAAATGAGCACAAAGTATCATTAAAATATTATATGGAGTATGCTGTAATTATTGTTTCACCTCTGTGAAATCCCCATCAATTTTAATCTTCCTGCCCTGTGGTAACCTAGGCCAAAAGTAGGTGAAAGTTAGTAATAGGAACAATTTCTTTCTTTTTCCCAGGGAGCTTTGTGTTGTCCCCCACCTACCGCCCCAAACCAAATGGATATCTGTAAGGCACTCTCTTTTTGTAGAATTCTGCCTAATTCCCCTCTTCCTGAGTACCTGCTATTTGCTCAATCCTGTGAAGGGAGTGGTGGTAGAATCCAATGATGTCTACATTTCATTCTCTCACGTAGCATGGTAGGCAAGGCTAGTTTTATAAATCTAAAGCTAGAAAGGACCTCTGATGCCATCAAGTTCAACCCCCCATTTTACAAATATAGAAAGTGAGGCCCAGGGAGGTCAAGTGACTTGTCCAAGGTCACAGAAGTAGTAAATGTCAGAGCTGGGACTTGAACACAAGTGTTTCTGACTCCAGAATTTATTGTGCTTCTTCCATTGTACACATCAGGGACAGAATTCAAACCCAGGTCCTTTAATAGAAGACTAGAAAGGATGCTAAAGATGATTTAATCCCTTGAGACTCCAAGACATAGAATAACTTCCCCAAGGTCACATAGCAAGTTAATAGCAAGGTCCAGATTTGTTTGCTCCTACTTCCTCTGCTGTCTGTGGTCAATAGAGTGCAGGGCCTGGAGTCAGCAAGACTTATCTTACTGACTTCAAATCTGGCTTCAGACACTTCCTAGCAGTGTGAGCCTGGTCACCCAAGTCACTTAACCCTGCTTGCCTCAGTTTCTTCATCTGTTAAATGAGCTGGAGAAGGAAATGGCAAACCACTCCCGTATCTTTGCCAAGAAACCCCCAATGGGGATATAAAAAGTTGGACGTGACTAACACAGCTAACAACAACAAAATGGGGATGATACTACCTGAAGGACCTACCACTCAGGATTGCTTTGAGGATCAGTTGGTGTAATTCATGTAAAGCTCTTTGTCAGCAATAAAGCTACAACACCCATGCCAGCTGTCCTTGTTATTCTAGTGCTGCCCTCTGCTAGCTGTGTGACCTTGGACAAGTCAGTTCCACAAATGTGGGCTTCTGTCTCCTTTATGAAATGAAAGGGTTGGACTAGACCAGCTGGATCAGCTCTAAGTCCTGTGGTCTCAGACAGATTCTTTCCACAGAGCTTCCATTTCCTTAGGAATGGTGGCTTCTCTTCAAGCCTTTCCCCTAATGCCTCAATCCTGACGCCTTGTTGAATTTTCTCTGGGGATTTTCCTGGACTTGCCAAGACAAACCCAGGGAGGCTTATGATGTGGTGCCCAGTCTCACTCTCTATTGCTGGCGGTTCCACAAGGAATAGTTAACTGGGAGCACTGCGTGGGAGGCAGGCCTATGGGGTGGCAAGAACCCTCGGGGAAGAATTAGGACAAACACCCAGATTCTGGCCCAACTCTGTCACTGCTTCTCTGTGATCTTGGGCAAATCTCACCCCTAATAACCTCCTGAGGTCAATGTGGGTGAAGATCTGATGATATCACGTGAATGAAAGACCCTCATAGGAACACAGGTTTTTGTCAAAACATGCTCATTTCACGTCATTATTTAATGCTTATATTTTTACTTACATTTTATTTTTTCAGCTAATAAAAATCTATTTCTTCTCCCCCTTTAAAAAAGGAAGAAAAACTTCTTGTAACAAATTACATAGTTAAGCAAAAAAAACAAAAACAGCAACAACAACAAAAAAATATTGCTTTGACCATGTCTGAAAAAATCTATCTCCATCTGCATTCTGAATCCACATCCTCTGTCAGAAGGTGAGCAGCATGTTTCCTAAGGTGCCCTCTAAGCTCATGGTGGCTCATTGTGTTGATCAGAGTTCATGGTGGCTCATTGTGTTGATCAGAGTTCATGGTGGCTCATTGTGTTGATCAGAGTTCAGAAGTCCTCCAAAGTTCCAGACCTTTCATTTTACAGAGGAGAAATCTCAGACCCTGAGAATGGAAGTGATTAGCCCGGGGAAACTAACAGTTATTAAGCAGTTCTGACTCTGGATTGAGGGAATTGAGAGGTTTAGGAGAATGAGGGGTTAATTGTGGGAATTGAATGAATTATACTGACTCCATCTCATGACTTAATTCTGGAGCTAGCTCAGTTCCCTTTCTGTTCAGTTATGGGTCTCATCCAACTTCTGTCTTATGAGAAAATTTTATTCAATTGTGGGCATTGGGAGAAAACTTGATTGCATCATTTGAACTGATCCCTGTGTGCATGTGTGTTCATCCTTCGTTGCCAAAGAAGACCGTGCCATCAAAGAAATGACATGACTTGCACTTGACTTTGTTTTGAGTGAGAGAGGGCTGTGCAAGTCACCAGCCTCACTTCTCCTCCAGAGCCATCTGAATCCAGTGGCCAGATATTCATCAGGATGACTGGAGATGACCCAGGATGAGGCAGTTGGGGTTAAGTGACTTGCCCAAGGTCACACAGCTAGTGAGTGTCAAATGTCTGAGGTGAGATTTGAACTCAGGTCCTTCTGACTCCTGCACTGGTGCTGTATCCACTGCACCACCTAGCTGCCCCTTCTGAGAAACTGAAGCACCTCTTCCTGCTGTTCAGAGACTGTTAACTAAGAACAGGACGGGCTAGGTGGTAAAGTGGATAGAACACAAGGCCTGGAGTCAGGAAGATTCCTCTTCGTGAATTCATATCTGACTCAGGCCTTATTAGCTGTGTGACCCTGGGCAAGTCACTTAATCCTGTTTACCTCCATTCCTCATCTATAAAATAACCTGGAGAAAGAAATTGCAAAGCACTACAGTCTCTCTGTCAAGAAAACCTCAAATGGAGTCGTAAAGAGTCAGAAACGACTGAAAAAATGACTGAACAACCAGGACCTAGATTATGCTAACCAGAACCCAGTCAAACCCAAAGACTGATGCAAAGAGTTTTCTTCCAGTCATATATCTCAAGCAATATATATGTCTTATCTGAAAACTAGTCCCATACTGGTCAGTTACTGTCTCCATATTCCTCTGATTGTTCACAGATGCTTTGGGGAGTGGGATACCTCCTTCTCTGATTTCAGGGAACTGCACCTTTTCACTCTCCCCCTCCCAACTTGGAAAGTCCCTAATCTTTCATCCAATTAGACATCATATTACTTGTATTTTATTGTTTCCTTTTAATTAATTGCCCCTATTTGAAGATTGTTTTTAATTGTATAAATTTAATTGTTTTTGATGTATAAAAGTCTGCCTCCCCTTGTATTTGGGGTCCAGCTCTAAGCTGAGGAAGGGGCCTGGTCCTAGTGTATTGGGCAATTGGAATGTATTGTTTAATAAATCAATATGCTTGGAAGATTGAACTTTTGTTTCCCCAGTCATTTCATCTTTCACCTGCCACAGGACTCAGCGCTCTATTTGCAGCATGAAGTAGGGCACACGCCATAGGTTTTATAGAAGTGGGGCTTGGGGAGAAGGAAAAGAAGACACTCAGGAGTCATGTGATCCTCATTTTAAAGGATTCAAGGGGTGTCATGGAGAAGAGGGATTGTACTTTATTCTTTGTAACTCCATAGGAATATGGAGGAAGAATGACTGGGTTTGAAGTTATCGAACATGGATTTGAATCCCTCCTCTGTTGTTTACTAGCTAGCTGTATGACCTTGAGAAAGTCACTCAAACACCGTGAGCATCAGTTTTCCTAATCTGTGAAATGAGAAGGTTGGACCAGAAGGTTTCTTTTGCCTTGAATCAATGGGTAGAAGTTATATCAAGGTAGAACCATGCCTCTCCTATTCCACCCGGCAGTGGTGTGCTAGTAAATGTTTAATTACTGACTCTCCAAAAAAGAAAAAAGTATGTGACACACTTTTAAGTTTCATCTGCAATATCAACATCTCTATCACTTTCTTAAGTCCAGGCAATCAGCAAAACAATAGATCAAGCCCTGCTTTGTATCATTTGCCAGTTTCCAGATTGTAAATGTCCACATGGGAAGTTGAACAATCAGCCCATAGGTCCCATGTGGCCTTCTTGGTCTTCAGGTCTGGTCCTTTGACTGAAATGAAATTTCACAGAACAAATCCCCTTAATAAAAGGATTTGTTCTGGTAAAACTTGGACTCAGTCAAAAGGCCACACCCAAGGACCTAGAAGGCCACTTATGGCCTCAAGGCTGTAGGTTCCCCACCCCTTAATTCTAATCTCATTAAGCTGTCTTGTTTTCTTTGTGGTCTAGTTCTGTTTCTATCTGTATTGGTAACTTCCTATGTGGAAACTCTCCACACTTTCCCTTCAGTAACTTCTTTGTAATTTACAGCGTTAGAAAGTCACCTTGGGCACTGTGGAATAAAGTGAGTTGTCCTTGGTCACATAGCCGGCATGGGCCAGAACTAGGATATGAATTCAGATCTTCCTATATGGAAAGCTGGCCCTCCATCCCATGCGTATGCTAACTCCCATACTCCCTTGTATGACAGATGAGAAAACTGAGGCCAAGAGAAAAAGCCTGCCCATCTAGGGGGCAAAGTGTATCATATACTCTTTGTTTGACCTTGCTCCCTGGAAAGGAGGCAAAGGGACCCCACACCTCCAGGGTGGGAGTAGGAGAAAAGCCATCCAGGGACCACAGGTCTGGTTAGAGAGAGTCTCCAGATGAGAGGATTTGTTTCCTAGGGCAGAATGAGAGGGGATAGGGCCCAGCCTCACACAGAGTCCTATGAAAAGGGCCTAGAGCCATGTATGGGGGGCTGGAGGGTAAAGGGTGGAATGGTGGTGGATCAACCCATCTTTCTTAGGCCAGGGAGGGAGCCACTAATAAGGGGATGATTATTCTGTAGGAGGAGCAGCTCCATTTGTGTAAAGGATTTGGAGGGCTTTAATTCCAGGGCCTTAGGGCTAAATAGCCACGTTGGTATCCAGTCGTGTGCCAAGAGGGGCTACACCTGGGACTCCCCTTGCCCAACAATTGGATTTCTTTTTGAGACTCCTCTATACCCAGAAGGAGGTGGCCAGGGGCCCACAATTCCAGCCTGAGGGCTAGGGGAGAATAAAGGTCCCCTTTGCCAGACAGGGCAATTGTGGCGGGTAATGTGAATCCCACCCCCATGCTGGCCCTCAGCTTTGTGAGTCATCCCTTCTTCTTTTCAATTTCTTGGGGCAGTGTGCATCCCAGCTCATGCATAAAACACTATCTGGCCTGCCTATAGCCTGGGATTAAAGGCAGCCCTCCAGCAGGCTCTCTTGACTGGGATAATCCTACAGCACTCTTTGTACTGGCCACAGTCAAGGCAGGTAGCTAGATAGCCCACCAACAGATCCCTCCTCTTTCACCTCTATTGACTTAAATGGGATGAGCTAATGATGTGCCCAGATAATAGTGTATTCCATTCCTGGAAGTCAAGCTGAGTGTGTAAATCCAGACTGGGTCAAATGGTCATAGCTTCCTTTTTATTGTGCCCTACTAAACAGCTTCCAGGTCTCAGGCTTCCCAGCCCAATGGATTAGGGACCTGGTGGGCATCAGCTCAGCTTGGAAAGCATAGAGAGATGATTAGATAGACCTATAGTTCTACCAGTGGAGATATTCTCTCCGCTAGAGCAAGTTGCAGCCCTTCCTTACCTTCTCATCCCATAAGATTCCAATATGTGTCAATAAATCTATCAGCAAGAATTTATTAATTTTTTGTGGTAAATAATGGGAAATGACAAAGAAAAAAAAAAAGAAACAACCCCTGTCTTGAAGCAGCTTACATCTAATAAGAGAAATAATATGGACACATTTAAGCACATAGAAAATATACATAAATCTTTGTGGACCATGTATGTGAATTGGCACAGGGAATTCCCCATGAGGAAACTCCCTCCACCAGGAGAGGCCTATACCTGTTCTGCAGTTTATGGTCTTAGAGAGTTGTCTGAGGCACTGAATGAGCAAGGGGCTTGCTCATGATCCCACAGTCTATACATATTAGAGGCAGGATTTGAACTCAGATCAAACTGACTCCAAGGTGGGATCTCTACCCATTAGCCAGATCTTTACCCACTATGCAGTGCTACCTGTAAATGAAAAATAAACACAAGCAAACACAAGACTGGAGCAGTGAGGTGGCATAGTGGATAGAGCTGGGCCTGGAGTTGGGAAGACTCCTCTTCATGAGTTCAAATCTGGCCTCATACACTTACAAGCTGTGTGACCCTGGGCAAGTCACTTAACCCTGTTTGCTGCCTCAGTATCCTTATCTGTAAAATGAGCTGGGGAATGAAATGGCAAACCATTCCAGTATCTTTGCCAAGAAAATTCCACATGAGGTTACTAGGAGTCAGGCATGATTGAAAAACAACTGAATGAAAAAAGCACAAGGTAAGTTGTGGGATGGGGCACAACAGATTTGGACAGACTTATTATGGGAGGGAGCGTGAGCTGAGTTTTGAAAGAAGCTAGGGATTCTAAGAGGCCAAAGTGGAGGTGGGAATAGGAGGAGAGCATTCCAGGAATATCTTTTTATAGGGCAGTTAAGATAGTGGCACCATGGACAGCATGTTAGACTTGGAATCAGGAAGACCTGAGTTCAAATCCACTTGTGTGACTCTGAGAAAAGTCATTTAACCTCCATCTGCCTCAGTTTCTTCATCTACTAAAATGGGGCTCAGGTTATTGTGAGAATCAAATGATATAATATTTATAAAATGCTCTATAAATGCTAGCTGTTATTATGGTAACTCTTCTAGAGAGGCCTTAGGAGCCATCCTCTGGTTGTTGTAATACCTCAAGAAGACCAGTATAGCATTGACATTCTCCTTCTCTCCTGGCTCTTCAGACTATATAACTAGTCCTCCTCCTTTTCTGATCATAAAGATTCTTGATGATGTCTTTTGCATCATTTCTTACCTGGAAGTTCTTGTGGTTCATGTACTGTGATGAATGTGTAGCTGCCATGTGCCTTCCTATTGCTTTTGGGGTTACTCATCATTTTGATTCTGCAGAAGTGCTGTTCCATGGGCCAGAGCCGCATAACATCACTGGGAGAAGGTTGGCATTAAAAGGGATGAGTGTTTGCTGCAGCAAACAGCTTGGGATGACTGAAAATTCTGTACAGTTTTCCAAATGCGATCCAGCCAGATTTCCTCCTCCTACTCAACTCTGAGCCCAGATCACCATCCATCTGCAGGGCCTGTCCAAGAAAGAAATACAGTGCTTCAGTACATCACCAGATCTGCCATCTAGCTGACATGGAAATTTCTTCTGGTGATGCCTCTCCAGTCCATACAACTCTTTTCTGTGCTGTGATGCTCCAAGAAATCTGTGATCTTGTTGATGTGATTATTTTCTACCATGATGCCAATTGTAACTAAGCAGTGAGTCAATCACACCAGTAAACATTTATGAAGCACCTATTATGTGCCAGGCCTATGCTAAGTGTTCAGGATACAAAGAAAGGCAAAAAACCAGGCCCTTATCTCAAGGGACCCACAATCTAATGGTAGAAACAGCTTGCCAACAGCTATGTACAAACAAGATGCATACAGAAAACATTGAAGATAATTTCAGAGGGAAGGCATTAGCATTAAGGGAAAATGGAAAAGGCTTCTTGCAGAAGTTGGGGCTTTTAGAGACTTGAAGGAAGCCAAGGTTGTGAGGAAGCAGAGGGGAGAAGGCTAAACCTAATAGGTAATTAACCCACAACCTGATCTACAGCTTAGTGATCTCATCAGGGTCTCTGACATATGAATGAGGTCCTCTCTATGTATGGCATGGATGTGAGCCAAAGAACTCCACATGGTGAAACAAGAAACCCTTGTGGACTGAGTTCTGAATTCTAGTTGGGGGAGTGATATAAAATGCTGTTAAAAAAATGAAGATGCTTGAAAATATAAAGATTAGAGGAATCCCTATGATTGTACACCTGTTCCACACGCAGGCAATCTCTTAGCTCAGTCTCAATTCTATATATTTATTTTACACAGGCAATCAACTTTCCATAGCCATAAAGTATATTTAACATTGAAAATACAAGATTAAAGTTTCAGTGTGCATACATAAGGGATCCAGCGAATCATATCCCTGAAACTCCTTCTGAAGATGCAAGCATGGGAACAGAAATGGGGGGAGTAGGAGGTTTAATACTGCTGCCCAGTGCTCAGCTCCAAGTCTTTGATTAGAATAGTGAAATCCAGGAGAAACTTCAGGAATGCCAGGAGATAAGTTAGTCTTCTCTCCGAGCCTTGTTGCCAGCTCTCTTTTTTAGTGAAGGTTACTGATCGTCTAGCCTCCCTGATTATATATTCTTTTTTCTTCTCTATGAACTTCATACAAGCTGAGATTTCTGGGGGACAAAACCTTTGCTCACTCCTGTCTCTGGTCATCTATTAGTACAATTTCATATCATATTAATTTCACATCATAGTATCAATTTCACATCATAATAATATGATGTGACAATCTTTTCTTTGTCACTGTTTAAATTTTGGGGCAGGGGAGGGTGGGGAGAGTTGAGGGACATTTTTCAGATTTTTCATTTTCTGTCACAGTATAATATGGTTTCACTGTGTTTTGACCTCTTCTGAGCGCCTAACTTATTTTTCCTTTTATTTGTGAATCTCTTTGGCACTTTTTCTGCTTGGGAGTTAGCTTTCTCCATCAATATTCTTGACATCTTTTCCCTTTAGATCAAGTAGTATTATATTAGGCCTCTGTGCTGTTTGGATCCTTCCATGGTCACTACTGTGGTGTTTTCTTCTGTCCACACCACAACGGATGGATAGTTTCAGAGCTACCATTCCTCTAGTGTAGAAATGTGGGACCATCCTACTGGCACCCTACCACCTGGAAATCATAAGACATTACTGTGTCTTAATCTATATAATCTATGTCTTAATCTAAATCTACTTATCTGTCTATCTCTATCTGTCTACCTATCTATCTGTGTGCGATATTCACACATACAAGCTAACTTCCAAGCAGAAAAAGTACCAAAGAGATTCACAAATAAAAGGAAAAATAAGTAAGGTGCTCAGAAGAGGTCAAAACACACTGAAACAATATTATACTGTGACAGAAAATGAAAAATCTGAAAAATGTCCCTCAACTCTACATATGTATGTGTTGGTATATGTATGTGTGTATATTTGTGTGTACATAAGCGTATGTATGCATATACACACATATACATACATACATGTATATGTACATACACATACCCCTTCCCTCAGCATGGAAGATCAGCTGTACACTTTTGGATCTTCTCCCAACCAGTCACAGAGCTAGATGGGTGCGATGCCCTCTTTCTCATTAAGAGGTAGGGATGGGGGTGGTCAGTCTAGATTGTTGCTGAGAAGGGAGTTAAGAGAAGCCATCACAGCAAAAGTTCAAGATGGAGACTTATATGGTTGGTCATGCAAGTATGCTATGACCTGGTAGAGGTTGGGGACTAGGCTTTTCACTTAACCCTCCACTATTTCAGAAGGTTTTATATTACATAGAGCTATTTCTTCATCTTGTAGAGGCTTATTTAGGGCACTCATTTACCAATTCAATCAGATTTTAGGGAGGTGAGCCATTGTTTGACATTTTGATTATATCTCCCAGTAGAGAATATGGACAATGCCTATTAAAAATCTCATTGAAAAGGTCAGGGTTGCCTCTTGGGTTTAGGTAATTGTCAATCCATTGATACCTGAGGAAGTGATTGAGTCCAAGCATCTTGGTAGGGAATGCCTCTCAAGAACTAGAAGATCAATTGTCCTCCACTACTACCATGAGTTATTTGGATGAATTTTAGATTTAATGGAGGAGCTGCATATAGCAATCCTAAATTTGTTTCCCTTTTGGTAGTCTTAATCTTTTTAGGCATTCCTACAAGACTTGAGCCCTATATAGGTACTTTCAACTTGGGTTGGAAATGGGACTTACTAGAATGCCAGAGGGTTTCCTCTTTGGCAACCTTAAATTTATTTCTCTTCTAAATGGAGTCTAAGTCCAAAGGTAATACTGTAAGGCTGGAAATCTATGTGAGTCTTTGGGATGGGAGAATTGTATTAGCTGTTCACAGATTTCCTGTATGTCCTTTATGATGTTACATTTTATGCAAGATTAAAGTATGTCCTATACCTGCTATGTGTTTTTGGATTAAGTGCTTGCATGGGACCTAGGGATCCTTTTACCTACATCTCTGGATATCTATAACTATATTCTAATATTCCCAGAAGAAATTACGAGTTGAGGTAAATGGTCCAAAGAGGCACGATTTGGGGTCAGCTCTTGAGATCAAAGCTAGTCTATGTAAACCGAAAGCTTTGGGATTCTGAGATACAAGTTTCTTTTCTTGCTATAGCTTGAATTACTATATATCTAGTATGCCTCTTGATTTGAAGTGATGGGGTTTGGGGGTTAAATGGAGAACTGGCTTCCCCTGCCATCTTCCAAGTCATTCAAGAGGAGAATGTGGAGACTTTGATATTCAAAGTAATCTCTGAGGGTGAAAGAAGGCTTTGGTGGAGAGAGGAGAGCTTTCCATTGAAGACCAAAAGAGAAGATCACCCATATATAACTGCTAAGTCAGATGCAATTAGAAGTATCAGGTTCAACACAGAAAGAGAAATATAGTAGGTAGGATCAGTAGTTCACCTAAGAAATGAGCCAGAAATAAAAGTCCTATGGTTTCAGCTATCTATGCACAAATGTACAATGTAAGTAATAAACAAGCTGAACTAAAGATCCTAATACAGAGATAAATTTGACCTCATCACTGAGATTTAGCGATATAGAGATCATGATGAAAAAATGGCTCTGAAAGGGTACACCTTATTTAATGGAATGGAATATACTATGGAGAGGGAAAATAGCTTAATATAGTAAGAAGATGTGGTCATGTGAGGAAGTTTAATAAACCAAAAGGGAGAAGTATGGTGGAGAGTGTTTGGGTGAGGGTCAATAGAGGGAAAAACAGAAATGATATTATTGTAAGAGTAGTTATCCCTTCCACGATGCGACTTTCCCCATTGAGGAAAAGTTCCCATCATGGGGTGGCATAAGAAATTAAATGGGAGTTTTTTGAAAGCCAGCAGATGACACAGAAAAAGTTTAGAAACTCAAAAATGCATAAAATACCTCTATATGACTGTATGATATTAATATATTTTATCTTTTAATACCATAATAATTCAGACATCTTCTTTGGTATGAAGGGAGGACCAAAAATTTTTACACGGATTTCCTAGATTAAGGGGGCTTTGAGCCCCTGACCTCACTGATGTGGAAGGGATGATTGTATATTACAGACCATCTGATCATACTGAGGAAATAGGAGTTCCCGGAAAAAGATCACAAACCTGGCATGGGGATGTGATATTTTAGTGATGGGAGACTTCAAGTATCTACACACAGGCTGGAGCTTTTTACCTCCCTCCCTCTTTTCCTTTCTTTCTTCCTCCCTCCCTCCCTTCCTCCTTCCCTTCCTGTCTCCCCTTCTTTCTCTTTCTTTACTTCTTCCTTCTTTCTTTTTTCTCTCCATCAGAGCAGTTGATGAGTTGCCTTAATAATAATTTCATTCTCCAAGAGGTAGAGGAAATGATGAGCAGAATTGCTATTCTGGACCTGATTACAGAATACTGAGGAAATACTCTTGTGGGATTAATTAAGATTTTTCTTCCCTCCTGAATCCTTGATCATAAAGAAGAAACTGGCTACTGAAGTAAAAATGTTGGGATCTGTGGAGGAAATGACCACTCCATCTTAGAATTTGTGATAGAGGAGATGTTTGACATGCTTCCTAGATTTGGAGAGAGTATATTTCAAAGAGGTTGGAGAAAGGGTAGGCAGGAGTTGGTGGCTTAAAACTCCATAAGGGAAGTTAGTCAGTCTGATATGGATAGGAAGTTTTCACAAATGAAATTCTAACAACACAAAAAGCAAGCAATTCTAGACAGGAAGAAAAGGGGACCTTTTCAAAAAGATCAACGTAAATACACAAATCCATTAAACAACTAAGATTTTAAAGACGTCATTAGAAGATGAAATCAATGGCAGATAACTCAGGACGAATAAAAAAATGCAAGGTTCTGTAAGGATAGTGTTAGTAGCATTAAAGCTCAGAAATTGTCGGGATTGTTAATGAAGGCAAAGGACAACCATAAGTGTTTTGTTTTGTTTTTAAAGCTATTTTGAGGGCAAGGAGAAGATCAAAGAAGGGAGGATAGGACTGCTTCATTTTGTGGCTAGGTCAATGATAATGGGTGCTAGAGAGAAGCTAGTAGTACTCAATTTTAATTTGGCTTTTGTTTTCTCTGAGAAGGATGATGTTGATTTTTGGACCGAGAAGAATAGATTTAAAAAATGCTCTACAAGGAATTAAATCTCCAGGCAAATGAGAAGATAGTCACAGAGAATCTGGCTCCCTTGATAAATTCAAATCACCAGGTTCAGATGAACTGTACCCCAAAGCTCTGAAATAACTGGGGGATGTTGTCGCCAACTTGCTGTCAGTGATCTCAAAATTCCTGGTGAATAGCAGAGGTGTCCTCAAAGGACTAAAGACAGACAGATATCCCGAATTTCCAAAAAGTAAAGTGAGAGAAATGGTCATCAAACTATAATGCCCCAGGGATCTGTGTTGGACCTTGTGCAGTTCTGCGATTTTTCATATTAAATTTCAACAGATTTGAACAAAAACATGCTTGGCACACATTAAATTTGCAGATGAGATGAAGTTGGGAGGGATAGAGAACACATTGAATGACAATCAGGATCTGAAAAAAATGCTCAGTCAACTAGAATCATGCGTTAAAATTAATAAGATAACATTGAATAGAGGCACCTTTAAATTCAGGAAAAGATAAGAGAACACATGACTGGACAATAGTTCATGTGCAAACCTCCTCTCCTCCCCCCCCCCCCAAACCTGGGAGTTTTAGAGGACCACAAACTTAATGTGAATTAACAGTGTACATAACATGGAAGTGAAAAAAGCCAATGTGAAATCTCAGGGACTGGAGAGTCCAGCTTCACTGATTTGGTCAGAAGACACCTGAGGTATTGTGGCTGAGAGTCAGAGGTTAGGAAAGACACTAATAGGCTGAGGAGGGTGACTTGCCTTGTGAGGAAAATGGAGAACATGTGATAAAAGAATGGGGAAAAGGAATTGGGATATGTCTTCTAGAGAAGGGAAGGTTTGAGGGGGGAGGATGTGAGAGGTGGGTAGCTATCTTGAAGTGGCCATCATTTGGAAAAAAGATGAGACTTTTTTTTTACTTGGCTCCAGAGTGCCAAGGAGAGAAGTTGCAAAAAGGCAGATTTAAGTTTTATATGTGGCAAAAAATCTTAACAATTAGAAGTTCCAAAAGTAGAACTGATTACTTCAGGAGGTAGTGGATTCTCCTTCACTGAGAGTTTTCAAGTGCAGACTGGTTGATCCCTGAGGAAGCCATTGTAAAGACAATTTCTTCTCAGGTGTGAACTAGGCTAGAGGATTTCTTAGGACTCTTCCAAAGTTTGGATTCTGTATGCCTATGGCAGAAGACTTTGGAGGTGGGGAGGGACTTTGGTGCGGTGAGGTGAGAGGAGATTTGGGGGGCAACAGGAGACTTTGGGAGTAAGAGTTGCTGATTTTTTGTTGGACATTTCTGCCTTGATATTCCATAGCCACTCAATGGACCTCACTTTCTTTCCCCTGACTCCTCTGCTTCTCCAAACTTCCCTGTTTCAGTCAGTGGCACCACTATGTTTCAAGTTACTCAGGTAAACAACCTCAGACTGATCGTTGACTCTACTACTTGATGACTCATATCTAATCAGTTGCCATGTTTTAACTTGAGATCTAGGAACTTAAAAAAAGTGTTGATCATTTTATTTCCACAGAATTATTTTCCTTTGCAATTATATGTATTTTATTTTATGTATCTAAAGATATTATTTGGAAAAGGGTTTCATATTATTCTGAGAAGGAGTCACCTGGAGTCCATAACAATAAAATAAGTTAGGAACCTCTAATTCAAGGTGATGCCTAATGATTTTTGCACCTCAAGATCCGAAGTAGGTAGGTTTTAGGAGAAGACTTTCACTCCTTCTTTCTTTTCAATGTCTATCAAAAAGGCACCTACCAACAGGCCAGAGCTGGGGCCTGTAGAGTCCTGGGAAGCTGGAGGTAAAAATATCTTTGGCCAAGGACTGAAGGCAACTCCGCACCACACAGGCCTGCACAGCCATCATCATCAAGGAAACAGCTGTTCATTGTGCAGATCAGTCTCCTGAAGGAAATACCTAAATTAAATCAAACACATGAAGACAACAAAGGGATAAGTGCATCTTGGCAATAGCAAGGCTGAGCAGTTGGGAGGGAAGTGTATTGCAGTTCAAGGCTCAGGACTGCAGCCAGCTGGGCCAGAGCCAAGAAGAGGGTTATTCATGTTGGATGTCCTTGGACTATTGAGAGCCCCTTTCCCATGGAAACCAGCCCAGAAATCTTTGAGTTCTTCCTTCCTTCCCTCTTTCCTTCCTTCCTTCCTTCCTTCCTTCCTTCCTTCTTTCCTTCCTTCCTTCCTTCCTTCCTTCCTTCCTTCCTTCCTTCCTTCCCTCCCTTCTTTTATCTCTCTCTCACCAAGGCAGTAGAAAGAACACTGAATTTAGACTCAGAGTTTCTGGGTCTGAATCCTGGCTCTGCTACTTATTACCTACGTGATCCTGGGCAAATCTCTTCATTTCTGAGTCTCCCCTTCATGGGGAAAGTTTGATCAGTTGATTCCAAGACCCATTTTCTATCTCAAATTCCATAATCCCATGTTGCTGTGAACAATTGTATGAGGTATGATGATGCATTGAGACTTTAAAAAATAAATAGGCTCAAATGTGTGTATTAAAATCCATGTTATCCTTCAAGGGAGATACCCTGGGAGACCTCATATTCATTCTGACTACGTTATTCATGCTTTGGAAGTTTCTAGAACTTCTCTTAGAGCAATGACCTCCAAGTTAGAAAATGAGATAATTCTTTTCAGGATTATTTTACATCACCATGATATATGGAAAAATCACTAGACTTGCATTTATGGCTTAGCTTTGTCTATTGCTGGTTGGTGGGGGGGAGGCTTAACTGTAATGACAAATAACATTCATACAGCTCTTTAAGGTTTGCAAAGCAGTTTACAAATGTTATTTAATTTTATGCTCACAACAACCCTAAGAGATGAGTATTATTATCTTCCTTTTACAGATGAAAAAGGCAGACAGAAGTTAAGTGACTTGCCTAGAATCACATATCACCCAAGGCAGGATTTGAACTCAGATCTTTCTAACTCTAAGTTCAGTAGTCTATCCACCATGCTACCTCACTGCTTAAGCAAATCTGGGCCTCAGATTCTCATCTGTAAAATGGGCATTGCAGTACTTCACTTACCTACTCACACTCTGAGAATTATTAAGTACTAAAGAAATATGAGCTACTATTATCTATTGATCCAGCTATCTTTGATGATTTTTTTTCAGCCACAGAACAACTGTTTATTTCTATTCACAGTAGAAAGCAAGAATGTGATTTCAAGATTCTAGACCTTGAAGGAGCCTTACTCAGTATCTATTGAATTCTCTCATTTTTTCAGATGAGGGAACCAAGGTGAAAAGATAATAAACTGGCCAAGGACACACAGGCATCGAACAGCAAAGCCAAGACACCAAGTCCAGTGCTCTCTTCCCATCGTACCAGAGTTTGTTTCTGGGACTAAAACTCGAGGCTAAAACAAAATTGTTCTGGAGAGTCAGGATGATTTCCAAAAGGGTTGCAAAATCAGCATACTCAGACCAATCCAATATCATCTCCATGCACCCTCCCACCCACTGGCCTCCATCATGAGCACCCTAGTATTTGCCTTTGTAGGAGACCTGAGTGCAGATGGGTCCACAGCTGGAAATCTAAGGAGCAGAGGGTCTGTTCCCTCTGATAATCAAAGGAAGTACAGACTATGTCTACATTTAAGTGTAAAATGAATCATCAAGTGGCTATATATGCCCCCTTTCCAGATAATTCAGTCTACATAAATGAAATAGTTGGATCCCTATCTTTTGCAGACACATTTATGGCTAAATTATTTTTTGCTTGGGAACAAACTAAAGACCTTACATTACTGAAAAAGATGGTTTGAGGGTCAAGAAAAATGGGTAGTGGATTTTTGGAATATATCAAATTGAGATAAAATATACAAAACATAAAAATGAATTCAAAGAGAGTTTAGAAATATTTATGTATAAAATCCACAATTGCCTAATACAGAGAATTCAAGGTATTTTGGGGGGGATAATATATCCCTAACTTTTGAGGACAATAGAATGCCTTCTCAAAAGTTCTTCAGAACCTCTATCATAGACTAAATATTGGTTTAGATGGGTATAAGATAAGAAAATGATAATCCTAGAGCTGGAAGGTCATAATAACCTAGAAGTCATCTAGTTCAACCTAATAATTAATTTTTTAATTAGCAGAATCTAGTTTTTTCCCTCTTACTTCTCTTCTAACCCTATGCTTAGCAGCAGAGTTAACAACTCTCAAATAAATATGCATAATGAAGGAAAAAAAGAGATTTTCCACATTAGGTAGACAAAAAATGACAAGACATAACCTTGTCACTGGAGGCGAGTAGCATACTTCATCATCAGTCCTCTGGAATTATGATTGATCATTGACTTCATCAGAGTTCTTATGTCTTTTTCAAAGATGTCTCTACCATATTGTTATTATTCTATAAATTATTCTCTTGGTCCTGCTTACTTCACTCCGTATCAGTTCATACAACTCTGCTAAAATTTCTCTGAAATCATCCATTTTATCATTTCTTACAACATAGTCTATTATATTCATATGCTATACTTCAGCAATTGATGAGTATTCCCTTATCAACCTCATTAAACAAATGAGGAAAATGAAGTCTAGGGAATCTAAGTGACTTGCCCAAGGCCAAATAGGTCATGTGTGTAACGGGGAAGAGGAATGTGAATATAGATCCTCTGACTCCAGAGATAGAAAAATGCTCTTTTCCAATGCGGCATTTTCACTGACTGTCCTTTATACCTGGGAACACTGTTCTTCCTCATCTCTGCCTCCTAGCTTCCCTGGATTCTGTCACTTCTCAGCTAATGTTCCACATTCTACAAGAAGCCTTTCCCTTCCTCAGTTAATGCCTTTCTTCTGAGATCTCACCCCCCCACACACACACACATACTCTCACACTCACATACACACGTATATGTATATAAAATTGCATGTGTATATACATACATACACATACATACAAAATGCAATGTGTGTATATGTGTATGCATGTTTGTATATAGTTGTTTGCATGCTTTAATCCTCATTAGACTGTGAACTCTTTGAGAGCAGGGCCCAAGTGGGTTTTTTTGTTTGCTTTTGTTTTCCTTTGTATCCCCAGTGTCTAATTCATAGTAGGTACTTTAATCAATGTTCGTTGATTTGACTACACTGGGCTTTTCATATCCCTCTGACTCAATGTGGGGTTTCTTATGTTTGAGGTTGAACTTGCTAAGTGGTCTTGATGGTGATCCTTTCTGCACTTGAATTGAAAGCTATTACTTAAACATCAGTTTTAGTTTTCAGGTGGTACATGCATCATGATGATGTGAAGACTAGGACCATTTAATAAATGGGGGAGAAAAGTTTTCCTAGGAAAGTAGAATTGTACACTCCACAGGCCTCATCACCAGGAGTGTCAGGAGAGCTTCTTAGAGTCTGTTGACCAAGTTTCCTCTGCTCTGCTTCTCAATACCTCATGTCTGTTCCCAGGATGCTATCTGTATGTGCTTCAAGATCAATGTTCCAAAGGGAAAGATAATTTTCACAAAAGTTCCTGGCAAAGCAGGCCTTGCAATTTATTACCCAGACCAAGCAAAAGAGAATTTGGCAGGTCATTTTCAAAATTCATTTATCTACCCATTTCCTTTCTAAAATGAATCTGGCCTCAATCTAGTGATTTCCATACAAATCTACAGGGCTGTGGATTTAAAGACCAACTGGAATATAGAACAAGATTCATGGACTGTCCATAGGATCCTAGGAGAAGGTTCCATGGTTGTCTGACCTTAACTTCCATGTTTTTGGGAGTTCTGTATTTCTACTCATCAGGTACCAAATCCCCAACTACCTTTCCTGATTCTCTGTTTCCCCTTCCCTGATCACAAGTTGGTAATGACTCTCCCCCCTCTCTCTCTTCCTTGAGATCTCACATAGCACTTGGCTTATGCTTTTCTGATGTTATACTACTGGATAATTGTGTTGGTGCCCTCTACTAGACTGTGGGCTCAGAGAGCAGGGACCAAACATACATACACACACATGCACATGCATATATACATATATACACACACTACACACACATGTATGTGTATGTGTATATGTATGTATATGTATATATGTGTATATATGTATATATATAGTGTGTATGTTTTAAGTGCAGAAGATGCCCTGCAAAAAGTCATACTGAAGAGCAATAAGGAGGATGAAATGGAGAGCAATATGGAAGGCCATATAGACTGGAGCAGCTGCCTGTGGATATAGGTCATGAAATAATGTAGTACAGAATTTACAATAGCACCCAGAGTATATCATTAAATCTTTACCAAAAACCTAACAATGTGCAGAGTATCCTGAATAAGTGCTGGGAGTGGCTCTCCCCTTGAGAAGCTTACAATTTAATATATTTTTTAAAATTAATTTTATTTATTTTCAGTGTTCTACAATCCCTATCACATAACTTAGATTGTTTTCCCCCTCCTTTCCCCTTACCTCCCCCCTCCTTCCCCGAGACAGCATACAATTTTATATAGGTTCTACACATATATTCCTATTAAATACATTTTCACTATAGTCATGCTGTGTAGAAGAATTAAAATAAATAGGATAAATCATATAACACACCAAAAAGTAATACACACACAAAAAATAATCTGCTATGTTCTGCGATTGAATTCCATAGTTCTTTCTCTGGATGTAGAAGGCATTTTGCCTTAAAAGATCATTGGGAATTTTTTAAGTCCTTGCATTGCAATGAAGTTCCAAGCCTACCAGAAAAAACTCTTGCACACTGTGGTCATTGCTGTGCACAAAGTTCTCCTGGTTCTGCTCCTTTCACTCAGCATCAGATCGTATAAGCCTTTCCAGGCCTCTCTGAAGTCTTCCTGTTCATCATTTCTCATGGTGCAATAGTATTCCATTACACTCATATACTATAACTTTTTCAGCCATTCCCCAATTGATGGGCATCCCCTTGATTTCCAGTTTTTGGCCACCACAAAGAGAGTTGCTATAAATATTTTTGTACATGTGGGGTCCTTTCCCATTTTTATGACCTCTTGGGGATATGGTCCTAGTAGTGATATTGCTGGATCAAATGGTATGCACATTTTTGTAGCCCCTTGGGCATTATTCCAAATTGCTCTCCAGAATGGTTGGATCAGCTCACAGCTCCCCCAACAGTGTATTAGTGTTCCAACTCTCCCACATCCTCTCCAGCATTTATCATTTTTCTGTTCTGTTTGCCCATCTGATAAGTGTGATGTGGTACCTCAGAGTTGTTTTGATTTGCATCTCTCTAATCAATAGTGATTTACAGCATTTTTTCATATGACTATAGGTAGCTTTAATTTCTTCCTCTGAAAACTGCCTGCTCATGTCCTTTGATCACAATTTAATATCTATAGTTTCATGAGCAGAGTGGTCTATTTTCATCTTGGAGAAGCAACATAGGGTCAGAGATCTAAAGCCTCAGATAGGGAACATGTCTAAAATTTTGTATTTCTCTCAGTGCCTAGTATAGTATATAGCACACATAGGGTGCCTAATAAATGCCTGTTGAATGGATGAATGAAATGAATGAAAGGGTGAATAAGGCTGCTTAACATAGAAAGAGCACTGGTTTGGAGTCAGAAAACCTGAATTTGAGTTTGAGCCCTGATATTCCCTAGCTGGACAACTTTGGGCAATTCTCTCAATTTGTCACCTTCATTTTCCATGTGCGTAAGATGTAGAGAGCAATACTTTCACTACTGACCTCACAGAGTCACAAAGACTTTAGTAACTTGTGCTGTTGTTACTACTACTACTACTACCTGCTCCTCCTCCTCCTCCTCCTCCAGAACTCACAAATGATTTGTAAGCCCTCAAATACTAAAGAGGTATAGAATTGTAGGTCTAGAGCAGAAAGGAATCTTAAGAGGCTAACCAATTAGTTATATTTCCCAACTTGATTTTACTGATGAGGAAACAGACCCAGAGATATTCAATGACTCATCCCAGCTCACTGGGACAGAAACCCAGGTTCATTGAATCTAAATCCAGGGCTCTTTCCACTGTACTCACTGCCTCCCATTGTAAAAACATGTGTTACTAAAGTTCTTCTCTGTTGCCTCATTCTCTCTGTAGAGAGAACCCAGAATTCTTGAGAGTCCTACCTGGGTGTAGCCCTACCACTAGCGTGACAATCTGGAAAGAACTGAAATATGAGTCCAGCGATGGATTGCATGTCTTCTAGGCCAGGGCCAGCCTGGCTAAGTTCAGAGATGCTGGATCTCAGTTGATTATTTTTCTACTACTTCTCAAAGGTCCTTGCTGAAGTCACAGAGGGCTTAGAATTGGTAGCAGGGGAAGGAGGGGGTGGTACTCTCTTAGAGAAAGAATCACAAGTTCCTGAAGCAATGGAATATATCAGTATGATAGAGAAGGCAATTTTCCTTGATTTTAGTTATTCCCAAGAATCTCTATGACCCTGAGATATTTTCCTGGCTTTCTGGATGTAAATTTGCTTTCCCCTTCTTTTCCCACAATACTCTTCTTCCTCCCTGGCTCTCCCCTGGCTCTCTAAATTTCAAGCAAAAAGCTCTGGCAGGAGAGTTTATCTGCTGCAAATCAAAAATTCTTAAGGCAAGCCTGAGCTCTTATAAGAGAAGGACAAAGTAGGAAGAGATGGAAGATATCTTAACAAAGATCCAGACGCAAGAGGCAGGCCTACGGTAAGTTAGTTGATGGTAAAGCTGAGTGGAAAATGGAGGTGTCTTGGCTGCTTGACTAAGAACAATGGTTCTCTACAGCTTGGTACCTATAGGAACATTTGACAATGCTGGGATTCCATTTGCATTCCCTTAATTTTATTAAATCAAACATTCAAATGTTTTAATACATGAGCACCTGTGCAGATCCCAGAATCCCCAGAACACTGGAGCTGGAGGAGAGTGTGGATTTCAACCCCTTCATTTTGGACGTATGGCATGATGGAGAAGGTGTTGGGCTTGGGAGTCAGGGGCATCTGGTTTTGAATGACACCTTGGACACTCATTAGCCACTTGACAATGAGCAAGTCCTGATCCGCATCTATAAAATGGGGATGGAGGACAGAAGCAGAGTGGATAGAAGTGGATAGAAAGAGGTATGACCCTGGGCAAGTCCCTTAATCTCTAGTGATTCAGGCAACTTTCTAAAACTATGTACATTTATCATGACAAATGCTACATCTTCATTAGTAGAGGGTAGTTTTTCACTGCAAATTGCCTATACTCATGAAATTACATGGCTGTTTTTTTTAAACTGGGAAGGATAATAGAGTTCTCCATACAGACTTGTTCTTAAGCTCCAATGAGGCTAAATGTTTTGTAAAGAAGTGCTATGTAAATTTTAAAATAGAGACTGGATCTGTGATTAGTATGAAGAACTTCCAAGTGAGGAAACTCCCTCTTCTAATAACAAGTCAGAACTTTCTCTGCAACTTACAGTCCTAAAGAGTTGTCTTGAATAGGAAGAGGTTAAATGACTTGGTAGGAGTCACTTGAGTTAACAGGAAGGTCTTGAACCGATGTCTCCCTGGCTTTGAGGCTGGTTTTCTCTACACTATTTCACACTGTATATAAATTATTATAATGTATATTTTATAATATTATATTTTAAAATAATTTTGTATAATATAACATTATAATAATGATTAATATATAAATTATAATAATAAATCATTATTAGGTATTTTATTTGTTATTAAGTGTTTTCATATTCTAAATGTTAGTTATCATTATTAGGTTTGGTTTGGTTTTTAAGTGAGAAAACTGATATGGAGATCTAAAGCCACATGCCCTGGGGCAGACAGTCAATAAGTGGCATAGGTGAGATTTGAACCCCATGTGGAATGCTTCTTCTAATAACATGACAAAAGGGAGTCTAGTCAGGGACCATGATAGCCCTCTGCCCTTTGTTGGCCAGAAAAAATTCTAGGAGCTGTGAATATGAGGATGCTGGGAGAGATTCAAGAGGAATTAAAAATAAATGCATTTGTTTAGCATTTCTACAAGCTGTGGTGTCCCCTGAGAGGTAGGACTCATTTTCGAGTGAGTCTCTGAGGAGAGGTGTCTGACAGCTCCCCATTAGCAGCCCAGTACCCCTACTCTCCAGCTCAGCAGCTTATAACAACCCAGGCATCTGCTGGGGGGAAGACTGAGCTAAAAGGAGACCAGACACTCAGAGGGTAAGATGTTCTACTGAGAGGCAATGCAAGTTAATGCAAATTAATCAATAAGACTTATAGAATAGGTCAATCAGTGGCTAAGCAGGACTGGCTTAGAAATGTTCTCAATACATGAAATCAGTTGGCTTGCACCAAAAGACCAGGGTCTAAATTCTAGTTCTGACACACTGCTTGTGTGACCGTCAGGGTCTGGGTCTGTGAAATGGTGATAATACTAGATGAGCTACATTCCTCACAGCACTTTTGTGAGGAAAGTACTCTGCCTTTTATTGTAACAGATCTCCTCCCCACCCCTTGGTCAAATTTTGGCTCTTCCCCCATTCCTTGTGTCACCTTAAGGGGCAAGGAGTGGATCACTGGGAGAATAACCCTGGGTCATCAGCACAGGTCTCAGCAAAGAGGGCCTGATGGCACAAATAGGAAGGGAGCAAAAACCTGTAGGTCAAACTTCTATTTAGGCTCCCAGCATTTAAAATCAGAAAGGACCTTAGAGATGATGGAGTAAGTCTTGCTCTCCCTGTTTCACAGGAAACGGATAGCCAAAGAGGAGAATAGATATGACCCGGGTTACCCAGGAAGGGTTGGAAGAGATCTTACCAAAGATCCAGACCCAAGAGGCAGGCCTGCAGTGAGTTAGTTGATGACAAAGTTGAATGGAAAATGGAGGTATCTTGGCTGCTTGACTTAGAACAGTGGTTCTGCTGTTGTAACAGTCCTGCTGTGACCAAACCTAGTCCTCTGATTCCAAATCCCATACTCTTTTCACTCCAACAGATCCTTATCAGACTGCAAACTCTACCAGCCTCCTGGACTGGGTTGCTTTCTCCTCTTCTTTGGTTCAAAACTAAATGCTGAGTCCTGATCACAGGATGTTTGCTTTGCCAGCTCAGTTTATTGACCAACCTTGCTTTATGACCACAGAACACGAACAGGACAGGGGAAAACCTTCCCAGGGATTCCACCAAGAAATGAAGCTTCCCTCTGCACTTACCCGTTGCTGGTACAAATATAATGATGAAAGAAAGACAACAATGGAAAGTCCTCTTTGCCTCATTCTGCTACCCTGGATCCCCCTTTTCTGAGTAGCTTCAGCCATATAGTCAGTCACCAGGATACCTAGCTCACTGTGCTTGTGAACTTGTGGCCAGGAGGGTCAACACCTCAGCCTTTACCACAGTACAGGGCAACATGGTAAACATCAGGGCTGCTGGATAGAGACAAGAGAAGGAGCTTTTCTCCCTTCTGTTGCATGACTCACAGCTTCCCATAACGTAGATTCTAAAATCTATAGGACCTGCCTCTTTACAGTGTCAAAAAATGTCAGTTAGAAGGAATCGTAAGAGTTCTTATTGTCCTGATCCTTGATTTTAGAGATTAATAAACTGAGAACCAGAGAGGATAAGTGGTTATACAGCTACCAGGTGGTGGAACCAGTCTTTAGCCCAGGCCTTACAACTTCGTGTCAGATTCTCTTTCTCCTATGCCACTGTTCTTGGTCTTTTGCTCTTTCTCTGTCTCTGTCTCTCTCCCTCTCCCTCTCCCCACTCTCTCCTCTGTCTTTTTCTTTCCTTCACCTTCTCCCTTCCCCCTTCTCTCTCGCTCTCTGTTTCTCCCTCTGCTTATCTATCTCTATTTTTTTTTGCTTTTTTCCCTCTCTTTTAGCTTGCTCTGTGTCTCTGTACCTCTGTTTCTCTGTTTTTCTCTCTGTTTCTCTTTTCTCTCCATCTGTGTGTATGTATGTGTATATATATATGTGTGTGTGTGTGTCTTTTGTCACCGTCTCTATGTTGATCTGTTCTTCCTTTCTGTTTCTGTGTCTCTCTCTGTCTCTTGTCACTGTGCCTTTGTTGATCTCTCTCTGGAGTTCTGTGTTTTGTCTTTTTGTCTCTCTGTGTCTCCATATCTGTCTCTGTTTCTCCCTCATGCACATACACATACACTCACAAACACAACCTGAGGACCTAGATGAGAATCCCTTCTACAACATACTCCACACGTAATCATCCCATCTTTCTGTCTGTCGAGACCAGTTCCCATTTGGCAAAGACTTAGTTTGCAAGGACTACTCAGGAGACAGATTGCCCGTATACACAATATAGTGAAGGAGCCTTCAGAGTCAGCTATTTATAGAACCACACATTAACCTCACTGGCCCTAAAGATGGGCTATGACTTTTGTGCCTTTGTGACTTCTGTTGTTTCCTATTGAGCTTGTGTGTAACAAAAATGACTTTTGCCTTCAGGGGCAGATGACTTTTAGAAGATCCTTCCTCACCTCCTTTGGGCAAAGGTCCTTTCTCCCTTCAACCCAGAACCGGCAGCATCTCTGTAAGTCTGTGGCCACTGGGGGGGATAGTGAGACATTTTTGTTTGTGGCATCCTCTGAAGGTAGATGATGTCAAGTTCCCTTTCATCTTTGCATCAAACTCAACTCAGAGACATTTGCTTTGCCTCTTCCCTGATAAAGTCTGAAATGTGAATTAGACCAAAGATACCTCAGAGCTCAGTTAAGATGGAAATTATGCCAGTGAGCACAGGAGTAGAACTATGCAAGGGCAAACTGCGCCGATAATAATCATTTACCTTTAGACAGGACGTATTATTGTTCCATATCTATAGATAACACACAAGCCAAGTAGATTAATAACTCATGTGTCTAGAGCACCTTATGTTTTATGGAACACCTTCCTCATAACAACCCTGTAAGGGGATTATTGTCCTGATTTTACAGGTGAAGAAACTGGGCCCCAAAAGAGTGAGTGACTTACCTATGACTACAAGGCTGTTGGATATCTGAGCTGGAATCTAAGCTCCAGTTTCATTTAGCAAACCAAGACTGAGGCTCTTTTACCTCTGCTACACTGCCTGTCTTTCAAGGCTTGGCTCTAGTCAATCCACCAAACCACAACCAGGCATTAAGTACCTACTAGGTGCCAGATACTATGTTAGTGACATAAATAGGATAAATTCCCTACTCCCAACGAGCTTACTTCCATAGATACAGAATAAATTTAAAGAGAAAAAATACAAAGCATTTAAATGCAAGGCAGTTTGGGAGAGAAAGAGGGAGGACCCAAGGAGTTGAAGGGGCAGGACAGGTTTCACTTGGAAAGTGCTTCTTGATCTGTGTCTTGAAAGAAGAGAGGGATTCTGGGAGTTGGAGGCAAATAGGGAGTGGATTCTAGGCATGGGAATCAGCCAGGGCAAAAGCCTGGAGATGGGAAAATTGAAGGTAGCATGTGAGGAACAGAGAAAGAAGGCCTGGCTGGCTGGCTCACAGAGTATATGGAGTGGAAGTAATGAATAATGAGGCCCACCTTTTCTGAGAAGTCTTTCCAACTTATCTAGTGTTTACCCTGCATGCAGCAGGCTCTTAATAAATATTGTTTTTGTAAAGAGATCAGACCTTGGAAATCTAGCCCCTCTCCATATTTTACAGAGTGGGAAATGGAGGCTCATCAGAGGGAGGTGACTTACCCAAGGTGACTTGCCTACATAGGAAAGAGTACTAAAGGGGATCTATACTCACTGCTCCATCTCCTATTCCTCAAGATTACATTGTATGATCCCCTCTAGCCTGCAATGACATCTAAATTCCTACATTCGCTTCTAATTCTAGACTGGCTCCTATTGTTAAGTAGTCATTTGACGCATAGTAAACTGCCACTTTCCTGAGAAGAGGCGCTGTGCTTAATACCTGCTAGTAAGCTTCATGGTGCCCAACATAACATCATGGGAACATAGATCTAGAATCAGAAGGGACCTCAGGAGCCATCTGTTCAATCTTCTCATTTAATAGAAGAGGAAACGGAGGTGCTAGGAAGTTGAATGATTTGTCCAAAGACCATTGATTTAAAGCTTGGAAGGACAAATCCAAACCACTCATTTTTATAGATAAGGAAAATGAATCTCAGAAAAGTAAAATGATTTGCCCAAGGTCTCATATGTAGCGGGGGAAGCAGAGCTGATACTGAAGCCAAGTTCTGTGACTCCACATCCTTCAATCTTTAAATTATGCCATACTAGATACTCAATAAAGTTTCATCAGATTGAAGATCTGTTGCATGGGGCGGGGTGAGGAGTTTAATCCATCAGATAATCCTTAAAACAAAACAAAACACCTCTAGCAAAGGTTTGCTTTGAATTTGTCTGACTTCTGTGGCCAAGATCCCCACCCACTCTCTGGTTGGCTGAGCTGGTGAAGTCCTGGTTCTTGGGCAAACTGGTTCTGGTTGCAGCGTACCCTCCCACCCCCCAAACAACCTTTCCATCTGCTAGGAATTGCCAGCCTTGCCACCTTTCCCTTAGAAATGAGAGAATTGTTGCATTGTCCTCTGTTACAAGTTGGACAGGCTTCTCCCTGCCCAACTTTAATTTTTGTTTTGGAATAGCACCCTAAGTTCCTTCAGCTGAGCCCTAGATCCTTCCTTGGAAAGGTTTTCCTAACTCATAGGATTATAGATTCAGAATAGTAAGGCAGTTTAACGTCCACTCATTTTACAGAGGAGAAAACCGAGACCCAGAGAGTTGTATTCATTAGCAAGTGTCCGAGGGTAGTATTTGAATCCAGTTTCTACTGCCCTATACATCTTACCACCTTGCCACTGCTAATATGCTTGGGAGATCAGGCAGTCTCCCTGAGGTTTTGGGTGTGAGTACTACCCTTTTCTTGCAGTCTTTCTACCCAATTGGACTCTTACGTAGTCTGGACAGTTGCAGATGGACTTCCTGGGAGATCTTAGCACAGGAGGAGTTATCCTTGAAAGCCATCTCCAAGGCCCAGCACACAATTCTTGCTGAGAAAAATGACAAAATAGCCTGTTTTGAGAGACAGGCACTGCAGGGGTAAGGGATCGGCATTGTTAAGCAAAATATTTCCCTTGTATCTATAATTCATGAATGGAGAGGAGACAGACCTTTTATGGGGCTTTTAGCAAGTTTTGCATTTAACTTTTTTTTTTGGATGACACCCTAGGGAGAGAGTACCAGGAAGTCTCAAGGGGAGTGAGTGAGTAGAGGACAGAGCATTCATTCATTGACTCTGTGCAAATTTGGTCCACAGTGCATATGTATGTGTGTGTGTGTGTGTGTGTGTGTGTGTGTGTGTGTGTGTGTGTGTGTACACAAATCCTTGCATTTCTGTCTGGGTGGGTTTTGAGGGAAATGGAAGATACCATGCCTCCTTGGCTTAGACATTGTTCTTCAGGAAGATTTCCTTTTTGAGGTCTGAGCTGTCTCCGGAACAGTTCACCTGAGCCTTTGTCATTAAAAATGGGATTGTTGACAGTCTGAGAACAGAAGGTGCTTTCTCACAAGTCCTTGAACCTAGGACCCTCCCAGGGGAGGCATTAGCCCTGGGATTGTCAAAGGATGTCTTTCAGTATCTCAGAGCCCTTGGAAAGCCTTCTGCTTCCCAGTATCCTGCAGCCTCACTGTTAAAAGGGTCCCTTAGTGTGGAAGAGAAGTGCACCGGGGAGGAGGTTATCAGAATAATGCAGGCATTCCTTTTAACCTCAATTATTCCCGTGGACAGTGGAGTACAACCATGCCTTAGATTTTTTTCTTTTTCCTAAATAGCTAGAAAGGGCTTTGCCCTTCATTTTTTCAGAGGGGAAACCCAAGGTCCAGGGAACAGAACTGATTTGAAACGTCTCTGGCATTTTGGGAGGCAGCTAAAGAATGAAGTAGATAGAATGCTGGCCCTGGAGTCAGGAGGACTTGAGTTCAAATTTGACCTCAGAAACTTACTAGTTGCATGACCTTGGGCAAGTCAATTAACTCTGTTTGCTGCCTCAGTTCCTTGCTTGTAAAAGGAGCTGAAGAAAAAAATGGCAAACCACTACAGTATCTCTGCAAATGGGGTCATGAAGAGTCAGATATGACTAATCGACAACAACAAAATTTTAATCCCTAGCATTTTCCACTGAGCCTGCTTTTTTATAAGGTTCTTCTTATCAATCCTCTGGACTATTGCCCACCACTATTCCTTAACAGCTGATTGCCACTCTCTCCCCCACATTCCAATTCAAGCATCACACCAAAATGATTATACTTATACAGGGTATCTCAAAAGTCTTAGAGTCTTTTTAAGCTTTCATAGCATCTGTAAACTTAATCAGAGTGAAGACCATGTGTTAGATAAGCTTTAAACATCCCCTAGCACCTAGCACGGGGGTGGGGAGAAGGAGGGGGTAAGCCAGCAATCGGCACTTAATAAATGTTGACTGATAGCTTAAGGTCACATAGCCTTCATAGCTTAAAATTGCACTGAGGCATTTGGAATGCTGGCTCTATAGATTTGGACATGTTACTACTGTGCTTTGCTGGCTTTTGTTGGCTTTCTATTGCCTAACCAGTAAAGTGCAAGCTTTTCTAATGGCATTCAAAGCCACTGTCTCATATTGATCCCTTCTTTCTATGCTCCCAACTTCCTTCACAATCCCACCCCACAAAAACATATACACAGGCATATCCTGACCTCTTATGCCCCTGTGTTCTGATTCACCCTGCTTCCTATACTTGGATTTTCATTTCTCACCTATTGAATTCCTACCTCTTTAATACATACTTCAGGTCTTTGAACCTCAGTACACTGTAAAATGATAGGGTTGGATTGAATCAGGTGTTCTTAACCTTTCTTTTCGTAGACTCCTTGGGCAGTTTGGTGGAACTACTCAGAAAAATGCTTGTAAATGCATAAAATACAATAAATAGCATTACAAGGGAAAGCAACTATATTCAGATATAGCTATCCAAATATGTAAGAAACAAGTTCACACGGTCTCCCCTCTCTCCCCTCCCCCAGTTAAGAACCCCTGGACTAAGGACCAAGGCAGCTAAGTGGTCTATTGGACAGAGTACAGGACTTCAAAAAGAAGACGTGGGTATAAATCCTTCTAATCATACTTATTAACTATGAGACCCTAGTCAAGTCACTTAACTTCTCAGTTTCCTTATCTGTAAAATGGGGATAATAATAGCTTTTATCTTATAGGGCTGTTGTGAGGATCAAATGAGTTAACATATGGAAAGTGCTTTGCAAACCTTGTTGTTGATACAGTTGTGGTTGTGGCTATCTGATCTCCAAGGTCCCTTTTAACCCTGAAATTCTATCGGTCTATGATTTCAAAGTACGATGTTCTTCATCCAGCCTTCCTTGATCCTTTCAGCTGGGTAATCACCTCCCCCCACCCCAACCTTATAAAACATTCTGTTTTAAAAATCTTATATTGTATTTATGAGGTATAATATTGTTTGTTTGCTGTTTCTCCTTTGTTCTTGAAGAGGACTATGACACCAGGAAGGTGGTCTCTATCATGACTTGCAAGTGAATTGGATTTGAGTGAGAGAAGGCTGGTGCAAGGTCATTAGCCTCACTCTCTCCTCCAGAGCCATCTGGGTCCAGTGCAAGATATAGATCAGGACCACTGGTGATGGCCCTCAGGAATTCTGATACTGCAACACCTGGGACATAAAATACTGCCAAAACATCTTGCCCACTACATTCACTGTGAAAGGCAATGGGTTCAGTCACAATCACTTTTATATTGTGAGCAAATGGGACATAAGCAAATAAATTTAGAATTATATTCTAGTACTAAAGAGATATTTTCTGAACATTGAAACGATTAACTTTTTAAATACAGGCTGGTGCCCTCCAAAAAACCCCTACCTGCCAACAATTTTTAGTCAAAGCATCTTTGAGGACCATCCAAATTGTCAACAATTATTAACCTTGCCAAGACATAAATTCTAAGTTAATAGTAACCTTAAAAACCAAAAGAAACATGTCAGAAAAGCTAAGAAAATGGTTTAAAAAACATATCAGAATGTAAAGTTTTCTTGTGGGCAAGGCAGTGAATGAGGCTTTAATGCTAATCAACATGCCTGAGGATTGTGCCTCATAAGCATCTGAAGAGACTCCTGTCACTGCTTTCATGGAGTTTATGATTGAGTTAGTTACATCTAACTATAATATAACTATAGTTACAGTTAACTACAATACAAAGTTGGACATAAGTATGAGAAATACAATTTTCTTATCAAACTTCAACTCCTTACTACCAAATGATATGATTTCAGACAAACTTAAAAGATACAAATAAATGTATTCCACTATGGACTTTCACTTATGTGAATCTTGCCTATTTCCAATCCATTTAACTTATTTAAAAAATATGGAAGAGATTTGTTTTAGTTGATCCCAGGGAATAGACCTAGGGCCAATGGGTGAAAATTAAGGAGAGGGATATTTCTGCTTGATATGAAGAAAAACTGCCTATTAATTGAAATTATCCAAAAGTAGAGGGTGGTAAGATTTTCATAATAAATGTTTCTTCAGGAAGCAAGTAGCCTGGGGTCAACCACTGAGGCTTTGGAGATGGGATAACACTTCTCCTTGGGGAAGATGGCTTTCTACCGTTTTCCCTTGTCCTTCTTAAAATAAATAGGTCAGAGTTCACTTCTACAAGGGGCTTGCTTTGTGCTTTTTTGGGGGGGATTACTATCTATGAATTTCATATTTTCTTAAGGTGTACATATCCTCATTCCTTGGGATATAAACCCTCTGATGGCAGGGACTGTTACAGTATTTGTCTTGGAGTTCTTAGTGCCTAGGCTACTGTTGGCTATAATAAGTCCTCATTGATTCTAGGCTGGGTCAGTTCCCTGTTCTCTCTGGGTCATGGACTCAGGGACCTTCTGGTCCTTGCAGTAGGACTTACGCTGGTCCATTTTCCAGGAGCTGCCCCCCCCCCCCCCCCCCCACAGCACTGAGGGTTCAATGAGTGGAGTTTCTCATGCCTCTGATGCTCTTTCTCCAGCTTCTTTTGGGCAGAAACCCTTGTGATTGAAGAATGATGGCAACATAGGACCAGGTTCAGTTGAGTTTGAAGGAATAAAGGATGTTTGACATGTCAGAGAAGCAGGACTCAATCCTGGCTCTTTTTGCTACTTAGTCCCTTTGACTATGAGTGAGTTAGTTCAGTAATTGTACAAAACACCAAAACTAAAACAAACTCAGCATCATCCCTTCCAGGATATTACATTTTACCAGGCCTGATGTGAGAGGTATGTGGATGAACGAGTGATGAAGTGGACATGGGGTAGATGAGGTATTATAGAAATTTGAGGAAATAGATCTCAGATCTTGTTGTTTTCCTGTAAATCAGGGGATGTTAATTGGCTCTGCCTAGGTTGGCTTTTCGAGTTTCAGGTGATAAAATGAGACTAATTCAGTCCTTGAAAGTGATATATGATAACTAGCCAAATCACCTAGTAATCATGAGGATAATGCTATGACTCCTGATCTGTCAGTCAGTATAATATTGTGTATTACAGCTATCTATATTGGTGTCTTCCGCCCCTTCCCCCACCCCCACTTGTCTGTAAACCCAATAGGTTGAAGACCTTGTCTTAGTTAAACTAGCACACCCCTAGCATCTAGCACTGGGGAATGCCAGCCATAGACACTTAACAAATGTTTCCTGATTATCTGCCCAAGGTCACATGGCCAGTTAAATTGTAAAGTTAAGACTCAGAAACTTGGATGTCCCGACTCTCAGTCAATGCTAATTTCCCTCATCCTAAGCACACACAATGAGAGGTGGGGGAGAGAGGAAGCCACAGGCTGCAGTTCATTATCAAATTCCTGTTTATCCCATTAAGCAGCCATCAGTCCTAGATGGCTCTGGGGCACAGTCATGTCTCAAAGCCAAGGGCTGAACTAAGTGACCTGTGTTGAATTGGTAGTACTCTTTTTGGGTTAGCTGAGATAAAAAAAAGCATTTGAGTTTAAAACTGTTAAGAAGGAAGCAAAAATAAAAACTCCCACAATGCTTTAAGGTTTACAAAGTATTTTTTCCCCTTACAACAGTTCTGGGAGGCAGACAGTGTATATTTTATTACCATTTCACAAATAAGGAAAACAAAACCCAGAGGGAAATGATTTGTCCATGGTCACACAGCTAGTTAGTGTCAGAATTAAGATCTGAACATGAGTCTCCTAACTGAAGATCCAGAACTCTCTCCTCTGAACGGCACTCCAAGAGATGTTTTTCTAGAAAGTACTAGCAAATTAGTCCTAAACCTCAAACAATCTAAATATGATCCATGGTCAGAGTAAAAAAAATTGTGGTATTAAATGACCTTTTCCTAGTTGCAAGTCAACTAACATTTTTTAGGTCCTTACCATGTACCAGGCATCGTGCTAAGCAGAAATACAAGCAAAAAGAAAAACAGTCCATCCTTAGAGTTCTAATGGGGAAAGACAGCACAGAAAAGGGAGCTGAAAATTAGAGGGGGAAGGGGGATAAAGAGATAAAGGTACCCAGGTGGGGCCATCATAGAGAGAATCTGAGATAGTCAGGGGTATGACCTAGAGATGAATAAAGACATGACTGGCCAGGACTTCCTTACAATGGAGGTCCTGAGAAGAAGCAGTCAATCAGAGGGAGAGTCTTTAGGGGCAAAGAGTACTTCCAATGTGTGAAGTCCAGGAATGGAGTGAACTTCCTGGGTGAAGAAGTTTCTGGAGCACTGGAGAAAAAGATCTGGAGACTCAAGAGCACAGCCTGGAGCAATTTTGAGAGCAATCCAGGGCTGCAAAATTGGTACACAGAGTATATCTGGTCCCTGGTCTCACTATGCCCTTGCCTATCCAAATTCCTCTCTCTGTCTCTCTGCTTCTCTGTCTCTCTCTGTCTCTGTCTCTCTGCTTCTGTCTGTCTGTCTGTCTGTCTCTCTCTCTGTTTTTCTGTCTCTCTCTGCCATGACCCATATTCTGTATATAATATTCCTATGTACTTTCTAACCAGATGAGCTTGGGCAAGTCACCTCTCTAGGTTTGTCTGCTCATCTGTAAAATGACAGTGGTTATCTGAAGTCCAGGCAGCTCTCACATCTATGAATCATTATTTTGGATCACAGACATCTGGGTATGAGTCACGTCTCTTTATCAGACTGTAAATTCCATGAAAGTAAGGACTAGGTATTTTCTAAACTTCCCATTTCTTCCAGAGCCTAGCACAAGAATCTTCGAACAGTGGGCACTTAATAAAAATAAATGTTTACTGAATGGAATTTGAAGGCTATGCAGGGGTATGTATGCTGGAGCCATTTCTCCTTGGTGCTTGAGAACTGATTGTCAAATTTTCAATGTGCGCATTTATACCTTGGAAGTCAGCAAAGGCTACAAATCAGGGCTTAATTTGTTGTTTTGTTGATTGTCTAGACTTAATCAAGTGATGAAGAAAATGTTAACAATGCAGATTAAACTAAAAAATTTGGCCTGCCTACTTTTTTTTTCTGAGAGCTTTTTGTTAAATATTTACTAACACTGCCCTCTTATCCCACCCATTTGTGTCATCTCAACCAGACAACTTCCTGAGGGCAAGAACTGTGTCTCACACTTCTCTGTGATTTCCATAAGGTTGGAACCTAGGGGACAACCAGTAAATGCTCATTAAGCTTAGTCACAAGTTGATTTAGTAGATGTACAGTCAGTGAGAATTAAGGATTAAAAGGAGCGTCTGCCCTGACCGACTTCATTGTGTGTTACAAAATTGCAGTGGTTCCTCACTGAAATCCTTCCCTCACCTCAGGCCTTCATTTATTCTTCATCTACAAGGTCTCCCATTGCACCCCGGGTCATCTCCAGTCATCCTGAGGAATATATGGTCACTGGATCCAGATGACTCAGGAGGAGAAAGGTGACCTTGCACAGCCCTCCCTCACTCAAAACAAAGTCAAGAGCAAGTCATGTCATCATTTCTCTGATGGCGTGATCTTCTTTGACAATGGATGAACACAAAAACCCCAGACAGGACAAAAGAACTAGAGTCAGGGATCCTAGTCTGGGAGCCAGAGAGATGAGCCTATCGCACACAGGAGACCCTAACTGTGTTGCCTGTGAGAATGATAAACTCTGTCTACGAGCAGCCAGGTTATAAATCCCTTCATGGCAGGGATTTATCCCTTTTGCCCCAATTTGTACTGTGTTCAGTGCAGGACCAGGCAAACATGAATGAATTACATAACACTAGCTCACATTTCCCAAGGTCTTATGGTTTACAAAGCACTTTCTTGGCAATATCCCCTTTGAAGGAAGGAGTGGAAGTATTATCGTTCCCAACAAGCAACCAGGGGAAATCTGAGGTCTCACAACCACATAGCTGGTAACACCTTTTGTTCAATAAACATTAACTAATAATATTTCATAGGTTCATAGCTTTAGAGGTACAAGGGACTTCTGAAGTGTGTGTATATGTACATACATACGTGTATATATGTATACATATTTATACTTTTATACAGTTATATATTATATTCATGTTTCTCTGTATATATATATATATATATATATATATATATATATATGCATGTATGTATGTAAACCCTCATCATTCTATATATGTGGCTACTGAGGTCCAGACAATTTAAGTGACTTGCTCCAGAGTTTCACAAATTGTAAGTGTCAGAGTTGGAATCTGAACCTAGTTCTTCTGCCTCCCAAATATAGCTCTTTTTTGTTACTAGTGATTAAAAACAAAACATGAAACCCTCATTTTTATTTAGTACTTTGAGGTTTACAAACTGTTTTCTCCAAAACAACTTGGTGGGATAGACAATGAAAGTTAGTATTGTTCCCATTTTGCAGGTGAAAAAAGTGAGGCTTAGAGAGAGAATAGTTATACAACTAGTAAAACCTTCTGATTGTTCCATGAGCCAGGACGATCCATCTCTTAGCTCTGGGCCTTTTCTCCAATTGTTCCCAGTGCCTGGAATGTTCTTCCTCTTCTGCTTGGATTACAGACTTTCCTGTCTTCTCCATCATCTTTTAATACCATTTCCTTCCCTCTGTTAATTATTTCTTATTTATCCTGTAAATAACTTACTTTGTATACATGTTTTTATGTTGTGTCACCCCACCTCCCACCCCCTTATTAGACTGTAAGTTCATCTGAGACAGAGATTGTCTTTTGACCCTGTTTCTATCCTCAGGACTTAGCACAGTGCCTATGACATAGTAGGCACTTAATAAATGCATTGATTGGTTGATTGATTGATTGACTGATAACAAGTGCTGATTGTCATTCCTAGAGGGGGTACCCCATGACAGTGAAATTATAGGTCTGTTCAAAAAAATCATTCACTTTGGTTTCTTTATGTCTCTTCGTCTGTCTCTGCCTCCTGTGATATGTGTGAGATCCAGGTTCCCTGACTCCAAGTCAAGCACACTTCCTTACCATAAAGGGGTGTGAATCTCTTAAAGCTTAAAACCGAAAAAAAGATTTTGGGGACATTTTTTTTTTAACATTACCTTCCTACTGTGCTTGTGTAGGACTTGGGATCCATTCTAGGGTAGATGTAAAGAAAAGTAATTCCTGGTTCTATCCTTAACAAACTACAACCAAGCAGGAGATCTGATGCCAATAATGGTGGCAGATGAAGGGAAATGATAGTTTATTAGCCTGGAGGGTATCAATGCACCCAAAATATTGGGCAGAGGGCCATGCCAGGATTGTTGGCATATGCTCCAGGAATCCTCAGTAGGGATAGCAGCTCAGTGACTGGCATCCAGTGAATTACTCCAGCTTCTACACCCTTCTTCCGTTAGATGTCTGACCGTCTGGTCCCCTGAGGCCAGACTGAGAACCTATAATGGCCTTAACTCAGCACAGTCCCCAAGGTCTCTGAGGGCATGACAGGGAAGCCAAGATGAAGCTCTCCATAATTCAGGAAACTGTTAAAGTCAAAGCAGTGAAGGGAAGATAGGACACAGTGTTTGAGTAGAAAGAGGACCCAGTGGATTTGGAGTTGGTGGACTGAGGTTGCAAACTCAGCTCTGCTACTAGTTACATGACCTTGGACCTTCTCCCTTTTTTGGGCTTCAGTTTCTTCATCTGTAAAGAGGGAGAGTCAGATTAGAGATGGCAGCATGATGGCATTGGGGAATTCCTCAACCTAGAAGTCCCAGGATCCTCATGGAGAATAAGTAATTCCTCCCACTGGAGTCCATTTGACTGGAAATCAATAAATCAAGAGACTGGACTAGAAGACAAAAGCTTAATTAGTGTCAGCTGATGAGCCTTGCCAGGTGGATAGCAACTCCAAAAACAAAAAGAGGTACATACATATGTAAATATATATGTATATTTGTATGCAGTGCTTTACATAGCCATAGGGCATCTTTAAAGCAGCAAAAGGAACCTAACCATTTTCCTTATTTGAGAGGTTGAATGACAGGAATGAGATGTCAGTCAGTTGGAGAGAGAACGTCTTAAGCTTGACATTATAACTTATTAACCTTATGGCTCAAGGAGTTGCCAAAGATTGTTTTTTTTCTTGAATCCCTACTCTCTTTATCATTTTGACAGTTATGCCCAGCCTCAGAGGCTCCCACCATTCTTTCCTTGCCTTCTCACCTACACACATGCTACTGAATCAAAATGGAGAAAATCACACAGCCATCTGACTGACTCCACTTCAGACTTACTGTCACATAACCTCAATTGAGCCCTCGCTGCTGTTAGGCAATTCTACCATACCTCCCTTATGATCTACTATCCCACTCTCCACAGCAGCTCTTCTAAACCTTTTCATCCCTCCTCAAACCTCCTATGGCTCCCTCTCCCCATATTTGGCTGAGTACCCTGACTCATATTTTACAGAAAAAAGTGAGGCCATTTGCTGTGAGCTTCCTTTTCCCTGCTCTTGCTGATCTCCCATCATTCAGGTATCTTCTGACACTTTCTCCTCTTTTATCCCTACTTCACATGATGAAGTAGCCCTACTCCTTACCGATGCTAACTCATCCATTTGTTCAAATGATCCCATTTCATCTCATCCCCTCCAACAGATTGCCCCGCTCTGTCACCCAATTCTATCACTTATTTTCAGTCTCTCCCTGTCTATTGGCTCATTTCCTACTGCCTAGAAACTTGCCTGTGACAAAACCTCTCACTTAATCCTTCATTCCTGCTAACTACCATCCTATAGCCCTCCATAGCTAAACTACTTGAAAAGGCTGTCTACAATAGATGTCTCCACTTTCTTTCTTTTCCTTCTCTTCTTAATCCCTTAAAGTCTGACACCCCCCTCCCGTTATCATTCCACTGAAACTACTCTCTCAAAAGTCACTAATGACCCCATAGTTGCCAAATCCTATGGTCTTTTCTCAGTGTTCATTCTCCTTGACCTGTCTGCAGCCCTAGACACTGTTGATCACTCTTTCCTCTCTGATCTTCCCTTTTCTATGGGTTTTCAGGACACCACTCTCTCCTGAATTTCCTCCTACCTATCTGATCTCTCCTCAGTCTCCTTTGCTGGATCCTCACCCAGATCATGCCCTCCAACCAGAGGTATCCTCAGGGTTCTGTCCTGGGTCCTATTCTCTTCTCCCTCTATACTACTTCACTTGGTGAATTCATAAGCTCCCTCGACTTAGTTACCATCTTCATGCTAATGATTCTCAAATCTCCCTTTTCTCCTCCAGTCTCTCTGCTGACCTTCAATCTCACATAGCCAATTGCTTTTCAGACGTTGAACTAGATGTCCAGTAGACATCTTAAACTCAAAAATAGATGTCCAAAATAGAACTCATTATCTTTTCTTCTAACTCCCCCATCCATCTACCTTCCCTATTATTGTGTAGGGCAACACCATCCTACCAGTTCCTCAGGCTCACAATCCAGGAGTCATCCTGAATTCCTCATTATCTCTCACCCCCTATATCCAAGTTGTTGTCAAGACCTGTTGATTTCACCTTTGAAATATTTCTCAAATAGGCTTCCTCTTCTCTGACACTGCTACCACTCTAATGTAGATCCTCATTACCTCACACCTTGATTACTGCAGTAACTTGTTAGTGGGACTGCCTGCCTCAAGTCTGTCCCCACTCCAATACATTCTCTATTCAGCCATTAGACTGATTTTTCCTAAAACTCAGGTCCAATCATGTCACCCTTCCCTATTCCCAACCCCACCCCAACTCAATAAACTCTTTTTGCAACCAAGAACAAATACAAAATGCTCTGTTTGGCAAAGAACTTCATAGCCTAACTCATTTCCCAATCTTCTTACACCTTACTCCTTATTACATACTCTTTGATCCAGTGACACTGGCCTCTTAAATGTTTCCCAAAAAAGTCACTTCACCTCTCAACTTTGGGCACTTTCTGTGGCTGCCCTCCATAGCTAGAACACTCTCTTTCCTCTGTTCTATTGACCTGCCTGACTTCCTTTAAATCCTGGCTAAAACCCCACATTCTACAGGAATCCTTCCCTAACTCCTATATATACCAGTACTTTCCTTCCCTTTAATTATTTTCTATTTATCCTGTGTAGGGGCAGCTAGGTGGTGCAGTGGATAGAGCACCAGTGCAGGAGTCAGGAGGACCTGAGTTCAAATTTCACCTCAGACACTTGACACTCACTAACTTGTGTGACCTTGGGCAAGTCACTTAACCCTAATTACCTCATCCTGGGTCATCTCCAGTCATCCTGATGAATATCTGGTCACTGGATTCAGATGGCTCTGGAGGAGAAGTGAGGCTGGTGACCTGCACAGCCCTCCCTCACTCAAAACAAAGTCAAGTGCAAGTCATGTCATCATTTTTCTGATAGCATGATCTTCTTCAGCAACGAACGACAAGCACACATATTTATCCTGTATATAGCTTGTTTTGTATGTATCCATCTGCATATTGTCTCTCCCACTGGATCATAAGCTCTTGGAGGGCAGGAACTGTCTTTTGGCTCTTTTTACATCTCTAGTGCTTAGCACAGTGCCTGGAACTTTTTGTTATTCTTGTCGAGTCATTTCAGACTCTTCATGACATGATTTGGGCTTTCTTGGCAAAGATGCTGGAATGATTTGCCATTTCCTTCTCCAGATCATTTTACAGATGAGTAACTGAGGCAAACAGAGTTAAGTGACTTGCTCAAGGTCACACAAGTGCTAAGTGTCTGAGGCCAGATTTGAACACATGGAGATTAATTTTCCTGATTCTAAGTCCAGCGCTCTATTCACTAGACATCTAGTTGTCCCAACTGGCTGTTAATATACATTTACTGATTGATTGTTGGACATGTTTCCCTGTAGTTAATCTCATCAGAGCATCTTGGGACGGGAGGTCTTCAAGATAACAGAGATCTCCTTCAAGATAGAATCAGTTTATCCACATTGGTGAATAAAATACCCATTAAGGGTATATTTTCACAGCCCTGTTGCTCCCTTTCTTTGATTTCTAAGCTTACCTTTTCTAGGGAGAAGATGGTTCTCTAAAACTCACAGCACACAGATTTATCCACAATAGAATGTAGCTCCTGAAACAAATGACCTAGGTCCAAGTCTTGGTCACTTCTCTGTATGTCCTCTGTTAACATTTTTTTTTAAAAAGAGAGTTAGGCTGAATTATCTCTAAGATCTCTGCTAGCTCTGAATCCATTCATTTTTATGAATTTAATTATCATCTCTATGTTTGGTTTGCCTTGGCCAGAGTAAGATTCAATCAGGAGAGCTGTTTCCCACCCAGATTTTCATAGCCACTCCCCCTCCCACCCTTTTTAGGGAAATGGTCAGACATGATTCTTTTAATTTTTTTGTACTATGAACTTAATGAACATCAACAAACATGAATATTCTAATAGGCAAAGAAAAAATATAAATAGGGTAACTTACCTGAAACAGTTCATTTTCAAACAAGGGTGAACTATCTCTTGGGGAATAGTTTATCATACTGTGATATATGTATGTAATGTAATATTATTGTGCCATAAAAAATGATGAATATGAGGTATTCGGAGAAACATGGTAAGATTTTTATGAATCAGTGAAGAGTGAAGCAAACTGAATCAAGAGAATAAGACATGAAATCACCCCAACAGTATAAAGGAAAACATTAAATGACACCCCAATACAGATCAAGGTGAGGATTGACTCTGACTCCAGAGGACTGATGATGAAAGATATATTCCTCTTCTGGGCAGAAAGATGGTAGACCACAGGCTCAGAATAGGCCATATGTGGTCAGGCACCATCAGTGAGACAATTTGGTTTGCTTAATTCTCCTCTTTTGTTACAAAGGAGGGTTTGGCTTTGGGTTGATTATTGGGAAATGTTATATTTTTTTAAAAGCACAAAAAAGAATTGATAAAACTCTTTTTAAAGAAAAAATGGTTTGGGAGTTTGGGAGCAATTGGACCCTTGCTAAAAATTTCCATGCCCTCCAGGAGCTAAGCTTAAATCCACGTCTTTTGCCCTCCATGGGCTTTTCAAGCCTCAATGCCTCACTTCACCTACAACGCCCACCCGGCATTTTGTTAGGCAAACATTTGCCAGATCCAATATAATAAGCACCCTTTCTATCTCAACCCACTTGCCTGGCTCCAGAAACCGAGGACTGTGGGGCTCAGTCCGGGTGTTCTAAGGAATTCAGACCCTGGGGGCTGGGATTAAGCCTGGGCCAGTCTGGTTTCCTGTTGCCCCAGTGCTTGCTATAATGCAGACAACACAATGACTGGGGCCAAGAACTTTTTCTCTCTCCAGACGTCTCACTCTCTTCCTCCGAGGTGGCAGTGCCCTTACAATATGCTGTCTGTTCGTCTGGTCCAATTTTACCCAAAGCCAGTATCTTTATTTAGTGGGCAGACTCTGCTCTATTGATTGATGCTGTCAGCAGGGAGAACAAGTCAGGGAGTAATTCTGTAACTGTGTGTACAAAAAGTCTAATCTTCCTTGCTTCTTTCCTTCTTTTTCTTTCTCTTTCACCCCACCTTTTCCCAGCTCCTTTAAATAAAAATACTAGCAGATCCCCACCCCCCAGCCCCTTAGTTCATATCCCTGCCCCCACAGACAATGGGCCAAACCCTTCAGCTCAGTCCTGCTTGGCTGTGGCTCTGAGCTTTTGGGTCTCTGGGAATGGAGACCATGTGTGGGGCTTGGTTCACGTATTAAATCAGCGCTCTGGCTCTGTGGGAGGACACAGTTATCAACTCCAACTCCAGAGAGAACAGTGACACCATTTGTCTGCTGTTTTACAGTGTGTCAGGGAACAGGAAGGAATGATATGAAAAAAGAAGGCTGATATCCAAGACTTCAGAAGCCCCTCCTGTCTTGTGCTATCCTAGGGGTCAAGAGAAGGTGATGAGGCAGGGGCATCTTCAGTTTTTATTCTAGGCCACCTTCTCCACCTTTTCATTCCAGCCACCATCCTCATCCTCTCTCACTAGAACCTTGGACTTGGACCCTGGGGTACCTGGGTCTGAAAGGTTTGCTTTCATCTTTTCTTGCCTGGAATCAGGTCTCCACAGTGACTTGCTGGCCAGCTCTGAACCATGCAGCTGTACTTGTTTGTATCTGTGTCCTCAAGCACTTATCACAATATCTGGCACATAATAAGTAAATGCTTAATAAATTCTGTCTCTGTCTTTCTCTCTGTCTCTCTCTTCTTCTCTCCTCCTCTCCTTCCCCATCTCTCTCTCTCCCTCTCTTTCTCTTTCTTAATCTCTCTCCCTTTCCTTCCCTCTCTCTTTGTCTGTCTCTTTTTCTCTGTCTCTCCTCTCTTCCTTTGTCTGTCTGTATTTATCTGTCTAGGTCCCTTTGCGGAAGCCAACTTGAACAATCCATCAGCAAAAAAATGTTTAATGGGGTAGAAATTATAAAAGCTTTACAAGCAAACAATGCCTCAAGATGTGTGTGTATGTCTGTGGCATTGGAAATTTTCCCTATAGGATCATAGAACCACAGGATACCAGAGCTGGAAGAGGCCTTGGGCCACAATAACATAGGATGTTAAAGCTAGAAAGAGACCCTTGAGATCAGTTGGTCCAGTCCTCTCTTTTGATTGGTCAGAGCTTATTGCGGCCAGTTCCTTCCCAAGAGTATGGCTTCTCGGAACTTGTGCCTGTGATCGCAACCTTTTCAGTGGTGTAACAGTATGAAAAGATCAATTCAAATCAACGTAGCTTTAGAAACATTTATTAGGTACTGTGCTAAGTGATGGGGATGCAAAGAAAGGCAAAAAGTAAGTCCTTTCCTTCAAGGAGCTTATATTTTAATGGGGGAGACAACATGTACATAAAAGTTATATGAAGTTTAGTGAAGGCAATCAGAGAGCAGGAGGCACTGGGAGAAGGAGAACCAGGAAAGGTCACTCAGACTTGAAGTTCTGAGCTGAGTCTTGAAGGAATTCAGAGGTGGAGGTGAGGAGTCTAAGCATTCCAGGGGTGGGGACCAGTTGGTTGAAGGGCAGGAATGGAGATGGGAGATGTTTGAAGAACCACAAGTAGGTCAGCGTTTCTGGAACATAGAGGAAGGGAAGCTATTAAGAAGGCTTGAAAAGTAGGAAAGGGTTTTAAATGCCAAACAAACAAGTTTATATTTGATTCCAGAGGTAACAGGGAGCCACAGGAATTCGCTGAAATGAGAAGGTCATGATGTGTGGCACAGTTAGACCCCATGCCTTAGAAAAAAATCACCTTGGCACCTACATGGAGAATGGATTGGAGTGAGGAGAGACTTGAGAGACAACTGTCCTGGTAAAGGGTAATGCTGGTCACAATTAGGGTGGTTGGCTGGGGTTGGTTACCAACTGGTTCTACGACTTTGGGCAAGGTCCTTTCCCTCTCTGGGCTTCTGTTTCTCCATCTACAAAATGGGGAGGTTAGATTAAATAATCTTTAAGGTCCCTTCCAGCCCAATGTTTTGAATAATAATGAGAATTAGTATTTACATACTTTTGCAAAGTGCTTTCCATATGTTAATTTATTTGATTCTAACAATACCACTAAGGTAGGTGCTGTTATTATCTTTCTCTTATCTAAGGGGAAGCTGAGGCCCAGAGAGGTTGACTGACTTGCTCATGGGCATATAACTAGTAAGCTTCAGAGGCAAGATTTGCACTCAAGTCTTCCTGACTCTTGAGTCTCACACTCCATACACTTCACCATCTAATTGCCCTGTTAATCCGCCTCTATTAATCAGTCTATTCAAAGGGTACAATGTTGGTAGAAGACTAATGAGTCTAATCTATAGTCAAACTACTCTCATTAAATTGGGGCAGGGGGAGCCCTACATGCTGCAAACACAGTAATTCTTGCCAAATCACTCTCTAGTTTCCATTCATGAGTTGGGAACTCAGAGACTAAAATTTGCATACTAATGTCTGGAATTGACACTGCTCTTCAGGATTCTCCAAGTGAATGAATCATTCAAGAGACGTCGTGGACCTGAGTGTTTTTCTTTCCTGTTTTTGTGCATGCATGACTGTTTATATGGGAAATCCACAAGCCAGAGAATAAGCGATAACAAATCAGGTTTCTGTTAGATATAAAGGGGACAGGCTGGAACCGGCACACAAGGAGAGAGCTGGAAATGGGTCAAAAGAAATGGCCACTTGCCAGACTTATAGGTTAAGTTCCAGGAACTAGGGCACTAGACCCGGCATTAGAGCAACCTGTGTTTGAATCCTGCCTCTCTGACCCTTACCAGCTGAGTGACCCTGGACTAGTCCCTGACCTGCCACTTCCTCATCTGTAAAGGAGAATAAGATTACTTGCAGTAGCTACCTTGCAAGGTTACTGTGCAGTTGAAATAACTTCATGTATGTGAAGCGGTAAAGACAGGACTTATCTGGTGCAATGAATAAAATACTGCCCTCAAGGAGAGATGTATGTATACAAGTATATGAAAAATAAATCCAAAGTATTTGGGTAGGGGCATTAACTGCTAGGAGATCAGGAATCTAGTACTCCAACTGTGTCTTAAAGGAAACTAGGCATTTTAAGGTTTGGAGGTGAGGATGGAGAGAATTCCACGATGAGAGATAGACAGGCAACAGGTGTTAGATCTGCTCTGCTTGGCCCAGATGGCAAAACCAGGAACAATGGGTAGAAGTTACAGGGAGGCAAGGAGGTTGACTTAAGAAAAACTTTCTAACAAATTAGAGCTTTTCAAAAGCAGAAGGAGTTGCCTGTGGAGGTTGTAAATACGTGTGTGTGTTTGTCCTTCATTGCTGAAGACCATGCCATCAGAGAAATGATGACATGACTTGCACTTGAGTTTGTTTTGAGTGAGGGAGGGCTGTGCAGTTCACCAGCCTCACTTCTTCTCCAGAGCCATCTGAATCCAATGACCAGATATCCATCAAGATGACTGGAGATGATCCAGGATGAGGCAATTAGGGTTAAGTGACTTGCCCAAGGTCACACAGTTAGTGAGTGTCAAGGGTCTGAGGTGAGATTTGAACTCAGGTCCTCCTGACTCCTGCACTGGTGCTCTATCCACTGCACCACCTAGCTGTAAATAATCTCTTCACTAGAAGACTTCCAGGCATGTTTTGAGCATGTAGTAGAAGAGATACCTATTTCAGGTTAGACTAGATAACCACTGAAGCCCCTTCCCCTTCTGAATATTATAAGATTAACAATAACAATAATACTATTTATTATATTAAATTATTATACATTTTACATATTATTATATGTTATATGCTATAGTTTATTTAATTTAATTAAAATTTAATTTTAAAAATTTAACATTTTTAGTCTTTAAGATTTCCAAAGCAATTTACAAACATTATCTCATTTGATCCTCACAACAAACCCAGGAGATAGCTGCTCTTATTAATATATGGATAACATCCATGCCTTCTTGACTGCAGGTCTAGTGCTCTATCCACTGTGCCACCAAGATCCACTCTTTATCTCTTCGCATATATTAACTAGCTTCCTCTAAATCACAGATTCAGTTAGGCCATAGACTCTATCTTATATTTACTTCTCTGTATCCCATAGCACAGTGCTGGGTTCATAGTAGATGCTCAATAAATACATGTTTATTGATTGAATGGGACCATTTATAAATTTTGCTTGAAGTGGAGTCAGAGGATCTGGGTTCAAGTCCTAACTGTCTTATATTTACTATGTGACCTTGGACAAGTCATTCATCCTCTCTGGATCTCAGTTTTTTCATCTATAAAATGAAGGGATTGAATTAGATTTCCCCCAATGATGCTTCCAGCTTTAAATCTATAATCCTACAAACTGCCCTTTGGGAAAACAATTTCTGTATTCCAACTGAGTGCCATCTTTGCTCCTTCTGGCTTTAGTAGGCATTCACAGTTTCATGACCTTTGACTTGCAATCCCCTCTCTCCTTTACTCATCATCAATACTGCACTGACACCAAGATGGGGAATGTATTTTCTAAGGGAAGCCGAGGCTCATAGAAAGCTACCTTCTATTACCATGATGCAAATGACTCTCTTTAACCTTTCTCCTTTACAACTGGGTATATATTTTCCAGAAAACATTACTGACATCCAATAAAAGGAAATGATTACAAGATCCATTCAGGAAGGGGATGCAACATGGGACAGTTAGCAGTTGGACATGATTAAACAGTGAGTTTGTGGGAGCTCCTACTCTTAGCAGAGGATATTTGCTCCACATGCTGCCCTTTCTAAGCCAAAGGTCATTATAGCTTGTACTATGAACCAATAGGTTGAAATAAAATAATTCCAATTGAAGACAAAACAAAAGAATAAGAAGGAAGTAGAAGAGGGTCCATAAAGCATTTCATTGATTTCTTATCAGCTGGAAAGGCCCATAAATATCCAACTCATTCACTTCAGACATGAATGATCATAAGGATTTCAAGATAGACACTCATGAGTCTTCTTGTCCACCAGGTTCTTTGTGAACTCTTCAACCCCTGTTGGGCTCCTCTTGGGACAAATAGAGGCCATCAGTGTAGCATTTTTGTCTTAGAAGAAAATGGAGCATTCTTCAAATTTAAGGAAAAGCTGGTGTTTCTCAAAAATGTGTATTGACAGAGAAAGAGTTTGCAAGGCATTACCATCTGTTCTTTTGGTTTGCTCCATTTTTTAGATTTCTTGTGGACCAAGATGATCAGATTAAATAGGAAGATGATTTCTTCTTTTGTGGATCTGGGTTTATTTCCCTCCTCCTCAAATATCTGGTCAGTATCAAGTTGGTCCTCAGTTAAAAAAGTATTCCCTCAAGGCTAAATGATGTAGCTCTGAGGAGTTGGGGAAAATAAAAGCAAACAAGGCAGAGATGGACTTAAATGGTTCTTCCCCCCCTCCCTAGCTTGAAGAGTTCCGCATTGGTTCAGTAAAGTTGGTGTCTCCGGTGGGATCCATAACTCTGGAGCAATCGGTCTTATTTCATACTACTTTTCCTCACACACTCTCCATTCTAGTCAAATCAGCCTTCCAGATGTTTTCTGAACACATCACTTCCATCTCCCATCCCTGGGTCTTTGTAGACTTCCTTTCCCATTTGTGGGATGCACTCCATTCTCATCTCTGCCTTATAGAATCAATAGTTCAGGTGCTATCTCTTACAGGAAACTTTTTCTAATGATTTCCTTTCCCCTTCTTCCCTATTACTATTTCCTCCCTCTTGAAATTATCATAAACTTTGCATTTACATTCTTGTGCATATGTTATATCCCACCCCCACCCCTAACCTTTATCATTTTCCAGAAAGTAATGTCCTTGAGGGCAGGGTCTGTTTCATTTTTTGTTTTTGCATCCTCCCCACACTCCATTATGTAGTATAGTGGCCTGCAGAGAGGAAGCACTTAAGAAATGTTTGTTGAATTGATAATGTAATAACTTGCTCCAGGCTGCCCACCTGTGTACCGTCTGCTCATCGATTTGAGCAACCCAAGAGCAGGCGCTGCCTGAATGCTTCAAGGATTGGTGATTTCATCTGTGCTTACGTCATGCAACTGTCCCAGCCACACACACCCTGTGCCCTGGGTCACTCTGTACCCAAACCAGACTAGGAGGAGCTCAGCTCCATAATTTACATAAGTGATGCCGACCAGATTAACAGCCTCTCAACCCCTGGTCTCTCCTGCTGTTCCAATGGCTGAGGGAGCCAGGGCACGAGGCCCCAGGTCACTTTCACAGCCAGGGCTCAAGATCACTGTGCACTATGATTCACCATCAATTTCTTTCTCTTCTACTTTAAATCCTTTCTTAACCCATTGATTCTGACTTTTTTCCCAAACTCCCTGGTATAGTACGAAAGAACCTCTGCTGGGATTTATTTTTCTGATCTAGTCTTTTTCTGCCTAACTGACTATTCCCTAACCATGTCCTCTCTTTCTGCCTGATTCCCCTTTCTCCTATACTGCTTCTTCTTTTCTTTTTAAACAGCCTCTCTTGTCTCCCCTGCTCCCTTTTCACAAGTTCATGATTTGAGCTGGAAAGGACTTTAGAGGTTATGACATCCAACTCTCTCATTTAACAAATGAGTCCCAGAGAGGTGAGTGGATTTGTCCAAGGTCACAGTTATTAAGTGTCTTCAGTGGGATTTGAACCCAGGCCTTCCTACCTACAAGCTCAGCACTCTATCCATGGCATCCTAATGCTTTTTTTTCTGTTCTAAACTGAATATATCCACTTGAGAAAAATCCATCCTTCTCTATAAAACATCGGAGAATGTCTGATTCAGGAGCTTCCACGACCTCTGAGCAAGTACTCCAACCCAGGAACCTCCCTGAAACATGGACCCAAGAGTCCTTTGGAAGGGTTAGTATAGATGCAGGCCAAGTCATGGCAGCAGATCCTCCTTGGATCCAAGTCTTCTTGCTGTGTAATGAAGACCATCATGCTAGGGGCTTCCTGAGGACATGTCTGGTTGTATCTCTTCCCTTCATCTTTCTGGCTCCACTTTGGAGATGTCCATCCCAGACCTAGTGGGAGTCAGGTGGCAGGCTAACTAAATTTGGAGGTATTAGTTTTGGCTCCATTGTCAAAAGCTGGCATCAGTGAGCTATCCTAATACCCTTTCTTTATTGTCCTAGAATTACAGGTTTGGGGTGGGAGGGACCTTTGAGATCATTAAGTCCAGCGTCTTATTTTACAGATAAGAAAACTGAAATCCAAAGAGGATAAATGATTTGCCTAGCATCACAGTCAGGATTTGAACTCAGGTCATCTGACTCTAAATGCATTGTCTTTTTTTTTTCTTAACTATGTCATGCTGCCTCCCTGACATGGGTTCTCTTTTAAATCTTGAGACTTTCTCTTTTTGGGCTTTCCCCAAATAAAAGGGTCTATTTCTTCCAGAGTTAGCTGGCTGGCCTTCTTGTGCTGCAAAGTTCCTGACTCTACCAAAGTCAGATCTCTCCCTGAAGGACATGTGGACTTCTGCTTCCTGCAGAGCCACTGAGTCACTGAGTCCTTTCCCTTTCTCCCTCTACTTCACTAACTCCTGTGCACTTGAGGCAAACACAAGAGGTTGGGAGCTATACTTCCTGAACCACACCCAGTCGGTTTCCATCCTCTGAAGTGACCAACATTGGTCAGAACTCTTCCTATCACCCTCTTCTAGGTCCAGGGAGCAGCTGGCTGGCAAGTTGCCCCAGGGCCAGAGCAGCTCCTTGCTTTGTGGAATGGTCTCCTACAACTAGGACAGTAGGCATCCTTCCTCCACCTGTGCAGATTCCAACTCCTCTGTGCCATGGACTGACTCTGAGGTTTTTTGTGGCTAAAAAATATATCATTCTGTGCCCAGTTGGGTGATGAGTCTTCTTGAAAATAGCTAGACTGTTCTTCAGATGACAGACTAGGCAGGGTTATCCCTCGGTAGAAACCTTCATAATTTGCCAGAGCTTGTGTTCTCCTGGCAGAGTTTTTAATTTTTAAAATAATTTATTTATCGACATTTTGAATTCCAAATTCTCTCCCTACCATCCATCCCTCCCCTACTCACTGAGAAGGCAAGCAAAATGTTATCAATTATATATGTGAAATCATATAAAAATACTTCTACATTAGTCATCTTGCAAAAAATTAAAACAAAAAAAGAAAGTGAGAAAATTACACTCTATTTGCAATCAGAATTCATCAGTTCTCTCTGGAGATGGACAGCATTTTTTCATCATGAATCCTTTGGAATTGTCTTGGATCATTGTATTGATCAGAATGGCCAAGTCTTTCACAGTTGAGTATTACCATAACATTGCTGCTATTGTGTACAATGATCTCCTGGTTCTTCTCACTTCACTTTGGATCAGTTCATATGGATCTTGCCATTTTTTTCTCAAATCATCCCTGTTGTTATTTCTTATAGCATAGTAGTACTCCATCACAATCATATGCCACAACTTGTTCAGCCTTTGCCCATTTGATGAGTATCCCCTCAATTTCCAATTCCTAGCCACCACAAGAAGAATTGTTATAAATATTTTGTCCATATATCCCCTTTTCCTTTGATTTCTTTGGAGTACAGACTGGGTCAAAGGTTTTACACATGTTATAGCCCTTTGAGCATGGTTCCAAATTGTTCTCCAGAATGGTTGGACCAGTTCCCAATTTCTCCAACAATTCATTAGTCTATTTTTTTCTCACTCCCTCCACTATATGTCATTTCTGATAGGTATAAGGTAGTACCTCAGAGTTGTTTTAAATTTGCCTTGCTCTAATTGTCTTGATTTAGAGCATTTTTTCATGACTATAGATAGCTTTGATTTCTTCCTCTGAAAACTGACTATTCATATCCTTTGACCATTTATCAATTCGGGAATGGCTTTTATTTTTATAAATTTGACTCAGTTCCCTATATATTTGAGAAACAAGACCTTAGAGAAATTTGCTATAAAATTTTTAATATTACTTCATTGTCTATGATACCTTTTAGCAAAATGTATTTTCCTGATTAATTCTTTTAATTAGGCCTATTTTTGCTTTTGCTTTGTCTGAGATTATGATTGCTACCCCTGGGCAGAATCTTTAAGAAAGCAGTATCACCTCCACATCACTTTGAAATATCAGGAGGATTTTGGTGGAGAAAGGCAATTCACGTAGTAGGCTTTTTTTATGTCTCTCTTTGTGTGTTTGACGTTACAGATCATCTTTATCCTTCTGTTATCCTTCAATTTGGAAAGATCTAAATTAAAGGCAGGTGCCAGGGCTCTCTGGGTTTTAATTTGGACCAGCTGGGCAGAGACTATACTTTTCAGGATTTGGACACATCTATTGTCCTTTGAATGGCCCATAATCTCTCAATCTTCTCTCTTGCTCCTTTCCTGTGCATCTGGAATTCATTCATCTGAGCCTGATGCAGTGAGAAGAACAGTGAACTTGGAGTCAGAACCCAGAGGACCTAGGTTTAAACTTTGACCTTTGCTCCTCTTTACCTGTGTGACCTTAGAAGGACCTTCCCTTCAGTGTTCCTCAGTTCTCTCAATATGTAAAATGATTAGTTGATCTAGGTCAGAAGCTCTTAAACTGGGGTCCATGATTTAGAAAAAAAAAATATAATGGCATTTCAATATATTTGGTTTCCCATGTAGTCCTATGCATTTTATGCATTAAAAAATATTATATTGAGAGGGCAGCCATAGACTTCATCATATGACCAAGGGACACAAAAAAGGAGTAGCTTAGATGGTCTCTAGCTCTGAGATCCTATACTATCTATGATTCTATAATATCTAGGTCCTGTCCTCCTTGGCATGCCAACTGATTCTAAGTTTTAGGAAAATATGAAGCACTTTCAAGAGGAGAGCATAGTGAAATTCTAGGAAGAGGATGTGTCAAAATGGGAGAATTAATTGGGTCTTCTCCTACCTGATGTATCTGCAACCTTCATTCACAACCTTCTGATACCTTCCTGAGTCCTGCTCCCATATCCTATCACTTGGCTGACTTCTGAGGATCACCCACATCCTCATCCTCTTTCAGACTAACACTGCCTTGGGACAGAAGACAGAAGGCAGAAAAAGGATCATGACAATTACTGGGGCCTACTGGTGTTTCTGTAGGGTATATCAACAACAATATACACAAACTTTAAATTTATGTAGGACTTTGAGGTTTACACGTGTTTGCCACATGACAGCCCTGTGAGGTAGATAGCTCATGTGCCTGTTTTTTACATTTGAGGAAACTGAGGCCCAGAGAAGTGACAGAACTTGCCTAAGACCACACAGCTAGCTAATAACACAGCCTGGATGTAAATCCTCTGACTGCATATCCAGTGCTCTCCATGCTATATCATGCTGACTTTGAAGGTTGATTTGCATTTTCATCTTGAATTCTAGCCATGTGGCTTCTTCAATCTGCTTCCATTTGTTGACTTTTCCCTGTTCCTCTAACACTTTGAGATGCTAACAAGTTAAGGTGCCAGTTTTTCTGGGCAGTGGATGCTCCTCATTCAAGTTCAGCTGCAAGCCTGACCCCAAAAAAGAGTTATGAGAAAATACTTTCCTCTCCACCCCCTGCTCCTTCGCCAAGGTGGGAGTGGGCATAGGTATGGAGTACTGGATGTAACTTCAGACTTTACCAATATTGTTAAACTTTGTCACTCTCTTTTATTTTAAATTTTTGTTCTTTGTTACAAGGGATGGCTCTCTGGGAGGGGGTGAAGGAGGGATGTAGTGGGAAATGTAGGTGATGTAAAAAGAAAAGTGATATTATATATTATGTATATTATATTATACATATAATATGATATTATATATTATATTATATTAGGAGAGTTAACTCCAGGTGAAGACACTCAATTCAATTCAAACTCAATCCAAACTACCAATGCAAGTCAGTACCTTCTCTACAATTTACAATTTGAAAGAATTGCCTAGAGAATGAATGGAATGAAGGTAGTGAAGACTTCTCAGTGCTTAACAAAAGGCTTTTAGTAGATTGTTTGGCCTAAGTTTTGGTTTCCCAGAAATCATGTGACTTTTGGGAATATGAAACTTAAACCCCTCCTTGGGTTGCCACAACACAACCCCAGTTGGGTTGCCATATCAGCATAATATAACCCCCCCATTGGGGTGCCACATCAACATCTACATCGACATAATGCCCATTGGTTTTTCCATGGTTACCTTGTCCCCTATTCACAAGGTAGACTGTCGAGTTTAGATTGTGAGCCTGCCTCCCAACCAATGGGAGTAAAAGGTCAGCAGAGGGGGTGGGATCTGCGTTAGGGCTGTAAAATCTCTATATTTATCTTCTGTAATTGCCTCACTCTCCTGATTACTTATCAGAGAGGAAATGCCCCTTTCTCTCGAGATTGTAATAAAATATCGCTGCTTTGCTTCTACCTTGAGAAGTCTCTGATTTTTATTTGAGTCGGTGGTCTCTGAGCCACACAAGAAGTAGCGTCAAATTCAAGTAAAAATGGATTCACTAAACCATATATAAAGATCCCTGCAGGCTGCACGTTGACTTAGAGAACAACATTGTTAATATTATCTATGTTCCATTATGTTTTTATTTTGTTAAACATTTCCCAATTACACTTTAATCTGCCTGGGCTGCATGTTTGACACCTCTGGCCTAGAGCACTGAAGGGTTAAGTGACTTGATCTGGGTCACACAGCCAGTGTGTGTCAAAGGTAGGACTCAGACTCAGGGTTTTCTGGCTTTGAGGCCAGCTCTCTTATCCACTAGATACTCTGAAAAGAAATCAATAACAATTTATTTTTTTTAAAGTAGATCTGAAAAGATAACTCCCAACTTAGCTTTTTCTGCATGAAAGAATGCAAAGCCAGACCTGCTAGTTTCAGGCTTCACCACCATTACCATCATCAAACATTTGGTATCCTTTCTTCCTTTCTTCTGCTGTAGGTGGTTGTATGATTTGCAGTTATTTTTCAGTCCAGCTGTGAGTTTTCTGCCCAGGTGGCCTGTCAAATCTTTCCATTTCTACTTTACCTCCCTCACCTCAGACCGTAATGACATGGCACTACTGCCTTACTGGAGCTCCCCTATCCTCTCAGACCCATAAATCTTTTCCTAACATCTTTCCAAACAAGAATGTGATATTTTCTTAAGTTTAGGACAGCTGCCACCCTTCCTTATGAGATGATGGGCAGTGGAGAGGAGGGAGGAGTGCTGAGGGAGGGTGTGATGAGGCCTGGGCGGGGGGGAGGTATCGAGGAAGCCTGAGTTAACTTCTGGTCTAATGAGGTTGACAGGGCTAAGGCCTCAGTCACAGGTCTCTATCTCAAGCCTCTTCCTTGGTGCCCTGTCAAGAGGAACTGACTTAGGTACCACACAATTGTTTTATGCTAGTCCTTTGATAGGGAGTCATTCAGTACCTTCTCCTTTAACTCTACTTGAACATAAAACCAGAAGACAGAAGATACTGGTCTTTTTTGTTATCCATAGATATAACTCCAAGTTACACATCTCCCCTAAACCTCATCAGTCTAAATGAGAATAAAACTGGCACAACCTCTCTAGGCCTCAGTTTCCTCATCTATAAAATAAGGAGATGGATTTAGATGACCTGTGAGGTCTCTTCCTTTTCTAACATTACACCTTTGAAGGTTCATTCTGGCTTGGATATCCTGTGTCCTCGTGCTCCCTTCAATTTTAACATTCTATGCTGAGGTCCCTTCAAGCTCTGATATTCTATAATGGAACTGAAAACAGGCCCATGGTTGCACACACATACATACACACACATACACAGAGAAAGTCACACCCCACCCCACCTGTATTCAGTTGAGCACAGTGCTTGGCACACAGGGAGGGATTAATGTATGTTTGTTTTATTTTGTTTTCAGCACAAATAACTTTTGAGATTGCTCAATGATCATTAGACTTGGTTGGAGACTCAGTTTCTCCACAGTTGCCACTCTTGCCCCCTGCCCAGCTGGCCCAGAACCACCACTAGCCAGGCACTTCCCAGGTCTTCCCTTATGGCCCCTTGTACCTTAACTCTGATGGAACACAAGGCTAGTGACTCCATTCAATAAGATAAGTAGAAGGTGTTAATCAACTGCCATAGTTTCATATCGCTTTAAGGCTTCCAAAGGACTTCCTTCACAAAGCCTCTTCAAGGTAGGTGGTACATATATTATTGTTCACATTTTATAGATGAGAAGACCAAAGCTGTGAGAGGTTCTGCCATTTGCCTGTTGGTCAAGCTTATGTAGCTTGTGAGACAACGCCCATTCATTGAATGGCCCCTTTAATGAGGCCAAGAAAACGAAAGACTTCTGGCTGGGAGGGAAACAGCAACCGTTACTACTGATAATCACTCTAAAGCTACAAGGGTCCAGAGGAGCCCTTAGGGCAGGGGCCCATTGGTGTCTCAGTTTCAGTTTGCTGTAGATTTTGTAACTAGAAGGGAAAGGAAGGGAGGGGAGGGAAGGGGAGGAGAGGGAGGGGAGGAGAGGGGAAGGGGCCAGTAAAATCCAAGTCAACTGGGTATCTTTTGGCCATCCAAATTTGCCTTCTTTTGGAGAGGAGAAGGAAGGGGAGGGGGAGGCAGACAGGAGAGGAGGAGTTGAGTTACCAGTGGGTCCCCATTCAGCCAGCTGCATCTACTCACCAGGATTATGTTCGTCCTTTATTGCTGAAGAAGACCATACCATCAGAGAAATGATGACATGACTTGTACTTCATCTCCAGTCATCCTGATGAATATCTGGTCACTGGATTCAGATGGCTCTGGAGGAGAAGTGAGGATGGTGACCTGCACAGCCCTCCCTCCCTCAAAACAAAGTCAAGTGCAAGTCATGTCATCATGTATCGGAGATGAGCTTACACTTTGGTTGGGGAGACAGGACACATATATGTAAAAAATGTGAATAACAAGACAAGCCTTCCATGCCCACATAATGCAGGAGCTGACGTAAGGCAGTAAGGCACTAATCACCGCATTAGAGGTGCTGACAATAAGTGCTGTAAACTCAGCAGGAGAGGAGGTGGAAGACAGAAGGACAACTCTAGGCCTGGAGGACACCTCAGAGGGCCCTGTCCAATCCCTTCATTTTGCAGAAGAGGAAATTAAAGCCTAGAGAGCTCTAGGTCACAAAGCTAGCAAAGTCGAATCAGGATTCAAACTGCGGTCTTCTGACTCCAAATCCAGTGCTCTTTTCATAGTACCAGGCTGATCATGGAACTTCATAGTAGGAAACTATCAGATTTAGAACTGAGAAGGATCTTGGAGGATATTGAGGACAACACTACATTTTATCGAGGAGGAAACTGAGGCACAGAGAGCTTAAATGACTTACCTGGGGTCACAGAGCTAGTAAGTGTTTGAAGCAGAATTTAAACTCAGTACTTCCTGATTCCGTAGTTCAGCACTTGCCCACTGTGTTACCTAGCCACAAGTCTGTTTACTAGAAATATACTGGTTTAATCCTCACCACCTACCCCACCCCACCCACTATTTTTTTTTTTTTTTTACAGATAAGGAAACTCGGGTTCTGAGAGGTTGGTAAGTGACAGAGCTGAGATATGAGCCAAATTATTCTCCAGTGATCTTTTAACTCTGCAGTCTTCTTAATCTGGGGTATGTGAATTTAAAAACATATTTTGGTAACTATATTTTAATTAATGAATATTTTAATGATTTCTTTTAATCCTATGTATTTTGTTTTACTCATTTAAAAACATTATCCCAAGAAGGCATCCCCTAGGCTTCACCAGCCTACCAAAGGGGTCCATGATTCACACAAAAAGGTAAGAACACCTGCCTCCAGTCTAAGATACCATGGACTGTAGTAATACAGGAAGTCTTCATGTTGAAGCTTTCGGGGTAGTCCTTGCAGAACAGGTAGAGGAAGACAAGTTGGCATAAAGAAAGCAGAAATTTAATCCTTGGTAAGAGAAACTATTTCTTCAAAGGAAGTGAGGCAGAAAAACACAAGGCATGTTGATGGAGTTTTCAGCATGATGCAGGCAGATCTCTTGCTTTCCTCTAATGGTCCTGGGGGCTGCCTCAATTTTTCATTTTTGCCTGGAGGAGGGAGAACTTCATGAGTTCCCCTTTTGAGCCTCATCCCTAGAGATCCAGAGGTTAGGCTAAGTCCTGTGGTAGAGCTGAGACACTCTAGGACCCTATGGTTATCATCCTTTGTTATTTCAACATGTATTTCTCTAGCTAACTAAGGCCTAAGGCACCCAAGACTTTCAGGTGGGGTCTATAATCAGGGCAAAATGTGGACCACAGCAAAACCTTGGTTCACTCAATGACATAGTTACGATTTCTCATTTTTCACATATACCCCCTGCCCCAAAGAACTTATTATTTATTCATAGAAAAGCTCAGAGCTCTTTGTCTCCCCATGATAGATTATAGAAACTGAAGATTGTAGGTGTCTAGAATTGGGAGGGAGCTTAGAGATTATCTAGTTTAACTCTCTCAATTTTTAGAGAAGGAAACATGCCCAGGGAGAGTGAATATATTGCCCAAGGTCACCCAGCTAGCAAGAATTCTGAACCTGGGCCTCTGAATCCAGTACTCTTTTCAGTACTACGTGACTTCTTTGATTGACAAGTAGAATGGTGATGAGCTGTATAGCCCAAATTACCTTGAATTCATTTTATATGTTTACATGCATATATATACATATGTATGTATACATACTTATACATGCATATGTATACACAGACATGGTCCCTAGAAAAGGCAGTACCCCTAAAACACTAGTCTTACTTCAAGCCCAGCCCTTATAGTCATCATCATCATCTGAGGAAGCAGTTCCTTTGGAGAGGGAGTCAGCCATCCTGAACTGCCAATCAAATGCTGCCCATGAGGCAGGTAAGTTAACCTGGATGCAGCAGCTGGGCACTTTTGAGGAGAGGCAGTTGGCAGCCTAGGAAGCAAGCTCTGTAGAGATTCTACCTGGCAATAATAGCTCCTGCAGATGCTAGGGCCATAACTACTAAAGACCTGGAAAAGAGAATTCTTGCCACCAAAGTCCTTGGCACTGCCAAGTGGTTCAACATCAGAAACTGGTATCATTTTATCAGTAGAAATGACATTAAGGAAGAGACATTAGCATTTGCTGTGACCCTGCACCCTAAGGACCATGGCACCTTTCCAGATGACAGCTAAAACCCCCATATGTATTGTCTCCCCCAGTAGAATGGGAGTTCCTTAAGAAGGATGTTTTAATTCGCTGTTTGTATCCCTAGCTCTTAGCCCAGAGATTTTCACATGGTAGACACTTAATTTTTCATTCGTTCATATATATTGTATGCATGTGTATATTATATATCATGTATACTATAGGTCTGCATACATACAGTAATATATGATAGACACACAGGTGCATGCTTGCATGTATGTGTATGTGTGTGCGTGTGTGTGTGTCCCCACAGCATGTAAACTCCTTGAAGGCAAGAGTTATTTTAGTTTTTGTCTCCCCAGTGCCCAGTATAGTGCCTGTCACACAGAAGCTTATTAATAACTACTCATTGATTGATTAATTGTTTGCCTAGAGGAGCATTTAATTGTTACCTTTAGTCTCCTGGATTTAAGAGAGCCCCCTAAGGAATGACCTCATTGGGTGACATGCAGCAAGATGCTTTTTATGGAGCCCTAATGGCACAAAGGTAACCAAGAGTCAGCTGTCTATTGCTTGAAGCAAACAATGGTTTTAGGTCAAATTAATTTACTGTGTTATCATGATATCTCCTGGAGTAAGAGCTGGGGGCAAAGAAAGCTCAGTGGGCTGACTGCTTTTATCTTTTTTTTCTTTCTAATGTATGCAAAACACAGATCACAGAATATCAGAACTGGAGAGAGCTTAGAGATCAACTACTCCAAACCCTTCATTTTACAGATGGAAAAACTGAGGCAGGGGGAGGAACATGACTTGTACTAGGTCACATGGCAAATCATTGGTTGATCTCAGATCCCAACCCAGGTCTTCTGATTCCCAATGCAACGTTCCATCCCTCATGCCATATCTTTATTGTATGTCTACTTTTGCTTTATCAAAAATACCACCATCCTCACCACTACCACTAATTCTGATAAGGTAGGGACTGTTATATTCACTTTTGTATCTAGCATCCTTCTTCAGCCAGCCACTCTATTGCCAACCCTGTACAGACAGATGTTGCTTCATATATTTTTGTTATGTGTCATTGAGTTATGGAGGAAGTTCCTTGGCACAGGAAAAAGAACAATGGATTTGAAGGGGTCAGAGGACCTGGTACCAATCTCACTTCTGTTTCCTAATATTTCTGTGACCTTGGACAAGTCAGGTAAATCTCTTGGGCTTAGCTTCAGGTGTTATGCTCGAGTCACCTCCAATTGGCTTGCAACTTCTAATCATCACATTTTCAATATGAGCATCTGCACCTAAGAAATCAGCAAAAGCTATAAATCAGGGCTGAATTTATCATTTTGTGGATTTTTAAACTTAAGAAAGTGATGGAGAAAATGTTAGTAACACATATTAATCTTCAAAGTATGTGCAGCATTATTTTTCCCCCAGTGAATCAATTGCTAAACATTTCCCAGGACAGCCCTGCTTAGTTTCATCTGTGAAAATGGAGGTGGTTGATTAAATGCTTCTGAAGTCTTGTGGAATAAATCTGTAATCCCACCAAACAATGAAGGATAATAGACATGGTGCTGAATTTGGAACAACTTGCCTTGAGTTCAGATCTCAGCTCTGTCACTAACTACCTGTGTGATGTTGGTAAATCACCTAACATTTTGGGGCCTCAGCCTCCTTATCTGTGAAAGTGGGATGAGGATGGAGAGAAGAATTGGATTTGATATCCTCTGCAGCCCTGGCCAGTTTGAAATCTCTGACCCTATGGATCCTATAACCTTGGTAACCCAGTATATTAGCTTCCACTCCACAAATCTATGGGAGCTTAGTAACATCCCCAAATTGAAAACTCTTGTAGAGCAATTTTAATAAGACCCCTAAGAGTGATACACTAAATGATGCTGACTGCCAGTGAACCCTCAAATATAAGCTAGACATATTCTAGACATATTCAGGTTCAGATGAAATATAAGTCTAGGACAAAGAATCAGGACACGTGGGTTCTAACCACAGCTCTGCTACTAACTAGGTTGGGCAAGTCACTTGGCCACTTTGACTTTTGGTTTTTCATCTGCAAAATGCGAATACTTGTTCAATCATAATATTACTACTACTGCGTAACTAACAGAGAGGTGCATGTGACAAGGTGCTCAAGAAATAAATTGTTTGTTAAATGATTGCTGTTCATTGGAAGGAAGTCTGGGTTTAACTTTTCTAGAACATTGAAATTTGTCTGAACATATTTCTTGCCTGTAAGTCATTCATTCATTCATTCATTCATTCATTCATTCATTCATTCATTCATTCATTGTTCAGTGTTTAATAGGTGCACAGTTCTGTGCTGGGAGCAGTCTAAATGTAGGGTATGGGATAGGGGAAAGTATGTTTCATAAGAAATTTAAGTTAGAGGTACCAAGTACTCTTAGCATTGCCTCAAAATATGTGCCTAAGTTATTTCCATCACTCATCAGAATAAAAATAGGCATGACTTAAGTGGTTGTTTTTTCTAAGGAGTAAAGTGAGGGAAGATGTGTTCCTATGAGAAGAGCCTTGGTTTCAAGTATATAGTCTTGGGTTTTTGTTATGGGTCATGTGACTGCCATTCTGTGGTTAGCCTCAATTTTCTCATCTGTAAAATGAAAAGGTTTGGCTGGATAAGCTCTAAAGTCCCTTCCAATTCAAACATTTTATGTTCTAGGGCTTCTTCCAGCTCTAACATTCTAGGATTCTGTGATCTAAATCCCTTCCTCTGAGGCCAAAGTTCTCACATGTCCAACACTATTAGCAATATTTGCCAAGATCCTAAGATGAATTTGAAAGTCAGTCTAGTTATGAAGGGCCCAGAAGCCCCTGAGGCAGGAAGGGACTACAAATTTGAGGTGTTATTCTTAAAATAAAATCTTCCCATGCATCTAGCACTTTCTCTGAGGGCCGATTAATTTATCCAAGGGGTTAGGTCAGTTGGGAGGATTATAGGTTAAAGGTCAGAGTTGAGGTGATGGATGTTTGTATAACCTCTGCCTATACAGCCAACTTGTACACACTGAATGGCTTTCCCACCTGACCTCAGAAGAGGAATTGCATTGAACTTAGAGTGAGGTAATCTAGGTTCAAATCCCAGCTCTGCCACTTGAGACTTTTGTGACCTCATGTGAACTATTTATCCTTTCTGTCCCTCAATTTTCTCATCTGTAAAATGAGTCAATTGAACTAGATGGGGCAGTGGACAGAGTATTAGACTTAAAGAGTCAGGAAGACCTGGATTCAAATAATGCCTCAGATACTAGCTTTATGATTTTGTACAAGTCCATTGCTATTCCCTTCGATTTCTCTCATCCAAATGGGAATAATGATAGCACCTACTTTTCAGGGTTGTTGTGAGGCTTAAGTGAAATAACATATATGTAAAATACATTATTGTTGATTCTGTTGTTAGCCCTTCCATCTTGAAATCTATTATCCTAAAACCCTAAATCAGGAGGGCAAATGAAACAGATCTGGGTTTACATTCTCCAGCTCTTCTACTTACTAAATATATGGGTCTCTTCTTTAAATTCCGGGGAAGGGAGAATGCTGAACTTGGAAGTCAGGAAAATAGGAGTCCAAATCCTCTCTCTTAATAGCTGTCTGACAAATCACTTAAAATCTTGAATGACTCAGTTTCCTTAGCTATAAAGTGGCTATCTAGACTGTACTTGTTTCCCAAGGTTATTGTGAAGGTCATATGAGACAACTGTATAATGGGTAGGCTACCCCAATCTTAAGGTATGATGATGATGAGGATGATGATGACTGTAACCTTCAAGGACCCTTCCACCTCTAAATCCCAAGACCCTATTTGGAGAGGAAAAAAAAAACAAAAAACCACTCCACCCTAGAGGAAATGAACTGAGCTCCAGATAAAAGCGAGTAAATCAATTACAGGGGAAAAGAAAAAAAGAAAAATGGGACGTGGTCTCTCTCTGTGTTGGCAAACACTCCTCCCCTTCCCAACCCGTTCTCCCCCTCCTCCTACCCCCTCCCTGCAACACCCCCCCACCCCCACCCCAAGATGCTGATGAATTGATGATTCTGAATTGAAATCAAAGGTGCCCTGGTCTTAAAGAAAGGGGAACAATTAGGCATTTAATTTGGCCTGGCCCTCTCCAGCATCAGGGTCCTTGTGTTTTTCCCCCGTGCCTGTTCTGACCCTCCGCCCCCGCCCCTCCTCCCCATTCCCTTGAGGACTGGGAGCCCCCAGTGTGGTTTCGAACAGCTCAGCTCAAACGGATACTGTTTTCCAACAATCCCATGAGTGTCGAATTTTAATGTAACCTTCCTCTATTGTTCCCCGCTGCCCGCAGCCCGCAGCCCCCCAGCCAGCCCCCGGCTTGGCCCTCTCTGAGGTCCCCGCTCCCCCTGCATTCCCCCTCCAACCCCCGGCTCATTTGCACAAAAAGAACACAGAGTACCCACTCAGCAGCCCACCTTGAACAAAACACTCCAGGCCTCTAGAAAGCGGCAGAAGGGCTAATCAGGCAGGCACTGCGCTGCGCTAGTGCATCGGTTGTTTGGCATAGAAATAGGCTGTCTGGCCACAGCTATGAGGTAACGTCTGGCTTTTTTGCCAAGCTGCAGAACTAGTCAGACACTCCCTGGGACAACATTTCTTCAGGAAAAAAAAAGAAGAGGGTGATGAAGAAGAGGTAAAGAAAAGTTAGGCGGCAAGCAACGGTCTTACAGAAGCTTCTTCCCCATCTCCCTCCTCACATCCAAGCACCCAGCACTGAATAGCTCCGGAGATCGGTGAATTCCCATTGATTTCCAATGGAGGAGGGCACGCAAATTGGGGGGGGGGGGGGGGGGGAAGGGGGGAGAAGGGGAAAGAAGAAGAATCCGTGGAAATAAAAATAGATTCCTTTACACTGCTCCCCGCTCCCCGGCCGCCGCCCCCGTCCACAGCCTCCAGCTTCCTCACACCATCTTTTCTTTCTCCTTCAAAATTCAACTTTCGTCCTCGACTATATTTTGGAAGTCCCAGAAATGGAGTAATAAAAATAGCATCGGAGGGACCCCCCTGAGTCTGTGGTCCCCCTTGTATAGCTGCATTCGAAGTCCCCTTGGTTCCCCGGAAAGGAATTTTTTTTTTTTTTTTTTTTTTTACTATATGAGATTGGTGAGGACCACTACTTTGAAAAAGAGGGAAATGAAACATACATTAAATTATAATAAGAGCACGAAAACCCTGAAATAAAATTTGCTTTGGTTTCTAGCCATTTGTTTATCTGAATTCAGTCTAATTACCAACTCCAGATGAAAATAGTAATCCTGAAAAACGAAGGCGCTGGACTGAGGCCCCTTTCAGTTAGAACATGCTAAACTTAGATAACCTGAATAGTAAAGATCATACCATAAAAAATTAGTAGAGAACCAGATCAGATACTACTGACACCTAAGCCTAGGGTATGAATTTTTAACCAAATAAGGGAGAGAAGTGATCAAGAAGACAAAATAATTTCAAATAAAGTAAATTTAAAAGATTTTGCATGAACAAAAGTGATACAACTAGAATAAGAAAGGAAGTTGTGAGTTGGGAAAATATATCAAATATCTCAGATAAGGGTCTGGTACCCAAGATATATAGATAACTTAAAGAAATATATAACAAAAGTTATTTGCCAATATGTGGTCCAAGGATATGACAAACAATTCTCAAAAGTTGCAGCTAACTAACAACTATATTAAAGAATGAGTCATATCATTAATAATGAGAGAATTACAAGTCAAAACAACTCTGAGCTTTGACCTTACACCTAGAAAATTGGCATACTTGACAAAGGAGGAGTGTAGTTAATGGCGGAAAGGTTGTGGAAAGATAGGCATCAAAGTGCTCTTTGGTGGCACTGTGAATTCATCCAACCATTCTGGAAAGTAATTTGGAATTATTCAAAAAAAGTGACTAAAATGTCCATACTCTCACCTAGAAACTCCATGGTTGGTCATGTTCCTCAAAGAGGTCAATAATAAAAAGAAAGGGCCCATATATGTTAAAAATATGTGTAATGACACTTTTCTTTTGTAGCAGCAAAGAACTGGAAACAAAGTAGATACATGTCATTGGATAACAAATTGCATTCATGTACCATATATACTATAAGAAATGATGAATATTATGAAAACAAAAAAGCTTGGGAAAACTTGCATTAAATGATACAAAGTGAAGGGAGCAGGACCTTGAAACCAGCTATAAGATAATTTTTAACAATGGAAATAATAACACAATAGGACTATGGGTAGGTAATAGTAAAAATAACAAGACTTTCCCCCCTCTTATTAATATTTTCTGTTTGTTACATCACTGTAGTATCCATTTATACCTCCCTCTTGTACTCCTCCCTCCCTTGCCCAGAGTCATGCCATATGACAATATTTTTTGGGGAGGAATAAAATCCAGCACAACTGATCAATACATTGAGAAAGTCCAAAATCAGGTGTAACATATGTGGAGCTTCCACTTCCATGAAGATGGAAGTTGGGGACATTTCCTTAACTGAATTCTTTATTTTATTCTTTTGGTAAGGCAATCAGGTGAAGTGACTTGCCTAGGGTCATACTGCTAGTTAAGTATCTGAGGTCACATTTGAACTGAGAACTTTCTGAATCCAGGTCCAGTGCTCTATTCACTGCATCACCCAGCAGTCCCTGCTTGAGTCCTTTATACTTTTGTTACATTTACTTTTTGGTGGGTTGTTTCTATGTCAGTTGTTATAGTTACTGTATATATGTGTGACCCTGCTTCTTTCCATGCTTCTTCATATAGATACTTCCCTACTCCCCCAGTGATGACTTCTTTGAGGGATAAACCCAGTAATGGAGCCTCTGTTTCAAAGGGTATGAATATTTTGGTTACTTATTTTTCCCCACATAATACCAAATTGCTTTCCAAAACGGTTGTAGCAGTTCACAGTTCCACCAACAATACAATGACATGCCCGTTTTTCCACAACCCTTCCAACATTGCCTATGGCCATTTTTTGGTCATTTTCGCCAGTTTGTCAGGAATGTTGTTTTGATTGATCAAGGTTGTTTTGATTTGTATTTATTTCTTTTAACATCAGATTTTTTGGATGAGTTTTTCTGAAGTTTCTCTTTTATTTTTTGTTGTAAAAGGATGGCTTTTTTTGAAGGAGAGGAGAAAGGGATACATTGAAAAATGTGGGTGATATAAACAAAAAATAATAATATTTAAAGTTTAGAGAACATTTATCGTTAAACATAGTTTAATTATATAACTATATAAGTATATAACACACAGTTATAGCTAAACAGTAAAAAAATTATAATCTCCTCTGTCTCTTCTCCCTTGGTCTATGATCTAAGTCATTTCCTGTTTTGGTTTCAGTTTCCTTGAGAAAATGAAGGGGGTTCAGATTAGACCAATTTAAGTACTTATATTCTGTGTCCTGTGTCCCCAAATTTTAGAAGGAGACCTAAACTCAACCCTCTGAATGCTGTCCCATAGCAACTGCTAAAAGGAGAGAAATAAGCATAAACTACATTTAATCATTCATTAAACAGTTATTAAGCACCTACAGTTGCCAGGCATGGTGGTAAGCACTTTACAATGATAATTTCATTTGATCATCACAACAACCCAGGGAGGCAGGTGCTATTATTTTTTTTATTATACCATTTTACTGGTGAGGAAACTGGCAAACTGAGGTTAAGTGACTTGCTCAGGGTCCCGCAGGTAGGAAGTGTCTGAGGCCAGAGAGATTAAGAAATCAGTCCAACGACCATACCCATCTACTCTGTGACTATGGAGACCCCTGATCTGCCTTTCTTGGGATGTCTTTGAGGCCTAAATTCTTTTCCTTTTAATACTTGATACCAAGCAGAAGCAAAAGAAACTGAAGTCTCAGCCCAGGATAGCAGGGGCAGGGGAGTGGGGGGGTGGGGTGGGGAAGTGGGGGGCGGGGGAGTAGGAGATACAAAGAATTCAAGTTTTAACCTTGAAGACATCTGGCTCATCTTTGTACCTAGCTTGGACTGTGCATTTGGGTCCTGGTGCCCAGAGCCCTTAGGATTCCAAGGACTCTTGTTCATTTCCATGTTCTTATTTCAGAACTGTTTTGTAAATAATGCTCTTTCCTCCCAGGGAAAAGATGAATAGAAAAAAATACTTAATGCTACATCTTCAAGGAATTCAGTGATGAGGGCTTGTTGTCAGTTGCCGGGTAAGTACTGTCCTTTAGAATGAAGATTTAAAGGTAGATGCTCAAGCATTCTGAACATAAAGGTTCTTTTTGTTCGAGGAGTGATTCTGGGCCCTGTTGACTTCCTGGTCGGTTTAGATCTGCCTCTGTTATTACTAGAGAAGAGCTTCCAGTGATGGACCCCACACCTACAACTTCTGCAGAAGTCATCGAGGAGGAAGCCTTAGATTCTTTGTATGTGTGCTAGACTGGTTCTGCTCCCTTCATTTACTGACTGGTCATAGGGAGGACTTGATTTTTTTATAGCAGGAGGTGTTCTGAATAGCAACTTATGCTGTCCTTCCTTTACTGGAATGTTAGAACTGGAAGAAACCTAAGGACAAGGAGCACTGAATGTTAGAGTTAGAGAGGTCCCGTGTGTGTGTGTGTGTGTGTGTGTGTGTGTGTGTGTGAAGAAGTACTAAACCCTGAGTTCTTTGTTACTTTCAGGAGAAAAAAAACCTCCTCTTCTGATGTCGGCTAGATAGGCTTGGCTCATCACCTTATAGTCTTACAGAGGTGCCTGAGACACTGACATAGAAAGTGACTTGTCTGGGTTAACACAGCCAGCATGTGGCTGACTGTCCATTCAAGACCAAGACTTGAATCCAGGTCTTCCTGACTCTGGGGCCAATGCCTTATCCATTATTCAATTCTGGAAAGATCCTTAGAACAGAGAATGTCAGAACTGCAGAGGAACTTAGACATCATCTAATCTAATATCCTCATTTTAGATATAGAGATCCTGAGGAAGGGACCCTTGAGAATCTTATAGTGGAAAAAAATGTCATCTCTAGAGACCGAGGATGGAGGTTCAAATCTTATTTCTGACTCTCTTATTTATGAACTTGTGCAAATCACCTTTTTTCTCTGAGCCTTCATTCCCTTATCTGTCAAATGGGGAGCAGTACTAGATGGCTTCTGAGGCCCCTTACAGCTCTAAAGTTATGATGCTGCAAGCTAATTTAATCCCCTTATTTTATAGTAGAGGAAACTAAGACCCAGAAAGGAGCAGTGACTTGCTTAATGTTACATAGTGAGTTAGTGATAGAGACACGTAATGTCTCTTGATTCTCCTTTCCAGGCACTTTCCACTAGGGTGAAGTATATGTACAGTTGTCCTCAATGGCTTCTGGTCCATAGTCAAAGCATCAAAAGAATCAATGGATCTCTTTCTAGGAGTAAATAATACTGCACAGCACCCAAAGGTGGGGATTGGGTTTGAAGTCCCAAGTCATTAGCTGATGAGTCTTTGGTCCTTATTCCTCTTTGGTGAGCTTCACTTTCGAGATCTCTCACACTTCATTGTGGCCATTAAAGGTGGGACCTTTGTCCCTCCTTCCTTGGTCAAAAAGATATGGTGTGTGCCACTGTACTGGCACTGAAATGGAACAGTTTCTCTTTCTTAAAAAAAAAAAAAAACTGCTTCAGGCTGGAGTGATTGGGCATGTCTTCTGTTTTCTTTATTTGGTGTTCATTCTCCGTGACTTGGCCATCAAGGCAGATTGTGGTGTTTGAAATGCAACTGGAGTAAAATCCATACTCCATGATCAGCTTTCCAAAGAAAATGCAGTCTTTGGAATTTCTTTCTCTGGACGGAAAACATCCCTCCCCCCTCCCCCACCCCATCCAGACTTAAAACAATAGATCATATCCAGATTTCATATACATGCTCTCCCCCCTCCCCACCCAAACTTAAAATGATAGATCATATCCAGATTTCATGTATACCATCTCCCCCTCCCCATCCAGACTTAAAACAATAGATCATATCCAGATTTCATATACACCATCCCCCCCCCCCACTTTCCTGTAGCTGATTCTTCTGAGAAAACTCAAACCAAACCTCTTTCAGATGTGCTGCTAAGTGATGTAGAGACAAATACAGCCGGCTGATTGTGACAGAGTAAATGCTTCACTTTTTTACTTGGGGGGATGGGACAGGTCCAAGGACCTAGTAGAGCCAGGTTTTCCTAAATCCCTCAGTGGAATATAAACATTTTGAGGGCAGGGGATGTTTTCATTTTGTCTTTGTATCTGCACTCAGTTCTTGGATTTAGTTACCATAGTGCCTTGCCCATGCTGCCCCTAATACTCAGTGAATCTGTGACTTCTAAGTCAGCATTCTCTCCACATGGTGAAAACTGCAATCTATCCCTGCTTGTTTATCTGGGGGAGGGAGAACTCTTGTCTCTCTCTCCTCTCCTAAGGTCACCAAAGGGAGTTGACCGATTGTTGTGGGAGTCTTCCTTTATCTCTCCTAATATTGGAACACATCCATGGTCTTTCCATTTACCATGTGATTAACCTGTCTTTTTCTGTCACAGTAGATGCTTAAATGCTTATTGGGTTGAGATTTGTGGGCTTCCCAAATAGACACTGAGTTGGTCCCAGAATGAAACAGGAAAGGACAGGAGGAGAACAGACTAGATTGCTTCACAGAATTGCAAAGCTTCTTTAATGACCCCAGGGTGGGGGGTGGGGTGGGGAGGAAGACCCATCCTTTAATATCAATATTGTAAGACATTATTAATTAATGGTCTCTGAAAAATAAAAATGGGCATAATATTTTTAGAGGATAATGAAGAAGTATGTGATGCATGCAACTGAAAAGAAGAATCAGGTTAAAGAATGTCATTAGGAAAATGTATGATTAAAAAAAGAGGTGAAATCTAATCTCTTCAATTTGCAGATAAGGAAACTGAGTCATAGAGAGGGGAAGTTATTTACCCAAGGTCACACAAGTAGTAAATAGCAAAACTAGATTTAAATACACATCCAAATTTTTTTTTTCTTAATTCATCATATCGTTTCCCTGCCATAAGCAGTTCAGCACTGGGCAAGCTTCTTGGAAACTTGTCTTTGGTAACCCATACTCTAGCCTTTTCCTTTTGGTTGTTCTTCTTTCCCTCAGTCTCCTTCAGGTATCTCGTGCTCTCTGCTCTCTCCCACTTTCCCCACCCCAGCAGGATCTGCTCCTAGAAATAGGTCTGATAGCCCTCATTTTAAACCTCACTGTGACTTGGAGTCAGTGAGCCCTCCCCTAGGTTTATGATGGGAAAATAAAGTGGGCTGAGGAGGGAGAGATAACCCAAGAAGAGTCGGAGGGCTCTGATGGACAAGGTCAAAGGACTAGGTCCCTGCACATTGACTAGGACATCCCTGTGCAGACTGACAAGAGAACATGGAACAAGGTAGCAGGAGGTATGGAAGAACTGTGATTTGTATCACTGGACAGAGCACCTGCCCACACTCCTGAAATCAGAGATTCATTTCCTAGAGGGATTTCTATTGTGAACCTGACTTCTACTTATGGAATTAAAGGTTCAGTCCCCCGTGAAAGGAATTTCAGCCATTAGGGAATAGTTAGGGAAAATTATGATCCTATTCCATGGACTCCCTAATCCTCCTCACCCTCTGCTTATTAAGAAATTACAAAGGAAACCCTCCACTCCAGTATCCCCTTCTTCTGCTTAAACTCAGGTGATGTGTATCCTGGCTTTTCCTGGCATTTTAGGAGGACAACATCTTTGATACATCCTCCTGCCCTGAAAAGCAGCCTGGGTTACTGATTACCTCCTACAGGGCTGGCATAGCATATGGATCAGAGCATAGAACTAGATATTAGGAGACCTGAGTTCTAATTCCAGCTCTACTTTTTTCAATAATGAGTTTAGGGACTCAGGGTGAAAAATTCCAGCTCTCTGTATCTGTTTCCTCATCTGTAAAATGACTTTAATAATCCCCACTCTGTCTACCTCATAGAATAGTTGGAGAATCCAATGAGATAAGGTTGAAAGCACCAGCAGACATAAGATGGTGTTTATTCAACCACTCTCCCTCATCACAGCATAGAGGGTTGAGCTTGAAGACAAGGAGACCTGGGTTCAGTACTAGCCTGTGATACAAGCTGTGTGACCCCGGGCAAACACTTAACTTCTCACTTCCCCAGAGTACAGATCCAATCCACATGGGGTGGCTTAAGGGAGCTCTCAGACCTGAAGTTCCCTGCACTGATATAGTCTTAGGTCTTGACCAAAACCAACCAAACAAACAAACCAAAAAAAAAAAAGAAAATAAGAAAAAAAACTTCCTTCAGTATAAAGAACGTCTTGCCCGCAAAATGCTTTCTAATATAACCTATAACCAAGGTGGAATGAATATAGATTTAGCTCAGATATAATGAATGATTCAAGTGACTTTGGGAAAAACCCCAAGTGTGATGTAGAGGATAGAAGAGTAGAAGCCTTAGAGTTGAAAGGCCTTTAAATATTAGTACAAAATCCTTTCACCAATTCAAGGGCATTCTGTAAACCATAACATTCTCTATACATGTTAGGTTTGTTCTTCTAAAAATTTTTCTGTAGAGAGATCAGAGACATTAAGCCTTAGCTAAGTTTGCACAGCTAGTTTCTAAAAGAGCCAGAATTCAAATCAAAGACCCCTTTTTACCAGACCATTTGCAAATGCATCTTGTCCTTAGATTTCAACCCCATGCTTTTTGGATCTATTGGCTTATGAAACATTTCTCCTCAGCCGAAATGAATGAATTAGGAATGCTTTGATATCCAACAAGGGCATTTTCACCTTTGTAAAAACTGAGCCTGTCTAGGAGACTGTTGAGCAGGTTCAACCCCTTCCCCAACATCCTGGGGAAAACCAGCTGAGTCACTGGTCCTGCCAGCCTGGGGCTGTCTCCCAGGATGGATGTGGTGCCAAGTTAAATAGACTCCTCACCCAGAGGCAAAGTACTACCAGAGGCAAAGTACTACCATGCCAAAGTACTACTCAGCCCAGGTGGCTGAGATGTCTGAGTCCTCACATTGATAAATGTGATTCTCTTAAGCTGACCTGACCTCCCTCTTCCAGACCCATCAAACCCAGGCAAACTGGTGATGGGAAGATGTTTGTTACCACGAAGCTCTCTAAGGTTATTAATAAAAGCAGGTGCCAGTTCCAGGAGTGAAAGTCAGAGTCATCTCAGGATTATAAATAACTCAAAGTCTTGGAAGTTTTTTTACATAATTGGGGCTTAGGCCACTAACTTGCTCTGTGGCCTGCCAATTGATTCTTCCATTCTCCAATTCCCATAGGACTTGGAGCTGGAAGGAGCCTTAGTCATCACCTACTCCAAGTACTTCTTTTTACAGATTTTACTGCTCAGGCCCAGAAAGGGGTACTCACCTACTGAAGGTCATACAAGCAATGAGTGCCAAGGTTAGGGATCCTGACTCCAAACCCACTGCTTTCTTCACTCCACCAAACATCTCCGGTGTAGGTCAGAGAGAGGAATGCCTGGTGGAAAATCAGGTGTTCTCAAACATTCTGGGGCTATGAAGTGTGCCCAGAAATGATTTGAATGATTAATGATTTGAAAAAGAATCAGAAAAATCACCAAATCTAAAGAGTTGCAAGGGCTCTTGGAGAGCATCTGATCCAATCTGAATCTGAGCAAAAATCCCCTCTGTAATATCCCAGACAAAATGACCATCGGAACCACTATGAGTAATTTATATCAATAAACCCTGTGGAAAAACAGCTCTTTATGTGCTCTGAGTGCTTTTGCCATCTGTAGTCCCATTTTATCTTCTACCAGTCTTCTATGAGACAGGCAGTGGAGCAATGGAAAGAGCTGTGGGCTTGGAGTCAGGAAGGCCTGAGTTCAAATTTGACCTCAGATACTTACTAGCTGCATGACCCCCCTTGGAATTATGGAACCCTGTTTGCCCAAGTGTCTTCTTCTGTAAAATGAGCAGGAGAAGGCAATGGCGGACCACTCCAGTAACTTTGCCAAGAAAACCCCAAATGAGTCACAAAGAGTGGGGCATGACTGAAATGACTATACAACAGTCTTTTACACTTCCTCCCATGATTTCATCCAGAGCCTTCTCACTTTTGAACTAACATACTTTGATCCTTGGGTACCTCAGGGGTCTGTGATTTTGTCCATGTGCTCTCTCCCTTAACCCTGTGAATTCTATAGGCAATTTTTGAGAGTTGCTAGGGTTAAAAAAACTCACCCAACCTGGTGATGGACTTCTTGAACATATTAAGGTTAAGTCTCAGTTCACAGGCATGTAGCCACTGTGGCTTGCTTTTTTACTGGGCCATACTGCAAGCCTTTTCAGTTTGGTGAGACCTGCCAAACAGACAGAAAGACCTTATGCTCTGCTGCTAGGACCCTCAAGGGTCTGGGTCATTTCCAGGTAGCAGTGAGAACTTGAACCTATTATGGTGGATTATTTTGAAGAAAGTACTTTGTAGATGGCAAAGCACTATAGAAAAGGGGTCATTGATCTTGTCAACATCAATCCTGACTCCATGCTTTTATTTGTGTTATCCTTGTCTGCAATACCCTTCCCTGTTTCTCACCTGCATCCAAATTCTATCCATCTCTCAAGACTCAGCTTATGCCCCTTGTAACCCTTCCCCCCCATATTGAAGCCCTCCTTGCCTGACGACTGGAATTCTTATTGTCTTCTTTCCACCATGGCTCCTTCAGCAGTTAAAGCTTGTATTATACGTTTTCACCCTTAATTATGGTCTTTACTTCAGTCTTAATGTCTTTGTACCACATGATACTTTTTCCCCACTCTGATTTATGACTAGTCTCCCCATGAAATTATACACTCCTTGAGGATAATGTTTAGCGGTAGAACTTGGAGTTAGGAGAGATCTGGGTTTGAATCTTGTCTCTTGACACTAACTGTAATTTAATGGACCATTTATTGAAAAATCTCTAACCTCAATTTCCTCATCTTTAAAATGGGGATGGTAATACCTACTTCTCTGGGCTATTGTGACAAATGAATTGGAGTGAATCAAATTGAATGCACCAATCCTTTATTAAGTAGCTTCTATGTGCCAGGCATTGCTAGTTTCTAGGTTACCAAGACAAAAAATGAAACAGTCTCTTCCTGAGGAGCTTACGAATAAGCTGGAGGAGGCAGTTATGGTGGTGGTTAGTTGGGGGTCTGTAGTATGTGTAACAACAAAATAAAATAAATAGGTAAATTAAAAAAAAAAACCCCAAATCCTTACAAAGTAAATACAAGGACATATCAGGGGCAAAGCACCAAAATTTGGGGCAAGTGGCCAGGGAAGGCCTGAGGAGGTGGCACTCAAGCTGAGTTTTAAAGAACTGGGGCTTCCAAGAGGAAGAGGTAAGGAGGGAGAATTAAATGAGATGTGTATAAAGCACATTGAAAGCCTTAGGGCATTAGAAAGGTATCAGTTCTAGCATCATTACTACTACTATTATTACTATATCTCATACTTTCCACTAATCCTTCTTGCCAGCAGTTAGCACAGGGCTAGTCAGTCAATATGCATATTTGTTTGGCATTCAATGTCCTTCACAATCTGGCTTCTACTCATTTTTCCATCTTTGGTTCACACTACCCCTCCTCTTCCTGCTTCTATGTTTCTGCTGGATCGAACCTCTGCCTGTTTCCTAAAGGTGTCATTTTATCTTCCACCTCTGCACATTTTCATAAACAGCCCTCCCCCTACTTAGAATGTATTCTCTCTTTATTTTCACTTCTCATGTTTTTCAAGGCTCAGCTTAGATCCCACTTCCTCAGTGAAGCCTCCATTGATCACCTACTCATTAGTGGCAGTTGGTAGGCAATTGGCATTGATGGTGGTGGGCCCCTTCTCAGTGCCCTCTCCTTCGGTATTTCTTATTTACTTCTCTGTGTACATTGGATCGCCCAGGGAGTTGGAAGCACCTTGAATGAATTTTTGTCTTTGTATCATCCAGGCTGAATGCCATGGCTGGCATATCCCAGACACTTAGTAAATATTTGTTGGTTTTGATTGACTGTGTATTCCTCAGAAGTATCACATAGGAGTGGCTGGGCAGCTTACCCAAGTGCTCAAAAGTCAGCAGGTTGTGCATTTCCTGGTCCCCACCAGACCTCATGCAGTAGATGTGTATCTGAGTAATAATCCTTTAAACTTTAAAGCTAGAAGTAGTTTAAGGATCACCCAGTCCAATCCCATTATTTTATACACAAGAAAACTAAAGGCCAGAGAAGGTAAACAACTTTCTCAAGGCCACCAGGGTCAATAAGAAGGGAAAGGAGGTGAAACTAATTCCTCTGATTCCAAATCCATTCTTTCCTCCATGCATCTTGTGAATTACCCAAAGTCACATAGGGATCGGGCAACAATGGTATCAAATAAAGGTCTTCCGGTTCTTGCTCTAATATGCCACACTAATTTTTTCTTAAAGAATCAAAGAAAGTCTAGAAAAGAATATTGTGACTCAGTTTGCAGGATGTGGAGTAGAAAGGAATTAACTCCCCCATTCATACCTGGAAGATTGGGTGGAGAGGGCTGTGTGTGTGTATGTGTGTGTGTGTGTGTGTGTGTGTGTGTGTGTGTGTGTGAGAGAGAGAGAGAGAGAGAGAGAGAGAGAGAGAGAGAGAGAGAGAGAGAGAGAGAGAGAGAAGGAATAGGCCCAGTGCCCTCAGGTAACATCCTCCAGTTACTTAACCTCAACCTCAGCAGAACAACCATTTTCAGGACTAAGAGACAGCTTTTCTTCATGAAAATCTGGTGGAAGCCAGAAGGGTGAGAGGGTGGGGGAGAGGCTGAAAAAGACGGTAGATTCTTTATGATTTATTTATAGCCAGACTTTCCATTGTTTCATTACTTAAGCCCGGCTTGAATCAAGTTTGCCTGACTCTGTATATCAGAGCAGAAACATCCAACTCCACGGGATGTGAAGTGTCACTCTAAGTGTTAATTATATTTTCATATCAGAATATAAACTCCTGTTTGTGAGAACCTGGGTGTTCTTAAAATAAATGGCAATATAAAATTGAAAACAGCCAGTGTTCCTGAATCAATTTTCACATCTTATAACTTTGAAGCATAATTCATTTCTTCCTATCTGGTTCTGTCAGCGACATACAGCTTTAAGCTTGCCTGGTAATTTCATCAGGAGGAAGTCAGTTAGTAATTTGCAATGTCTCGGTTTTTTCCCCCCCTTCTCTTCCTTCTTTAAATAAAAGCAAGGAATGCCAAGTCTTACCACTTTATTAAACCATGTGGGCAAAAGCAAGCACTGAGAAAATGTATAATTTATTTTGTGAACCAAAGAGACAACTGGAAAGGCTCAACCTATAATTGTGAGGATAATATCCCTCATTACTATTAATGGTTGTTGTCTGCCGAGTGTAGAGGATGTGCAACTTCACGGCTCAGCTGTGTCAGAAATGAGATACCAACACACACCAGGGCAAGAGATGATTCTAGAGGTGCCATATTTACCAGAAAAGGCTTCCCCTGGTATGATTTTATACCTATATAACACATATGTTCCCTCACACATGCTTGGCTTGCATGCTTAAGCACACACATGTAAACAGGTATCCACACAGATGCACATATTCAGGCACTCTGTCATGCATTCATATAGATTCACTCTCACTCACACACTTTCAGTCTTGTGGGCACATGTGCTCACATATGTCATTATAGAAACTCTCGCACATACATTGGCTCATACATACCTAAAGACACACACATGCTTGCATGCCTACTCTCAGTGATTCACATGTATTCATATATGTAATTACATAGATTCTCTCACATAGTCACACATACATGCATGTATACTCCCAGGAATTCACATACATGTATGTTTAATATTCATATTCTCCCAGTATATTCATATAGTTTCTCATGAACATTCATGCTCAGTTACATCTATACATAGATTCATGCATTCTTTTCACATGTGCTTACACACATATACAGACTCATCTATATAGTTATACAGTCTATCACATACCCATATGCTCTCATACCTATACAATATACATTTATGCTGACATATCCTTTAACAGTCTTCATTTTGATTTCATCAAATTCATGAGTTGCACAATGAAACATCCCTGGTGATCAACTTAGAAAGCCATGTCAATTTTTTTTCAGGGGTGAAGATCTCATTTCTAAAGCACTGACTCCTCATTTTTTAAACTCTGAAGTCCTGTGATTCCCAGGAGCTTTTGCTTTCTTTTCCAAATCCTGATGGTGCATAGACTTTATTCTGAGTTAACTACCAGACCTAATTAAACAACACCTTCTTCTTGGAGCTGATGATTTTCCTGCAATAGGAATACAAATTAAAACTTCAGTTCTGTTAACATGCAGGTCAGTTAATCAGAATCAACCTCTTTAAAAACTAGAAGACTAAAGTGATTTCAAAGTCAGTTGCATGTATCCTGTTGCTCCTAGTCTACTTTTTGGTAATATTCTTCCTCAGAGCCTCCCAAAGTAAGAATACTTTCTCTCTCTAATAATAATAAGAACAACAATATATAATAATTGTATATCAATAGCAGATCAATAGTAAGAGGTGTTCAAATAAAAGCCCATATAATACTAGTGAAACTTAGGGCTCATCATTCTAAGGCAGTTATAGAAAAATGAACATGTCCTCATAAAACTAAGGAGTATTGATGTTCTCAGGACATATGATAAACATATTATAAATATGTTAACATATTAAAAATATACAAAAATCTAGAGATACACTACTGGATTTTTTAATGTAACACAATGGTTTAAATCTGGACAGAGACTATAAAAGAATAAGATCTATGAGTAGTATCAAAAGGGTGATATCCCCATGAACTCAATCATCAATTTGCATCATGCAGATCTGTTTCTAGCAACAGAGAATTTAAGATAATTATCTGGAATCAAGATATTACCACCAGAAATTACAAAAAGAAGATCTTGAAGCAATCTAGAACTTCTGACTAATACAATGAAATGGTTGAAAATGTGAAGCATATCATAGCAAGTTGCAAAACTTAGTATCTATTGGATACCTAGAAGGTGAGCACACACACACACACACACACACACTCTCACACACACACAATGGTAGACCAATAATGAGAAAGTTCTGTTGTGCTGTTCTGGTACCCACAAAAAAGTAAAAGAATCAGAAAAAGTCTCTAGCGAATAATTGGACAGGTACTCTATGGAGGCATTACGAAAGGACATAATCAAGTGATGAGAATTATTCACTGCGAGTTCATTATCGAAACTAACAGGTAATAAATCCCCATACTTCCATGCAATCCCAGAATACACTTGAGGATTCACCAAAAGAACTGTACAGCAACTAGACCATCACTATAGATGAAACAGCTCCTCACAACCACATGCACTTGTCAATCCATAAAAATTTAAGAACAATGTTTTAAACAGATCTTATATCAGATATTCACTATCTCCAAACCATATGGAATAAAAACAATTTCAACATAGAGAGACCTAGCGGGAGGAATTACAATCATATGGGAACCAGTTTTTCCTGTTAACTCTTGAAGCTGTTGATATTATCAGTGATATGAAATCCATATATTTCTGTTAGGTTACAGAAGGTTATTTTATCTACCTGCACAATAGTCCATAAATCATAAAATAAAAGAGAATCATTGCTTGACATTGGACTGGGTCAATCTGAACGCCATCAAAAAAGACAAATGCATGGTAACTGTGATAATTACAACTCACGCATGTGTAGCATTTTCAGATGTGCAAAATTCTTCATCCATTATCTCACTTTGATCCTCACAAAAGTCCTGTGAGGTAGGGGTTATTACTATCCTTGTCTTAGTGATGAGGAGATGGAGACTTAAATAGGTTAATAGACTTGTCCAAGGTCATACAGCTAATAAATAGCTGAAAGCAAGATAAAAAACTGAGCATTATAAAAAATATTTTAGATTTGTTTCCTAGTGTCTCCTGTGATCAGAAATCTTGGCCTTGATTTGTTTATTCTTTTACCAACCATCGAACATAAGCTCCTTGGGGCTTTATTTTTGTATCCCTGGCACCTAGGAGTGCTTTGCATATAGTCGGTGCTTAATAAATGTTGAATGTGTAGAAATTCTGGGTTTTTTTCTTAATACCTTTAAAGCATATGCAGAAAGACAGTGAGCCCCTTCAAGGACATATTAGGATCCATGCTAAATCAATGCACTCTTTTCCTATACACACTGATATAACGGTGTGTCTGGTTAATACCATAAAAGCTGAGACTAATTTATGGCTTACATTCAGGTAGACTAAGTACTTGAACTTTAAAATGGTGCATGCAGATATTGATTATTTGGCATAGCAAAAAAGGACTAGAAGTTGAGATCTCACTCTCTTGTATGAGTGAGAGCTGTGGTAAAATTCAAAGCATTATTTGCTTTTAGATATGGAAGTTCTTTCGATCATTGGAGATTTTAGCAATTGGTATATTAGGCACATACTCATTTAATATGACCGCAGATGTTAACCCTTGGGAAATGTCTCTCCCTTTTTTATCCCTGATATTTTGGAGTTCAGAGTCAATGGAATAACAATTAAAGCGATTTTGGGAAAGTATCCCTTGGGAAATGGGGCCTATATCAGAGACACACTGCAAAAAACCAAAATTTTCTAGGGGCAGCTAGATGATGCAGTGGATAGAGCACTGGGTTTGGAGTCAAGAAAATCTAATTGGAACACGGTCTTTTATATCAGCTGTGTGACTCTAGGCATGTCATTTACCCTCTGTCTGTTTCAGTTTCCTCATCTGTAAAAAGGGGATCATGAACAACACCTACTTTCACAGAGTTGTTTTGAGGATCAGATGAGAGGTTTATTTTTTATGTATTTACTACCATGCTTGGCACCTGCTCCATAAATGTTTGTTCCTTTCCCTCCTCCCTTCTGCATATTTTTACATGCTTGAAATTTAGCATAGATAGCATTCTTATCTGTAATGGGAGGAATAATAAAAGCTTGGTGAAATGCGGTCATTATGACAAAGCACCAGGATTACAGTTTTAATATTGCCTAGGAGCTCCAGAATTGAATAGTTTGCCAAACCAGCTGAAAATTCAGTGCCCAGACTCCCTTAATATTTCTACCTTCCTTGAAACTAGATATAGAGTAACATTTCACACCAAATACCAAGATAAGGTCAAAATGGGTACATGATTTCCTCATAAAGGGTGAAACCATAAGCAAACAAGGAAAGCATGGAAGAATTTATCTGTCAGATCTATGGATAAGGGAAGAATTCCAAACACGAGATAGAGAACATTTCAAAATGTAAAATGGATAATTTTGATTGTAAAAAATTTAAAAGTGTTTGCATAAACAAAACTAATACAACCAAAATTATAATGAAAGCAGAAAACTGGGGTAAATTTCTTTTTGCCTAGGAAATCAAGGTTAAGTGACTTGTCCACAGCCACACAACTAGGTCTGAACTGAGGTCCTTCTGACTCTGGGGCTGGTGCTTTATCCACTGCGCCACCTAGCTGCCCCTAGGAAATTTTGTTTTTTTTGCAATAAGTATCTCTGATAAAGGCCCCATTTCTTAAACATATAGAGAATTGTGTCTAATTTATAAAAATAGAAGTAATTCCCCAATTGATAGTCAAAGGATATGAACAAGCGGTTTTCAGACAAAGAAGTCAAAGCTATCTATAGTCATATAAAAATGCTCTAAATCACTATTGATTAGAGATCAATACAGCTCTGAGGTATCACTTCACACCTATCAGATTGGTTAATATGACAAAAAAGAAAATGATGGGTGTTGGAGGTGATGTGGGAAAACTGGGACACTAATACACTATTGTTGGAATCATGAACTGATCCAACCATTCTAGAGAGCACTTTGGAACTATGCCCAAAGGGCTATAAAACTGTGTATATCCTTTGATCCAACAATACCACTGCTAGGTCTATATTCCAAATACATCAAGGAAAAAAGGGGTAAGGACCTATTTGTACAAAAATATTTATAGCAGTTCTTTTTGTGGTAGCTAAGAATCTGAAATTGAAGGGATGCCCATCAATTGGGGAATCGCTAAACAAGCTTATAGGATTGTAATGGAATATTCTCATGCTATAAGAAATGACAAGTGGGATGATTTCAGAAAAACCTTGAAAGACTTATATGAACTGATGTAAAGCTAAGTCAATAGAACCAGGAAAACTTTATATTCAGTAAAAACAATACTATTTGATGAAGAATTGTGAATGACTTAGGTATTCTCAGCAATGCAATGATCCAAGAAGATCCCAAAGATCTAATGATGAAACATACTATCTGGATGCAGAGAAAGAGCTGATATTATTTGAACACAGACTGAAGCATGCTATTTTTCACTTTCATTCATTCTTTTTCTTTTATTCAAGGCTTTTTGTACAAAATGACAAATGTGGAAATGCTTTAGATGATTAAATCTGTATAACCTATATCTGATTTGGTTACCATCTCAGGGAAGGGGGAGGGGAAAGAGGAATAGAATTTAGAATTCAAAGCTTTTTAAAAAAAACTTTAAAAATTGTTTTTTTAACATGTAATTAAGTGAAAAAATAAAATATATTAAAACTATTTCTATCTGTCTTAAAAATATTCATATCACAGGGGTGAATCAAGATGCTGAAGTAGAAGCAGAGATTTGCTTGAGCTCTCCTCCTAAGCTCCTCAAAAAAATCTGTAAAAATTGACTTAACAAATTCTAGAGCAGCAGAAGTCTCAAAATTTCTAGCCAAAGACAATCTGGAAGGTCAACAGGATGGGTCTATCACACCAGACTGGGAGCAGAGCACAGTTCAGCATGGGCCATGCTGATGCAGACAGAGCTGGAGCAGGCCTTAGGGGACTGAATCACTGGTATTTGTGGTAGCTTTCTGACTTCTCAACCCACAAAAACCAAAGACAGCTTCGAGGGTCAGTGGGAATGGTCTCTTATCTGGCTGAGAGGGGAGTGTGGTCTGGCCCCAGTCCCAGCCCCAGGGCAGCTGCAATCACTACCAAAGCTGTGGCTGCTTCTGAAGCCCTCCACTCAACAAAGAGTTCAAAAAGTCAAGTAACTGACTGGGAAAATGAGCAAATGGGGGAAAAAGAAGCAGACTATAGATTCTTACTTTCTCAGTGAAAAGGTATTTTCTTACATCATTGGTGATGAGGAAGATCAAAACATACAACCAGTAGAAGACAACAAAGTCAAAGTTCCTGCATCCAAAGCCTCCAATAAGGATATGAATTGATCTCAGGCCATGGAAGATTTCAAAAAGGATCTTGAAAATCAAGTAAGAGAAGTCAAGGAAAAATTGAGAACAGAAATGAGAGTGGTGCAAGAAAATCATGAAAAATGAGTCACAGCTTTCTAAAGGAGACCCAAAAAATGCTGAAGAAAATAACACCTTTAAAATTAGACTAACCCAAGTGGAAAAAGATGTCCAAAAAGCTAATGAGGAGAAGAATGCTTTAAAAAGCAGAGTGGGCCAAGTGGAAAAAGAGGTCCAAAAGCTCACTGAAGAAAATAATTCCTTAAAAATTAGAATGGAGCAAATGAAAAGTAATGACTTTACAAGAAATCAAGAAATTGTAAAACAAAACCAAAAGAATGAAAAAATAGGAGACAATGTGAAGTATCTCATTGGAAAAACAACTGACTTGGAAAATGGATCCAAGACAGATAATTTAAAAATTATTGGATTACTTAAAGCCATGATCAAAAAAAGAGCTTAGACATCATCTTGCAAGAAATTATCAAGGAAAATTGCCCTGATATTCTAGAACCAGAGGGTAAAATAGAAATTGAAAGAATTCACTGATTACCTCCTGAAAGAGATCCCCAAAGGAAAACTCCTAGGAATGTTTTAGCCAAATTCCAGAGTTGCCAGGTCAAGAAGAAAATATTAAAAGCAGCCAGAAAGAAATAATTCAAGAATTGTGGCAACACAATCAGGATAAGATAAGATCTAGCAGCTTCTATACTAAGGGATTGGAGGGCTTGGAATATGATATTCCAGAAGTCAAAAAAGGTAGGATTAAAACCAAGAATCACCTACCCAGCAAAACTGTGTGTCATACTTTTGGGGAAAAAATGGAATTTAAATGAAATAGACAACTTTCCAAGCATTCTTATTGAAAAGATCAGAACTGCATAGAAAATTTGATTTTCAGATACAAGAATCAAGAGAAGCCTGAGAAGGGAAACAGGAAAAAGAAACTGTAAGGGACTTGTTAAAGTTGAACTGTTTACATTCCTACATGGAAAGATGATATTTATAACATGAGAACTTTGTCAGTACTAGGGTAGTTAGAGGGAATATATGTGTGTGCATATATATGTATATGTGTATATGTGGCTTACAGGGTGTGCTCAGGGAGGACCAGTACCTTTGATGTGATGGCTGTCAAGCCCTTTTTGGGGCTCTTTCCACCTTTGGAGGCCACCTGTTCCACCCAGCTCTCACCTGTAGCTCCAAGAAGCTGCAGCAGCAGATGGGCCAAACCAGGTTTAGGGTAACCAAATGTTCTCAAATTCATTGGTGAGTTTGAGGGGTGTCTACCTCAAACATCTGAAGACTTCTGCTGGTGGAATGGGTGGATGAGAACAATTTGTTCCAACGGCCATGAAGGCAGATGAACCAGGCAATATGGAGTACTTAGAGCTTGGTTAGACACTGAATATGCCAAGGTTATCCACTGCATCGTGAGCCATCACCAGCATCTTGACTCTGTCCTGCCATTGGGCTACGATGACTCTGGACGAGAGAGTGAGACTGAAAACTTTGTGCAACTCTGCCTCACTTAAATGCAATTTATGCAGAATCAAAAGACATTACCCATACCATTTTACTATTATGCTTCAAAGTCCTGTGGCAACAGGCTAGTGATGAAGCAACAGGTGTGGATACACTGGGATCTGTAGTCACAACCCTGAACACAGGCAGCCCAGGCCATAGAGTTGTTTCTCACTGGAAGTAGCAGTGGAACTTGGCAGCCCTCTTGGTGTCTGAGCAGCCTTTTAGAGATCACACAGCACACATCCTGGTGTGAGGAAGGGGGCTAGAAAAGGTGCCTTAAACATTGTCTTCTTACCCAACCCTGGCCTGATTACTGCATCAGACAGGGAATCCCACTATGCAATTGAAACACAAAATGTATGTGTATGTGTATGTATGTATATATGCATATAAGTGTATGAATATATATGTATGTGTGTGTATATATACAGAGAGAGAGAGAGAGAGGGAGGGAGGAAAGGAGGATGAGAGAGAGAGCACAGGGTGAGCTGAATATGAACAGATGATATCTAAAAAATACAATTAAATGTTGAGAGGAATGTACTGGGAGAAAAAGAAAGGAAGAGGTAGAATGTAGTAAATCATATCATACAAAAGAGGCAAGAAAGAACTTTTACAATGGAATGGAAGTAAGGGAAGGTGAGAGGGAAGAAACAAGCCTTACTCTCATCAGATTTAGCTTAAGGAGGAAATAAGACACACTCAATTGGGTATGGAAATCTATCTTACCCTACAGGAAAGCAGGGGGGAAGAGGATTAGGAGACGAAAGATAATAGAAGGGATGGCAGATTGGGAGAAGGGGTAATAAGAAGCAAATACTATCGTTGGGGGACAAGTCAAGAGAGAGAATGGAATAAATGCAGGATAGGATAGAGGGAAATGTGGTTAGTCTCTCACAACATGACTGTTATGGAAGTGTTGTGCATGGCTACACATGCATGACCTATATCAAATTGCTTGATTTCTCAATCAGTGTGGGTGAGGAAGGAGGAAGGGAGAGAGTGTGAAACTCAAAGCTTTAAAAAAATGAATGTTAGAAAATGGTTATTACATGCAACTAAGAAACAAGATATATAGGGAACAGGGTATAGAAATCTATCTTGCCCTACAGGAAAATAGAAGGGAAAGGGATAAGGGGGTGATAGAAGGGAGGGCAGATTGGAGGAAAGAGTAATCAGAATACACACTCTCCTGGGGTAGAGGGAGAGGGGAGATGGGGAGAAAATTTGAAATTCAAAATTTTGTGGAAGTGAATGTTGAAAACTGAAAATAAGAAATTTAATTAGGAAAAAAATATTCACGGCACAAACACTAGCAACCAAGCCATTTTTGCTTCCTTAATTTGATGGTGAGATTAAAAGCACATATTTATCTAGCCTATGACATACAGTTGGATGGATAGGCCATTGAATTAATCTATCAGTACATATATTTAGGACAAGCACTGCAGGTATCAATTCATTATTGATACCAGAAGTGAACAAGAAGAGAAACAAGTGCTTGACCCCTTTTGGGGGGGTGCTTTTCAAGATTTCCAACTATTCATCTTTTTTTACATCAGTACTCCCTAGGTTACGCTATATGACCAGGAACCACGGACTGTCACAATCTTAAAAGAATTTTTTAAAATAATTATTGCATATTACATAAGGGCAATAAAAGGAAGTATGTTGGGCATAAATGGACTACTGAATGTTCCTTATGATGATTTACATATTAAAGATGACACGAGATATTAACCAGAATATCCATACATTGAAGAAAAAGTGGTAGACCAGTAATGAGGGATTATATTTGTGCTTTTCTGGTAGCCACAAAATACTAAAAGAATCAGAAAAAGATTTCTAGGAAATAATTGGATAAGTGCTCTGTGGAGGCATTATGGAAAGATATGAACCAGAATTGAACAGCATGAGAAGGTGCGGAGCAATTTTGAGTTATACCAAAAATGACAGTATCATAGACCCATTGCAATTTTGAAAAAGTGTGTTGGCAAGGACATATTCATTGCCCAGACACGGGGACTAGGCCATATTCACTGGTGAAAAATTGTGCTAGGCTATATCTGGGGTATAAACACAGATCACCCAGCTTTCTCTTTTTTATCTTTCCTTCCACTTTGGGGTGTTTATTGATTGATCTAGTCCAACCCTCTTCTTTCTTTTTCTTTTACATTTTAAATTTTTGTTGATATCTTTTTGTTATTACATTGTCTTTGTCTCCTATTAAATTCTTCTCCCATCCTCTGTCCATACTACTAATCCTTATGACAAAGAATTGAAAATTAAGAGCAATTCAGGAATACTAAACATGTCAAGTCGGATAAGTGCATGCAATGTTTAATACTCATAGTTCCATACGTCTGCAAGGAAGGCATTTTCTCATCTCCTCTCTGTGGCTAGCCTTTGTCATTATTCTTAATTAGCATGTAAATTCTTTCCTCTCCATTTCCATTTGTAATGTAGTCTTTGTGTGTGCTGTTTGCTTGATTCTGCTTATTTCACTCTACCTCAGTTTGTATCATTCTTCCCATGCTTCTCTGAATTCTTCACATTCAATATTTCTTACAGAGCAGGCCGACTCCATTACTTAAATCTATGTACCACAGTTTATTTTTCTCTTCCCTCGTTGATCCCTACCCCATTTGGGGGGAGGGGTGGAGAAGATAAATCAAATCCAATAAACTGAGGCCCAGGAAGTTAAAGTAACTTGTTTGTTACTCCATAAGGGACAGAACCAGAACTTGAATCTAGGACTTTTGAGTTATTTTACTCCAAGTCTATACCTCATTGGGGTTGATAAGTGAAAGAGTGTATAGATTTAATCTGTTTGATACCAGAGACCAGAGCTAGGAACAAAGATATGAATTTTAGTTCAATATATGAAGAACTTTCTACCAATTAGTTGTCCAAAAATGAAATACATTGTCTGAATTGATAGTGAGTTTTCTGACATTGGAGTTATAGAAGCAGAGTCTGAATGATGTCAGAGAGGATGCTGTAGAGGAGCTTCCTTGGTTGGGTGAGAGCTTGGACCAGATGACCCTTGTGACCCTTCTTACTCTGAGATTCTGTGAATTTGTGAATAATGAGAGGTAAGGCTTCAACCCCTTTGGACTCACCTTGTCCCAAAGCATTTGTCATTGTTTATCTAGGAGCAACACTACATTTGCCTTTTCTCCCGGAATATGCCTTGGAGAAGAATGAAAGATAAGTCAGGAGACAGCAAGGAACATTAGCCCAATTTCATCAGGAGTCTTTCTGGCCTGAGGCTAAGTGTATAGTTTCATTTCCCCTTCTCCCCACTCTCCCTGAAAATCAACATGTAATATGATGGATAAGCTGTCAAAACAAATCCAGTCTCAAGGGAGGTCACTGGGCACTACAGAATGCCACTTTCACAACTGGGGAGAAAATGCAGAAATAAATGTGGTCTCTAACCAGAATAAAAGATCCGTGATAGTCAGTCTGGGACAGGGTTCTTGTCATGACTTGCAGATTAGCATAGGTTCTGGCAGTCTCTCCATTCACCATGGACACACTTGAGTATAATTTCATTAACCATGTTGCTAGGCAGGGTTAATGGTGGGGATGGGAGCGTGTGTGTGTGTGTGTGTGTGTGTGTGTGTGTGGTGTATATGTAGGTAACATCCCCAAAACAGCTGCTGCCTTCCCTTTTTTCTCAGCCCTAATTAAGATGAAAGAAATGTGTGCTGCTGAAGCCCAATGAATACCCAAGCATTGGTTTAGAATGACGAAGGCATAGAAATTAGTCTTGTCAAAATTGCAAATACAGATCAAAGCTAGAATGGAGAGCTATATATTGAATCATGGAATCAGGATCCCAAAAGATCTTGACAAGTTAGAATTCTGGGCCAAATCTAAGGCTTGACAAGGAAATTCAATAGGCATAAATTTAAGTTCTCCAAACTTAGGCTCAAAAATTTCAGTTCACTGAACCACAGAAAGATGAGGAGTATGGGATTAGACTAGAGTTCATTTGAAAAAGACTTACGGGTTTTTAATGGACCTCAATATGAGTCAACAATTTGACATGGCATAAAAAGCTGTTGGGATCTTAGGTTGTATTAAGAAAAGCTTCATGTCTTTCCATTCTCTATCCTACCAAGACATATACTAATATTATTTGTAATTCTGACCATTGGATTTTAGGAAGAGCTTGGACAAGCTGAAGCTGGCAAGTGTCCAGAGGAAGGGGACCAGTATGAGGGGAGGATTGAAGACTATACCAGGAGAGATGGAAAGAATTGAGGATGGTGAGCCTGGAGAAGAGGCATTTCTGCTAGTCATGTGGTAGTCATCACAGCTGTCTTCAAGTGCAGGAAGGACTCTTCTTTGAAGGAGGAACTAGGATCAATGGGAGGAAGTTACTGAGAGGTGCATTCTGGCTCAATGTAAGGAAAACTGTCCTAAAATTTGAGCTGTTTATACTTAGAAAGTTATGTCTTGGGATGTTGTATATTTTGTGTACCTTTTTCCTCTACCCCTTATTACTGGAAACCCTTTAAGTGGAAGGTGGGTGATTCCAAGTCAGAATTGGAGAGAGAATTCTTGCTCAGGTATGGATGGAACTAGATGATCTTATGACATTCTGTTCAGTTATGAGATGCTATGATTCTGTGGACTTACAGTGAGAGGGTCTCTACAAATTCCTGGGGGATTTATGGGAATATCTTCTATTACTCCTTTGATCTCCTAGCACTGACATCTTAGAACCTCTGCTTAGGATTCTTAACTTGGGGTCTGTGAACTTAAAAATATTTTTTGATAATTATTTCAATACAGGTAGTTACCTTTGTAAATCTATATATTATGTATCTAAAAACATTATTCTGAGAAGGGGTCCATTAGACTTAATCAGTGCCAGAGAGGTCTATGATACAACAATGGTTAGGAACTCTTGATGGAGCAATCCCTGGGATTGTGCAACTCAGTGTTATCATCAAAGGTTTCTATGTTTCTGTGCTGACTGCTGCAGAAACTAGGAAGATGGGTAATGAGTCAGGGAGAGGGGAGATAGAGACTATTCCATCTACTGGTGCTGACTTCTCTCCATCATCCTTTAGTATTCCATAACCTCCCCTTCCACTTTCACAACCAACTACTTTCCAGCTGCCTACAAACATGCCCATATTTCCACCATCTTAAAAAAACCAAACCAAACAACACCACAAAAACCAAACCTCATTTGATATGACCATCCTTTCTAGCTATTATCTTTTCAACTCACTGAGAAAGAATTCTACGTTCTGTATTTCTACACCCTCCTCTCTTACTCACCTTTTCTCAGTCTTCATATTTCTTGACTTCTCTGCAGCCTTTTACAGTTAGTCATCCTTTGCTCCGGGATATTCTCTTCTCTATAGGTTTTCATGACTCCTGGTTCTCCTTCTACCTGTCTGACCACTTCTCAGTCTTTTTTGCTGGATGTTCTTCCAGGTCATACCTACTAACTACTGGTGTCTCCCAAGGCTCTATCCTTGGCACCTTTCTCTTCTCCCTCTGCTCTATATTACTTGGTGATCTTGTTATCTCCCATGGATTAAATTTTCATCTTTAAGCAGATGATTCTATGGTCTATTTTTCTAGCCCTAACCTCTTTTCTGAACTCCAGTTTTATATCACCACTGCCTATTGGATATCTCAGACTGGCTTTCCCTAGACATCACAAATAAGCAGTGCTTATTATCCCTTCCTTTCCCCTCCCCTCCTTTCTTGCCATCTTCTATTATTGTTGAGGGCACCAATGGTCACCCAAAGTCACCATCTTGACATGATCTTTGACTCCTCTCTTGCCTGGACAATCATAGTAGCCTTCTGGTTAGTCTATCTGCCTCAAGGCTCTTCACTGAGGTTCATCCTCTACTTGGCTGCCAAAATGATCTTCCCAAAGCGCAGGTCTGAATATTATGATACCCCTCCGTCCTTCTTACTAAACTCTAGTGACTCTCTATTGCCTCTAGGATCAAATACTAGTCCTCTGCCTGGCTTTTAAAGCCCTTTATAATTTGACCCTTTCCTATCTTTGCAGTCTTCTTCCTTTTTGCTCTCCTCTATGCACTTTGATCCAGTGACACTGGTTGCTTGCTGTTTCTCACATACTATACTCCATATCCCCATTGTCACTTTCCAGTGACTGTCTCCTATTCCCAAAATCTCTTTTCCCATCTCTTCCTCCTCCTAGCTTCCTTCAACATCCAACTCAAATCTCACCTTCTTCAGGAGCCCTTTTACAATTTCCCTGTTCTACTCGCCCGCCCCCCAATCTTCCTTCTGAGATGAACTTCTATTTACATTTTGTATCTTGTATGTAAACAATTATCCCCCAGTAGAACAGAAAATCCTTGAGGTCAGGAACTGTCTTTTGTCTTTCTTTGTAGCCCTAAACACTTAGCAAAGTGCCTGGTACACAGGTGGTGCTTAATAAGTGTTTGCTTATTATCATACTCTTATTATATCTTCATGCTTATATCATCATGTTCTTATTAGCCAACATTAGCCTTTTTTATTGCCATATACTCATTCAGCTGCATGCTGCCCTTGATTGATCTCTTTTCCCATTAACATTTGCCTTGGATCTAAGTTCTGCACCCATTTGTGAATAGTGCCTGCTGAACTTTGTATATATTTTGTATTTAATTTTCTACATATTTGTTGTCTATTCTTTTTTTGTCTTTATATTCTCAGTGACTTAGCAGAGTGCCTGGCAGAAAGCAGACACTTAATGTTGGATTGAATTGCTGTGTTCAGAGCTTTGTGCTGGCCTTGAGCAGGTATGGTTGCAATAAATAATGATAATAATAAATAATAATAAAGCTAGCATTCATATTATGCTTTTGGAGAAGGAAATGCAAACCACTCCAGTGTCTCTGACAAGAAAACACCAAATGGGGTCATGAAGAATCGAACATTTAGAACTTGAAGGTTTGTAGAGCACTTCATATATGCTACCTCATTTGATCCTTATCTAGGTGGTGGCTTCACCTTTGGAAGGAGTCAGGATGGGGGAAAGGACTGCATGGTGACTTCTCTTGGACTTGGACCTCAAACCCATAAGCTACATCCTTCCCCTGCTTCCAGACAAATGATCAACTTAAGGGTTAGGAGGAAAATGTGGCTGAACATTTTAGAAGGCTCTTAAGAAGTCCTGGAAAGCCTTAGAGGTAGGGGTATGCTAGGGCCAATTTATACTGGCTCTTGGTACAGATGAAGAAATTTTTTAGCATGAGCATTTACATCTCAGAAGTCCTTTATTGTCCAGATTTTAAAAACTGCCGGAGAAAATGTTAATAAGATTAAATTTAAGAGCCTGTCTCAGAAAACCAGTTGTTTTACATTAATTAGAACATCCCTGCTCAGATATTGGGGTGGGAGTGTGGCTCACCTCCTCTCCTGACTATTCTGGAAGTGATGCCAGTCCACAGAGCCTGAGCAGCTTCTGAGAAGGCAAACATGCTATGGTAGGGAGACTACTGTAAACTGGAGCTAAGGAGTCTTCAGTTTCAGGCTTTACCATGCCACTAACTTCCCATTTGACCTTGTGTAAGTCTTTCCATCTTTCTGAGCCTCAGCTGATCCCTGTGTAAAAACACTGAGGCAAGACAGCACCATATCTCCAGTTCCTCCCAGACCTAATATTCTTGGTTTCCATGAATCTGTGATACCATGGACATCAATGCCACTTCTAGACAGAGCAGGTTACAAAAACTACTTTGGTCTTGTTTTGAGCACCATCATTGCTTTCTTAGGCATTAAAGCCACCTAAAGAGGCCTAGGGTATCCATCTTTCCAATGGCTTGGCTGTGCTGGGGAAACAGCATGAAGTGAAGGTTGTCTTCGGAACCACCCAGGCCCCTGGAGGTGGAAATGTTTGGACTGGGGGAAGGTGCACAGAAGAAATGTTAGTATTATGTGATTTTTTTTGATGAAAAAACTGGAATGTAGGGAGGTAGGGAGGTTATTTGAAACCATCCTGCTACTCTGCATACATGTTGAGCCCAATTAGGCGATATTTAATAAGAGTCTAAACTGTGCTAGGTCTACTAGGATATGGCCAAGAGTCCTGACTCAAGTGGTGCCATCCCTTAAGGACCAGACCTAGTTTGTGGAAGGAGAACTCACAATGGAACTGGAAGACCTGGCTTCTAGTCCTGGTTCTACTGTTTAATAGCCCTTGAAATTTGGGAAAGACACCTTTCCTCCCTTGGCCACAGTGTCTTTGTATTTAAGAAAATGACTAATAATGCCTACACTTCCTTTTCTCTTCCAGGCACACTTGTCAGTTGGCTCCAACTCTACCCTGATTGCCTTTCCCCACCCTGAAGATGACTCTACCATAAGGGCAACTAGATGAGTGGTAAGTTTTTATGAGGATCCACCATGTCATCAGAAACTCCAGGTGAGCGACTCATTTCTCCATCCCCAGTATCCTTTCTGTTTTGTCCTAATTCCTCCTTCCACCTTCCATCTTGGTTGTCTTACCCTACTTATCTCCCCTTCCCTACATGTCACTTTTCCTTATTATAATGTAAGTTCCTTGAAGGGAGGGATTATTTGTTTTCTTGTTTTGGTATCCCCAGCCCATTTCTTGTTGTTCAGTCATGTCTGACTCTTCATGACCCCATGGACCACAGTGCTCTAGGACCTTCTATCCTTCATTCTCTCTCAAAGTCTATGCAAACTCATGGTCATTGTTTCCATGACACTGTCTGTCATCTCATCCTCTGCTCTCCCCTTCTCCTTTTATCTTCAGTCCTTGCCAACATCAAGGTCTTTTCTGAGTCCTGTTTTCTTATTATGTGGATTAAGTATTTAAGTTTCATCTTTGATATTGGAACTTCCAGTGAATATCCTGAATTAATTTCTTTAAGCATCAACTGATTTGATCTTCTATTCTCAAAAGTCTTCTCCAGCACCACGATTCTAAAGCATGGATTCTATAGCACTCAGCTTTCCTTACGGTTCAGCTCTTATAGCTATAGATTGCTACTAGAAAAACCATAGCTTGGACTACATGGGCCTTTAACAGCAAGATGATGTCTCTACTTTTTAGTATGCTGTCCAGATTTGCCATAGCTTTCCTTCCAAGGAAAAAACTCCTTTTAATTTCATGGCTGCAGTTGCTGCCTGCATTGATCTTTGAGCCCAAGAATATAAAATCTTGCACTGCTTTGGCTTTTTTCTCCCTCTATTTGCCAGGAAGTGATGGGACCAGTTGCCAAAATCTTAGTGTTTTTTTTTTTTTGATGTTAAGCTTCAAGCCAGCTTTTATACTTTCCTCTTTCACCTTCATCAAGAGGTCTCTTGATTCTTTTTTATTTTCTGCCATCAGAGTGGTATCATCTGCATATCTGAGATTGTTGGTGTTTCTCCTAGCAACCTTAATTCCAGCTTTTGATTCATCCAGCCTTGCATTTCACATGTTGTGCTCTGCATATAAGTTAATAAACAAGGTGACAACATACAAACTTGTTGTATTTTTTCCCCAGTATTAAGCCAATCAGTTGCTCCATGTTTGGCTTTAACCATTACCTTCTTGGCCTGCATACAGCTCCTCAGGAGACAAGTAAGATGATCTGGTACTCCCATCTTTTTAAAGACTTGCAACATTTTGTTGTGATTCAGTGTAGTCAGTGAAGCAGAAGTAGATGTTTTTCTGGTATTTTCTTGCTTTCTCCATAATCCAATGGATGTTGGTGATTTGGTCACTATTTCCTTTGCCTCTTTGAAAACCAGCCTGCTCTTCTGGTAATTCTCAGTTCACATATTGCTGAAGCCTAGCTTCCAGAATCCTGAATAAATGCTTTATTTAATCTAATCTACATTGTCTCAGTCAGGGGGTTGGGTGAGTCCTAATAGGTCCCCCCACACACGTATACATATTATACATATATGTATAAATTATATATACGCATACACATATATACACTTACATTTTGTTAACTGTCTACATGTTTGGTATGAGTGAATAAATTGCTGGAATTGGTATCAGGGATGAATTAACATCCTACCCATGACCCTGGCTTCTGACTTTGAGCTTGTGACCATGGGCAAGTCAATTTCCCTGATTTTTAGTTTCTTGTGTATAAAATGGTGATGATAATACTTGTGATATCTACCTCAGAAGGATGCTGTGAGTTTCAAATTCAACAATGCTTTGCATGCTTTAAAGTACCTAGTAAATATTATTGGTCTTCATCATCATCATCGTCATCATAGCTGTTATTTCACTGGTGTGTATAACACAATATACAAGTGCAGATTATTGACTCCTTTACTGTTTTGTAGACAGTTTCTTAAATTGCCATGGTTAGCAAAAATCATTGTCTATTAATATGTCAGTAATATATATGAATAAAAAGACTTCAAAATTATCATGAAGGAAGCATCAAAGGATACATGCACTTAAAATCAATAGTGGTAACAAATACAGAGGTGGTTGTTTTTCATTTTTAAAAATCTGCAGGCATTCTGATAAGTATTTTCAAAGACCATGCAGCATTTTTGGACATGGTACACCTGGCTCTTTCTAGAACCTTGTGTCATCTCATGTACTTCAATCTTTTCTCTCAGTGTGCAAATTCTTCAAAAATTCAGTGGCTTCTGATTCTATAATCAAACTGTTTCATGTCTAGGTGGTCTGGGTGTCTCTGGGAGAAGGATACTCCCATAGGTATAGACTTAGGTATTGGGATAGGTACTAGACCTGGGATTTCACTGACAGAGGGAACTTCCAAGTGAGTAGACTCTCCCTGTACCAGTCCAGTCCAGCACCATCTCTCCAACTTAGAGTCTTAGAGAGTTGCCTGATCCCTGAGCACTGAGGGTTTAAGTGATTTGTCCATAGAGTTGTATTAGTTAGAGGCAGGACTTGAACGTAGATTTTCTTGGCTTCTAGGCTGGTTCTCTATACGTTAGGTTACACTGTTATTATTTAGATGTTTCAATTATGTCTGACTTCACAGACCCCATTTAGAGATTTTCTTGGCAAAGATACTGGAGTAGTTTGCCAGTTCCTTCTTCAGTTCATTTTACAGACAAGGAAACTAAGGCAAACAGTATTAAGTGAATTGCTCAGGGTCACACAGCTAGTGAATTTCTGAGGTTGGATTTGAACCCAAGTTTTCCTAATTCCAGTCCCAGTGCTCTATCCACCTACTTGCCTCAATGAATCTCTTTAGTAGTTGTGTGACCTTGGATAAGTCCCTTACTTTCTTTGGGCCTTAGTTTCTTCTTCTGTAAGATGAGGGAGTTGGCCTAGATCCCCTAGTTCCCTTCCATTTCTTAAAAAAAAAATTCTTCATAAATGTGAGTGTGGTAAAGTAGACAACTTCTGGACCTATAATTGGGGAGACAAGTATAAGATCTTGGTACTGACGTTTTCAGTGTCATCTTGGACAATTCACTTTCCCTCTCTGGTCCTCGGGTTGCCTACAAGAATGTTGCAGTATATGATTTAGAAGGTCACTTTCACTTGTAACAAGGACATAAACAGGACTGCTAACACCCCAGGCTAGGTTACTGGAAAGCATCTAAGGAAGGTTCCCTACCCCTGATCTAAGGGATCCTACTGCCACACATTCAGGACTGCTTGTTTCAATTATTTGTTGTTTGTAGATCATTGTCATGGACCAGAGCAAACCAAAGGATTTCATTCCTCCAAGTGTTCAAATCTTTGTTTTTTGAGTTTAGTCTAATTCGAACCTTCTGATTAGAAAATAAACACTTTAGTTCTTCAATCCTTCTCTTTCCTCACCACCTCCACCCCATTTAAATGCTTAATCCTTTTTAGGCTTTTAAAAAGCTTCCCAAACTGCTTGCTTTGAGTCCATTCTCAGACATCTGTCTCTTCGTGCACTTGAACAGAATCACAGGTGGCTATTTCGAAGACGCTTTTTTTTCTTTAAGTAAAGCAAGAAAATTGTTTGAAATGCTAACTCCTGGTCTGTTTTTAAGCAATGCAGAGAACAAAAATTTTCTTGAGGTCTGAGAGCTCAGAGAGTCCAAAGCTTTTACTTCTAGCTCATAAAACTTCACCTGAGAGAAAATGAGAACAATTCTAAAATTAAGGCTGCTTTTAGAATGGATGGCCAGCCCTAGAGTGATGGAGGCCCTTAAAGGTTCTGGGACCAGACAAGGGACACCTGGTTAGGAGGTGAAGAATAACAGTCACTGGGCACTTTACACAGGCTATACCATGATTTCATAAAAAGATTTAAAAATAAAATCAAATTAAAAAAAAAAAAAGATGAGCAAGGCCTTCAACCCAGGGCCTGCAGCGTGTCTCATCTTTGAGCTCTGTTCCTAAAAGGGGTATTCAGTGGAGTCCTTTTCTTTCCTCTTGGTTTTCCCCCAGCCCCCACCTACTAGCGGGTGATTGATCCAAGGTACCCCCTTCCAAGCAGGTGTCCCACAGAGAAATGTCAGCTTTAAACAGACATGTGTCAGCGTGTGAATTGGGTTGAAGTGAAAAGCTAATTCTGATCATGAAGTATTTTTCTCTTTTTTTTCTCTTCCTCACTCTCCCCTGACCTGCTAAGGGACCCACAAAGGACACAAAAGTAGGGCAGAGATTCAAAACCTGGGGCTGAATGAGGAAGGGAAAAGGCAGGGTGGGATGGAGCAGGGGGATATACTTATATGAGTAGGCTGAGGGTGAGCTCTAGGGGTCCTGCAAGGGATCCTTAGTTCCCAGTCAGCTTCTCACCATGTGCCTCCCCCCATTCCCCAGTGCCAGGAAATCTGCTGAAAGGATTCCTTGTTCTGGGTTTGGAAAAACCCTCTAAAAAGTACAACTCAGGGAGAGGACATATAACCATAATTCAATTCCTATTTTTTATTTTATTATTCAAATCCTATTTATTAAAGATCCTGTGATGCAGATCCTTTTTTGATACCTCTTCCTGGTATGGAGACAAGGATGCGCTTGTAAACGTTTACCAATCGGTTCTCTCTCTTTGGGAAAAACACACACACGTACACATGCACACCCCAAAAATGTATGTACAGCACACTTTTAGGTTAAGTTTGCATTAATATTACTTTCTCCATCACTTTCTTAAGCTTAGGTAATCAATGAAATAATAAATCAAGCCCTCATCTGTAGCATTTGCTGATTTGTGATCAGTAAATGATAACATCCCAAATTTAACCGTTGACTTTCCACGGTGATAAGAGTTAGCTGCAGCGTATTGTTGGAGAACATGATTCTGGGTTCTTAATGGCTGACTGGTCCAGTGTCAGCTTTGTTAGTACCTACCTACCTAGAAAGGCTTTAAGTAGGGTATGGCTGTAACTGTGCCAACAGTGTATGAAGGTCTACGGTTAAGGAGGGAAGGTGGGTAGCTGCATTAGTGGAAGGAATACCCCTTCCGGTAAGGTCACCTGTCATTGAGGTATTGAGGTATGTGCAAGGCATTGTGCTTAGAGATGGGATAAAATCTGAAAAAAAATAGCACATATCTTCCCCTCAAAAAGCCAGAAAATCTACTGATTCCCCCATGAGGGGGAAAAGGGAAGATTAACAAACTATGGAAATTAGTTGATATAAAGCAGAATATGAAAAGTATAGAGAAGATTTGAGAGGGGAGTGATCCCTTATTGTAGCGGGACATCTAAGAAAGGCTTCAGTGAGTGACATCTACCATAAACTTTGAAATAAGAGAATCAATCAATCAATAAGCATTTATTAAATGCCTACTATGTGTCAGGCACTGAGAATATTAACAAAAGCTAAAACAGTACCTGCCCTGGAGGAACTTATATTCTTTTAAAAAATTTATGTTTAGTTTATGGAATAAAACAAAAATTCCCAGAACATAGTACAATAAAAAGATGCTTGCATATGAAACTGTAAATTTACTATGTACAATCTGCTGCTCCTTTCAAATATACAACAAAATTATCATGTAAATTTCTTTTTTCCTTCCCTCCCCCCACATAGTTAACATTAGACATAAATAGATATATACATGTGAATAGGTATGACAGGAATATAAATAGGTAAATAGGTATATGCATCTAAAGTTATTCCATGCACACTTCTATTTATCAGTTTCTTTCTCTGGATGTAGATAGCATGTTTTCATATGTTCTTTATAGTTAATTTGAGTATTCATAATAGTCAAAATAACTTATTTTCTCAGTCATTCTTAAAATGATATCGCTCTTACTGTATACAATATTCCCAGTTCTGCTCATTTTACTCTTCATTGTTTTGTGCAGGTCTTTCCATATTTTTCTAAGATCATTGAGCTCATCATTTCTTATAGCACAGGAGTATTCCATCACTATCGCATACCATAACTTGCTCAGCCATTCTCCAATTGATGGGCATCCCTGCAATTTCCAGTTCTTTGCCACTAGAAAGAGAGCTGCTATAAACATGTTAGAACATATAGGTTCTTTGTCTTTTTCCCTAATTATTTTCAGAAACAGACGAAGTAGTGGTATTGCTGAGTCACAGGGTATAGGTAGTTTAATAACTCTTTGGGCATAATTCCAGATTATTCTCCAAAACAGCTGGATCAGAAGAACCTACGTTCTAATGGAGAGATATCACATGCATATGTAAGTATGTATATTCAAAATACAAAGTAGATATGAAGCAACCTTGGAGGGGAGGATGCTAGCAACTGAGTAGGCTGGGGGGAATCAGGGAAGGCCTCCTGCAGAAGGTGGCATTTGAACTGAGTCTTGAAAACATTCAGGAATTCTAAGAAGTGGATATGAGGAGGGAGAATGTCCTGGGCATAAAAGACAGACAGTACAAAGGTGAAGAGATGGAATGTGTTAGACATAGTAAATAGGGAGGTATGGAAGGATTGTAGCGTGTATGAAGGGAAGTAATGCTGACAAAGACTTAAAGCTAAGAGGGGGCAGGTTGTAAAGACCTTTAAATGCCAAACAGTAGAGTGTAAATTTGGCCCTAAAAGAATAGGAAACCAATGGAGTTTATTAAGTAGGTGGGTTTACAATACTTATGCTTTAAGAAATTCATTTTGGTGGCTGTGTGGAGGACAGATTGGAGTAGGGAGAAATGTGAGTTAGAGAAATCAATTAGAAATCAATTTCTGTGAAGGTCTTAATTGTCCAACTTTAGGGGTTTGTATTTGATACTAATGGTAATAGGGAGTTGTAGAAGGTTTTATTTCCTTTCTTTTCTTTTGTTTTCTCTTCTTTCTTTCTTTCTTTTTCTCTTGCTCTCTCCCTCTTTCCCTTCCTTCCTTCCTTCCTTCCTTCCTTCCTTCCTTCCTTCCTTTTCTTTTTCTTTTTAGCAGAGGAGTGACTTGGCCAAATCTGGCCATTTGGGAGATTATCTGTTATTAACTGATAACCTTGAAGTAAATAAGCAAATTTTCAGGAAGTGAGAACTTTTGAGAAGGTGGCCCAGTAAGAATGAGTCACAGCTTAATAATTAGAGAAAAATTTTGTTTTCTGAAGCAGGCCCAGTTACTTTCCACTGGTGATCAAGGTAGATTCCTTTGAGAGAGCAGCCTGAGTTACTTCTTCCAACATCTGTTCTATAATCTGGCATTTCTCTAGAAGAAACTTTCCCTTGAGTACTGGGAATTGTTTTTTGGCAACTGGGAGTGAGCATAAGAAAGATAGCTTCAGCTGTCAGGGAAGAAACAAGAGAAAAGCCACGTACTCAGGTAAAACTGAGGAAGACCTGAGACTGTTGACCACCATGCCAATCAACCCACATTGTTCTTTCCATCAAGCTTCAGGCATTTGGTGTCTTTCCCCATAATGATTAGGGTTAACTTTTACATAGCAGTTCAAGGTTTGCAAAATACTCTACATATATTATTTCAAATGATCCCCCTGTAATTCTAAAGTCTATTTTAACCTTCAATTCACCTGTATGCAAATGTTCAAGGAGTGCTCTAGTCCCTTGGACAAAAGGCAAGATGTGAGGTCAACAAGTAAAGGACTATTTGGGCCTGGAAATTTCTTTCTTTGGGGATAGTAATATTTGATCTACTGCCTTAGGGGATTATTATGAAGAAAGTTCATTATAAACCCTGACTGGTTGTTGTCCTTCATTCTTGAAGAGGACCAAAATGACATCACTATGCTAGAGTCAAGTTACAGTGTGTCTGACTGTGGTTGATCAGACCAATATAGACTTTGAATGTTCTACCACGGGTCAGACATAAATAGTACATGTGTACATTTGAGGGGGATTCTCTAAATCTGTGTATCTCATATTTCTTTTGAACTACTTTAATTCTGCTTTGCTCATAGACCACAGAACCTTCTCTGATGTGGGCACAGCATGCTGAACTGTCCAGTGCCAGTGTCTCCCATGTTACAGTTGATTCCAACATTCTTAAGAGAGACCTTGAGAGTATCCTTGTATTACTTCTGACCACCGTATGAATGCTTGCCCTGTTCTCCATAACATAACCTTTTGGGCAATCATATGTTTTGCATATGTTTTGAACAAGATGACCAGCCCACTGGAGTTTCAGTCTCTGAAGTAGAGTTTGAATCCTTGGCAGTTTAGTTCAAGAAAGACTTCAGTGTCAATATATTATCCTGCTAGGTGATCTTCAGAATCTTCCTAAGACAATTCAAATGGAAGCAATTCAGCTTCCTGGCATGGTTCTGGTATATTGTCCAGGTTTCACATGCATACCACAATGAGGTCTGTACAATGACTAGAGGCTCCCAAACATTGAGCTAGCTCTGGCAATGCATGTGACAACCTCATTATCAATGTGTATATCCCTGAAAAGTACACTACAAAGCTAAGTGAACTTATCCATAACATTCAAAACTTCTCCATTTGTTGTAACCAGTGGTTTCATGTATGGATGATGTGGTGGTGGATAATGGAGCACCTTGCTTTCTTTGTGTGAATTCTTAGGCCAAAATTAGCCCTAGCAGCAGAGAACCAATCCATACTTTTTTTGCACCTCAGCTTCAGAGACTACAATGAGTGCACCATCATCTGCAAACAGAAAATCATGCACCAACACTCCCTCCACTTTGGTCTTGGCTTGTAGCCTTTTCAAGTTGAAGAATTTACCATCAACGTAGTAGCTGACCTTGATACTGTGTTTGTCTTCATTGAAGGCATTTGGCAACATTACTGAAAACATCATGCTCAAAGACCTGGGAGCAAGAACACAGCCTTGTTTCATTCCATTGGTGACTTGGAAAGCACAGGAACATTGTCCATTATCTAGAACCTGGGCAAGCATGCCATCACAAAGTTGATATACGATGCTGATGAACTTCTCTGGGCAGCCAAATTTTGACCTAATTTTCCGTAAGTCCTCCTGACTGACAGTAACAAAGACCTTGGTCAGATCTACAAATATGTACAGACTTCTGTTCTGCTCCTGGTATTTTTTTCTTTTCTTTTTTTTAACTCTATAAACCCCAGTTTATTCATCTATAAAATGAGGATCATAATATTTGCAGTGAACAAAAATAAGAACAATGGACAGAAGTTTCCAAGTGCCAAACTTAAGCATGACAGAAGGGAATTCTCCCTTCTACTTAGAGCTGTCTCAAAGTGGACTGGGTTCCCCTGGAAGGCAATTGAATTCATCTTACCATAGTTCCTCAAGCAGAAGCTGGATGAATGCAGAATCAGAATTGCAAAATCACAGAATCTCAGAGTTAGAAGAGATTTTAGCAGCTGTCAAGTACAACTCATACCCAGAAGAAATACCAACACTTTTTTACCCAACCCCTGCCTGAAGACATCTAATGAAGAGGATCTCTTCTCCTCTAGAGGTAGTCCATTCCACCTTGGGCCAGCTGAATTGTTTTTTTTTTTTAATTAATTAACTTATTTTTAGTTTTCAACACTCACTTCCACAAGATTTTGAGTTCTAAATTCTCTCTGTATCTCTCTCCTCTACCTACCTCAAAAGAGCATGTATTATGATGACCCCTTTTCCCAATCTGCCCTCCCTTCTTTCACACCCCTCCCTTTTCACATCCCCTTCCCCTCTATTTTCTTATAGGGCAAGATAGATTTCTATACCCCATAGCCTGTTTATCTTATTTGCCAATTGCATGTGAAAACAATTTTTAACAATAGTTTTTAAAACTTTGAGTTCCTACTTCTCTCCCTTCCTCCTTCCCCAACCATCCCCCACTGAGAAAGCAAACAATTAAATATAGGTTATACATGTATAGTCATGCAAAACACTTCCACAACTCATCTTGTGAAAGACTAACTATATTTTCCTCCATCTGCCCCTCACTTATTCTATTCCCTGGTTTGACCCTGTCCCTCCTCAAAAGTGTTTACTTCTAATTACTCCTCCTCCCTTTGCTCTCACTTCTATCATCCCCCACCCCAACTTATCCCCTCCTCCCCTACTTTCCTGTAGTAGAGATAGATTTTCATACCAAATTGAGTGTGCATGTTATTCCCTCCTTAAGCCAAATCTGATGAGAGTAAGGTTCACTCTTTCCCTCTCATCTCCCCCTTCTTCCCCTCCATTGAAAAAGCTTTTTCTTGTCTCTTTTATGTAAGAGATAATTTACCCTATTCTATTTCTTCCTTTCTCCTTATCCCAATATATTCCTCTCTCACTCCTTAATTTTAATTCTTTAGATATCATTCCTTCATATTCAACTCACCCTGCGCCCTCTGTCTATATGTATATAATCCCTCCAACTATCCTAATACTTAGAAAAGTCTCAAGAATTATAAATATTGTCTTTCCATGTAGGAATGTAAACAGTTCAACTTTAGTAAGTCCCTTATGGTTCCTCTTTCCTGTTTACCTTTTCATTCTTCTCTTGATTCTTGTGTTTCAAAGTCAATTTTTCTTTTCAGCTCTGGTCTTTTCATCAAGTATGCTTCAAAGTATGCTGGGTAGGTGATTCTTGGTTTTAATCCTAACTCCTTTGACTTCTGGAATAACAAATTCCAAGCCCATTGATCCCTTAATGTGGAAGCTGCTAGATCTTGTGTTATCCTGATGGTGTTTCTACAATACTCAAATTGTTTCTTTCTGGGTGCTTCAAATATTTTCTCCTTGTCCTGGGAGCTCTCAGATTTGGCTACAATATTCCTAGGAATTTTACTTTTGGGATCTCTTTCAGGAGACAATTGGTGGATGCTTTCAATATCTATTTTACCCTCTGGTTCTAGAATATCAGGGCAATCTTCTTTGATAATTTCTTGAAAGATGATGTCTAGGCTTTTTTTTTTCATCATGCCTTTCAGGTAGTACAATAATTTTTTAATTGTCTCTCCTGGATCTATTTTCCAGGTCAGTTGTTTTTCCAATGACATATTTCACATTGTCTGCTATTTTTTCATTTCTTTGGTTTTATAATTTCTTGATTTTTCATAAAATGATTATGTTCTGTCTGCTTCATTCTAATCTTTATGGAATTATTTTCTTCAGTGAGCTTTTGGACCTCCTTTTCCATTTGGTCAATTCTGCTTTTTAAGGCATTCTTCTCCTCATTGGCTTTTTAGATCTCTTTTGCTATTTGGGTTAGTCTATTTTTTAAGGAGTTATTTTCTTCAGAATTTTGGGGGTCTTCTTTAGCAAACAGTTGGCTCATTTTTCATGATTTTCTTGCATCACTCTCATTTCTCTTCCCACTTTTCCCTCTGTCTCTCTTACTTGATTTTGAAAATCCTTTTTGAGTTCTTCCATAGCCTGAGACCAATTCATATTTTTCTTAGAGGCTTCGGATGTAGGAGCTTTGCTTTGTTGTCTTCTTCTGTCTGTACATTTTGGTCTTCCTTGTCACCAAAGTAAGATTCTATAGTCTGATTCTTTTTTTTGGTTTTTGCTCATTTTTTCAATCATTTACTTGACTTTTGAGCTCTTTGTCAAGGTAGTTCTCTGCCAGTGGTGGTGAGGGGTGTCCTGTCAGCTGTTTAATCCCCCCCCCTCAATCTGTGAGTCTAGAGCTCCAGAACCAGCAGCTGCTGCTGCCCCTGCTGTATCTGCCACATACTCCTCCATCCCCTCCACCACCCTGGGGCTGCGGCTGGACCACTCTGCTCTCTCACACTGGTCCAACAGGTTTTTTCCACTGACTTTTCCCCTGATCTTTCAATTTGTCCTTTACATTTTGGGGTTATAAAATCTGGAAACCACCACAGATGCCAGAGATTCAGTCCCCCTGAGGCCTGCTCAGGTCCCTTCTGTGCCTGACGCTGGATCATGCTCTGCTCCCAGTGGGGCATGATAGACACTTTCCAGCAACTTTCTAGGCTGTCTTCGTCTGGAGATTTGCCTCACACTGTCATTCTGTGGGTTCTGCAGCTCGAGAATTTGTTTAGAGTCATTTTTACAGGTATGTGGCTGGGCTTTAGGTGGAAAGCTCTAGCAATTCTCTGTTTCTACTCCTCCATCTTGGCTCTTCCCCTTGACATTTCTTCTGGAGTTGTCAAGAAGCAAATACCAAATATACCTGTGGTGCCTCTCAATTACTCAGTGCTGACAGAACCACATTGATTATTGATAAGGACATGATCCTAGAGAGATGTGGTCAACACTTCCATAGTGTTCTCAACAGACCATCATCAATCAATGCTGAAGTCATTGACCATTTACCTCAGGTTGAAGTCAATGCCTCCCTAGCTGAAGTTTCAGCTGAAGAAGTTTTAAATACCATTAGGCTCCTTTTGTGTGGCGAAGCACCTGATGCTGATTCTATTCTAGCTGAGATTTACAAGGTAGGGGGTGCACTGCTCATAAAAAAGCTGAATGAAATTTTCCAGCTTATATGGCAAAAGCAGGTTATCCTCCAGGAGTTCAGTGATGCCTCCATTGTCCATCTCTATAAAAGTAAAGGAAATAGATTGTCCTGTGATAATCACAACAGAGGAGGGAGTTGTCTTTCTCTTAGTCATTGCTGGCAAGATTCAGAGTCCTCCTTAATTGTTCCTTCACCTAGAAGATGGTCATCTATTTGAGAGCCAGTGTGTCTTCATAAAGGGCCAAGGAATGGTAGCTATAGTATAAACCCTAAAGTGCTTTGGAGATTATGAGTTGTTATCAAAGGTCCAGCTTAACTAAAATCAGAAAAGCTCACTTCTAGAAATTTGCCCATCATCATCGTCATCATCATCATCATTGTCTTCGTCATCATTATCATCATCACCATAAGAATTTACATAGCATTTTAATATTTGCAAAGCACTTTATAAATGTCTCATTTTATTCTCATAACTACCCTATGAGGTAGGTTCTATTATCATTCCCATTTTAAAGATGAGAAAATTGAGGCAAATAAGTTGAGTGACTTTTTCAGGATTACTTAGCTCATTGAGTCTGCATTTGATATCAGAACTTCCTGAGTGTTCCAGTGCTCTATCTAGTGTACCAACTATTTGTCATCAAGTGATAAATTTTTTAGTTGTAGTAATTCACAAATATATTTAACACTTAATGTATTTAACAATAAAAATGGATATTTATATGATGCCTTAAGTTTTGCAAAGCACTTTGCCTATATTGTTTCATTGATCTTCCTAACATTCCTATAAGATAAATACTTCAGACAAATAGAAGTTCAGTGTGGTTTAACTAATTGTCCAAAGTCATTCAGATAGTAAATGTTAGAGCTGGTATTCAAACCCAGGTCATTCTGACTCCACATCCAGAAGATGTGGTAGAAAGAGTGTGGGAGTTGGAGTCAGAAAAGACCAAGTATCAATTCTTGCCTCTGACATTTCTAGCTATGTGATTATCTACAGAGGGCAGTTAGGTGGTACAGTAGATAGAGTGGTGGGCTGGAGTCAGGAAGACTTGAGCTGAAATTCTACCTCAGACACTTACTATCTGTGTGACCCTGGCAAGTCATTTAACCTCTGTTTCCTTCAGTTTCCTCATTTGCAAAATGGGAATTATAATAGCACATATCTCCCAGGGTTGTTGTAAGGATCAAAGGAGATGATAATTATAAAGAGCTTAACAGAGTACATAGTAAGGCCTATATAAATGTTACCTACCATCATCCTCATCATCTTCGTCATCTTCATTATTTTACTTAACCTCTCTGAGCCTCTGTTTTCTCTTCACCAAAGTGGGGATAATACTGTCAATAGTACCTACCTCACAGGATTGTTAGGAGAATCAAATAACTTTATATGCTTAAAAGACTTTGAAAACTTTAAAATGCTACACTACTTCAGCTATCATCATCATTAATCATCTTCATCATCATCATCTTCCTCTACCCGGGCATAGATAGAGAGGCTATGATCTGTATTAGGAGGAGGAGTACTCACACCGAAGAAATCAGGATTCTTGAAGTGTTTTGACAGAGATGTCATAAAATTTTTTTGTGGAGGAGGAATTTCTATGGCACCTTAGCTCACTTTACAAAGAGGAGTGTCACTTTAGAACTTTCCAGAGTGCCTGACAAAGGCAAACCTTTGCTGTCCTGAGAGTCACGTGTTGTGGTTCTCCAGGAGAGGCTGAAAGGGTAGGCTCTCTGCAATGTGGATAGGAATATTTCCATCCTTTGGGGGTTTCACGAATGAGTTAGGAATTGTGAGCCCCAAAGTCTGGGGGCTCCCAGGACAGAGTGGCATCCTATCTCTTCCCAGAATGCTGTAGGAGATGAAGAAAGAAACATCTTCATCCAGACTGTCTGGGGTTTGGGGGGACCCTTCTGTGGACATCCTCTCACCGAGGTCTTGTCCTGCTTCTGTTATTGGCAGTAAGAAGGAGAAAAGGAAGGGGCTGGATCCTGGGGAGACCAGTCAATTCACATTGAACTCTCATTGCTTCAAAATTGATTTATATTTAGCATGAAAAAAGCTGTCAGCTCTTAAATATGCATGGGAGCAGAAGAGCCAGGAGGAAGAGAAACTGCAGATTATGCATGTGCCGGAGAGGAATTAATTAGAAATAATCCATATATGAAAAATTGTCTGAAATCTGTTCTGCTTTTGATCTGGCTGCCAACTGATGACTTTAGGAAACACTCTGTAAAGCGATAAGGACTTAGGCATCTCTGACCGAGCATCCCTGATTTGTCACTCTCCCCTCCCCTGCCCCCCTCATTGAAGTTATTCCTTCATTTATAAAGCATTTTAACATTTACAAAGCACTTTACTTAGTGCTCATTGGATCTCATTGGATTCTCACAATGACCCTGGGGGTAAGTCCTAATAATACCCGGAGGTATTGTCATCCTCATTTTACAGAGGAAGAAACTGGGGCAACCAACAAACCAATTGATCCATTGATCAAAACAAACATTTATTAATCTGCTCCTGTATGTCTGTCACAGTGCTAAGCATGGTTGATGCCAAGACAAAAGTGGAACAGTCCTTACCCTAAGAGAAACCCACTGTCACATAGCTAACTGTCATAGGTGGGATCGCAATTGAGAGATCACTCCTGATTCCCAGGCCAGTGTTATTTCCATTGTAACTCTCTGCCTCTGGTGCTGCCACCTCCATGAAGCCTTCTACCATCAGCTGACAGTGATTTTTCCCTCCTCACATTTTTCATAGCACTCTCCTGGGACCTTAACTTTGCACTTATCTCACTCTCCCGTGTATCATAGTTATTTGTGTACATGTCTTTCACAGAAGCATCTGTTTTTATTTATTTATTTATTCATTTATTTATTTAACTTTTAACATTCATTTTAACAAAATTTTGGGTTCCAAATTTTCTCCCCTTTTGTCCCCTCCCCCCACCCCAAAACTCCAAGCATTTTAATTGCCCCTATCACCAATCTGCTCTCTCTTCTATCCTCCCTCTCTGCCCTTGTCTCCATCTTCTCTTTTGTCCTGTAGGGCCAGATAACTTTCTATACCCCTTTACCTGCATTTCTTATTTCCTAATGGCAAGAACAGTACTTGACAGTTGTTCCTAAAACTTTGAGTTCCAACTTCTTTTCCTCCCTCCCTCCCCACCCCTTCCCTTTGGAAGGCAAGCAATTCAATATAGGCCAAATCTGTGTAGTTTTGCAAATGACTTCCATAATGGTCGTGTTGTATAAGACTAACTATATTTCCCTCCATCCTATCCTGTCCCCCATTACTTCTATTCTCTCTTTTGATCCTGTCCCTCCCCATGAGTGTCGACCTCAAATTGCTCCCTCCTCCCCATGCCCTCCCTTCCATCATCACCCCCCACCCTGCTTATCTCCTTATCCCCCACTTTTCTGTATTGTGAGACAGGTTTTCATACCAAAATGAGTGTGCATTTTATTCCTTCCTTTAGTGGAATGTGATGAGAGTAAACTTCATGTTTTTGGTTTTCATACCAAAATGAGTGTGCATTTTATTCCTTCCTTTAGTGGAATGTGATGAGAGTAAACTTCATGTTTTTCTCTCACCTCCCCTCTTTATCCCTCCAATAATAAGTCTTTTGCTTGCCTCTTTTATGAGAGATAATTTGCCCCATTCCATTTCTCCCTTTCTCCTTCCAATATATTTCTCTCTCACTGCTTGATTTCATTTTTTTAAGATATGATCCCATCCTCTTCAATTCACTCTGGGCACTCTGTCTCTATGTGTGTGTGTACAATCCCACCCAATACCCAGATACTGAATAGTTTCAAGAGTTACAAATATTGTCTTTCCATGTAGGAATGTAAACAGTTCAACTTTTATGAGTCCCTTATGACTTCTGTTTGCTGTTTACCTTTTCATGCTTCTCTTGATTCTTGTGTTTGAAAGTCAAATTTTCTTTTCAGCTCTGGTCTTTTCATCAAGAATGCTTGAAAGTCCTCTATTTCATTGAAAGACCAATTTTTCCCTTGAAGTGTTATACTCAGTTTTGCTGGGTAGGTGATTCTTGGTTTTAGTCCTAGTTCCTTTGACTTCTGAAATATCCTATTCCACGCCCTTCGATCCCTTAATATAGAAGCTGCTAGATCTTGTGTTATCCTGACTGTATTTCTACAATACTTGAATTGTTTCTTTCTAGCTGCTTGCAATATTTTCTCCTTGACCTGGGAACTCTGGAATTTGGCCACAATGTTCCTAGGAGTTTCTCTTTTTGGATCTCTTTTAGGCGGTGTTCTGTGGATTCCTTGAATATTTATTTTGCCCTCTGGTTCTAGAATCTCAGGGCAGTTTTCCTTGATAATTTCATGAAAGATGATGTCTAGGCTCTTTTTTTGATCATGGCTTTCAGGTAGTCCCATAATTTTTAAATTGTCTCTCCTGGATGTTTTCCAGGTCAGTTGTTTTTCCAATGAGATATTTCACCTTATCTTCCATTTTTCCAATTTTCATTCTTTTGGTTTTGTTTTGTGATTTCTTGGTTTCTCATAAAGTCATTAGCCTCCATCTGTTCCATTCTAATTTTGATAGAACTATTTTCTTCAGTGAGCTTTTGAACCTCCTTTTCCATTTGGCTAATTCTGCTTTTGAAAGCATTCTTCTCCTCACTGGCTTTTTGAACCTCTTTTGCCAATTGAGTTAACCTATTTTTCAAGGTGTTATTTTCTTCAGCATTTTTTTGGGGTCTCCTTTAGCAGGGTGTTTACTTGTTTTTCATGTTTTGCCTGCATATCTCTCATTGCTCTTCCCAGTTTTTCCTCCACCTCTCTAACTTGATTTTCAAAATCCTTTTTGAGCTCTTCCATGTCCTGAGCCCATTGAGTAGGCTGGGATATAGAAGCCTTGACTTCTGTGTCTTTCCCTGATGGTAAGCATTGTTCTTCCTCATCAGAAAGGAAGGGAGGAAATGCCTGTTCACCAAGAAAGTAGCCTTCTATAGTCTTATTTCTTTTCCCTTTTCTGGGCATTTTCCCAGCCAATGACTTGACTTCTGAATATTCTCTTCACACCCACTTCACCTCCGGATCCTCCCAGCCAGCACTTGGGGTCTGTGATTCAAATGATGCTTCTCAGCCTCGGGGCTTTGGGCAGGGGTGGGGCTGCTATTCAGTGTGAGATCAAGTTCAGGTGCTCAGGTGGGGGCAGGGCCGCCTCATGGGCTCAGTTCCCTCAGGGGGTTTATACAGAGACCTTCAACAATGGATCTGGGCTCCTGCCTGCTTGGGGAGCCCCTGTCTGCTCCCCCTCCGTTGCTGCCTCCCGAGGGGGCCTGAGTTATGGGGGCACCCCACTCCCCTCTAGACCCTCCAAAGAGATCCTCTCACCGACCCCCGTCACCTGTGGGTGGAGGGACGCACGCGGCCACTGGAGATTCCGTCCCCGAAGCCTGCTTGGATCTGCTCCTCTCGGTGCCCTGCAGCCATGGCAGGGCTGGGCTCGGCTCCACATCTGCAGCGCGACAGACCTTTTGCGAGAGGTTTTCTGGCTCTCTGGAACAGAAATCTCCTCCACTCCACAGTTCTGTGGCCTCTGCTGCTCCAGAATTCGCCAGGAGTTCTTTTTTACAGATATTCTATGGGCTGTGGGTTTGGAGGTAGTGTATGTGCGTCTTTCTACTCTGCCATCTTGGCTCCGACCTTCCAGCATCTGTTTTTAAAGAGGCAAAAGACCTGAGAAGTCATCTAGCCATACCCCTCATTTTATGGAGGAGAAAATTGAGGTCCACTGAGATTAAGTGACTCACCCAAGGTCATATATAATACATAGAAAGGCAGAGATTCATGGTATTGTCTTTGCGTTTCCAAATCCTGTGTTCTTTTCATGATACCACACTGCTGCCAACAAAAATGCAAGCTCTTTGAGAGTAGGACCTGCTGTTTGAAGCCCTGCCACTAGATTCCTAACGATTATTGCTAGACCCAAACAGCATGGGCTACCTCAGAAAGAATGATGGCTTCCTCATCAATGGAAATCTTCAATAAAAGGCTAACTGACCACTCATTGGGTATATTTTAGAAGTGGTTCTTATTCAGGTCTCTGTGGTTTAAAGGGTCTCTATGTCCCTTTGGATACCAAAATTATATGACTCAATAAGACAGGGCTTTATACTTAAATACTTAAATATTTGATGAACTAAATAGGTTCAGACATTGCTCTAGATAGATAGATGGATAGATAGACAGACAAAGCATTTATTAATCATTTGTTTTGTGTATTTTGCTAAGTGCTGGGGATATAAATACAAAAAGCAAGAAAATCCCTGTTCTCAAAGAGCTTATATTGTAACTAAGGAAAACAACACAAAAAAGGGAGCTTGAATGTTCCCCAAGGGGCATGGTGAGGAGACAGCTAGGAAATATTGTGGAAACCATGAATATTGTAAGAGAAGGCAATGGTTCTCCAGTCAGGTCTGGGAGATGCCAAGGTTGGAGTTCAAGTTGGAGGTGGTGATGGTAGCAGTGGTTGATGATGAATGATGAGTGGAACTTGGTTCTACAGGTTTGTCCTATGAAATTGACCTTTTGTAACTCTTGCCTTATTACCAATCCACCACTTTTTGTATGCCCCAAGTAGGTGAGGACTCAGGTCCTCTTGATTCCAGGGTCTGCACTCCATTCACTACACCATATTACTTTCCTTTTTTTCCTGATTGCTCAGGATTGCACCTACTACCTTGCAACATATGGACCCCTCATTTAAATGTGAAGTGGTATTAGACTAAATATTGTCTTCTAATGTAAACCTTTGACTTCTCTGGGTTTCTAGTTCCTTGTCTTTAATATGGAGATTCAATTAAAGATTAAAAGTCTACTATGTGCAAGGGATAACGCATAGGATTTAAAGCTGGAAGGAATCTAAGAGATCCAACCCCTTCATTTTATAGCTAAAGAAACAGAAAACCAGAATGAGGAAATAATTTATTCAGGATTATTCAGTTAATAAACAACAAAGATGACTCAATGGAAAGAACATTGACTTGGGAGTCAGAGGATCTGGTTTCAGGTTCCAGCTTTTCAGGTTCCCATTTATTGACTGTGTGGCTCTGGGGAATTGACTTGATATCTCTGAGTCTGATTTTTCTCATCTGCAAAATGTTGGTGAGGGCCCTTTCCATTCAAAATCTCTGGTTTATGAGCCCACATCTTCAAACATCAAAGTCAGTGCTTTCTATTATATTCTCTTACACTATGCATTGTGTCTCTCAGAAGTTGGTGGGGAAGGCTTGTTGTAAGTGTGTAAAGTATTGACCAAATATGAGAAATTATGCTCCTCAAGTCAAGGATGAAGTGTATGTCTTGTTTTCCCATTTAGTCTTTGAAGTCTGGGAGGGCAGGGAGCAAGGCTTTTCAACTTCTGGGGATTCAATTATTATCTCTAAGAATCTAAATTCTCTCTAATCTCTAAATCAGCTGATAGGGGCAGTTAGGTGGCAAAATGAAGAGAATTTGGGGCCTGGAATCAGGAAGACTCATCATCCTGAGTTCAAATCTGGCCTTGGATGCTTACTAATTGTGTGACCATGGACAAGTCACTTAACCCTGTTTGCCTCTGTTTCCTCATCTGCAAAATGAGTTGGAGAAGGAAATGGCAAGCCACTCTAATGTTTCTGCTAAGAAAACCCCAAATGGGGTCAGAAAGAGTTGAACACGACTGAAAAACATCTTAACAAACTGACTACATATCTACATATCCAGCCCCAGTCTCTCTCCTGAGTTCCACTACTATATTGCCTACTGGATGCTGGAATTACATGTCAAATTTAAAATGTTCAAAATAGAACTGATTATCTTTCCTCTCAAACCCACTCTTTTTCCAAACTTCCTCATTCTATGCTTCCATTCACCTACTTTCTCAGTCTTCATCTTTAACTCTTCATCCTCTCCCATCTCTGTATCCAACCATTTGCCAATTTTTGTCAATTTTCCTCCATGATGTCTCTTACATCTGTCTCCATCTCTCCACTCAAATGGCCACTACCCTAGTTCAGGCTCTCATAAACTCCCACATGGTATTGAAAGTCCTTCATAATCTGTCTCCATCCTAGCTTTCCAGGCTTATTATATCTCCCTTTCATGGACTCCAAATTCCAGATAAACTGGCCTTCTTACTACACAGCACTGGTACTTCAATATTCCCTACTATGCAACACCCCATTCTACTCTCATAGTTTGGTACCTTTGTCTGGAATGCACTTCCTTCTCACCTCTACCTTTTAAAATTCCTAGCTCCTATCTAGATGCAGCTCAGATGAGGAAATGATAGAAAGGAAAATCTTATTTAATATAGCTTTTTTTGGTTGTGGAGTCATTTCAGTCATGTTCAACTCTTTGTTATCCCATTTGAAGTTTTCTTGACAGAGATGCTGGAGTTGTTTACAATCCATGAGCTATTTCCTGATGTCCTACCTACTAGCACTCACAGAATATTACTCTGTATATATTTACTTTGTAATACTTATAATTGTATGAGTTATTTGCCCTGACAGAATGTAAACATCTTGAGATGAAGGATGATTTCATTTCTCTCTTTGTGACCTTAGTGCCTAGCATATTTGCCTAAAAAATCTAGTAGATGCTTAAAAATGCTTGTTGCTAGATCAATTCTTGTATCTTCCTCTTGTGTCTTCCATGGCACACAGACTGGGGATATAAAAATCACCCAAATAAATACCTTTGAAAAGATCTTAGGAATCTTCTTGTCCAATACATCATTTAGCCCCAAAGAGAGGGGAATGACCTGTCCCAGGTCACCTAGAGTGATGGTGGCAGCATTGAGATTAGAACCCAGGTCCCATTCTCTCAGTTCAGAATTATTTCTGAATCAAATGAGCTTGTGCTCATGCTTGCCCAGTAAGAGCACCTCCTCCATGGATATCCTGTGATGGGTGAACTTCAGGGGGAGGAATAGAAGAGTGAGGCAGGCTTATTTTGAAGATTTAGCTGCATGGCTTTCTGTGCTTGTTTGAGTTGCTTTCTTATTTAGTCTCTGGCCTGATAGAAAAGTGTACAGGGATGGAGGAACAGACCTAGATTTGATCAAATTAGGAGGCTGGTGATGAGGATGTCTTTGGAGCTTGGTCATTATAGTTTCATAATATGAAGTACCAATTCCCACCCTCCATCATTTTTTTAAAGAGGTGTGGAGAGCAGAGACAATTTCAAAGTCAACCAGCTGATCAGGGTTGGGGCCAGTGTTAGAACTCCAGTCCCTGATCCTTAAGTCACTGACTGTTCTGTCCAGCACACCTGATGTCTCTAAGGAGAAAGTGATCTCTGAGTGATGATTAAAGAATGGACAAGGTTTCAATAGGTAGAGATGGTAGGGAGATGCTTCTCTTAGACATACAAGCAAAATTATTATTGAGTTATTATTGAGTATTATTATTTCTTCTTCATGCCATCAAACATTGAATTTCTCAGGTACCTCTCTCCCAAGTGGACTGAAGCCATAACAGACTGCTGGCCAACTTTATCCTTTCTTTAAATAATAAAATATAAGATTTAAAAATCTTTGTAAAACATAGAGTCCTGGACAACTTCAGAAAACTTAAGAGAACAAAATAATTTGGGGGGATGATATCTATGTTCTAAGAGTCATATCAGCTCCTCCACTCAAATCAGACTTACTGAATCATTCAGTGCCTATAAGAATGACACAACTATAAGTCTGACTTTGGCTTCTATCTCTGGATTTCCAGGAAGTTGTTCAGTGAAAGGTTTTTATAGATCAATGTTATCATATTGCCAGCCTCTCCAGTTGTATCTGGAGACTACAAAATGATGGAGTGTGGCACGGTGAAATTTGAAATTTGTTGCACTTGAAGACAGTGGAGCTGGATTCAAATCCTGGGTTTACCATTTACTACCTGCATGGACAAGTCACTGGCCCTCTTTAGGCCTCAGTTTCCTCATCTGAAAAAATAAGAGAGCTGGACTAGATATTCCCTGAGGTCCTTTCTAGTTCTAAAATCTCCAAATCTGTAAGTCCATGAGATGACATTGAGTTTTCTTAACAGTGGCACTAATGGGTACTGTGTCATAAAATCTTTGAACTTAAAAGCCTTCAGAGATTATCTAGTTCCATGTTTTCACTTCATAGATGGGAGAAGTGACTTGCCCAAGCTCCCCCAGTGGATGAATGGTCAAACTTGGATTAGAACCCTGATCCCCAGCATGTTATTCCTTCTACTAATTCACATTAAGATTCAAGGTAGCAGGAAAGGATCAGTCAATCAGTCACAATTTATTAAGTGCTTACTATGTGCAAAACACTATGCTAGAGTGCTGGTGCTACCAATAGAAAAGTAAGGCAGTTCCTTCTCTCAAGGAACTCATATTTTAATGGGGAGGAGAACACACATGGAAGATTTTAGCCGCAAGTCAGACGGAAAGGCCCTATAGTCCTTAGGGTGTAGCAGCAAATATTTGGTGATATCTCTTCCTTCTTGTCATTTCCAATGACAAGATGATAGTAGTCTCTGATGTTGGATCATTTTATAGTGCCAAGGACTTTGGTGGCAAGAACTATTTTTTCTGGGACCTCAGTAGCTGTGATCCCGGTATCTGTAGAAGCAGCTGCCAGACTGTGTCTCCTTACAGTTTGCTTTTCTGGATGATTGTTGAGGGCACTGGGCTGGAAGCATTGCTATTCATAAGACCCTCACTTCAGGGGCCTGAGCTATCTCCATTAGTGGTTAAGGCAGTGGTGCTCTGATTTACCTGGCACATGCAGCCTCTTGCCTCTTCCTCAGAGAGGGAGCTAGCCTGGCTTACCTGCTCTGTGTGTGGCAGTTGGTGGGGATGGCTGGTTCCCTCTTTACAGAAGTATGAGAAACAGGCTGGAAACAGAAATAGTTACGTGTGGGGTGATACCACTTAAATAGGATTCCTGTGTCCACATGCTTGCTGGCAACAGTTGGTCAGTAGTTGTTACTGGTGATGATGATGAGGAAGATGGGTCTTCACTGTAGCATGGCCGAGAGGCCTTCAGTGAAGGCTGTAGGGCCTAGGCTGTAAGCAGGCCTGTTAGTTTGGGGTGGGGTCCACTGCTACTCTCAAGGTTCCTGGATTCAGAGTCCTAGGCTGTCTCCATCAAAGTCCAAGGGAAGATGGTAGTGGTGGTTTAACTCTCCTGGTACAGGCTGTCTCCCATTTTAAAAGATAACATTTCAAGGAAAGCAATGAAAAAAAAAAAGGGATGAAAGGGGAATAGCACTTTCAGACATCAGATTATATTATAAAGCCATAAGCATTAAAACTGTTTGGTATTGATTTTTAAAAAGTAAATCACTAGAACAGAGAAACAAAAATCAGAAACAGTAGAACTCAATAACCCAGAGTGTTCTCTAAACCCAAGAACATAAACTAATTGGGGAAGAATTTTAGAGAAAGCTGGATAGAATTTTGGTAGAAATTGGATTCAAACTAATATCTTAAACTACATACCATATGATCACAGAATGGATATTTGACTTGTATTTAAAAAGGAGGAAGGAAGAAAGGAAGGAAAGGAAAAAACAAAGGAAAGAAGCCTTTATTAAGTGTTTACTATGTGCTAAGACACTGTACTAAGTTCTGTGGAGGGAATGATGGCACGTAGGTGTGGGAGAATGGTTTTGAAATCCAGAGGAACTTAGGACCTGGGCTGGAAAGAGAAAGAAAACGTTAGCCTTGACCCCTCCAGAAGATGGAGGCTCCAGGAGAATTCACCCATGGGAGAAGTGGGGTGGGCCTTGTGGAAGGATGTTCCATGGTATATGGGTTACAGGGTGGTAGGCTGTTCCAGGGCAAAGAGACCCCAGACACTGAAGGAAATTTCAGAATGAGTCAGAAACAGAAGAGCCATGGTTTTGAAATCCAGAGGAAATCAGGAAAAGGGCTGGGAGAAGAAAAGTTAAACCGTAAAAATTCTGGCTAAAGAAAGAATTCTTGATTGAACAAGGGATAGGAAAGATCATAAAAGATTAAAATGATCATTTTGATTACATAATCTTGAAAACTTTGTGAATGAAATCAAGGTAGTGAGGCTAAGAAATTTTTGTCAAATGGAAAAAAAATCTTTTAATTAAATGTTCATGAAGATCTTACATCCAATTTACACAAGACTAATATTCCTAATGGATAAGGGTATGAACCAACAGTTTTCAAAAGTATTTCCAACTCTTAAGGGAAAGATAAATCAAAACAAACCTGAGGTTTTACTCAACTAGTAAACTGGAAAGATGACAAAAACAGCAGTAGTTAATCTTGGTGGGGGTACAGGAATATAAATGAAGTAATAAATTATTGGTTTATCTGTGAATCCATTCATCCATTTTGTAAAGCAATATAGAATTATGTTAAAAAATGACTGAAATAACCAACCCCTTAAATTCAGAGACCCCACTATTAGGCATGGAACCTAAGCTTATTTAAGACAGAAAGATCCGATACATACCAAAATATTATTCGCTGCATTTTGGGGAAAAACAATATTTAGACTGAGGAACAAATTGTGGTACATGAAAGTAATGAGATATTAATATGCTATAAGAGGCAATGATTATGATGAATTCAGAGAAGCACTGGAAGACCTATATAAACTTTTGCTAAGTGCAGAATCAGAACAAGATTTAGCCCTAATTACAAGAATGCAAACACAATTAAATGAAAGTGGATGTTGTGTAGTTATAAGAACCAAGATTAGCCCCAAGAAGGGAGATGAAAGAATGCATCTTCCCACATTCTTTGCAGAGTTGGGGGTCTGTGGGTATGGAATATTTATAGGCTGTGAGACACAGTCAAGGTATTCCTTGATTTTGCCTATCTGATATTTTTTCTCCCTCTTCAAAAATCTTAAAAAAAATTTTTTTTTTATAATGAATGAGTTCCCTGAATAAGGTAGGGGGGAAGAGATGTATTAAGAAATGAATGTAAGAAACAAAAGACATCAGTAAAAATTATAAAAATAGATTGTAGGGCATCTATGTTGGTTCTAATGTTTGGGGAGAAATATTAGAGAACATGCTACTTTGATTGAATTATATTCTGGAGGAGTCCCAGAAAAATATTTTCTTCCCCTTCCCTTGCCTTTGCTACTTGTAAAAAAACGTAGGAGAAAGGACCCACGACTATTCAATCCTTACATACTATTTGAATTACTTTTAGCATTTGAATTGGAATTGATGATGCTAAAGTCCCAGCTATGACTTGATGAGTCCTTTACTGGATTCCATTGTTTGGTTTTTCTTCGTTCTTGAAGATGACCAAAATGATGGCACTATGGTGGAGCCAGGGTACAGCGTGTCTGACTATGGCTGATCAGACTAATGTCAGCCTGAAAGGCTCTACCCCAAGTCAGGCACAAATAGTCCACATGAATATTTGGAGTGGAGGGAGATGTCTCTAAATTTCACATCTCATGTTTCTTTTGAGCTACTGTAATTCTGCTTCGCTCATAGAGCACAGTGCCTTCTTTGATTCAGGCACACCGTGCTGGGTGGTCCTTTGTTGGTGTCTCCCATGACATGCCATGGATTCCAAACTTCTTCAGAGAGACTTTGAGAGGGTCCTTGTGCCACTCCTTCTGACCTCCATGTGAGTGTGTTACCTGATCACATTAATGCAAAAAAAAGAGACTCATAACCCAACTCAACTCTCAAACATAGTAACTCACATTTCACTTTAAGGTTTATAAAACACTCTCCTCACATGTCTGAGATGGGGAGTAAAAAAATCATCTCCATTTTACAGATTAGGAAAATGAACCTAATGGAGACTGAGGACTTTGTCCATTGTCTCACAGTGGGCAATCATGGGAGACAGGTCTACAACTCAAATCTCCTGGTGCTAGCTTTTCTCCACTCCCCCCCCCCCGCACCCCTCCCTCGCCATGTACCACATCACCTTTCTTTCATGAAACCAGGGAATAAATGCTCCCTTGTGCTGCCCTGATTGGACTACTTTGGAAGGAAGGAAAGATAATTTTTGTTACCTTTATCTCGTAAGTACTTGTCCACTACTAATTCCCTCCTGTTAACAATATTATTTTGTTCTAACACTGGGCTACAGTGCTGCCCCCCCCCCCAAAAAAAAACACCAAAAAAAACTCCACTGGGTTAGAGTCAGGAGGACTGGGTTTTAGTCCTGACTCTGTCACACAACAATTTGCTCTATGACCATAAGCCTCAGTTTCTCTGCTTTTTAAAATGAGAGAGTCCAAATGAATTGATTTTAAAGATCCTTAAGACTGCTTGATTTTAAGGTAATGAGAAGATGCTTGTAAATTTTAGAGTTGTATGGGATTGGTCCATGCAAGCACCCACCTGATTTTGAATTTTGCTTGAACATTCTGCCTTTGTTGCTACTTTTTTTCTTTTTCTTCTTTCAACCATGAAGAATAAATTGGGGAACATTTATCTCTGATAGTGAATGCATGTTTAAATAAAATAAGCTCTATCTCTTGGAAGCCTTCAACTGATAAAAAACCAAACAAACAAACACCCAGTATATTCCAAGTCCTATTTAATAAACCTTCCAGACAGAGGGAACATTCCTCTGTCAACTCGCTTTGGCCCAGGAGGCCTTTGTAGAAAGAGCGGGATGGGCCAATCCTAGGGCAGCTCAGAGCCAGCCCTTTTTGACCCAAACAATGTCTAGACAGCCTGAAAACAGATAAATTAACAGACAGGCAGCAGCAGCATCACTCAGCGGCAATATTTGTCACCTCTGTGATGGCTTCAATGCAGATTCAGGGCAGCTCCGATCATCTTCCTGAACACCAATGTATTCCAGCTGTCTCCCCGCCCTCCTCCGGAGCTATTTACTGTGTTAGCAACTCCATGTGGGGAAGGCTCCCATTCTCTCATGGTAAACACTTCCCCTCTGTTATAGGCCATCCTAATGAGACTGGAATATCAGTACAAATTAGTCGCAGAATTCTGCATTTGCTTTCCCAGCTCAGGGAGCATAAACAAAGCCTGCTCCAATGAGTTCATGTCTTAAAGAGTTAGTCTGATTTCAGTTCCTGCCGCTGGATGTTGGAATTCACGGGAAATGAGCAGGGATCTGTGCAGCCTAACAATATTTCTTGAGAAATGTCATTCTTGTTTGAAATTGCTGCATTTGCCATGCGTCATTTGGCCTTGTGGTCCCGGAAAATGCTGTTTGACCGGGAAGGAAGAAAGAGAGTTTAGGTAGGAAAAAAGTGGACTGTGCTTTCTAAAAATAAAGTATGGGAGGGAGCAGGAATGTATGTATGTGCATGTGTGTGTGTGCATGTATGACTAGATAGATATAGATAAGTATAGATATAAATATTCTTCCACTCCTCCACACATAGGAATGTGCATATATATTATATATATACCTATATATATTTCATGTATATGTATATATACGCAAACACACAGGAATATATGTGTATGTGTCATAGAAAACAAAAGGGATAATCCTTATTACATAAAATTTAAATGTTTTTGCACAAATAAATTCAATAAAGCTAAGGTTAGAAAGGAAACAGTTAAATGGGAAAACATCTTTGCATCAAGTCTTTTTGATAAAGGTCTTGTTTCCAAAATTTATAAGGAACTGATTCAAATTTACAAGAATAAGAGCCACCCCCCAATTCATAAATGGTCCAAGAGTATGAACAGGCATTTCTCAAGGAAAGAAACCCAAATTATCTATATAGTCATATGAAAAAATGCTCCAAATTACTAAAGATTATAGAAATGCAAATTAAAGCAGTTCTGAGGTTTTATTTCACACCCATCAAATTGGCAAAGATAACAAAAAAAATTCAAAATGATAAATATTGAAAGTGCTGTGGGTGCTTCTCCTCCTCTTCCTTCTTCTTCCTCTTCTTCTCCTCCTTCTTTTTCTTCTCCTTCCTCTCCTCCTCCTTCTTCTCCTTCTCTTTCTCCTCCTCCTCCTCCTTCTTCTTCTTTCTCCTTCTCCTTCTTCTCCTCTTTCTCCTTCTTCTCCTCCTCCTCCTTCTTCTTTTTCTTCCTCTTCTTCTCTTATCCTCTATCCCTGTCTCTTTCCCTCTCTCTCCCTTCCTCCCTCTTAAACTCTCTCCTCTCTCCTTCTCCATTGTTCCTTCTCTCTTTCTCTCAATTTTTTCCCCTCTTGATCTCTTTCTTTCTTTTTCTCTTTCTTTTCAGTGGGAGGGAGAAAAATAAATAATAATTGAAAAAACTTATCTCAAAAATCCATATATTTTAGTGGAGTTGCACGTTAGTGTCAAGTGAAAGGAATTTCTACAAGAGGAGTTAATCACCAATAAAATAACAGATCTGGGCAAAAAAGCTTCAACTATTTGTTTAATTTGCCAATAGCTTCAATTGTGAAGAGTAAAACCAAAATTTTAATACTCCAAAGGCTCTAAGATGTCATTTATACAGATATTCCCTCTATTGATGCAATTTGTAACCCATTTATGTTTCTAGGTTGCCATGGCCAAAGAGCTCATTACAAAATGGGAAGATGACTATTGATTAGCTTCATGGAATAATACATGGAGTACTTGACTTGGAGTTTAGAAGACTTAGGTTAAAATCCCACCTCTGACAATTACTGCCTATGTGATCTTGGGCAAACCACCACTTCTGAGAGACACTGAGCCTCATTTGTAAGATGAGGAAGTTGATTTCAATGGCCTCTAAGTTTCCTTCCCACTCTAAGTCTGCGACTCTAAAGGTTTGTACTTAGTTGTCCAGTCCTAGGAAAGTAAATATAATCTGCCACAGGAACAACACTGGAAGCCTTTTTAAAGTGAATCTGCCAGTACTCTGTTTGCAAAGCCTTAGAGAACCCATTACTATGCAATGATGAGGCTTGATGAAGGCATGTCATGGAAACTAGGACAGAACATTATCATTTTCTAATGCTATCCAAACCAACACTGATTTTTCAACATGGTCTACCAGAAAAACCCTCAGAAAACACCAACAAAATCCCTGGGTTTAGAATCATAGAACTTAGAGGAGAAAAGAATCTCAGAATCCCTCATTTTTAGTACAACATCCTTCATTTTTTTCTAACAGATAAGGAAACTGTGAGCCAGAAGAAAGGTGTATCTTCCCCATGGCTGTAAGTGACAGAGGCAGGATTTGAATTCGGGTCAGTAGATTTGTAAATCAACTACCATTTTTGCTATGCCACCAAGTCAGAAGACCTGGGTTTAAATCTTGGACTTCCAACTTATTGTCTCTGTGACCTCTCTGAATCTCAGACTTCCAAATCTGTAAAATAAAGGAACTGGATTAGATGAATTCCAAGATGACCTTTTCACAACTAAATCCTGTGACCCAAATGACTCCAAATCCAGGGCTTTTTCCACTGTACCACACTGAAAAGTCTTCCAGCTTTGAAGCCCATGCTCCAAGACATCTTGGAAATTTTTTCTAAAAAAAAGTGTTTTCTTAAAAGTTCATTCTAAGAAGTTGCTTAAAAATTGACCTTCACTTAAAGTGTTCTGCAGTGGCCTTGTGATGTCATTCAATTAGTCATTCAGATGAATATAAATCTATTAAACACCTACTATGTGTCCTATGCTCTGTACTATGCATTCTGGGAGTCATAGAATTGTACAATACTACGCAGAATAAAGAATGAGGCCTCAGAGATCACCCCTGTCCAAACTTTTGAAGGGTGAGGCAAAAGAGCACCAGAGAGAAGAAATGACTTTCTCAAAGCTATATAGCTAACAAGTTGATTCAAGCTCTCAATGACTCTTGGTCCATTGCTCTTGCCACCACACTGTTCAGAAAGGCTCTCCAATGGTGGGGATGGCTTCTTGTGTCTTCCTAAGGATCTGCCCCAGGTTCAAGGTTGGGACAGCTCTACTAGGGTAAACAGAGGCTCCCAATAAAGTCACAGAGCATGAAGGTGAAGTGTTTTTTGGTTTACAGCAAGCAAGGGGCTATGTCCCTCTGGAGTGGGAGGGCTGAATGCAATCCTCAGCCCAGGTCTATAAATAAGAAATATCTCCTGCATCGTCAGCAGGACAGAGGTTGTAAACACACTGTATGATCACGGAACTGGGCTGAAATCCATTTGTTAGGGCTGTGGGGGGACAAGCCCGTTCCATTACCATCAAGGTTAGACCTTTCAAATGGCCCTGACAGACACCCATCTGGAGATAACCTTCAGTAGGGAAATGGTGATGATTTATCAAGGTGTAAAGGACCCTTTTCTGCATCCCTGCTTTAACAACAGGCTGATAAAATATGCGCTCTCAGGGTAGGAAGGCCCAAACATCCCATTACTAGAGACATTACCTTGTTTGAATTTAGAAATGAGGTCATGAGGGTGACATGTAAATAAAGACTTCATTTGCTGGCTGAGGCTGGTGAGACTCCTGTTTTATGTGGAGGCACAGAATGCAAAGTTTACATTTGCTCTTAAAATATTTTAGCCCATTTGGTTTATGTCTACTGAGGCTGGACTCCATGCTGCTCTGCTGGCTCCAGAAATCCAGTTGGAATTTGGGAGATATGCATATATACACATATCTTTGATATATGCCTCCCCGTCTGGACACCATTGTTAAACTGCTCCCTGAAAGGTTTATAAGTCACATTTCTTGTCTGGATTTTATGGATACTGAAACCTTTTTATTAGGTTCTAAGGATTTCTACCCCCCTCTTCTTCTTCCTTTTTTTTTTTTTTTGAAACTAAAGGCTTCATTAAATTGCAAAATGGCACCTTTATACTCAGACAGGGTTGTTGGGAAATCATATTCTTTTCTTTGTTAAACCTGATTGATTTATTTCATGTATAAAGCAAAGGATAAAAGTCTCCATTGTCACAAGTTATGGAACAGGTAGCTGGATAGAGGAATGGTTTTTTAAAAGAGTGCAAGTACTCATTGAAAGTCTATTTCAGAAGCTCCTCCGGTCTGTAGACTGTATGGAAAGTCTATAAATTTTCCAGTACTCAGCATGTGGCCATTACCTGATGGGAACCAGAGAATCATGAAGCTAGCCATACGTCAACACTTGGATGTCATCATTGTGGATGCTCTCCCTGTTACCCCATTGCCCCATCCAGCTCCTTACCTTGTGTAGATCACGACTCATCCATACTTTTCTATCTGGTTTAATCCTTGTCCACAACTTTCTGTCAGTTCCCCATAAACATCTTACACAACAAACTAGAGGCTTCCTCTGGTTCTTTTAGTATTTTGCAAATGTCAGGACAATACTCAGATTGTCTGTTAGTTATTCCTCCTTATTATATGGATGGCCCACCTCCTTTGCTTGACCACGCATATTCTTAATGATGCCCACTTTGCACGGGCAAGTCACATATACTAACATGCTACTGCCTACTATACCCATTGCATTTTGGGTCACCTATAAATTTAGATTCTTTTGTGTTTTTGCTTTTCCTTCCCCTATCCTCCTCTCCCCACCCCTCCCCTCCCCTTTCCTTGTTTTCTCTCCTCTTCCCTCTCATTCCCTTCCCCAAATGGATTATGTCCATATATATTTCATATTTTTTTTTCTTCCCTTTACTCATGCCATTAAGGCTTGGGGAAATTCCTTCCTTCCTTCTTTCCTTCCTTCCTTCCTTCCTTCCTTCCTTCCTTCCTTCCTTCCTTCCTTCCTTCCTTCCTTCCTATCTTCCTTCCTTCCTTCCTTCCTATCTTCCTTCCTTCCTTCCTTCCTTCCTTCCTTCCTTCCTTCCTTCCTTCCTTCCTTCCTTCCTTCCTTCTTTCCTTCCTTCCTTCCTATCTTCCTTCCTTCCTTCCTTCCTTCCTTCCTTCCTTCCTTCCTTCCTTCCTTCCTTCCTTCCTTCCTTCCTTCCTTCCTTCCTTCCTTCTTCATGCCACTGCTCACACTTGGAATGCCCTCTCCACTTTCTTGATTTGCTATTTCATTCAAAGGCTAGCCCAAATCTATCCCCCTTCAGAAAACTTCTGACCCTCCCTCTCGTTAAATTCCTTTTCTCCCTTAGACCTTACACAGCACATTGCTTGGACCCCTCTCACTCATAAAGTAATGTGGTTATTTGTCTATATACCTATTTCCCAGCTAGACTTTAAGCTCCATGAGGGTGGAGACCCACTGTTATCTAAATTTGGTATTACCCAAGCATTTAGGGCAATACTAGTAGTTGCTTAATAAATGTTTGGTAAATTGTAGAACTTACTCAATCCCTCTCCTGGCCCCCACCTCCCTTCCAAGATCTAATGCTCTAGCTGAAGAAACAAGATAGACAGGTGAAAATCAAAGAGTAGGCCAATGATAGTATATGCTCAAATACTATACTGTGTGGGTTAGATTCAAGAATGTGGATATTCAGAGAGGGGGATTCTAAAGATCTGAGGAAAGTTGGGGAAGTATTGGTGAAGGACATAGTCTTGAGCTGGCTACAAGTAGTGCTAATTTTGTACTGAAGCGTGAGTCACAAGACACAATGCCATGAAGACACAGAATCCAAAGTTGGAATGTCCAAATATCCAGGGTGATACTGTGATGGACCACACTGGTGGTGTATTTGCAGGGGACTTCAAGAACTTTCTTGGACCTTAGATTTCATGAACATTTCAGTCAGATGCTCTAAAGGAGAGATCATCTGTGCAAGTCATATAACAAAAATCCATTGTCCTAAGTTCTCCCTTCCCCCAGTCCAATTAAAAAAAATTCTTTCTATTAGTGTCTCATTCTTAGCTATGTATATCAGCAAAACACATTTGGTAGACTAAGCCACACAAGTATGATAGTGACTGATGATTGCTTGACTTTAGCCTCCTAAGACAGTTTAGTGTGAGAATATTGCTTTATCCAAGGGAATTAATTTCTAATGAAGGCATTTCAGGGACTGTGACTGGCTGTGGGAGAGAGATTTTTGAGGGATGGCATTGTGTTGGATGTCCCTGCAATTATGTCATGTAGGGGGCCAGTCTTGGGTGCTTGCCTCTTAAGTGATTTCCAAGGCCCCTTTTAGCTCTAAATCTTGCAATCCCACTCAGAGATCGTTATACCCCTGTTTCTATAGGCTGTCTCCAGACAGCAGTATGAGATAAGGAATCATATTTCTATGGTACTGTTAAACTTTTAAGAAGCTCTTTTCATACAACATCCCTGCGAGTTAGCACAGCATTCTTCTTTTATAGATAAGGATATTGAGGCTAAGAGACATTGAGTGACTTGTTTAAGATCAGTCAGGAAAATTATAATTTAAATCCAGGTCTCCTAACTCTAAGTTCAGTGCTTTCTATATTCTGCCAAAGAAAAACTAGAATTTGAACCCAGGTCTCCTGTCTTCAAGTCTAGTGCTTTTTACACTCTGCCACATCTAATGGATAAAGAAATTGACATTTAAAAAGATTAAAAGAGTTGCTTGTGGTTGTGCAGCTAATAGGGCCATAAGACCATAGTTCTGGAGCTGGGAGAGACCTCAAAGGCCTAATCTAACCCCTTCATTTTCCAGGAGGTCAAGTTATTCTCCCAAGACCACACAGATAGTAAATGTAAAGAATTAAACCCAAGTCTTCTGACTCCTAGTTCAGTGGTCTTTCTAGGACCCCAAAGTTAGATCAACATGTGAAACTTAAAGACAGTGCCAGTTCTTTGTTGTTTCTCTCCCTTTTCTTCCCTTTAATCAAGCACTTTTACAGGTTTAGAGGGAGGGAGGAGAGAGAGGTAAATACATGCTTACCTATCTATTCTTAATCATTTCATACCTGTCATTAGCCATACCCCTTAGCTCCTAAAGAGCAAAGAGGGAGAGAAGATAGACTTGGACATCTCTGGAGAGGAAATTGAAGGGAGGGCAGGAGGCTGGGGCAGCTGGGGACCATGAGGACCACAGGGAGCATGGGATGTAAGTGAGATGAGAATCATTCCTAACAACTATGGGGAGAAAAAATATCTCCTGTGGCAAAATTCAGTAAAATGCTATTAAGGATAAATTTTTTATTGTTCTGTCCTGCAGGCAGCTTGGGAGAATCGCATGGTCTCAGCATAAATGAGTTCCCCTGTCTTATTTTATTTTTAAATGACGCTTTCAGCACTAGTTCCTGCCTTGCTATGTAATAGCCACTGCAGTGCTCGGGCCGGAGGGGCACTGGCTGAGTGGGGATGTGTCAGCTCACTCTTGCTCAGAATAGACGTGTGAGACAGACAGTGAAATAGGTCAGCTGGGACCGCCTGCCTGAGCAACACCTGCTCCCCCTCCCTGTCCTTTGCCCTTCCCCAGCGCTCCTTGGGCAATTAGGCTGTGTCTACACATGTAGAATGAAGGGAGGACTTAGAGCAATTATCTGGATAATTCTGGATCCTAAAAATTTGCTACTTTCATCCAGAATACCTCAATAATTAAAACTAAATTGGTGTTTGTTGGAAGGTTATTTTTTTGTTTTTGGTCTGATCTTTCCAGAATATCATTAAGGCTTGGGGGAATTTATCCATTCTTTCCTCCCTCTCTCTCTTCCTTCTTCCTTCCCTTCCTCCCTACCTTCCTTCCTTTCTTTCCTTCTCTCCTTCCTTTCCTTCCCTCCTCCCTCCCTCCTTTCCTTCTCTCCTTCCTTCCTTCCTTCCTTCCTTCCTTCCTTCCTTCCTTCCTTCCTTCCTTCCTTCCTTCCTTCCTCCCTTCCTTCCACCTACTCTATGAAGAGTATTGTTCTACTGCTGGGGGAGATATAAAGTTTAGGTAGTCATTGCCTGTCTGGATATTAGCCCAGTATTGCCAATAAGGCAAAAGCACAGAAAATTGTACTACACAATGCATTACTTGGCAATGCATTGGTAAATTCATTAGAGAAGTATGAAATAGTAAGTCTCTTCTGGAAAGATAATGTATTATAGTAGAGAGAAGCTGGCTTGGGTTCTAGCCTTCACTCTGCCACTAAATCATTGTATGACCAAAGAAGTCTCTTAGTTCTTCTGTCTCAGTCTTCTCATCTATAAAATGAGACTCTAAAACAAGGGCGGGGAACCTGCTCTAATACACTACCTTACCTACCATACAGGGTTGTAATGGAGCTTACAAGACATAATGAATATGAAATCCCTTGGGAAAGAAACAGATGACACTAATAGTGAGGATTTCTCTGGCACACTAAGGTACATAAACTACTTTCTTCATAGTACTCCTTTTCAAGTAAGTAGAATAAGTATTCTCATTCTTATTTTAGAGATGAGGAAGCCGAGGTTCTGAGTGTTTAATTGCTTTGCCCATGGTCAGACACATAGCTAGTGAATGCAAGACTTGAACCAAAGTTTCCTCACCCTAAGGGGTTTTCCCATAATCCCAAGCTATAGGAAGCACTGTACAAGTATAAACACAAAACTCTTCGAAATCAGCAATTAGAAGGTATAGGCTCCTTTGGGAGGGAGGGCTGTTTGCTGTGGAATTGAGATGAAACAGATATGGCTGCCATGACTTTTCTCCAAACAGTTTTTAAAAGATCCATTGAGGAAGTCTATGCTTCCTTAGAATGTAGCTTGGAAAATTCTGCGTTCTATTGATAAATCAAGACTACAGGGAATTAACTGCCTTTTAAAAATCTGAGTGCTATATTTTCAGAGGGAAATTGGCAAATGTGAATCCATCTGGAGGAGCATAAACAAGGTAAAAGAGCTCAGGGCCATGTGTTATAAAGGACAGTTGAATGAATTAGGGGTGTTGGGTCTGGTGAAGGTAGCTCCAGGTGTTTGAAAAGGTATCATGTGGAAGGGGAAGGAGGTTTGCTGTTTGGTGCTCTTGAAGTCAGATCTAGGACTAGCAACTGGAAGTAAAAATGCAACAGACTCTGACTCATTCAGAAAAAGACCAGTCTAGCAAACTGAGTTGTCTAATGATGAAAGACACTGCCCCTTGAAAAGATGAGCTCCTTATTAATCTCAGTGACCAAGAAGAGGCTTGACTACAGGTCAGTGAAACTGTGGATGGGCTTCTTGTCTTGTCTGAGAGGTTGGACTAAAAGATTTCTAAAGCCCCTTCCAGCTCTACGTGTTAATGCTACTGTGATCCTGTGCCAGCAAAAATACAAGGGAATTTGTCTCTTTTCTGAAAAACATCAGCTGCCTTTAAATGATGTTTTTTCAATTGATGCATTTTGTTTTGCCACATCAATTACATCTAATCCTTCCTTCTTTACATTCAAACATCTTCTTTCCAATAATTAAAACTGCCATGGGGCAGCTAGGTGGTGCAGTGGATAGAGCACCAGTGCAGGAGTCAGGAGGACCCGAGTCCAAATCTCACCTCACACACTTGATACTCACTAGCTGTGTGACCTCGGGCAAGTCACTTAACTCCAATTTCCTCATCCTGGGTCATCTCCAGTCATCCTGATGAATATCTGGTCACTGGATTCAGATGGCTCTGGAGGAGAAGCGAGGCTGGCGACCTGCACAGCCCTCTCTCACTCAAAACAAAGTCAAGTGCAAGTCATGTCATTATTTCTCTGATGGCGTGGTCTTCTTTGGCAACAAAGGATGAATGCACGAAACTGTCATTAGGACACAAATTAAGAACTAGAATGGACCTTAGGGATCATCTGATCCAATTCCAACAAAGGATGAACACACAAAACTGTCATTAGGGCACAAATTAAGAACTAGAATGGACCTTAGGGATCATCTGATCCAATTCCCTCATTTTTATAGAAGGAAAAATGGAGGCCCAAAGAGCCTGAGTGACTTGCTCATGGTCATGGGCAGAATTTGAACACAGACCCTCAGATTCTAAATCCAGCGTTTTCTTCTGTACCTTGGGGATGTCAATGGATAGTTCAAGTAACTTTCTCCTTTTCTAGTTTGATAATTCTTAACAGATAGGAATTGTGTTTTAACCTCAGTCATCTGGAAGTATTTCTTTCTGACTGTTATTTTTAACCTGAATTCTACTATCTTTTCATGTCTTCATTTACATTACTCTAATCATCATTCATATTATTTTTGTTTCTACTTTCCCACTTCTAAAGCAGTTCATATATCTTTCCATGATTCTCTGAATTCTTCATCACTGTCATTCTGTACCATGAAGTAATATTCTATTCATTTACCTACCACAATGTGTTCAGTCATTCAATAATCAATTGAGCAAATAATTTGTTTCTAAGGCTTTGTTTTTCCTCCCATTATAAATACTACTTCTGTGATGATTTAAGTATGTATGGGGTCTTTCTTTCTGTCATGGATCTCTTTTGGGGTATGTGCCCAGAGATGGGATTGTTGGATGAAAGGATTATGAATAGTTTTATTACTTTTCTTGCATAATTGCAAATTGTTTTCCAGAATGGTTGCACCAATTTTCAGCTCCACCAACAGTGTATTGGTGTGCCTGGCTTCCTGGAGGAGAAATTTTCCTTACCCAAGAAATCTTTTGTGTGGAAAAGAATGAGTTCAAAGTCTCAAAGCAGGAGACTATTTCAAATATTTTTTCTTGTTGCTGGCTCTGCTAAGTCCTGACTGTGCTTGGGTGGTGCCAATATAAGGAAAATGAAAGCAGAAAAAAACCCCAAAATGAACTTTGTTGAACTGCAACTAAGGTTAGATTTATGTACAATTTTATTCTAGGGTGAAGATTTCTCTTGGGTCTGCTTTTTATTTGAACCAGTTAACTTCCCTCTCATAATGCCTCGTTCCATTATTCAACCCCCAAAGAATTCACAATGGCGGCTCTTGCCTCCTGCCCCACGGCTAAACATTTTCAGTCCAATGAAACTAGTTTCCTTCTCCCCCTTCCTCTTGATGTTTGATCAGTGCCAGAAATGTGTTCCTGATATCTTTGCAGAAGCCTGTATCCTGGACCGTGTTCAGGTAAGGAAATTCCTAGAGACAATCAAGTACCCCCTCTTTCAAAGGCTAGAGTAAAAGAGAATCATAAGGCCTAGATCTGGTGGCATGTATGGGTTGAATGGAGGCCATGTATTTTATAAGAATCAGACCTTTAAACTCCCCCCCACAGTTGGGTCAACTGAGCCTTAGACTTTAGAGCATGTAGGACCTGTAGAACTTAGCTTACTCAAATAGGTCCTCTGCCTATTGTTATGCAGTTCCTAGACACTACAGAGAAGATTAAAATTAAGTCTGGAAGAGATCCTTAATGCAAAGGCTTTATTGGAGTAATATCATGCAGAGCGCAAAGCTGGGGTGGAATTTCTTTTGATTTGTTACAAGTTGAGGAATAGGATACTCCCAAGTGCCCCCTTTTTGTAAATAAGCAAAGTTTGGAGCACAGCAACAAAGACATGTTGGTTTCCCCTGTGTTCTCAAAACAAACTCAGAATGACTGGGAGTGAAAGTCATTAAATGAAGGAATGAGGGAGGGAGGAGATGATAATAGAGCCTTCCTAAGATGGACAAGAAGAATAGGTTCCTAAGATTTGGGGCTGGCAGAGAACTTAAAGAATATCTCATCCAATTTCCTCATAGTGGAGAGGAGGCAACTGGAGGAACAGAAAGAAGAAGCTTCTTTATAGCAAGCATTTATATAGCCCCTACTATGTTCCAGGTTCTCTTTTAAGTACTTTTACAAATATTCTCTCATTTGATCCTCACAACAATCCTGTGAGATAGTCGCTATTATTATTGTAATGATGCAGGCTCCAGTAATAATGGTAATAGTAATGAAAACTACTACTACCACTACTACTACTACTACCACTACTACTACTACTACTACTATTACTACTACTACTACTACTATTACTACTACTACTACTGCTAGCTAGCATTTATATAGTACCTACTTTGTGCCAGGCACTATGCTAAGCACTTTTAGAAATATTCTCTTGTTTGATCCTCACAACAGCCTTATGAGGTAGGTCCTATTATTATCTCCATTTTATAATTGAGGAAACTGAAGCACTTTCCCAAGTTTGCACAGGGGGCTAGTGGTAGGGCTTGAATTAAAATCCTGCTGACTCTAAATCCAATGCTCTATCTCCTGCTAGTAGTGACTTTTCAGTGGGAACAATGGGTGGAAGTTACAGAGATGCAACTCCTTCCCATGGAGAGCAGCTATTGTTCTCATATCTAAGATTATACCACTTTGTTTCACAACTCCCCTGACATATTTACTATGAAACATTGTACTGTGGCTTTCTATATGAACATAATTTATATATGAACATAATTTACCTTCATGAGGGTGAGGAGCATGTCTCACTTAAGTTTTATATCTCTTCAGTAGATTATATGCCCCTTCCTTCCTTCCTTGCTTCCTCCTTTCTTTTCTTCCTTCCTTCTTTCCTTTCTTTCTTCCTGCTCTCTTTCCTTCCTTTCTTTTTCTTTCTCTCCTCTCCCCTCTCTCTCCTTTTCTATTCCTCTTTCTAAATTTCCTAAACTAAGCTCCCAAGTAACCCATTCTCCTGCCTACAAAGACCTTGTAAGTTGAATGTTGTTAATTGCATGAACTGGATGACATTTCATTTGAAAATGTCCCACATGGCAGAAAATGGATATGCTCAGCTTCAAGGTGTGGCAATGGCAGCAAGGTCCTTAGACAGACCAAGCTTTGGATATATGCAAAGACAGAGGACAGGGAGCCAAGGTGGAAGAATAAAATGGAGACACTGATTAAATTTTCATCCCCTTATATTTGAATAGTGGTTGGGGGGAGCATGGAAATCTTCCAAGCCCTCAGAGAAAAGCCACAGTAGGACAAAGCCTGGATAGTCTTTGCAACCATCGATAGCAGCCTGTCACGGACTTTACTTACAGTAGCTGTGAGATGCCCAAGATCTATATGGCTCCTAATGATCCAGAGAGAAGACAGAATCAATCTCCCTCTCCAGCAAGTCCTACCTCAGGGGTTCTTAGACCAAATGGGTGTATGTCAGCATCTCAAGGGCAATCCATTCCAAATGAAACTTACCATCTACTCTATGAAGCCTGATCTGACCTTCAAACTGCCATTTTTCTGATGAGTTTTTCTAGTTCTTCAGGTTTGTAACCTTTGAGTCATCCTTGACTATTCCTTCTCCCCCCACTCCCTACCCCTGGTCATATTCAATCATTTGTCATGTCCTAGTAGTGGAAGGGTTTGGATGCATAGTTCACTTTTGATCTGTCTGCCTGCTACCCTACATGTCCTATACACACCCTCCCCAATCTCCCATTGCCGCAATCAAACTGGACTACTCTGAGTTCCTAGACCCAGAGTATCATTAAGTGTGGCTAGCTAGACTAAAATTCCAGTCCTCTTACCCCTGGTCTTGTTCTAGCTGAGTGATCATGGGTAAACCACTTCTTGTTCCTCTTTTATGTCAGTGGTTAAAATGTGAGGATTGAATTAGATGGTCCCCTAAGGACTAAAGATTCCTTTTACTCTAATCTATCTTCTTTATTCTATACTTTCTTCCAGAACAGACCTTCCTTGGTCCAAATTCTTAGGCTACCTCCTAACTCTAATATCCTAGGTTCTAAGATTTCTTCAGACTCTGAAATTCTAGGCTTTCTTCCAAATCAAAAGCCCAGAATTTCATTTCCATGCCACCACTTTGAAAAAAAATCTCAGCACTAGCCTCTGATGTGGACTGCTTTGAGGATTGTGCCCCTAAGGGTGGTCCTTAAATTGTGTGGGTCCTCCTGGTGGTCTGTGGCTGGCCTTCGGATGAAAGCAATGCAAATGACAGCTTTTGAGACTTTGGAGTACACATTTCACTGCGGATGGGAGTCTACATTTAGGAGCATGCAAAAAAAAAAAAAACAAACAAAAAAATAAAAACCAAACCAAACCAAACACCTCTCCAAATGTACCAACAATAATAGCTATTTTCCTAAGCAGAAGCAACACAAGATTTATTTTATTAAAAAACATTTTTGGTACAGGCAAATGGCAAGAAGGTGAGGAAGAAAATGATCTCACTAGTGATGCCTATGGACCTAGAGACTGATGGATGTTGCTTGAATGGAGAGCAGACTGATGGAGAGGCTAGATTATCCAAGGAGTCCCTCATGGGAGAGGAAGCATAGTAGAATGGAAGGAGTCTCAATGTGGAGTCAGAGGACCAGAGTCTGAAAAGTTGCTGCACTATTTTCTGGCTATGTGACTTTGGGCAAGTTATCCTCCCTCTCTGGGCCTCAGCTTTCTCTTCTATAAAATAAGGAGATTGGATTAGATTAGCAGTTCCCAAAGTGTAGTCTTGGGACCCCAGGGTGTCAGACCCCTTAGGAGGTCTGAGAAGTCAAAATGATTCTCATCATAATATTAAGACATTGTCAATTAAAATACTCTTCCCTTTTCCAACTACATATCTGTGTGAAGCTGGATTTTCTTCAGTTACTTCAACCAGAACAGATTGAATGCAAAAACAGATATGACAATCCAGCTGTCTTTTAGGAAGCCAGACATTAAAATGATTTGCAAAAATATGTAAAATAATGTCATACTTCTCCCCATTTTTTATTTTGGAAATTATTATTATTTTTAAATAAAATATGTAATGGGTTTGTTGTTATTTTAAATGAAATGATAAATAATGTAAAATTTGATCAGTTTTCATGCCTAATGCAGCAAGTATTTATAGAAATACCCACATCAACAAAAAGACTCTGGGATCCTCAGTAAAGTATAAAGGTAGAAAGGTGTCCAAAGACCAAAACATTGGAGAACCACTGCACTAAAAGACTGTTAAGGTCCTTTCCAATTATACAACCTGTTCTCCTGGGAGGAGGTCAATGCATTGTAATTTTGAAGGGAATGAGAAATGCCTGTCAGCTGTCTTTACGTGAGGGGCAGATGATCTTGTCCTGTGCATGGTAACTCTGTGAACTAGAAGGGGAAAGAGAAGAAGAGTGAAGGCTACCGTGAGAAGGAAAATGATGGGCATATCAAACAGCAGTTTCTTCCCAGAGGAAAGGAGGCTATAGAATGCCTAATTCTATAGACAAAGCACTGCCAGCTGCTGCATGAGGAGGATTCATTGATGCTTTGGAAAATAAATGAATGAAACACATTTTTAAGCATTTAATATATGCCAAGCACTATGCTAGGCACTGAGAAACAAATGCAAAAGTAAGATAGTCCCTGTTATCAAAGAGCTTCTATTCTAAATGGGTGAGACAATGCATGTCGAAGAATGGAGCCCAGGGGAAGCTATTTTGTTCTGGGAAGTCTGGTGGTGAGAAGAGTCATAAGGGGAGTTGATTGACACACCATTTCCAGAAGCAACAGTGGTGTTGATCTGATTGTTATGACTAGATCAAGGAGTAGAAAGGTGATATGTGGTTGCCCTTCTCTGAATGTAGTAGTAAGGGTAAGGGGGATGTGAAACATGATCTAGTCTGGAACCAGCTAGATAGAGTGGGCTCTGTGAGTTTGCTAGGACTTATTCATTCCTTCCTAAGCTACACTTTGAACTTTTACTACCATGTACCAGTAATCAGTTCATCCTTGAAACTCACTCCAGTCTGGAATTCATACGTTAGAAGTACTCTCAGCTCCTGCAGCTGTTCCTTCTGGTGGGATGGCTCCTCCCAGTACCTCCACTTAGAAAGGATGCCCCAACCCTTTCTAAGCTGCTCTAGACTTCTTTGCCCTACCAGGTATAGACAGATCCTGAAGACTTGGCATTTAGGAAGCTGGCAGATTTTGCTCTATTTTAATGTGAGTATGAATGCTGGAAGATTGAGGAGTAAAGGAAGACAGAAGGGAGGGAGAAAGGAAAGGAGGGAGGAAGGAAGAAAAAAAGAAGGAGGTGCTTACTTGGAGTGAAATGGATGATGATAGCTAGCAGCAGAGAGAAGGAAGAACTGTTTAATTCTTATTTGGGTTCTCTTTTCTCTGTATAAGAGAATGACAGTTATGTTGGGAAGTGACAGATAAAACAACATACGACTAACAGAATTGATATCCAAGATAAGTAAGGAAAAAATAACAGAACATCCATTTGCCCTTTATGAATTCAAGTCCTTTGGCCCAGATGAATTGCATTCTTAGGTTCTGAAAGAATTGACAGGTATGATTGCTGAATCGCGATTCATGATATTTGAAAAGATCATGGAAAATAGGCAAAGTATCCCAACACTGGAGAAGGGCTACTGTTGTCCCAATTTTCAAGAAGGGAGAAGAGAGCAGAATCTGAAAAGTATAGGCCGGTGAGCTTGTCTTCAATTCCTTGGACAATTTTAGAACAGATCATTAAGGAGATGGTTGGGGAACAGTAAGAAATGGAAATGGTGATTACAAAGAGCCAGCATGGCTTCATCAAGAACAGGTCATGCCAGACTAACCTCATTTCCTTTTTGACAGGAGTACTAAACTAGTAGATGAGGGGAATGCTGTGGTTATAGTATAAAGGCACAAAAATGAGAGATGGAATGTCATGTACAGGGAATAGCAAATAGGCCAATTTAGCTGGAATATTGAATGTATGAAGGAAAGCAATGCACGAATGAGTCTGGAATGGTAGACTGGGGCAAGACTGTGAAGGGCTTGAAATACTAATCAAGTTTATATTTTATCTTAGAGACAATTAGGAGTCTTGAGCAGGGAAGAGACAGGGTTAGTCCTGTGTTGTAGGAATATCAATTTTTATACCAAAAAAATAAAGTAAACCAAATTTTGGGTCTATATATTGAATCACGCCAAAAAGAAAGAAAAAGAATTTCAACTTGGCAGCTGGGTGAAAAAGGGAAAGATTTGAGGTAGAGAGATCAGTTAGGGAGCCACTGGGATGGTCCACATTGTGATGAAAGGTTATGAAGGCTAGGTGTGTTGGCCATGTGAGTAGAAAGAAAGGACTGAAATGGGAGATATGGAGTTAGAACTGACAATACTTGATAATGGAGAAAAGAGAAAAAGTGGGATTGAGGTTTCCTTTGAGGTTGTGAAACTGGGCAACTGGGATAGTGGTGCCCTTGATAAAAATAGAGGAGTAGAGAAGATAAAATCTGGGAAGATAGTGAATTCTCTTTGGAAATTTTGAGCATGAGGTATATATGGGACATTTATTTGAAATGTGCATTAGTTAGTTGCTGATATAGGCATGGATTTCAGGAGAGACTATCTGCATAGCAGTAATGGCTGAATTCATGGGAACTGATGAGATCACCAAGAGTGAAACTGTAGGGAGAAGAGAACAGGGCTCAGGACAGAGCCTGGGAGTACATCCACACAGAGGATGAGTCATGGATGATGATCCAGCAGAGGAGACTGAGAAGGAACAGCCAGACGGGTGGCAAGTAACCATGACAGAGCAGAATTACAAAAATCCAAGGTGGCAGGAATTTCCAGTGAGAAAGGGGGAGCAGAGTGTCAAATATTATGGAGAAGCCAAGAAGGATAATGTCTGAGAAGGAAGAGGAGGGGTAATCTAATTTAGGATTTCAGCTAGTTGTTTTGGCTCATATTAGCCTTCTTTTCTCTAGGTTAAAGGTCATTTATTCTTTCAGCAGTTCTCATATTTTCAAAAAGTCCTCCATTCATGTCCTCTTTCTTGTGGCTTTCCCCTGGATGTACTCTGGCCTAATAATGTCTTTCCTAAAATGTAATGTTTGGAATTGAACACTGCATTCCAAATGTTGTCTGATCAGAGCAGAGTAAAGTAAACCCTTCACTCTGAACTCTGATTTTCTTAATGCAGTCTAAGATTGAGTTAGCTTTGTCATTGATAGTACTACTGACTTATATCAAACTTGCAGTCCACTAAAACCCCTAAATACTTTTCATAAAAACTGGTATCTAGTCATACCTCCTCATATTCTGTGTTTATACAGTTGATTGATTTTTTTTTAACCTAAGCATAGGCTTTTCTGTTCATTAAATATTGGCTTATTAGATTAAGTTCATTATTTCAGTCTACTGAGATATTTTTTGTTCCTGACTCTTTCTTCCAACATGTTAGTTATGCCTCTCAACTTCATATGATCTGAAACTTTAATAATCATGGTACCTCTTCTTTTATTCAAGTCATTAAGAAAATGTTGAACAGAACAGGACCAGGGGCAGATCCCTGGGGAACAATATTAATTAGTTGATCCATGTTTGACAGAGATCAGTTAATGATTATTATTTGAATCTGGCCATTCAGAGAAAGGAAACTTGGTGTAGAATAGAGGACCTGCCCTTAGAGCCAGAAAGATTAGGAAATTGAAGGGGAGAGAGATTTAGTGGCTTGCCCCAGAGTCCCATAGTTTATAATATTTGAAGTGGAATGTGAACACAGGTCTTTCTGGCTGTATGACCAGCATTCAATCCAAAGCACCATACTGTCTCTCAATAAAATGAAATTAGCTTGGAATGATCTGTTTTTTAAGAAGCCAGGTTGGTTCCTGGTAAGAACCATTTCCCCTTTTAAGTACTTTGACCATTTCACCGGGAATGAAGTCATACTGATTTACTTTGAGGAAATCTGTTCCTCTCTCTGAGTATCAGTTTTCTCCTCTGTTAAATGGGTGTGGTAATCATTGTGCTACATCCCTCACAAGGCACTTATGAGGGAAATTCTTTGTAAATTATCAAACACTGGATGTGTTTGAATAAATATTTTCTGCTATGACTCAAGCAAGGACTATGGAAAGCTATGTCATGCATGTGCAAACTAGGGGCTTTCCTTCACCATCTAATGGCTTCTCTTGAGTACACAATGCAATATGGTGGGTGTGACAGGACCAATATCTACCAAGATTCCCCTCTCCTCTCACAATATGGATTCCGTTCTAAAAGGCAAAGCCAAAATTTGATTGGCTCAAGGGTCTGGCAAGGCTCTAACACAGTTTTTTTAGTGGCCTCAGACTGTGTTAACTTGGCTTCCTGGTCACCTAGTGGCATAAATGGTCCCATCTACATTGCATTAGTGCCCTTCTAACTTGTTAAATGTCAGAAGACCAGGAAAGCCACCACAACTTACCCTATTGAACAGAAGTTTGTTTCCATGTGGAGATGAAGGGACCACATCTTTAAACACTAAATATCCTTGTTCCATATCCTTGTTCTGTTAGGGTTAAGTAAACCTCCTTTTGTTGAACAGCTGAGTAAACTGTTCAATGACCAAGTGTCTCATTTAGATGCAAATGAAACTGAACAGACCTGCCCCAAAACAGCAACCAGTGAAGCTAAAACTGTCTTTGACTTTATCATTAGAGTCATAGCATATTGGGCAAGGGAGGTGATAGATAGTCTGAGGTTCTCCGATCTGCCCAGAGTGGAGGTTGAGGAGAGAGAATGTAAGGAGTGGAGTTAGCTAGAGTGACTGATGAGTATCCATGTCTCCAAAAATATTCTACTACCCTTCTGTTTAGTATTATATAACTTATTCTAGGAAGGCTCTGGGTCCTGTAGGGCGCCCTACATCAGTGGTGTCAAATTCAAATGGAAATGGGGGTGGGGTGGGAGAAAAGGCATTAATCCATATACAAAGATCCCTGATGGTCTGCGTATTGACTTAGTTTTGAAATGTAATATTATCTATTTGTTAAATACTTTCCAATTACATTTTAATCTGGTTCAGGATATATGGTACTCAGGAGTGTTGTGAGCGTCATACAACCAGGCCATGTTTGACTCTTCCGCTTTAGATCTTTAGGTCCTACCAGGGTTGCTCTATGTATGGTTAGTCTACATTGTGGGAACAGTTATGTGGGAAATATAATTTCCCACAGATGAGCCAAAGATGAGTCATTCAGTGACTGGTAATGAAGCAGAAATGTACGTCCTCTTGTGCTCTCCATGGATGTGTGAGTATGTCCTGTGGTTTGTATAGCATTCAACAAGTCCTGTAATTAGACCAACAGCAATCAATCACCAAACATTTATTAAACCCCCAACAAGTTCCATATCAGTATTAGGTGCTGAGAATACAAATATTAAGAAACAAACCCCCAAAACAGTCCCTGACTGGAAGGAGTTTGGATTCTTACTGTGAAAGAAACTTTACACATTATACATATAAATAAATAAAAGACAAATTTGGTGGCAAAAGTGCTAGCCTCCGTGGAATCAGGAAAAACCTCTTGTAGTAGTAAGATAATCTGGATTTTGAAGGAAACTGGGGATTCCAACTTAGTGTGAGGCTTTGTATAAATTCCTTGAAATTCTGAATCTTATTAGAACATCTGGTCAGATCACATCTGGGGAATTATAATGAGCTCTGGAGGTCACATTTCAGAAGGACTTTGACAAACCAGAACACATCAAGATGACGATAACCAGGATGGTGGAGATCATGCCATGAGAGGATTTGTTGAAGTAACTGGGGATGTTCAGTTTGGAAAAGAGGAGTTATAGATGAGACCAAATAATCATCTTTCAGCATTTGAAGGGTTGTCATTTGGAAGAGGGATTAGTTTTGTTTTGTTAGGGCTCCATAAGGAAGAATTAGAAGGAATCTACCTATGTGAACTTAAGCACATAACTTAAACTCACTGGGCCTTAGTTTTTCATCTATAATATGGAGGGAAGGGCCTAGATCTCTTGCCAGGTTCCTTCTAGCTCTAAATCTATGATCCTATGAATTGGTGGAAATTGTCAGGCTGATTTTGGCATAATGTAAGGAAATAACTTCCTAATGTTTAGAACTTTCCAAAGGAGGAATGGGTGGATGCCTTTGGGAAGTAATAGTTTCCCTTTACCAGAGGACTCTTAAGAATCAACTGGATGAATCTTTTTTGAAGATGAATGGATAGCCAGACATAGTGGCTCATGCCTGTAATGCCTACTGTTAGGTGGAGTTGTGAATTTTTAGTAGCAGTAGGGCTAACGCCCATTGGGTGTCCCTATTAATTCACTAAGTCGAGAAATGGGAAATGGGGGACACCAAGGAGAAGGGAATCAACTCAGATCAGAAACAGAGCAGGTCAAAACTTTAGTGCTGATCAACAATGCTGTAGGCCTGTGATTAGTACTTGTACTTCCAGCCTGGCTGAGTTTATGAAACTTGGTCTCAAAGAAAGGAAAAACAAAATAAAAATGATGAATGAATGAATTAAAAATAAAAAGGATTAAGTGCTTGTGCCAGGCGCTGGACTAAGTCAGAAGATACAAATATTTTTAAAAAGAGATAGTCTCTATTCTCAAGAAGCTTAAATTTTAACTGGGAAGATTTTACATATCTATCTATCTATCTTTATATCTATATCTATATATCTATATACACATATACACACAGACATATAGACACACATATATACATATGCACACATATATGTGTGTGTCTATATGTGAAAATATATGTATATATATGTATATATGTGTATATATACACATATACAAATATTGTATATACACATATATACATAAAATGTATACTTATATTTGTGTGTATATATACTTGTGTGTGTGTATGTGTGTGTGTGTGTGTGTGTGTGTGTATGTGTGTGTGTGTATGTAGGGAAGTGTGAACTAGGTTTGACTGAAAAGCAGGGGAGCGATTTGGGAACAGGCAGATGATGATATGGCCTGGGTGAATGGCTAGATGGAATGTAAGACTAATGCATGGTCTGATACCTAGGATCATCCACTAGCTCTAGTAAGCTAAGTGGGCTAGTCTACAGTAACCAATCACCTGGGTTGGGTCCGAGGGCAGAAGCTTCAAAGAGAAGTAGATTTGAGTTTCCCAGGTCCTGGGGCCTTCCCCTGGGTATGGAAGTCTAACCATCAGATCCACTATGAAAGACATTGATCCAGGTGGACAGTAGAAGGTCAGTTATGGTACCAGTCCAAAAACTGCATAGAAGAGATTTCTTGCTCAGATGCCATGCTTTATCTATAGTTATAATTCTAATATCATTGAACGGTTGTAAGGAAAAACTGGGTAACAAGGTGACTCCTCTGAGATCCCTCCTAACTCTGAGATTTTGTTATTTTGCTTGCAGGAAGACAGAGCATGGTGAAGACCAGCCTTTTTCTGGGGGTGTCAGGGGCAGATCTGATGAACAGTCTGGCTTGAGGTTTGGCTGGTGGCATACCTGATACGGAACCCTTATATATAGATGCTGGGCTGAAAAGTTCCAAGTGAGACTCTGTCTTTTGTTCCAGTTCCTTGGGTATTTTGTTGTTGACTGGAGACAACAGGAGGATTCAGCCAGACAGAATCTCATTATCCAAGCTGGAAGACAGCCAGGGCTCTGAGGTGAGCCTCTTCAGTGGCTCTTTTCTGATAGCAAGGAAGGTGCTTTCCATTTCAGATCTACATTACAGGCTCATTGGAGGAAATGACTCCCCATTTAGGAAGCCATCAGTAGAGGGTGGGATAGATATGTCTGCTGCTAGCTGGTTGGTTCACATTGGAGCATTAGACAACCATCTTGACAACACAAGGAAGAGACTGGAGGTTGCATTTTGATCCATTGCTCATTCATTTAACACATTATAACTGATCTTCATATAGAGCTAAGTTTTAATAGCTTAAATGACACTTAAGATTTTTGGAATATTCTGTCTGTCTGTCTGTCTCTCCATCAGAGGATATATGTACACTATATAGCTCTATTTAGATTGATAGAGATATAGTACAAAGAGCTTTGGCCTTGGAGCATTTGAATCCTGATTCAACTGCTTAGCCTGTGCATACCTGAGCAAATCATAGGATCATAGACTTAAGGATGAATATATCCCAGAAGCCATCCTGTCCCTCATCCTACAGGTGAGGGAACTGAGGCCCAGGTTGCTGAAGTAGCTTGTCCTAGGCCAGATATATAGTAAATGGCAGAGTTAAGAGCCTAGTCCAAGCACCTTGACTTGAAATCCAGTAGTCTTGCTACTACCCAATGCTGTCTCCCATAGATCACTTCACCTCTGAGTCTAAGTTTCCTCACTTGTAAGATGGGGATGACACTTGTAGTACTTAGCTCACTGGGTTGTTGTGAGCATGAAATGAGATAATGTGTGTAAAGGACTTTATAAACTGGAAAGCACCAGGGGAATGTGAGTTATTATAATGAATATATTGAATAGCAACACAACTGATGCTGTTACAAAGGAAATGTGTGGGCATATCAGTGCTATATAGGAAGGAAAGAGGAAAGAATGGGCAGTGGGAAACCCTCTTCATGGTGGGGATTGGACTAGAAGTAGTCTTAAAGAATGGGTAAATTTTGGGAAGGCAGAGATGAGAGAGGAGGACATTCTAGGTAGGGAGATGGCTTGATCTAGCCCTAGGGCTATAAACTCTGTTTTCTAAAGTTTTCCTAGTGTTAACTGTTGTATATCGGCATGCACATGCATACACACAGACATATACATATATATATGTACATAAAATGGGAATTCTCCCTTTCATGCCAAAATTTCACTATCCCAATATGGAAATGATGCACATTTGAAAGCAAGATGGGCATTAGCTTTGCAGTTGTTCTGAACTCTAGTCATGTTGTCCTGGAGCTGAATGATGAGAACACAGAGCAGGCAGTCACCCAAGAGGACACAGAGAAATACTTGCATGAGAACGGGAGGCCCCGTTCAGCTTTACCAGCTGCTCGCCTTGTTTGAATAAATAAGGGACAGAATTAAATTCTTTTTGGCCATAGATAGCTATTCACAAAAAGCCTCTCCACTAGAGGGTCTGTGTCAATGCCCCTACACTGACTGAATTATGAATCTTTCACACGCTGTAGTAGAGAGAACTCTGGTTCTAGAGTTAGAAGCCTGAGGTTGAAACTTCCCCCTCTGCTACCTACTACCTGTGTGACCTTGGATAAGTCATCACTGCTCTGGGTCTCAGTTTCCTCAAGTGTAAAATGAAGGGTTAGTCTAGATGTCCTTTAAGTCCTTTTCAGCTTTAAATCTATCATCTTAGGATCCTATGTATAAGATCTTTTAGGGATGAAAGGTCATCTTTCTATGAGGAAACAGCACAAAATGAGTGCTGAACTTGGAAGTTAGGAGACCTGGGTTTGGTTTTCATAATTATAGCTCACTTCCTTGATACATGCTTAATAAATTTTATTAAGTTGGCTTAATAAATATTTGTGGAATTGAATTTAATCTTTTAATCATTTAATCTCTCTGTACTTCAGTTTTCTCACTTGTGAAATGGGGATGAGTCCTGATCTAACTGCCTTGTAAGATTACTGGAAGCAGAAACATGAAAATAGATGTAATACAGCTTTGAAATGCACGCTGCTGGGCAATGAATCAAGAATATGAGATCTCTTTGGTTGCATATCATTAAGTTGATCTCTAAGTTAGTAGATACATACGTCTGGAGAGAGTTGCCTGAGGCTCAGACTTGCCTGTTGTCAGAAAGCTCTGAGTGTCAGAGGTGGGATTTTAAGCCAGATCTTCCAAATTCCAAATGCCGAACATGCCTCTCAACATGCTGGACAAATGGAAGGATTTATTACTATTACAACACTGTAGCTTCCAAGCCATTGACAATCAAGACTTTGCCAGAATGAATGATAGGTCAGGTAACCTTCTGGCAACATTAAATAATGATAATCATCATCACATTTTTATAGTATTTTGTAATTTGCTTCTTCTCTGTGGCCTAATTATGTATAAGGGTAGTACAAATATTATCGTTCTCATTTTGCAGAGGAGGAACCAGAGGCTTGGAAAAGTGAGGTAAATTTCCAAGGTCACAAAGTTGGTAAGGAATGGAGCCAGGACACAAGCGAAGGATCTCCTGCCCTCTATTTTAGAGCTAGTTCCACCATAACGAGAATAAGAGTTTCATGTGCTTTCTTTGGCCATGTGCAGCTTTCTTGGAATCCTTCCCTAATTTCATTCTGCATAGTTTTGAGGGAGGTTACTTGACTAAGAAGGTAGGCGGCTGCCTATGCTGATTACAAGCAGGAGATCCCAGGAGTTTCTGAGAGATGAGTAGGTACTTTTTAGGATCCACAGGCTCTTGAGAAGGTGGAACAATTGACCCAATCTGAGATGACATTAAATAGAATAAATGCAAATTTTTAAGGTACTTAGTTTCAGAAAATCAATGACAGAAATACAGGATGAAAGAAAAATGGCAGTATGATAAGATGTTTGAAAAGAGGTGGGGGGAGCAGTTAGTGGATTTCAAGCTCAATAAATGTCAACAATGTGGTATGGGAGCTAAAGAATTTATTTTTAAACTTATGCTGCATTAAAGGAGGGATAATGTCCAGAAAAAGGGACATGATGGTCCTGCTAGATTCTGCTCTAATATGGCCACATCTCCATTCAGTTCTGGAAGCCTCACTGTAATTGACAAACTAGAGTATATCCAGAGGACAGTAAGCAGGATGATGAGGGGTCCTGGAACAAGATAATATATGAAATTTATTTGAAGGAATAGAAAATGTTTAACCTAAAGAAGACATAGAGATTCATGCTGCTTGTCATCAAATACTTGAAAGATTGTCAGGCAGAAGTAGGATTTGAATGGTTTTGCTTTGTCCTAGTAGACAGAATTGCAGTAGATGAATGGAAGGTTGAGGGAGGCAGATTTTTTGACTATATAATGGAAAATAACAACAACTTATTAACAATGGGAATTTTCCAAGAGTGGACTGCCTTGCTTGATAGTGTTTTCCCATCACTGAAGAGGATATTATAGGTGGTTTGCTTTTTCAGTTACTGGCCTTTGAGGTCTCACTCTGCGATTCAGTGACTTCTCCAGGTGGTCCTGGTCAGCTGGACCAAGAAAAATGTCAGTGTTTCATCTGGTGGCCAACTCCCTCAGGGACAAACTTGTTCCCTTTGTCTACTGAGATTTGGGTAAGAAGGCTTGAATCCCTAGGCTATAGGGTTACAGGTGCCCCAGTCTGGTCATTGATGTAAAACCAGGTTGCCAAAGTCCATGCTGTGCTGCCCATGATCCAATTACCAGAAATAAGCATGAGAAGTGTGAATGGAATATTGAATTGTGCCACTTAATTTTAGCCTGATGATCAGAATGCTAGACGAGGTGGTAATGTAGGGATATAAATTTAGCAATCTTTCTGTCTCTCTCTGCTTCCTATCTGTCTCCATCCCTGTTCCTTTTCTTTTCTCTCATTCTAGGTCATATCAATTTAACTGTATTCAGGTAAAAAAAAAATTTAATGGAGTAGTTCACGCCAAGAGCCTTCTCTTTGTCCAAATTATGACCAATAGCCATTTGACATCATGGTATAATGGACTTCAGCAAATTGGTGACCTTCTCAGAGACTCATTTATTTTTCTCTGAAAAATGAGGGGATTGGATCCAAAGGCTTTAAACATCTTCCTGATCCTAACAATGGACAGATCTGATTGAAGGTACATCATTGAAGTAAAAGGGTTGTATGGAGGCCTACAAGGGACAGGAGACACAAAGGGATTTCTGGGATTACAAAACAGGAATCAGCTTAAAAAAACACCCGAAAACCTTGAAAGGCTAGAACAATGGACTGACTCTAGTAGATGAGATTCAGTAGGGATAAAATTGAAGTCCTCTACTTGAAATTGAAAGCAACAGCAGCAGCAACAACAGAACTGATTTCACAAGTAGTGGTTGGGAGAATTATGTCTAGAAAACAATCCTTGCATAAAGGATCAAATGAGATGCTGCACAGAAAGCACTTTGCAAACTGTGTAGATAATGTAAATGTAAGTTTGTATTCTGGTTCTGCTTTATCTCCATGAAGGCAGGGATGCTGAAGTGTCCAAGGTCATGCTGCCCTCTTGATATGTGATCAATGAAGCTTGGCTGAATGACTGAATCAGTGGGTGAAGGGGTAAATTGGCTGCACCTTGAAGAAGATCTAGGTTCAGAACCTGGTTCTGATATGGAGGAGGTATGTGAACATGGGCAAGTAATTTCTTCTGGGTATCAGTTTTCCCATATGTAAAAGGGTCATAGAAACTTCTATTTTGCATATCCTACAAGGCTGTTATAATTGGTGAACACTAAAAAGAAAAGGCAATGTGACATAGGGAAGGGGACATAGTTTTTGAAGAGAAAATGGGTTCAAATCCTGCTTCTTCCATCTACCAGCTCAAAGTCCTGGGCAGCCTCCCTATTTTGGAGCAGATGACCAACAAGTTCCCTTTCATGTCTAAAGCTAATCTACTGCTATTGAACAGTGAGTCATTCTTTATCAGAATGGATGTGGGAGAGTAGAAAATTAAGATGGTGATCAGAGTTGGAGGACCTAGCATCACGGCTCAGGTCTTCTACTTACAAGATATATGACCTTGGGTCTGGAAGCTGTAGGTTCAAGTCCTATACTGGCTGCATGACCATAGGTAAAGTCACTCAGTCACCATTTAAAATTTGTAGATCCTGTATTTTTGTTGTTATTGTTCGGTCATTTCAGTCTTGGCCAACTCTTCACAACCCTGTCTGGGGTTTGCTCGGCAGAGATACTGGAGTGGTTTGTCATTTCCTTCTCCAGTTCATTTTACAGATGAAAAAACTGAGGCAAAAGGGGTTGAATGACTTGCTCAGGGTTACACAGCAAGTAAGTATCTGTGGTCAGATGTGATCTCAGGTCTTTCTGTCTCAAGGCCCTGTGCTCTATCCACTGCACCACCTAGCTGCCCTGTACATCTCATACATGCATTAGACTGGGCTGAGTTTTTAACCTGTCTTTGTATTTCAAAGATCTAGTACAGTACCTAAAATATAGTAGATACTTTTAAAAAAGAAATGGTTATTGACTTCTCAGAATAAATTTTAAATGTCCAAAATAAGATACATAGTACTACAAAGAAAACCAATTATACTGAAATAGTTATCTAAATTGTTTTTTAATTCACCAGCTCCATATTAAGAACCTCTGCCTTAGAGTTATTAAGGAGGCATTTAAAACATTAAGTAACTCGTTGGAAGTCATCCAGCCAGTCAGTGTTGGAGGCAAATTTGAACCCAAAGTCTTTCTAACTCCAAGGATGGCACTCTAATCACTTTGCAATATAGGGTCTCATCATGATTGACATATTTTGAAATCAGAGATAAAGATTTAAATTGTCACATAATTTATGGTTAAAGAGTGTTGTCCTTCTTTACCAGTGCCTCTTAGAGTTCCTGTTTTCCTTTAAATCTCAGCATAGGAGTCACTTCCTATGGAAGGTCTTTTCAGAATCCTCCTCATTGTTAGTTTCTCCCTCTTTCTTCCCCCCCTTCTTCTCTCTCTCTCTCTCTCTCTCTCTCTCTCTCTTCTTCTTCTTCTTCTTCTTTCTTTCTCTCTCTCTTTTCAGATCTCTTTCAGGAGGTGATTGGTGGATTCTTTCAATATCTATTTTACCCTCTGGTTCTAGAATATCAGGGCAGTTTCCTTTGATAATTTCATGAAAGATGATGTCTAAGCTCTTTTTTTTTTGATCATGGTTTTCAGGTAGTCCCATAATTTTTAAATTGTCTCTTCTGGATCTATTTTCCAGGTCAGTTATAGAGATATTTCACATTGTCTGCTATTTTTTCATTTGTTTGGTTTTATTTCATAATTTCTTGACTTTTCATAAAGTTATTAGCTTCCATCTGTTCCATTCTAATCTTTAAGGAATTATTTTCTTCAGTGAGCTTTTGGATCTCCTTTTTCATCTGACCAATTCTGCTTTTTAGGGCATTCTTCTCCTCATTGGCTTTTTGGATCTCTTTTGTCATTTGTGTTTGTCTGTTTTTTTTATAGTGTTATTTCCTTTAGCAAGCAGTTGCCTTGTTTTTCATGATTTTCTTGCATCACTGTCATTTCTCTTCCCAATTTTTGCTCTACTTCTCTTACTTGATTTTCAGTACCCTTTTTGAGCTCTTCCATGGCCTGGGACCAATTCATATTTTTTTGGAGGCTTTGGGTGGAGGAGCTTTGACTTTGTTTTCTTCTGTTTCATGCTTTGGTCTCCCTTGTCACCAAAGTAAGATTCTACACTACATCTTTTTCTGATTTTTGCTCATTTTCTCAGACATTTACTTGACTTTTGAGCTCTTTGTCAAGGTAGCTCTCTGCTTCCAGTGAGGGTGGGGGAGTGTACTGTCAGCTGGTCCTAGAGCTCCAGAAATAGTGGTAGCAGTTGCTTCTGCTGCTGTTGTGACTGCTAAGGGTTCCTCTGCCCCTTTCCCCATCTTTTGCCCTGGGGCTGGGGCCAGACCACTCCACTGTCCTGCACTGGTCACACAGGCTTTTCCCACTGACGTTCCAACTTAGCCTCAGCATTTTGGGGTCATGAAGTCTGGAAACCACCACAGGTATGAGAGATTCAGTCCCCCCAAGGCCTGCTCAGGTCCCTTCTGTGCACTTGTGGCCCACCCTGGACAGCGCTCTGCTGTCTTGGACTGGAGATTTGCTTCACTCCATCATTCTGTGGGATCTGCAGCTCCAGAATTTGTTTAGAGTTATTTTTAATAGGTATTTGGCTGGGCTTGGCGGGAGTACTCTAGAAAGTCCATGCTGTTACTCGTCATCTTGGCTCCACCCCACCCCTCTCTCTCACGTATATACTTTTCTGTGCACATGTAGCATTCTTCTAGTAACTACAACCTCCCTTCTATCAGGTACCATTTTTTTCCTTTTTATCTTTATAACCCCAGAGCACAACACTGTGCTTTGCATATAGCAGTTGTTTAATAAAATCTTGTTGGTTTGGATTGGACAATGATCTTCTCTTCCTAGTACCTTCATTAGAATTTAGATGTAAAACATAAAAGGGGGGAAATAATAGCATATATCAACATTATTATAACAACCTTATAGAGTAGGTAATGTAGGTATTACTAGCCCCATTTAACAGATGAAGAAACTAAGGTGCTGAGATGTTGAATGACTAACTATAGGCATGCTCTTAACAAGTGTCTAAGGCAGGATTTGAACTCAGATCCCCAGGGAGTGTTCTGCTATCAGATGCTCACCAAGATCCTATCCATTTGTGCAACAGCCTGATTTCTATACCTTCTCTCCTTCCCTTCCTTCCTCCATATCTACTCCTCCCCCCACTCCTCCAATACTGTTCTCAGACAGAACACCTGCTATTTGGCAGCCTGCTGGATTAACAAGGGCCAGCACTTTCCTCATTCAAAGCAGCTTTTGTGCCATTTGTTTACTCAAGTGAATAACTCCCTTAGCATTTGTTGGTGGCCTCTGCTGGAGTGCTGATGGATAGTTTAGCCACCAGCACACCTGGATCATGGTATGCCTGTCTTTGCCTATTTTCACTAGCAGGCTACTAGGCCCTGGATTGGGGAGTTAGAGAGTGAGGAAATCTCTCAAAGAGTCATTAGATCATCCTTAGGCAAGAGGTGAGTCCATGGGCTGCCCTGCCACAAAAGAGGGAAACTGAGGTAGGCAGAAGTCAATGATTCACTCTTAGTTGGAGAGAACTAAAATTAAGAGCTTTGGGCTGAGGTTTTGTTTATTTTTTTATTTTCCTTTTGAACAGTACTGTTTTTCACAGCTTGGATTCTTGTCCCATGAGGAAAAGGCAAAAATGTGGAATTTGAAAGTCTCCCTTCCTTGTTTTCATATCTTATTCTCTTGCTGGGAGAAGAGAGCCTAGGAGGAAATGAATTGTCTCCCATAAAAATTTCTCCAAGTTCTTCCTCCTGGGACAGTCTAACTCTGCCGGATGTGGTCTTGAAAGAAGGGGAGCTAAATGTGGGCACAAATCAGTGGTGGGGGCATTTGAGTGATCTCAGAAACATTAATTTACAGAATTATGAGATAGAAGTGATTCTAGAGATCAACTGATCCAATGCATTAAGATCCAAGAAAGTTAAATGATTTATCCAAGGTCCACACAGGTGCTAAGTAATAGCTAGGATACTAAGCGTGGTTTTCTGATTTCAAATTCAATCAATCAATTAATAAACATTTATTAAGTGCCCACTATATGTCAGGTAAATTGAGTGTTCTTTCCACTCCATCACTCTGCCCAAGCAAAGCCCTTCAACTAGTCTGACTCCCTCCATAATTCCATTGCCACCCCACGTACGCACACTGTGAATTCTAGTTCAACTGATAATCTCATTTCCCCCAACCCACATCTACATTTGCACTCTCAGCCTCTTCTCAGAATCACAACCCAAAAAGCCTTTGAATTTTGCTCTTACTGTCTCCTGCACATGGACCATTTGTTGTGCATTTTTAAAGAGGTGATTCAGGTCCCAATTGGTCTAGATGGCTTCTGAGGTCCCATTTAACCTAGAAGTTCTATTACCTTTGAGATGACCTGAGAACTAGATGTGAAACTTGAAGACAATCAACTCTATTCAGATCCACAAGAAGGATAGTCTCATCTCAAAGACAAGCTTTTCTATGACTTCAGTCACAGCAAGAATAATTTAAGTCATTACATGAGAACTTCTTGATTGAGAGAGTAATTAACAGGAAAAACAGGGGTACATGTCAGGCTTGTCTCTGTCTTTTTGTCTTTGCTTATAGGGTTTTTCTGACCTGGTACATACTCTAGCCTCCCTTTGCACATCAGGCCATATCTCGTGTCCTTTAAGACCTAGCTTAAGCCTTATGTTTTCCAAGAACACTTTCTGCCTGAACCTGTCATAGACCTGCTTTTATGGAGTCCTCTTGTGAGTCTTCTCTCTCCACACCCTGCCCCCTGCTCTCCTTTCCAGGAAGAGACTACTAGGGGCTAAGAACTATGACATTTAGATAGACCATATGTCGGGTCTCTCATCACTGCCCCAGATGCTCCTCTTTATGGGGAGAATAGGACTTGGTATCTATTTAATCTCATGAACCACCAATGTTATACTTCTTAGATCCCATGCACTTCCTTATTAAGGCTCACCTTAGGGGTAAACCTAAACCTCTAGAGATCCATACCCACACATATCCACAAACCAGCAAACTTGGGGATCCAGGAACATCCACAAATCACTCTAACTTTCTCATAGCCTCACACAGTCACTTAACTTTCTTCATTATCTGTTATCTTTCTTCTTCTCCCTTTCCTCTCCCATTTCCCCTTTCTCCTCTTCTTCCTCTTCCTTTTTCTCTTCCTCCTCCTCCTCCTTCTTTCAATACAATCCATTACAAACTCTTAGGGGGCAAACTAGATAGAGAGCTGGTCTTGGAATCAGAAAACCTAAGTTCAAATCCTATCTTAGACACTTACTAGATGTGTGACCCTGGGCAAGTCACTTAACCTTCTCAGGTTTGGTTTCATCATTTACAAAATGTTGACAATAATAGCACCTATATCACAGGGTGATTGTGAGGATTAAATGGAATAACACATATCAAACACTTTGCAAACCTTAAAACACTGTATAGTTCAAAAAGGCAGTGCAGTTTTTTTTTTTTAACTTTTAACATTTATTTTCACAAAATTTTGGGTTACAAATTTTCTCCCCTTTTATCCCCTCCCCCCCCAAACCCAAGCATTCTAGTTGCCCCTGTGACCAATCTGCTCTCTCCTCTATCCTCCCTCCCTGCCCTTGTCTCCGTCTTCTCTTTTGTTCTGTAGGGCCAGATAGCTTGGCAGTGCAGTTTTAAGCTACTAAAACTTAGAACTGCACTAAAACTTTTGGGATATCCTATTCTGTTCTACCATCATCATCATTTTTATTATCATCACACTTTTTCTACCAGTAACCAACAGAGCATCAATTAGACATTTGGGGATCTGGGAAAAGCTCAAAAAGTATGCTCTCAAATGAACTTTTTACATCAGATTCAATTGAGAGAGTAGAGAGAGACTCTGGGACAGTGATACCATCCTTCCAGGGAGGCTCTCATTGGAAAAGGAGTGGGGAGCATGATATAAATGGGTCAGAAAAGAGTTCTCCTTAGGTGTGACTGCTGTTTGTGTTCTCTAAATTTTAGTCCCCTGGAAGAAAGCCTTTATCATCCTACCTTAGTTATAGCTCTGATCAGCACGAGAAGGCTATTCTGACCATTTACTTATTGGCCAAGGATAATCATATGCAGTTGTAGGGACCTCTTGTCCAATACTTTCCCCTAATCAGACATATCTGAAATGTTGTGTCAGTTCTGGGACATTGACCAATAGAAGCACATTCAAAGGATGACAAGCAAGATAATGAAGACTCTAGAACATTTGCCACATCAGGACTGGTTCATAGGAATCCTGGATGTCTAGAAGTGAGAGGAATCTTAGAACCTCCAACCTGCTTAATTTACAGATCAGGAAAATGAAGCCCAAAGGAGGACAGTCATTTGGACACACAGGTAGAAAAAGATGGAGATGGGACTCAAATCCCTCTGACTCCAAATCTTGAGTTCTATAGGGTCTTAGAACCGTCTTCAAGTGTTCAAAAGATTATCATGAGAAAGAATAGGCATCCAGTGTCATCCCACACAGCAGAATTAAGACCAATGTGAATGACATTTTTGGACCACATCTGTAATTTCATTGGCAGAAAGTACTCCTCCTATGAAGGACAATCAGCACTTGCTGATTCAATCAATATCAATCAATCAAAAATATATTAAGTGCCTATTATGTGCCAGGCACTCTGCTAAGCGTTGGGGATACAGAAAGAGGCAAAAGCAGCTCCTGCCCTCAAGGAGTTTATAATCTAATAGGAGAGACAACATGTAAATATATACAAAGCAATCTACATATTTGATAAATAGGACATAAGAGGGTAAGAATTTAAATGATTATTGAGAGGCCTGAGGAAGGAAGAACTGACAGTCTTAACAGTAGCCTTGGGCACTGAGAAGTTAGGTGATTTGCCCAGGGTCATATAGCCAGTATGGATCAGAAGTAGGACTTGAATCCAGGTCTTCCAGACTCCAAAACCAAGACTTTCCATAATAAAAGTTGACCATTCTATACATTAGGAATGTAAAGAATTACCAAGAAGCAAATTTGGGAACAATTAAGGAAGAATTTCCTTAGTGAGAACTTAGTGAGAGCTTCCCAAAACACAAATGGGATTGTTAGAAATGGCTCATTCTTCTGCAGGCTGCACTCTAGACTTTATCTACCACACCCTGGAAATATTTTCAGTCCTCACTTTAGTCTTGGAATTCACACCCTGGAAGTATCCTTTACTCCTCTGATTGAGTGGCCCCTCCTAGAACCTCCATTTCCCCAGGATGCCCAGGTCAGTCATACCTTCATTCCTCTCCAGGCTGTACTCCAAACTTTCTCAATGAGGCTCCCCAAATAGGATATGTTTGTACTGCCCCCCTTTCAGTTTCTTTTTATGCATTATTTTCCCCCATGAGGATGTAAGCTCCATAAGAGTGGGGACTTTCTTTTTGTATCTGCATTCCCAGGACCTAGCACAGTGCCAGGTACCTAGTAAGTACATGATAAATCCTTGTTGACTGTTAAGTAAAGAGCTCCATTTTGTTTAAAATACTTGCATAAAGACAGGAGAGCCACTTCTCATGAATACTACAGAGGAGATTCCTACATAGAATGTGAGGTTAGAGGCAGTAACTTTTAAATTATCTTCCATGTCTGAGATGCTAGGCTACTAGGAATGAGATAAACAAACCACAGGTTCCTGGCCAGAGGGGGATTCTGCCATCTCAGACCCTGAGTATCCAGAGGGAATGAATTCATCTATATATGTGGCTTATGGTTTGCAAAGCACCTTACACACCTGATTTCATTTGAACCTAACATCAACCCTCTGAGGTAAGTGCTACAGACCCTATCATCTCTGTTTTATAGTTGAGGAAACTGAGGCTCAGAGAGATTAAATGGCTTGCCCTTGGTCATACAAGTAGTGTCAGTGCTGGTATCCTAACCCAGACTTCTTCTGAATCCAAATCCAAAACTCTTCTGAACATTATGATCTCTTTCAGGGAAGAAGGGAAATGAGAGGGCACTGGAGACCAACTTTTCACAGTTGTGCCACAGGCTGGCCCTAGGCTGACCCATCCTTTTCCAGTTGAGTTTGAAACATGATGCTTTTGAAAAGTTTCTACTTTTCCAGCCTTCTCATCTTCCTGCCACCCCCTCCAACCCTCAGCCCTGACTGCAACATTAAAAAGTCTCTGTTCAATACAACTGTCTGATTCTCCTCCTTGGGGAATTCCCTCTCCCCCTTTCCAGATTGCAAATAAAAGAGAAATAAAGCAAAACATTATAAATCGGAATTCGGCTGTCATAAATACCCCAGCAAACCATCCCTTTCTTTCTCCCACCTCCCACCAAAAAATGCTTTTGAAAGACAATTTCTGTGCTTAATGATTCAATTTGTGCAGACTTTGTCGCTATGACAATGAGAGGGACTCAAGGATGATAAAGAAAATGTCCCAATAAACCTTGTTTTTATTGATTTGTAAGCAGCTCAATTGTCTGGGAGAAACAGAAAGCCAGCTGACATCACTCGGGTCCCACTGGAATGCAGTGATAAGTGTCAGACGATTTTTCTTGCAGGCAATTTCTCTAGCTCTGTGATGTCTGCTTGCAAATTTAAAGTAAATGACATTCCATAATCTGGTAGGGATGTGAAGTAAAGTCTGCATTGTTTGCTTAAGCATTTAAAATAATTTTGCGTCTGAAAATTTCTCTGGTGTCTAGACAAGATGTATGGCTTGCTTACCTAAAATATTAAAATTTCATACTGTATGCCTTGCATAGCTGCTTTGGTTGTAAACATGCAGATTCAATTTAAGATCTGGGGCTTCTTTGAACAGCCTGTTACAATATTCTCACAGTTGGGGGAGATGACAGGGTTAGAGTTCTGGGATTCATAAACAGCATTGCTTTCTGGAATTGGAAGCATTGGACAGGGCCTGGGCTAGACCCTCACATGATTTTCATTCATTCATTTATCCATCTATCACATATTTCCTAACTTTATACCAGGTGCTCAGGATACCCTTTCTGAACACCACTGTTCCTCCCTAAACCACAAGGCAGTCATCCAACAGAAAGGCCAATACTTGCCCAAGATGGGGAAGTGGCCATCCATTCATTTGTTTAGCACCTACTGTATCTTTATCCCTATAACAGTACTGTAGAGGACATAATCCCTGCCCTGGAGGGACTCCCAAAATGGCTGGTGATACAAGGCATAATACAATACAAACCACATAAGAATATAAAGTAAAGGAGGTGTTTGTTAAGTTTGAAGGAGGGAATACTTCACTGAGTTAAAGAGGGCTCCACAACTGGACGTGATTGCTGACTATTCTTGACCAATAATAAAGTGGTCAGAATATCCTTCTCATGCTGATCAGAGCTAAAACTAAGTTAGGGTATTGTAGACTGTTGTCTGTGACCCTCATTTTACAGATGAGGACACTGAGGCTCCAAGAAGGGGTGGCAGCATGGGTCTGATGGAAAGCATCCTGGATTTGTTGTTAGAGAACCTGGCTTCCAATCCCACTACTAATATTTACTTTTATGACCCCGGGCAAATCACTTAATCTCTGGATGGGTCTCTGTAATTTGTCTGTAAAATGCAGAGGTTGGACTAGATTGATTTAGGGGTTCTTTCTAGCTCTAGACCTATGATCCCAAATGAATTGTTAAAGTTTATTTTTGTAGCAAATACCAGATCAAAAATTTGAATGAAAAAACACTAAGTAACTACTGTGTGCTAGACATCAGGGATACAGAAACCATCTCTACCCTCAAAGACTTAGGGAAACAATCCTGTAGAGGAATGATGGCCAGGGAAGGGATTTTTGGTCTAGGGTGTCATTGGGATTGTGAATGGAGCCATGGTGAGTAGGGTGGGGTGGGGTTGGGGAGGTGGTAGATATGTGCTGCAGTTGGGAAGCTGGCAAGATGCCCCAATAGGCCTAGGTTTTCTGGTTAAATAATAATAATAATGATAATAAATAACAGCTAATATTTATATAGCACTTTCAATTTTGCAGAATTCTTCACATATATCTTTATTTGATCCTCAAAACAACCCTGTGAGGCAGGTGTTATTATTATTATTTCCATTTTGCTGAGTCATTTAACTGGATGGTATGTGAAGCATATTATAAAACCCTGTGTTCTTTCCTCCACACCAACTGTTCTGCACAGTGCCCTTCTAATAATTCAGTCTACTCCCACTGATAACTGGCGATGATATCTCATCATGACATGGAAGTGACCCTGTGTTCTTGAAGGCTATGCTAGAGGAACATAAACTCTGGCAATCAGTCATTCAATCAATGAGTACTTTTTAAATATCTACGATGTACCAGACACTGTTAGGCCCTGGGAATATAAGCACAGAGAAGGAAACAATTCCCACTGGCAATGACCTTGTTAAGTCCCTAACAAAGCTGGAAAGTATTCAGTCTGAGGTATGGGCTCCTCATCTATTATTTTAGGAATAGCAGGGCTAAATTCTGAGAGACTCATCATCAGTTCATAGTGGGCTTGCAATCTGTCAGTGGAGGCAGAGTCTATGTGGATGATATGAGATTGCTAATGTACTAAAGCATTCAAGTAAGCTAAGTTCTGACTTTATTTTTAGCAGCCATAAAGCATTGCTGGAGAATCTCACCATTGCTAGGCAATTCTCTGCTCTCTGGATTGTGTATGTGACATCCTTCATGATGCTGGCTGTTGGAATACTTGGCATTGTCATTTCCAGATTTTCCTTCTACTTCCATAACTCAGCACTTTGAGGTTCATTCTATCCATTTTATTCCCCCAAATCTAGATTCTAAGGGCCCTTGTCTTCTGATCCTTAGGATATTCTTTCTTTTTTTACTCTGAGTTCATTGCCTGGTTCACATTCTCCAACTCCTTCTCAAATACTGGAGACTTCAACATGCGTGTGGATGTTCCCTAAAATAAAATACTCTTACCTCCCAATTCTTCAATATGCTCAACTTCCATGATCTATTTCTGTACTCCACCTCAGTTAAGTATAGGGATGAGCCTAGCAAGGATGGGGAACCTGTGACTTCGAGGCCACATGTGGCCTTCCAGGTCCTTCATTGCAGCCTTTTGACTGAGTCCAAGTTATACAGAACAAATCCTTTTATTATGGGGATTTGTTCTGTGACGTCTGAACTCAATCAAAGGGTTGCACTTTCTTCTCTCCACTTGCCTTTTGAAAAATTATTTATTTATTTAAAAATATTTTTCTTCTTAAATTTTGAGTTCCAAATTGTCTCCCTCCCAACCCTCTCACACCCACTGAGAAGGCAAACAATATATCAATTATACATGTGAAATTATGTAAAACATTTTCATATTAGCCATATTTTTTAGAATCAATAAAAATAAAGGAAGTGAGAAATTTGCACTGAGTTCATCAGTTCTTTCTCTGGAGATGGAGAGCATTTTTTCATCATGAATCCTTTGTAACTGTCTTGGATCATTATATTGATCGGAGTAGCTATGTCTTTCACAGTTGATCATCACTGCAACATTGCCATTGTATACAATGATCTCCCAGTTCTTCTCACTTCATTTTGCATCGGTTTATACAGGTCTTGCCATGTTTTTCTAACCACTTCCTTTCATCATTTTTTATAGTATTCCATCAGAATCATGTACTACAACTTGTTCAGCCATCCCTCAATTGATAAGCATCCCCTCAATTGCCAATTCTTTTGCCACTACAAAAAAGAGCTGCTATAAATATTTTTGTACATGTAGATGTGTTTCCTTTTTCTTTACTCTCCTTTGGGATACAGACCTCATAGTGATATTGCTGGGTCAAAGGGTATGTACAGTTCAATACCTATTTGGGCATCGTTCCTAATTGTTTTCTAGAATGATTGGATGAGTTCACTACTCCATCAGAAACTCATTAGTGTAGTTATTTTTCCCTCATCAACTCCAGTATTTGTCACTTATGATATATGTGAGGTGGTTGTTTTAATTTGCCTTTCTCTAATCAATAGTGATTTAGAGCATTTTTTCATATGACTATAGATAGTTTTGATTTCTTCTTCTGAAAACTGTTTATATTCTTTTATCATTTATCAATTGGGAAATGGCCCTTATTTTTATAAATTTGACTCAGTTCTGTACTCTATGTTTGAGAAATGAGACCTTTCTTAGAGTAACTAGCTGTAAAAATTCAACGTCTATGGTACCTTTTAGCATAATATAGTTGTGCTGATTATCTCTTTTAATTAGGTTTATTTTTGCTTTTACTTTGAGATCATGATTGCTATCCCTGCCTTTTTTTACTTCAACAGAAGCGTATTAGATTCTGTTCTACCCCATTATTTTAACTCGGTATACATCTTTCTGTTTCAAGTATTTCTCTTGAAAACAATGTATTGTTGGATTCTGATTTCTAATCCATCGTACTATTTGCTTCCATTTTATGGATGAGCTCATCCCATTCAAATTCACAGTTATGATTATTAACCATGTATTTCCCTCCACCCCATTTCCTTCTGTTTTTTCCTCTTTCTCTCTATCCTGTCCCTCCTCAAAAATTTATTTTGCTTCTTACTACTGCCTCCCTTTTATCATCCCTTCCCCTTTATCTTACCCTTTGCTCTTCTGTTTCCCTATTTGGTAAGTAACATTTCTAAACGCAAACTTTCTCTCTCTTTCTCTTGTGTGTGTGTGTGTGTGTGTGTGTGTGTGTGTGTGTGTACTCTTCCCTCTTTGAACCAATCCTGGGGAGAGTGAGATTCAAGCATTGCCTGCCACTCTTCCCAATTTTTCCTCCTTTGTAAAAGCTCATCTTTGTGCGCCTATTTTATGTGAGAAAATTTTCTCCATTTTACCTCTCCCAACTTCTCCCACTACATTCCTCTTTCTCACCTCTTTATTTTTTTGAAAGTGATTCCAATGTAATCAACTCACATCCATTCCCTCTGTAAACTCCTTTTAACCACCCTAATAATGATAAAGTTCTTAATTGTTAACATGTATCATTTTCACATGTAAGAATGTAAACAATTTAACTTTGAGTCCTTTTATGATTACCCTTTCATGTTTACATTTTTATGCTTCTTGAGTCTTGTCTTTGAATGTCAAATTTTCTATTCAGCTATGGTCTTTTCATCAGGAATATCTGAAAGTTATCTATTTCATTAAACATCCATTTTTCCCCCCTGAAGGATTACACCCAATTTTGCTGGGTATGTTATTCTTGGTTGTGATCTTAGCTATTTTGCCTTCTGGGATATCACATTTCAAGCCCTCCTTTAAGGTGGAAGCTGATAAAGTCTTATATGATCCTGACTGTGGCTCCACAATATTTGAATTGGTTGTTTCTGACTGCTCAAAGTATTTTCTTTTTGACCTGAGAGCTCTAGAATTTGGCTATATTATTGGCAGTTTGCATTTTAGGACCTCTTTCAGGAGGTGATTGGTGGGTCTTTCAATTTCTATTTTACCCTCTGTAAATAAGATATTGGTGCAATTTTCTTTGATAATTTCTTGAAAGATGATGTCTAGACTTTTTTTTGATTATGGCTTTCAGGTCATCCAATAATTCTTAAACTATCCCTCCTTGATCTATTTTTCAGTTCAGTTGTTTTTCTGATGAGATATTTCACATTAAAAATTTTTTTTTCATTTTCTGACTTTATTTTATTGTTTCTTGATGTCTGGTAGAGTCATTAGCTTCCACTTGCCCAGTTCTAATTCTTAAGGAATTATTTTTTCAATGAGATTTTGTACTAGTTTTGTCATTTGGTCAATTCTACTTTTTAAGGAGTTCTCTTCAATGAATTTTTGTGCCCCTTTTACCATTAGGCCAATTTTGTTTTTTAAGGTGTTATTTTTCATAAGTGTTTTTGGTGCCCCTTTTACGAAGCAGTTAATTCTCTTTTCATAATTTTGTTGCATCCCTCTCATTTCCCCCTCACCCCCACTTTTCCTCTACCACTCTGATCTCTTTCTTTTATTCTTCTACGAATTCTTGTTGGGTTTGGGTCCAATTAACATTTTTCTTTGAGGCTTTTTGGTAACTGCTCTCACATTTTTGCCTTTTTCTGAATTTGTCTTGGTCTTCCCTGCTGTTGAAGTAGAATTTTATGGTAAAAATTTGTTGTTGTTTACTTATTTTTCCAGCTTCTTTCTTGACTTTGAACTTTATTTTAAAGCTGGACTCTGCTTTCCTGGGGGTGGGAAGGCACTATTCCAAGCTTCAGGTTTTTTTGTGCTACTATTTTCAGAAGTAGTTCTAAGGGTGTCTGCAAGTTTTTGGTGCTTCTAAGAGGATATGACATTGGAAAAGGTATGGTCCCTCCTCTTCTGGTCTGTGCTCTGGTCTTTATCAAGAAAGGGCCCTTGGTCCCATGCAGCCACTAGTGCTTTTCTTTGCTTTGGAACTGTGACCAGGGTGCCTGCTCCCTTTTAACTAATCCCCAGTGTTCCTCTTAACCCTGGAACTGTGACCCAGAACTGCATATGGGCAGTGAGGTTGCCAATCAGCACCAGTCGTACCCAGTGCCAACAAATTGTCCTCTATAATCTCTTTCTGACCAATTGTCCAACCCACTTCCCATCTCTGGGCTCAGAGCTCCTGAAGTCATTGCTGCTGCAGCCACTATTACCTTAGCTGAGCGTGTAGACTCCAGAGAGGTCTCCATCACAGTCTCACAGTTATCTTCTGATGATTTCTTAAGTTTTCTTAAGGCCAGAAAAAATGTCTCACCTCAATCTTTTGTTGGCTCTGCAGCTCCAAAATTTGAGCTGAAGCATTATTTTAAAGTCATTTGGAGGAGAACATCACAAAAGTTCAGTTGAGTAGTTGTTCCTAGTCCATCACCTTGTCCTCCCCTCCACTTTCAAAAGAATTCTGTACATCCTGTCATATCCTAATCTTTTATCCTTCATCCCACCTGTCCCTGTACCATGCAACACCTAACCCTGTCTTTGTCCTCATCATGAGCTCTGATCTCTCTAGCTTTCAGTACTCTCCTGGACCCTCTCTCCTGCTCTAGCTACACTCACCTCCCATTCTAACCTTGAACTCCTTGGTGAACAAGGAAGAACTTCTGTCTCCTTTCACATCCCCTACTCTCTTCTTTTATCACTCACCACATGTTGCAAAACTCACCCCTACTGTCCTCCTCTTTCACTATTACTCATAAGCTGCAGAATAGAGCTAGAGGAAGTCACAAAACCATAGAGACTGTTTCTGCTACATATGCTTGTTACCTAATCGCAAGTGGGTCTCCTTTGTAATTAAGCAAATCTTCTACTCCTCCTTAACTGAGTCACCAGAGAAACCATTCTAAACATTCTTTTCTTTTCAAGCCTCTTGTAGCACCCCATTCCGAATGCCTCATATTTTACTGAAAAATGAGTCCATGATCTGCCTTTTCCTCATCCCACATCCCTTGATATCATTCCCCATTATCTTCTGCACTATAGTCTCTGATGAAGAGATGAGTTTTGCCTTTGACAAGTCAACCCTTACGTATTTCCTTGATCTTACCCCTTCCCCCTTGTTAGGGCAGTTAGGTAGTATAGTGTGTAGAGTGTCTGATGGAGAGTCAGGAAGACTTGAGTTCAAATTTGACCTTAGACATTTACTAGCCGTGTGGCCTTGGGTAAGTCACTTTATCCTGTTTGCCTCAGTTTCCTCATCTGTAAAATGAACTGGAGAAGGAAATGGTAAACCACTCTAGTATTTTTGCCAAGAAAACCCCAAATGGGATCACGAAGACTTGGATATGCCTGAAAATGCCTAAACAACCACAAAATTCTCCAGCAGGTGTTCCCCACTATCTGGTTCTTTCTCTTCCTGCTGCCTATAAACTTGCCCAAATCTCCCCAAACTTAAGAAAGAAAACCCTCACTTAACTGTATCTCTCCTCCCCTCTCAGCTAAACTTCTTGAAAAGGTTTTCTGTGCTGGTTGTTTGCACTTTTCCCCATCTCACTCTCTTCTAAATCTTCTTCAGATACAAATCCCCAGGTAAAGATATGGCATAGACCCCTGCTCTCAAGGAACTAACAATCTAATTGGAGGAAGGACAAGTGCACAGATAACTGAAACAAAGTCAGCTAGGTGCAATGCTGACTCCAGGCAAAGTTTCAGTGAGAAATTTGAGGAGGCTGAGATCACTTTCAGCTGAAAATACTGCAGGGGATGAGAGTTGAGAAGATTTCAGGGAGTGGGTGGCATTTGAGTTTACCTTGAGAGAAGGAAGTATCTTTGAGAAGTAGATAAGGGATGGGGGAATGTCCTAGTTAGACATGGTGTGAGAAAAGACATGGAGATAGTCCATTGCAGGATGAGAATGGGGGGGGGGCAAGACAGACAGACGGACAGAAAGAGACAGAGAGACAGAGACAGAGACAAAGAGACAGAGACAGGCAGAGAGAGAGACAGAGACAGAGATGGAGAGGAGAGAGAGACACAAAAAGGCTGTCCATATTTGACTTGACACATAGGGTACACAGTGGGGAATTATATAAGATAAGGCCTGAGAGATAAATTGGAGCTAGATGGTAGAAACTCTTGAATGCCAGAATCAGGAATTTTTAATTTGATTCAGTTGGTAATAGGAAACTACTGAAGTTTTCTTCATAGAGAATGACATGCTGATAGGATCGTGTTATGAATTTCCTTACGTGAAGGATGGATAGAAGAAGGAAGAGAAGAGAGGCAAAATCTGGCATCCTCACAAGGCAGAGGCATTGGCATTTTAGGAACACTGTCTGATTCTTGCTTCTGTGGATGGGCTTCCCACTACAGGGAAGCTCTTCAGGGCTTGTGGCCCTTTATGTGTATTGGAGGCCTTCTCCATCCTTCCCCCTCCCTGCCCAGCATCCCCTTTGGTTGTGCACACAATGCATACGAATTGTGCAAACCCAGACTGACAGCCTCATTTACTTAATCTGGCCTTTGGGATTGGGGCACCAGTGATTGAGGAATGGAAATCCCACCCCCCCTCCCAGCTTCCTGCAACTGGCTTGAGTAAATGGTTCTATCTCTCTCTCCTCTCCCTCTTATTGTTCACCCCTCCATCAGCAAAGCCTCAGCTCCATGGGTTGCTTCTTGACTGGCACTGCTCCAGATTAGGAATGTAGGCTGAGCTGGTAGCCCAGGGCTGGCTGTGGTTGAAAGGAGTGGCTGCCCAGCATCATGTTGTCTCTCATTATATGACCTGGGGATCTTGCAGCTAAACACAGGGTCACCCACTGCCCATGCTCCAAGAGGATCCTGAGTGAATTCAGCTGCCAATCACATTGTCTGCTCTGGAAACTCACCTGGGTTAGCAGATGAGACCAGGGCTGACACACAGAAGGCCAACTAGTTATTAAAAACTCTCTCAGCTGGAAGGTATAAAAGTATAACATGAAATAATATCTGAGACAGATCTTTGACAAGTTAAACACGCTCTACATACAATACACATACACAAGGCATTATTATTATTGTTCTGGAAAGTCTTGGTGTGGGTGGAAGAGTTCCAGTAGACCAAGATTAGCTTCTTTCTTGTCTTAATTTAAGTCTTTGGAAGCCATGCTGTATAATTAGCAGGAAGAATACTTGATGAAGAGTCTGATCCCTGGGTTCTGATCCCAGCTCTACCCCCAACTCTCTCTGTGATCTTGGGTAAATCCTGTCTCCTCTCGAGGCTTCAGTTTCACAGTTTCAGAGGATATCAGAGCTGGAAGGGGCCTTGAAGATTATTTTATTCAATCCCTTCATCTGTCACTGGAGGCAGCATCTACATGGTGAAACTGAGATCCAATCAGGGAAAATGATTTGCCCAGGGTACTGAGTTAGTTGGTAGTTTGGATCCACATTTCCTGATGCCAAGTCCAACTACACCCTATGTTAAAATGAGGTAACTAGATGAAGCAGTTGCTAAGATCTCTCCCAGGTCTGCCATAAGGTTCAAGTAATGTAATGAGAGGGAAGAAAATTTAAGTAAATTAAGAAAAATGTTATGAAACATAATGTGGCATAGTGAATAGAGAGGTGGGTACAAGTCTAACCTCTATAAATGCATTTTTAAAAGTATAAATGATCAATTATATTACTGGAATCAGCTTTACTCACATGCTACAGTAGGAGACCTGGATTTAGAACTGGAAGACCTGGGTTCAAATGCTGACTTTGCCATTGACTCCTTTTATGTATGTCTTTGGATAAGTCATTTAACTTCCTTGGGCTCTTGGGTTTCCTCATCTATGAAATGAAGGAATTGGACTGGATGATCTCTGGGTGTTCTTCTAGCTCTAGAGCTTTTATCCTGTAAGTAATTGGGGGGTGGTGAGAGAATTAGAAACATTATAAGAATCTACTACCTTCTTTCCCATCCATTTTCTTTTCTTTTTTTTTTTAATTTTGATTTATAATATCCCATCCATTTTTCTAACCAAATAACATTATTGTGATAATGATTTGGGTGTTTTATGAGAGATGATTTCTCTGGGCAAGGAGCAGATCTGGGAGTCATAGTGAGACTGTCTTTCTAAAGCTGATAATCATTTCTCAGGATTTGTTTGTTTGTTTTTCCCATCTTCTTCCTATCAATCAGATAGATTGAGTCATGATCAGAAGGCAGCCCCCATCTCCAGCTTGACCTATGGTTTCAGTCCTGTGTGCTTGAAAGGAGGGAATGCCCAGCAGCATGGGCTTCAGTTCACGAGCAGAGGCAATCCCCAGATGCAGTGTGGAATAGTAGGTAGAGAGCTGAATTTAGATTTAGGAAAAGCTAGGATCAAGTCTAGTCTTTGACATGTTACCAATCCTGCAAATTATAGATGAATGAGCAATATTCATTGACAGAGCAAATTTCCACACCGGAAGTTCAATGAGCTAGTAGTTCTGGATGTAAAGAAAAAAGAAGAAACAGTCTAAGTTTACAGTTAGGCAAAAGAATGACATGAGCAAGACATCTGGCATTCTGCCTTAGAAGTCACAGAGTAGTCAAATGCTCAACCTTCCACCTTTTCTAAAAGGAGCCAACCTGAATCTACTTACCTTCCATGCTCAGGTCATCAGCCCTTGGCTATCCACTGAAGTCCTCATTTTGGGGAAGCAGAATCAAATCACTCACCCAACAAACATTTATTATCAGCAGCAACAGCATTGTCTAGCCTTGGAACCAAGAATCCCAGCCCTGAGACCAACCCAGAGGCCTCTTAGGCAAGTCACTTTGTGCCTCATCTCTCATCTCTAAAATGGGAATAATAACACACCACCTAGATGTTTCTGGTAAGTCCAAAGCCCTATGGCATGAGCGTTTCAAAGTTATATATCCCCAGTGGAATGTAAGCTGGAGCAGTTTACATTGAGAAACATAGGGTTATAGTGGGTAGCAAGCACACTGGACTGGGAGTTGGAAGCTTCTGGGTTCAAATCCTACCTTAGGCATTTTGTGGTGGTGTGACCCAGCTACTCACTTAACTTCTCTGTGCCTCAGTTTCCTTACTTATAAAACAAGGAGGTTTGACTGGAAGGTCCCTTCCAGCCCTAAATCTTTGATCTTACGATCCATTAAGCTCCTTGAGAGTGTTTTCTCTCTGTATACCTAGCATAGCATATTGCACATATTGGCAGGTAATAATTGCTTGATGATGGTTATTTTATTACTAATAATATTAATCAATTATATTATTATAAATTTATAAATTATATTTATCATATGCTATTCATAGATTGTTATTTATATATTTATATTATATAATGTATTACATTATAATTACATTAGCATAATATATTTATTGTGTATAATATTGCTATTATTGTTATTATTAGCCACAAGAGCAGTACAAGGATGAAGAAAGCATGCTTCCTGCCCCTATGGAATTTGCAATTTAGTTGAGGAAACCTCATCTATACTCTTGGGGAGAGAACTCACAATACAAGGGAGAACATAAGGCAGACAAGTGCTTTGATGTTTATCAACATCTTGTGGTCGTGTCAGTGTGTGCACTCAGTTCATGGAGGCAGATCCCAGACCCTTTGCAAGGTTGTTAAGAGTTGCTGTGGTCCAAAGAACCCATTACTCTGGGAATGCTTAACTTGTCTCATCTTTGGAAGTGTAGGAATAGCCTGTCACTGTACCCAGACTTGAGCTTTTTTATCTTGGTAGGGACTACTAGAGTTTGGATGCCACTGACAGGCTTCAAGAACTCAGGGTCCCTTCCATATCAGGGGGACCCATGGGGAGGGTGGTTGTAAAGGGAGCTATTATCATAAATGTCAAATGTGTGATATAGATCATACAATAGGAGCTCGGATGGGTGAGATGTTCTGGGAAGGCTTTACAGAATGGTGTATAAGGGAGATGGAAAGATGGGTGCAGAGGAGGAAGGAGGGGACTTCAGGTACAGGGAAGTGGCATAAATCAAGACTCAGAGACAGAAGAGAATGTGGTGATATATTCTCTTCTCAATCCTGTTAGAACCATCATAGTACTGTAATTTTAGAGGTAGAAGGTACATTGTTGTTCACTTGTTTTTCAGTTGTGTCCAACTCTTCGGGATCCCATTTGGGTTTTTTAGCAAAGATACTAGAGGGATTTGCCATTTCCTTCTCCAGCTCATTTCACAGATGAGGAAACTGAGGCAAACAGGGTGAAGTGACTTGCCCAGGCTCACACAGCTAATAAGTGTCTGAGGCCACATTTGAATTCTAGACCCACTGCCTATCCACTTCGCCTCTTAGCTGCAGAATGTGGATTAGAGATCATTTTTTTTTAATAGATGAAGAAATAGATGTAGAGAGGCTTGCCCAAGGTCATACAGGTAGGCAGGAAGTGACAGAACCTGGATTTGAACCCAGGTCCTCTGACTCCAAATTCAACATTCTTTCTACTGCATTGATGGGCAATCATGGGACAACATAACTGTTGAAGTAGCCAGTGTGTGCTCATATGCCTGGAGTCATTTGCAGGAATTCACTGGGTTTTCCCAAACCTATTACTCTCAACCCAAATCAGGTGACAAGGTTTTTGCCAACTTTGTCATTACCTTACATCTACAAGCCGCACCTAGTTTTCCTTCCCTCATGTTTGGCCAAATACTTGCAAATATTTACTTGACACCTGGGCAGGGAAGTGTCTCAGCAGTTCATTCCTGATACCATTTCTGTAAGCTATGAGGATGGGACCTTTCCGTATATCCACCTGGAAGCGCCTGAGGAGTTGATGGGAACTCTCAGCTATTAGTCAGACTGGGAAAATCCACAAGACCATGGAATTCAAAGGTGCTATAAGTTCTGGAAAACATTTAGTCCAACCTCTTATTTCAGATGAATAAAGCATTCATTGTCAAGATGGTCAAAATACCTAAAGGGTGAAATGGCCCAGTCACACAGATAATAAGAAGTAATGATAGATACCTAACAATGACATAGGACGTTAAGCTTTGGAAAGTGATTTATATACATTACGAGATGTGGCATGGTGCAATAGATTAAGGGAGCAGCTGACCTTGGTACCAGGAAACCTGGGTTTGAGAAATGTCTTTTATATCCACTGGCTTCATGAGGCTGGTTAAGTCATTTAATCTCTCATTGCTTTAAACCAGTGGTGTCAAACTCAAATTGAGACAGATGCCTGAGAGCTGAGTATTGACCTAGAAAACCACAAATTGACATTATCTATGTTCTTTTGTATTTTTGTTTATTTTTTGTTAAAAATTTCCCAATTGCATTCTACTCTGGTTTGAGCTGTACTTGGGAGTTGTGGCCAATGGGTAGGGAGTCTGACACCTCTGCTTTAAGACATTCTCTCAGATTAGGTTTCAGAGAAAGGACTCATCTGTTTTGGAAGAGGGAGTTCCTTATCTAAAGCCCCTACCACCAAAGAGATCACAGGTCCTATCCCTTTACATAATTGTCCATTTATGCAACAGTACTCTTAGGCTTGTACTACAGGTCTTACTATTTGCATTTTGATGAGTCTCCCTTGACTTGCCCATGGTCACAAAACTAACAAGTGACAAAAGTGAGCTCTCTTGACCTTTTCCCGTTACACAATACTGCCTTGGGGGAGGAAATTGGGATTGAAGTCAAGGGGTTCTTACTCTAAAGCCAATGTTCTTCATCCCAGAGTCACTGTGGAGTTTTACTTTATTGACTTGGCCAACTAATTTGCTACTTCTTGGCTTATTAGCAGTCACCATAATAATAATGACATTTATATATATCACTTTGATGTTTACAAATTACTTTCTTCACAGCCACTCTATGAAGTAGGTTCATGTTAATTACTATCAGCCTCATTTTACAGAGGAGGAAGCTGAGGCTTTAAGAACTGGAGGGACTTGCTGAGGCCACTGAAGTATTGGCAGAGCCAGAATTCCAACGACTCTCTCTTGACCCTGAGTCACTGCTCTGTCCCTAGCCTTGCCATGCCTCCAGTAGTCCAAGAGGCAAGCTGGACCTCTGGAGCAATCCCATGATCTTACCTTTGGCTGTTTTTCACATCTTCTTTCCCTCCCTTGTGCCAGCTGTGAAATACATTCACCAGCCAACTGTGGGATTTCAGCTGAAAGGACAATTTGGAAGCAGCTTACAAGCCCCAGTGGTATATCAGTGTGACTTAGATCAATACTCTCATTGATGCTTTGAACCCCACCAAGCATCGATTAAGTCTAGAGGTATTGGAGGGGTGATTAAAAGTGGCCACTGGCTCCCTCATTGCTTGAAGGCCACAAAGGAAACCTTTTCCTTATAGCAGAAGCAGAAAGGAGTGGGCTCCTCATTGATGACTTGCTTCCCTCTAGCTGAGCCCAGGACCAAGGAGGCCAGTGATGACAGAAGCTGATGGAGGCAGTAGAGGTCTCCCATCCAGCTTCTCCATCCTGGTCAACATCAGGTCTGTTCTCCAGGGCAGCTTAGCATTCTCCAGGAATGGAACCACATATATCTTCTTCCTTCTCTGTCAATTGGACTCTTGGGAGTGTTCTAGCACACTGCCAAGCCTCTTGTCATTTCATCTCTCTCAAAATGGCATCTAAAAATATTAACTCATTTAAGATTTTTTAATAATTATTTTTTAATTCCACAAACATTTTCTATGTACCTACTGTATCCTAGGTACTGGGGATACAAAGCAAAAAACAAAATGGTCCTTTTCCTCAAGGCATTTTTATTGTTGATTTTTTTTAAAAGCTTTAGTGTATACAGAATTTCTTGGATCAATGGCATATAAGATGGCTTACTTCTGTGACTGTGGATACACTGAGTATGATGACTCTCTGAGCTTTCTGACCACTCCCCAAATCAAAAAGAAGGGTCATAATATAATCAGTTAGTTTAGCATCTGTTCAGTGCAGTGCCTGGCACATAGTAAATACCTAATAAATTTTTATTGATTGATTGATGGAAGTCAGAGAGCTGGAGTTTGAATACTAGCTCTGCTACTTACAAAGTGGGCCCACCACTTAACTCTTGTGTAAAGGAGGGGAGTTGGCCTCTTGCCTCTGTTTCCTCTTGTGTAAAAGGAGGGGAGTTGGATTGAATGGCCTCCAAGGTCCCTATTTAGGTCAAAAGCTATGATCCTGTGGTCTTAGTTCAGTGCCAAATGTCCTCAGAACGTTTTGTGTGAATGTCTCCTTTGTACTTAGCATACTCTAGCTTGTTTTAACGTTATTAGTTTACATATCTTACTCTCCTACTAAACTGTATCTGGTCCTTTCAAACTGGAAAAACCCTGAATATGAATTTGGTCCAAGGACGGATGTAACTTAGCTCGTCACCAGGCCAGCCAAGAGAAAGATAAATACTTTGACCATCTTGGTATGGTGGAAAGGATGCCGGGAATTAGATTCAGGAAGACCTGGCCTCAAATCTTTGTTCAGATGCTTGTTGGTTATATGACCCTGGATAAGTCATTTTACCTCTAGGGACCTCTGTTTCCTCACCTTTAGACTTGATGACCTCCAAAGTCCTTTCCAGTTCAAAATGGAGGATTCTTTGATCCTCTGATAGAGGGATTGTGATTTGCACTGGAGGGAGGAATACCTACACTACCAAAATCACAGATTTTGGGGGAACCAAGGAAAACATCATTAAATTTAAAAGGGGAGATGATAATCTTGACACCAAATTGGATTAGACACAGTAATTCTGATTCCCGGTTCTTGTTATTTTCCTATAGTAAGCTCCATGAGGGTAGGTAGTCTGTCACCTCAGTTTTGTGATTCCCTCAGCATCTGACACAGGGTCACACATGCAGTAGGCATTTAATGTTTGTTGAATTAAACTGAATTGAATAGATCTTCTCTAGTTTTTAGATGGCTCAAGAAACTGCTTTAAGCAGAATGAAAAAGCAATGCTCACAATAAGAGAGAGCAGCCCATCTATATTCAGTCTGGAAATCAGTGTGTTCACATGCTCTCACAGGACTTCTGAATGAGTGTGTTTACCAAAGGTGTTAGGAGCCTGTCAAGGAAAGAGAATCAGCCAGGTCCAGACACCTACCTTTATTTACAAAGGAAACTTGTTTCATGTGCTAGTTTGCCCTGTTAATTGTTATCTGGGCAAGGCCTCCATGTATGTACACAAAGTGGGGGTAGGAAACCTGCCTAGCAGACAGCTTTGCAGTCTGCTCTTCTGTCTCTGGGCATGTGGCTAGTACAGACACCACCAGACTGAAGCTTGCTCAGGTCTGCTGGAATGAATAGGCCCTGTGTTTCAAGAATCCTTCAAAGGCTCTGGGCTTTCATTGTTGGGAGTATTTCCCTTCCTACAGATTATACATAACCCTTCCATACTTTCCCGTCCCTTGTGATTCTGTCTTTCCCCAAACAGAAGATCTGGGGGGTGCGGTGAGGGGCTCAATGTTGTAGGTGTTGTCACTGGATCATTTTTCAGTTGTGTCTGACTCTTCTTGACTCCATTTGGAGTTTTCTTGGCAAAAACACTGGAGTGCTTTGCTAATACCTTCTCCAGCTTATTTTACAGATGAGGAAACTGAGGCAAATAGGTGACTTGCCCAGGATCACATAGCTAGCAAGTGTCTGAGACCAGATTTCAATTCAGGAAGATGAGTCTTCCTGACTCCAAGCCCAGTGCTCTACCCACAGCACCACTTAGATGCTCCTGCAGGAGAGTCAGAAGCTCAAAGATTTAGAGCTCAAAAGGACCTTTGAAATGATAGTGCAACCTTCTTATTTTAAAACTGAGGAAACTGAGGCTTAGAAGGGTTAAACTGATTCTCCTCCTGTTACACAGGCAGTAAAGTGCAAGAGGTAGGATCTGAAACCAAGTTCTGTGACTCCAAAGTCAGAGACGTCTCCCGAAATGGTGTTGCTTGGTCTTGCTGAATGGTTCTCTCCATGCATCTGTGTCTGTGTGCCTGTGGCCAGGGAGGTGGGTTTAAATGATTTCTCAAGGCCTCAATCTTTAATCAATAAGAATTTATTAATCACCTCCTTTGTGCAAGGTCTTGTGATATGCATTGGGGACACAGTCAAAAATGGAATGATACCTGCCCTTAAGGAGCTTCAATTCTTTTAGAAGAAAGAACACATACAGAAAGCAGCTTTGTATAGAAAGGTGCTGAGTCAATGCCTTTGTGTGGTGAGATTATTGAATCACCAAGTCAGAACTAGAAGGAAACCTTAAGGTCATTTAGTGCAGCCCCTTCTTCTGAGAGATGAAGAAATAGGGAAGGTTGTGTGACTTGCCCAACCTCACAGGAGTATTAAGGAATAATTAGGATATGAATATACTCCACCCATCTCCCATTATAACAAGCAACTTCTCCCTGGTGTGTTTGGGAGTGGAGGGGTAGGTGGGAAAGGGATACTAGGCTGTGTGGCAGGCCCCAGGGAAAGCTGTCTGAGGTTTGGGGTATTTGAACACTGAAGATTCATCCTTGACAACACTTTCTGAATCTTATTATCTCAGGTGAATCTAGATCAAAGTTCTGAAAGAAAAGAAGACCAGAATCAAGGCAAGACAGTGATATTCCACCTTAAAGGGGCAAAGGCTACATAGATGTGGACTTAGTGACAACCTTTAAATTGATCAAATGACCGGCTGTCAATCATTTCCATTAAGGACAAATTTTAAAAAGAAATAGCTTGGAATTGCTGTCTGAGGTTTTAGGTAGATTGCGAGACTTTTTCCTCTTTTGGTTATTGAAGGTTATTAAGCATTGAAATGGGAAAGATGATAGATATTCCTTCTCCAGAGTTCTTAAAATGAAAAAAAAAAACACCTGTCATCTGACTGAGAGAGGTGCCTATGGATGCAGGGATGAGTTTACTTTTCAAGGTCTAGTTAGTCAACAAGCATGTTATTGCTTGTATGTATTAATTGCTTACCATGTGTCAGGTGTTGTGCGAGGCACTGCAGTTACAAAGACAAAAATGGAACAATCCCTGCCTTTAAGAAGTATATAGTCTAGGGGGGCAGAGCCAAGATGGCGGAGTAGAAAGACGCACATACACATAGCTCCGAACCCACAACTCACAGAACAGCTAGAGGGGACCAACTCACCGTGAATTCTGCACCCAGAGGCCATGGAATATTGGAGCGAGGGAGATTTCTGTTCCAGAGAGACCTGCAAAGGTCTCTTGCGGGGGGTCCTTCGCGCTGCGGACTGGGCGCCGGGACTGGGAGCAGAGGGCAGCCCTGCAGCGGCCACGACACCGTGAGGAAAAGATCCGAGCAGGCTACGGGGACAGGACCTCTAGCGGCCACGCGGGTCCCTCCACCCACAGAGGGACCTGCAAACCTCTCGCAAAAGGTCTGTCCAGCTGCAGACGCGGAGCCCAGCCCAGACCTGCGGCGGCTCCGAGAGGTACAGATCCGAGCAGGCTTCAGGGACGGGATCTCCAGCAGCAGCACAAGCCCCCCCACCCACAGGTGACGAGGATCGGTGAGAGAGTCTCTTTGGCGGGTCGAGAGGGGAGTGGGGTGCCCCCATGGCTCGGGCCCCCCAGGAGATAGAAGCTGAGAGGCGGCTGCAGACAGGGGCTCCCCAAATGGGCGGGAGCCTGGATCCATTGTGGAAGGTCTGTGCATAAACCCCCTGAGGGAACAGAGCCTGAGAGGCGGCCCTGCCCTGACCTGACCATCTGAACTTAATTCTCACACTGAATAGCAGCCCTGCCCCCGCCAAAAGCCCTAAGGCGGGAAGCAGCATTTGAATCTCAGTCCCCAAACGCTGGCTGGGAGGACCAGGAGGCAAGGTGGGTGTGAGGAGAATATTCAGAGGTCAAGCCACTGGCTGGGGAGAATGCCCAGAAAAGGGAAAAGAAATAAAACTATTGAAGGGTACTTTCTCAGAGAAAAGACACTTCCTCCCTTCCTTTCTGACGAGGAAGAACAATGCTTACCATCAGGCAAAGACACAGAAATCAAGGATTCTGTGTCCCAGCCCACCCAATGGGCTCAGGCCATGGAAGAGCTCAAAAAGAATTTTGAAAATCAAGTTAGAGAGGTGGAGGAAAAACTGGGAAGAGAAATGAGAGGGATGAAAGAGAAGCATGAAAAGCAGATCAGCTCCCTGCTAAAGGAGAATCAAAAAAATGTTGAAGAAATTAACACCTTGAAAACTAGCCTAACTCAATTGGCAAAAGAGGTTCAAAAGGCCAATGAGGAGAAGAATGCTTTAAAAAGCAGAATTAGCCAAATGGAAAAGGAGATTCAAAAGCTCACTGAAGAAGTATATAGTCTATCAGGAGACACAATATTTACACATGTAAGAATATGCAAGACACATACAATGTAGATGTAGGATGCCTTTGTATGGGAGGGCACTAAGTCAATATACCCAAGTGATGGCTGTTCACTACTGCATCCATGTTATTACCCAAAGTGAAGGACCCTGGACTCTGCAAGACCCACTTCTTCCATCAAACCTTAGCTGGTCACCCCAGTTCTCATTGATTTCCTCCTCTGATCTGTCCCATCTACAGTCTATACCACATAGATTGCATTAAATTATAGCCTGCCTTCTATCATTCCCAAGATGTTTCCTTGTGTTAAAATGTTATTTCCCCCGAAGGATTTTAAAACTCTTGGATAATAATGATTATGATCTCCATCATAATAGCTCATCATTCTATACTCACTTTAAAGCTTACAAAGCACTTTCTTTGGAATAAACCCGTGAGGGAGGTAGCAAATATTTTTATCCCCACTTAGGAAATGAGGAAACTGAGGTTTAGGATGATGAAATGACTAGTGACACCCAGGGAACAGCAAACCTGAGCAACTATGTAGAACAGTGTATGATAGAATGCTGGGCTTGGAGTCAGGAAGACACGAATTGACATCTAGCCTCAGACACTTACTAGCTATGTAACCCTGGGCAAAACATTTAACCTATTTCTGCCTCAGTTTCCTCATCTGTAAAATATAATAGCACCTACTTTCCAGGGTTATTTGTAAGGATAAAATGATAAAATGGTTATTTATAAGAATAAAATGAGCTAATATTTATAAAGTGATTTGCAAACCTTAAAGTGTTATGCAAATGTTAGTTATTATTGTTAGGATGATTATTATCAACAACAGATTCATCAGTTTTCCCTATCATAGCACTTTGTGGCCCTTGAAGTTTGGGATTTTATCTTATATTTTTTCTGCATCTCCACACCACCTAGTACAATCCAAAGCACACAGTAAGAGCTCAATAAATCCTTGTTTGATGGATTGCCCTCATATCGTCTGTTTTAATAGCACTGCCAAAGAATGGGATAATCAGTGAGAGCTGAAGGGCAGTCAGAGTGACAATTCAAGGTGGAATTTTGCAAAGGATTGAGGAAGGGATGAAGGAAATTCAATAAGCATTTAGAGAGGGAGTGTTGCCTAATGGGTAGTGTGCTGAACCTGGAATCAGTGGGATTTAGGTTTGATTCCCATCTCTGACACTAGCTATGTGAGCGTGAGAAAATTACTTAAAAATAATAACTGACATTTAGGAAACACGATATATTTTACATTTTACATTTGAGTTCTACCACAACCCTGTAAGGCAGATAGATGTATAACAAATAATGGTATCCCCATTTTACAGATGGACAAATTGAGACTCAGAGAGATGAAGTGACTTTGACTGCTATCACATGATTCTTAAGTGTCCAAGGTGAGATTTGAACCTGGATTGTCTTCAATTCTTTTAGGATATATCAAAGTGGGTACTTCCCAACCTCATTGATACAGATAGATAGCAACTATTTTAAGAGTAGGGACTTACATACCATTTCAAGAACCTAGTAAGAATGTCCTAAATAAGTAGTAATTGTTTCTCTTTTACCCAGGAACTCTGAAGGTCTGCCCCTCCCAGTTTAATTTTTTTTTTTTTTGGATTAAAGGGGTTGTCCCTTGAGTAACTACTTAAAGAAGCCTATTCATTGAATGGGTATATCTCACTCAAAGTGAGAATGTGATAAGACCTTAGCCTGAAAGGGCCAGGATCTCACATTGCATCCTTGATCATCTCCAGCCATCCTCATGAATATCAGGCCACTGGACCCAGATGGCTCAGGAGAAGAAAGTGGGATTGGTGATGTTGCACAGCCCTCTCTCACTCAAATCAAAATCAACTGCAAGTCATGTCATCATCTTGATGCCATGGTCCTCTTCGAGAATGAGGGACAAACAAAAGAATATCTTAATATCTGAATTCCTAACAATTAGATCTATCTACAACTTGGAATGGAATGCCTTGAGAGACAGTGACTTCAAGAAAGGGCAAGATGACCATTTGTCAGGCACGTGTTAGAAAAGATTTTATTTTTCTTATGTGGGCTGAACTAAATGTCCTCTGAAGTGTCTTTCAACTCTAAGATTCTTTGATTTTCTAAGTCCAGTATGCTCATTCACCTTTGATGTCTACCTGGCACTCAACTTTCACTTATGGCTTCAAAAATCTGTGGCCCACACCCAGTAAACCATCTTGGCAGATGGACTAAACCAGGTTGAGGGTAACTGACAGGACTCAAACCCAAAGGTGAGTTAGGTGGGATGTCTACATCAAGCATGTGAAGACTTCCCCTGGCAGAATGGGTGGGTGAGAATAATTTGTTCCAAAGGCCATGAAGGCAGCTGAAGCAGCGCTGTGGATTGTTTAGAGCTTGGTCAGATTTCAAAGATGCCAAGGTTATCTGCTGTATCCCTGGCAATAACCAGTTATCTTGACTTTTGCCTTGCCACTGGATGACTCTGAAGAGAGAGTAAGGCTAATGATGGTGTTCAACTCTGCCACACTTAAATCTAATTCATGCATAAGTCAAGATACCACTCATGATATCATTGGTCCTCTTTGAAAACAAAAGACAAACCACCACAACAACATTAATATCAATCTACCCCACTAGTTCCCTTATCTTCCCTATTCAAATGATTGCTAGTTCAGCATATTTAGCCTTTGTCTCTGCTGAGTGAGCTCCAGTCACACATCACCAACTACCTATTAGACATTTCCAGCTGGATATCCCATACCCATCTCAAACTCAGCATGCCATTATCTTTTCCCTAAAATACACACCTCGTTTGAACTTTCCTATTACTCTCAAGGGTCCTACTATCCTTCCAGTCACCCTGATTTGCAACCTCAATTGTCTCCTTACTCCGATAGTTTGCTAAATCCTGGAATTTCTTCCTCTACAATGCTTTTCACATATATCCCCTTCTCTCCACTCCCACTCCCAAAACTATAATACCAGGCCATCATTATCTTTCACCTGGCCTATTGTAATAAACTTCTAATTGTTCTCTCTTCCTCATGTTTCCTCACTTCAACCCATTCTCCATATGGTTGCCACCAAGGGATATTCCCAAAGTATTGCTTTTACCAGATTATACTTGCCTCCCATTCAATAAATTCTGATTATTCCATATTACTGCTAGAATCAAATATGTACCGCTCTTTTTGGAATTTCAAGCTCTTTACAACTGGCCCCATTCTTATCTTTCCAGGCTTGTTATACATTACTCCCTTCTCCTCACTCTACAATCCAGCCATACATAGATAATGGTAATATGTGGTTTTCTAAGTCAATATGTGTCCTGCAAGGATCCTTATGTTAGGCTTAGTGACCCCATTTTCATTTGATTTTGACAGTACCTTCTCATATGATAATACCGGCGCCTACAAAACCCATTTTTGACATTAATATTCTTCCAGTGACTCTGTTAGAGATAATATACAAGGAATGTCATAATCACCAAAGAATCCCAATTGCACATGACTGAAGGGCAATGGTGAGTATAGGTAGACCTTAGCATCTTATCAACAGTGATCTGAATTCAAATGGCAAAAAGATATCCACAGGGAGCTGCATGATCCTCTCATAAGTGCAGATTGCAAACTAGCTTGTTTCCTCATTCTAGGCAATTCCAAATCACGTCTTTCCATAAATCATCTCTAGAGAATCTATCCAATGCTCTGGAGCCACCCTTCTGTCTCTTCCCTTACCCCTTAGGAAGTTATCTGGATACTGGGGTGGGGAGCAACATGAAAGCTATTTTCCTTCATTCTTCTTTATATGGCATCATAAAGCAGCTAGCTGGCATGGTAGATAGAGTGCTGAGCCTGAAATCAGGAAGGTTCATGTTCCTGAGTTCAAATCTAGCCTCAGACATTTACTAGCTGTGTGATCCTGTCATTTTACCCTGTTTGCCTCAATTTCCTTATTTGTAAAGTGAGCTGGAGAAGGAAATGGCAAATCACTCTTGCATCTCTGCCAAGAAAACCCCATTGGGGTCACAAAGAGTTGGACACCACTAAAAAAATAACTGGATACACACTGCATTATTAGATTCATATTAGTAAGAGGACTTAAAAGTCATCTAATGAACTCCTAAACCCCCATTTTTAAAGATGAGGAAAATGATGCCTAGTGACTTTATTGTTGTTTGTTCTTCATTCTCAAATAGGACCATGATATTAAGAAGATGATGCCATGACTTGCATGTGAGTTGAATTTAAGTGAGGCAGGGCTGTACAAAGTCACTAGCCTCCCTCTGGAGTCATCTGGGTCCAGTGGCAAGATATAGATCAGGACAACTGGAGATGGCCCCAGATGCAGTGGGAGACTAAGGTCTTTCCCAGTTCTCAGTCTGACTGAGGCAACACCCATTCAGTGATTAAGGCTAGGTAAGAGATGAAGTAAAGAATGGCCTTTTTACCTAGCTCAAAAAAATCACTCCGAGAGGGGAAGACCTTCAGGTTCTGGCCAAAATAGAAACAATTGTTATTTATATTCACTCTGAGCTATCAGGTCCCAAACAATGACCACTAAGTGGGGTTTGGGCTGGCACCTATTGTTGACCAATCCATAGTGAATTGAGTTTAAGACATGGTCCTAAAGAAAGAAATCTAACCCATAAACCCTAAGATATCTTGTGTGGCTACAGTGATCAAAATTTACCTTCATTTGAGCCGAACTCCTGTAGCTAATGATATGAAACCCTATGTAGATAGAGGGAGAGGAAAGAGGGAAAAAGGAGAAGGAAGGGAAGTGGAGGGAATGGAAGGGGACAGAAGGAGAGTGAAGGGAAGGGGAGGAAAAGAGAGGGAAGGGGGAGGGAAGAAGAAGGGAGAAGAGGGAGAGGGACAGGAGGTAGAAGGGGAGGGGAGGGGAGGGAAGAAGAGTGGTTGCGTTACCCAACTGGAACTGGTCAGGTGAGTCCCCAGTGGGGCAGCTCTTCCTACTCACAGGTTGTTTGTCATGTATTCCTGAAGAGGAACATGACTTCAGGAAGGTGATGCTGAGATTTGCAAGTGAATTAATTTAAGTGAGGGAGGCTTTAAATGACTTGACCAAGATCATACAGGTAGTCAGCAGCAGAGCTGGGATTTGACCCAGGTCTTCTAACTCTAAATTAGTGTTATTTTCACTATGCTATCACACCTCATACATGTCTTTGATTCTATGTTTTACGTCAACCCTGTACACAAATCACATTGATAAGGAAGAAAAAAATAGATGCTTATTATGCACCTAGTATATGCCATTTAGCAGTAGGCTAAGTGCTTTGCAAATATCATCTCATTTGATCTTCACAACAACCCTGGGTGCTAAGAGCTGTTATTATCTCCATTTTACATTTGAGGAAACTGAGGCAAGCAGGGTTTAAATGACTTACCCACAGGTTACACAGCTAGTAAGTGTCTGAGGTCAGATTTGAACTCAGGTCTTCCTGACTCTAGGCCCAGGGTTTTATCCACTATACCGCCTAGCTGGTAATATTATGTAGTCTCACTAGATGTTTTTCAACAAGTAACCCTTCGATTTACTTGTAATTGTGATTCTTCTGGTATAAATACCACCAATTCTATCAATGACAGATGCATTTTCTTACAGAATGTCATTTATTTATCTATTTTTTGTTTATTTTAACATTTATTTTTATTTTATATATTTACCTGTTGATTAGTGAAGTTTGATTCAACTCAACTACTCTAAACTTAGAGATTATCTCTCTAACTCATTGTTCTATAATATCTTGAGGGAGTCAACTGATTTTGGTCAAATTTGGAATGCTACTAATGGTTATCAAATGTGACATGTAAAATCTGAAGTAACTGAAGAAATAAAAGTTCAAATTTCTGAGGTTATTGATGTATCAAGCAATGCATGCCAACTGCATAGCAAATCAGGACCAGGCCTCCTCAGCTTGGCACTAGATCCTGAATGCAAGGGGAGACAGATTTTTATGCCTTAAAAGAAAACAATTAACAGGATATAAACCAGGATACAAGATTAAGTAATCTGATTTCTAATTGGATGAAAGATTAAGGGTTTTCTGAGTTGGAAGAGGAATGAGTGTCGAGAATTTGGAGGGGCCAGAGTGAGCAGGTACAATTCTCTGAAATCAGAAAAAGAAGTGTCGTACTTCCACCGAAGTGTCTGTATTCAAAGGAACAAGGAAATAGTAACTAACTCTTAAGTATGGAATCAGTTTTCAGAGAAAAAATATGAGTTGCTTGAGATGTATAATTTTGAGAAAACTTCGTGCACCAATCATCAGATCTCGCTAGGTTGAGATCTGAACCTAAGTCCTTAATTAAGGGTCTCTAAGCAACCAGTAGAGGTAGTCCAGCTTCTCAACCATGCAAGGCTAGTTTCAAACAATGCAATAAGCTTTTCTCACAAGACAGAAATTGGACTAGACCTATAATTGAATAGGAAGGGAACTGGGCTAGATCCAGAATTGAGTCACAAGATGGAGAAAGTTTGGTTCATACAATTCCCACAACTGTCTTGCAAGGCACATCTGATTCTTGATTAATAGTTCAACCTATTACTTGAAAGACAAAATGGCAGCCAGATTTTTTCTTTTAGAGGTGAGCACATTTTCTGTAATTGTAAGCATGCTTTAGTACTCTAAGAAATCTATGACTTTACTGATGGGATGTCCTTCCATTGACATAGGTCTTAACCTCTCCATGCTTTAGTAGAGAGTTTCATCTATTGCAATGTACTGTTTAGATCTCAATGTGTTTTAGACAAACTTATGCTAAAGATGGCATTGAAGTGTAAAATGTTAATATATCTATCTTTTTAGTAACTATTCTTTCTTAAAAAATAGACTCTGGACCTGTGTGAACAATATAATGAGTTGGCTAGGGAAAATTAGGCATTCTTAGCTTTACCATTTTCCTACCTTCCAAATAGTCATATAACTAACTTAAACATCAAAGATTTAGAGATGAAAGACTAAAAATTTTTATTGTTTGGTGGTTAACCTTTTGGAGTGAGCCTCCCCAAAGTTACCTAGTCCAGTTCTCAGATAAGATACTAGTCTATTACTGGGCAAGACTATCCAGAGCTTGTAATCAGAGCTGTCATCAAAATTTAGGATCACCTCCATGCCATTTTGAGGCACCAGAGAACTTCAGTGAGCAATTTTTAACTTATTTCAATTGAATTTGGCTTGTGGGAAATGGTTACCAAAACATGTGATTACACTGAGTGAGGTCTGTGGTTCACAAAGCCAATAGTTTTACTAAGAAGAAAGATGATTCTAAAAACTTTATACATAGTTAAGTCACATAACCAACCACTTCTCCCTTCATTGTTTGGGTTCTGCTGAGAGGGGTGTGCTTTGCAAGGCAGAGATGTTTGATTCGGTTAAGTGCTCTCCTAGGCTCCCTTGGGCTCTCAGCTTCCCATGGGTTGCTTTTCCATGAAGCTCCCACTGTGAGGATTGCAGAGGAAAAGCCAATGTGGGGCAGCCAAGGAGACCCACAATAAAGCTTTCCAAGGCTATAATTTCTGGATTGCTTTCCTGCTGACAGGATTCAAAAAGGAACTGAGCTAGACCCTCCGTTATCTTGCCCCTCATAATTGGGCCCACGTTCTCTTGTGGTTAGGCCTTCAGAAGGAACTCGTTAGTAACTGACATTCTGGCCGAGCCAGGATTCAGGGAAATGCTGATCTGGAAACCATTTTGCTCTTTGGCCATCTGCTTGCCTTTGATTTCCCCGTTGATATTTCTCCATACTTGATTTCTTTCCCAATCTGATAGCATAACAGGTACCCTAGAAGGTTACAACAAACCAAATAAGATGTGTCACGGTGCCAAGCGTCCCCAAAAGCCCAACTCACTCAGTGGTCCACGTCGTGTGTCAGAAGATTGCTTCCTCTAATGATTCAGGTTGGAGCACTGAAATTAACGATGCATGTGGGAACCTGTCAGAATGAAAATGAAAAAGGCCCAGATGTTACTGAAGGCCCGGATGGTTTAAATTCAAGGATAAGACTCCATCTGTAGAGCTTTAACTTGAAAAGGCTCCTTCCATATCCTGCCTTCATTTTCTTTGTTCTCTTACTTTAGGTTTTCCCACTTCCGTGACTCTATATTTCTGTTTGAGAAAACTTTCCTATAGAAAAGAGACCTAATTAATCTGAGTGGGAAGCAGACAGGAGAAAGATGCAAAATTTTAGAGTGGGATAGTGTCTTAGAGATTACCTAGTTAGCCCCGCCCCCCTTTTTTATGGAGGAGAAAACTGAGCTTGAGAAAGAGGAACAGATTGTATGAAAGTCCCATGCCAAAGTTAATGACAGAGCTGGATCAGAGCGCTCATCCCGTGATTCCTGTCCCTGTGCTGTTTCTACCATATTTTGGTGCCACCAAACCACAGCATACTGTACTATGGCTCGTGGTACTCCTAAACCTTGGCACAGAGGATCATAAGACCATTGATTTAGAACTTTAGAGACCACAGAGATCATCTTAATCTACATTTACAGATGAGAAAATGAAGAGACAGAGATGTTGAAGCACTTATCCAAGATAGTAAATACTTTGTGGTTGTTCAAGAGGGTCCAATTCTGTATGACCCCATGGACATGAGATTTTCTTCATAAAGATCCTGCAGTGGTTTGCTATTTGCTTTTCCATTGTGTCCCCATTTTATAGATGAGGAACCGAAGCAAACAGGAGTTAAGTGACTTGTCCAGGGTAACACAGCTAGCAAGTATCTGAGGCTGGATTTGAACTCAGATCTTTCTGACTCCAGGCCTAGGCTCTTTCTACTGTACCACCTAGCTGTCCCATAGAACAAGGATTTGAAACTCAGTCCTCTGACTCTCCTAGTAGCATAGTATAGTACTGTGCTACTTCTAATAATTCATTTAAAAAAATGTGGGTTTGAATCTTGGCTCTCCCACTTAGTACCTGTATGATTTGAGGCAAAGCACTTAACCTTTTCTGGGCCTGAATTTCCTCATCTATAAAATGAGGTAGCTGGACTAGATGATCACTGAGAGGGCTCCTGGCTCTAAGCCAATGATCTTTTCATATATATTAGTTAGTTCAGTAACTTTTTGGAAGTTGGAGAAGCAATAAATAGGAGCACTTGATTTTTCCATAGCCAAGTCCTTGCTAATGTCCATCCAGGCCCAGGGTCTGTCTGTAAGACAGGATGCTTACATAAAAAAAAAAAAACAAAACTCTATTGCCAGTTCAAATTTTTGCCTCATCTTTAACTAAAAATCACAAGTCAGCAAGCATTTATTAAGCCCCTATTATGTGCCAGGCAATGTGCTAAATGCTGGGGATACAAAAACACCCCCCATCCCCCCAAACCAAAACCAAAAAGCCAATCTCTGCTTTCAAGGAGTTCATAATCTTATAGGGGAGCCATCTTATAAACAAAGTAGGGAAGACAGGGGAGGAAGAGAATAAGCAGTTTTATAATACCTTCTATATGCCAGTTACTATGCTAAGCACTTTATAAGCATTGCCTCATTTGATTTTCACAATTATCCTAAAAGGTAGGTATTGTTATTGTCCCCATTTTACAGTTGAGGAAACTGAGGTAGACAGAGGTTAAGGAACTTGCCCAGGGTTACACAGTTAGGAAGCGTCTGAAACCAGATTTGAATTCAGATCTTCCTGACTCCAGGCCCAATGTTCAACCTTGCCTCCTAGCTGCCCTATACAAACAAGATGTATACAAAGATAAATTGGAGATAATATCAGAGAGGTGGTACTAAAATTAAGGCCTGAGAAAGACTTTTTGCAGAAGGTGGGACACTTTGGCTGAGATTTGAAGAGAGCCAGGAAAGTCAGGAGGTGGAGACGAGGAGGGAGAGTGTTGCAGGCATAGGAGGTCAGTCAATGAGTGTTATATAGGAGGAATAACAAGGAGGTCAGTGCTACTGGATGGAAAACTGTGTTGGGGATTATGGTGGGGGAGAGTAAGGTGCAAAAAGACTGAAAACACTGAGGACCAAACAACGAAGGAAAGATAGGAAATGCCAAAGCCCTGGAAGTTTAGCTGAGAAGAATTATAATAAAGTGGAGGCTTTCATTTGTGATATTGGAGGATTCATAGATTCCAGGAATTCCAGAGTTTGGAGAGATCTAAGAGGCTGTCAAAGCTAAACTTCTCCTTTGTAGATGAAGAAATAGAAGCTTAATAGACCCTTGTCTAAGGTTCCAAGAGGGGCAGGTGGCAAGAGCGAGGACTCTGAGCCAGTCCTCTGACTCCAATACAAATCAACTATGTGACAACCTTAAACATATTGCCTCCAACCAATTATTCCCCTTTTACATGGTAAAATTGTTCATTCATCCTTATTTTTATTGATAAATGTTTCATTTATACTTATATATGTACATATTGTCTTCCTCAATGGAATATAAGGTCCTTGAGGTTAGGGGCTGTTTTATTTTTGCCTTTGTATGACCAGGACTTGGAACTTAATAGAAGCTTATTAATTGATTGGTCCTTTGTGACTATGAATATGCTGATGTAGTTGTGAATTGTAAAGTATAACAGACTCTACATATCAAAGACAGAAGAAAACCATTTATTCAGACACCAGAAAGCCAAATCCCAACATCAGAAAGCCAAATCCATCATAGTAACCAAGAAGTCAGAACACATTAGCACTGCAGGGGACAACCTCATTCCCATGCTTTTCTTACTCTCCTCCCCGGGCTTTCCCACAAGCAAACACTCATAAAACTAGCTGTGGCTGCCTGTGTCCTCTCTCTCCTCTTCCCTAACTGCTCTCACCAACTTCCTCCCAGCTCTGCTCTACCCTTCCTGTTCCACCTGTTCAGCAAGTTCCTCCTACCACATGTGACTTAAGCTTCCATGTGATTTAAGCAGGTCACATGGGCCTATTAATGGGTGGAAAGATCTTCAAATTAAGCTAAAAAAATATATTAACAATACAGCATTGCAAAATATGACATAGATAATTTTGATTATATAAAATTAAAAAACTCTTGTGCAAACAAAACCAATGCAACCAAAATTAAAAGGAAAGCAGAAAACTGGGAGGAAATTTTTGCAACAAGTATCTCTGATAATGGCCTCATTTGTCAAATATATAGAGAACTGAGTCTATATAAAAATACAAGTCATTCCCTAATCAAAGGTTGTGAACAGGCTGTTTTCAGACAAGAAATGAAAGCTATCTATAGTTATATGAAAAAAATACTCTAAATCACTACTGATTAGAGAAATGCAAATTAAAACAACTCTAAGGTACCACTTCACACCTATTAGATGGACTTATATGACAAAAATGGGAATTGATGGATGTTGGAGGAGATGTGGGAAAACTGGGACACTAATGCTCTGTTGGTGGAGCTGTGAACTGATTGAACCATTCTGGAGAACAATTTGGAACTATGCCTAAAGGGCAACCAAACTTTGATCCAAAAATACCACTGCTAGGTCTGTGTCTCTACTCATGAGGACTTAATTAATTAATTACTGTTTCTCCAGTTGTTTAGATCTCTAATTGTTTATTTGTGTGAAAAATGTTTGATAATTGTGTTCAATTCAAATTCAAAACCCAGGGTCTGCCTGGTTTGTCTTGGCATGTAAACTCCCAAATAATTTATGTTATCTGCAGTTATTTTAAGTGGACTATCTCTTCCTGTTCAACTTGGTTGGTAACATATAGAAATGCTGATGATTTGTGTGAGTTTATTTTATATCCTGCAATTTGGCTGAAGTTGTTAATTATTTCAACTAGTTTTTTAGTTGATTCTCTAGGAGTCTCTAAGCATAACATCATATCATCTGCAAAGATGAAAACACTTATGTGTTAAAAGATCCTGATTAGGACAGAAGCCTTGATTTAAATAAATTATGTCTGAGAATAGAAGTACTACATTTATACTAACTTGCTGATATTTTATGGGAGGTTGTGTGGTGCAATGGAAAACATACCACCTTTTGACAGACAGTCCAGGATTCAAAAACTGCTCTGATACTACTCGTGTAACTTTGAGCAAATTACTTAACTTCCCTCAACCTGAGTTTCCTCATCTGTAAAATGAGAGGATAGATTAGATGACCTCGCAGGACTTTCCCAGGTCCAACTCTATGATTCTACAATGATTATTAAGTCAATTCATGAACTTTAGCTGTCAAGTATATACAATTTGTGCCTATGATTGTGTGGATAGCCAAGGGGAGCATGGGATTCTGCTTTGTGTGAGAAAATATAACTTGAATAGTTTCTGATTTGTTGGGAAAAGACCATTGTAATTTTAATGGTCTATTAATTTACCTAAAGAGTAATTTTCCTTTGGAGTGTCACTTTGTGGACTGAGAGCCATTTTTGGAGCCAGGAAGTCCTGGATTCAAATCTACCTTATATACATACTAGTTATGAAACCATGGGTAAGTCATTTAACTTCTCAGTGCCTCAAGGTACTCTCTAAGGCTATAAATTGAAAACATGAATCAGTGGAGGGAGGAATTCTGATAAAATTGTAGGTAAAATGTCCTTCCCATCATCCAAAAAAAATTCTTCTGCAACACAGGTTTGGCCTCTATTTAAAAAAAAAATCCTCTGGAAAAAAAGTAAAGATACATAAGTTCATAGGATCATTTTATTATCCCTGTAAATTTAGAGGTATATGGGAGTTTAGAGATCATCTAGCCCATCTCACTCATTTTAAAAATAAACAAATACGCTTAGAGAGATTTAGTGACTTGCCTAAGATGAGGTTGTGGGTCACTGAATTGGAGTTCAACATGGAGTCAGAGGTCCAATCCTTCCTCGATGGTTTAATTTTATGACTTGGGACACATTTCTTCCACCTTGATGCCTCTCCTGAAATTCCTTACTATCCCGACCTCTCTGACACCTGGCTCCTCCTTTTTCACTGTGTTACTAAGTCAGTTATGGTCCTCATCCCTCTTGTCTTGCCTGGACTTCTGAAAGGGCCTCCTCTATTGCTTCCTTGATTCAGACTTCTCTTCACTCTGATTTATCCTCTACACAGTTGCCAAATATTTTTTTTTTGAAGCAAACTTCTGATCACATTTCTCTCATGTTCAATAAGGTCTGAAGCAGGGAACCTGCAGTCTTGAGGCCACATGTGGCCCTCTAGGTCTCCAAGCATCTGATTCAAAGGACCGCACTTGAGGACCTAGAAGGTCACATGTGGTCTCGAGGCTGTAGGTTCCCCATCCCTGGTCTAATAACTCCTTATTTTCTCTAGAATAAATATAAACTCCCTGTGCTTTTAAAAATCCTTACAACTTGACCGCAAATTTTCTTTCCAACCTCATTATGTTTTACTCCCCTTTCTAAAAGCTTTGGTTTTCTCTTTGTTCCTTACATACAGCATTTCATCTTTTATTATGTCTTTTTTATTTTGTTCTGTTTTGTTTTCATTTTGAACTTCAAGAGCATTTTCATACTCCCAGCAGAATACAAAAATAGAATTCTATAGGAAATAATGAATATCCATCTCATGCTGCTTCTTTTCGTATGTATAAAGTCAACATATTATTTTCAAAACTGTCCTGCTTGTCTATGCTTCTTTCTGCACTCCCTTCTGTTCTTTTCTGTACATTAAAAGAGATTCCTTTTTTTGGTAATTCTATTTCTAATCTCCCCCCACCACCTCCCAGTTAAGATCTGAGAGGAAGACAGGGGTAGAACAACCTCATAACAAATAAGTATGGTCAAGGAAAGTGAATCTGCTCAATGTCTCTGGCCAAAGATGTATACGTCTGTACCTTATGTCCATCGCCTCTCTGTCAGGAGGTGGATAACACTTAATCGTGGCTTCTCTGGTGATGTGGTGGGTCATTCCACTCATCAGAGTTCTTAAGTCTTTCAAAGGGTCTTTCCCTTATAATGCTACTATCCTTGTATAAATTGTTCCCCCCTGGTTCTACTGACTTCACTCTGCGTCAGTCTCTACTGCCCAGGATGCTCTGAAATTGCCTCTTTGTCATTTCATATGGTGCAATAATATTCCATTATATTAATGTACCACAACTTGTTCAGCAATTCGCCCAATCGTCTAAGAGGAAATCAAAGACACTCCTTTAAATTCTAGTTCTTTTCTTTTTTCTCCTTCCTTCCACCATTTTAATCCCACTTTCAGGATCAGGAAGTTTATTTTATTTATGATTCAGTTCCTTGCCTGATGTTATCCTCCAACACTTCGCTTTCCCACACTCCAATATTTCCTCTAGTTCCCCTGTTGAGTTCCATGTATTCTTATGCCAAATGATCTGTATGTGTTCAAACATCCTTTGTCTGATCCAAGTGAGTGAAGTTCATCTAATGTCCACTCCCCTACCCTTTTTCCATATTGGCAGAGAAATAGAAAGTTCTGCCCCTTCTTCTTCCGTTCTGCATTGGTATATTAAATCAATCCTTTCTTCTCTTTTCTCTTTTCAAACCCACAAAACATAACTAATCCATACCCCAGACTATTTTTCTTATTTTACTCTCTCATTATGCTTTGAAGACATTAAGGTTCTAAAGGGATATTTATTTCTTCTCCCCTATTAGAATATTATTACTATATTGTTACCATGATATTACTAACTCCTAATTGCTCAAACAAATTGATCTTTTTTAGGTTTCTCTTGACTCTTGTGTTTTTATTTCCAAGTTTCTATGCAACTCTGGTTTTTTTGTCAGAAATGCATAACAATTCTCTCTTCTGTTAAAAATCTATTTTTTCCCCTGGAGAATTACTCAGTTTTGCAGAAGAAGTTACTCTTTATTGTAGGCTTTGCCTTTTGGAGTATTGTATTCCAAAATCTTGTCTCATTTATAGTAAAAAACTGCTTTTTCATATGATTCTTTCCATAGGTCCTTGATACCTGCATACTTCTTTCTAGAATATTTGTAGTATTTTTTTTCCTGTGACATGGGAGCTCTGAATTTTTGGCTATGATATTCTTGGTACTTTCCATTTTGGAAGTTCCTTTCAGGAGATGATTAATAGATTCTTTCCATCGTTACTTTGCCTTCTTGTTCTAATATACCTGGACAGCTTTCACTTATTATTTCTTGAAAAAAGGTATCAGGTTTTAAACAACATAATGGTTTTCAAAGAGCCCAATGATTTCAAAATGATCTCTCCTTGACCATTTCAGGTGTTTTTAATATTCCATTTCAGTTATCTTTAATATCAGATGTTTTGTATTTCCTCTATGAAAAAACTTTTTATTTTGTTCTAATTTTTTTAATGTCTCAGAAGCAGACTAGGGACACATATAGAACTCATGGAGTCACTGACTTCTGTTTGGATCATTTTAATTTTCAAGGGGTCAATTTCTTATCTAATACTTACCATTTTCTCTTCTAAGATATTTATTCTCTTTTCCCTTCTTTCTTCCAGAGCTGTTATTCCACCTTTTATTGCTTGCCTCATTTCTTCTAGATATTCATATATTCCTTGTGGAAAATCCATTTTTTCCCCTTAAAATACTATTTGCAAATGTTACAGAGTTATTTTCTCCATCCTTTTGGGGATCTCTTAGATCTACAATTTTTTAAATGTAGGTTGGTATCTTTTTTGGTTTATTTATCTTCTCAGTTTATTAGTTTCTGAAATGGGACTTTGAGCCAGTGCTAGACTCTTTGTCTTTGAGTGAAGTGGTCTGCCCTGCTTGGTCTTGTCCTGGATGCTTCAGGTTTCTGTGACCACCTCCTCCTATATTTGAGCCTTTCTGGATCTTTGAGGTTCAGAGTACTGTATCTTCAATGCTCTTTCTGGTGTCTAAGGACAGATTGTTAGGGACCTCAGAGCGGTACCAGAGTATCCTGGCTTGAGCATTGAAGCACCATCCTGGTTGGTCCTTATTACTGTTCTCTGCCCACTGTGGTTATCTGGGGTTCCCAAACCCCCACCCCCATCCAGGAGCTTTCTTAGAGGTGCTCTCCTCTCTTTCTTTGCATGGACACAGAGATTTTCAGGCTATGTGTATCACTGGTCTGTCTCTGACTGACCTGGGAGGCCATTCTGCACTGACACTGGCTTTGCTGGTGGCCACCTTTCCTAGTTGTCCCCAGGCTTCTGACTGATGTCTCATGCAGTTCTGAGGTGAAAGAAATCATTGTGATTTTTCAAAGGACTTTTTGATCATTATTTGGTCTGGTCCAGACTTAAGGGGTTTGCTGGAGTAGCTCCAGTAGTAGCTGAACGTTTTGCCTCCCATTCAGGCAGGTGTCTTTGTTGGAAGTCTCCACAGCAATCTAGCTTCTGTCTCTATGATGTTTCACTGGTCAGTCCCCATGCTTGAAATGGATTCTTCCCTCACCTCCACCTCACAGAAGCTCTCATTTCCTTCAAGACTCAACTCAAGCAACACCTTCTACATGAAGTCTTTCCTGATTCTTTCAACCATTAGTGACCTTTCTCCTTAATTACTTTAAAAAAAATTATTTTGTATATGCTTACATATACATGTTACAATTTCCTCATTTATAAAATGGGGATAATAACAACACCTAGTTCACAAGGCTGTTGTGATAATCATATGAGATAACATTTGTGAAGTGCTTTGCAAACCTTAAAATAGTTCCAGCTATTATTTTGCTATTAATATTGTGTCAGCCCAATAGAACATGCACTCCTTGAGAGCAGAGACTCTTTAATTTTTTGTCTTTGTATCTCTAGCACAATCTCTAGCACTTAATAAATCCTTATTGAATGATTAATTGAAACTCAAGTCCTCTCGCTCCAAATCTAGCACTTTTCTCATTGTCTGTACTGGTTTTTCTCCTGATCATATTTAATTATACACTTTTATGAGACGTGAAAGTCATCATAGTATAGTAGATAGAGAGCTGACCTAACAAAGACCTGGATATGAGTCCTGATTTTTACAAACACTGACTGTTTGAGGCTGGGGAAATCATGTAATCTCCCAGAGCCCCACATGCCCATTTAAGATTATATGTAACAGAATTAGTGCCAATCTACCTAATTGGAGGAAGTTTCCACATTGAGAGGTCCTCACAGAGATGAAATGACAGAGTTTAGTGGGTACCATACCCCCCCAAATTCTTCCATTTTGCGGACTCTCTTTCTCTCCCTCTCTCTCTCTCATTTAAAAACATCTAAAATAATTCAAGACACCTCAAGCATTAATCAATACCTACTTACAGACTAGTTCTTCTCCTTGACTTGGTTATCTTACTGGTTTGATTTTATGTATGTTCCATTCATTCAACAGATCTCTGATCTCATTAATGGCAAGCTCTCTTTCCACGACTGCAGATTGTACCTTATCTATATCTTCCCCTTCCATGAAACTTCAATTTTTCTTTCTTTAACCATTCATAAGCAATCCACCCCAAATGCCAGATGCCTTCCTCTGTTTCTTTTAATATTTTGCAGGTAAAAATGCAGTGTTTGGTGTGTTTGTCTGTTTTCCTTCACCGTCTGTTACTACTGGTCTGCCTCCTTTTCCAGACCTACAAGCCCCCAATAATGCCTTTGATTCTATTTTTTTGTACCAAAGGCATTACTTGTACGTTTCTGCTTGACATCACTTTGCTTATAGTTTGGATAAACTATCTGCTTCTTGATAGCAGAGATTGGTATCCCTACCCTTTGGTCCAATGCCTCATACGTAGGGATAGGGTCTGAATATAGCAGACCCTTAATAAATATTTTTAATTGAATTGATTGGAATAGCATTGAACTAGTTGAATTCAATGAAGTCATTCTGAATTATGGGAACTGGTAGGAGGGGAATTCTATAGCAACCTCTCCATTCTACCCCCTTGATAAAACATTTTATAATTACTTCCTTTCTGAAATGTATTGTGTTTAAAATAGGAAGCTATTTGTGAAAATAATCAAACTACAACTGTAAAATAGTATTTTATTTTATTTATTATCACTTTTTTCCACATAAGAGAAAAGCCAAAAGCATAAAATCTAGCCAGTATTATTTTGCATTTTTTTTTTGTCTTAAAGTATGCTGGCCTATCTGTGCATTTTTCAGATGACTGCTGTAGCCTCTAATTAGATTCGGTGTTTTCTATATGTGGGGATCTAGATTAATGCAATGAGAAAACTAATCATGTTTAATTAGGTTGTTCTATTAGGGAACAGCCAAGCAAATTGAAGAATTGAGTTTCATACTTGGGAAATTTACAAAAGCAATATTCCAAAATATACAACTATTACTAGAAAGATGTGCAGAAGTCGTTTGCAGTGGGTTGGACTGGCTTAATTTGATTCCAGTGGCCCTGGAATGATTACTTCTCCAAAGTAAGAGTGTTGTAATTGTTTCCCCAGGCCCAATGGCCTCTAGACTATCTGCCTAGGCACTAAGGGGTTTTGTCAGGTAGCTCACTGGAGGAATTTCACTTGGGTTAGTGGTCTGTCAGCCCCACAGTTTTGTAGAAAATGCAAATGATGAGAGACAAGGAAACTTCTGGGCCTGAGTTTTTTTCAGTAGGTGAGAAGCAGAGACACCCCCAGCTGCTGAAGCTGGAGGTTCACCAACGTGACTGTGATGAATTTAATAGATGTGTGTGTGTCATAGTCTCCTTTATTTAATATCCTTGCAGATGTGTCTTGGTCGCTTTCTGAGAGATCATTAATCTAAGTGCAAATTTAATTCACTTCCTGACAGAACTCGTGTTTGTTCAGCTATTTGGTTGGGAGGATGGGGGGGGGGGGGAACCACAATCTTCTGCAATCTTGGTTTACATAAACTTGATTTAGTTGATATTGTGGCTGAGTTTACACATCCTCAAACATCAAAAGTGGAAATAGAAATATTCTTTTGATTATCCCAATGGTGAGGGGGCCAGGTTCAACATTCATTCTAATTCTTGACTGTACCACAAATGGGTCATGTAACCTGGAAAGGGTCCCCAGAGTTCTCTGTGCCTCAATTTCTCCATCGATAAAATCAAACCAAGAGATTTCCTCCTCCCTGATGCCTTTGCTCAAAGGGATGATTCTAAGAAGAGTAAGTATTTCAAGAACATGCATCAAAGACCTTAAAGAAAGCCAGAGTTTGTCCTTGTGACTAAAACCTATAGGGTAAATCCGTCTTTACAACCTAAAATGAAGGTGATTACCACTTACTACCTATTGTACATGGGTACTGAAGGAAGCCAGAATGGGAAATTGGAACATAAAAAAAATCCACTTTGAAGCCTGATTTACCCTGATTTTGTTGTCTATACAGTCAATAAATCCTTAGCATTGGAGAGGTCAAAAGAGCATGTGGTCCAGTCCTCTGCCTTCAAGGAGGCAACATATCATCCTTATTCTATAAATGGGGCAACTAAGTCCTAGAGAGGGCAAAAATGATGTGCCCAAGGTTGGTTGTTGAATGACTGTGGTTCATTCATAGCTCACTTTCCTGATCCCTTTCACTGAGTACCCTGTTACTTTCTTTCCTGAGGGTACAGTTTCCCACAAGCTCAGGATGATAAACGGTTAGGAAGTCTTACATTGAATTACACATAAGTACACCAGTTATGTAACGTGTAGTCTGAACTTAATAGATCCTTATTGGTTAATTGACAGAAACTGGAGAGCTCCTCATAGTGGGGTCAAACCAGGGGGCTTCCTGGAGGAGGTGGAACATAAGCCGTGCTTTGCAGGATGTGTAAATTGGTGGGGGGAGTGAAAGCTCAGAAATGGGTGAGACATCTCAGGTGGATGGGCTTGTAGCCAGTGTGAGTATGTGTGTGCATATGTGGGCAAGCAGTGAGGAGAATGAACGTTGGCATCAGGAAGACTTGGGTTCAAATTCTACCATTGACACTGGGCAAATCACTTAATTCTTCGTGCCAGTTTCCCAGTCTGTACAATGTATAAGTTGGTTTTATTGGTCTCTAAGGAATCTCCCAGCTTCTAAATCTTATGACATGACTGGATAGGAAGATTCCCAATGGGGAATAATGAGAGATAAGGCTCTGGGAAATATGGAGGCAAAACTAGCATGCAGGTCTCATCTTTGGCAAGGGCAGGGAATGAGCCCTTATGCTCTTAACAAATTCTTTTTCACTGATTCATTGATTTATTGCTTCATTCATTCTTGTTTTTCACTGCTTCTCATATGTGCCTATGCTTCTGGGAGAAAAGCTTGGACAGGATGAACTTTTCAGGTGTCATGGGGTACAAGGCACTAACCCCAAAGGTTCTCTCTTTTTGTTCTTGTCTTTTTGTGTCTCTTTGTCACTATTCCTCTCTCTCCCCATCTTTCTCCTCATATCTCGCTCCCCGTATTTTTCCTCTTCATACTCCGTTTCCCTTCCTTCCTCTTTCCAGCCGTTGAGTCCAGGGCAGGTTTATGAGAGGGCCAGCTTCCCCCCAGTGCCAACAGATGCCAGAGGGACAAAGTCCTCTCCATGTGCTAGACTTATTAACAAGTCAGCTTCACACATCCCAGTCTTGAGGAGATCAGCAGTTTGCTGGGTGTGAGCAGGCTCCTGCTTCAGAGCCAGCCCAGAGAAACAGCAGCAGCAGCAGCGTGGGCGAGAAACCATCGAACCCAGTGGGTCTCCAGAGGAAGAGGAGGAGGATGTTAAAGGAGCCCATTTTACCATCTGCATCGGAGATCTCCATGGACTGCTAGGCTTTGTTCTGGTCGCCAACTCTGGTAGAAGCAGGTCCCTTTCTCAGCTCAGATACTTGGGCACAACCTCTAGGTTGGCTTTAGACAGCCTTTCTTTCTTCTGCAAGGGCCCATTGCAGGGCTGCCCACTAGTTAAACATGGATACATTTAGTTCCTTGTCTTTGACCCAAAGGATTAAAGGAAGGGATAGGAGGAGGGGAGGGGGAAGGGAGAGGTTACTTCTGTTGTTATCCATTTTAAAGGACTATTTTTCATAGCACAAATTCCCCAAGAAGTGGTCTGGAAATACTTCCTCAGGTCAGCGAGTCCATCCTCTCTGTGTGAGAGCCTGTTCTAACATCTTGAACTAGTATTTCTGAAAGTACTTTCAAAATCTCAAGCCCTACTTCCCCCAGACCACCCCAGCCCACAATGAATTCTTCTTCCTTCATTTATAGCAGTTGTCTGCTTGCCTCATTTTGATCATTTATCTGCTTCTTCTATATTAATCTTATCTCCTTAGCTAGACAATAAGCAAGGATAGTGTCATGCTCCTCTTGTATCCCCCACAATGCCAAGCATAAGATTAGCTATACAATAGGATCAGAAGGAAATGCCAAAGCACTCTAGTATCATTGCCAAGAAAACCCCAAAAGGGGTCACAAAGATTTGGTCACAACTGAAAATGTCTGAACAACAACAAAGGAGTGTTAAGATTTAGGGTTGGAAGAGCTTGCGGGGATTATGTTGTACTATTCTTCCATTTAACACATGAAGAAACAGAGACTCAGAAAAACTAAGTGACCTGCCCAAGATCATACAACGAGTAAGTGGGAGAACCGAGATTCAGACCCAAGTCCTTTGGCTCCACGTTCAGTGCTCATTTTTCAGTGCCATGCTAAAAGCTTTGCTTAAGGAATGATCCTTAAAATAGGATACCCTTTCTCCTACCCCACAGTCAGTCTTTCTAATCTTCCATATGGAATATTCTAAAATTCTTCTCTGAGGACGTTTGACCTTTGAGGGAGGGGAGACAACAAGCAATTATTAAATGCCCACCATGTGTGAGGGACATGTAAATATTATCTCATTTGTTCCTCACAACAATCCAGTGACATGAGTGTTATCCCCATTTTACAGGTGAAGAAAATGAGGCAGACCGAGGTTAAATGACATGCCCAGGGCCACACAGCTAATAAGTAAAGCCTAATTTGAACTCAGCTTCTGCTGAGTCCCAGTACAATGCTCTATTCACTGTGCCACCTAGCTGCCTTTGACATTCTTGAGTTGGATTCTGGACCTCTGACCTCCAAAGGTACACAGACTTGTGCAGTCACTGTCTTGTTCCTCTTTCTACTGTTGCTCAGTCATTTCTGACTCTTGGTGACCCCTTTTAGGGCTTTCTTGGCAAAGGTACTAGAGTGGTTTGCCATTTCCTTCTCCAGCTCACTTGGTAGACTAGGAAATTGAGGCAAACAGGGTTAAGTGATTTGCCCAGAGTCACACAGCTATTAAGTGTCTGAGGCCAGATTTGAACTCAGGTCTTCCTGACTCCAGGTCAGCTACTCTATCCTCTGTGCCACTCAGCTTCCCTACAGTCACCATATAGTCAAATCATCACCATTTCAAGATAACAAAAGAGTGGGAAGCTTGCTCAGCACAGACAGACTGAATTTCCTTTAAGCTCTACCACATGTTGCTTCTTAATATCCAATAACTGATTGCTGCTGTCAGATTAGGTTTTAATGGTTCTGAGTTATTGCAGTATTTCTCATCAGCCATGTTTAAAGGTTCCCCAAGATTAGATATAAATCATTATTCTGATTTAGCTCACTGTGTGATTTGTCTTCCCTAGTACTAAACTGGTTACGTAATCTCTGGTGGGTCCTCTATGTTTCTATCTATTCTCTCTCAGTTCACAGCTCTCACCAAAGAGAGCTTCTATCCAATTTCTACAGATTATAAAGAAAATGGATTTCAAGTCAGAAGATATCTAACCTAATCACCCCATTTTACATATGGAGGAAACTGAGACCCAGAAAGGTTAAGTGATTTGCCCAAGATAACATAAATGATAAGTATTTTGGAGTGTCTTGGACCAGGACAGAGTTCTGTGAGCCATCTCCAAGTCATAGAATGAGGGCATGAACTAGAACTAGGGGACCAGAAGAGATTTTACACTTATCAATCAGGGGTCTTTCCAAGGGCAAAAACTTGAAACCCATAGAGACATAGTCCTAGTGCAAGATGGGAGTATTGACCTTTTTTTTAAAAAAAAAATGTATTTTTTATCAATTAACGAAATCAATTTTCTCTCCCTTGCATTCCCCATCTTCATGGGTAAAAGGGAAACAAAACCCTTGCAACAAATAGGCATAGTCAAACAAAATAAATTCTTTCATTTGCCATGTCCAAAAAGTATATTTCTCTTTATTTACCTTGAGTACATCTTCTTTCTTTCTCAGGAGGTAAATAGGAGGCTTCATCATTGGACATCCAGAATTGCATTTGATCATTGTGCCAATCAAAGTGCTTAACTTTTTCAAACTTTTAAAAATATTATTACTGTGTAAATGTTTCTCTTCTTTCTTCTCACTTGACTCTGAATTACTTCATACTCATCTCTCCAGGTTTCTTTTAAACTACTCCCTGCATCATTTCTTATAACACAGTAATATTCTATTACATTCATATACTTAATTTGTTCAACCATTCCTCAATATTTGGGCAACCCTTCCCCCCTTAGTTTCCAGTTCTTTTATTGTTGGTTCAGTCGTTTTTAGTAACGTACAACTCTTCATGACCCCATTTGGGGTTTTCTTGGCAAAGATACTGGAGAGGTTTTCCATTTCCTTCTCCAGTTCATTTTACACATGAGGAACCTGAGGCAAACAGGGGTATGTGACTTGCCCAAGGTCACACAGCTAATAAGTATCCAAGGCCACATTTGAACTCAGGAAGATGAGTCTTCCTGATTCCAGGCCCAGCACTCTATCAACTGGTTCTATCTAGGTTCCTTTGCAGTTCTTTGCCTCCCCCAAAAAGAGCTGCTCTCAATACTTATGTACAGAAAGTGTTGAATTTTTTCCATTTATGGTTTAGTATGGCAATATACTGAAGAGTACTGAGATTAGAATTTAAGAGTTTGAATCCTACTACTTGTAGAACCTCAGGCAAGTTAGTTCACCTCTCATGACCCAACTTCCTTATCTATAAAATGAGGAAGTAGGGGTTGGATTGAATGACCTCTAAATTCTCTTCCAATTATATAGCTTCTGATTCTTCAAGGAACCCTGGGAGTAGAAGTGGCCTCAAAGGAATCAGCTCTGTAAGATTGGGACTTTCTATCCTGCTTCCTCTCTCTCCCCCCAGTGCTTCTGATCCTGCCCAGTGTCACACCCAGGCAGTATGGTACAAGGGAAAGAATACTACCACCAATTGTTGGGGTTCTCCCTCCCTAGCAACCTTCTGTTGGTTTTGTATTGTGTTTATGTTTTTTCTGTATCTATTTATACATACAGACCCGTTGTTTCACTTGGTAGAACGTCTTCTCCTTGAGAGGAAGAGTTGTTTCACCTTTTGTATGTCTAGCAAAGTGCCTGACATGCTTAATAAATGCTTTCTGCTAGATTGGAATCTGATGATCTGGGTTCAAATCCTGCCTCTAATGCCTACTGCCTGTGTGACCTGGGGCAAGACATTGAACCTCTCTGGGTCTCAGTTCCCTCATCTGCAAAGTGAGGGACTAGGACCAGCTTTAGCTCTAAGGTCCTATGGTTCAACTTGGTGCCTCCTCTTATTCAAGTGCAGAAGAAGACTCTTCAGGTAACTTACCAGTCTCCTTTTTGGAACTCTCAGGTCAGCTGACCAAAGAACTATATATCTCCATGACTGAATCCAGTGCCAAAGAACCCCTTCCTCTTCTCTTACCCCAAATGTGATTTCCTATCAGCTTGGGTCTAGTTCCTGGCTCTTCAGATGCTTGGAGGAAGACCTGCTCAAACTATCTTCACCAGTCAGTAAAGAAATAGCACCAGGTCACATAACTCTCTTTCTTCTGGCAAACAGACTTCACAATGTCTAAGCTAAACGGAAGTCTGAAGGTTTACCACATGGGGCCGAAAATAGTGTGAGAAAGGAACTGACTTCAGCCTGGATAATAGTTATTAAATCAAACACTGGGAAATTCATTTCTCCTAAGAGTGGAGGCACTGGAGGCTTGCCCAGTTTTGAACTGAGAATAGCCAGGCACCTACAGGGGGAAATAGGAGGAAAATCTTGTACAAATGGTGAGAGGATGCCCTCCTTGACATCAGTACCTGGGTTAAAGACCTCTCTCCATTTATTTGTGCTGGCTCTGGGGTTAATGCTTCTACAGTTTCCTTTTAAAGGCTGCTCAGAGCTTAAAGATAGAACCATGTTCTACCTGCTCTCAGTAAAGCAAGGCTGAAGAAGAGGGTCTCTAGAAATTAGAGGCAGAGGCAGACAGACAGATGGAAAGCTAGAGCCAGAGATAGAGGGAAAGAGATACAGAGATATATAGAGAGAAAGAGTTTGAATCCAACTTGTAGACCATAAAAAATGGCAAAAAAATGTTGTGGAATGATTCCAAGAAATGTGCTTTCAACAGTACAGCTGAGTTCATTTGGACTTTGTACAGATGGGCAATTGACATTATTAATACCAAATGAAAATTGGAGGCCCCTTCTGGCAACTAATATAGAATTGGGTTTGTTTTCTATGAACTTTGAAAGGAGAGCCCAGGAAAGGCACAACCTGAACAAAGACTATGAGCTGAATATTTAATATGCACATGTATATTTAATATTCGCCTAACAATGCCTCTTTCATGGCTTATACAACTTCAGTAGTCGGCATCGTAAGAATATCTCCTTTGTTCCCTGCTGTTAAGCATTATGGGACAGTGCTATTTCTTGCTTCTTAATTAAATCTAGGCATAATGTTCACTGGGCACTATTGACAGACTTCCAGCAGGCCTAGGAATGCCTAGGGATTGGAAAACACAATCATGGAATCAGTTTCAGGGCAGGATGGGCCCTTCAATACCATTTCTTCCAAGCCTCCTCCTCCATTTGATAGACATGGAAGCTGAAACTCAGGAAGGAGGCAGAGGGGACTTGCCTGAGGTCATCTAATGACCAGTGAGTGGGTGGTAGCAGAGCCAGGGCTGGCCATGCTCTTTTATTTTGACTGAGCAACATTGACCTGGCATCTCATCTGCTTTATTTTGACACTGACTTTTCTCTTTCAGAGGGTTAATAAGCCCTTCAAAAAGCAGAGACCCTACACATAGATACACAGAACTACAGGATCCCAGGACTCAGAGATGGAACACAACTAGCAATCATTTTATTCATTTAATACAACCTTTTTGGTTTATGAAGGAGGAAACTGAGCACTAGAAAAATGACTTGCCAAGGGCCACAGAAGAAATTACTGACAGAGCTGGAATCTGAAACTAGCTCTCCTAATTTCAAACTATGGCTCTTTGCACCACTCCAGGCTGACTCTGCATGGCTCCAATTTCCACCTTTAAACTTTTGTTGTCACCAGTCTCCCCCACTGGTCCAATTCTACTCATCCATCAAAGTCCAAATCAAGCCTCCTTTCTCATGTGAAGAAGAACCATATTTGCTCTTTTCTTAACTTCAACCATAGCTATGACCCTGTAGTATGGTCAGGGATTGTTGACTGGATGGAGAAATAAGCAACTTTTAAAGCATCATATTTTTCCTCCTCAAAAAAAGATAATTTGTACCCTTCCTCCCTCCCCCACTTCCTCTACAATGATGCAATTTATTTCAGTATGTTTTCTGTACAAACAGTCATATAGGTCTGTGCAAATAGAGGACTGTGCTCTCTCTTAGCTCCTTGCAAATGTTGTTACTCCAGTTATCCATTTTCCATATGAATGGGGTATCCTGTAAGTAGTGTATTTTCTATACAAACAGGCTTTTATGGTTAGTCTAATTCTGGACCCTTACAAGCAGTGATTATGCTTGCTCTCTAATGCTCGGCATATGCCTGGGGTTTCGGAAACCCTTTGCCTGAGTGAGTGCCATCGTGGTAGCTGGCCACAGACCCAGGGCTTTCTCACAGATGAGACTTTCCAGGTCACCAAAGCCTGGCTTGTGGTTAGGAATTATTAAAGGAGGTGGGGAATGTAAATGAGTCTATTCCGTCAGCAGAGAGGTCAGTTGTCCTGTAGCAAACTGAACACACAGCCCAGGGCCAATGTTCCAGAGACAGGAAGGTTTGTGGTATTGGAGTGAGAAGGGGAACGCCTAAGAGAAACAGCAGACCCTACTCTGGGGGTGGCAGTGTGGGACTCATAAATGCAGGGAATCTGAGGGTCACTGGCAGGTTTGGAAGGTTATGAAAACAAAACAGTATGCAGCTGGGATAATCCATTTAGCAATGGGCTCTTGAGCTCAGTCACATAAAGAGTACCCATGAAAGGTACTTTTTAGTCCTGGGTACAGTAGAGAAATAGAAACTTGTTCCACCAGTGGGTGGGTTTTCCACCTTGAAAAGGGCAGGGACTTCTAGGAAGGGAGGGAGAAGGTCTTGAGAGGTCATTTAGGGTTCCCTCTGCCACCAGCCAGGATCCCAATGAACCTATTCTATATAATCAAGTAGATGTTTACAGGTCTGTGAGTCAGATGGGGAGTCAATCTACAGACAAATGTTAATTGGGAACTTCAATTTGAACAGTACAAAGGTGAAAAATAGGATGCAGTTTCAGTGCCTATGGAGTTTGTAGTCTCATAGACCAGGAGGATTGGAGGTGGTAGGGCTAGGTTATAGGAGTGGGGAACCTGCAGCCTCGAGGCCACATGTGGCTCTGTAGGTCCTCAAGTGTGGCCCTTTAACTAAATCCAAGCTTCATAGAACAAACTCTCTTAACAAAAGAATTTGTTCTGTAAAACTTAGACTCAGTCAAAAGGCCGTGCCCAATGAAGCAACAGGTTCCCCACCCATAAGTGTCACAAAGTACCCTGGATGGAGGGAGAAATTAATTCCAGATGGAGGTACCAAGGAGAGCGTTATGATGGAAGTGGTATTTGACCTGAACATTCAAAGGAAATAGGAAAAGAGGCTCTTTGAGTAGTGGGGGACAGTATGAGTTGGGTAGGAGTAAAATGACAGGATGTATTCTGGGAACAGTGAACAACAGTCCAATTTAACTGGAGAATGAATGGAGGATATAAGACAGGAAAGGGAGGTTGGAATCAGATTGAGGAGAGCCTTGAAGGCCAGGCTAAAGAATTTGAATGTTATCCTATAAGGCAGATGAGGGAAGCAACTGAAAACAAATTATTTTAGTGTTTTATTTCTGCTTGGGGTCAGAGAATTCTTCCTCCTGAACATGGCTGCTTTCAGCCATTAGAACCAGGGATAATCCTGCCTTAGTATGCAACACATACTAAACCTAAAGCCTAACAGAAAATATGACTGTGCTTGCTTGGATTGATGGATGAAAGCACAGGTCTGGGTAACCAATCTGCTGTATTGTTTGCTGGAGACGCACCTTTGGGAATGAAATACCTGAAACTTTTCCCTGTGATTTGATTTGACTGGATTTGTCCAGGAACACTGGGGATTCCTGCAGAATTGCCTCAATAAATATACTTGTCAAAGGCAAGAGGCAAGGGAACAAGGGGCCGACTGAGGCTTGAGACTCAATGCAAAGGGCTGCTGACTAGAGCTTTGTCATAGACCTTGAGGCTTTCTCTGTTGGGTTCAGGGAAGAGACCTCTTCTCACAGACCACTGAGCTTGGCTCTGGGGGTAGGAAACCACAACAGCCTCTGTGCCCAGGCAGCTTACAAACAAGCAGAAACAGAAGACACGTATCTGAGAAGATGTGTGTGATTTAACATGAATGCAAATCTATCCTGACCTTTTATGTGAGTTTCAATTTGGTCAGATTTGGTTTTAGATTAATGATCTAAAACATTTTTCTCTTTGTTTTTTGGATGTTAAATTGTGGATTCTCATTTGGCATCATCCTTTCTGAGCTGACTGGACCTACTGAAATTAAGAATCTGCCTGTGACTAAATAATTTCCAATTAATAAAATTCTCTCCAAAGGAGAATGGTTACTCTCAAAGTGACCAAAATAGTTGGATTAGGGAAGATATGCAGGAAGACCCACACCTTTTGTTAATTTTTCTAATGAGGCACTGGTTCTCAAGGATTGTGATGCCTTCTGGCTTTGAAAGACAGAGTATAAATACTCTGAGGTGAGGTTTTACTTTGGGGCTTACTGATTGGAAGTGTTTGTCTGGCCAGATGAGACTCTGGGCCGCCGCTAAAGAGCCTCCAGCTTTGAAAACCCGGATGTTGACGTTTCTCTCTCTGGTAACTATGTACATATGGTCAGACAGTTATCTGTCTGTTGAATTGTGACGCATATATTGTTTACTGCCAGGCAGCTGGAAGCACTCTCTGTTGATTTTGATTTCTCTGTATTTTCTCTGAAGTTCAGGGTGCCGACTTTTTCCCCTGAACTGAGAGAATGATACAGGTGCTTGGTTAAAGTGATGGTTGACCCGCTGAAAGCTGCCTTTCCTTTCAGAAAAGCAGATAAAAGAGCCTGTGATAGCAGGCCCTCCTGTACATGTCAGGGTCCTTGCTATTACATCAGTTGAACTAAATGTTTGTTGGGTGGAAAAGATAAATAATAGTAAAATATAACCTAGGCTATGAGCAAAATGAGTGACCTTGGCATCATATGACATAATAAATTCAGAGGATTCAAAAGGGCTGGCACAGTTGGGGAAGGCTTCAAGGAGGAGCTTGAATTTAAAGGATGGAGAAGAGGAAGGAGTTTTTATCTAAAACTGGGGGAAGGGGGGCAGGGAATAGTAGGTCACATCATGTTATCTTACTGACCCCACAGAACCATTTATCTGAAAAATAATACAAAAAAACCTCCAAGAGATTGACTTATAATTTGCAATCACAGCAAATCCTAATAGACAAAAGCAATTTGTAACCATAAGGAGCCTTATAAATATAGGCTATTTTTGTTATTGTTATTTTTAATTGAACTCTCAGTTATACATGATGATGGAAAGTCCAAGGGACTAGAGGTCACAAAGACGAAACAGCATGGGTGAAATAGGAGTATAGGAAGCAGAGAGGTGGAGGATAAAGGACATAGACTGTGGCCAGAAATGGAGAATTTTAGAGATTGAAAGCATAGATGGAGCAATACCGATTAGTAGTAAACTCAAACTGAGTTAGGGTTTCATGTTTCTGATTGGTTAAAGTGAAGTGGAGATGAAGACCATTGGGACTTAGGAGCCTGAAGTATTATGAGGTCAGGGCACTGAGAGGATTATTAACTTGGATGGTGCTATAGTCACTGAGGATGATGGGAAGGGATGATTAGGTGGAGAGATTTGGTGCTGAGGTCATTGAAGAAGGTGGGGGAATGTATTAGAGGTTGGAAAGGATGATATAAACATATGATATTGGCTTTGAAAAAATAAATTAAGTGATGGTATTGGAATGATGGTCTGGCAGCTACAATGGGAAACAACAACGAAGAGAGCGAGGAGCCTGTTGACTCCCTTTTGGCCCCATGAATCCAAGGGCATGAAAGACGTGACCTCCTATGGAAAGGACTGCAAGGGGAAAGTCTGGTCTCCTTGCTAATACAAAAATACTTTTATTTATTCTATTATATTCCTCACAGAGGTTGTTCTGAACCATCTCTTCTTAAGCTCCCAATTCTGTTGCATCCAAGTCTCTCAGAAGTGATCTTGACTATTGTTTTACGGAGATTAAGGCCATCTGTCATGAGGTCCCTCGTTTCTCATCTTTTGCACCTCAGAATGTCTTTATGACTCATCCATCCATCTCCTCCTTTGTTATAGCCTTGGAGAAAAGTGACCATCCTTCCTTGCCAACGTTAAGCCCTACTTGTGCCTTGACTCTTTCCCCTCTCATTTCTTTCAGGAACTTGCCCTATTGATCATTTTCTTTCATCTTCTATCTCTCCTGAGCAACTGGTTCCTTCCTTATGCCTTTCTTTTTCTCAAAAAACAAAATATTTTTTAAGAAAAGCCTTCTGTTGACTCTCCCAGCCTCAAAACACACCATTCATCTTACATCTCTCCTCCCCTTCACTCCTGGAAAGAAAATTCTCTCTCTGCTCACTGCCTCCAGTTACCATGTTTCACTCATCAGCCTTTTGTACTTTGGCTCCCGACACTCTACTGAAAATACTGTCATGTTGGTAAACAATGAACTCTTAATTGCTCAGTCTTACTGCCTTTTTTTGACCCTCAACCTTTTTGATCTTCCGCATTTGACACCATTGATCACCCTCTCTTGAATATTCTCTCCTGTCTTTTGCTTCTGTAGACATGACTTTCACTTTTTACTTATACAATTACATCTTGGCTTTCTTCAGTGCTTCTCCATCTTCCTGCCATCTGCTAAGTGAGATTGTCTCTCAAAAATTTGTCCTCAGAATCATAGAATTTTAAGGTTGGAAGGGATCTCAGTAGCCATCTTATCATGGACCATCTCTTTTCTCTTTCTTAGTGACCATAACAATGATCACTTCCATGCAGATGTCTTCTAAATCTATCCAACTTCATTTCTGCCTCTGAGATCTTAACTAGCATTTCCAAACACCTAATATAGATATCTCCATCTAAATGCCTCACCAGTACCTCAAATATGACATGAACAACACTGGAATTATCATCTTTCCATAACCTGTCCTCTTCCCAACTTCCTGCTTTTCATTGCTTGGACAATCATCAACAGTCACCCAAGCTCAAAACCTCAGAATTTTTTACTCTTCCTGCTTCTTCACCCTCCAAATCCAATCCATTATCAAGGCCTACAAATTCTGCCTCCATAATACTCAAATCTATTCTCTTTTTCCATTTACATGGTCATGACCCTAGGTCAAATCCTCATCATGCCTCACCTGGTCTCCAGTCCCTTATATCCAGTCAATCCTTCACCCAGTTGCCAAAGTAATCTTCCTAATGTGCGGGACTGACCATGTTAGTCTCCTGCTCAAAACCCCCAGTAGCTCTTTCTTGCCTATAGAACAAAATAAAAAGTCCTTAGCTTGTTTAAATATCTCCATAAACTAGGTTCAGCCTACATTTTAACAGCATTTATTTATTTTTAGTTTTCAACATTTACATGCATAAGATTTTGAGTTTTAAATTTACTCCTCCTCCCTCCCCTCCCCGCTCCTCAAGACAGCATGCAATCAGACATACACTCTACATATATATTCTCATTAAACATATTTTCACATTAGTCATGTTGTAAAGAAGAATGAGAACAAATGGAAGAAACCATGAGAAAGAGAAAACAAAACAAAACAACAAGAGAGAGCTGCTATCTGCATTCAGACTCCAGAGTTCTTTCTCTGGATGTGGATGGCATTTCCCATCATGAGTACTTTGAAGTTGTCTTAGACCCTTGCCTTGCTGAGAAGAGCTAAGTCTATCAAAGTTCATCATCGCACAATGTGGCCGTTACTGTGTGCAACGTTTTCTTGGTGCTGTTCACTTCACTCAGCATCAGCTCATTCAAGTCTTTGCAGGTTTTTCTGAAGTCTTCCTGCGCAACATTTCTTAAAGCACAATAGTATTTCATTACATTCATATACCATAGCTTATTCCGTCATTCCCCAATTGAGAGCATCCCCTCAATTTCCAATTCTTTGCCATCACAAAGTGAGCTGCTATAAATATTTTTGTACATGTGGGTCCTTTTCCCATTTGTGTGATCTCTTTGGGATACAGCCCTAGAAGTGGTATTGTTGGATCAAAGGGTATGCACATTTTTACAGCCCTTTGGGTATAGTTCCAACTTGCTCTCCAGAATGGTGATCCAACCTACATTTGCAATACTATTGCGCAACTCTTCCCTTAGGGTACTTTTCCTTGCAGTCAGCTAAACTTCTAGGTTTTTCTCTGATCTCACCTTGCTTTATCTATCCCACCTCTTCACTCATTTATGCCTTGCCCCAAGCCCAGAATTGACTCCTTCCTGACATCACTGCTTTTTAAAATCCTTTTCTGACTCTAAAGCTCAGGCTCAGGTTTGATCTGCTCAGTGAATCCCCTCCTGCTTCCATCAGCTGGCGGTGTTCTCTCCCTACATAAATTTTATTAGAATGCTTCTTCTCTCTGTCTTCTTGGCTCCTACCATGCCACCTTGTATTATAATTAAATAGCCAAAATTTGTAGAGTGCTTTAAAAATATCATTTGCAAGGTTCAAAGTGTGCAAAACATTTTACAAATATTTTCTCATTTTTATCCCCATGATAACCCTAGGGAATAGGTGCTATTATTGTTCCCATTTTACAGATGAGGAAACTGAGACAGATAGAGATATATAAAGGTTCAATGACTTGCCCAGGGTCACACTGCTGGTAGATGTTTAAGGGTGGATTTGAACTCAGTTCTTCCTGACTCTAAGTCCAGCATTCTCTCTACTTCACCACCTAATTACCTATGATATTTTACTTATTTTTATATATGTAAAAATCCCTTGTAGACTATAAGCTCCTTAAAGGTGGGATTTATTCTTGTTGTTTTTCCACATTCTTTACCAAAGCAGATTAACCCCTTTTCTGTAACTTTGACAAGTTTTTCTGGCACTGAGGTGTTAAGTAGCTGTCCAGAATGCCACAACCAGTGTGAGAAGCAAGACCTGAAATAAAGACTCCCTTAATCCAAGGTCAGGCTATCCACTAGCCTCTCCTCAGTGGGGTTGTGCAAAATGATGAGCTTTAGAATGTTATATGAATATCAGTAGTTACTATAATTTTTTACCTTTATATCCCCAGCAGACCTCTCACTTAGCAAGGGCTCAACATGATTATGGTGCTGAAAAGAATTGAATCAAGGTGAAAAGGGGAAAGAATGATTATATAAAAAGTGGTCAAAGAGTAAGGGAAAGATGGAGCCCATTATTGGAACTTCTGGATCCATACCATGGAAGGACTGCCTCAGTAGGCTTGAGGAGAAGGAACTGGATTGGGCAGGACTATGGATATGGAAGGGGACAAGGAAAGGATTTGGGCCTACAGCTATGAGATCATTCCCTAGAAGTATCATCAAGTCCCCCAGAAGTCAGTGAAAGTGTTGATTCAGTGACTCAGTTTTTTGATTACAGTGATTTAGGAAGGCAGTTTTCAGTTAAATATTAGAATTCCTGGCAGTATTGGAGAATGACTTAATCTGAGCAGGATGGGAGGAGATAGCTGAGCTAACTGTTCTCTGGAGGAAGGACCCATTCATCTTATTATACTCCCTTTTTTCCATTTTTAATTCTGATGATGATCCCACCCTTTGACAGTCTGACTGGGCCGAAGGGGCTTGCTGAAGGTTTGTAACCAGCTGCTTCCTGCTTTGGGAATCACAATAGTTTCTTTTTGAATTGAGTATTTACCATGGTACCAATAACCTTCAAGGCCTGAAGGAGTTGTGTCTCCTGTGGCATGGTGAATCCAGCATGCAAGCTGGACAAAAAAGGACAAGATTCTCAAGTCACTTTCTTCATCATTGTTCCTCATGGAAGAGACCAAAATCAATATAAGATTATAAGGTAGGCAAACTGTCAAGTTGTCCACCTGTTTCAGTTATGTCCAACTCTTTGTGACTCCATTTGGTATTTTCTTGGTAAAGATACTGGAGTGGTTTTCCATTTTCCAGATGAGGAAACTGAGGCAAACAGGGTTAAGTGATTTACCCAGGGTCACACAGCTGGTAAGTTTCTGAGCTCAAATTTGAACTCCTGTCTTCCTGACTCCAGGCCCAACACCCCATCCAGTGCGCCACCTAGCTGTCAAGATATTGTATGACTATGTGTCAACCTCTGGAGGTTTAAAAACTGTTACCTCTGTTTAAGTATTTATATAATTCTGACAAGAGTAGGATTTCAGACTGAATTAAGTGGCTCCAAGAATCACAGAATGTCCAATACGGAAAGACCTTATAACACAGAATATTAGAACTGACAGAGATCTCAGACTTTAGAACACAGAACTTCAGAACTAGAAGGAATCTTAGGATGTAGAATATTAAAAGCAGGGAAGATCCTAAGAATATGGAGCTATAAGTGACCTTAGAATGTAGACTATTGAATACGGAAGCTTAAATATCTTAATTTTTTCTTTTAAGTAGTATTTTATTTTTTCCAGTTACATGTAAAGATAATTTTTAACAATAATTTTTAAATAAAATTTTGAGTTCCACATTTTCTCCCTCTCTCAGGTGGTAAGCAATTTGATATAGGTTATATAAGTACAATCATGTAAACTGCATTTTCATATTAGTCATGCTGTTAAAGAGGAAATACAATGAAAGGGAAAAAAACTACAGAAAAAAGTAAAGTGAAAATAATATATTTTGATTTGCATTAAGACTCCATCAGTTCTTTCTCTGGATATGGATAGCATTTTCCATCATGAGTCTTTTGGAAATGTCTTAGATCATTGTATTCCTGAGAAGAGCTAAGTTGTTCATAACTGATCATTGTACAATGTTGCTTTTACTGTGCACAATGTTCTCCTGGTTCTGCTCACTTCAGTCATCATCAGTTCATGTAAATCTTTCCAAGCTTTTCTGAAATCTGCCTTCTCATCATTTCTTACAGGACAATAGTCCTCCATTACATTCATATACCATGATTTGTTCAGTCAATCTCTAGTTGATGGGCATCCCTTCAATTTCCCATTTTTTGCCACCACAAAAAGAACTGCTAAAAATATTTTTGTACATGTAAGTCTTTTCCGCTTTTTTGTGATCTCTTTGGGATACAGACCTAGTGGCAGTATTGCTGGATCAAAGGGTATGCACAGTTTGAGTGACCTTTGGGCATAGTGGAAGGATCTTTAGAATATGGAACATGAACTTTCGAAGATGGAAGGACCCTTAAAATTCAGAACATAGAATGACAAAGCTGGAAGGGCCCTCACAATATACAAAGAATGTCACAAAAGACTTAAGTAATCATTCAGCTGTGCTAAGCCATTTCCCAAAAATGCCTTTGTGAGGTTCAAAGTTTACAGATTCTCATAGTCCAGGCTCTGGTTAGATGAGATTGAGAGTAACGGTGACAAAGCTTTGTGTTTGTAAGAGTTTCCACAGCGCTTTCTTATTTCAACTCTTTTTATCTTAAAAACAAAAACTACATAAGTAGCGATGATATTCCCTATTTCAGGGAAACTGAGTAAACTCAATAAACTGAGATCCAGAGAAGTATGGAACAAAACTTGTTTGGAACTGTGGTCTCATGATTCTTAACCAGACCTGGTTGCCTCATAAGAACATCTTGAGTTTGTAGAGTGAGTTTTACTTTTCAAAGTGTTTTGACAAGTTATCTCTCTTTTTTTTTGAAGCCCTTTAAAAACTCAGATCAAAGAGGAGGTTTTGTCTTGCCTAAATTATCCCAATAATTGCCTCAATTATCCAAATCACCTTGCATGCATAGACATGACCTTAAGGGACTTTTTGGAACTAAGACTAACAAATTTTCTAAACTCAGCATAATGAATTGTAGTCTAATGACAATACCTCACACTTTCATAGTCCTATACACAGTTTACAAAGGGCTTTACATAAACATTTCATTTGATCCTTCTAATAACTCTCTGAGGGAGACTGGACACATTATAATCTGAGGTGATTTTTTCTTCTCCTCTCCCTTGCCCTCTTGTCCCCCCAGTATTCTCTTTTCTCCTCTCCCATCCCTTCCCCTATCATTTCTCCTCCTCCTTCCCCTTTCTTTTCCTGTCTTCCTCTCTTCCCCTTCCCTCCTCTTTTCAGAGATTTGATAGTGACATTTAACAATCAACTCTCCAGGGGGGAAAAAGATGCATGACACATGTTTAAGTATAATTGGCATCATTAACAATTTCTCTATCACTTTCTTAAGTTTAGATAATAAACAAAACAACAAATCAAGCTCTGATTTGTAGTCTTCTGATTTTCAAGGTGTAAGTCCTCATGATGAAAAATGTTTTTAATAATATTTTGTTTTTCCCCCAATTATATGTCAAGACAATTTTTAGTATTCATTTTTACAAGATTTTGAGTTCCTATTTTTCTCCCTTTCTCCCTCCCCTTCCTCTTTCAAAAATGGTAGGCAATTTGATATAGGTTGATATGTGTTATCATGTAAAACATATTTCTATATTAGTCACAGTTGTGAAAGAAGAAACAGATCAAAGGAAAAAAACATGAAAAAGAATATAGTAAGTAAAAAAAATATGCTTCAATTGCCATTAAGAGTCCATTAGTTCTTTATCTGGATGTGGATCACATTTTCCTTCATGTAGTCATTTGAACTTGTCTGGGATCATTGTGTTGCTGAGAAGAGTTGAATTGTTCATGGTTGATCATCACACAACGTTGCTGATATTGTGTACAATGTTTTCCTGGTTCTCCTGATTTCACTTTGCATCACTCCATACAAGTCTTTCCAGTTTTTGTTTCTTCTGAAATCTGCTTGTTCATCATTTCTTGTTGCACAATAATGTGCCATTACATTCACATATTACAGCTTGTTCAGCCATTTCCAACTGATGGGCTTCAGCTTCCAATATCTGGCCACCATTAAAAGGGTTATTACAAATATTTTTTGCACAGGTAGCTCCTTTTCCCTTTTTTATGATCTCTTTAGAATACAGACCTAGTATTGGTATTTGCTGGATCCAAGGGCATGCACAGTTTGGTTGCCCTTTGGGCATAGTTCCAAATTGCTCTCCAGAATAGTTGGATCAGTTCACAACCCCACCAACAATGCATTAGTGTCCCAATTTCCCCACATTCTCTCCAACAGTTATCATTTTCTATTTTTGTCCTATTAGTCATTCTGATAGGTGTGAGGTGGTATCTCAGAGTTCTTTTAATTTGCATTTCTCTAATCAAAGGTGATTTAGAGCGCTTCTTCATATGCTTAGAAATAGCTCTGATTTCTTCCTCTGAAAACTGATTGTTCGTATCCTTTGACCATTTATCTATTGGGGAATGGCTTGTATTCTTATAAATTTGACTTAGTTCTCTACATATTTGAGAAATGAGGCCTTTATCAGAGATACTTACTGTAAAGATTGCTTCCCAGCTTTCTGCTTTCCTTCTACTCTTGGTTGTATTGGTTTTGTTTGTACAAAAGCTTTTTATTTCAATATAATATGATCTATTTTATATTTGTTATGCTCTCTATCTCTTGTTTGGTCATGAATTCTTCCCTTCCCCATAGATATGATAAATTACTCCTTGCTCTTCTAATTTACTTATGGTATCATCCTTTCTGTGTAAATCATGCACCCATTTTGACCTTATGTTATATAGTGTGAAATGTTGGTCTATACCTAGTTTGTGTCCTATTGTTTTCCAGTTTTCCCAGAAGTTTTTGTCAAATAGTGAGTTCTTATCCCAAAGACTAGGATCTTTGTGTTTATCAAACTCTTAAGTTACTATGGTCATTGACTGTTGTGGCTTGTATACCTAATCTATTCCACAGCTTAACTACTCTGTTTCTTATCCAGTAGCAGATAGTTTAGATGATTACTGTTTTATAATATAGTTTGAGATGTGGTACTGCTAGGCCACCTTCTTTTATATTTTTTTTCACTAATTCCCTTGATATTCTTGACTTTTTGTTCTTCCAGATGAAGTTTGCTATTTTTTCTAGCTTCGTCAAATAACTTTTTGGTGGTTTGATGGGTATGGTGCTGAAAAAGTAAATTAGTTTAGAAAGAATTGTTATTTTTATTATATTGGCTTGGCTTACCCATGGACAACTGATATTTTTCTAATTATTTAGATCTGACTTTATTTGTGTGAAAAATATTTTGTAATCGCATTCATATAGTTCCTGGGTTTACCTTGGCAGGTAAGACTCTCAAGTATTTTATATTTTTCAAAGTTATTTTAAATAGAATTTCTCTTTCTATAGTTTGCTGCTGGGCTTTATTGGTCACCTAAAGAAATGTTGATAATTTATATGGGCTTATCTTACATATTGCAACTTTGCTAAAGTCGCTAATTATTTCAAGTAGTTTCTTAGTTGACTCTCTAGGGTACTCTAAGTACACCATCCTATCATCTGAAAGGAGTGATAATTTTGTTTCCTCATTGTCTATTCTAACTCCTTTGATTTCTTTTTCTTCCCTTATTGTGGTAGTTAACATTTCTAGTAAACTATTTAATAATAGTCGTGATAAATGTGAATCCTTGCTTCACCCCTGATCTTATGAGCAAGGCTTCTAGCTTATCCCCATTACAGAGAATGTCTGCTGATGATTTCAGATGGATACTTCCTATCATTTTCAGGAACTCTCCCTTTCTTCCTATGCTCTCTAGTGTTTTTTAATAGGAATGGGTGTTGTATTTTGTCAAAAGTTTTTTCAGCATCTATTGAGATAATCATATGATTTGTGTTGGTTTTGTTAGTGATATGGTCAATTATGTTGATAACTTTTCTAATACTGAACTAACCCTATATTTTCTGGCATAAATCTCTGACCATTGTATATAATCTTTGTGGTATGTTGCTATAATCTCCTTGCTAGCATTTTTTCAAAATTTTTGTATCTACATTCATTAGGGAATATTGAAATATGATGAAAACTTAGCAAATGGTTCTAAGCTGTCTATAGGACCTGGCTCCTGCACACCACTGTATTCAATCTCTAAATAATCCTACGGAAAGCAAACTGCTCTTTCCTCTATGGCAATGTTTTGGGTGTGCGCCAATTAAAAAGTTAGGGCATGATAATCTGTGCCCGTGTAGACTCAGGCATTGTGTCTGAAAGAAAGCCTGGTTTCATTTGTCCTAAGTAAACCATAAGATAAACTCATCCAGTCACGAGGTGCTGGTCTTACAGAAAGAGACAGAGAGCCTTTGGAAGACAGAAGCATGTAATAACTTATCCTAGGGGATAATCGCAGCTGAGAGTTACAGAATCACAATCATCAATCATCATTAAACAAGCTCAAAAACAAATTGCCCCCTATCCCCAAATACCTTCTTATTTACAGATGGATTTCAGAATCTTCTGCAAAGTACCCAGTCTCCATTTATGAGAAAGAAATGAGATTACTCATCTCAAAAGCCCTCTGGACAGAGATTAAGTGCAATCTAAGACCTCAGAACCTCCCACCACAAAACACACCTGAATGACACTTTCTAATTTTTCATCTCATCAACATCATTGACATTCCTGTCTTGCTGAAATTTCACCAAAGCCCTTATTTTTGCCCCAAGAAAATAAACTATTTAATGATGTGACACTCAGATGTATCTAGGAAATGTCACCCAGAGAATCCAAAGTGGATTAGGCAAATTCAACATACCTCTCATGTCACATGCATGTAATTTTGGCAGCTCCCTGACAAAAGAGAAAAGAAAATATCCTTCCAGTTAGCAATGAAGATGTCTGTCTAGTGCTAAAGCTCAAAGGAGAGTTTTTTTTTCTTTCTTTCAAAATCCCAACATAAATATACTCTGACACTTCTCTCATTTCTCTCTCCTACTCTAACAATATCTTCATCTCCCTCCCTTTCTTTCTGTCCCTCTATTCTTTCTCTTCTATTTCTTCCTTGTTTCCTCCCAATCTCCTTTCTCCTCTTTCCTTTTTCCTGTTTTTTCCCTTCTCTCTGCTCTTTCCCCCCTCTTCCCATCCCATCCTATGCTTCTATTTTCCTTGTTAGTCTCCTTCCCTTTTATTTTCTTCCCTCCTCACTTTTCTTTGTTTTCTGTCTTTCTCCTGTCTTCCTTCCTTCCCCCTTCCTCTCTTCTTCTCTTATTCCTTATCTCTTATTTTCACTTCTCATCTCTCCTCTTCTGCTTTCTCTCTCTCATTATTACCATTCCCTGGGAACAATTAACTTGTAGCAATATAAGTTACCATAGTCTTTATTTGTAGTTCAAAATACATAGTAGCCAGAATGAACAGGGATCAACTGAAACATCTACTTACATGACTAAGGTCTACTAGGGGTGTCTGCTGACCACCTCACCTCCTTTGCCCTGCCCTTTCCAGCTCTGTACGGTGACATTCTAGGACACAAGGGTGACAAACTGATCTACTCTGGTAGTTGGGTATAATTTGGCCTCCTTGTCCTTTTGTAAGCCTTGCCTGGAGATGACTGACCTCAGAGAGTTGATCAGATCCCATAGGACAATGTAGTTTGTGGACAATGATTTCTCCTGATTTATCAGGAGCCATGTAGTTTCCTTGAAACTGAAAGGTGAGCTACATACCCAGTAGAAGGTTGAGGGGAAAAACGAAAATAGAAGTCTGGATGACTGGGCTCCAAGTTCAATATTTAAAATGCTTGTAAAAGTAAAGATGGAATTGGTGAAGGCAGACTTCAGGACCCTCAGAACATCAAGATACAACTACTGTATTGATTTTTCCAGACCCATTGCCTCTCTTCCATCTCTCTCCTCCTCCTCCTTCATTCCCCATAAGGCTATTTCAGGGGATACTACCAAATCCACAGTGGAAAACCTGCATCAAGGGGCCTTTATTCAGAGAGACTCAGACTTCCCTCTGGCCCCAACTTAAGAGCTTTGCAGGGAGCTGCCCATGCCTGGTCCCTTCCCTGGCATAATACACAGGACATAGGCTATGGAAACATCTCTATGTGTCTGTCCCTGTGCATATGTCTATGTATCCCCAACATACACAGTGCAGGCAATGCTGCTATCATAGGCTCTTAGATCTGCATTTATAAAAGGAAAGGCAACTTTTGAGGGGTCAACAATCACTTTAATTACTTTCAACATACAGGGACCAACAGAGAGGCTTCCAATTGCCTAACCGTTACATACATACATAGCTACCAGAGAGGGAAGCACCAACATCTGGGCTTTCAAACCTGGGGAACTGCTTAGTGGCTTCTCAGAGTCTCATCTGGCATGCAAACCTTCTTCCAAAACTAAGCCCCAAAGCAAAACCTTCCTTCAGAGTATATATACTCTTTTCAAAGTCAGAGGGCACAGCCCCTAGGGACCCAGTGCCTCATTAGCAATCAGCAAAAGGTGTGGGCTTTCATAAAAAGCAAACTTCCCCTAATCAAGCCTCCCTCAATAACCCCACCTGAAGCCTATCAATGGGTGGGGAAGATTTTTAAGTCCCATCACACTCTATGAATGTACATATGGGTGTTATATATGCACAGGTATGGGAGAGGACCAGGAACCAAAGGAGCTGGGGTAGGGGGAGGTGAAGAATGAACAAGTGGTCACTGAGATCAGTCTAGTTCATAGGGTTTGAGCGAAATTTCAGTTCGTCTGAGGGTGGCCAAAGGAAGAGAAACCAAGGCTTCCTTTGAAGATCAGGTGTTTCAGAATAACATCTACCTTCCTTTCTTAGCAGAATGTTTAGAGGCAGCAGAATAGAAAGAATATTTCCCTGGGAGTCAGGAGATCTGGATTTAAGTTCCAACTTTGCTTTTTGCTAGCTATGTGACCCTAGGTCAAAGGTTCTTAACCTGGGGTCCATGAACTTGGATGAACATTTTTTATAACTGTATAGCAGTGTCATTGGTTTCCTTTTGTAACCCTACATATTTTATTTTACACATTTAAAAATATTGTTCTAAGAAAAGGGCCATAGGTTTCACCAGACTGCCAGAGGAGTCTATGACACAAAAAAAGTTTAAGAACCTTTAACATTATACAGATTGTTGTTGTTTGTCCTTTGGTCTTGAAGAGGACCATGGCATCAGGAAGGAGATGTCATGAATTGCCAGTGAATTGGATTTAAGTGAAGGAGGGCTGTGCAAAGTCACCAGCTTCATTCTCTCCTCCAGAGCCATCTGGGTCCAGTGGCAAGACAGAGATCAGGATGACTGGAGATGGCCCCAGATACAGTGGGAGACCTTGGCCTTTTTAAGCTAGGGTCTTTCCCAGGTCTCAGTTCGTCTGAGGCAACACCCATTCAATGATTAAGGCAATGGGGCAAAAATGTAGTTTGTATAAAGTTTATTTCAACCCACAAATAGTAAGTGTGTGTGTGTGTAGGAATATATATGTATGTGGATATATGTATATGTGTGCATGTATGTTTCTTCTCTTCCTTTTAGGGTGACATTATCATTATTTATCATTATCATATCATTTATCATTAAATCTGGAAAGGCACTTGGAGATATAATAATATAATCCTTCATTTTACTTTTTGAGGAACCAAGGCTCAGAGAGGGTAGCCCAGAGACTAGCCTAAGGTCATGTAGCCATCCAGTGTTTTTTGGATAGCTTCTTCCCTGTTGGGTGAAGGAAAATTTCTTTATGTTTTCATTCAGACTGTATTTTCCAAACTTTAAAGAGAATCTCTCATTCTAATTCACATGGTATAAAGCATAAGGCTATATACCATGGCATGTCTCGCTCACAATTGTCTCACTAACAGTTTCCCTATCCATCAGACAGATGTCTAGGATGCAAACTGAGTACTTTCCTGAATTAATTAATCAACAAGCATTTGTTAAGCACTTCCTAATTGCCGGGCACTGCAGAGTAATGGAGCCTTGGGTTGATCATAATATTTATAGTGTGCAGGGGCCTTAGAGTTCAAACTAGTCTAATTCCCTCATTTGACAGATGAAAACTGACCAACACCATTTTTAGAGATGATAAGGAGCAGAGCTGGGATTTGAACCCAGATCTTCAGAGTTTAAATCTAGGATTTTCTCTGCTATGTCATACAGAGATAGGACCACCTCCCAGATAAGTTGCTTGCATAAAGCAGGTGCTGAATCAATCCCTCTTGCAATGATATGGATTATTTTTCTCTAAGTACATATTGACACTTATCTGTCACTTTTTTGCCTCTTTCTTCCTGCCCCCTCCCTGCCCAAGTCCTTACCAGCCTAGGCTTTTGAGATCTTCCTACCACTTGTCCCTATTAACTACTCATGTTAATACCCAGGAGAGCTAACTTGGACTTCACTGTGTGCTCCATCTTTTAGATGCTTTATGAAAATATTAAATGAGATCAGTCTAAACCACAGTCATAACTAGGACAAGGCAATTGCAGCTTTAACCCAAGGCACCCAGTCTAGAGTTCTTGCAGTTCTTGCAGTCTTTTAGCAGGAGAGAGTTCAGCATTTGGTTAATAAGAATATTGAAGATGCAGAGCTACCTGATAGCAAGCAAGCTAGGGAGAGCACTTGCCTTCCCCTGGCCTTTGAACCCCCACTCCCTGTATAATGGTATCTGGAGAAAGGGCCTTGTGGTGCTGGCTGGTGTCTGCCCTCCCTTCAACAGAGGGGGTGGCACCATGGGGTAGTTCATAGAACATGTGTGTGTGTGTGTGCAAGTATATGTGTGTTGGTGGGTATATATGTATGCATGTAGGTATACATGTATATGTGTATATGTGCATGCATGTATGTATACATGTATATAGGTAGGTATATACATATGTATGTATGTATACATGTGTATATATGTGTGTGTATATTCTATCATATTGAAACATAACCCCAAATCCCAGAGTTATTCAAATGCTCTTAAAAAAGACTTCAGTCCAAAAAAATTTTTTTAATCTAATTAAATCATATCATTGGTGTCCCTCTATCAATTGGCTATTTATCCTCTCAAGGTACACTAATAGTTTAATCAAATGTCTTATCTTTATAGAAACTATGTTCCTTTTCTTCCCAGTGAGTTATTCTTGTTTGTGTATTTAATGATACTGTTCTTTATTATATGTTTTATTATACATTTTAACCCTGCTAGTGGCATTCAGAACAAAAGGAGGATCTGGTGAAATCTAGATGGGGGTCTATAAAGATTTCTTGTGGTCTTAACCAGGTTTATATGAGCCTGAGGCATACTACTGCATCCTGGGAAATATATCTGCTAATAGCAGCCTCCATCCTCCTTCCTTCTTCCCTCCTCCCCACCCCCCAATTTTGTTTCCAGTTCAGCCCACATAGCTGTCATTGAAGAGAGCAGCCCCTTTGGACAAGGTATTATACCCACCATCAACAACACAAACTACTGACAATCACTAATGGAAAGGTAAGCTCAAGGGACCAGAAAATAGCAATGGTTTACAAACCACTGGCCCTGTTTCCAGCCCAGGTCTAGTGGCCACCATCCTGGGGCCATCTCCAGTTTGTCCTGATCTATACCTTGCCACAGGATCCAGATGGCTCTGGAGGATTGAGTGAGGCTGGTGACCTTGCATCAGCCCTCTCTCACTTAAATCCAATTCATTTGCAAGTCATGACATCACTTTCTTGATATCATGATCTTCCTCTGGAAGGAAGGACAAACAACATTCTGTGAGTAGTAGAAGCTGTCCTGTTGGGCACTCAACTGGCCAGTTCCATTTGGACAATGTAGCTCCTTCCTTCCTTCCTGACTTTCTGTCTTCCTGCCTTCCTTTCCTCCTCCCCTCTTTCTCTCCTTCCCTTCTCTCTCTCTCTCCACATAGGGAATTATACCCTTACCTGAAGGTGTTCAGCCCAAGGGAATATAAAGTTTGATCGCTGAAACCTCAAAAGATATCTTGGGGTTTATGGGCTAGATTTCTTTTTTTAAGGCCTATGCCTTAAATCAAAATCACTCTGGCTCTCATTGATTGGCCAATAATAGGTTACAGCCCAAGCCTCACTTGGTCATTGTTTGGGCTCTGATGGCTCAGAGTGAGTGTAAATAGCAATTGTTTTGTTTTGGCCAGAAACCTGAGGATCTTTCCTTCCCACACTGATTTTTTTTGACTAGGTAAAAGAGATCATTCTTTGTCTCCTTTCTTACCTAGCCTTAATCACTGAATGGGTGTTGGCTTACACAAAGTACGACCTAGGAAAGACCTTACTTTAAAAAGGCTGAGGTCTCCTACTGCATCTGGGGCCATCTCCAGTTGTCCTGATACATATCTTCCCACTGGACCCAGATAAGTCTGGAAGAGAGACTGAGGCTGGTGACTTTGTAGAGCCCTGCCTCACTTATATCCAACTTACAAGCCATGATGTTACCTTCCTGATGTCATGGTCCTCTTTGAGAACAAAGGACTACCAACAAGCAGCCACTATCCAAGGAGGCAACCCTTATGGAAATACAACCTGCCAACAGGTGCTCTAGCCCTTGCCTCTTTAGCTACCTAGGTCATTGGAACAGCCAAATGGTTCAACATCAGATTCAGGTATGGTTTTATTAGTGGAAATGACATTAAATAAGATATAGTACCATTCACTTTGTCTGTGAACCTCAAGGATCGCTCACTATACCTTTCCATCTGACTTGCAGCTGAAACCTCCTATCTATGTTGGCAGCTAGGTGGCATAGTGGATAGAGCACAAGTGTTAGAGTCAGGAAAATTTGAGTTCAAATCCAGCCTCAGATATTTACTACCTATGTGACCTGGGCAAGTCACCTAACCCTGTTGGCCTCAGTTCCTCATCTGGAAAATGAGCTGGAGAAGGAAATGGCAAACCATTCTAGCATCTTTGCCCAAAACAAAACAGTAACAGCAACAAAGACAAAAGATACCATGAAGAATTAGATAGGACCTAACAATAACAATAAAATATGTGATGTCTCTCCCACTGGAATGTGAGCTAGTTGAAAGCAGAGGCTGTCTTGCCTTTCTATTGTCTCCCCAACACTTAGCATGGTGCTTTGAACATAGTGAATATTGAATAAGGCAGTTTTTCCTCATTGATTCATTCCTAACCTCCTTCATTCCCTGCCCTCCTCTCCCTTGCCTCTCTCCACCCTTTTGCCTCCCCCATGCTCTTGCTCCCTTAGTCATGACCATTGTACTATTAGTTCAGCAATAACATTTAAACTAGAAACTTGCCAGAGGCTAGACTGTTTAATCTATGTGGACATACATAATTACATGCACATGAAATGTGCTTGGGATCCTCTGCCTTACACTGGTGCATGAGGTTTCTTCAGCCAATACAGATGATTTCAGGACCTCCCTACTGTTGGAGGTCTTTAAGTGGAGACTGTTCAGCCCCCCATAGGGAATGTAGCAGGGGAAATACCTGTTCAGGTGGAGATTGGACCAGAGGGTATTTGAAGGTCCCCTCCCACTCTGAGATCAGGGATTTCGAATTTTTTTCAAGGGCCTTAATTAAACCTTCATAATAATTACACCTTATGTTTGTACAGTGCTTCACCGTTTACAAGGCATTTTCATATACATCATCCCATATTCATGTTATCCTCACAGCCTTGCTGTGAGGTAGGCAGAGCAGTCATTATGAGTCCTCTTTTATAGATGAGGAAACTGTCTTCAATCAGACGCAGTGTGGAATCATCATAATTGCTCAACTTTATATAGGCTTTAAAGTCTGTCAAGAGCTTTACATACATGATCTTAGTTGATCCTTCCCACAGCCTGGTGAGGTGGATGCAATTATGATTCCCATTTTACAGAAGAGAGACCTGAGATTTTGGGAGGTTAAGTGACTTCTCCTCGCTCCCACAGCTAATAAGTGTCTGAAGTGGGACTGTGGAAACCCTGTCTTCCTAACTCTAGTCTATCCCTGACCATGGATGGAGTGCTAAATTAAGTCAGAAGACCCGTATTCCAAATACCAAGTTTGCCACTCTCTATTCTTATAACCTTCTACAAATCAGTTTCCCTCTATAAGCCTCAGTTTTATAATCTATTACATAGGGATACTCATACTTGCACTGTTTGTAAACTTCACAATGTAGTTGTCAGGATCAGTTGAGATAATGCCTGTAGATATTCTGGAAATCTCAGGCAAATAGAGAGTGTAGTGGATTGAGTGCTCGGAACTGAATCAGGAAGTTTTGTTGTTGTCCAGTCATTTCAGTCATGAGCCCACTGGAGGTTTTCTTGACAAAGATACTGGAGTGACTTGCCATTTCTCTAGCTTATTTTCCAATTGAGGAAACTGAAGCAAACAGGATTAAGTGACTTGCCTAGGGTCACATATCTAGTAAGTGTCTGAAGCTGGATTTGAACTCAGGTCTTCCTGATTACAGGTTTTGTGCTCTATCCACTATCTAGCTTCCTGATCCTTATAGAATATTCTGGAAATCTCAGGCTGATAGAAGGTGTAGTAGATTGGACCTTTCTACTTCTAACACCCACTCAACCTAGTTGTACCTCAGTTTCCTCAATTATAAAATGGGAATAACAATCGTTCCTTCCTCACAGAGTTGTTTTAAGAATCCAATGAGCTAGGAATTATACTAAGCCTTGGAGACTGAAAGGGGAAAAAAAAGTCTGTATTCAAAAAACTTAAATTTTAACTGAGGTAGACAATACTCAAAAGAAAGTAAAAAGCCAGAGGAGGGTGGGGAGCACAGTAGTAGTCTGAAAAGTCTGAAACCCAACTGGAGGGGAATGAAAGTTGATAAATTAGGATCCTCCCCAAAATGGAGGCCCCAGAAGGAACTCACTAGTGAGAGAAAGGGACAGGTATGGTAGAGGAATATTCTGGGATGAGAAGGCCCTAGGCACCATGGGAAGATTCAGGATGAGATGGCATCTGAGGCATGGTGGCACATTTAGAAAAAACAGAAGCTGAGTCAAGAAGGAAATCCAGGTTGTTTGGCCTTGCTTGAGATTCATTGCTTAAAGCACTATGCTAGGTGCTGGGGGACAAATAGAAAGGTAAAACAGTCACTGCTTTCAAATAGCTCTACAAAATGGCCTCAGGAAGGATCTCATCAAAGTGGTAAGGGAGAAAATATGTGTAAAGTGAATGCCCATCTTAAAGTGCTATTTAAATACTAGCTATTGTTGTTCGATCACAAAGAGTCTGATAGGACTGAAAGGACTGAACACAAACAAAATTGTGATTAAGGTGCTTTGAACCCCAAAGGAGAAAAATACAACACCTCAGGTAGCTTGATTTTGGGGCTAGCCAACTAGTTTCCACCCCAATAGGCACCCTGTCCACCATGCTGATTCGCTCTCCATTCACATCTGGGAAAGTCAATGAAAATCAAAGAAAAGCTTTTGAAAAGGACCAGATGGACAGGGTTGGATCTGAGCATCCCCAGTCCTTTGATTCAGTCAGACCGAATTCCTTCCTTTGCCCTTTGCCTTTGAATTCTCTAGGTGCATGCCTTCCTTTCTTTGATATAGCCATGACCCTGACTTTATTAATCAATCAATAAACATTTATTAAGTGCCTACTACGTGCCAGACACTGTGCCAAGTGTTGTGGATTCAAAAAGAAGCAAAAGAGAATCTCTGCCCCCCGGGGAACTTAGGTGAATGATGACCACCAAAATCAGTGACAGCCAGCTGGAAGGCTTCCATGGCATGATCTCTAGCATCCCCTCCTCCCCTGAGGTTCTATGACATCTCCCCTGGGCTGGTCTTTCCCTCTGTCACTCAGGAGATAGTCATAGAAAACCTGCTGAATTTGGAGTCAAAGAACTTGAATTCTAAGACCAATTCTAATATTAATACTAGTTCTGACTCTTTACTACCTTTAGTTCCCTGGGGAAGTCACTTTCTACCTCTCTGGACCTCAGTTTCCTCATTTGTAACTCAACAATAAACATTTATGAAGCACTTACTATGTGTCAGACTGTGCTAAGCACAGGATATATAAATACAAGCAAATAGAAAGCCTGCCCTCCAGAGTTACATTCTAGTGGGGGAATATACATAAAAGGGAACTGAAAAGCCCTATGTGGTCAGGGGATGTTGGACAAGTCTGGAGGGTCAGAAGTGGAGCCAGAAAGGGTATGAAAGATGGCTGACCCGGGCTTCTTATTCATTCTTCACTGTGGTCCATAAACTTGTTTTACTGATGGTTGTGGTGTTAATACAGACTATTGTCCCCCACAAGTCACCCACTGACTGAGTGTACTTGCATTCAGGTTATCATTAGTGATAAAATGGATAGATCAGACTATGTCTTCTGCCATTGGTAAAGAGACACAACATGATATAGTGGGAAAAGTGATGAATTTGGAGTCAGAGGACCTGGGTCTACCATTACTAGCTGTGTGACCTTTGACAAATCATGGCACTTCTCTGATTTTCAATTTCCTCATTTCTAAACTGTAGGGGTTGGATTAGATGACTTCTAAGGTTTCATCCAACTCTAAGTATATGAATCATAGATCTATCATCTATGATCCTGGTTCTGGCAAGTTCTCTTCAAGGGAAACCAGAACCACTGGTTGGATAGTCATCTGGAACAAGGTCTGGGAGGAACAAACATGAGATCATTGGATTATGGATTTAGAGGTTAAAGAGACCTCAAAGGCTATCTAGGCTACCTTCCCTATTTTATAGATGAGGAGGATCAGAGAGGTTCAGTGACTTGCCCAGGCTCACACAGGCAGGATAGGCAGAGAGTCAGGATTTGAACCTAAATCCTCTGATTCTAATCCTGATTCTTTTTTTCTTTTATAGCGCATAAAAGTTGGCAGAATGTTTCCTTGCAATAATCCTGTGAAGTAGGTAGCAGGGGTAATAATGTTCCTATTTTTAAAATGAAGAAACTAAGATTCAGAAGTGACAAGTCTACAGCCTCAGTGAAAGTATGTGTCTATCTGAGATTCAAACCCATGAATCTTGTTTCTAAATTCAGAAGCTCTTCTTGCTACAGAAGGACTCAAACTGTTTGATGGGAAGAGCAACCTAATGGAGTGTCCTTCCTTCTAATGACATGATTTAAGCACGTATACAATGCCCCTTTCCTCTCCATCCTCCCCCCTTGTAATCCAAAGGCTCAGGGGCTAAAGGCAGAATGGTGCAGTGACAGGGCACTGGATTTGGAAATCACCTGGCTTTCTTGTTCATCTGGTGAGTGTGACCTTCACCTGAGATTATTTCCTCCTATAAAATGAGGGAGTTTCCACTCCTTTCCACACGTGGTAGGCTCGCTGGGGTGGAACATTGCATAGTATAGGAAGGAGGAGGGGAAAGAATGGGGGTGAGGTGAAGGTTATTTAAGCAATGTAAAAACAGAACTTACTAATAAATATGTTTTAAAACAAAATGAGGGAACTTCATTAGATTTAAAGTTAGAAGAAATCTGAAAGATTACCTAGTCCAATCGCATTTTACAGATGGGAAAATCAAGGCCTAGAGTAATGCAAGAAACTGAGACTACTTGTTTTTTTTCCTAAGATCTCTTCTAACTAAAATTCTCTTATCCTAAAAGTAATCCCCTGCGTCAGTGCCCTCCCTTCCCCTCTCCCTGCTTCTGGGTAAAGGGAAAGGGTGGGAAGGAGTCTTTTCCCCCGCCAGGTACCTTCCCGGCGGGGATCAACACAACTTTTGCCTCCGGAGAAAATAACCTTCAAAAAGCGCCTCTATCCAGCAGCCTTCCCAAGTGCGGGTGCTTTCTGCGGGCGGCCTCGCTGACTGCGGCGTTTTCCCTTCCCGGCTCAGCTCGGCAGTGTGACCTCATCCCAGGGCTACTCCCGCAGAATCCGATTACTGCTGCCTCAGCTCCCCAGTCTCAAGACAAAGGAAGGTTACAGACACGCCACTCTGTTCTGCGCCTTGCTGATCAATAGTTTTTATCTAATTTCTTTGCTTCAAGGTACAGCCATACAAGGTGCTGTGTCTGAGTGGGGGAGGTTGGGAATAACCGAGCTTGGGGTGGGGGGAAGGGGGAGATCGATACATTCCAAACAGAACAGCTGACAATGTCATCTTGTCTGAAACTTCAAAATCAGATTCCAAATTCTTCTAATTGTTGAGATGTTGGTGTTTTTAAATGCCATGACCTAGTGTATGCAAACCATTGGCTTCGCCTAGTAACCCCGGAGGTATCAGATCTTTGGGAGATGCTGCAAAGTTTCATGTGTTGACTTGGTATTGAATCCCCACTCCCATACCGCTCCTTGCCCGCCCCCACCCCCACCCCCACTCTTCTCCTGTGCCAAGATCATAAGATTTCAAGCTGAAGGGACCTTAAAGATCAGTTAATAACTAGCTAGTCTAACTCCTCTCTACATGGAGGAGGAAATTGAAAGGAATAAAGGTACACTGGAAAGAGTACTGGTTCTGGGGTCTCAAAAGACCTGGGTTCCAATCCTGCCTCAGACAACTCTCTGGCCTTGTGCAAGTCCTTTAGGCACAATTTCCTCATCTGTAAAATAAGATTAGTTGGCCTCTAAGGTCTCCATCACCTCTAGATCTATCATCCTATGCAACTGAAAAGGTCAAGGTTATACAAATAATTAAGTGACAGAAGTAGGATTGGAACACAGGTTTTTTGATCCCCAGTTTAGTGCTGCTTCCACTGCACCACAGGCTACTCTCTGGAAGTGTCAACCTTGGTGATAATTTAATGAAAATCTCCCTGCGTGCAACTTTGAAACTTCCTTGGTCATTTGCCTTAAAAAGTACTTGCACTGGATTAGGCCCCACTGATTTTTTAAAAGTCATTCCCAACCCTCAATTTCCCTCAAACTCCTTTGGCTATTTTCCCAACCCTGGTACCCCTATTACTGGAGGATATGTGGTTATCACCTAGAATTGGAAAGAGAGACTCAAACTGGTGAGCTTTTTGGATAACCTCTTGGGACAACGAAGATACATAAGGGCCTCAGTATCTAATTCTATAAAAGGAGGACATGCATTCTCTTCCTTGTTCCCCTTGGGGATATTTGATGACTTGGATTCATATCATTAAAACATCATTAATTCATTCATAAAACAAATATTTATTGAGCTAAAATTGTTGAGTATATGAGTGTTCAGGGAGGACTAGTACCTCTGGTGTTAGGGCTTGCCAGTCCCTTTTCAGGGCTGCTCATCCACCTTTAATATCTACCTGTCACCCAACTCTCACCTGTGGCTCCAAGAAACTGTAGCATGTGCAACGGCCACACCCTGGTAAAAACTTTCTTGGCAAATGACCTAAACAAAGTTGGGAATAACCTACAGGCCTCAAAACTGTCAGTGAGTTATGGGGATGTCTACCTCAAGCATGTGAAGACTTCTCCTGGCCAAATAAACAGATGACAAAAATTTATTCCATCAGCTATGAAGGCAATTGAAGCAGGTAGTGTGGAGTGGTTAGAGCTTGGTTAGATATCAAAGAAGCCAAGGTCATCCACTGCATCCCAGGCCATTGCCTATTGTTCTGACTTTTGTGTTTTTGACTCAGGAAGAAAGAATAAGGCTGATGACTTTGTGCAACTCTGCCTCACTTAAATCCAATTTAAGAGCAAGTCATCACCCTTGTGAGGTCATTGGTCCCTTCAAAAATGAAGGTTGAGGTCCCACATGAACAAAAATATTTATAGCAGCTCTCTTTATGGTGGCCAAAAACTGGAAATCAAGGGGATGCCCATCAACTGGGGAATGACTGAACAAGTTGTGGTATATGAATATTATGGAATACTGTTATGCTCTAAGAAATGATGAACAAGAAGACTTCAGAGAGGCCTGGAAAGACTTATATGATCTGATGCTGAGGGAAAGGAGCAGAACCAGGAGAACTTTGTGCGCAGCAATGACCACAGTGTGTGAGAGTTTTTTCTGGTAGACTTGGAACTTTGTAGCAATGCAAGGACTTAAAAAAAAATTCCCAGTGGTCTTCTAAGGCAAAATACCTTCCACATCCAGAGAAAGAACTATGGAATTCAATTGCAGAATGTAGCAGATCATTTGTGTGTGTGTGTGTATTACGTTTTGGTTTGTTATAGGATTTCTCCCATTCAATTTAATTCTTCTATGCAGCATGACTATAGTGAAAATGTATTTAATAAGAATGTTTGAGTAGAACCTATATAAAATTGTATGCCGTCTTGGGGAAGGAGTGGGGGAGGAGGGGAAAATAATAATCCAAGTTATATGGTAATGATTATAGAGCACTGAAAGTAAATAAAATTAATTAGTTTTAAAAAAAGAAAAAGAAATATGAAACAAAGTGCAACACTGACTTCAAAAAAAAAAAAAAATGAAGGTTGAACAACAGCATAGCAACATTGTGTCAGGAAGGACCCTGGCATACACAGGAGGGCCTGCTGTACAGGTTCTTAGGTCTGCTTTTTTAAAAGAAAGCGACTTCTGAGATAGCAACAACCTACTTTAATCAAGCATTTACATCATTCACTTAGTTCAGAGGAAAAAGTCAGCACCCTGAACTTCAAAGAAAATACAAACAGAGAAATAAAGATCAACAAACAAGGCTTCCAGCTGTCTCACCACAAGCAACACGTACATCACAGATCAACAGACAGCTCCAACTGTCTGATCATTATAGACATGCTTAGATACCAGAGAGAGAAGCACCGACTTTGGGGTTTTCAAGGGGGGGGCTCCTTATGGCTACCCAGAGTCTCATCTAGCACAGAAACTTTCTTCCAAAAACTAATCTCCAAAACAAAACCTCACCTCAGAGTATTTATATGCTTTTCAGAACCTGAGGGTACGACCCTGTGCCTCAACAGAAATTAATAAAAGGTCTTGAGGCCTATTAATAGGTGTGGAAGATCTTTAACTCTTCCCCCTACCCACCATTAACTTTAAATTACTATTACAAACATCTATTAAGCACCAATTATTTGCAGATAAAAAGTTTAGACCCACTACACTGATAAACCAACAGAGTATTTTGAAGTCTAGACTACCTATGTGGAGCTTAGGTGACAAATACACAGAACTTTTTATGCAATAGCACATGAAAAATGGATTAGGCAAGTATAGAACAAAGTGCTATCTAAGGTTCAAAGAGAAAAGAGCTCCATTACAAAGAGGCAATCAAGGAAGGCTTCATGGAGGAGGAGGCATTTGTGTTGGGCTTTATTGATGGGTAGGATTTCCATAGGCAAAGAAGGAGAGAGGATGCTGCATGCATAGGGACCAGACTAAGCAAAGGACAGAGGCTGGGCATGTGTGTGGGGAGGGGGCATATAGTAACCCAGGTTGGCTAAAGTGCAGAAAGAATTACAGAGTGTAGCGTGAATAAGACTGGAGAGATAGGTCATTACCATTGGACCATCCAAGTTATCATTCTTTAAGTCAGTGGGCACATGGGACACATGGATCTCTCTCTTTTTTTAAAATCTCACTTATCACAGCATAATCTAATGAAAGTGATCCTGGATTTGGAATCAGAAGACCTAAGTTCAAATCCCAGTTTTTCCATTGCCTAGCTGTGTGACTTTGGGCAAATACCATCCCCTCTCTGGGCCTTGGTTTCCTCATTGTAAAATAAGTGGGTTGAACTAGGTGACCTTTAGGCTTCCCTTCTTAAGACCTATAAGAAAAAGTTTGGTAGGATGGCAATTAAAGACTAAAGTAGGCTATAGGAAGGGGAGGGGAATTTCTATCTCTGGTGATCTTTAAAAATAAACTTGACCAAAAAAAAAAAAAAAAAAAAAGAGAAAGTTACATGATAACTTTCTTATATATTTAAAAGGAATAGTAAGCTGTGCATAATAGATTTGCAGTTTCATATGCAATAATTTTTATGATACCGCTACAGAAATTCTTATTTTATCCCATAAATTAAAAATAAAATAAATTTTAAAATTAGAAAATTAAAAAAGAAATAAGATTGCCTAATGTTAAAAAAATAAGATTGACAAATACAAATGCAATTAATGTCTATTACACACCCATTTGGGGTAAAGTATTGTGCTAGGTATGAAAGTCATATTTAGCTCAGGAATTTTTCCTACCTTCCTGGAACTTACAGTCTAAGAGGGAGATGGATAAGAAATTGACACCATTATTATACACAATAATACATAAGTACCTCAAACTAAGGTTACAAAGCAACATGTGATGCAGGGTCAGAGATGGGAAAGGAGTAGTTACTCTCTTGGGGACAGAGGAATCTAAGGGGTTTATGCAAAAGATAGCATTTGAATTGAGTTTTAAAGGATGGGTTGAAATTTAAAAGGAAAGTGGGAAGAAGGGTATTCTAGGCATAAAAAACAATGAAAACAGACATAGCAGTTGGAGAGTGCAAAGCATGTTTGTAGCACAGAAAACAGTTACAAAGTAGTGTCTCTGCCATTTAATCATGACCTGAAATTCTCTTTATTAATGACTAGGAAAATAAATAACTCTCTTAAGCTTAATTTACTGTCTTCTTTTCCCATTGATCTCATGTTTGTCTGCTGGAGCCCACTTGGAAGCCAAGACACAGTCTGCTGCCACCTACTTGGATTTCCCAAAGTGGGGTTGTTTGTCCCTTGTCTGTTCTTTCCAGGCTTTTAGGAGCTCAGCTTCCTTGGGATCAACATCCTGACGAGTGATTTCATTTAGCTTTTCAACTTGGTCAGACCCATCATTTTGTTAAAAATAAATTTATTATCATTTTTTAACTTTAAAAAAAATTTTGAGCTCCAAATTCTTACCCTCCGTCCTGCCCTTTCCTCGTTTATTGAGAAGGCAAGAAATAGGATATAAATTATATATATGAAATCTTGCAAAACATTTCCATATTATCCATGTTACCAGAAAAAGAAAGTGAAAAAATATCCTTCAATCCACACTCAGATTCTATCAGTTCTTTCTCTTGAGGCATCATAATAAAGTCCTTCAGAATTATCTTGGATTGTTGTTGATCAGAGTAGCTAAGTATTTCACAGGTGATTGTCCATATAACATTTCTGTTACTGTATACAATGTTCTTTTGGTTCTGCTGATTTCACTTTGCATCACTCCATATAAGTCTTCTCAGGTTTTTCTGAAACTGTCTTGCTCATCATTTCTTATGCACAATAGTATTCCATTATGATCATATACCACAACTTGTTCAGATATACATTCCCTCAATTTCCAATTCATAGATAATACAAGAAGAGTTGCTGTAAATATTTTTGTACATATAGATCCTTTTCCTTATCCTTTGATCTCTTTGAAATGCATACTTCGTAGTGGTATTGCTAGGTCAAAGGTTATACACAGTTTTATAGTCTTTTGGGCATAATTACAAATTGTTCTGCAGAAGTTTTGGACCATTTCACATCTTTACTAACAGTGAATCAGTGTCCCAACTTTTCTGCATGCCTTCCAATATTTATTATTTTCCTTTTCTTTTTCTCATATTATCCAACTGAGAGGTGTGAGGCAGTACCTCAAAGTTGTTTTAATGCACATTTCTCTAATCAATAGTGTTTTAGAGCATTTTCCTTATGATTTTGTTCATATGCTCTGACCATTTATCAATTAGGGGGTGACTCATGACTTCCACCACTAAAAGCACATTTCCCTTTATTCTGGAATCTACCACATATTTTCAGGCACATAGGATACACCCCCAATGTGGGGGCAAGGACAATACATGTAGTGAGAAGATATGGGTAGATGAGCTTCTGTCTGCACCATTGAAAAGAGCACCTACATCTAAATTCATTAAAGTTTCAAGACATAAGGAGGCCAAAATTTATCTTAAAAAAAGTTTCATTGATAATTTTTGTTTTTCACATCATAGCCATTTTGGGGTATGTCCTCATCTTCCTCTCCAACCCCAACTGACCTTTTCCTGTAACAAAAACAGACATAGTGACCAATCACTTCTAACAACACATGAAACATTCTGCCTCTTTCTTTCTGACAAGAGGAGGGGAAATATGTATGTTTCATTATCTGTTCTCCTAGGTCACCATTGGTTTTTACAGTGACATAGAGTCCTAGATTCACTTCATACAGTGATCAGAGAATTTCTAAGTGGAACTATATTCAGTTGTCTTCTACCTGGGATGTTCCAGCTTAAGGAAAGGAGAGTGGATTCCATAACTGCTTTAATGCCCTCAAATTTCCCCTGAGCCAACCCAATACTGTAAAGGCCAAAGGCAATGACATTTCTGTTCCAAATCTTCATGGAAATGGTCTGAATCAGGCCCCTTCATCCTGGCTTCATTCCCCTTGAACATCTGGCTGGTCCATACTCTTTCAGAGCAGGACAGCACGTCATTTCCTCTGGCTTCTAGTAATCATGGTAATGTCTCCCTGCACCAGCCTGTTGGGTAAGAAAGGGTGACGGGGCAGACATAATGAGGAAGCTGAGTTCAGAGAAGGAAAGAATTGGTTCTCTGACTGAAATCATGGTCACATGCATGGAGGGCCCATGTTCTGAAGACTGCTTTTCAAGTTGAAAAATACTCTATCCATTTCACAAGCCATTAATTAGTATTTCCCCCTATGGATGCCAAATAACACACAGCCTAGACCAGTCATAATCTGTCAGCAAAATTATATTTAAAATAAAAATCTATCTAAACATATGTAAGTAGGTTCTTAGGATCATAGTTTTAGAAGCAGAAGGGAACTCAAAGCTCAACTACTCTAATCCTCTACTTCTCATTTTACCAATGAAGAAACTAAGACTAAAAGAAATGAAGTGACTTCCCTAAGGTCTTGCAAGTGGTAACAGAATTTAATAGGTAAATTAAAAAAAAATTTTTTTTTTTGTATTTGTTTTTGGAAAGGGGGGAAGGCAAGGCAATTGGGGTTAATATTAGCAAGGTTACACAACTAGTAAGTATTAAGTGTCTGAAGCTAGATTTGAACTCAGGTCCTTCTAATTCCAGGGCCAGTACTCAATTCACTATGCCACCTAGCTGCCCCTAGATGGAATTTAAAAAAAAAATTTAAAATTTCTCAGTGTAATAATAGCCTTGATTTGTAAGGCAGGTAGTTCAAATAAAATAATTCCTGTCTTATGGATGAAGAAATTGAGTCTGAGGTTATTAGTAACCCAAGTTACCCAAGTGGTACAGTTGGTGTTTGAATTTACATCTTTGGACCCAAATGGAACGTCCTTTCCACTGTAGCATATTGTTTCTCAAGGCCTAGAGGAGTAGCTGAATATAGTACAATGGGATATATTACCAAAAACTTTGGATTTTCAGTAAAAATAAAAAGTTTGTATCCCAGCATTTGCCCTTACTATCTGGCCCTCTCGGCATTCCTTTATCTTGTCATTGTTTGGACCTAGATGAGAGGCTTTTTTTTCTCCTGGCAATTTCCCCTTCACACTGTTCTGGTGGTAAGACTTGGGACTTCTCTTCCTCTTGGCTATGAAGAAAACTTTCTAAAGCCAAACTTAGGGTTGGTCCCAGGGAAATAAATCCAGAAGGCATCTTCTTCCTGAGCCATACAACCCCACTGACATTCAGTGCTTTCAATGGAAGATGAAGGATTTGGGATTGTTTCTCCTGGTCACATATAAGCAGGCAGACCTCCAATCTTCCAAGGTTTTGTGGGAGTCAATGTAGTATAAAAAATAGTACAAGCTTCACTCACCAATTTTCCTTTTTATTGGTGCCCATAATCAAGTCTCCTTCTGTTTTGGTGTGAATGGTGGGAGGTCTGGTTTATGGTGGTAGTTTAACAGACTCAGACAATTGGTATCTTGTGAGACAGTTATAATCACTCCTTCCCCCACCTCCTTCCAGCTTCTAACACACATACATATACACACATGCACATACATACACATACACACATACGCACACACGCATGTTGGAGGGAAGTGTACTGGTTAGTTATAGGTCAGGTCCGGTCAGTCAGATTAACTTCTTCTACTTTCCTAGAAGTCCCTTTACCCTTCCGTCCCTAACCTTCTACTCCCCCCTCTCAGACCCCATGTCACAAAGTCATTGGGACATAAACTCACAATCCCTTGTTGTTTCAGTATCATATGTCTTTAATGTTGATTGGGGGATGGAATTTTTAGGGTTTAGTACTTTGGGGCTCCAGCTGAGAGCAGAGGGAATAAGGGTATCAAGGAAGCAAAGTTATATGGATTTATTCCAGCAGCAATGGGGATTCATAGACAGTTGAGGTAATCCATCAGTCAATTGCAATGCATTTATTTAGCACTTACAGTGTGCTGGGGGCTGTAGCACCAGGGAATACAAAGAAAGATAGCAAAGACAATGACAGAAACAATAATAAAAATTTCTCTTCTCAAGGAGTGTACATTCTAGTGGGGAGCATTCATTCTGATGTAGTCTAAAGAGTCCTGGACTTGGAGCCAGAGGAGCTGGATTCAGATCAATATCAGCTCAGCTGTTTACCATCTGTGTGCCTTTAGACAAGTCATTTCCCCTTTCTGAGCCTCTATCATCTCATCTATAAAGTGAGGGCAATAGTTATTTATACAATTTATCTCACTGGGCAATTCTGAGGATCCTATGAAGTTATTTATGGGAAGCACTTAAGCATGGAATGATTGTGTAGCTCTTCTGCTCAAAGTCTATCCAGGTCTTCCCGATGCCCATCGACTAAAGTTGGTGCTACTTAACCTGGTGTCCAAAACCCACCTCAATCTAGAGTCAACTCACCTTTCTAGATTCCTATTTCATTACTATACTCTATGTATTCTGTATTCTAGTCTAGGGGTGGCCTTGAGGCTACATATGACCTCTGGACTAGTCACGCCAGACTCTTTGTTATCTCCCTCAGATATCCCATCCCCTCTGAACTCTCTGGTTTTTACTCATGCTGCTCTTTCCTTTGCTTGGAGTCTCTCTCCCTCCTTAATCTACTTGTTGAATTCTTTTTAATGTCCATATCAAATACTTTCTTCTCCAGGAAGCTTTTCCAACCCTCAAATTATCAAAATTTTACCCAGAACTTTGCTTACCCTTCTCATACATTTTGTTTTCTAGTCATTGGTGTATGTGTAATATCCCTCTATTGAACCATAAGCCCTGTAAGGGCAGGAACCATGGTATCTGAACTAGATCTCTCCCAGTACCTAGGACCCAGTTGGTCCCAATTGGTGCTTTATACATGTTTGTTGAATTGACTCAGAAATGTTTTGAGAACTATAAAGACTAGAAATGTAAGGTGACATTATTATATTATTGCTGTTATTTTCCCCAGTTTAACACAAGTTCCATGTTTTGCTTGCATCTTTGTTTCCCTGGTGCCTAGCACAGTGCCTGCACATGGTAACTGTTTAATAACTGCTTATTGAATGAATAAAGAGAATCAATTCTTGCACAGTGCTTTGTATGCAAACAACATGTTTGAGCTTCAGATTGAATGAGGATGAAAGTGAGTGAAAGAATGAATGAATGATTAATAAGGAACTCAATGTGTTCTGGTGACAATAGAGTTATCTTCATTTGTTTGAGCTGATGATGATCAACAAGTGATTACTGAGTACCTACTGTCTTCTTAGGTCTGTATTAGGTATGTATCTTTCAGAAGATTCTGTAACCATCCAAGATATCTTATCCTAGAGGTACAGCTAGCCTCTCTAATGGCCCTTCCATTTCTAAATCCTATGATGTTTCCCCTGATCTCTCTAGTTTTCAGATGTGATGATTTTTTAATTGGAACTGCTATTTGTAGTACAAGGAAGATGAAACTGTTCTCTGGGTCCAGAAGAGAGAGCACATATCAGAAACTAAGAGCCTGGGTTGTAAACTGGTCTCTGCTGCAGATGCATTCTATCTTCTGACTCTGTCTCTCCACCTACCTATCTTCTGGTATTAGGATCAAGCTTCAGCAAATCAATTAATAACTCGATTATTTACTGAGTTCCAGGCACAGGATAAGAATACACCTGCAGAAGGTCTATGTGCACTGAGGTATTGAGGTGGACAGTAGTATTGGCAGAGTTAATGTTCCCTCCCTCCCCAATACCATGGGAGAGCTCTTCATGATTCCCTGCTCCACAGTATCCCCTTTGATAAGAGGCCATTAGGGCAGGCTGGTTAAATCTCTCTTGGCCCTGGAAAGAAGGCATTCTTCCAGAAAAGGCTTCCGGAAGCCACATTGACAGGGTGGGGTGAGGACCTCTATCTTTCTACAGGATTATGGCTATAACAAAAGAGTTAGTTATTCAACGAAAAATGGAGGGAATGAGAAGAGAGCTGTGGGAAAGTGAGGGGTGGGGAGTGTTCTTAAAGCCTTGACATAGAAAAGTCCATTGAATTTCAATGGAAAAGAGCCAGGTCCTTCTCCACCCATGGCCTGGCAACAATTTTATAGCTCAGGCCAGTAGAAATGAAACCCTTATGAGAATGCTTTGAGAATGTCACATCCAATTCTGTATACCACATTTTCAGAAGGATGTTAGCAAAATGGAACATGTCTGGAGAAAGGCATCCTAGATGGTAATATAACTGGAGACCATGTCATTTTACTGAGTTCCATTGAAGAAACTTGGGATTTGGGATTTGAAGAAGAGAAAACTCAAGGGGTATGTCATACCTGACTTCAAGTATTTAAATGAAGGCAGAAGTAGCATCAGTGGGCTTAGGTTTCAAGGAAGTAGATTTCAGCTTGTTGTAAAGCAGGGGTCCTTAACCTGGGGTCTTTGAACTTGGCTTTTAAAAAATATTTTAATAACTACTATAATTTAACAACAACTATAATTGATGTCCTTTGTAATCCTACATATTTTGTCTTATTTATTTAAAAACATTATTCTGAGAAAAGGCCTTATAAGTTTCGTCAAACTTCCAAAATAAAAGGTTAAGAATTCTTACCTAAAGAAAAGCTTTCTAATCAGGAGGCAAGGGGCTCTCCTTCATTATAGGTGTTAATCAAGGTCCAAATGAGTATTTGTTGAGGACATGGTAGTGAGGGGCAGGGTACAGGCTCCGGAAACCCCCTTAAACTCTCCTTGAATCTTACCACTTGATTTGGTATTTGTCTGAGGCATTACCCATCCCAGTCAACTGGCCTTTTATTGTCTGCACCTGGTCCCACTCTAGACCTCCATTCCTTGATCCTGTCTAGATTCCCTTGGCCACTTGATCCAGGTTGCTGGCACTGGCCGTCCTTCTCTGTTAACTCACAGTCACCCCAGTCTCTTGGCCATTCTTATCAAGATCCTCCCTAGACCCCTCCTCCAGTCACCCTAGACTACTTGGTCACTCCTAGATCCCCTCCCTCCCCAGTCTTTCTGTATATAAGATCCGTGGTTTCCATGAAACTGCTCAAATTCATTCTAGCTCTCACTTACATTAGCAAGATAAATGTTCAGATTCCTTAAGAATCTTGTCAATAAGGTGGATCTTTAAAAACCTTGTTTTTCTTTGGCTGAAAGAAGATTTCAGTTGAATCCATTTGGGCAGTACCCATGTGTCACTGTTTCAGGGTTCCAGTACCCCTAAATCTCAACAGTAGAGAGGATTTTGTTCACCGGGGGTCTGGATTAGATGATATCAGAGGTCTCTGCTAGCTTCAAGACTCTGAGATCCTAAGAGTGTTTCCGCATACATGGTGGGAAAGGAATGGACTATTTTTCCTTTAGTTAAATTGATCTTTTCCTAGGGGATATGTGGGAGGGGAAAGGAATCCAGGGAAAGGAATGAAGGATGGGAGTGTGGCTCCCGATGAATTCCCCAACTCAAAATTCTACTCATGCCCCAACTAGATCTTTACTGTGCCTTCCACATACTGGTGTCATTTTACCTTGGTCTACTACTTTGCCTAACTCCTTTCTGTCTCCCATTTATCTTTTACCCATCTGTCCTTCATAGATCACAGGATACAGACCTTAAAGATTATCTAGTCCTATCTGCCAACTTTATAGAGGAAGAAACTGAGACCCAGAGATTTGCAAAGTAGGATCAGGATTCTAGTCCAAGACCTCTGACTCCAAACTCAGTGCTCTTTCTATAGCATGGAGATCTAGCTCAAGTCATCCCTTTCCCATGTTGTTTCTGGTCATCCTAGGTCACAATGACCTTGCCTTCTTTATCTACCCATATTACTGTTTAAACATAGGAAGTTTATAATAAAGGTAGGTGATTAACTCTATATCTCCTATAGTATGTAGCATTGCACTGGCCACACATCAGACATTCTGTAAATACTTGGTGAATGAGTGAATAAATGATTTCTGTGCCTAGAATTGGTGGCTTTCACTAGATGATGCAAGAAGCCTACTCTTCTGTAAAGAAGAATTTTGGGAGTACCCCAAAGTAGGACTTAAAATCATAGGAGTTTAGAGCTGAAAAGGACCTTCAAGAACATTCAGCTCAACTCTTTAAAGTTGCAAATAGGGATAATGAAGATCAAACAATGTAGGTGATTTGAACTAAGATATATAGTGGTAAGGTCAGGAGCAGACCTCAGGTCATCTCTCTCCTATTAGAGTTCTTCTCCCTGATGCCAGAATCCCTATTACAAGGTCTCCATCTCCATCTCAGAATACACATTGTGAAGACAAGGGGTGCAGTGGATGGATGCTTCTACCTCTACCTGGAACTGAGGCTCCCTACGGGGCCACACAACAGTAGTTCATAGTCAGTAGGACATGAAAGCAAGGGGCCTCCCTTGTGTGGTTTTGCTTCAGGGACTGAGGTGTAAATTTACACCCCTGCTGAGAGGTACAGCTAGGGCAAACATCTCAGAGTGAGTGCTCTAAAGTCAGACACTGAGTCAGCTTCTAATGTAGAAATGGAGCCCATGACTTCTGTTTTCTGTTACTCCTCTCAACATGGGCTTCTCAAGTCCAATAGGAATACTTTTCTTGGTTTTTCTCCTTAAAACACTCCCTTGCTTGGCTCCTTCAACAACCTCCTGCCTTAAGCCCCATGGTTAATGGCTTCAACCCTGAGTCAGTGTTAATACAGCCAGCAAGAGCTTTGCCTCACATGTATCCTCTTCCCAATGGGCTTCAGATTTATATGTCTAATGATTAAGTGGAACCCCAGTCATGGTCGGTCAGTCAGTAAACATTTATTAAGTATCTACTATGTGGCAACACTGTACTAAGAGCTAAGTATACAAAGAAAAGCAAAAGACACTCCTTGGTCTCTAGGAGCTGGTAGTCTAATAGGAGACAACATACAAACTACAAGACGCATATAGGATAAATTAGAGACACTAAACAGAGAGAAGGCACTAGAATTAAGAGGGTCTGGGGAAAGTTTTCTTTAGGAGGTGGGATTTTAGCTGAAGAAAACCAAGAGGTAGAGATGAGGAAGAAGATTTACAGGGAGGGGCAGTGTTGTTTAGCGGATAGCACTCTGCACTTGGAGTCAGGAAGACCAGAGTTCAAATTTGACTTTAGATATTTATTAGTTGTGTCACCCTGGTGATTTATTTAACCTCTCTGGGTCTCAGTTTCTTCATCTGTAAAATGAGGAGTTTGGAACTGATGGTCTCCAAAGTCCATTTCAACTCTAAATCCTGGGATACCAATCTTCTTCCTTCTTGAAGTCCTCTTCTGCACAATTCCTTTGCTTGCTTGAGAAACATGTATTCAACACCACTAGAGTCAGACTGGTATAATGGTTAGAGGACTGGCTCTAGAAACAGAGGAACTGTGTCGAAATCCTGCTCTTTGTACCTACCACCTGCATGGCCTCTTAACTTCACATAGGTCTCAGTTTCTTCAAGTATGAAATGGAGAGGTTGGATCAGACAGGCTCTGAGGTCCTTTTCAGTTCTAGCCCCAGGATTCTATGGTGCTTACTGTGAGCAGTTACTGGCCATCTCTTCCTCACCAGCTATGTTGCTGCTCTTAGAGTAATTGTTGCCCTGAGGTGTGCTGGATGGATGACTTCTCCCTGACCAGTAGTCCAGGAAAGCCCGAGCCACTATGTCTCATTTCACTATCCTCCTCTTCAACCACTTTGCTACAAATATCTTTTCTCCCTCCCACTTCCTTCAACCTCTAGTTCTGGAACCATGGAACCTAGTTCTGGAACAAGCCCGATCACATCAACTCTATCACAGTTCCAGGTTGGGTGGTGCCTCACTCTCTCTTCCAGTAACTTTCCAGACTAAATGCCCCTCCCTAGCCATTCATCTCCTATGTGTATTGTTGCTTCCATTAGGATGGAAACTACTTTACACAGGGACGGACTTTGCTTTCCTTGATATTATGGAGTTCATAGTCCCATTGGGAAGTTGATGTGCTCTCCTCATAGTTGTAATAAAAATGAGAATATAAGTTCATGGAAGAGTTACAGTGTTATGAAGGGCACAAGGAAAAAGAGCTCACTTCAGAAATGAGGTTTCATGGAGGAGGTGGTACCCTAGAGCCTTTGAAGATGAAAATAATTTCAATTGGCATAGCTTGGGGTGGAGATGTTTTAAGAATTGGAAATAAGGAAGTAAGACAGGACAGAAAGAGGAAGGAGGAAAGTGATCAGTCAAGTGAGGATAGAGTTTTGGAGAGAAATATAAGGTAAGACTGGAAAAGGAAGTGGGACAAAAGACAGAAATTAGAAGTATAAGATTTAGCATAGGAGCATAAGATCAGAGGTCAGAGGTTATCCAGGCTAACCACTTCACTTTACAGATAAGCAAATAGGCCAAGAATAAGGAAGCAACTTATTTGTCAAACAGTAAGTAACAGAGGATTTTGGATTATGGCCTCTTGATTCCAAATCCAGTATTCTTTTCTCCACATTGTACTGGAGAACCATGACAAAGATTAGAGATATAGGGCCGAGAAGGAACCTTAGAAATCATCTAGTCCAAGTCTGGATAATTCATTTTATAGATGGGGAAACTGAGGCCAGGAGAGAAGAAATGATGAGTAAGTGAAAGAGACTGAATTCAAATCCAGGCACTCTGTTTATTAACATAAAAGACTATGTTTTACATTTCTCTCTGTCTCCCTTGCACTCCCCAGGAAACAGAGCATAGCAATAGAAAGAGCAATGAATTTGATGTCAGAAGACTGGGAAACAAATGTCACTTCTTTCACTTATTTCTGTGTAATTCTGGACAAATCCTCTCAGCCTCAGCTTTCTCACCTGAAGTGAGGCTGTTGGGCTCGCTGGATGATCTCAGTTCTCCCTTTGAGCTCTCAGTGCTTTGAACAATTTGGTGCCTCATTTTGCCTACCGACTATTTATTGCCTAGAGGCCACATCGGCCTCTCCATCATAAAACTGAAATATCCTGTACAAATATACTTGTCTCAGTGGTCATTTTTCTTCTGATACCCATTATCCCTTTCCCTGCCCACCCTCCTATTTTCCCCTCTTTCCACACTAAGGGGTTTGCCTCCTCACACTTTATCATTCAGGATTGATTTCTTCCCTGCTTCTGTAGTTCATTCCTGCCCCTAATGCCACAAAGCAGAAGAGCTTAACATAAACAAAAATATTGTTAACCCCAAAGCTGCCTCTGATACTGAGCATTAAAATATGATTTTGAAAAAAAAAAGGCTTTTTTTTTTTTGATAAAAGGAGAGAAAATGAATGTTCTCTCCTTCCATGGAGGGGTAATTATAATTCTGTAGCTTTTCTGAACATTTTCTAACTGGATCTTTTTGTGTCTTCTTCTCAGAATAGATATGCTTGTGGGCTTTACTGGGCCTAAAATAGTTGGAAGAGAATGTTTTAAATCCGCATTTGAGTTTTGAATTTTAGAAGTTTGGTACAACTTTTGATTGGGTTAGTTCTAATTCCAAAAAAGGGAGGGATACTCTCTGAAGGGGTAGCATCTGTCTAGAACAAAAGTCTACTCTCTAGGTTGGGATTGGAAAATTGCCTGTAACTCCCATGAGTCATTGTCCACAAGGAAAGATGCCCTTTGAAGCCAGGGGCTGAGGTGTCTGGGAATGCTGTCCTTCTAATCGATGCTTACCAGTTTTACCTGTTGAAAAAGGCCTTGGCAGTGCTTTTATTCTGCCTCTGGGGCCCCCAGTGGAAATGGTGGGCTAGAATGCTCCCAGGTCATCTCCTAGCCTTCAAAAACAAGGGTATTTTTTTTGTTGTTTGTTAGTTTCAATGAACTGAGTGCTTTGAAGGATATAGGTAACAGTTATCTATGATTTAGAAAGAGTTGCTTGCCTGTAATGTTCATGCTGGGGGCAGCTCTACCAGCAAACACACTGGGGCTTTTGAAAAGCTGAATTTTCCACCTTAGCCCCCATGGTATCCCTTCATAGTGACAAAAATATTACATTTTAAATGCTCTGTTTTGTTTTTTTTTTAAGATTTCTTTTCCCTTTACTCCAAAATGCTACTTTTCAATGGATTACTATTCCTTGGTGAGGAAAACCCCACTGCAGGTTAACTACAAATGAGATTTACCTTAGGGGAACCTTTGTCTCCCTCCTGTGACTAAGGGCAAACCTTGATGCATTAATGGAGACATAATGCACTTAACTCTATTTTTTAAACAATATTTTATTGATTTAACTAAAGACGTCTGGTCAGTGGATTTGCTCTTTCTTATGTCAGCCAATAAGCACAGGGAGACCAAAATGGACTGTCTGAATCAGTTTAACCCTTTCCTTTTTTTTTTTTAAACAGTAACAACAAAACCACACACATAAAAATAACCCTACAACAGGAAACTTCATCTCCGAGGATAGGAAGAAGGAAGAGAGGAAAAGAGGCCAGTCATCTTGCCTTGGCAAAGTGACTGAAGCCACGTGCAGAGAGGTAGGAGGGAATCAGGGACTCCCCCATCTGTCACAGCAAGCTCCATTGAAGCATTGTCTGAACTGAGAATGGTCTCTCTGTTCGTGCCAGGGCCCCTTTGATGATGGCTTTATCTGGAGAAGATAAGATATTATGAATTTGATTATGGCATCTCCATGTAGTTTGACAGGGCCTCAAGCACTGGGGCAAATTGCCGTCTGAGCGATTCCATTATTATCCCATCGTGAGGCTTGGGAAGTTAAGGGCTAAGCAGAAATAAATATAGAATTAGGGGGGAAAAGTGATAACAGTCCCTCTCTGCCTTTAAAGAAATTACTCTTTTAAAGTTACAGTGTTTTCTCATTACTTGCAATGACATTCCCTTGCACATTAATAATTGCTGGGCTGAAGATTACCTGCAAAGCTCAAAGGATTTCCCAGCTCCCAGCTCCAGGGGCCGCAGCGTGTCTGTGGCCACCTTTGTAGAATTTAATCAGTACTTAAATTGTAAATGGCTGACAGGGAGAGCTATTGATGATAGCTGCTTTGAGACGGATCATATAATTTTTCAAGCTGAATTTTATGACTATGCAGTATTTTAACTAGGAGGACACTTCACTGACCATAATTTTAAACAGAGGGGCCATTTTCATCTTTTTTTTTTAATTACTCATAAATTGAAGGCTCTTAATATTTTCTTCTCTTCAAAATCTTTAGAATCCCCAGGGCTCTCTACCTAGGGGACAGGCATCCCTAAAGCTGGGCTTTACTGCTTTAAGGATTATCAGATTTTTTATTACCTTGTCAAAAGGGGGCCAAGGACAGTGGGATGGTGCTTCAGTTCAGGAGAGAAAAAGCCAGGACATTTGTTGGCAAGTATCTGGTTCACTGATTCAACTGGGTGATCTCTGACTAAGCTGAGTGTCTGAAGATATTATGAGGAAGCCAGGCTGGCTGTTAGCTCAGGTGATCTGACCCCAGAAGACCAGCGGCCCCGAGCCCAGATGTTGCCCAAGAAAACATGTCTGTAATCATAGTGCTGCTAACTTTTCCTTGCCTCTCCACCACCCAGTTGTTGTCTCTAACATCATTTGAGTCCTCTGTTCAATCTGGTTTTGAGAACAGGGTTTAGCATCAGGCTAATGGTACACAGATTGGTTCACTTTCCTTCTGAAAGGGAGGAGCTAGAGGAGAGAACAACTGAACTTCAAAACGTGGAACTGAGGTCAGCCAGCTAGGGGGAAACTATGGAATGAGAACCCCTTTTATACCCCCTCTCCTCCTACTTCAGTTTTCCCACAAAATCTACTCCCTCTCCCTGTACAACTCTTCTCATGTTGACCAGGCCTCAGTGGTAAAGCCAGAACCATAGAATGCCAGCCACTAGAATAATGAAGGGAACAATTTTTGTTCAGTCAATTAACAAGTAGTGTCTATAAATGATAAATGTTGGAGATGTGGGAAAATTGAAACACTAATGCAATGTTGGTGGAGATGTGAACTGATCCAACCATTCTGGAGAGCAATTTGGAATTATACCTAAACAGCTATAAAATTGTGCATACCCTTTGATCTAGCAATAGCACTACTAGGTCTGTATCTCAAAGAGATCATAAAAAAGGGAAAAGGACCCCTGTGTACAAATATTTTTATAGCAGCAATTTTTGTGGTGACAAAATTAGAAATTGAAGGGGTGCCCATCAGTTGAGGAATGGCTGAATAAGCTATGGTATATGAATGTAATGACACACTATTGTTCCATAAGACATGATGAGCAGGTGGATTTGAGAGAAACCTGGGGAAACTTACATGACCTAATGCTGAGTGAAGTGAGCAGGAGCAGGAAAACACTGTAAACAGTGACAGCAACATTATGCAAGGATCAGCTTTGAAAAACCTGGTTCTTCTCAGCAATACAGTGATTTAAGACAATTCCAAAAAATTCATGATGGAAAACGCTACCCATACCCAGAGAATGAACTATGTGGAGTCTCAATGCAGATCAAAGCATACTATTTTCTCTCTCTCTTTTTTTCTCTTCCTCATGATTTTTTCCTTTTGTTCTGATTCTTCTTTTACAACATGACTAATATGTTTAATATGATTATAGGTGTATAGCCTATATCAGATTGAATACCATCTTGGGAAGGGGGAGGGGAAAATTTTTGGAACCCAAAATCTTATAAAAGTGAATGTTGAGAACTAAAAATAAAATTTTAAAAGTGATGTCTAGGTTTTATATGACACCGCTGGAAGAAGATACAGAAAAATAACAAGGAACATAGAAATTTAAAAATGCAAAGCCACAGATTATCAGAGCTAGGAGGGACCTAGAGATAGTCTTATTGATAGACCAAACTTTATAGATGAGAAAACTACAATTTAGAGTAGGGAAAGGGACTTCCCTAAGGTCACAGCTAGTTGGTAAAAGAATCAGAACCAGAATCCAGGCTTCCTGGCCTGTCAGTGCAGTGTTTGGTCCTGCCCTTATGGACTTTAAAGTGTACTTAGTGAGACATAAAACAAAATATGAAAATAAAATGAACAATATAGAGCAGAATATAATCAAGCTATTAATGAATGAAATATTTAATGAGTCTACTATGTGCTAGGTACTGTACTAGGTGATGGAGTTTTAAAGACTAAAGTAAAATATCCCTTAGTGTTCTTAAGGTGCTTATATTCTATACACACACACACACACACACACACACACACACACACATATCACAGGGTCTGGGACTATTTTCCAACCTGTACTCTCTACAGTCAGGCAGGTCCCCATAGGATGGCTATTATTTCTCCCCTCCAGATTCTGGGAGTAACCCTGGAAGTTTGGTGGTATTTTAATACTAGTACTCATTAGCTCCCTGTAGGTGTGCTCCCCATTGATCATTCAGATGCTATCAGTCAGTCAGAATTCATTATTTTTTGTTTAGGAATATTTCCTCACTTGTTATAGTTAGAACAGTTGGTATAAAAGATTCCTCCTCTCCCCATAACTCCCCCCTCCCAAACCTGGGATCCCTTCTCCAACAGATAAATACAAAACCCAGGGATATCTACTATATATAGTTCTTACCTCTGCAAAGTCTGTCCTTACATAAATATGTATGCAATATATACCAGATAGATATAAGGTGATTTGGGTGGGGAGGAAGGGGGAAGACACTAGCAGGTAATAATATCAACTCTTTATAAATATCACTTTATAAATATTATGTCATTTGATCCTTATAACAAGCTTATAATGTAAATACTGTTATTGTCTCCATTTTACAGATGAGGATATCAAGACTTAAACTGAGTCACTTGTGGAGAATCTCACAACTTGTAACTGTCAGAGGCAGGATTTAAACTCAGGTCTTCCTGACTCCAGGTCTAGTGCTCTCCTTTCACAACACTACCTTGCTGCCTAGACGAAAGGGAAGAAAGGTTTCACAGAGAATGTAACACTTGAATTGCACTTTGAAGGAAACCAGGGATTCTGCCAAGTGGAGGTAAGGCAGGAATGCATTCCAGACATGGGGGACAGCCAGTGCAAACACACAGATTTGGATATGGCAGTGCACTAGAATTTTAAAATTCTGATTCGGTCTCTGCCATTATCTTTTGATGTGGCCGTAGGCTCTCCAATTAGCCTCCTCCTCTAGTTCCTTATTTTGGTAAGGAGGTCACCTTGTGTTCCCAAAGGATATTCTAACTGACCTCAAACTTTGGCAGGTCCTAGCAGCCTGGGAAGTCTATGTGTCTGTCTTCTGAGGACCAGCTTAAAAAGTTTAGAGACACTCATTATTAGAAAGTTGGACACCCAGTGATGAGTTGTCTGGGCCAGGGCAACTCATGAGGTGATCCGTTAACACACAGAGGAGTGGTGATCAGCCTTAGTAAAGGGAGCGCTGACATGGATGAAATCACAGAAGTTTTGAAGGGCTGATGAAGTAAAATAGCCTTGGAAAAGTTCTTCCTCTCTTCAGTCCTCAGTTTCCTTTTTTTTTGTACAACTAGACTCAATATCCTCCAGTCATAGCACTGTCAACTTAAAGGCACTCTAGTCCAACCCCCATTTTACAAATGAGGAAATTGAGGCACAGAGAAGTTAAGTCATACCAAATACATGCGTATGCACTATGTCCAGGGAGTAATTAGCCGAGGAGGATTTGGAGTCTGTGACTCCCAAATCTATTGCTCTTTCCATTGTCTCCAAGGTCCCTTCCAACTCTCAGAGTCCTATTCTGCACCTGGGGTACAATTACTAGGTGCTTCAGGAAGTTTTAAAGGGAAGAAATTTACTATGGGTTGGTGTGCTTTGGGAGTTCTTTTTCTCTGTGGTGACCCTATATTCCAGGTGGAACTAGTCTTTTCTAGAGAGAGGACTAGAGGGGTAGTGCAGCTGGACAGCTGTCCAGAGAGAGGTCAGTGAGGTTAAAGGGGGGTGGGGGTGGGATAAAGAGGCAAGAAGGAAATGTGTCCCAAATACTTGAACCAGGGGCAAGCATCATAAGGCTTGTCTCCTTTTCCTTCCTCTCAAGATTGGGAAGCGACTGCCAGAATGAGATTCCAGCTGTGGCTGGAGACCCTATTCTCCGCTTAGTATCAGCAGAAAAACATCTGGAGGGAGAAACTTGCCTTCAAAGGAAAAAGAATGGCTCTCTCTCCCCCTGCCGCCACCTCCACCCCCCACCTCTCCTCATCTTTCCTGACTGTGGAGACCCTGCCTATCCCCAGAGCACAAACAGGAAACCGGGTTCTGTGTATGTGTCTGCACTTGCTACCTCTCCCGGCAATTGTTCCAACAGGGAGAACAACCTCTCTTCAAAGGAGAGCCTCGGGAGCCCTACCCTTCCTGATCACTGCCTTGGGGACCAAGAAGACACTGAGTAGGGGGAGAGCAGATATAAGTGTGGCTTTCCTGCCCAATCTGAGGTCCAGGGTGACAGTATGTGAATTTAGGCTACCTGTTTGCCTCCTGGCCCAGGACTGTGGTATCCCAGAATCATAGATTCAAACAGATGAGACTCAGAGGTCATTTTGTCAAATACTTTCATTTATAGGGGAGGTAGTTGAGGCATAAATAGACTTGCCCTCGGTCACAGAGGTGGTGAGTGGCGGAGTGGGGATTTGCACGCAGACCCTCTGACTCCAAATCCTACTTTCTCCCTTACCCCTCTCCTCTGTTCCACTCACAGTGCCCAGTGGTTCAGAATGGGCCCCTTCACTAGAGCACTTCCAAGGGCTTTTCAGAAAGACTGTATCCTCTGAGGGCTCTTTGAAGATTTCCAAGGAAGCAGAAACTAACTAGCTGTCATAAGATGAGCTGAGCAAGATAGAAATCATTTCCCACTGTCCCTAGCAGGTCAGAATTTTTTTCTTTTCTGAGGCATAGAGTTTGAAAGCACAGTGGTTAATAGAAATCACATTCTGTCCTTTTTCTTTTCTCCCCACCTTCCTACAGTGGGTGTCTGCTTGGAGTCCATAGTTTTATTTTAGAAAATTCAGCTCATCTCTTTGGGATCCCGTGGGCAAGATGGCCCCAGTGGGAGCAGGAGGCTAGCTGGCAGGTGAGCTGGCTTTTGATCTCCATACAGCCCTTCTTTCTATATTTGAGGCTTTCTCTTTGAAAGTGACACTGTAACATATCAGTATTTTCCTCCCAGTAACAAGGCTTGAAAACAACAGCTTTCAACCCAGCAGGTTCTGCTTTCCTCTTTAGCTGGCCCAGTGGAATGAAACTGAAGCAGACAAGGCCCTTTCTTTAATTATTTTCACTGTGAGCCAAGGAAAGAGGAGATAGAGTATTTTAATAATCAAGACTTATAGATTTCAAATCAAAGTGATTACCCTTGCCAAGATCAGCCAAGGTCTCTCAAAAGTCCTTGGTCAAAACGAGTTTCCAAGAAGAACTTATGTTATAAATTATTTTTATGGACTGTTCAAATGTTAAGTGAATATTTAGGTTGCAGTTCACAAAACCTCCCTCTTTGGGAGGAAAAAAAAGTTTTCCTTTAACAGCTTTCCCTTTGTCAGCATTTCTAATAGTAAAAATGACAAACTTTGGTGGGGAAATGCCAGCAGAGACAGCTGTGTTGTATTATTGAATACTTCTGGTGGTGAGCTTGGCACGGACTCTGTTTATATTGCTAGTAAGATTTCATGCAAGGCTCTGCAAGGTCTTGGGTTTAAACTGAAATGTCTGATCTGCTGGGTAATTGATTCCATCCCCAATCGTCCCTTGTCCCCTACTACTTTTTGAGGTTGGGGGTAAGAGAGTGTTTGTTTGCAAAAGCAAATTCATCACTCCCAGAAAATGGAATATGATCCATGGGCACCACAAACTCCAATGACAAATGTTTGATTACACAGCTCCCCTTTGTCTCCCACATCCTTGATTCAATTATTCTTACCTCAAAGGGACAACCTAAGAATGCCTACTTTTCCATATGTCTTCCTTAAGTTTTCCTTCCCTGCAATCCCTTTAACACCAACTTTAGAGCAACCAGCTCTTCCTGAATTGCTCTTTTCATGAGATTACACAATTAGTTCTTGAGATGATATGTACCAGACACTGCTACTGCTGATTTGGTCAATATGATACTCTTTTATCATTCTTCTTAAGATAATAGAATCATAGATTTAGAGCCAGAAGGGACTTTGGAGGCTCTCTAGTACAACAGTCTCATATTACAGATGAGGAATCCAAGACTCAGTTACGTTAAGTGACTTTAAGAGGGAGAGAAACAATATGGCAGATGTCAAGGAGTTGCTGGCTGAGGAAATGACTTTTGGTGGTGAGTGTAGGGACACTGGAGATGGGGAAGGTCACTGGAATCATGTGCAAAAGTTCATTGAGTGATCTGGGCCATTCACATAACCTGATTTCTAACTGAGCACCGAATCTCTTTGGTTTTTATTAGAATCATGACTTGACATGCTCATATAGATAGCAAGGGACAATAGCAAGATTTGAGTCCAGATCCTCTAATTTCAAAGCCAATGATCTTTCCATTCTACCATGCTTCCTGATGAGATATTGTGTGCTCACTCAGTTTTAGGCCCAATCTTCAGTGAAACATTAGGCCCAAGTTTAAATAAAATTTAGAGGTAACTATATAATCTCAGAGTTGGAAGGCATCTCAGAGGTTATTCAGTCTAATCTGTCTGAATAGGAATCTCCTCAGCCATGTCATTCACAATTAGTCATGTACCCTTGTCTTGAGGATCTCCAGTGACGGGGAACTCACTACCTCTTTATACATAGCACTCTGGGAGAAGATCTAATTGCTATTAGGTGTTCCCGTGAATCAGTCTTGCAATCTTGCCTCTCCACAACTTTTTTACAGGGTCAGGCTGAAGACATCTAATACCTCTTTGCTATGATATTATCCTTCAGATATTTGAATACTTGCTGGCAATGCTTGCTTTCTCCCAAGTTCCCATTTCTCTAGACACAGTATCCCTAGTTCTTTCAACTGATCTTTTTATTGCAGGAGTATCTTTTAGTTTTGGATTTCCCTATGAGTCTCTTAAGGGCTGTTGAGTCTCTCATAAGAAAATATATAATTCTATATTTCTGGAATTCCTTGTTATTTTGAACTTGTGATCTGACCCATACAGGAGAATTAAGGGTTGTATTATAAAGGGGCAGAACTGTACTCCCCAGTCATAGACTCATAGATTAGGGACTCACTTCCCCAAATAGCCTAGTTTTCCTTAATAAACCATTATGCACCTGTCATGCTTGAATTTATCAAGATGTTTTTTTTGCAGGTTTTTCTTGACAGGTAATAAGGTGCATAAGTTAATTAACCCATTCGTTATATGATGCAAGATTACCTCTTGTTATTCTTTCAAATTTCAGGGATGACCCCCTTCTTCTACTCTCAGGACCACTCTGGATTCACTCTGCAACAAAAGCAGTTTCTAACATTTATATGGTGCTTTGATCTCCACAATCAGTCACTCAGAAAGCATTTTTAAAGTACCTACTGTGTGTCAGGCACGGTATTAAGAACTGGAGATACACTGAAACACAAAAGACAATCTGTGCCCTCAAGGAGCACACGATCTAACGGGGAAAGGCAACAAGCAAACCGATACGTACAAACACACTATATAGAGAATGAAAAGGAAATAATTAACAGAGGGAAGATACTAGAATTAAGAGGAATTAGGTAAAATACAGTGACTTTGTGAGTCCTTGGCACCATCAAATGGTTCAACATCAGAAACTGATGTGGTTTCATAAATGACAGTGATACTAAAGAAAATCATTATCATCTACTTTGTTACTGTACCCTGAGGACCACTGATTTGCAACTGAAATATGTGTTGTCTCTCACTATTAAAATGTGAGCTGTTTCATTTTTCTGTTTGTATCCCCAGTATTTAACATAGTTCTTTGCAGATAGTGAGTACTTAAGAAGCTTACTTATTCATTTGTTCACTGGTCAATAATAAAATAGCTCATATTCCTATATGGTTAACATTTCTATAAGGCTTAAACAACTAACAAGAGTTTGCTATATGCCAGGCACTAAAGAAACTTCCCTCCTCAACTCTGCCTGGCTGGCAGTTCCCACGTTCCCATCCACCTTAACATTCCCTTATTCCATCAAGAATATTGCACTCCAGATCTGCCCTTCCCTTCTCCTGTGTACTCTGTAACTCCTTGGTAGTAGGAAAAGATTCATACTACTCATTATTTCCCATGGGTACTTTCAGACTCTCTCTACCACCCTTACTTAGCAAACTCCTGCTTCGGCATTCACTCCATCCCAACTATTATCTCTATCAAGATCATGGTGACCATTATCTACTAAGCCCCAAGATATTCTCCTTCCTTTTTAGTGAGTTTAGTGCCTGGATCATAATTTCTCTCTCCACACCAACTCCTGACCTCATACTAGGGGATTTTGGCATACTTATTTACATTTACAAATACCCTAACCTCCCAGTTTCACAGACTGCTGAATTTCTGTGAACTAGTCCTCTCCTCCATCTTAGTCACATACAGGTATAGTCACATGCCTGATCTTGTCATCACCAGTAAACATTCCACTTGCGTGTTCAAGAACTCTGAATTTCCTTTATCTGATGGTAACTTTTTATCATGCCATCTCTTCCTATGCCTTCACACTCCTAATGCTATGACAATCCTTCCTCAGCATGGTCTCCAGTCTTTCCACACTTCAGTTCTTTTTCAGGTCATCACCCTTGCTTTAAGTCCACTCTCTTCTCCTCCCAATCTTGACCCTTTGGTGAACCCCTAGGTTCAGCTCTACACCATTCTTCATTCTTGAACACCTTGTTCTCTTGTCCTAAGGAAATCACATGACTCATACCTTGCTAAAACCCAACCCTAGATTACTCCCACCATCCTCCTTCATTCTTCCTCACATATTGCAGAATGGAATTGGAGAAAGTCACAAAACCATACTGACTTGCTCCACTACAAATTTGTGATCTGTGCTCCCACCATACTAAGGCAGTTCTTCTACTCCTCCCCTTCCCATGGAATTCTTTATCCCATTCAATGCTGAATCCAAACCTTTTCTTCTTTTTTAAGACTCCCACAACCACCCATCCTCACCCTATCAGCTGAAGACTTCACCTCTTCATAAAAAAAAAATTAAGGGCATTTGCCATGGTCCTAATATCCTCTTTTCATCTCAAGCTCTCTTGACATCATTCTCCACTATCTTCTCTTTTATTTTAGTCTCTCATGAAGGAGTAGCCCTTCTCCTTGCCAGAGCCAAACCTCTTCACATATAACCTTGATCCCTGTTCCTTCTATCTTCCTGAGCAGATTGCTTTCATTTCTCCTTCTTTCTAAATCTTCAATATCTCCTTGTTTCCTGTTGTTTTTTCCCTGCTGCCTATGGAGACACTCAGGTTTCCCCCATTCTTAAGAACCTCTCACTTGATGGTCTCTGTGGTTATTGTCCTATATCACCTTTCCTCTTCTCAACTAAACTTCTTGAAAAGACTTGATGATTCTTCTCCTCTCCTTCTCTTCCAAACATGCTGCAACCTAGCTTTCAGCCTCATGATTCCAACGACATTACACTCGTTAAAGTTTCTAAAGACTTCTACATTGTCAAGCCAAATGACCTTTTCTCAGTCCTCATCCTTTTTGATCTTCTCTGCTGCATGTGACACTGACCTTCTTTTCTCGGATGCTTTTTGGGTCCTTACATTTCTTTCTCTAGGTTCTCCTCCTGCCTGTCTGATCTTTGTCAGTCTTTCTTATTGCTGGAGCTTTATCCATGTCATGCCCACTAACCATAGGAATACATCAAGGCTCCTTTTCTTTTCTCTCTATAGCCTTTCACATGGTGATCTTTTCAGCTACCATTGATTCAATGATCATCTTTAAGTAGATGAGTTCCAGATCTGTATATCCATCCCTAATCTCTCTGCTGAACTTCAGCTCCATACCACTAAAACTAACTGTCTATTGGAAATTTCCAACTGAATGTCCCATATAAGAGGGACAGGAATTGGATCTGTGATTTCATGTGTATATGGAACTCCCAGATAAGTAAATCTCTTCTAACTTTTCGTGATCAACTTCTTCTCTGCAACTTATAGTCTTAGAAAATTTCCTAAAGTACTAAGACGTTAAGTGACTTAGGTCATAGCTAATATGTGTCAGGGATGGGACTTTAACCAGGTCCTACTGAATCGGAGATCTGAGGCCAGTTCTCTATGTACTATCGCACATCATCTCTAGTATTTCATCTTAAACTTGCCCAAAACATAACTCATCATCTTTCCTTATCAAATTCATCCTCTCTTCCAAACCTTTTTTTATTATAGTCAGTGGCACCATAACATTTTCAGTTCCTCAGGTTTACAACCTTATTGTTCCTCTCAATTCATACCCGCTTATATATCTAGTCAGTTGCTAAATTTTGTTTTTTTCTATCCCTGTAACATCTCTCCACTCACAAAGCAACTGTGTTTTTTCAGGTCTTCACCATCTCTCACTTGGACCACTACAATTGCATCACTGTCCTTCCACATAGACATTCAAGTGATTTTCCTCAAACATAGGTCTGACCATGTCACTCCACTACTCAATAAACTTCTCTGGTTCCCTATTGTATTCAAGTATCAAATATAAGCTCCTGTTTGGTATTTAAAGATCTTCACAACTTAGCTCCTTTCTATCTTCCTAATAATTTAAATCTTATATATAATCTTACCTCTATGTGCTCTGATCCAGTCAAACTATTCCTTATACATAATGTCCCATCTGCCATCTCTCTGCCTTTACACTGGGGTGCATTTTATACTTAGAATGTTTTCTCCTTATCATCTCTTAGAATTCATGATTTTCCTCAAGATTCAGCTGGTGACCACCTTCTCCCACTCCTCCTTTATATAGTGCCTTCCCTTCTAAGTTTATTTCTCATATACTTTGTGTTACATCATATTTACCTATTTACATACAAGTATCCCCTTTAAGACACAAGAGAGATAAAAGGACCAACCCGATGACACATAGCTAGTTTTACAACTGAGGAAACAGACTCAGGAGAGATAAAATGACCTGTCCAATGACACATTGCTATAATAAGCATCGAAGGCACAGATTCAAACCTAGGTTTTAGCATGATTTCCACTATAACACAGTGATTTAGGTAAGTGACCTTTTCATGTTTGAGCCTCACAACTCAAGGTAGGTTGAGGTAGGTACTACTATACCTATTATTATCATCCCTATTTTTATCAGTAAAGAAACTGAGACTTGCCCATGGCCACATTGCTAATGTGTCAGAGGCAGGACTGGAGCACAGGTCCCTCACACCATCCATTAAACTAGGCTGGGATACAGAATATATCTCTTCTCAGTCAAATCCACCCTTCTGGAATAGAGAGGATAAAGGTGTTATCATCCACTACGTCTTCTTCATGGCTGTTTTTTGACACAACTTGCTTTGCCTTTCACAAAAGAGGGTCATTATCCGGATTCTGCTAATGAAAGTTCTGAGCAAATTGTCCAATATTTATTGAGTATTGACTATGTGCAAGGCACAGGACTGAGTCTTTTTTAAGGTGCTAGAGCACACACACACACACACACACACACACACACACACACACACAATGTTCTTATCCCTTGGGCACTGAATCTGTCTGGACAGACATGATAATAGCAAGAATTGACACGCGTATAGTACTTTAAGGTTCATAAAAATGATTGCTTCATGCCGGTGTTATAAAAGATAGGAAGAATTACCACCATTTTAAGATGATGAAGCCTCAAAGAAGGTGTAGGATTGTAGGTTTAGAATTGGAAGGGACCTGAAAGGCCACGTAGTCCAACCTCCTTGTTTTACAGATGAGAAAACTGAGGTCCAGAGAATCTAAATACTTGCCCAAGGTCACCCACAAGAGGAGGGGTTTAAACACAGGTCCTCTGACTTCAGAGCTCGCATTTTTCTAGATTGCTGTTGGTACTCCAACCAAGTCTGTTGGCTGGAAGACAGGTGCTCTTTCCATTATAGAACCACATAACATAGAGCTGGTAGGCACCTTAGAGACGAGGTCATCCTACGCTTTGATTTTACTAAGTGGGAAACTAAGGCTCTAAGAAAAGTGAATTGCTTGAGTTTACACAATTAGTTAGTGGCAGTGGTTGGTCTAGGACTCAAGTCCTCTGACTAGAGGAATAATACTGTTTTCAAAACATTACATCCTTCTCATCAACTATTCTTTGGTAACAATAGTCAAGCAAAAGTTGAACTGAGACAGTGCAATTGTGACTGATATGCTGTATCCTAGAAGAAAGAAATGCTTTATTTTTTTGTATTGTACTGAAAATCCTCTCCCCTCTTCCCAAGCCTATAAAACATTAATTTTTTATTTTAATTTCTTATTTGTTTTAAAGTCTAGGAATAGCCTTGTTTGCTAGACCTGGACATACTGACTCCTCCCATCACTTAGTTGATGACATTTGAAGAGTAAAGGTTCTAATACATAGATTCTTATGATATTAGTCATAATCATCAATATTGTCATTAAATGGCATTTAATGAGGAAGGAATGACACAGAGGACAGAATACTGGACTGGGAAACATGGGACTTGGGTTCTAGGCCTGATGGCTACTAACTACTTTGTGACCTCAAGAAAGTCACTTCACCTCCCTGAGTCCCAGGATCCCCTTCTAAAATTAGGGAGTTGAGCTAGATAATCTTTAAGGTCTCTTCTATCTATAAATTCTATACTCATGGTTCAGTTAGTCCAATTACAATAGTAACCATCATCTGTCGTCGTCGTATCTCCCAACTTGGTCAAATGCAAATGTATTTATTCAAATCTCATCCTTGTTTTGACATTGGAATCTGACTCACTGAGACTAAATCCCTCTGAACTCTGATTCGATATGAATTTCCCTTATTTTTTCTTATTCTACAACGTTATTTTATATAAGGTTTGTGATAACTTAATTTATTCCCCCTTTCTCCTTCAGGATCTGAGTTTTAATGCTCAAAGTCATTCAACAAAATTTAATCAAGCTGCTACTACATGTAGAACCTTTTGCTAGGCATTTGTGGGCAATACAAAATTTAGATAAGAAGTTTTTTCCCCCATGGAGATTATAGGTAAGTAGCATGTTAAAAAACTCTAGTATCAGTAACTATAATACACAACATATAAGTATATTAGAAAATTCTAGAACAAAGTCCTATTTGAAACTCAAGGACAAAAGTCTTTACTTTTCAGGAAGATTATGGAAGGCTTTAAGACAGAGGTGTGGCATTAATCACAGGGCAGCTATTGATGTTTTCCCAATCTGCTACCTAAGAAATACCTCAACATCCCATTCACACCCCCTAGAAAGGAAGTCATTACCAGGTTAGAGGGTATCATTGGTACCAACTGGGAGCCTGCTTCAATGTTAACCTTAGTTCCTATCTTAGACTTCAGAGCTGGATAGGACACTAGAGATAACCTTGTTCAGCTCCCAGAGTGGCTGAGATTCTAACATAAGTGTTCTGAATCCAAATTCACTACCCTCTCCATGGCATGATTCTGTCTCTCTACTTGCAAAGAAGATGATAAACAGGTGAGTCTCCATGGATCAATTTGAGTACAAAGGTAACCAATCCAGAGGAAAGAAATTATCTAAGAGGAGATGGTGAATCTATAAAGCAATGAAAGACCCAGATAATTCAAGCCAAGGAAAAAAATGCTTGAATTTTTGGGAGTTATTTGTGAAAGGGAAACTTAGGCTAGGATGGGGATGGGGCAAAGAGGATGAAGGCCAAAAAAGCAAGATGACTGACTCAGTTATCCCCTTCTATAGTGTACTAGTATGTATAGACAATCCAAGATTTATCCAATGATTTGTCATCTGATGACAACCTATACATATACCCGACGACAGGGTGATTTTTCCATGCACTTGAGAGAGAGACTGGAGGTTGGGGAGGAGCCCTCTGGGGGAGAGAGAAGGATGACTTCCAGCTGCTGGGAGGTAAGGCAGAACTACTCCACCCAAATTTGGACTCATCTTCAGGACAGAATGTACAGTATTAAGTCAGGACATTGAGCAGAGTTGGAGTGTATACTCAACCGTGATGGGCTCTAAGCGCTGATGACTCTAACCCTCAGTTTTGATGCAAGATCCCTCAGGGGAGGCTTGGCAGCCTGGTTGTTTAGTTCTTGCACCTCCCTCCTGAGTATTAGGCATACAGTGGGCATATAATAAATACTAAGAGCTAACATTTATATAGTACTTTTAAGATTTGCAAAACAATTTACATATATTATCCATTGTATTATATTCTATTTCTCTTCTGTTTTAAATGCAAAGGGAAGAAATAAAATACTAGAACTTTCTACTAATAAGAGAACTTCAAAGGAGGAAAAAAATTACTCAGGGCTCTCTCAAATGCTTTGGACAGGGCAGAATAAAAGTTATTTAAAAAAAAAAAGGAATTCGTGGTTCTGGGTCAAGTCTTAGCCTTGAATGTACTCTAAATCTCATTTAACTGTTTCAAGAAAGCGCCACCATATAAATAGGTCAAGGTAGAAGATAAACTGAGGCTGATATTCTTAAATGAGACATAACCTCCCTCCACACTTGTAGAATTCACTTATCTTTAAGCCTATTCATTACCCTCAATTCCTTGGAATCTCAAAGAACCACAGGAGCCAAAGAGTTAAATAGAATCTTGAGAAATGAATCCAGGCCCCTGTTTGACTTCAGTATTAGTGAAACTGAGACCCAGGAGACACATAATAAATTGCAATACTTTGCTATATTCTGCCTAAGAAGTGAATGTCCTTCTAGTGCTTTTTTGGATAAATGGAGGCATTAAAGAGAAGCTTGAGAGTTGCAAAGATATAAAGAGGCCCTTTAGTTTACTCCGCATATCTGCATTTTTGTGGTTCTTATAATGATATGAGAGTCAGCCAGGTAAAGAGTTGGAAAGACTGGAGCTCAGATCCTGCCTCTGACACATATTGACTGTGTGACCCTGAGCTAAACACTTAATCTTCCAGTGCTCTACCAGGGATGTGGAACCTACGACCTCTAGGCCATATTTGGCTTTCTATGTCCACTGCTGAGGTATTTGACTGAGTCCAAGTTTTACAAACAAATCCTTTCATTAAGGGGGTTTGTTCTGTGAAGTTTAGATTTAGTCAAAATGCCACGCTTGAGGCCCTAGAGGGTCACCTGTGCCCTTGAGGACTCAGGTTCTCCACACCTGTGTCTAGGCAGTCCTCTAAGATTATAAATTGAGAAGAAGGTTACCCACTCTGCCTGGGTAGAGAAAATCCATCACCCTATACCAATAAAATCATAAGCCTAGTTTAAAAAAAATGGAGGTCAACTAGTCCATCCCTTGTGTCTGAATGCATCTTGGCACTTGATTCTCTTATGCTGCCTTCTATTATCATATGTGTGAGTTGAATTTCAACAAATTCAATTCAATTCAGCAAATATTTATTAAATTCCTACTTTGGAAAAGGAGCTGTGGGAGGTGCCTGAAAGTCTACGATATCCTTCATGGTTGTCCAGCACCAGGGATAGAGTAGGCATTCAATTAAGAGTTATTGACAAGACTTGGCTATGCCTTGCATACAGTAGATGCCAAGTAAATTTGCTGAATTGTTGGATTCTTGGAGGGTGGAGAAAGGCTGGAAAGAAATTATCAAAGCTCATGTTCAGCATGACCAATAACTGTCCTGCGTATGAACTTCAGTATCCAAATCACATCAGAAGGTACTTATTGAGAAGTTCCTATATATGTCTACCACACATGACTTTATATAGTTCTTCTTGATTCTCTTTAGGGAAGAATTTTGTTCTCTCTCCCTTATTAATAGTTCACATGTCTGTAACATTAAAAAGTGTATAAGGTACTTTGTTTTTAGGAAGGAAGGAGAGGAAAGAAACAAGTGTTTATGAAATGCCTACCATGTGCCAGGCCCTGTGCTAAGTGCTTTATGTATATTATCTCATATGATCTGCACAAGAGCCTGGTAGGCAGTTGCTATTATCATCCCCATTTTACAATTGAGGACACTGAGGTAGACAGAGATTAAGTGATTTTCTCAGGGTCACACAGATAGTAAGTGTCTGAGGCTGGATTTGAACTCGTTTCCTGACTCAAGGAAGTGTTCTATCCAGGCCCGTGTGGTAAGGTTACCACCCTCATTCAGGCTGTCAACATATCTCATCTTTATAAGAGTTTCTTAATTGGTCTCCCTACCTCAAGTTTCTCCCTTCTCTAGTCCATCCTCCACACAGATGCCAAAGTAAATGTCTTACAGCTTATGTCTGACCATGCCACTCTCCTTGTTAATAAATTTCAGTGGCTTCCCATTTTCTCTCGGATTAGCACTGAGACTAAATCTATGATTTTATTGGAATAGGGAACTCCCAGATGAGGAAATTCCCTTTACTAATTCAAGTTAGTGCCTCCTCTGCAACACACAGTCCTAGAGAACTGTCTAAAACACTGAGAGGTTAAGACTTGTCTAAGATCATATAATTCATATATATCAGGAATAGGACTTGAACTCAGATCTTCCTGGCTTTGAGGCCAGCTCTATCCACAGTATCATTCTGCCTCTGAGGAACAAATTTTCTCTAGGACAAAATATAAATTTCTCTGTTTGGCATTAAAAGTGCTTGACCACCTGACTTCAACTTCTCTTTCTACTCATCTTACACATTTTCCCCCCTTCATGGAATCTATGGTCTGGCCAAACTGGTCTTCTTCCTGTACACCTGGGAGTTGATAAGATCACTGAGAGATAAGATAGAGAAAGAAAAGAAGAGAGCTAAGGTCAGAGCATAGGGAGAGTAAGTGATGGATGGTGAATAAGTAAAGGAGACTACACGCTTAGCACAGTACCTGGGCACATAGTAGGTGTTCAATAAATACTGAGCACCTGACTGAGGGGCAGCCAGACCAGTAGAAGGAAAATCAATAGAAAGTAGTGCTATGAAAACATAAGAAGTAGGGGAGTGATCACACCTGACTAAGCTGCTGCAGAGGAATTAAGAAGGACATAGACTAAGAAACAACTATCAGATTTGGCAATTAAGAAATCCTGGGTATCTGTAGAAGGCTCATTTCTTTTTCCTAAGAAGACATTATCCTGTCTTAGGGAACTGTTCTGATGTGTAGAACTAACTCCTCTTTGCTAAGAAGTTTTTCTTATCTTTTCACTTAATTCCTATTTGACCTTTTCAAAACCTGTCCATTCTCTGGAGAGCCAGAGAATACTATTTATGTGACTCAAAGTTCTTATGAGAAATGCTAGAGACCCAGGAAAGGGCTCACAAGAGCAATCCTATCCCTGAATGGCTTTAGTTCTAGGCCCATGTGATATCTGTACCCGAAAAACTAAAGACCATAGGGAGGGGTCTCCCATAGAATTGAGTGGAAAAACCCGTAGGGCCAGAGGGGTTCACAAGTGAATTCTATCAAACATTTAAGGAACAATTAATTCCAATTCTATATAAGCTATTTGGAAAAATAGGCAGAGTCCTACCAAACTCCTTTTATAATACAAATATAGTGCTGATACCTAAATCAGAAAGAGCTAAAATAGAGAAAGAAAATTACAGAACAATCTTGCTAACAAATATCAATGAAAAAATTTTGAACAAAATACAACAAGATGATTACATCAGTCTATCGCAAAGATTGTACACTATTTCCAGGTTGAATTTATACCAGGAATGCAGGATTGGTTTAATATTAGGAAAACTATCAATTGATTACATCAGTGATAAAATCAACAGAAATCATATGATTATCTCAATAGATGCTGAAAAATCTTTTGATGAAATATAGCACCCATTCCTATAAAAAAAAAAGAGAGAGCATAGGAATAAAGGGAGCACTCCTTAAAGTGATAAGCAGTATCTATCTAAAATCATCAGCAAGAATTATCTGTAAAGGGGATAAGCTAGAAGCTAGATCAGGAGGGAAGCAAGAATGCCCATTATCACCACTATTATTCAATATAGTACTAGAAATGATAGCTATCGCAATAAGAGAAAAAAAAGAAATCAAAGGAATTAGAATAGGGAATGAGGAAACAAACTATCACTCTTTGAAGATGACAGAATAGGTAAAGAATCAACTAAAAAACTACTTGAAATAATTAACAACTTTTTCAAAAAGTTGCAGGATATAAGATAAACCTATATAAATCATCAGAACTTCTTTATATGACCAACAAACCCCAACAGCAAAAGATAGAAAGAGAAATTCCATTTAAAATAACTGTAAATGATATAAAATACTTGGAAGTCTGACTGCCAACACAAACCTAGGAATTATATGAAACAATTACAAAATACATTTCACACAAAGATCTAAATATTAAAATCTAAACATAAAAATGTCAAATGCTCATTGGATCAAGTCAATATAATAAAAATAACAATTCTGCCTAAACCAACTTATTCAATGCCAAACCAATCAAAATATCAAAAAATTATTTCATAGAGCTAGGAAAAATAACAACAAACTTCATTTGAAAGAACAAAAGGTCTAGAATATCAAGGGAATTAATAAAAAAAATACAAAGGAAAGTAGCCCAGCAGTACCAAATCTCAAGCTATATTATAGAGCAGTAATCATTAAAACTACCTGCTACTGGCTAAGAAACAGAGTGGTGGACCCATGGAATAGATTAGGTATGTAAGATACAGTAGTCAATGACCATAGATAGTAACCTAGCATTTAATAAATCTAAATACCCTAGTCTTTCAGATAAGAACTCACTATTTCACCAAAAGGGCTAGGAAAACTGGAAAATAATAGGACACAAACTTTATACTAGACCAACATACAACATCTCACACTGTATACCAAGATAAGGTCAAATGGGTGCATGTTTTAGACATAAAGGGGGATACCATAAGCAAATTAGGAGAGCAAGACTAGCAATAGTCTACCCATCAGATCTAGGGGAAAGGGAAGAATTCGTGATCAGACAAGAAACAGAGAGTTTTACAAAATATAAAATAGATAATTTTGATTACATTAAAATAAAGAGGTTTTGTACAAGCAAAACCCATGCAACCAAGATTAGAAGGAAAGCAGAAAACCAGGAAACAATCTTCATAGCAAATGTCTCTGATAGAGGCCTCATTTCTCAAATATGTAGAGAACTAGGTCAAATTTTTAAGAATACAAGCCATTCCCCAATGGATAAATGGTCAAAAATATGAACAGATAGTTTTCAGATGAAGAAATCAAAACTACTTATAGTCTCTAAATCACTTTTTATTACAAAAATGCAAATTAAAAGAACTCTGAAGTACCACTTCACACCTTGCGGAATGGTTAATATGACAGAAAAGGAAAACCATAACTGTTGGAGAGGATGTGGGAAAAATGGGACACCAATGCACCGTTGGTGGAGTTGTGAACTGATCCAATCATTTTGGAGACAATCTGGAACTATGGTCAAAGAGCTATAAAACTGTGCATATCCTTTGATCCAGCAATACCACTATAAGAGATCATAAAAAAGAAAAGAACCCATATGTGTGAAAATATTTATAGCAGCCCTTTTTATGGTGGCAAAATATTGGAAACTGAGGGGACATCCATCAGTTGGGGAGTGGCTGAACAAGTTGTGGTATATGAATATAATGGAGTGCTACTGTGCAATAAGAAATGATGAACAGGCAGATTTTAGAAAAACCTGGAAAGATTTCTATGAACCGAGGCTAAGTAAAATGAGCAGAATCATGAAAACATTGTACACAGTATCAGCAACATTGTTTGATGATCAACTCAGAATGACTTAGGTATTCTTGCAACACATTGATCCAAGACAAATACCAAGGACTCCATGAAGGAAAATATTATCTGCATCCAGATAAAGAACTGATGGACTGAGAATGTAGAGTCGAAGCATATTTTTTACTTATTTTATTCTTTTTTGGTTTTTTTCCTTCTATTCATTTTCTTCTTTCACAATTGTGACTAATATGAAAATATATTTTACACAATAGCACATGTATAACCTATATCAAGTTGCATACCATTTTTGGAAAGGAGAGGGAGGAAGGGAGAAAAATTTGGAATTCAAAATCTTATACAAATGAATGCTAAAAATTGTCTTGACATGTAATTGGGGGAAAATAAAATATGATTAAAAAGTGAAATGGATGGAGAAGCATTTCTTTGGTCTTCTATGCTGGGGTGGTTATATTTTTTTAAAACGTATTCCTTTTGATTTTGTTTTGTTCAGAAATGAAATATTTGGTCTGACTTCTTAGACTTCCTTTGGAGGCTTTTGCTTGGTTGGAGACAGTGAAGTTTATCACTGGTCGGACTGACTGGGTCTAGGTGACCTCTCCAGCTGGTCTGTGTTTGTCGGACACATTGACTGCCCCAGCAGATGCCTATTTCAAGTTCTTTCCCCTTCTCTCCTCCCCTACTCTTCTCTCCTAGGGGCTGCTTCTGGGTCCTAGGCAAACAGAATAGAAGTTGACTTTATCCTTTCCTCTGATGAAATTATTTTCCCTCCCCTCAAGTATCCTTCAAAGGTTTTCATTGGCTGGAGGCCCAATAGGAATTGCCCAGATAGCAGGCAATCAGCTCTGGCAATCTTGATCAGAGTTTTGGCCTATAATCCCCAGTGGATGATGAAAGAGAAAACAAGCCCATGTCTTGGCCCACCCAAGGAGAGGGGTTCTAAAAAGGAAGTAGGCAGGAAAAAAAATGATTATCAAGACTTGATACTTTGGAAAGAACACAAGACTAGGAATGAAGAGAGACTTGCATTCTACTTGGAGCTATCTAGTTGGGTAACGTTGGGTGAGTCATTTAACGAAGTGAAAGAGGAGAGTCAAGGTATTATTATTCCTACTGTACAGATGAAGAAAATAAGGTTCAGAGGGATTGTATTAAGTGAAAATTGGATGTAAAAGCAAAACATATCCTATAATGGTAAGGGATTATTACAATGAAATAAGTAGCACATCCCTTTTATTAACAGGTCCTCTTTAATTTCCTTTTGACAACCAATCAATAAAGGTTTATTAAGCTCCTACTAAGTTCCAGGCGCAAAAACATCAACCTTCTCTCCCTGGCAGATTTCTTACAATTGTTGACTGCACAGCAGAGGCTATAAAGTTTACTTCCCCTCTGGAAAGAGACCCCCACCATTCCCATCCTGATCAAACCAGTATCTCTAACTAAACACATGGGAAGGGAAAGGAAAGCCTAGAAAACTGGCTAGAGAAGGGTGATTTTGAGGGATAGAGAACAACGAATGGCAGTCTTCCTTCCTGTCCTGTTTTCAAATGAACCAAGAATCTGGAGAAACCATGACTTCAAACCACTAGAAATGAGGCAATAAATAAGACCCAAGTTCAAATTTCATCTTAGACACTTGTGCCTTGGCAAGTGACTTAACCTCTGTTTGCCTCCATTTCCTCATCTGTAAAATAGAAACTTACCTCTTAGGTGATGGCTATGAGGATAAAAATAAGATAATAATTGTAAAGCACTTAGTATAGTGCCTAACATCATAGTAAGTGTTATGTAAATGTTAGCTATTATTATTAATTAAACAAGTGGACTCTTGGTCAAATTCAGACCCTTTACCTTTCCTCTTACCTATTTTTTATATCTCTTGAATGAAGGCTTCCCTGATTTCAGGTCCACCAACAGAACTCACCTTTTCCTGCCCTCTCCTAGTTATTACAGTTGGACCAGGAACCTGGCAGCTGGTTATATTCAGCTGGGTGCTTTATCCTACATTGTCCTATTGTCTAATAGTTTCACATGGGTGGTTCTGATCTCTCCAAGGTGCTGTGAGCTCCTTGAGGGCAAGAGCTAAGTAACAAACATCATTTTATCCCCCAGAAAGCCTAGGCACATTAATCCACTAAATAAATATCACAATGATTGGAAATAAATAATACTGGCATTTAAAGAATATTCTTAGTTTTAAATATTGAGATAATTATGTTGTTTGTCCATTTTCCATTGGCTAGTTGGTGTAGACAATGTCTTCTAGAACAAGCTTCACTTTAGACCTGAGAGTGCCTAGTAATGTCAGCCATAAGCTCCAAAAAGCAAACATGAACCTTCCTTTGTGAGCCTGACATACAATGGAAAGAACATTGAATCTACAGGTAAAGAGGTGGTTTTAAATCTAACCTCTGACAATTACTACCCATATCCTCCTTGGGACCTCAGTTTCTTCATCCATACAGGGAAGGGGTTAGCTCTAAAGCTGATGATTTGTAATGTGAAAGAAATGTCAAACTCCAGGCCCTGAGATTAAAATGCAATTGGGAAATACTTAATGTAAAAAAAATTACATTAAAATGTGATTGGGAAATTAAGTTTAATCTACAATATAAATACAATAGAACACAAATAAGATGTGGCTTTCTAAGTCAACATACAGTCCACTGGGAGTCTTATGTATATTTTAGCTGGCCCCTATTTCTCTTTGAGTTTGATATCACTGATATAAAACTTTCTCCTACAAGGGGACAGAGAAAGAAATAAGGTTCAGAGAAAAGTTGATGCAAATGGTTTGTATTAAAGTTTCTGCTCCTTTGCCTTGTCATCAGATTTCCAGAGTCAGTAAAAACTGATCCAAGAAGATCACTGAGCCCAGCTCAGAGATCAGTAGTCTACCCTGAAGCCATGGTGATGCAACAGAAAAGTTGGACACCGTAGCTGATAATCATGAAATACCAGAGAAGAGAAGGATCTCAACACAGAGTATACAGAATATTAAAACTGATGGGTACCTTACACTACAGAACACACAGGATGACAGAACCAGGGGATATTCCAGGAAATGTTTAGCAACGGAATTGGGGGCTTGGGGCTGAAATGTACCTGTGCCATTTTTAAGTTAAATTTACATGGTTAACATTTTCTCAATCATTTTCCTTAGACTAGAAAATCAACAAAACAGTAAAACAAGCCCTCATTTGTAGCATTTGCCTATTTCTATAGTATAAATGTGCACACTGAAATTTTAACTATCAGATCTTAAAAGCCAGTATGAGTGGGTTCCAGCACTCCTCTAATCAGAACTGAATGGTGTTAGAAGGTTGGATCTAGAAGGGACCTTAGAGAACATGGAGGCCAAGAGAAGAGGAGGACACATAATGATCTTGCCCTTTCTTCAGTAGCTGCTCTGACATTGTGGTTGTGCATCTGTGACACGACCCAGAGGTGCAGATAAGTAGTACATCAACAAGAAAAATGATCAAGAAAGGTAGGACTTGAACTCAGATCTCCCTGACTCTAAATCAACCATTCAACACATTCTCACTAAAAGTCTTTTATGTACTGGGTGGTATCTAGAGATGAGTGGACAAAATCAGTATATCCTGGGATATACAAACAAAAATGACCCAGCTCCTGCCTTCAAGGAGTTTGCATTAAACTAACCCACAATTCATCCTCTTCTTCTTCTTCTTCCTCTTCTTCGTCTTCCTCTTCTTCTTCTTCCTCCTCTTTTCTTCTTTTGTCTTCTTCCTCTTTCTCTTCTTCTCTCTCTTCTCCTCCTTCTTCTCTTTCTCCTCCTCCTTCCTCTTCCTCCTTTTCCTCCTCTTCCTTTTTCTCCTTCTCCTTGTTCTCTTTCTTTTTAACCTTCTTCTCATGCTTTTTCTCCTCTCTTCTTTCCCCTCCTCCATCTCTTTCTTCTTTGACTTAAGGGCAATACATAATTTACTGAATGCTTACCTTGTTCACAGACCTATACTAGGCAATAGTGAGGATTCTGAGAGGGGGAAGACATGGTTCCTGCCCTCGGAAGTTTCTGGTCTAGTTGATAAGACATTTTTTAGCAATAGACAGATGCATGCACTCTTTGCCAGATGAGGGATGCAGACAGAAGTTCAAAGGAGAGAGAGATCAATGCAGGCTGGAGAGGCAGGGAATGTTTTAGAGAGGGAGACTTTGGGACATGAGGTAGAATATTCAGAGGTAGGATGGTTCAGACATGGACAAGCAAGAGAGGAAGGAGAAAACCAAAGCTCAGGGAAAACTGAGCAAAGGCAGGATGGGAATGAAAATTCACAGAATGTAAGGACATCCTTCATAGACTTTAGAGCTGGAAGGTACATTGGAAAACATGTAGTTCTAACTGCTCCCCCTTTTTTTGTATACATGAAGGACCTAAGTCCCAAAGGGAAAATGACTTTCTCAAGGTCACAAAAATGAGTAGCAGTACCCGGATTTGAACACAGATTTTCTGATCTCAAATCCATTGGTTGGACTAGATTAGAAAAAGTTAAAAAAAAGTTGGATAGGTAGGGTGACATCAGAATGTGAATCAATAAATATTAAGCACTCATCATGTGCCAAACACTGTGCTACTCACTAGGGTAAAAAGCAAAACCAAAAGCAGTGCCTGTCCTTAAGTGCCTGTCCCTTACTGCCATTCTAGCAGAGGAGGTAACATGTATACCAATACAAGATATATACAGAGTAGATGGAAGCACTAGCAACTGTGGGAACAAGTAAAGGTCTCCCGAAAAGCTTGATCTTGAGCTGAAGGAAGCCAGAGATTCTAAGAGGCAGAGAGGAGGAAAAAGGACATGACAGGAAGGAGGGACAGTTACTTCAACGACATAGAAGTTGAAGGAGCAACCAGCAGGCCAGTATGGCTAGATCATGGAGTGCATGAAAAGAAGTCAAGTATATGGAAGACTGAAAATGTAGGAAGGCAGGGATTGTGAAGAGGTTTAAATGCCAGACAAAAGATTTTCTATTGCTAAGGGCCCAGAATGTCAGGCTGAAAAAACTATAACACATTTAGGTGACTTGACATCTTCTGCCAAGGAAGTAGTTGAAGACTTCTGTTCCCTTTGCCCATTTACTCTGTAGTAAATTCTTCCTCTTTCTGCTGTCTGTGTACTATGCCACAAGGATTACAAGCCAAAGAAAGCATTAGAGAAGCAGAGGGAGTAGTAACTGAGGCATGAGAACATGTAAAAAGAGACTGAGCTTGCAGCACATTCAAAGTAGAAGCTTTACATGGCCCAAGGGAGCCAGGAGAGAAGGAGGAGAGAGAAGGAATTTTAAAATGAGCAACTGGCCTCTGAGGGGTACCTTCTTTGTCTTTGAAAAGTCTGGAGAAATTGAAAATGAATCTGGATGAGGGGATGCTTTTTTATCCCAAAAGGTTGCTTAAAAAAATTCTTAGAAATATACCCATCCATATAAAGTCAACCTCTCATACAACCTTATCCCATGGGCTCTTCAAATTTTGCTCAGCCCCAAACACTGCCCACCTCTCCCTGGAATTTTCCTGTCCCCTCTGTGGCAAACCTGATAAAGTCATTTTTTTTTTGAGTGGAGAAAAAAAAAAGAGAGATCTGCTCCCTAGTGGGGACCCAATATGTGCCAAGTTCCTGCCTAGAGCCAAATTTTATGGCCAAGTTATAAACCTCTGAAAATGGGGTTTTTAATGAAAAAGCTGACAGACCCTTCATAATGATTCCTTATGGAGAAGGAGCCTGTTATCCTTGCAAGGAGACTGGGGTTGGGGTATATTTCAGAAAGTGGGCACCTGTTTGCTACCATAAAATACTGCATCTTCCCCTCCCCCCAACCCATCTCCATCTTCTTAATAAATAATTTTTAAAGGTGAATTACCTCTATGAGGCCTTCTCTCCCCTACAAGAGAAGGAAGAGAAATGCCCTTTAACTACAGAGGGCAATGGGAATGTATATCCCCAAATGCACCAGGTATGAGAACCAGCTCATTGTCAAATGAATGAGACTGAATTCCTAGAAGGCCAAAGCTCATTCCATTGACACACCACTTAAAAATCCTGGGCTGCTGCTATATCTTCTCAGCTCAGGGGAGAAGGTGAGTTAGAAAAGTTCTGACAACTTCCTCTTCCTTTTTCTTTCTTAGGCTTGCAAGAGAGCTATGTCCTATGTGTCTGATCCCAGCAGGAATGGTTCCCTGTCTCTTATAATAGGAATAAATGAGAAGGCTCTTCCTGATGGCTCTTTGCTTGCTATCTCTTCCAGGCGAGTGATTTAGTGGACTCTGGCAGAACTTTTCAGATTCCACAGCACAGCAGTGAAAACTGAGAAACCCTTACATTCTGTAAATCTTATTAAAGATTGTGTGTGTGTGTATGTGTATGTGTGTGTGTGTGTTTCAGGAGCTTAACCACCTTCCTCTCGGGAAGTGTTTAGCAGAGATGGCTAGCTTCAAGGACACCAGACTAGGATATGAAGAATTTTATGTCCAGAGACCCTGAAATAAGTTTGTACCCTATGATCCTAGGATTGAGATATGAAAAGGATCTTAAGGATCTTCTAGCCCATCCCCTTAATTTTTCAGGTGAGGAAACTGAGGCCCAGTTATGAAGGGAGTTGTCAAAGGTCACACTACCAAATGGAGCCAGCATTCACACCCAGGATCTGAAACCCCAAATTCTGTGCTGTTTCCTCTCTACCACACTTCAGCCCCCATTTGGGTATATGTTTCCCTATACTGAGTGGGAACATGATCAAGGTCTATGCGCTGATGAAACCTAAGTTTTTGTGGGGATAAATGCATGCATTATTAGGGGAATTAAATAGCATCATCCTGAAGTCCCAGAAGGGAAAGACTGCTATGGTCTCAGAGGAACATTTTGGAAAAAAAAAAAAACCCCAAACAACCAATAGCACTGAAACTATGTTATGACATTTCAGGGGCAAAACAGGCCCCAGATAAAATTCACCCTATTGTTTGCACTGATATTTGCCCCCCCACCCCCAAATTTCTGGGTCCTACCTCTAGCTATTGTGTACAGGTGTGCTGGTAAATATTTAAAAACATCTCAGGAAAAAATATGTTCAAAAAGAGTATGAATACATACTTTAAAATTTAATCTGTATTTTTTAATGTTTTCTCCATCATGGTTTTAAGGCTAAATAATCAATAAAATAACAGATCAAGATGTAGTTATAACATTTATTGATTTCTGAAGTTATCCTGAAAATTTAATACTTCAGCACTTCAGAGGGTTGGAGCTGACTCCAGCACAAGCCCCACCTTTGCTTCTGAAGATCATGGCCATGGGTCACCACAAAGACCTGGCCTTTCTTTTCTTGACTAACCCTACCTGGAATTCCATTCTTCTAAAAAAAAAAGCAGAGTTCCCTTTGTTCTGGAAGCTTTCTTCATTATAAAGGGATCCCTTGATGCTAGGTACAAGGCTATGCAGGAGCAGACAGTTTGCTACAAGTGATTATTGGTGCTTTTTCTGAGCTCCAGAATGCTAAGGGTGGTGATCTGAACCAGGCAGCCATGATGGAATGAGGAGTTAGCCAGACTCTTATTGTGAGAGTTAGACTACCTTTGGAGGCTAACAGAATCACATAGCCCCAGAGACACATGAGAGAATAATTATAGATTCATAGAACATTAGGGCTAGAAGAGACCCATCCTTGAAATCATCAGTGTGCCAGAGAGGAGTGAGGGCTGGACATGAAATCAGAAGGTCATAGCTTTCCTACTGAATACCTAGGGGAAAGTATTTCACCTTTCTGTATAAGTCTCCCCACCCCTAACACCTACCAGATTCTTTATCTATATAATAGGTAGGTAGGGGATAGATTTAAGAATCAAATTACTAAGATCATTTCCAGTTTTAAATCCATGATGCTAGTCCCAGTTTGTTCTGAAATGTCTTCTACCTGAACACTGCCAGTGTCAAGAAACTGAATGAAACAATGTTAGACCTGGAGTCAGAAAACATGGGTTGGAATCCTGTTTCCCCCATTTGTAACTTACTGAGTATTCTTGTCCTATAAAGTGAAAGTGTTAAAGTGCAAGAGGACCTTGGGGTTTCCTTCCAGCTCTGTCTATGATCCAATAATTGTTCCAGATATAAACTTAAGACCTCACAAGACAAAGATTCTATTTTTTTTAATTTTCATTTTTTTTATGTATGGAATAAAACAATCCTTTGCGTAACATAATATAATAAAAAAAGATTGTATATGAAACTGCATGTCTATTATGTACAACTAGCTATTCCTTTTAAATGTATAATCAAGTTATTATGTAACTATTTTTTTTCCTACCCCACCCCCAGAGATGGCATGTGTGTATGTGTATGTGTGTATGTGTATTTCTTTCTCTGGATATAGTGTCTTCCTTTATATATTCATTTTTTTACAGTTCTTTTAATAAGCTCTGCTTTCTTTTGAGTTGAAATCTGCCTCTTTCCAGAGTTCCATGTAGCAAATCTATTTCCCCTTCCATAGTATAGCTATTCAATTAGTTGAAAACAACCATTATGTTCTTTTAAAGTGTTCTTTTTTTCCAGGCTATTTCCTATTCCAACAATAATTTCCTATGTGACAAGACTTTCCAGACTTCCCACGATTTTGATAGCCTCCTCTGAATGTATTTCAGTTTGTCAATGCAGCTCTAAAAATGTGGCATCCAAAACAGTGTCCCAAATAGTCAATCTAATACAGTGGTAGCACTGTGACCTGGATATTACACTTGTAATGATTCAAGCTAAGTTTGAGATCATTGTGATGTCAAGAGAAAACAAGGAAGTTCCCAACATGTTGGATGGACCCTCTGGGGTACCTCTGTGGGAGGACAGGTACAGGAGTTATACAGAATAACCAAGTGTGAATGAATGGCAATCAGCAGCACTGGAGGGTACTTGAGTACTGCAACTGTAGTACTTCCTTTTAGTTACTCTGACACATGAATAGATCATATGATCTTAAAATAAATTAAAGATGGTTGGAGCAAGACAGTGACTCCAGACTTTATCAGTATCATGTATCACATTTCGACCATACCAGTTTGTTTTGGATTTTAGGTCCTGTCATAGAGATGAAGATGAGACCCGTATATACAAAAGGGTAGGAGGAACCCATGGATTAACATCATGAGATGATCAAACATTTGCTTCAAAGAAAGCTCTTTAAATAAAAAAAAAATAGATCAAAGGCAAAATTTTCAATACAAGCAATCTCTACTGAAGATCACTTTTCAAAAGGCTTTGCTCAGGTCAGGCTGTGTAGATAACACCACCATGTGTCTTCAATCCTAACATAGTACAAATAGAATATTTTTAGGAGGAAAAGAAGAGGATTATTTGAATTCCTTTGTAAATTACATCTCTGTTTCTTCATTCAACAGATATTTACTAATTGCCTAACATATGGAAGGCACTAAACTTGCCGGTGGGCATACAATAGATACATACAGGTCTTGCCCTCAAGAGCCTTTCCCCCCAAGATTTGCTCCTGACTGTGTGGACTATAGCCTGATTCCTCATCCTGAAGCTCCCTTTAGACCTGAACACAACGAATGTACTTTTTGTTCCAGTGGTTTTTCCCTCTGATTAGATGGTTCCTTCCAGAACTTCCATTGAAGGAGGGGCTTAAGATAAGCCATGTTTTTCTTCTGCAAACTGCATTCAATGTGTTGCCTTCCCTCATTAGAGTGTAAACTCCTTGAAGGCAAGAACTATCTTTTTTTCTTCTTGTATTTGTATTTGCAGTGCCCAGAACATAGTAAGTATAATAAATACTCCATCGACAACTTACAGTTGAATAGAGGAGATGTACAGATACATAAATGAGGATACCAAAGAGGTATAAAAAATGAGAGGAAAGGTAGCTTTTAAAAATCTTGGTTTCATTGATATCCCTGTCATTTCTAAATAGATCCCTTCCCTTCCCCTTCCCCTTGACATTAGACTGAAAACCAAAGAGAAATAAAGCAGTTAAAGAAAAACAACCAAGTCAAAAGTGTCTGATGTATAAGCAGTGCAGTATGCCATCCCCATTGTCTCTCACCTCTCCAAAGAAAAGAGGGTGGTATATTTTCCAACTTTTCTTTGTTGCAGCCTCAATGATTATGATTACACAGTGTTCAGTGTTCTGGTTATTTTATTTTATCAGTCTGTCATTCTTTCCATTTACATTGTTATGGTCGTTACGTATATCATTTTTCTGGTTCTCCTCATGACACTCAGTAGCACTTTCATAGGTGGCCATGAAATGGGGACTAGTGGCCCAGACATACTAGGGGAGCATTCTCATTGGCCCTTCTCCTATAGGATGAGTCTTTATTTGCTAAGGAGGGGCCAATGGGAATGCTCCTCATTCACATTAAACTTACTAATTATCATCGGTTCATATAAATCAGGAAAGATCACTTTTTCTTGGAAAGTGGAGTGGAGTGGGAGGTGGGAGGACGGTCAGGGAGGGCTTTAATGGAGGAGGTGGCACCTAAGTTAGTCCTAGAAGAAAGGGAGAGGTTTCATCAGACATAGATTGGGAACGCATAATGTGGAGGGCATTCAAGGCATGGAGGACAACATGAGCAAATAATTTCCACATGAATATATAGTCTCTACTCAAAGAGCAAATATTCTCTATCTCCACCAAACCACCGTGAGACTTTCTTAGCAGGAAAGTTCAGTACACAAATTTGTGAGATATATGGGACTTCGCTATAAACATTTTATTAAGGTATTTGTATACCATCTTTCTATAGCTATCCCATTGCATCTCCACTATAATATAGACATATGTGTCTATGGATATCACATAAAATGCTTTCTACTACAGAGATACTTTAACCAGCTCTGACTGTACAGTTTGAAGATTATGCATGCATAGAGAGTAGTGTTGGTGTTGGGAAAAGGAGATAGCAACAACTGATTGTTCAGTTGGCTTTTCTGCCAGAGCTTGTCAAATACATTATTAAAAAATCTATTCCGTTGAGGTGGTGGAAGCAAACATAGTCTGTTGTGTAGCTTAGCAAGAAAATCTGGAATTTCCAAGGGTTTGAGGCAAAATTCATAAAATTATTCAAAAAAAGGCTGCCTAGAGTGATGATTAAAATATTTTCTTCTATGCTTGTTTAGAAGATTCAGTTTCTACAATTATTAATAGCAATCATTCATGTTTTCAGAGCTCTTTAAGATTTATGGCATACTTTCCTCATAACTCTTGTGAGGAAAATAGGAGTGGTTTTACAATGAGGAAACTGAGACTCAGAGAGGTAGTGACTTTCAAACTTGGTAGAGTTCATGCTAAGAATAGAATTCCATTGAAATTTTTTTTAACTTCTTGGTTTCTTTTTTTTTTACTGTCCCCTAGGATCCTTATGTGACCTCTCATGGGCGTTCTCTTTTCCGTCATAGATCTAAGAACTGGAAGTGACTTTAAGAGATCACTTCATCATTCCCCACCCAACTTCTTTCCTGGACTTGGTGATATTCAGAAATTCATTATTCTGCAAGATGAAATCCACTCTGAATCTGACGCCTCCTTCTCAGCTCCTGGGGCCCTTCCTTCCCTCTTGTTGGAGAGGTTTGGAGGCAGACATCTGGGAGGATAATAGAGAAAAGAATAATACAGGCTACATAGGCCAGACTGACACAGCTGCTGAGTCTTTTTTGTTTTGATTCTCATACTTCCACATTGGTAAAGTCCAACCAGGAGCTTCAACTCTGCCAAGACTGCAGTCTGACAGTCAATGGCTCCAGAATACTGGGGCTTACAGTTTTATGCTTTAAAGAAAGAAACTGAGTGAAATGAACGAACAAAAAATTTATTAAATATTTACTATATGATAATTGCCATCCTAACCCTTGAGGAAACAAAAAACACAATCAAGCACAATTCTTGATTTCAAGGAAATTGTAGTAATATAAAACAACACATATAATATGGGAGTAGTGGCCAGGATGGGGTATTTTGAATTGGAAAGGTATAAGAATGGTAAATGGAGTCATAGAATGCCATGCTTTCCAGTAGCAGGGGCAGTACTAATTCAATTATATTTCCAGACCTGGAAAGGGGGTAGCGACAGGGATTAAGAAGAGCTTGGAGATGTAGGGACAGGAGTAAAAGAAAGAATGGGTGCCTGATATAGTGGGCCACTACAGTGCTGGAGTGTTGTGCCTTAAAGGAAATATTCCCTACAGTGACCTTCTCAAATTTACCAATCTCAGGAAGGCAAATCCCAGGCTCCTTTGAATACAGAAATCAGATATAACTCCAAGAGGAATGCACACTCAAGTACATTTTTTTCTGTGTCTAGGCTATTTCTGCCTGTCCCTCCTTCTTCTTCTGGCCGAAACACCTCAACAAATATTTCCTGAAAGAGAAGGGAATCTGGAACTCAAACTGGGCCTGTTATGCTTTTGTATGCTATATATTCTTTAAAAGATGAAGGAACTTATTAAGTCCCTGGGGCCCATCCTCTTAGCCATGAGGTTGATGAAACATCAAAAGGCCAGATGACATAGAAAACAGTCAGCACTCAACTAGAATGAATAAATAACTTATTTAATTAGATGCCCATGGCCCTGATAGGTTCCTTGGTAATCACCATAATGAAAACACAATGTGGGACTTGGGCTCAATAGTGACTTTATGATCACATTAGACAGTTTTAAGAAAGTATAGAGAATCATAGAACTAATTATCCACTCTTTGATAGATGAGCTGATGAAAACACTGTATAACTTATTGAATTTGATGCTAATGGAACTGCAAATGCAATGCTTCTGTCCCAGAGCAAGTGCTTTGAAAGGAAAATGGGCAACCCATGCTAAGAATTTGGTTCTTAAGCAGGTTGCTAGGACTGTGAGTCAAGGCATGGAAACTTCATGTCTTGATGTAGTCTACCTAGAGCAGCTGTATGGGATTAGTCCTTGGCTATATTCTCCTTCTTTAATTTGATGGGGAAAGAGCACTGCCCTCTATAGAACATCTGAATTTAAGGCTTCATTCTATCACTTACATGCCTTGGGTAAATCCTTTCTCCTCCCTGGGTCTAAGTTTCCTCCTTTGTAAAATTAGGAGATGAATGGTACCTAAGATCCTTTTTAGCTGTGATTACCCATAATCCTATGACCCCAAAGATCATTTGGCATGTAAAGTCTCTTACAGCTTGACTCCAACCTACCTGTCCAGATTCCCCTTCATGTGCTCCATAGTCCAGCCCAATTGGCCTTCTAGATAGAATCTCACATCTTTGTGTTTTTGCACAGGCTCTTCTTACTCATGCCTGGAAACCTCACTTCTCTTCTTTAGAATCTTTAGTTTCTTCCGAAATTCAATTCAATTAACATCTTCTTTTTAAGACTTTTTCAATGTCCTGACTTGCTAATGCTTCCAGCCCTCTCAATTACCTTATGCATGTATTTGCATATACTTTTGTACCTCTCTGTTGTCTTCTCTGATCCACTATAAGTTCCTTGAAGGCAGGGACTGTTTCTTTTTTAGGCTTTAAATCCCTTTTTCTGACATATAATAGTCACTTAAGTTAGTTTGTGGGACCTCTTTATTGATGGTATTCGGTTTTATTTATATGTATGGGTTTTTTGCATTTTTTCTATACTCTTTTAAAGACAGATATCCCAGACTCCTGAACCCCAATTAATATAACTAACAAGATGTTCTAAGACCTGATACCTCTATGAATTACAGAATCCATCAATCAATTAATCAAGTAAAGATGTAAACTAGGTGTAAATGGAATGAAATCAGATGATGCTACACAGGAAATGTCCTTGGTTGATTAAAAAGCTTCAGTTGATTTTGGGGGGGTTTGAGTAGAAAAGTGTGAGAATTCAGAATCTGGCATTCCAATAGCAGGCCAGCTTAGTTGTGGAACAGCTCCAGGCAAGCCCCAGAGAAGAAATCTCTTGGGAGAAATCACTCTTGGGGAAAAGAGTCTCTATTTCTCCCCCACCCCTCTACTTTAACTAGAGGATGACACCATCGACATCAGTAGCAGTGTCCCTGAAACTATGGTGACTGACAGCAGCATCTGCATCAGGAGATGAGGACAGACTAGACACGAAGATAAAAGGCTGCTGCAGAACCTGACCCCTTCCTCTAAAAACTGGGAGCTGCCTTGATTCTGATTTTCTCCAAAGCACAGAATGAAAATGTCCCCATGAGCTCCATTGAAAACACCAAATCCTGAGATCAGCCTCTTCTAAGACCTTGGTGGACTCTCACCTCCTGCTATGACCCCAACTCATTGGTGCTTTGGTTTCTGACTCTTAAGTGTGACCAAAGGCTTATCTTTAAAGAGCAGATAGGCTGAGCTATCATTTTTTATTAAAGTCAGCCTGTCTAAATATAAAAGCAAGGAATCTCTTCATTGAAGCCAGAATCCACTATTTTAAATACAGTTTTGTAGTCCCCTTGCTGTCCAAAGGCAAAGGTTTAGGTATTTTTATAGCTTCGACAACTAAGAATTAAAAAGACACAAAAATGTTGGAGCTGGACAAGGATCAGTCCATTTGTTGTCACCAAATCACTTTGGACAAATGAGTTCACTTCTCTGTGACTCAGCTTTCTCATCAATTAAGCAATCAAGAAACATATTAAGGGTCTATTATAACACACAAACTATAGTAGATTCCAGGGATTTAAAGGCAAAAGTAAACAGTCCCTACCCTTAAGAAATTTCTATTTACCTATAAGCAGTGCTCCTTGTTCACTTAGACACATCAGAAGGACCAATGAGATACAAAAGGCAAATGTGTGCTGAGCCAGGAAGAAGGCCAAGGCTACATATATAAAAGGCAGGTTTATGAGAGTGTAACTAGGGCTGCAAGGAAATACAGAGGAGAAAAAAAAATTGCATCAGGTCTGAGGCTGAAATAGCCAGTTCACTTTCTGAAAATAGCCTGCTCTTAAAAACCCAGCCAGGAGACTAGGGCTGTGCCCACTCTTGGTTTCAAGGTCAGATTGATCTGAACATCCATCCATCTTTTCTTCAAAGCCTTGGCACTCTGTTGTATGGGAACTCAATGCCTTTTCATCAGGCAGAGATAAAAACAAGGAGAAGATTCAGTGGTTACCTGGACAGGTAAACCTTCCTGGAAGAGAACTCATTTTAGACTCACAATGAGATCTAAAAAGGACCCTGTCAGGCTACTCTGGCTAATTTATTCTACAGTCTTCCTTTCACTTGCTGGGTTGCTCTTTGAAAGACTTTCTTGAAAGCCTAAGATGACATTATATCTCCCTGTCAGACCTCACATTTTGCTAACCCATCACCTTAGTATGGTAAGCTTCCCCTGGGGTGGATTTCCTATTTGGGGAACTCAGGGCAAAACTGAAACTGTGATGCATTCTATAACAAAAGGAGCTCAAAGAATTTGCAATTATTTTATTCTGAGAGGTCTGATTTGGGGTTATAGAAGGAGAGAAAAATAATTAAAATGATTGTATTCTGTTTAGCCTTCTTTTTCCAAGTCAAATGATTTGTATATTTAATTATGGACTTCTACCTTGATTGGGGTCATTATCACAGAGAAGAATTTATGTTGACCTGATCTTTCTTATGAAACACAAACATTCGTTCCTAAATATACTTCTCCTTATGAAGCTTAATGGAAGGAATATATTGAATGCAGTAAGCACTTTGTAAATGATCATTAAACTTGAAATAATCCATGAATTTCCTAATTGTTCTTTTCTCACAGATGTTCATGGGACCATAGGATTATAGAATCTAAAGCTGAATGAGAGATTTCAGCAATCATTATATCCAACTCCCTTATGTAATAGACTAGGAAACTGTATGAGGTAATTGGCTACTTGTGACTTCCCTTATCTGGGTCTCAGTTTCTCTTCCACAAAAAGAGGAGTTGGTCAAGATGTCCTAACTACTCTGAAAATCTGTCATCCCAAATCCCAGACAGAACATGCCAGCTTTTTACTACTCAGGTCTAAGAACATTCATTTCCCCTTGCTTAAAGCCAGTTCTGATGGTAGTCAAGAGATAGCCTCATGCCAGGGAGTTGGAATCAGAGCAAGTGTTTTCCGGGCAATATCAGAACAGATTTAGAGGCTGCTCCATCAAGACAATACTTCTGCACATTGATATTATGATGGAGAAAGGCAAAATTAGTCCACTATCCTTCCTGAGGACCAATAGCACTTAGAACTCACTGAAGATACCTGGCTGAGCTTATCATGAAAGTGTCGCAGAACCTCATGATGGTGCTGGAACCAGGAAATAATAATAAATTATATTGTAAAATAAAAATAAATAAATAATAGAAAATAATAAAGCAAAAGACTTGCTTATTCTAATATTACTATACTTATTATCATTATGAGTTTATACCTATAGCACTTTAACAATCATCAGGTATTTTCTTTACATTATTCTTGTGAGATAGATAGTACAAGTGCTATTACTAGCATTTTACACATAAGGAAATTGATCTTTTGAGGTTATCTTAGTTTAATAAATCATGAGTCCTGTCCACAATATCATTAGTGATTATCTAACCTCCACTTAAATATTTCCAGTGATAGGAAACTCATCATACTCCCTCATTTAATCATTTTCAGTTTTCTTGGCAAAGATCCTAGAGTAGTTTGCCATTTTCTTCTCCAACTCATTTTACAGATGAGGAAATTGAGGCAAATTGGATTTAGTGATTTGCCCAGGGTCACTTACACAGCTAGTAAATATCCGAGGCGAGATTTGAACTTAGGAAGATGAGTCTTCCCGACTCTATGCACAATGGAGCCACCTAACTCCCCCTATTAGCCATCTAGAGTAGTCCATTCTATTTTTGGATTGTTGTTTATCTCTCATTCTTGAAGAGGACCAATGACATCAGAAGGAGATGTCATGTCTTGTTAGTGTATTGGATTTAAGTGAGGCAGAGCTGGGCGAAGTCACCAGCCTCACTCTCTCCTCCAGAGCCATTTGGATCCATTGACAAGATCTAGGTCAGGACATCAGGAGACGGCCCCAGATGTAGTTGGAAACCTTGGCCTTTTTAAGCTTAAGTCTTTCCCAGGTCTCAGTTAGTCTAAGGCAGGGGTGGGAAAATTTGCAGCCTTCAGGCCACCTGTGGCCTTCTAGGTCCTCAAATGTCGCCCTTTGACTGAATCCAAACTTCACAGAACAAATCCCCTTAATAAAGGGCTTTGTTCTGTAAAACTTGGACTCAATCAAAAGGCCACACCCAAGGACCTAGATGGCCACAGGTGGCTTCAAGGCTGCAAGTTCCCCACCCCTGGTCTAAGAAAGGTAATGCCCATTTAGTAATTAAGGATAGGTAATAAAAGAGGCAAAGAATGGCCTCTTTTACTTAGTGAAAAAAAATCTGTCTGGGAGGGGAAGATGCTCTGGCCAAAATAGAAACAATTGCTTTTTATACTCACTCTGAATCATCAGAACTCAAACAATGACCAAGTGAGTCTTGGGCTGGGATCTATTGTTGGACAATCAATGAGAGCCAGAGAGGAAAATTTTCTTTGTGTTGATATGATATACATAGATAGAATTGAGGTGAAGTCACTTGCTCATAGTCACATAGCTAACAGGTGTCAAAGTTAGGACCTGAACTCTTCTTCTGGTACTAGACCTTCTGTATGCAGTCCTCTCCATTAGAATGTGAGCTCTTTGAGCTCAGAAGCCATCTTGCTTTTCTATTTGTACCCCCAGTGCTTAACATAATGTTTTGCACATAATAAATGCTTTTTTCTTTCATTCATTCATGTTTATTCATTCACTCATTCATCCATTCCTTCTCTCATTCCTTGCTTCCTTCCTTCTTTCCTTACTGCCTTCATTCTTTAAATACATCTATTCATACTTACTGAATATTACTGTATATCCTAGGAAGTATAATTTGACTCTCAGATTCATTGGTTATAGACTCTAGTTAGAGGCTTTGTAATAGGGTTAGACTGCAACAAAATGTTAAATCTTTAAAAGTACCTTTCTCCTGACTCTTTCATAGGATTTTGAACTGGAAGGGACCATGAGTATCATGTGGTCTAATTTTGTAGATGAGGAAACTGAGTCTTAGACAGGTGAATTGGTTTACCTGTCTTATTCTACTATTAAGTAATAGTCTTCTGGTAGTCTCCTGCACTGGTGATCTATACACTGCACTACCTAGCTGCCTCACTCAATTTACCATAATGCCACTCTAAGAGTACTTTCAAACTTTTTCTTTCAAGTCCCAAACACTTTACTTAAAAGACTGTTATCTGACGTGAATTCTCTCAATTTCCCTCCTATATTCCTCTAAACCTCTCAGTGCTCTTGCCCATTCTTTTGCCCCTCAGGTCACAGAAGAAGAGACAATATTCTACTTTGTCAAAGCTAAACCCTCTCCCTGCATCCTTATCACTATCCCCTTCAGTCTTTTACCAACATCTGGCTTCTTTGGTTAAGCTTTCTCTTTATCATGCATCTTCTGTCTCTCTCTACTGGCTCTTCTTTTCATCCTAAAAGCTTGCTTTTGTCTGCCCTATCAAGAAGTAACTACTATGAATCCCATTTCAAGAGATCTTCAGAGAATCACTGTTATCAGAGCTCACTAAGACTATCCTAGAAACCTAAACAGAAGGAAAGTCACATAGAAAGGAGATGGTGAGGTTAATAATAATTATGATAATGATAATAACTGGCATTTATATAGTGTTTTAAGGTTTTAAAAGCACCTTACAAATATCTCACAACAACGCTGAAAGATTGGTGGTATTATTATTCCTGTTTTATAAATGAGGAAACTGAGGTACACAAAGACTAAATGGTCTGCCCAGGGTCACATAACAAGAAAATGTCTGAAACCATGTTTGAATTCAGATCTTCCTGATACCAAAACCAGCTTTATCCATTTTGACACCTAGTTGATCTTAGATGGTTTATTAGAAAGAGAAATCCCCTCACCTAAAATTCCTGGTTCTCCATACTCCATTGCAGTTCCCTCCCCCCAAATGTGCACTGACCAAGTTCAGTCTTGCAACCACTTAACCCCTTGCTGGTGTGGGCACATCTTCAAGGTACTGAAAATGTCATAGGTCAAGAAAGTAATAAAAAGTTAAGACCTACTAAAGGTCTGCTCAACTCTGCATCCTTTGGAACCTACTAACAGCATATTCATATTCATCTTTCTGCTGCCAATCAAGTCATCAGAGAGTCTTCAAATATTTCATTTAGATAAATTATAGATCTGATTGAGCAATTAAAGCTAGAGGCCTAGAATCCTTAATGGAAGAGAGACTTGAGTGGGAACAAAAGTAGGACCTGTTCTTTATGTTGGTTCTGGGATAGTATAGACCTGGATAGGAGGCTTTTAGAATTCAGGATGAGGAAAGGACAGAAATGTTCTATTTGGACACAGGACACAAAGACTAAGGATAAACTATTATCTTGTCTTTAGTCAGTCAAAGACAATTTCTTTGCGCTCAACCTGAATTAAAACACAGTGATGGGGGTAGGGTAGAAGCTGAGGGAAAACATAGATGCAGTAAAAAAGAGTCCTGGATTTGGAGTCAGAAGCAGTGGGTTTTAGCCCTGACTTTGCTACTTACTAGCTAGCTATATGATCCCATGCAAGTCATCTGACCTGTCTGAGTCTACAAAAGAGGGATAATACTTTTCCAGTGTCATAATGATGAAAATATTTTGCAGTGGCAGAATAGGGATAGGTACTGAGTCTATGAGTTCAACTTCCATTGGGAAACCTATTAATGCTGATTGACACCAATAGAATATTGGCAGTAGGGAAAAGCAAACCAAAAAGAAATGGGAAGATGCCCCCCTCCACACTCCCTTGGTGTTGACCTTGCTACCTAGTTTGTTTTTTTTTTTTTTTTTTTTTTTTATGGCAGCTTGAATTATTCCAAAGGAGTTTCCTTAGTCAATCTATCAAGCTGATTCATTTTCCTCATAGGTACCCTCTTGCCACTGGCTAACAGAAATACTTGTTTTCTCTCTCCAACTGTCTTCATCCCTTGAATTCCAAGCAACTGTTCCTAGTCACAGCTTGTTTTTAGCTACCAATCTACTAATCCTCCCTTAAGGCTAACTTAGGTGAGATTTAGAAGCTATGCATCTATGATGGCTTAAAATATGGCTACTGGTATGTTAATATCCTAACCTTCTCAGTCCCAACTCCATACAAGTTAGGCTGGTTTTTCCTTTAAAAGTATTCAAAGTGTCTTCAAGATTCGATTGACTTGGGCTGTTGGCATTGATTTCTGATCTCTCAAGTACAAATAGCCATAAGAAACTCCAGGTTGGCTCTGATGCCAGGCTGGTGGACCACCATGGGCAATTCAGAGGCAGGGAACCTTTGCTAAACTGAGTCAATTTGAGATGTTCTTTTTACCTAGTCTTTCTGAATATCCTTCCCTCCTTTAGTTAACTGTTGAATGACCTACTTGAGTGTCTCATTCCATTCTAGTATCAGGATCTAAACTACAGAGGAATGCCCTGGTTCAGCCCTAGCCCATAACAGCCAAGAGTATTTGTAGTTTGCAATCAAAGAACCAAACTTTTTTTAATGAACAAAACCTGATTTTTTTGTCCCTATTGCCCTCTACAATTGAAAGACAAAACTAAAAACAAAATCCTTATAATAAATATGTATAGTTAAGCCTTTTAAACCTTTCTTTATGAACCTCTCCCCCTCTGAGATCAGGGTTTGTTTTGCTGATTACTAAAGTCTCCCTAAATGTACCCTTCTTTTAACTCTTGCCTTTCACCTCAACCTATTTCACTGTTAAACTAAAAATATTTCTGTCCAGAACTTTTATCTGTGTGTATGTGCATGTATCCTCTGTGACCATTTCAAATGAAAGCAATGTTACAGCTCCTCATTTGCATAGACTTCAATTTGTGTCCCACAATTATGTAAGACAAATTTCCTCCACATTTCTTCTCCAATTCTTCCTTCTTCTTCCTTTTTTTTTCTTTAAACACCATCAAAACAAAACATAATCACTCCCAGTCTAGTCTTATTTGACTCCATGTGTGATCACAGCTGATGACATTAAGGTTCTAAGGGGTATTTGCGTCATCCTCTTTCATTAAAATGTAAACAATTAATTCCTATTAAGTCCCTTTTGATTGCTTTTGTATATTTATCTTTTCATGTTTTTCTTTACGCCTACCTTTGTAATTCAGAACTTATACTCAGCTCTGACATTTTTCATCAGGAATGCTTGAGAGTCCTCTAGTTCACTAAAAACCCATTTTTTTCTCCCTTATAGAATTATACACAGTTTTCCTGGGCAAATCATTCTTGATTTTAAACCTATCTGTTTGGCCTTCTGGAATAGGATATTCCATGTTTTCCATTCCTTTCTTTATGTTAGCTACTAAATCTTTTGTAATGCTATCTGTGGTTACTCAGTATTTGAATTTTCTTTCTGATACTTCACAATATTTTTTTGTCGACTAAGAGATTCTATATTTTGGTGATTATTTTCTGGAATTTCTTTCAGGAGGTGATCACTGGATTCTTTCTATTTTTATTTTGCCATTTTTTCTAATATATTTGGACAGTTTTCTTGAAATATGATACTCATCCTTTTTTATTTGGTTACAGCTTTCAGGTAATTCAATGATTCTTAAACGGTCTCTCTTTGATGTGTTTTCTAGGTCAGTTGTTTTATTTATTTATTTTAAATAATTAATTTATTTTTAGTTTTCAACATTCATTTCCACAAGATTTTGAGTTCCAAATTTTCTCCCTATCTCTCTCCTCCCTCACCCTAAAACACTGAGCGTTCTGATTGCCCCTTCCCCCAATTTGCCCTCCCTTCTATCACACCCCTCCCTTCCCTTATCCCCATCTTCTCTATTTTCTTGTAGGGCAAGACAGATTTCTATACCCCATTACCTGTATTTCTTATTTCCCAGTTCCATGTAAAAACAATTCTCTACATTCGTTCCTAAATCTTTGAGTTCCAACTTCTCTCCCTTCCTCCCTCCCCACCCATCCCCACTGAGAAGGCAAGCAATTCAATATAGGTTATATATGTGTAGTTTTGCAAAAGACTTCCACAAAAGTCATGCTGTGAAAGACTAACTATATTTCCCTCCATACTATCCTGCCCCCCATTTATGCTGTTCTCTCTTTTGACCTTGTCCCTCCCCAAAAGAGTTTACTTTTAATTACTCCCTTCTCCCATTTTCCCTCTCTTCTATCATCCCCCCACATCCCGCTTATCCCCCTTTCCCCTGCTTTCTTGTAGTGTAAGATAGGTTTTCATACCAAATTAAGTATACATGTTATTCCCTCCTTAAGCCAAATGTGATGAGAGTAAGCTTCACTTTTTCCCTCTCACCTCTCCCCTTTTCCCCTCCACTGGAAAAGTTTTTTCTTGCCTCTTTTTATGAGAGATAATTTGCTCCATTCCATCTCTCCCTTTCTTCTCCATATTCCTCTCTCACCCCTTAATTTTATTTTTTTTAGATATCATCCCTTCCTATTCAACTCATCCTGTGCCCTCTGTTTATATATATATAGACAGATACACACATATATATACACACATATATGTGTACATATGTGTGTGTATGTGTGTGTGTGTATATATATATATATACATATATATATATATATGTTTTTATGTATGTATAATCCCTCCAACTACCCAAATGCTGAGAAAAATTTCAAGAGTTACAAATATTATCTTTCCATGTAGGAATGTAAACAGTTTAACTTTAATAAGTTCCTTATGATTTCTCTTTCCTGTTTACCTTTTCATGTTTCTCTTGATTCTTGTGTTTGAAAGTTAAATTTTCTTTTCAGTTCTGTTCTTTTCATCAAGAATGTTTGAAAGTCCTCTATTTCATTGAATGACCATTTTTTCCCCTGAAGTATTATACTCAGTTTTGCTGGGTAGGTGATTCCTGGTTTTAATCCTAGTTCCTTTGATTTCTGGAATACCGTATTCCATGCCCTTCGATCCCTTAATGTAGAAGCTGCTAGATCTTGTGTTATCTTGATTGTATTTCCACAATATTTGAATTGTTTCTTTCTGGGTGTTTGCAATATTTTCTCCTTGACCTTGGGAACCCTGGAATTTGGTTACAGTATTCCTAGGAGCTATTCTTTTTGGATCTCTTTCAGGAGGTGATTGGTGGATTCTTTCAATATTTATTTTACCCTCTGATTCTAGAATATCAGGGCAGTTTTCCCTGATAATTTCATGAAAGATGATGTCTAGGCTCTTTTTTGGATCATGGCTTTCAGGTAGTCCCATAATTTTTAAATTGTCTCTCCTGGATCTATTTTCCAGGTCAGTTGTTTTTTCAGTGAGATATTTCACATTATCTTCTATTTTTTCATTCCTTTGGTTTTGTTTTGTAATTTCTTGGTTTTTCATAAAGCCATTAACCTCCATTTGTTCAATTATAATTTTTAAAGAACTATTTTCTTCAGTGAACTTTTGAACCTCTTTTTCCATTTGGCTAATTCTGCTCTTTAAAGCATTCTTCTCCTCATTGACTTTTCGTGACTTTTTTGCCATTTGAGTTAGTCTACTTCTTAAGGTATTAATTTCTTCAGCAATTTTTTGGGTCTCCTTCAACAAGTTGTTGACTTGCTTTTCATGGTTTTCTTGCATCACTCTCTTTTCTCTTCCTAATTATTCCTTTACTCCTCTTACTTGATTTTCAAAATTCTTTTTTGAGCTCTTCCATGGCCTGAGACCATTGCATATTTATTTTGGAGATTTTGCATGCAGAAGGCTTGAGGTTTAGGTCTTCCTCTGAATACCTAAACTGTTCCTCCTCACCCAGAAATATGGTAGAAAATACCTGCTCACCAAGAAAATAACCATTTATTGTCTTATTCTTTTCCTCTTTTTTTCTGCATTTTTCCAGACAGGTATTTGACTTTTGAGTTCTTTGTCAGGGCTGAGCTAAGGGCAGAGATTCAAACAACCAGCTCAACTCCCCAAGAGACTTTAGGAGGAGATCTCCCAGGACTGCCACTCAGGGCTGAGATCCAGATCAGTGGCTCAATTCCCCCAGGGACTTTAACCTGAGGGATACAAAAATGGATGCTGATGCAGCAGTGGCTACTGCCACCCTGGGGCTGGGTCCAAACCACATTTCCTTCTCACCCAGGTGTAAGTGTTTTCTCACTGACCTTTGAAGCTGTTTTTGGTGTTTGTGGGTTGAGAAATCTGGGAATGACAGCTACTGCCCATGATTCCACACCCTGAAACCTTCTCTGGTCCTGTCTGAGCCTCGCTGTGTGGCCAAGGATGTGCTCTGCTCCTAGACTGGTGTGACAGACCTTTCCTGTCAGCCTTCCAGGCTGCCTTTGGCTGGTAATCTCTTTCACTTTGTCCTTTTGTAGCTTCTGCTGCTCCAGAGTTTTTAGAGTCATTTTTTCCAGGTACTTTATGGACTGTGCGGGGAGACCTTCTGCAGGTCCATCTTTCTACTCTGCCAACTTGTCTCTGCCCCTAGGTCAGTTGTTTTAGATGTGATAGCTTATATTTTCAATCTTTTGATTTCTGAAAAATATTTCTTGTCTCATGAATCATGAATTTCTGTTTGTTCCCTTCTATTTTTTAAGGAGTTGTTACTTGGGTAAAGTTTTGTACCTCTTGTAAGCTATTTATCCTTATTTTAAGTCTAATGTTCTCAGTTCTTTTCTAATTCTTTCCTCTATTGTTGTCTTTTCATTTATATCATTTTAAACTCTTAAAAAACCTTGCGCAGTGATTGTTAAACATTAAAAAATGATAAAAAAAAATCTACGTGTACTCAGAGAATATCTAATAAAATAAATAAAAAATAATTTAAAAAAAAAACAAAAAACAAAAAAAAACCTTGCCTCATTTCTTCAGTGAATTCGAACTGATCTTATGCACAAGCTGTGTTTTTCTCTGAAGTTTTTTTTGTAATGGTTTTGTAGTAATTATCTCTGCATTTGTGTCTTGGGAATCTGAGGCATTTTAATAGGTCTTGATTTTTGTTTGTTTTTTTTTTATTCATTCCTCCAGCCTTATTTCCTGAATTGAGACTTTATGTTAGAGCCAGGTTCATTGCACTTCTGGTAAGATGCAGTGGCTTTATATAGTCCTGGCTTGTCTTATCTGGGGTCTTCACTATTACATTCTTTAGGTATTAAGTAGTATGTTCTTCTAGGATCTTCTAAGCATCTTAAGCTGGAGGATTGGAAACTTTCAGATGACTCTGTGATTAAATCAAGGGCATAGTCTGATCATTTCTCTTCTGGTCTTTCCAGACTCTAGATTCTAGTTTGAATCTAGGCAACACAACTACAGACTTGCCCCTGGATGATGCTCCAACAGATAATAGGGGGTTTCAGCCCATGTTAGCTAATCCAGAAGGTCCAATTGGTTTAGAGTGATTACATTGTTAGCCCAACTCTATTTTAGTTCAAGGACTGAGTTCATTCACATTCTGGGTGACCCCAAACTACTGGTCCAATTCTAGAGGCCTAGGGGCAAAGCCTGTGATCCTGGCCCACTGCTGTTCTGTACTACCTGTCCTGATAATCTGCCTGTGGGCCAAATTTGTGATCATAGGCTGTAAAGATGAGCTACTGTGGTTTTTCTTTTTATTTTCCATCATCATTCAGTCTTACATTGTTCTTAGATCTTTGCTGGAGTAGTTGTGAGAGGAGTTAGGCTGTAATGCTTCATCCTACTCCAATATCATATTTGGTTTCTATGCATTTAAAAAAGAACTCTTCAAGACAATAATAAGAAAAAAAACCTTAAAACTTCAAAAGACCAAAACTATATGTGGAATAAGGAGATCACAGGGAGAAATAGTCTGAATTCTATGTGGAGGCCATTGAAATGACATATAGACATCTACTTACTTACATACTACTTACCTAAAGGCACCCCAACACTACTTTAGGCAGAGGTAGAAAATGCTTTCTAGTCCATCATTCTGAGCTTCAGAGTTAATTGTATAGTGAAAAGTATGCTAGACAGATTAAGAAAAACTGAGTTCCAATCCAGTCTCTGATATGTAAGTGCTTTTAATTTGGGGTAAATTACTTAGCATTCTTAAGCATCAGTTTCATTATCTCTAAAAGGGGGCCAAAAATAATTGTACTACTTACCTCACAGGACTGTCATAACTACCCACCTCATATTGTTGTGTAACTGTGAAGCATTAAATAAATGTGAGTTGCTACTATTCATTTCTTTTGCAAGCAAGGTAATGTAAACGGCTGCTACCACACAAAAATAGTTTGCACAGTAGAAAGGCCACTAGCTGTAGAATCAGAAAACCTGGGTTCATACAATTTGAAGGCCAGTCACAACTTCCTGGGGCCTTAATTTTTCCCTTCTATAAAATGATCATGTTGAACTAGGTGCCCTAGTCAGCCAGTGTATGCTACCGTGGAAAGCCTTTGGATAAGCCACTTTAAAATCTCTGGACCTCAGTTTACTCATTTGAAAAATGAGGTGGTTTGACTATATGACCCTAAAGGTTGCTTCCATTTCTAAATCTTTGAGGCACCTTTTAAGTCCTTACCATATGCTAGGCACTAGACTAGATCCTAGGAATAGAGAATTCTTATCCTCAAGGAGTTACATTATGAGGAATATCACATATGTGCATTTTAGTATACACAAAATAAGCACAGTCCAGCCTAATTATTCATGGATTTGATATTTGTGAATTTGCTTATTAGATAAGACTCAATTTTCACAGTGATTTCAAGGTCATTTGTGGACATGCATAGAGCAGTGAAAAATTTAAATCACCCAATACATATGCTCCTGGCCAAAGGCAAACAAGGTAATGCTACCTTCTTGTCTCATACCTTCTTGTTTGTCATACTGTAAAAGTGTGCCTTTTGCAATCTATTTGGTGCCATGATTTTTGCATTTCTTGTTTTGGTTGATATTTCCACTGTTCAAAATGGCCCCCAATCAGAGTGCTAAAGCACTGTCTAGTGTTCCTAAACACAAGAAGGCTGGGATGTGTCATGGAAAAAATGCATGTGTTAGATAAACTTTGTTCAGGCATGAGTTATACTGCTGTTGGCCTTCAGGTCAATGTTAACGAATCAATAACATAGTATATCCAGAAAAAGGAAGAAAAAATTCACATAATTCACATATAAGTAGTTATTTGTAATAAATACACACACACATATACATGTATATGTAATAAGATGTCTTTAAACAGAAACACACACAAAACAAAGTTGTATTGATCAGTTGATGAAAATATTGTGACCAGAGACTCTCAAGAACCTAACCCTATATTTCCTCTGGGGGAAATGGTACAGTATTTGTTAACTGAGTGTTTGTGGAGACTTCATAGAACATAACTACTGGGAATGATGAAAATTGGCTGTATAAGGTAATTTCAGTGAAGAGGCAATGATAGTTGGAGAAGGAATGGAAATCAGAAAAGGCCTCATGTAGGGAGCTTTAGCTGAACTTTGAAGAAAGCTCTGGAGTCTAAGGGGCGGAGGTGAGGATCTAGGCATGGGGGCCATTTTGTACAAATGAACAGAGATGAGTGATGGAATGTTGTATTGTAAGGCCAATTTGGCTGGCCTGAACAGTATACAAGAGGGAGTAATACATAATATGCCTAGAAAGGTAAACTCATGCCAGGTTGTGAGGGGCCTCAAATGCCAAACAGAGGAGTTTGTCTTTGCTCCTATCTCCTAGCAATAATAAGGAACCATTGGAATTTGTCAGGCAAAGGGAGCATGATCAGATCTGTCCTTTAGGAATGTCACTTTGGTGGCCATGTGGAAGATGGATCAAAGAAAGAAGAGACTTGAGGCAGGGATACCAATTGAAGGTTATTACAATAGTCCAAGCAAGAGGTGAAAGATGCCTCAGACTAGGGTGGTGGCTGGAATTGTATGCCTATTACCTGAACCACATTACAATGAACTCTACCAGGTCAGGGAGTGTAGAATCACATCTAGGATCTGATTGGCTCATAGACCCAAGTGTTATCCATAACCTAGCCTCAACTCTAGAGTTTTCCAGGTGGTAAACAACTGAGCTAGTTTGTGTATAGTTGGTTTTAGTTCAGCCCTGGAAGGAGTCTATTGCTATAGTTGCCAAAGTGTACTACAGTACTCTTTCCCTCTCTGCTACTTTCCCCCTCCCATCCAAAGCCCAGATGCATTTATTTCCAAGACACCTGGGAATTCCCTCCTGAAATCTCGGAATTTTTATAATCAATTCTTGTCCATGCTTTTTGGAGCGATAATAATGCAATGCTGAGCATAGTCTTCAGATAGCTGCAGGCTCTCTTTTAATGAATAGGAACAGATAAACTACCTATCTATGCCAGAAATACAGCCCCCATCAAAGGTAGCATTGAGCAATAAACCCCTCAAGTCCAGCACTGCCAAAGAAGATGTCTTTATTGTACTTCCAAAATGAACTCAGTAGGTATCATGTGCCCTTGGAATTCATCTAGAGAAAGAAGGTTAGCATTTTTAAATGATTTATATTAAGGAGATTTTTTTCCTCTGCTATTTATCCTTGATGAACTCTTGGTTTGCTCATATGGGAGTTTTTCACTGGTCACCTTCTTTAAGACTTTGGGACTAGTGTGTTCATAAAATTCCAAGCATCACTTGGAAACTTATCTTTCCTTCAATCATCCAAATACTAGAGACTGCAAATACTAGAGACTGCAAAACATTCTATTGAACTAGAATTTGGCTGTATTAAATATTATGCTATTCATTCATTCAACAAACATTTATTAAATGCCTATGGTGTGTCAGGCATTGTGCTAGGTGCTGAGGATAAAGAGATTCAAGTAAAACATAGCTTAGCCTCAGGACGCTTAAATTCTACTGGTGGAACAACACCTACATATAGAAATAAATACGAAATAAATAGAAAGCAAGTGCAAAGTAATTTGGACAGGAGCTAGAAAGGACCTTAGTGTACTGAATATAAAAAATCCGGTTTGGAAAGAATTGGAGTCCATTATATAATAAATTCGAGAGAGAGAGAGAGAGACAGAGAGAGAGAGAGAGACAGAGAGACACAGAGAGAGACACAGAGAGAGAAAGACACACACACACACACACAGAGAGAGAGAGAGAGAGAGAGAGAGAGAGAGAGAGAGAACCTTAGAATCTAGACCCTAGAATGTGAAAATTAGAAGGAAACATAGATAAAACATAGGCTGTTAGAGCTTGAAAAGACCTAGAAAAAAGAATATTTGAGCTGGAAGGGACTTTAGAACATAGAATATAGACTAATACAACTGGATGATATATTAGAGATGATCCATGGATATGTCTCATTCATATGCCTGTATTGTTCAAAGGGTCTTTAGAGGTTATCCAGCCAAACCTTCTCATAATTCAATGTCCTCATTTCTACAGTTACTAAAACTTGGATCCAGAGAGGTTGACTTGTCACACAGGTCACACAATCAGTAGGTGGCAGAGCCAGATACAGAGCCTTGTATTAGGGCTTTAAGCTCTGCTTTATTCACATTAGGTCAAGTTTCAGCCAATTAAATCACTAGCTTAAGAAATGGGAAGCTGCATAGGTCTTTCGTGGCAATAGTGTTTGCTATGAGAAGGGCTGACTTGTGCCTCTCAGAAAACTGAGATAGGGAAACTGTAGTTAAAGGTAGAAACTTTGGGGCATTAGTCCCAATATGAAATAAAGGAGAGGCACAGGGAGATTTGGATGACTTAATAAGGGCTTTCTTTTGAAGGTCTCACCTTGGGGTTCAGGGATTTGGAACTCTGTTTTTTTGGGGGGGTTGAGACCACTGTATGTTTCCTTCCTTCCCCCTTCTTTCTCATAAAAGACCCTCTCTAAAAAATCCCGAAATTCTTATTGTAATATATTAGACATGTTTTGTGAGGCATTGCATTAAAATGGAAAGAGCAATGAATGACTCTAGGGCCAGAAGACCTAGGTTCAAATTGTGCCCCTGTCATTTGCTATGTGATTGATTTTATACAAGTCATTCCCCCTCTTTGCATCTCAGTTTCTTCATCTCTAAAATGAGGGGGTTGGACTAGTTCTCTTTCAGTTTCCACAACTATGATTTTGTCATCTAAGTCTTCCAGCTACAATATAGGTTGAAATTGGCATGAAGTTTATTTCTTTATCAACCCCACAGTGTTATGAACTTAGAATTTGCTTAATAAGTGACTGAATGAAGAAAAAAATGGATGTTGATATGGTTTAAAAAAGCATAAATTCAGGGTTGGAAGACTTAGGCATGTTTTCGCTCCTCTTGATCTCAGTTTTCTTATGGGTAAAATAAAGAGGTTGGGACTGCCTTTTTGTGTCAGAGATATCCTTTTATGTCTGGTGATTTTTATGGACCTCTTCTTAGAAGAATGCTTTTAAATTCATAAAATGAAGTACATAGGTTTACAAAGGAAGCAAATTATATTGAAATATTTATCAAAATGTGTTAAAAATTCATGAACCTCGGGTTAAGAACCCCTGAACTAGACACTCCCTAAGGTTCCTTCCAACTCTAAATTCTGTGACCCCATTACAATATAAATGCCTAATGTGAGGAAATGGAGACATGGAGACCATAACTATTCCTAAAGCATAGGTCAGTTGTGCTCTGTATACTCTATACATACACCTATGATAAAAAAATAACTTGATGTTATCTTGCAAGGGTCCTGCTTTGGGTGGAATTTTGATCCTTGCATTTCCTAAACATTGTCTCTAAGTGTGGACCACCATGGGTAGTATTTCTTTTAGACTGACTTTATTTGTGCATCTTCAGAAAGATGTTGCATTAGGCCTTTGGAATAATATCAGTTCTAAGAAAAATGCCACCCTCATTCCTTCATCCTTCTTAACAGGGGGAAATTGCAACATCAGTCCCATCTTGACGCAAGAGATTTGAAATGCATTCTGAATGAGCACTTCATTTCTGTCTCCTGATGAATTGTGAATTATGAATACTTAATAGTATCTTTCAAGGCCTCTAGGATAGACTTCTTTGCCACAGTATAAGTGCAAAATTATAAATGTATGGCCAAGACTGCAGGGAAGGAATTGTCTGCCAGCCTCCTTGGGGACTCTAAGCTTTCCTTCACAGGGACAAGAGACAACTCCCACTATTTACTTTGGGATGGGCTTGTTCATTCTGTCTCTCTCTGTCTCTGTCTGTCTCTGTCTATCTGTCTGTCTGTCTGTCTCTCTTTGTTTCTGTCTCTGTCTCTCTGTCTCTGTCTGTCTCTGTCTCTGCCTCTGTCTCTCTTTAATCTGTGTCTCTCTGTCTCTGTCTCTCTCTCTCTCTCCTATTTCTTTCCTTTCTTTTTTTTCCCTAGTGTGCTTAAATGTGGTGGTGCCACCTAGTGATAACCTTGGTATCCGAAAAAGAGGAGTAGTTTCCAAAGGAAGAGGAGGAGCCTAGAACTTGGTAGACTAGAGCTGAAAAGGACTAAAGAATATAGAATTCCAGACCTGGAAGGAATCTTACAAATAAGAAATGGAATATTAAAACTAGAAGGAGTCTTAGAAGATATGCATTAAAGATAGAAAGTTCCTTAGAAGGCAGAACACAGAACGTCAGAGATAGAAGGGTCTTTAGAACATAAAACATGGAATGTTGGAACAAGAATTGATCTTAGAACACAGAATGTTAGACCTTGAAGGGTTTTTATAGAATAGAACAGAATATGAGAAGGTTGGAAAGCACCTCACTTTAACATAGAACATTGAATATTAGAACTGGAAAGATCCTTAAAACATACAGCATAGTTCAATAAAGCTGAAAAGTACCTGAAGCAGAGCACAAAGAATATTAGAAATAGAACAGAAAAGAAAAGAAATAGAAGAAATCTTTGTTGTTGTTCAGTTATTTCAGTCATTTCTGATTTTCAATGACTTCATATGGGATTTTTTTTTTGGCAAAGATACTGGAGTGGTTTGTCATTTCCTTCTCCAGCTCATTTTACAGATGAGGAAAATGAGGCAAACAGGGTTAAGTGTCTTGTCTAGGGTCACATAGCTAGTGTCTGAGGCCAGATTTGAACTCAGAAAGATTAGTCCTCCTGACTCTAGGCCTGGCTCTCTGTGCACCAAGGGGCCACCTAGCTGAACAGAAGAAACCTTAAAGATCAAGTAAACCATTCCCATCCATCTATGAAAAGGAAGTCCCAAAAAGGAGTGTGTTATTTGGCTTAAGTCCCTCAATTAGATTGGATACAAAATCAGAACTAGATCTCCTTGATTTTGAATGTTGTTGATTTCTGTTGGTAAAAGGGAATGACTTTAATAGTAATAGACTATGTGAATGAGACCAACACTTCTTTTAAAAGGGAACCATAGAGTAAACAACAAGATGTTGCACTAGGCATTTTTTTATTCCCATAACTTCTTAAATCTCTCCAAAACAGAAATTATGCACCAAAGATAAATCAGTTTCATCTGTTTTCATGGTATTTTACACCCAAAATCCAAAAGAAGTAAAAACGAAAACTTAGGAACTGATGCTCATTGATCTTGACCTTCCTCAGAACCTCTCTTCTTCCTCCCATGCCACCACAAACAGTGAAGCTGCACAAGGATGCAACATAGGCTTACCTGAAAACCCACTCCTATACCCCATTTTCCCCTCCCTCTTTCCAGTGCTGTAGAGATCCAAGTTCTAGGCTGCAGATATTGCTCAGGCTTCAGCTGTCAGGCTGGCCACAGTCCTTTAAGAACAAAAGCATGCTTGGGTCTCTAACCTAGAAGAACTAGTGCTGCAAAGCTCTAGACTGCTAGTGCCAGAGAAAACAGACTCTGAACAACTGGTGCCAGGCCAGAGAGCTAAAGGAACAGAATGAATAGGACAAGTCACCAGAACAGCACACTGTGTTTGTGGAAAGCTAGATGGCACTCCATCGAGCCTGACAGAAAGAGCATAGTATCTAACTGGGGCCAGCTTTGACCACCTAAAAGACAGTTGAGGCACAGACTTAGGATGGTAAATCATAATCTGCCTAGTGTAGGAGGACTCTGAGACACTTTGAGATTCAATTCCCAAGAAAATTACAATCAGATGGGGAAGCAGTCAGGAAGTGAATGATAAAGAAAATAAGGGGTGGAGGTAGGGACTGAAAGTATGAAAGATTTCAGGAAGAGGAAATCGCAAAGATCTTGAACATAAACATATATCAACAGGAAAATCAGTAACAGAAGGAAATATGGCCTCCAGATCTAGTAAATAAGTTCAGGCATTTATGATACTTCAAAATTAAGGAAAATGATCTAATACTCAATGAGACAGAGTACTATGTGAAATATGAGGAAAGCATGGAACTACAACATGCTGCTCCTGAGTAGTTTAAAAGAGAAACGACAATTATGAGAGCAGAATATATGACTTAGATGGCAAAAATAATGAATAGTATATAAAACCTTGAATCTGCAATGGCAAGCATCACCAAAGAGACAAAAGAGAGAGCAACAGATTGAAGACAATCCAGAAGAGAAGCAAAAAATAAAAATATTAAAAGAAAATACATTTACTATGCAAGCAAAACATACGGATCTCAAAGATTCGATGCATAAAGACAATCTAAGGATCATGTCTCCCAAAAGTACACAACAGGACAAAAAAATTAACATCATAATGAAAGAAATAATAGAAGAGAACTTTCCAGAGCTTCTGAATACAGAAATGGAATCCCAATGCAAAAATTCACAGATCACCCCTAGGAAACAAAGAAAAAAAAAGGTTGCAAATTTCAAGACACATAATGGTTAAATTTAAAAATTCGTCTCAGAAATGATAAGTTCTATAGACCATCAGATACAATGGAAAAGATTTTTGAATAATTCAAGACTATTGCACACCTTCTAGAAAAAGGTGGAAGGAATGAAATAATGTGCTCCAAAGAGCATGAGAGTTCAAGATGCAGCCCAGAGTGATCTATCTTGCATACCTGAGTTAACCATGTAGGACAAAAGATGGATATTCAATAATAAAGAAGAGTTTGAAACATTTTAGAAAGAAAACCAGAACTGAAGAGATTATTTGCTTCTTGAACCCAACAGAATAAGAATGAATAAATGTAGACAGGAACAGCAATAGAGGGACAATAGAAAGATAAAAAATAGATTTCTTTCTAAAGGAACATAACGAATGAAACAGTGGCAATGATGGAAATCTGGTAGAGGTAAAAGCTAAGAGATGAACAAAGGATGGCACCCTGTTTCTTTTGTGGGGCTACATTACAACATGGAAAGATACATAAAAGGTGAGAAGGGAAGCAGAGGGATAGAGAAGAACATGTGATGCTTTGTAGTCAAAATAAGGGTTAGCAATGAAGGAAGGTGAACTCTGTGGTCTCAGAAAAAGAAGCCTACATGGGAGTAGGTAGATGGGGGAGATTGAAAAAGGAGGAAAGGAAGGTGGCCTTACTTTGGAGGTAGGAGGGGGTAACTACTCCTATGGATAAAGGGATATGAAAACTTTATACTGGTTAAGGTCTGAGGGATTTGTTGCCTGTAATATCTACTTGTTCTGAGAGGGAGGAAGATGGAACCTCTAGGGGGCAAGTGCCACCTGGAGGAGTGGGAGAGCATGGATAAAAGGAAGATTTCCAGGTAAATGTAGAAAATAAAAGATCAACAAGACAGGGTATGAATCAGTGGAGGAGAAAGAAAGGGCTCTACCATGGGGCAGTGATTTCTCTGACAGCTGCAATAAATTGACATTGTTTTTAGAGTGAGACACAATGGAAAAGGGGACTCCACTGGATAGGTAAGATAGTGGCAGAAAGCACTTAAAGAGCGAAGCCTAGAACAGATACCTTGGAAGCTTTGATTGTATAAAGAATGCAGAGAAAAAGAGAGATTATAAAGGTCATGAATTAGAGTGTGAGGACCTAGAATAAACAGAAAGAGAAGATAGGTAATGAAGAGAGTGAAAGAAATCACTTTTGGAAAGGGTGTAAAATAATACAACTAATGAACAGGACCATTTAAAGGGAGGAAAAGAAAGGGGGTGGGATATGGAATCCACATGGCTAACTGAGAGGAAAAAAGGAGAAGAAAGACATATATAACTAGATAAAAGCAGGAGATAAGAACAAATAAAATCCTAAAGAGAAAAGAGTAACAAATGAGAAGAGAGAGTCAGGGGGAGAAAAAGAAAGCCAGTGGGAAAATAGTCACCTTAAAAAAACACAGGAAAAGAATTGAAGCAACATAACACTGTGTTTATAGTAGAAGAGAGGATAAATCGTAACTTGTATAAGCTCCAACTTTAGAGACAGATGGAGGAAAATATAGATTTAATTCTTACAATTCTAAATGTGAAGAGATTAAGCAATTTGATAAAATGAAAAAAGAGTAACAACTAAGCTAAGAAAACAAAACTCTACAAATTGTTGCTTAGAAGAAATATATTTCAAAAACAAAGACATATGTAAAACAAAATAGAGGGGATGAGGAAAAATTTACTACATATTAAGTAAATCTGAAAAACAACAGAAATTGCCATTATGCTATCACACAAAGCAAAAAAGAAACATCCAAAATTTAAAATGAGACAAACAAGGAAACTATGTTATGGTGAAAGGAACCATAGACAACCAAGCAAAATTAGTAATAAACTTGTACGCTTTACATAACTTGGCATCCAAATTCATAAAGGAAACTGAGATTCTGAGCTTCAAGACACAGACAATAATACAATAGTGATAAGAGACTTCAATATCCTTCTAACAGTCTGGGGTAGGTTTAACAGAAAGATTAAAAAGAAAATGTGGAACTGAACACATTTCTGGAGTAACTAGAGTTAAAAGATTTCTGGTATTTTCTAAATGGGACAGCAAAAAAAATATACATAGTTATCTGTATCATGTGGAACTTTTGCAAAAATTTACCATGTACTATAGGGCACAGAGATATTGCAAACAAATATGAAAAGGTAGAAATATTTAATCCATCTTTACAGATCAGAATGTGATAAAAATAGAAATTGACTCAGGGACATACAAAAGACAGAGACTTAAATGAAGATTTAACAATGAAATTTTAAAGAATTAATTGGTCAAAGAATGTCATAGAGAAAATTAATAACAATGTAAAAGAAAATGATAGTGATGAAATATCATATCAAAATTTTGAGGGTGCAGTTAAAGTAATCTTCAGGGGAAATCATATCTTTATGATCATACTATAATAAAATAGAAAGAGTTGATTAATTAACTGAATGTGCATTTTGAAAAATTAGAGAATAAACTTTTAAAAAGCATGAAAGTAGAGATATTAAAAATTAGAAGGAAAATAGATAAATTGGGAGAAACCGCATGGAAATGATAAGTACAACTAAAGGCTGATTCTTTGAAAAGACTGATAAAAATAAATAAACCCTTAGTTAATCTGATTTAAAAGATGAGATTAGAAAATCAAATCCATAAAATATCAAATGAGCAAGGTGAAATCACAGCAAAAATGTAAGAAATAAGAAAAAATAAAAATATATTACACACAGCTGTATGCTAACAAAGGACAACTAGATGGTGCAGTGGTTAGAGCACTGGACTTGGAATAAGAAAGATCTATGCTGATGAGTTCAAATCCAGCTTCAGGAATTTACTAACTGTGTGACCCTGGGCAAGAGACTTAATCCTGTTTGCCTCAGTTCCTCATCTGTAAAATGAGCTGGAGAAGGAAAAGGCAAACCATGTCATATCTTTGCCAGGAAAACCCCAAATGAGGTCACTAAAATGACTGAAATTAGTAAAGAACAAAAACAAAATACTAACAAAACTGAAAACACAAAAGAAATAGAATACCTTCAGCAATGTAAAGTATCCAAATTGCCAGAAGACCCAATCGCATCTCAAAAAAGGGTATGGATCTAGCTGTAAAGGAACAACTAAAGCAGGGCAGTAGAGAAACCTCCTAGACCTAAGGAATTCATAGGACAATTGTACCAAACTTTTAAAGAACAATTATTATCTATACTTCACTAATTATTTTCCAAAATTGAGAAAGAAAACACCCAACTAGAATCCTTTTCTTAGTCAAATATCTTAATACCTAACCTTAGGGAAAGATTAAACAAGGAAAAAAACTATGTCAATATCATTAGTGAACATTGATTAAAAAATGTTAAACAAAATCCTAACAGACTACAGTGGCTTATCTAAGAAATCATTCATTATGATTAAGTGGGATTTATACCAGGGATTCAAGGATGATTCAGTATTAGAAAAACAACCAACATAATCATATTAAAAACCAAAACATCTCAAACCACATGATCATCTCAATAGATGCAGAAAAAGCCTTTGATAAAGCACAGTACTCTTTTATGCTAAAAACCCTACAAAGTATAAGTAGAAGAGACCTTCTTTTAATATCATTAAATGCATTTATCTAAAAATAAAAGCAAGCACCATATGCAATAGTCATATACTAGAACCTTTTCTAATAAATACAGGAATGAAGCAAGGATGCCCACTTTCCCCATTATCATTTTATAAAGTTCTGGAAATGCTAGCAATAGGAATAAGATAAGAAAAAGGAAATAAAAGAATAATGGTAAGTAAAGAGGAAATAAAATTATCCCTATCTGCTAACAATATGCTAGTTTATTTGGAAAACCCCAAGGAAATGGCAAAAATACTAAATGAGACAATTAATAGCTTCAGTAAAGTAGCAGGCTGCAAAATAGATCCTCAAAAATTGATATTCATATAATAATAATAACAAAACATAAGAAGCAACAGTAGAATGACAAATCTCATTTCAAATAACTATAAAATGCACAAAATATCTGGAGATCAATCTCCCCAAGCACATAAAAAACTTGTATAGATTCAAAGATTTCATACTTTACATACAGATTTCATAGATTATAAAGCTCTCTTTAAAAAAAGTAAAGAACAGCCTAAATAGCCAGAAGAATATTCAGTACTTGTGGCTAAACTGTGCCAATGTAATAAAAATGCCAATATTGCCAAAACTAATTGGAACTTATGTTGTATAAATCAAGTACCCAAGGGGATAATTTATAGAATTTGATAAAAATAACAAAATTTATTTTAAAAAAGCCAGAAGATATAGAATATTGAGGGAAATGATGAAAAGAAAGAAGGTAGGATAGCACTTCTAGGCTTCAAGCTATATTACAAAGTAGCAGTCATTAAAATCCCCTGGTATTGGTTAATAGCGAGATAGATCAAAGGAACAGACTGTAGGAGGGAGAATCAGAAACAATGAAACTCAATAATCCAGTCTGGTGAAATGGAAAGTATAAATTGCTTAGGGAAAAAAAAGCTGCAGCTGATAAAAATGAAAATGGGAAAGCAGTCTGGCAGAAATGAGGTTTAGGTCAACACCTTACACCACATACCACAATACATCCTAGATAGTTACATAAACTTAATATTAAAGACTAGAGTATTAAAAAATTAGAAAAAGAGATCATATACTTCTCATAGCTATGGGTAGGAGATGTATTCTTAACCAAGCAAGACATAGAGACAATTACAAAAGGCAAAATATATTATAGATAACTTTGATTACTTGAAATGGAAAAACTTCTGCACAGACAACATCAATGGATCCAGGATAAGAAGGAAAGTGGTTAAATGGGATAAACTCTTTGTATAAATTTCTTTGATAAAGGTTTGGTATCCAAGGTAAAAAAATATACACACAAATTTATGTACATATGTACATATACACACATTATATATACATATACACACATATGCCCCAATAGACAAAGGATATAAAAAAAAGTTCTTGAAAGAATTATGAAGTATTCACAACCACATTTTAAAAATGCTTTTAACTGAAAATAAAAGAAATATGAATCAAAGCAATCCTGAGGTTTCACCTCATTCCCTGCAAATTAGCAAAAATGACCTCAACATGACAATAGTGTAGAGGGTTTATAAGAATGTAGACACACTAATACATGATTGGTGGAGCTATGAAGTGGTACAGCCATTTGGATAGCTATTTGGAAAAATGACTAAAATGTCTTTAACCCTTGAACCAGAGACTTTATTACTGTGCTTATACCCTAAAAAAGCCATTGATAAGAAAAAAAAGGCCCCATATACGCCAAAATATTTGTAACAGCATGGTTTCTTATAGCTAAGAATTAGAAACAAAGTAGATGCCTATCAGTTGGGGAATGGCTAAACAAAATGTGGTGCATGAATGTACTCATACTCTACTGTGCTGTAAGAAATAATGTTTGTGATAAATACAAAGAATGGAAAGATCTATGTGAACTGAGCCGGAGTAAAATAAGCAGAACCAATATACACAGTAACTGCAAAAATACAAATGAAAAAAACAATACATCAAAAAATAAAAAATAAATGTAACAAAATTATACAGACTAAGTGGGATTTGAATGAAGAAATATGAGAAAATACCTATCCCTTTATGGAGACAGGAGATTCACAGTTATTGCACATTACACATGTTTTTAGACTTTTTCAATGTATAAATCAATTGTACTGATGTTTTCTTCCTGGCTTAAAAATGCTATCTGCCATATGGGAGAGGGATATAGAGGACAATATAATGATGTAAAAAAACAGAAAAATATCAATAAAAATATATTTTAAAAGAAAAAAGGAAAACCACAGGTTTAGTGTTTTCTTAATGATGACATATTTTGTTGAGTCATGCTAAATGAATAACTTGTCAGTATAATGGGTAGAAAGTGAAGAGCAGCAGATTTAGGCTGATAAGAAAAGTTTCCTCTAAATTAGAGTTGTCACAGCATGACTATAGTGAAAATGTGTTTAATAGGAATGAATGTGTAGAATCTATACCAAATTTTATTCTATCTTGGGGAGGGAGGGGAGAGGGAGGGCAAAATAATAATCTAAGTTATATGGTAATTATTGTAGAACACTGAAAATGAAAAAAATTAATTAATTAATAAAAAGAAAACTGAAAACAAATAAATTAATTAAATTAAAAAAAATAACCAAAGGAATATTCATAAACAAAAGAAATCATTTTCATGGTCACTTGAAAATCCATTAAAAAAATTCAGGTTCATGGCAATAAACTTTCCTCATCCTATTCAAAAAAAAATTAGAGTTGTTGAAGAGAAAGTGGAGTAGGGTGCTTCTAGAGGTAATGAGTTCCTCATTAAGTGTAGGCTGAATGGCCATTTGTTAAAGATTTTGCAGAAGTTTTTGCTTTAGGCACTCAGTGGACAAGACATCTTCTGAGATTATGTACACAACAGCAAAACTCTCCAATGAGAAATATCCAGGGTCTATTCAGCCCATGTGTGCTCATCCTTCGTTGCTGAAGATCATGCCATCAGAGAAATGATGACATGACTTGCATTTGACTTAGTTTTGAGTGAGGGAGGGCTGTGCAGGTCACCAGCCTCACTTTTCCTCCAGAGCCATCTGAATCCAGTGACCAAATATTCATCCAGATAACTGGAGATGACCCAGGATGAGGCAATTGGAATTAAGTGACTTGCCCAAGGTCACATAGCTAGTGAGTGTCAAGTGTCTGAGTTGAGTGAACTCAAGTCCTCCTGACTCCTGCACTGGTGCTCTATCCAATGTACTACCTAACTTCCCCTCAGCCTATAATTATGTATTGGATGTAGAGGAATCATGGGACAAATTCTAAGAGTATCCAGTTGTCTGTCTTTGTGACAGAATAAACACAGAGAAGTCAAGGATGTGCCCTAATGCTTTTTTTTTTTTTTAAAGCAGAATTAGCACTGAATTGAAGAAGAAAGAAAATCTCATTTTGATTCCCAATTCCCCCATCTATGGCTATTTATGCAACCCTATGTAGGTCCTTGACCACTTATCTTCAGTTTCCTCATCTGTAGAATGAGGGTGATGCTTATTCCATAGTATCTTTTGTGAAAATCAAATGAAACTACAGATGTCAAAGTATTTTTAAAGGGTTTTCTAAATTGTAAAGCACCTTCTGCATACTGTGGGGAAAGGAGTGAGGAAAGCTCCTCTATGGAAACTCATTTTAGTGATACAGATCAAAGCAGTCTATAATCTATAGTCTCATGGGCTTGACTGCAAGACAGGGATCTTAAGTGACTTACCTAAGGTCACACAGCTACCATATATACCTATATATATATATATTCTTATATTCTATAAGAATCAAGACTTGATTCTTTCTTTCTTTCTTTCTTTCTTTCTTTCTTTCTTTCTTTCTTTTTACAGTGTATGTGTTCCTTTATTTTTAAAAAATGTTTATTTATTTTTAGTTTTCAACATTCAGAATTTTGAGTTCCAAATTTTCTCACCATCTCTCTCCTACCCTCACCCCATAACACCTTGCATTCTGATTGCCCCTCCCCTCAATATGCCCTCTCTTTCCTTATCCCCATCTTCTCTCTTTTCTTGGAGGGCAAGATTGATTTCTATACCCCATTACCTGTATTTCTTATTTCCCAGTTGTATGCAAGAACAATTCTCAACATTTGTTTCTAAAACTTTGAGTTCCAGCTTCTCTTCCTTCCTCCCTCCCCACTCATCCTCACTGAGAAGGCAAGAAATTCAATATAAGCTATATATATATATATATATATATATATATATATATATATATATATATATATATATATATATATATATATATATATATATATATATATATATATATATATATATAGTTTTGCAAGACTTCCATAATAGTCATGTTGTATAAGACTAACTATATTTCTCTCCATTCTATCCTGCCCTCTATTTATTCTATTCTCTCTTTTGGCCTTGTCCACCCCCAAAAGTGTTTGCTTCTAATTACTCCCTCCTCCCATTTGCCCTCCCTTCTATAATCCCCCCACTCCACTTCTCCCCTTCTCCTCTACTTTCCTGTGGTGTAAGATAGAGTTTCATACCAAATTGAGTGAGCATGCTATTCTCTCCTTAAACCAAATGTGAAGAGAGTAGCTTCACTTTTTCCTTCTTACCTCTTCCCTTTTCTCCTCCATTGAAAAAGTTTTTTCTTGCCTCTTTTATGAGAGATAAGTTGCCCCAATCCATTTCTCCCTTTCTCCTCCCAACATATTTGTCTCTCACTCCTTAATTTTATTTTTTTACATATCATCTCTTCTTATTCAACTTACCCTGTGCTGTGTGTGAGTGTGTGTATGCATGTGTGTGTGTGTGTGTGTGTGTGTGTGTGTGTGTGTGTGTGTGTGTAATCCTTCCAACTACCCAAATATTGAGAAAAGTCTCAAGAGTTACAAATATTATCTTTCCATGTGGGAATGTAAACAACTTTAGAAAGTTCCTTATGATTTCTCTTTCCTGTTTACCTTTTCATGCTTCTCTTGATTCTTGTGTTTGAAAGTCAAATTTTCTATTTAGCTCTGGTCTTTTCACCAAGAATGCTTGAAAGTTCTCTATTTCATTGAATGACTATTTTTTGCCCTGAAGTATTATGCTCAGTTTTGCTGGGGAGGTGATTCTTAGTTTTAATCCTGGTTCCTTTGACTTCTGGAATATCATATTCCAAGTCCTTCTATGTCTTAAGGTAGAAGCTGCTAGATTTTGTGGATCTTGTGTTATCCTGATTGTGTTTCCACAGTGCTCAAATTGTTTCTTTCTGACTGCTTGTAATATTTTCTCCTTGACTTGGGAACCCTGGAATTTGGCTACAATATTCCTAGGAGCTTTTCTTTTTGGATCTCTTACAGGAGATGATTGGTGGATTCTTTCAATATTTATTTTGCCCTCTGATTCTATGATATCAGGGCAATTTTCCCTGATAATTTCATGAAAGATGATGTCTAGGCTCTTTTTTGGATCATGGCTTTCAGGTAGTCCCATAATTTTTAAATTGTCTCTCCTGGATGTATTTTCCAGGTTAGTTGTTTTTCCAATGAGATATTTTGCATTATCTTCTATTTTTTTCATTCTTTTCATTTTGTTTTGTAATTTCTTGGTTTCTCAAATAGTCATTAGCTTCCATCTGTTCCATTCTAATTTTTAAAGAACTATTTTCTTCAGTGAGCTCTTGAAACTCCTTTTCCATTTGGCTAATTCTGCTTTTTAAAGCATTCTTCTCCTCATTGGCTTTTTGTGACTCTTTTGCTAATTAGTTAGCCTATTTTTAAAGGTGTTATTTTCTTCAGTATTTTTTCGGTCTCCCTTAGCAAGCTGTTGACTTGCTTTTCATAATTTTCTTGCATCACTCTCCTTTCTCTTCTCCATTTTTCTTCCACCTCTCTTACTTGATTTTCAAAGTCCTTTTTGAGCTTTTCCATGGCCTGAGACCACTGCATATTTATTTTGGAGGTTTTGGAAGCCTTGACTTCCTCTGATGGTATGCATTGTTCTTCCTCATCTGAAAGGATGAGAGAAAATACCTGTTCACCAAGAAAGTAACCTTCTATAGTCTTATTTTTTTCCCGTTTTTTGGACATTTTCCCAGACAGTTACTTGACTTTTGCTTCCTTTGTCAAGAGTAGGGTATACTCTGGGGACTTGTAAGTTCTCAGTTCCTCCAAGGTGGCACAATCAAGGGAGAGGAGTTTATTCCTCTCCTGGCCTGCACACTGGTCTGGGAGCAACAAAAAACTTTTCTCCCCAGAATCTGTGAGTAGTAGAATTCTCTGTCCATAGCTGCCTCCAGTTCTACCACCAGTGCTCCTTCTCCCCACCCCAGAGCCTGTCTCAGGGCTGAGATTTAGATCAGCTGCTCAATTTCCCCAGGGGCTTTAGGTGGAGGGTTCCAAAAATGGATGCTGCTGATGCAGTGGCTGCTGCTGGAAGGGCCAGACCATGTTCCCTTCTCACCCAGATGAAAAAAGCTTTGTTACTGACCTTTGAAGCTTTCTTTGGCATTTGTGGATTGCAGAATCTGAGAACCACTGCTGCTGCTGGGTATTCTGCCCCCAAGGCCTGTTCTGGTCCTATTCCTGTCCATGCTGAGTGGCCAGGGCTGGGCTGGGCTCCTTCGGCTGTGCTCCCCTCTGTGTCCCATGCGACAGACCTTTTCTGTCAGCCTTCCAGGCTATCCTGGACTGGAAATCTCTTTCACTCTGTTGTCTTGTGGCTTCTGCTCCTCTAGAATTTGTTTAGTCATTTTTTACAGGTATTTTATGGGTTGTGGGGGAAGAGATCGCAAAACTTGATTCTTAGCAGGTCTTCCTTACTCCAAGGTCAGTGCTCTTTTCACTCTAACACACTAACTCTCTTGACTTGAAAGGATAACAATTACTTTCTCATTTTCCTTTACTAACTACTATAAATTTATCAGTAACATCTGGGAATTTATTCCAGGATTGTTTGACCCTGTTGATATTTTCAGCTTTTGTTACCTCAGTAGGGGCTATATAAAGTAGACCTTTCTTTTAGTTCTCCTAAATTTTACCTTTTTTCAAGCTTAAGGGGGAATGCCCTAATTCTAGGGCTGTGGGTATTTGATTACTATATCCTTGATTTCCCATATTCTCACTTTCTCTACCTACAGTCTTGACCTTCCCAGACAAATGAGTTCAAACTATCAGCTCATTGTGTGTTAATGAGGCAAAGACCATAGATTCAAACTTGTGTGTGGGAAGGGAGAACTGATGGATCTATTGAACACATTGCCTTTACTGACCAGGAAAGCAGCTCTAAACCCAGTGGAAAAAAATTACCATTTTATCAAGTCAATGTATGAATATCACTTTTGGAAATAGCTTTTTCAACTCTGTTGGGGAAGTTTCCAACCTAAATGGACCACTACAAATAATAAACAGAGCAGAATTGCTGTATTGGAACTGGTCACCCATTCTCTAGACCTCTTCATTGGCCAACAAGGCTGAACACTGGGATTGATAACTGCATTCTCCCTCAATGCCCCAGGGAATGCCTAGAGCCAAGAGGGATTTGACAAGGACATTCTTGAGCTCCCCTGAGCTTTTGGTCAGCTAGAATTAAAATCATAGGATTTAAAACTGAAAGAGACTGATCATCTCTTCTAACCCCTCCATTTTGCAGATAAAATAACTGAAGCCCAGAAAGGTTAAGAGATTTTCACAAGGTTACATAGATAGTAAGGAGTAGAGCTAGGTTATTAACCTCTGATTCTACATCCAAGGTTATTTCCACTGCAGCACTCAGGCAGCAAACTCAGCAACAGAATATCTCCAGATGCTGGGCTGAGCTCAGATCATTTACCAAGAACAGAAGATTAGAAACTCATCAAATATTAGAACATAAGAAATACATGACTATGCTGGAACTTGGTACTAGTTCTTAAGTCAATCATTAAATTTTTAGTGTGAGCTTTTATACCTCTGAAATAAGCAAATATCACAAATCAGGACTTAATTTATTGATTTGTTAATTGTCTAGATCTGAGAAAATGATGGAGAAAATGTTAATAATGAAGATTAAACTTAAAAATGTGTTGTGCCTTTTCAGAGAGCTGATTGTTAAACATTTCCCAGCTTATCTTTGTGTAAGTATGCATACACACATACATACATATAGGGACCTTTTTCTCTTTTCAGTGTTTATCTATATGTGTATACATACGTGTGTGTGTAATGTACACATGTACACACACAAACACAGGGACCTTTCTTTAGAGCTCATGCAGCATTTTGTTTGCATTTTTCTAATGCACTCATCATAAAACATTATGTATTACAGTTATCTTAATTAACTGGTTGAGAACTGGAATTGCTTTTATTTTTTTTGTCTCCACATGCCCAGTGACCAGCACAGTGTCTGTCTCATTGTAGACAATGCTGATTGATTAGTTGATCAACTGGTGCAATTAGCCATAGGCAGAATGAACAGTGAACTGTGTGGCATTGAGCTCTGGGATGGAACTCTACTCATCAGATTCCATTTCCCTTCACTGTGCCTTTGCTTTCCATGAGTCAAAGACAGGTCATCCTCACTTCTGCCTCTTCCTGTATCTTGTTTCGTTCCAAGCTCACCTTAAGTACCAAGAGAGGCTGGTCTTGATTCTGCCTGCCCCCTCCCCCCCCCCAAGTGAATTGTGACCTTTCCTTGCAATTACTTTGTATTTACTGTGTGTGTATTTTCTACTTACTCACGTGCATTCACTCATTTATTTCCCTCCAGTAGAATGTAAGCCTCTTGAGGACAAAGACTATTTAATTATTAGTTTTGTATTCCTGTGCCTAGCATAGTACTTGGTACAATGGGTTGTAGAATCATAAATTTAAAGTTAAAAGGAAACTTAGAAGTCACCATATCCAATATCCTCCTTATTTAACAAATAGGGAAAATGGTACCCAGAGTAGTTATGTGACTTTGCATAGCAGTACTTAACTGATTGTAGAATGAACATTATCAAATTAATGGTGACTGAAAGTCTTTCATTTGATTAGAGAATCATTCTTTTACCATTAACTTTAATATATGTTGTATTATAAAGTCTTTTTGAGGCACCTTTCTGAAAGGATCTTTTGAAAGAAAGAATGGACAAGGAAAGGGAGAACTCTAGGCATTCAGGCAATTATTCCTTTATTTATTTATTGTTTAAATTAAATTTTGTTTTTTTCAAAGTTCTATTTTCTACTCTCTCTCCCCTCCCCACTCTGCCATAAGAAAGAGAGAAAAACAAAATCTTTTCTTAGCAACACATACAGTAAAACAAAACAAATTCCACAATTGGCCTATCTAAAAAAAAAAGTTTCACTCTGCCCTCTGGAATTCAGAGGTCACCTTTCTATCAGGAGATCTATATCATGTTTCATCATGATTTCTCTAGAATTGTGATGGGTCATTCCAAACTTTCAAAGTTGATTAACTTTGAAATATTATTGTTATTGTGTGAATTGTTCTCCTGGTTCTGCTCATTTTACTCTGTCAGTGTTATAAGACCTCAGGTTTCTCTGAAACCATCTCCTTCATCCTTCCTTAAAGAATCGATAGTATTCCATCATATTCCTATACCATACCTTATACAACCATTCACCAATTGATGGACATCCTCTTCTTCATTTCCAGTTTTTTGCTTTATTTTGCAATTAGAAAAAAATAACAGCTATAAATACATATGAGTCCTTTTCCTCTTTCTTTGTTCTCTTTGGGGTATAGACCTAATATTGGTATCACTGGATCAAAGGGTATGCATGGTTCAGTTAACTCCTTTAGTTTTGGTTAGTGGTAGTCCTAGTGCTGAGAAATTCACCCTAATATAGAGATCTATAAACATTTGAGGGAAGGAAAGGACCTCAATTCTTGTTCTATTCCCACCATTCAAAGTCTTAAAGTTACCCAACTCATCTCTCTAGACCTCAGTTTCCTCTTTTGAAAAATGAGTTGGTTGGATTAGATTATGTCTGAGGTCCTTTCCAATTCTAGTATTTTCATGGTTTAAATATTTCTTCCATCTCTATAATTTGCATTTCATTTTCAAAGAGCTCTCTCAGTTCTGGAGTTCTATAATCTCTCAACTTCAATAATCCGAATACTCAAATATTCTTCAGTATTTGAGAGTAAAGCTTCTAATTTTTCTAGATTAGGATCCCAGATAGATATTCAACCTTCCTCGGTGTCCAGAGCCTCAAGGCATTTGTACTGAAGAGGTCAAGAGGAAAGGATGGAAAGGGTGAGTTGGGGGTGGGTGGGTATCCTTATATTATGGCTAATGAAAGGACTTTCCTTTGCTATATTTTTATTTGGCTTGAAAAACATACAAAGTCAGAGGGGGAAATAATTTCTGTTTGAAGAGGAGTTCCCTGTGGGAGGAACCTAGAGGTCTGGGCCTCCCCTGCTGCTTCCTCTGGCTCACGGTTAAGGTCATTCTTGGTCTTCAAAGTCTTTGCTTCTAGGATTCCTTTCTTTGGTGAGAAAGGTGGGGTCAGATTCATCTTTTAATGCCTATTTTTGGAAAGCTCTCACAGGAGACTAAAAAAGATCCATCGGGTAGTGGCCACTGCTGTTCTCAATCTTCATAAAAGCAGAAATAATAAGTTTAATAAGCGTTTCCACGGGGTATTTGCTATCTCTGCCCAATGCTTGCTTTGTTATCTGCTGGCTTAGTCAGTCATTTATGATAGAAGTCAGTTAGTCACTAGCTGGATCAGCACTTCTCCCCATCACACCTGGTGAAACATTGGTGCTGGGCATTGCAAGTCCCACACCTCACTCAGAGGTCATGAGCCTACAGGCTGGAGAGCTGGTCTTTGCTCCCCTTGCTGCCTTCAGCTCTAAAATGAGCCCCATTTGGTTGATTACTGTGGGGCCTGGAGGGAGTCCCATCACTTCACCCATGCTCAGGCTTGCCGAGGTGATTATCTTTTGCCCTAACCTTGCTTCTTACTCTGACTTTACAATTTCTGTCAATGGTATCATCCTTGATTTTTGGTTCAAGCTCCTATTTGATTAAATTTAAAAAGCATTTATTAAGTATCTCCCATGGGCAAGGCATTGGGGAGGCAGAGATTTATTATTATTTTAAAATATTTAGTTCCTGTCTGCAAGGAGCTTATATTCTATATATGGGGGCGACAGCATATAGATCAAAAAATATAATACAAGGTGGGACAAGATGGAGGTAAAGGGGAGATCCAGGCAAAATGCTCTAGAAAAATTGAAGGAGAAAACTCTTTCAGGTGTGGCAGAAGTAGCCCTAGAGTTGTGTCTTGAAGGAAGGGAAGGATTCAGAAAGGTAAAGATGGAGCAGAGAATGCATTCTGGGTGTAGGAGAAGACAGAGTATGAAAATAAAGAGGTTCCCCCAGAAACTTCTATGTTTTCTACATGAAGACATTATAAAATCAAACCAAAATATGCCAGGGCTCTGAAGGAACACAAGTTTGGGGTTAGAGTTTGTCCAACACTCCCACACATCTAGCAATGTCCACAACTACGGTGAGGCAGTATCATGGATAGGTTGTTGGGCTTGAAATTGGAAAGATCTGGGGGTCAAATCCCACCTCAGATACTCATTGTTAGACCTTAGAGCTAATTTCTCTGCCTCAGTTTCCTTATCTGTAAAATGGGAAAGTATTGGATCTGATGTCCTCTAAGGTCTCTCCCAGCCCTAAATCTATGATTCTCTGATACTCTGTTATCAGGCAAGATTTTGCCTAAGAAAAATGTGACTTTCATAGGGACAAAAGGTGCCCTTGGAATTGGGCTATAACTCTCTGGGATGGAGGAGAGAGGAAGTACTATTGGCTGGAGAAGGATTCTGTAAAGAAAGAAAGGAATCCTTGCAATGAGATCCAACCAGACTGTGTGTAATCATAATAACATTATTATTTTTAATTACAAGTCTTTCAACACAACTTTTAGATTTGCAAAACAACCTTTTGAACTAGGTAGTAAAGGTATTATTAACTCATTTTCCAGATGAGGAAAGCAAGGTGCAAAGAAGTTAAGCAACTTGCCAGAGGTCACACTGTTAGGGTCAGGATTGGAATTCAAATCTGTCTTCTAACTCCAAACCCATTAAATCATGAATAAGTTAAGGAAGAGGGGCATAATGGGGATATCTAACACCATCTTTTGCCTGAACAATTGAAAAAGCCTAATTGGTTTCTTAGTTTCCAGTCATTTCCTTCTCTAATCCATCCTCTACAGAGTGGCCAAAAATAATCTTCCTAAAGCATAGTGCCTTTGCCACTACCTGGCTCAGTGATCTCCTGTGGCTCCCTATTGCATTACATTTCAAGTTCTAGCCTACATTCTCAGATTTATCTCACATTATGTCCCTACAAAAAAATTGGCCTTCTTGACAAATGATGGCCAAATACTTCCAGAAAGGGCATCTATTGTCTATTGGTCTTTGCATAGCCCGTTCTTGATGATTGGAACGCATTCCTTCTTCACCTTTGTGTCTTAGAATCGTTACCTTTTTTCAAGATTTAGCTCAGGTCCCAACCAGCTCCAACAGGAAGTTTTTCCCAACTCCCCCTAATTGTTAACTCTCATTCATCCCTCAAATCACGTTTACTTATCAGTTAGTATGTTATATCCTTCAACAAAAGTAAGCTTCTTGAGGGCAGAGACTAAAATTCTTTTTGTCTTTGTCCCTTTCTCTCCTACTGCCAAATCCAGTCTTTTATGTAGTAGCATCAATGCTTATTGGATTAATGAATAACATAGAGATTGAAACAAGCAAGATGCATAGAGCTTTTAAGTAGTGATAGCAGAGAATGGGGAGAAAGGAGGAGGTCCACTCTGAGATAGAGAAGGGTAGAGAGACAGACAGACACAGAGAGAGTCAGAAATCAAAACATGGAGACAGAGTCAGAGATATGGAGACATACAAAAAGCAACAGAAACACAGAGAAGGACAGAGACAAAGACAAAGATAGAGACAGAGACTGAGAGACAAGGGATTAAAAGTTAAAGGATGACTAGGGAAGGTCACTGAATGTTGAATTCCAACTTAAAAATACAGGGGGAAAAAGGCAATTCAGTTGTCCAGACCTGTCCCTAAACAAAACTGTTGGGTTCAGGGATCCTGTTCTCCTAGCTTGATAGGATGCTCTTGGGAGTCCATTTCAAGGCTTATTCCTCTAGCATCTGAGTTGTAGAAGAATCCTCTGAATGCACTGGCTTATCCTACTGTATACCTCAAAGACTGCTGGACTCTGGAATCAAAAGATAGATAGATGAAGACAGACAGAGTTATAAGTTAAAGCGGTGGTTAGGGAAGGTCACCAAATAGAAATGAATTCCACTTAAAAGCACAGACAAAGAAGCAACAATGCAGTTATATGTAGATTTCTATATCTGTAGATATAGAAATATAGCTATTTATGTACCCATATCTACTAGGCATGTGCATATCTATACATACACATGTATGTGTAGCTATATACAGCTGTGTGTACTCTGTTGCTACCTCTTCCAAATGCCTGTGTTGTGTCTCTGAAACATAAGGTAATAGATGACAGAGACTGCCCTTTCTAAGTCTGGATGGAGCTGTCCTCAAGCCCAGCGGCACATGGCTTTGTGTACAATCAGGCTGAGTCCTGCTTGAGGGTCAGGTCGGCATTTTATTACTTCAGGCCAAGGGTCATTAGAAGGCTACAACTGCCAGAGGAGCTATAAGATGTTCTTTACAAATAGATTATCAAGAACAGGACAGAACAATGTTAGCATGAGTTTATGCGGGCAGGAATAGCCAACATTTTAGAGCTGATTTCATAAGAGGAGTCATCAAACAAAAATGCACATGGTACTCTTTCCCCTGCCTCCCTCTCCTGACTGTTTGGTGAAGTCCAACTCAAATGCCACCTCTACCACAATGTCTTCCCTTATCCCCCTAACCAAGTCTAATAATTACCTTTCCTCCTTGGACCTTGAAAACCAGTTTGTCTCTCTCTCCATATGTGGATTTATAAAATATATTTAAAACACATTTGTGTAGGTATGTATATATTATATATATTTGTACATATATATAGGCATATATACGTATCTGTATCATAATTCTTTTAGTATGTGTCCCCCTAACAGACATTAAACTTCACAAGGTAGAGGCAGCACATTGTAGTAAAAGATGGACTTGAAATAAGGAAGATCTTATATACTTGACTTGAACCCTCCACACCCCATGTATCTCTCTATGTGGGGTGGGGGTGGTGAGGGAAATGCTGAATTTGGCGCCTAGGTCCTGCCTTGGACAGTCATATCCTATTTGGACTTCAGTTTTTCTCGTCAGTAAAATGAGCCAGTTGGATGAGACAAACTCAAATCTCTCTCAGCTGTAAATCTAAAAGCCCATGAAGTTCTTGTCTTCTCCCTCACCACCCCTCCCATTAAAAGTACTGTCACTGGCTTCTTCATCATGTCCTCATTTCTCAGTCTTTTGTAATCTGATTGCTGACTGACCCTATTACTTTTTAGGCTCTATTGAAATGGTAACCAAGGATCTCTCAGAGGAAAAAACAATGCCCTCTACTCAATTTCATTCTCCTGAGTATTTAAGTAGCTTTTGATTTTGTGGGCCAGCCCCCATCCTAGATACTGTCTGTTATTTGGCTTTTGTGAAATTGCTTTTTCTTGGCTTTTGTCCTTCTAGTCTGACCACTCCTCCTCAGAATTTTTCTTTGGTTCCCCATCCTCCTACCACCTAAAAATTGATATCCACAGGGCTCTGTCTTAGACTGTCTTCTCATCTCTCTTACAACCTATCTCTTAATGATTACGTCTATTCTTCTTTTTTTATGAGGGAGAAAGGCAATTGGGGTTAAGTGACTTGTCCAGGGTCACACAGATGGTAAGTGTCTGAGATCATAGTCAAACTCAAGTGTTCCTGACTCCAGGCCCAGTGTTCTATCTAGTACACCAACCTAGCTGCCTCAATTTTATCCATTCTTACAGGTTCCATTATTGCCACCATACAGATGTTCCCCTCCCCCCCCCCAATCTATATATCTAGTTCTCATCTCTCTCCTGAGGGGCAGCATGAACTAGCAGACACAGAAACTATCTTAAATTTAGAAAGATGTGGGTTTAAGTCATGCTTCCAGTTCATAGCAGCCATGTGACCACGGGAAAGAAGTTTGTATTTGTAAACTGAGGAAACCCAGTGTAGTACAAAGATCAGTATATATGAAATAAAAAGCCAAAGAAGACCTGTGTTCAAATCCTGGCAGTCCTAGTTGCTGCCTGACTTTGGCAGCACCCCATATCTCTCTCTAAGCAGTATAGTGCAGCAGAGGGGAGGGGAGGGATGTTGAATTTGGCACCTAAGCATGTATATACGTGCATATAATACATATATACACATATCTATATGTGTGCATATATATGTGCATATGTATGTGTGTGTGTGTGTGTGTGTGTGTGTGTGTGTGTTATGGCCTCAAACTTGTTGGTGAATTAGAGGGTTGTCCACCCCAAGCATGTGAAGACTTGCCCCAGTGGAATGAACAGATGAGAACAATTTGTCCCAACAGTCATGGAGGCAGCTAATGCAGGCACTCTTAGAGCTTGGTCAGGCATCAAAGACTCCAAGGTCATCCCACCACATCCCAGGCCATTGTCAGTCATCCTGACTTGTCTTGCATTCATCTTCCATGACTTTGGAAGAATGAGTGAGGCCAGCTTTGTATAGCTCTGCCTCACTTAAATCCAATTCATGCACAAGTCAAGACACCTTGTGATGTTGCTGGTCCTTTTGGAAAATGAAGAACAACCACAACAACAAACAACATGTTTGTAGATGTCTGTACATATGAATGCAGCTAAGAATCCAGCTCTGTTCCTTCCTAAGTCATTAGCAAATCACTTACCCTCTTTTTGTTTCATTTGTATGTTGAGGAGGGTCAGAACAGAAGACCTCTCTGGTGCTGCCCCTCTCTAGATATATGATCCTAAAACTGCATCCTACCTTCACCTTGTCTTCCACCCTGACCCAACTACTTCTGAGCTCTCTCTCCCTCTTCTTCTTGCCAGAGCCAAACACAACAATCTGAACTCAGGAAGCACTTAATTAATGCCTGTCGAATTGGATAGTGTCTGTGGTAGCTTTATCTGATTGCATAAATTGATAGTACAAATAGATAAGGCTAATAGTCAGTTATATGTCAGATAGTAAATCTCCTTTTCTGGCATTATTATTCTGGTAAGATGAGGTCAAGAAATTTCTGGCCTCACTGAAGGTGCATGGAACTGATTCAAAGATAACACAGAAAGTCCTTTCACTTACTCCACCTGTTGGAGTTTGTTGTTGAGTCATTTCAATCTTGTCTGGCTCTTTGTGACCCCACTTAGGGTTTTCTTGGCAAAGATACTGAAGTGGTTTGCCATTTTCTTTTCCAACTCATTTTATAGATGAGGAAACTGAGGCAAACAAGGTTAAGCGACTTGTCCAGGGTCACACAGTAAGTGGCTGGATTTGAACTCAGGTGTTGTAGACTCCAGGCCCAGCACTCTATCCACTGTACCATCTAGCAGCCCATAAACGACAGCTAACCAAAGCAGAGCCAGAATAATAAGAATGGATGTCCTCTCTGTTTCATGACTTGGCATGAAGACCAGGAACAAGGGAATGAGACTGGTTGCCATTGGTTGGCAGTGTTTGTGTAATCTGAGCTGATGGAATGGCATGGAAAGCACCCTGAACTTGGAGTCAGAAGACTCCAGGGGTATTCTGGCAAATGTTTAACAATATCCTCTCCAAAGAAGTGTGAGCCATGACACATTTTTTAAATTTAGTCTGCTTCAGTCACGCTTTCTAAAGTCTAGAAACCAATAAAACAATAAATCAGTGCTTGATTTGAAGCATCTGCTGATTTCTGAGGCATAAATGCCCACACTAAAAATTTAACAATCAACTCTCAGAAGCCTCTAGCAAATTTCTGGAAGACTCCCAACTCTGTCACAAGTTGTAATCTTTTGTATTTGTAAACTGGAGGAAAGCCAGTGTAGTACAAAGATCAGTGTATATGAAATAAAAAGCCAAAGAAGACCTGTGTTCAAATCCTGGCAGCCCTAGTTGCTGCCTGACTTTGGCAGTTATGCCTTCTCTGGACCTATGTGGGACCCATCCATTTCAGTAATGGGACGCTGGAATAATGATGCTTGCATTGATTGTTGTAAGGAAAGCACTTTCTAAAATGGGGAAACTTGTCATTCTGTTCTCTTCAGATACTGTTTGTTGAATGGACTGCTGAATTGGAGCATCATTAAACACTGGAATCCAGTCCTACAACTTCCGCTTACTAGATATGTGATCCTGTGGCAGTCACAATCTCTTAGAGCCTCAGTTTCCCCAATTCATCTTTCTAATTCAATAAATGTCCACACTGTGAGAGGCTAATCTGCAAAATCAAGATAATTATGGGTGTACTAGCTTCCCCACAGGAAGGGGGGTTGCTGGGAGGAAGTATAAACATTTAGATACCATAGAAGCCCAAGTAGATGTTGTTAGATAGGTAGATGTAATTAGATATCTGTCACACAAATGCTGAGGAGAACAAAGAGGTTAACTTTCTTAGTATATCTCAAAGGAAGGCTCATTGGACCATGACTGAAGGGGAAGGAAAGAAACAAGACTTTATTAAGAATCTACTACGTGGGAAAAAGGAGAGGAAGATGTCAGAGTGAGGAGCTACAGCTCCTGCTGCAGCCGGGGTTGCTGGGAACCCATAGTGACTGGGGCTGGCCAGCTCTGCTCAGCGGCTGACTAGTGTTGACAGCTCAAGTTCCTTATCCTAGAAAGAACAACTTTCCTACAATGTTTATGTTGTCCTCATTTGGAAAGGAAAACAGAATCTGGGGTTCAGAGTTTAGTAGGTTCCTTAGGAAAAAAAAGACATTCATTTGAAACATTCTATCCTTCAGTTTTCTCAGGTGATCCTGGTTATTTTGTGTAACTGCAGTCCTTGGTCTTGACATGCGGACCTATCTCTCCTCTTTACTTTAACTCCATGGACAAGAGTGGAAAAGATTTCTTCACGTCATGTTCCAGTTCTCAAATCCAGCACATTTAGCTGGTAAGGGGTCTTCCCCCAATGTCATGAGAACTTTATGCTTCAATTCAAGATGGCTGTGATAGTGATTTCCGTGGGTGAAACAAGCATCTCACCAGAGGGTGGACCTCAAAATAATACCCATCAACCTTGACTTGAGGCAGGGTGAATTTAGGTCTAGAAGAAATCTAGAGACTAATTCCATCCTCCATTCTCCCTCCTGCAAAAATCCACAAAGTAGTTTCATATCTAAATCAGGCAACAAATATGGAATAGTTTGTTTTCCTCTGAATAAAGGGAAAAAACCCCACACTACCCTTGGCTGCTGAAATCCTTCCTTGCTCCTAAACCTGAGAGATGCATAGCAGAGTTTGGAATGACCTGTTACTAGTGCGGAAGAACACTTGCTCTCTTTTATTTGTTATCTTATATGACTAGAGAAATCAGTGTAAAACTTGTCAGATATTAAGACCATACATTGCGTCTTTGTATTTCTGGGAATATGCACATCCAGCACTCTGGTATGATGCTGGAATAAAGAGCCTGGATTGAGAAAAAAAAAAATCTACTATGTGCCAGGGCAACTAAGTGTCCTAATGGATTGAGTTCTGGGTCTGGAGTCTAGAGGACTCATCTTCCTGAATTCAAATCCAGCCTTAGACACTTATTAGCTGTGTGACTCTGGGCAAGTCACTTAACCCTGTTCGTCTCAGCCTTCATCTATAAAATGAACTGGAGAAGGAAATGCAAACCACTCTAGCATCTTTGTCACAAAAACCTCAAATTTGGTCATGAAGAGTCAGACACAACTTGAACTGACTGAACAGCAGCTTGTGCCAGTCACTGCACTAAGAACTTCACAAATAATATCTCATTTGATGTTCACAACAGCCCTGTGAAGTAAGTATAATAGCACTTACATTTTATAGTTAAAGAAACCGAGGCAAACAAGAGGTTAAATGACTTGCCGAGGGTCATACAGTTAGAAAGAGTCTGAGACTGGATCTGAACTCAATTTTTCCTGACTCCAGGCTTGGCACTTTATCCACTATGCCACCTAATTTGATTTTAGAGTCTAAAAGACTTGAGTTCAAATCCTGCCTCAAATACTTGCTGGTTAAACGAAAGCCTGGACAAATCATTTAACCTCTCTTAGGCAGGGATGATAATAGTGCTTACCTCACAGAGTTGTGAGGATGAAATGAGATCATGTATGTAAAGTGCTTTGTATTAAACCTCTTATGTAAATTTGAATGACTGATTATTATTAGTGAAAATCTAGTAATTACCCCCTCCCAAAAGGGATGGCACAGAACATGTCTGTCTCTCTCTCTGCAGCCTTTTTTTTTTTTTTTTTTGAGGAAGTCCTGTGCATTTTTCCTTAAAGGGAACTTGGTTGTAGATTATGAAGGGACCAGACAGAGAAGCCACTTAAGGAAATTTCATTTCCAAAGTCTCCAAGCTTTCACTCACAAACTGAGTGATATAAAGTGATAGCTAGGTTGGCAGGTGAGCCAGGGCCTAATCACAGGCTCTTTCTAGGTTCAGCAAGCCCGCCTTAATTGCAACTCCTGCTTTGAAGAATTCCTACTTTCATTTTCAGAATTGCTTCCTGGCTTTCATTCTTTAAATGAATTTACTTGATGCAAAAGCTGCCAAATCCTTGGGGGAGGAGGAGGCGCAAGGACCCTGACACTTCAAAATTTCTGTCCTTGGACCAGGAAACCAAGGGGTCATAAATTTAGAGCTAACAGTTACTTTGAAGGTCATGGAATCCAACTTCCTTTTACAGATGGGGAAACTGAGGCATGGAGTGGTTAAGTGATTTACTCAGTCTTCCTGACTCTAAGCCTGTTATATACCAAGTTGCCTCTGATGGAGGATTCCTCAGAGAGAAGGGCAATTAGAAAAGTAAAAATCCTGGAGACCATATTGTAGTAGGGCTTCTGAGCTTGGCATTTATGAATTTGTTTTAAAAAATTTTGATAACTGTATTTTTGTATACTTGGCTTCTTTGGAATCCTATTTATATTTTAATATATTTTGTTTGCAATACATTATTCTGAGAATGGGTCCATAGGTTTCACACCAAAGGGGTCCATGACATACTCACATAAAAAACGGTTAAGGACTCCTGCCATTGAGAACCCCTGGAATGGTTAAGGACCCCTGGAACTGAGAACATTTAGCTCATATCCATGTATCTGTCCAAATCTTCAAGCCCCATCTCCAGAACACACTTCCTCCTTATCTCTACCTTTGAAAATTCTTCTCTCCCTTTAAGACTCAGTTCCATTTCCATTTCATCCATAAAACCTACCTTGATCCCCCCTAGCTGAGAGTATTCTCCTCCCTCCAGTTTTCCTAGAGCACTTTGTTGTAATCTCTTCTTTGGCTCCATCACATTCTGTCTTATACTGTGCTTATCTGTGGACACGGCATATTCTTCTACCTCCAATAGCATTACGGTCCTCAAAGACAAGAACCATATCATTTTCAAGTGTTTTTGATTCTCATCTCCTTGCAGGATTCTTTGCATTGTCAAGCATTTGGTAATGCTAACTAACATTTATGTGGCACTTAGGGGTTTGCAAAACGTATGTCTGTGTGCATGCATATACACACACACACGTAAGTGTGGGTGTATACATGTATGTATATATGTGTATATGTGTGTGCATATATATGTTTCTACATTGTATATATGTATACATAAAATATACACATAATCTCATTTCATCTTCACAATGACCATGTGAGGTCATGTTCACTGGCTGACCCCATGCACAAAATGCTCTCCCTCCTCATCTCGGCCTCTTGACCAATCTAACCTCCTTCGTGTCCCAGCTAAAATCCTCCCTTCTATAGGAAACCTTTTTTGATCCCCCCTTAATTCTAGTAAATTTCTCTGTTAATTATTTCCAACTTATCCTGTGTAACTTGTGTGTGCATAGTTGTTGGCAAGCTGTCTCCCTCATTGGATTGTGGGTTCCTTGAGGGTAAGAACTGTCTTTTATTCTTCTTTGTATCTGCAACACTTAGCAGACTGCTTGGCACATAGTAGGCATTTAATAAATATTTACTGACTGACTGATTGGCTTTGGGAGGCAGTGAGGAGAAGGTACCCATGCAGGGGCATGGTGGAGATTCAAAAGTATAGCTTACAGAGAATGAGGGATGGTTGGCCTGAGTCCATCCTTAAAAGGAAAGGAAGACTCCTAAAATAAGTCACCAATAGGAGAGGGGGTTGAGCATTGAGGAGGGTGAGAAAGCCCAGGCACAGAGAAGAAGTTCCAGCATAAGAAGGCAACTGAGTCACGGTGGAGATTCAGAAATAGATTCAGAAGTAGAATGCAGCTCTTGGTATGAAGCGTACCTGTCTCATGGCATGACTGATTTCTTAGTAAACAGAATTTCTATATTCCAATTAGCAGGATCCCTTTCAGAGTAGTTCCACCAGGGGTTCCATCAAGGTTTCCCTTGCTAGAAAATGGCACTATGGGATTTAAAGCTGGAGCAACCCCATGAAGATAATCTAGTCTAACTTCTCTTTTTGACAGAGGAGAAAATGGAGGTCAGAGACCATTCTCAGGTCACACAGGTAGTAAAGTCTGGATGTTTGGATTCCTGTCTACAGATGTTCACAGACTCAAAGGACATAAGACATGGGAGAGGCCTCATGGGATAGGAGTGTCAACAACCAGTTTTCAAAAAAAATACACACTTTTAAATTTACTCTGCAATATTAACATTTTCTCTATCACCTTTGTAAGTCTAAAAATCAATAAAATTATGAATCAATCCCTGCTTTGTAGAATTTGCCTATTTCCAAGATATAAAAGCTCACACTGAAAATTTAACAACTGGTTCTCTTGAGGTAGTTAGGGCTGCCTCCAGCACACTCCTGCCACAGGGCAACTAGATTGGCATTTACCCGAATAGTAATCCTTTCTGTAGCACGCATGAGAAGTGGTCAGCCTCTGTTTGAAGACCTCCAGCAAGAGAGAGCTCACTGACTTCAGAGGTAACCTAGTCCCCTCTTTTGAGGATAGTTTTAATCATTAGGAAGTTTTTTTCCTTAATTGAAATCAAAATCAAAATCTTCCTCTCTGTAATTTTCACCCCTCTTTCCCGGCTGTCCTCTCTGGGGTCAAGCAGAAGGAGGCTGAGCCCTGGTCCACGTGGCGTCATCATCAAAGTCTATACTGCATTCTTTGGCTGCTTCTCAAGGGCAATGTCTGTTTGCACTTTGAAGGTAGGTTTGGTCATTGGTAACGGTTACATGACATTAGAGCTAAATCTGGGGGATGACATAGGTGACCAAGCTGAGGAATACTATTTGAGGTCAAAAATAAAGCATCCAAGAAATTATCTTTCCTTCCTCTAACCTTTGTAGCTTAAACAGTAAATACAATACAGACAATAGTAAGGTAAGAGTCAGAGTGCTGTAGTGGAGAGAGGGGTCATCTTTGAATTCAGGAAAACTTGGATTGAAATCCTGTCTCTGACACATACTAGTTGTATGACCCTGGTCAACTCATTTAACTCTCATAGTGCCTCAGACAACTCTAAGACTAAATAATAATAGCTAGTATCTATATAGCTCACTAAGGTTTTCAATCCTTACAAACCCTGTAAAGTAGGCACTATTTTCATCCCCATTTTACAGCTGAGGAAACTGAGAGTGAAATGAGTTTATTGACTTGCCCCAGGATACATAGCTAGGAAATGTATGATGCAGAATTTGAACTTAGCGAAAATGAAAGGTTAAATGACTTGCCGAGGGTCTCACAGCTGGTCAGTATTTGAGGCATGATTTGAACTCAGGTCTTCCTAACTGCAAGTCCAGCACTCTACCCCTGTGTCACTAGTTACAAACAAGTTGCTGATCTGCATCCATAAAGGTAGTTTCCACACTGGGAGTTTTCCATATTGATAAAATTATAGAGTACAAAAGAAAGCAAAGGACACAAAAGAAGTTCGGGTACTAGTTTTGAATATTTGTGTGCACATTCTCCTTCTTGCTCCTTCCCTTCCTCTAACCTCAAACATGAAATGAATTGTACATTCCAATCTAGATTTTGTCCCTCTAACTGTGCAATTTAGGGCAAGTCACAACCCTTTGGCCTCACTTTCCACATTTGAAAAATGTAGCCATTGGACTTGATAACCTCTTAGAACACTTCCACTCCCAAAACTACCTCTCTAGCGAAGGGACAGGGTCTTAAATGTCTTGAGATCTCTCCTGGCATTCCACATTAGTTACTTCGTTCACAGGAAAAGAAGAGGAACTGATCCTGGGATTTCTTTAGGTAGAGGGAACTCATGAGGAATTGTCCTCTGACATGGCAGGTGGGCACCTTCTCTGTAGTTCACGGTTTTAGAAGGTTCAGTGACTCACCCAAAAAGTCCAGAAGGTTTGCAAAGCACTTTACCTTGTTTAATCCAGGTCTTCCTGACTTTGAAGACAATTCTCTCTCCAATGCATCATGCTATGTCACCTGTATGACCTGAGTTCTAATTCAGGCTTTGCTATTATTTTATATTATTAACTCGTTAACTAGACCCCACAGAACTATGAACAAAGAAATTCCTACTCCAAGGTTACCTCTTGGTATTGAGTGGTAGATCACAATTTCTAGCCAATCCTACCAAGTTAGAAGAACTTTAATTATGGACCAAGGGACGGATGAAAAATTCTGTCTTCTGAGGACCGGTCTAGCTAAGTGTACAGAAGTACATCCCCAATTCTGGTCACCAAGCAATGGATTTGGGAGACTGGGCTACAGCACTTCAGAAGACTATCTAGTAAGATGTTTTCTATCAGTGAAATAAGTGTTTACATTGAGAAAATCATGGGTGCTTGAAGTGAAGAAGAATGAATACATGAATTTTCTTGGATGACTCTTAAACAAGCTTTAAATGTAATTCCCAAAGAGCAATTGACAACTATGTGGAGCCAAGACAATATCATTTGGAATGAATGTGTAGTTACTTTGGCGAGGAAAGAACTCTTTTAGATGAATGTTTTAAAATGTTTGCTAAAACATAAGTCTTGAAGTCAAGACAGAGGATTTAGAAGTATGTAGTGAGGTATAGTGGGAAGACTTCCTTTAGACTAAGCTCCTGGAGAGCAGGGATTGCTTTGTGTTTGTTTGACTTGTTTTGTCTTTCTTTGTATCTTTGCTAAATCAAAGCTTATCAAAAAGACTGGCACATAGTAGTTTCTTAATAAATGCTTGTTGAGTTGGTGACTTATTAGAGGACCTGGGTTCGGAATCCTGTCTCTGAGACAGCTCGGGCAAATCTGTAAGCCTTGCTGAATGTCAGTTTACTTTTTGGAAACTGGACTAGATGGTCTCTGACATCTCTTTCAGATCTAGACCCAGGACCATAGGAATTAGGAAGTTATTGAAGATTTTTGGGTAGGGGTAGCAGAAAAAAAGAGCCTGATTTGTATGTAATTATATTACGAGATCCATGATCTTCTTGGTAGAGATATTCCCTTCATGTGTGCTCATTACAGCCCCTCCATACCTTCTTACTATTTATATTTCTTGTGCATGTCCTTCCATGGAAACTTCAAAGATCTTCCCAGTGCCTTAGAGAAATTTTTCGGGGCCTTTTAAGATTTTGTGGACACCAGTGCAGTACTGAGGCTGTCTACCTCTTATCCCTGGGAAGTAAGTGATAGTACAATTGAGTAATTTTAGAACAGCTTGAAGGGCTGAACCGAAAAAGCAGACATTAATGTCTACTTTCAGTTGGATTCAATATCAACCTGGAAGGAATTCTCCAATGGAGAAGTCCAGGGATATGTCTGGGGCCTTGTACTATTTAACATTTTTAACCAATTACTTTGCTAATGGTATAAATGTAATGCTTATAAGAGTTGTAGGTGACCCAAGACTGTGAGGGATTTTTAGTAGGTGGGAATGCTAAAATCAAGAGCCAGAAATATCTCAAAGAAAAAAAAATACAACATTCTACTAAATCTAACTGGGAAATAAAATCAGAAAATATAAAATCTTACTCAGTTTCAAAATACTAATTCTACAAAATTAGAGAGATACTGTTAAATTTTTGTTTTTGTTTTTATGAAAAAGTTGTGGGAGTTTCAGGGGACTGCAACCTGAATACAAATCAACAATATGACATAGTAACCAGAAGAAGTAATTCAAACTTATGCCCCTCTGAGAGGAATGAAGCACACAAAAAGAATCTAGGTGTCCTTCGTAATTCCATACTTTTTCTCATCTCACTATATCCAATCTCTTGTCAAATCTTTTTGATTTTACCTTAGGAATATCTCTTATTTGTTCCCTTCTCTCTAAGACAGTCATTACCCTTGGTATAGGCCCTTATTATTTCATGTCTGACCTTCTTGTTGGTCTGTCTTCCTCAAGTTACCACCCACTCCAATCCATCCTCCATTCAGCTGCCAAATTGATCTTCATAAAATGCAATTCTGACCATTTCATCCTTCCCCCCTCCCCCCATTCAATGAATTGCAGAGGTTTCTTATTACTTCCAGATTCAAGTGCAAATTTTCCTGATTTTTCAAGCCCTACATAAGCTGGCCCTTTTCTAACTTTCCACTCTTCTTACTGTCCTCCATATAACTCTTTAATGATGTGACAATGGTCACCTGGTTATTCTTTATACCTGACTTCTGATGATGCCAGACATTTTCTTTTTTTTTACATTTTTAAAATTTATTTGTTTATTTTTCATTTTTAACATTCATTTCCACAAGATTTTGAGTTCCAAATTTTCTCCCTATCTCTCTCCTCCCTCACCCTAAAACACTGAGCATTCTGATTGCCCCTTCCCCCAATTTGTCCTCCCTTCTATCACACCCCTCCCTTCCCTTATCCCCATCTTCTCTATTTTCTTGTAGGGCAAGACAGATTTCTATACCCCATTACCTGTATTTCTTATTTCCCAGTTGCATGTAAAAACAATTCTCTACATTCATTCCTAAATCTTTGAGTTCCAACTTCTCTCCCTTCCTCCCTCCTCACCCATCTCACTGAGAAGGAAAGAAATTCAATACAGGCTATACACATGTAGTTATACAAAACACTTCCATAATAATCATGTGAAAGACCAACTATATTTCCCTCCATCCTCTCCTGCCCCGCTTTTATTCTATTCTCTCTTTTGACCTTGTCCTTCCCCAAAAGTGCTTACTTCCAATTACTCCCTCCTCCCATTTTCTCTCCCTTCTATCATCCACTCATACCCCACTTATCCCCTTCCCCACTACTTTCCTGTAGTGCAAGATAGATTTTCATATCAGATTGAATGTGCATGTTATTCTCTCCTTAAGCCAAATGTGATGAGAGTAAGCTTCACTTTTTCCCTCTCATGTCCCCCCTTTTGAAAACCTTTTCTTTGCCTCTTTTATGAGAGATAATTTGTCCCATTACATTTCTCTTTCTCCTCCCAATATGTTCCTCTCTCATCCCTTAATTTTATTTTTTTAGATATCCAACTACCCAAATACTGAGAAAAGTCTCAAGAGTAACAAATATTATCTTTCCATGTAGGAATGTAAACAGTTCAACTTTAGAAAGTACCTTGTGATTTCTCTTTCCTGTTTACCTTCTCATGCTTCTCTTGATTTTTGTGTGTGAAAGTCAAATTTTCTATTCAGCTCTGGTCTTTTCATCAAAAATGCTAGAAAGTCCTCTATTTCATTGAATGACCATTTTTTATACTCAGTTTTTCTGGGTAGATGATTCTTGGTTTTGATCCTAGTTCCTTTGACTTCTGGAATATCATATTCCAAGTCCTTCTATCCCTTAATGTAGAAGCTGCTAGATCTTGTGTTATCCTGATTGTATTTCCCACAATACTAAAATTGTTTCTTTCTGGCTGCTTGCAATGTTTTCTCCTTGACCTGGGAACTTTGGAATTTGGCTACAAAATTTCTAGGAGTTTTCTTTTCAGATCTCTTTCAAGAGACAATTAGTGGATTCTTTCAATACCTATTTTGCCCTTTGGTTCTAGAATATCAGGGCAGTTTTCCTTGATAATTTCATGAAAGATGATGTCTAGGCTCTTTTTTTTTATCATGGCTTTCAGGAAGTCCCATAATTTTTAAATTGTCTCTCCTGGATCTATTTTCCAGGTCAGTTGTTTTTCCAATGAGATATTTCACATTGTCTTCTATTTCTTCATTCTTTTGGTTTTGTTTTGCAATTTCTTGGTTTCTCATAAAGTCATTAGCTTCCATCTGCTTCATTCTAAGTTTTAAAGAACTATTTTCTTCAGTGAGCTTTTGAACCTCCTTTTCCATTTGACTAAAACTGCTTTTTAAAGCATTCTTCTCCTCATTGGCTTTTTGGACCTCTTTTGCCATTTGGGTTAGCCTATTTTTAAAGGTGCTATTTTCTTCAGCATTCTTTTGGTCTCCTTTAGCAAGGTGTTGACCCACTTTTCATGCTTTTCTTGTATCACTCTCATTTCTCTTCCCAATTTTTCCTCCACCTCTCTTACTTGATTTTCAAAATCTTTTTTGAGCTCTTCCATGGCCTGAGACCACTGCATATTTTAGTTTTAGATGTACAAGCCTTGACTTTTATGTCTTTCTCTGATTGTATGCTTTGTTTGTCCTCATCTGAAAGGATGGAGAAAAATACTTGTTCACCAAGAAAGTAACCTTCTATAGTCTTATTTTTTCCCCTTTATGGGCATTTTCCCAGCCAGTTACTTGACTTTTAAGTCCTTTGTCAAATGGAGGATACTCTAGGGACCTGTAAGTTCTCAGTTCCTCCAAGGTGGCACAATCAAGGGAGAGGAGTTTATTTCTCATCTGTCCTGTGCTCTGGTCTGGGAGCAACTATAAGCCTTTCTGCCCAAGATCTACGAGTAGAGTTCCCTGTCCACAACCACCTCCAGCTCCACCATGCCAGAGCTCCTCCTCATCCCAGGACTGCCACTCAGGGATGAGAACCCAATCAGTTGCTTGATTCCCTAAGGTCTTTAGGCTGAGGGCTCCAGAAGGGGATGCTACCACAGTGACTTCCACCACCTTGGTCTGGGGCTAGGGGCAGACCCTGCTCCCTTCTCACTGAGGTGAAAGAGCTTTCTCACTGACCTTTGAAGCTGTCTTTGGCATTTGTGGGTTGAGGAATCTGGGAATTGCAGCTGCTACCCATGATTCTGCCTATCCTTCCCACACCATGTGGCCAAGGCTTTGTTGTGCTCCCCTCCAAGCTGCGTGAGATAGATGTTACCTGTTGGCCTTCCAGGCTGCCTTGGGCTGGAAATCTCTTTTGTTCTGTTGTTTTGTGGCTTCTGCTGCTCTAGAATTTGTTTAGAGTCATTTTTACAGGTATCTTATGGGCTTTGGGAGTAGAGCTAGAGCAGGTCCATCCTTCTGCTCTTCCACCTTGGCTCTGCCCCCCACAAATCCCAACTCCAGGCATTTTCACTTACTTTCCTCAGTGCCTATAATGCTCTTCTTCCTCATCTCTGCCTCCTGTCCATATCCTCTATGAACAGAGGGTCATACTAGGAGATGTATTAGCTCTTTGCGCTCCTCACATATGACATCATCTCTCATTTCTGTACCTTGGCACTGGGTGTCCCCCACAGCTAGAACACTGTACCAACTCACCTCCACTTTTCAAAATTCCTGTTTTTCTTCAAGGCTTAGATTAATTGATACCTTCTGCATGAGGCCTTTCTTGGTCCCTCCCTCCCTCCACCCACCAGCTTCTAGTGCTCCCCACCCCACCCCCAAAGTTATCTTGTATATATATATATATATATATATATATATATATATATATATATATATATATATATATGTACGTATATACCTCCATCTCTATATCTATTTGTTATTCCATACTCTTATTCCATCACCTCTCTCTGGAATTTTGATTGATTAATTCTTAAGTCTTTCAGAGTTGTCCTTACAAAATTGCTGTTATTGAATGAATGGTTCTCCTGATTCTGCTTACTTCACTTGCATCGATTTTTAACTCTTTCCATGTTTCTCTAAACCTATCCCTTCATCATTTCTTAAAGCACAAAAGTATTCCGTCACATATATAAACCATAACTTGTTTGATCCTTCTCCAAATTATAGGCATTCTCTGTTTCCAAATCTTTGCAGCCACTAAAAGAGCTGTTATGCATATTTTGGATCATATGGATCCTTTTCATCTTTCTTTGATGTCTTTGAGATATAGACCTAGTAACAGTATTGCCAGGTGAAAAGATATGTTCAGTTTATTTACTTTTGCAATACAGTTCCAAATTACTTTTCTGAAGGGCAAGACCAGTTCATGGCTCCACTGACAGTTTATTAAACATGCACTCTCTAGCATTTATCATATTCTTCTTTTGCTAACTTTGCTAATTTGATGGGTATGAGGTAGAACCTCAGATTTATTTTAATATGTATTTCTCTTATTTTCAGTGATTTAAAGTTTTTTCCCAAATAGTTATTGATAGTGTGGATGTATTCCTCTAAAATTATTTATATCCAAATCATCAGTTGGGAAGTGGGTCTTACTCCTATAAGTTTGAATCAGTTCCTTATATTTCTTAGAGACGAGACCATTCTCAGAGAAACTTGCTATGAAAATTGTTTTTTTTCCAATTTACCTGCTTCTTTTCTAAATTTGCCTGCAATGCAGTCATTGACTGACTGATATTTTATGCGGCGCTCCATGGTTGGCCCACCTTCCCTTGAAGTCTTTTACACTACTCGTTACATGGAAGCCATTCTTTTGGGTTACATGCAATTCTTCTGAGATCTGACATTCCAGTATTTGCAGCCATGCAGGAGAATTGGTATGAAAAAATCAACATAAATGACAATAACCAACATGAGGTCATTGGAAGGGCTGTGGAATTTCCCAAATGCTTTCCAGACAGCTATTTTCCTTCTATTCAGTTCTGGATCCAGAACTCCATCCATCTGAAGTTCCTTGCTGAAGACGTGGTACTGACAGATTAACTGAATGGGCTGTTCATCCAACTTTCTGTCATAATCTAGACAATATGTATCCTTTGACCATATGGCTTTTATTCTGTGGATCAGTGGGCCAATGTCTTTTGAACAGCCATGAATCTCATGGAAAAGGTTCTATAGTGTCCTGATGCCTAGTGCAATCAATGCAATGTCATCCACCAGCTGGAGTATTTAGAGAATCTTCCTAGCTACAGAGAATCCCTCTACCACTTGACCTTTGAGAAGAGCTTCCTCCAAGACACCAATGAACACTTTTAGCAAATATGCTTCCTTGCTTTATGTCTCTCTTGGTAATTGACAACCAGAAGATTATTTAACACTGTGATTATATCTAGCCAGTAAATAAACATTTGTTAAGTACCCAACAGGTGTAGGCATTGTGCTAAGGGGAGAAGATAACAAAGAATCATGTAAGATTGAAGTCATCTTTTTGAAGGCTGAATTTGTTCCATTGAGTAAGAAATTAACAAAGCAATAAAAGCAGTGGGAATTTATATTTGTTGCATTATTCAGTCAACGGTATGACTGAAGATATGGTCTGCTACAGAATGTCATCTATGAGGAAACTACAGATTTTTTTCTCATATTTCATCAAGAATATCCTTGACATGCATAGGTCATCCTTAGGAAGATTTTATAAAGAGGAGGAAGTAGGCATGTGGTCTACTTTCCTCTGATGGTAACGGTAGTATATGGGTTTTGACTTGGATTTTTTCTGTTCATTCATTGACTTTTCTGACTACAAGACACCTTCAAAATCACTGTCAATTGTGTTGCCTTTATTATAGATTTTCTCTGTAGCTGTTTGGTCAGATGAAGCTACTCTTCCTGACTATTTTTCCAAGTGCTACTTAGCATAATGGAGACTGAGGTGTTGGAGTCCAAATGTGGTGGTTCTACGGTTATTGCTAATGAGGATAAGCTGCCACAGAAATGCTGACAGATCTGTTCTATTTCACAACTATGTGTTGCCTCCCTTTCTGCTTTAATCTATAAATCAGCTCAGGATGACATGGTTTTATTGGGTCTCAAGCCAAGTTTTTGGCAGGCTTATTTTTCCCTTCACTGTTTTTTGAGGTGATACTGTTCATATTCTTTCATCAATTGAATACATTATGTTTTGCAAAAGTGTCTTTGTCTTCTAAATTCATGATGGCTCTGAGTGTGATGCCTCTCTGCCTGGCAAGGAGATAAGGAGCTTTCTCAATGAGATAGTTTGGGGCTTTATTGATTTCCTCATGGCAACTGTTACATCTGTTGAACTTTTGTAAGAAATGGTGATAATCAGTGTCAATATCTTTATTTTTAAGAGTTCATAGCTTATTCATGGTAGGGTTGGAGATGGTAGGACATAGTGTCATCTTTCTATCTTTATCCTTTGTGCTAATTTAATATTAATTTGATCATTAACTAGTCAACAATCAGCTTGCACATAAACAGTCAGTTCTGAATTTCCAAGATAGCAACCTATTGTTTCCTATTGGTTAAGACAGCCTGTCTCTCTCTTCTCTCTTCTCTCTTCTCTCTTCTCTCTTCTCTCTCCCTCCCTCTCTCCCTCCCTCTCTCTCTCTTTCTCTCTCTCTCTCTCTGTGTCTCCTTCTCTCTCCTCTTCTCTCTCTTCTTTCCTTTTCTATTTCTTTTCCTTCCTCTCTTTTCTTGGTTTTATTTTTTTTGGTGAGGCTGTTTCCTACTCATCATATCCAGTGTCTTCTAATTCTCTCCTCAAAGAAAATTTGCTTGATACACAGGCCTGAGGCTGCTGAGTTACCCACAAGTCTTTGATCTTTTTTATTTCTTAATCCTATACCACATTTGCCAAGATATTTTTCACATTTTCTCTGGTTCCTTCCTTCACATTGAAGTCACCAAGTAATAAGGTAGATATTGACCTTGGAGAATTTTGTGTGTGTGGTGTGTATGTGTGCATGTGTGTGTTTAAAATTTCTTAGCTCCTCTGCAAATGATGTTTCTGCACTTAGGCTGAAACTGGCTTCGTGCTGATCCCCTATGCCCAACCTGAATACTTCAAGGCAAGGTGACTCTTTGATAAAAGGTTAAATAAGATTGATCCAAACACTGACCCCTGGGATATCCCCCATTGGTGACACTCTTTCATCTAGAAAAATATTTCTCTTTATCATCACATTTTGTTTAGTCTTATGGGATCATAGCTCTACATCTGGAAGGGACTTCATCCTTTATCTATAGTATTTAACATTACTTCCAAACCCACACAAATTCACCTACTTTAAAAAGCAAACCAACGTTTGCTGTGAAAACTTCTGGTGAAGTTTCTCCTAAAAGGAGAAAATAAACCTCATACATTCAGCTTCAATTTACCTCCCTCTTATTTCTGTTTGGTTGTTTTTCAGACATGTCTGACTCTTTGTGACTCCATTTGGGGTTTTCCATTTCCTTCTGCAGCTCATTTTACAGATGAGGAAACTGAGGCAAATAGGGTTAAATGACTTGCCTAGGGTCACATAGCTAGTAAGTGTCTGAGAACAGATTTGAACTCAGGAAAATGAGTCTCCCTGGCTTTAGACCCAGTATACTGTTCACCATTCCAGCTAAGTTGCCCTTCTTGTAAGTCATTCTAATTTCTTTCAGAGTCCATTGTCTGAAATACAAGGTTCTCTGTAACTTGTCACCTCTATGGGGTTTAGCCTTTTCTCATACTATTTCCCCCATGTGTCCTGTGCTCTAGTTAAACCAGATTTATTTCCCCATTCCCTTTCTATCACCCACCTCTGAGCTTTTGCTCATCCCATTCCTTCAGTCTGGAATGTCCTTTCTATTCCCTGTTGAATTCCTACATATCATTATAAAGTCTTTCTCAAATCTGATCTCCTCTGTTAGTCAGTCAGTCAAGAAATACTAATTAAGCATCTACTATGTGCCAGGGACTATGCTAAAACACTGGGAATACATACAAAGGCAAAAAAAAAAATCTCAGGGAGGGAGTTCATTGTCTAATGCTAATAGAGGAGGCAACATGAAAACAGCCACTTGTGATGCAGGATCAATGGGGAATCATTTTAGAGCAAAGGCCCTAAGATTAAGATAAACTGGGAAAGGCTGTTTCAGGTGATGGGACCAGGAGATGGAGATGAGGAGTGAGAGCATTCCAGGCATGAAGGACATCCAGTTAAATATCTCAGTCAAGAAACAGAGTGCTGTGAGTGAGGCACTATAAAGAGGTATGTATCACTGACTTACAGAATAAGTAGAAGTGAGTAAAGTATAAAAAGACAGGAAAGGTAGGAAGAGACAAGGTTATGAGGACCTTAACAGTCAAACAGGGGAATTTACATTGATTCCAGAGGTAATAGGGAACCATTAGAATTTATTGACTAGCGGGGAGGTGATGTGATCAGACTTGAGATTTAGGAAGATCAATTTAACAGCTGAGAGAAAGGTGGGTTGGACTGGGGAGAGACTTGAGGTACAGAGACCAACCAGCAGGTTACTGCGATAGTACAGATGTGTGTTGATGAGGGCCTGCACCAGGGTTGTGCTATGTTAGAGGAGAGAAGGGACCTATAGGAGAGATGTTACAATGGTAAAATAAAATAGGACTTGGCAACAAATTGGACATGGCAGGGGTCGGGAGGATGAGAGAGGATGAGGAGTCAAGGATGACATCTAGGTTGTGAGCCTGGGTGACCCAAAAGATGGTAGAACCCTTGATAGTAATAAGGAAGTTAGAAAGAGGGGAGGTCTGGCGAGGAGAGAGAAAATCAATTTAATTTTTGTCATGTTGAATTTAAGATATCTTTGGGGCACTCAGTTTGAGATGTTTAATTGTCAGTTGGAGATATAAGACTAGAGGTCAGGATAGAATTTAGGACTGGACAAGAAGATCTGAGAGTCATATGCATAGAAATGAAAATGAAAATCATGGAAGCTGATGAGATCAACAAGTGAGCTAGTACAGAAAGAGAATAAAAGAGGATCCAGGACAGAACCACATGGGCATATCTGGGATGAAGAGCAAACAAAGCAGACAGAGAAGAGACAGTCAGGCAAGACCCAGGAGAGAACAGAATGATCAGAACCTTGAGAGAATCTAGGAGAAGAGGGTAAGTGATAGTATCAAAGTTTACAGAGAGATCAAGAAAGGTGAGGACTGGGAAGAGCTCATTAGATTTGGCATTTGAGAGGTCATCATAAGTTTGGAAAGAACAATTTCAGGTGAGTGAGTAGAGTGGAAGCCAGACTGTAGACAGGTAAGAAGAGAATAGGAGGAAAGGAAATGGAGGGACCTAATGTAGAAGCCTATCCAATCTTTTCTCTTGGCAATTATTTTTCTTCTTCTTAACCTCATATACAACTTTGTGTCATGATATAATTCACTGATTCATTCTCTAATTCACTTATCAGAAAAATCTTTAGCATTATGGTTATCTATAACCTTTTCCTTCAACTAGGCTATATGTTTCTTTGAGTACAAGGACCATGCCTTGTCTAAACTTCAAATGACCTGACTCATAGGGCTTGGCATATAGACAGTTTCTAATAGATGTTGAAACAAATTCAGTTAAGATTCATACGACCCAACCAGAACTATGGTTCAAAGGCACAGTAGAAGCCCCTGAGATCTTGATAGGACCGACCCCAAACTGCATAATCTTATGTATCTCTTCTTCATAAAAACTATCCATGTTTCCCTCAGTACCTTGTCCGGTTCTCTAAAATGCAAACATCTGAATTCAGCTAGGTCCAGATTAATGTTAATAATGAGTCCCATGAAGTGGTTGCATTATTCAGATTCATAGTGCATATTTCCATTGAGCTGGAACCAATTACAATAGTTTACATAATTATAACTTTGAATTGTGCAAATTTGAATATATGCCACCACTTTATGGGATTCATTATTTACACCAATTGGAACCTAGCAGTATATTAATAGGTTTTATATAGGAGTAGATTTTCCCAAATATTAACTCCAGAATCTCTCAACCCAGAAACCACTGTTCCTATCATATGCAATAAAATCTTCTGTATTTAGTTCCACCCACCACAGTGATTCTCTGTCTCTATGTTATGTCGGGATCAGTTGAAAGAATCTGGTATGTTGATCCTGGAGAAAATAAGCCTTTAGGGGAAAAAGGGAACATAATGATTGTCTTCAAGTATTTTAAGGGCTGCCATTTAGAGGAGAGATAATATTCGTTTTGTCAGACTCCAGAAAGTAGAGCTAGAACCAAAGTTCAGAAATTGCAGGAAGAAAAATAAAAAACAAAACTTCACAACAATTAGAGTTGTCCATGAGTAAAACGGATAATGAGTTCCCCATCAGTTGGAATGTTCAAGCAATGATTGAATGAATATTTGTTGCTGGTGTTATGATAAGAATTCCTGGTTATATAGGAGTTGAATTAGGTATCTGTTGCGGTCCCGTCCAATTCTAAGGTTTTGTGATTCTTTGATTCTTATCATATTATTTTGTTATTATCAATTTGGCTTATTGTCATTGTACTACCATTGGGAGTCTATGCTTACTTCAATGATGCTGGGAGCAAGCTGTCAATATCCATGTCTTCCATTTCTTATTAGTTCCTTCCCTGTCAGCATCATCAGTGCCTCCCCCAATACCTTGTCAGTTTTCTGCACTCATCTATTTCATAAATTCTTCTTAGCTAACAAACTAGGCATCTCTGAATTTCTTTTACCCAACCAATACCTTTCATCTAAGGAGTGCAGAGGACTAAAGGAAAAGGGAGACTTGGTTTCTGGAAGCATTTACCTCACTTTTCATAATCACAGTCTTTCTGTATTCATAGAAAAATGAGACAACAACCTGAGCTTATTTGAATATTTATAGTCTTTTTGTTTTCTATAAATATTGAAATCTGGTCATTATCTTTGGGATTGTTAGAAATGAAGAAGAAATTAAAATGGGGAAGGTCACTCACTTATTAAACTTCATGAGAGATAGAATGCTTGCTAAGGGAAGATTCTTGATGAATATTTTCCACTCATCTTTCCAAGGCATTTACCCTCCCCCACATTCCCACAGCTTTGAGAATTCAGAGTGAAGCTGCCCAGAGGCTCATTCTGTTGATGCTGGAATGTACTGGAGTCTCCAGAAATAGAAAAGTATGAAAAGTACTGAAAAGTCAAGAAAATGGTCTTCCATTCATCCTGGCAGGAATTAGTCACGCAGAATTTTCCTGAAATTACCACAAGGAACAAGATGTGGAGTTAAGAAAGGTTATGTTGGTGGTATAGGGGCCATGCACAATGGTTTAGTCACTTTTCAGTTGTGTCCAGTTCTTCATGACCCTGTTTGGGGTTTTCTTGACAAAGGTACTGCAGTGGTTTGCCTTTTCCTTCTCCAGCTCATTTTGTAGTTGAAGAACTAAGACAAACAGGGTTAAGTGACTTGACACAGCTGGTAAGTATCTGAAGCTGAATTTGAACTCAAGTCTTCAGGACTCCAGACCCAGTGCTCTACCCACTGTACCATCTAGCTTCTTCCTCTTTCATATCACTTGCTTTTTAAAGTGTATATTAAATTTAAGGAGGCAATACCAACATCGCCCTGCTTGTGTGTGCCTACTTTTGAACTTCCTTTTCTTTCCATATATATTTTTTAAAAACAACTTTTCATTGGTGTTCTTTTTTTTCCCCTGGGTCATTATCATTACACACCCTCTCTCTCCCACAACTCACCCCTTCACAATAAAAGCCGTTGCTTATAGCCGAAAACCCCAGTCATGACAAATTCACACATTGCTCCTGTCTGAGACTATATATCTAATTTCGTACCTCTAGTCCTTCATGTCTCTGCCAAGAAGTGTGAGGAGTGTTCCATTATTAGCCTTCAGAAGTCATTAAGGGTCAAACTTCTAATGCCTTTCAAAGTTGTTTTCCTTTATATTATTTTAGTCATTCTATACATTGTTCTGTATTTACTTACTTCACTCTGGGTCAGTTCATACAAATCTCCTCAGGCTTCTCTGAATCTATCCCTTCCATTATTTCTTCCAGTTGATAATATTCTATTACATTCATGCAACAAGTTGTTCAGCCATTCCTCAGTTGATGTGCATACGGTTTACTTCCAATTCTTTGCTATGACATGAAGTGCTGGGATAAATATTTTCATACATATTAGACTTTTCCCTCTCCTCTTGACCTCTGTGGGATCCTATTCCTAGTATTAAAATTATAAGGTATGTACAATTCAGTGAATTTGAGGGGTATGGTGTCAAATTGTCTAAAGGTTGCTCAATGGACAGTTCCAACAGCCATCCCTGTTGTGTACCTGTCCTTCCATGACTCTCCTACAATGGTCATTTTTCTCATCTGTTGTTGCTCAGTCATTTTTCAGTCATGTCCAACTCTTCATGACCCGATTTGGAATTTTCTTGGCAAAGACACTGGAGTGGTTTGCTGTTTCCTTCTCCAGAGGCAAACAGGGTTAAATGACTTGCCCAGGATCACACAGCTCATAAGCGTCTGAATCTAGATTTGAACTCAGGAAGATGAATCTTCTGGCTTCAGGCCCAGCATTTTATCCACTGACCCACCCAGCCAGTCCTCCTCAATTTTACTTTTGCCAGTCTTCTGGGTGTATATCCTTATTCAAAGATGTGAATGACTCACACTCTCTTAACCCTCCTAGGAGTATTTGCATTTTGAAAGAGGAGCCCTTATCCAAATGCATCCCTCATTGGAATGATTCCAAGAAGTATGACAAGATGGTATTTAGACTATGGGGAGGGGCAGGCTTTGGGGGCACAAGGCTCATCTTGAAGTCTCTTGCAGTACATTATGCAGAAGCCAGCTCTCTGAGGCCTCATCATTTGGCTCTTTGTCCATCTCTCATACCTTGTCTTGGAGACAGCAGGGCTAGAAAAATTTCCAGGGAGCCTCATTTTTTTTTTTTTGAGAAATCTCTCTTTTCCTAGTCACCTATTTCTATTTCTAAGCTCAAACAGAAGATTGGGGCTTGGAATAGCCATTTGCAAATCTCCTTATTAAATATAATCTTTTCCCCAGGGCAGACCAAGAGAGATATACATACATACATACTACACACATATATACATGAATACATATGCATGTATGTGTATGTATGTATGTGCATGTAATTTCATTTGTATATTTCATTCACATATGAAATAACATTACATTATACATAGTATACATATTATATATACATATACATCTCTATGTGATTAAGTTTGGGTTTGGAAATATAAGTATTCAGTAATCAAACATGGTGTGTTTGCAGGGACCCCATTTAGTTAGCACTCAGGCTATGCCATGTGTAATTTATCAGATACAAGGAGCGGTGCCCTGATGGAGAGAGGAAGGGGTGGGGGTTGACAGGGTACATTTAAACACTCATAAACTGTTGCAAACCACCTCATTCTCCCTGTTTAATAAATAATTTCCCAACATGACCACTGTCCTTTCCTCTTCTCCCTGGCGGATGATGGAGATGATGTAAGTGTCAAGAGTCCAAGAGACAGCATGATTATTCCCAGTCCAGAGTCATGCAAAGTTCACATCTGTACTGGCCAGCAGCAAACAATGTATTTGACTGGTAAACCAAGCAAAGAGGAGTTGGAAACCAGGTCCTGGGAATGGGCTGGGGAGAAGAGCATACCCACAGGAGGTAGAAAGCAAAGATGCCAACAGAACCATTTTGCTAAGTGATTTACTGATTTATTTTTTTCTTCCTTATTCATTCTTCTCTCAACTTTTACTCATACCAGGAGTACCCTAGTACAAAAATGTGTGGGTAATGGAGCTGGGATCAGAAAGAAAAAAAGCAATAATCTCTTCTTGAGAACCCTATCTCCCCCATATGGTCTTGCTAATGGCTTCCCACAACGGGGGAACACTGGCCGCCATTTTCGTTTGCTGGGTTTTGTCTCTTACTGGGAAATCAAAGATGAGATCTAGTGAGTTTTTGGAAAGGTAGCCATAGTTTAATTTCTTTTCCACAGTGAAAAGCTCATCTCAAAGGAGAGTTCTGTAGCCTCCAGCCCTTGTAATCCCATACCTATCTGGGAAGCCCAGTGAGCCCTGTGGAACTCTAACTTAGAACCTCCTTCAATGCCAGCCTCTCTCCTCATCTCCCACAGCATTTGCTCACATCCAAATTGATTCTAGAGAATGGAAACAAGATTGGCAGCCAGTCAGGCACATGCAATCCAACTGTATTTTTTATTTGCTGATGAGGACAACTGGAAAACATGTGAGATGCTGGAAGATGGATACTGTCCTTTTCTACCACTTATCGTTCAAGTCCCCTTCTTTATCTCTCACACTCCCTCAAGGCTGTGTTCTCTGGTCCTTTTGTGATTCAGTCAGCTAACATCATGGTAGGACATTGCATAACCCCCCTTTTTGCCTCAGTTTATTATCCCTGAAAACAGGGATAATCATCATAATTAAGTTAGGTAAACCCACAGAGGGGTGGAAGAAAGAATAATAATTAACGTTCAGAAAATGTTTTGAGCCCTAGAGTGGAAAAGCTCTGTTGGAATAGAGTGGAGACTGGGCAGATAATTACCTCCTTAACTTAAAATGTCTATCTTTCAATCACCACTTGTCTCAGAATTGAGAAAAAGGTGTTGCAACCCACTGATAATCTTCATATTATTCCTCTTCAGGACAAGGGTTACACGTACTTTATTGAAAGTTAAGTACCCAAATGCACGTCACTCCTTTCCAAATACTGTAAATTCTAATCATGGCTATAACCTTGTGGGGGTAATTGACAGTAACTCAAATCGTCCTTCCTCCTGCTTTAATGACGACAATAGCTTCTGTAATCATTTTGTTGGTATGCTTGAGTGCTTCAGATTTATGATGTGCAGGGGTCTCATTTCCAGCCCCTGCTTGAGACCATCTTGCTGGCTGGCAAAACTAGAAGGGAAAACGCCAACCTGTACTGGGCAGACTTAAGATATTCTAGTCACATAGCCGGGAAAGAAGCCATAACCCCTGTGCATTGTTACAAAGGGAGCGTTTCATTTTGTTTTTGAAATGCTGTTATTATACTCAGGAAATCTGCAAAGAAGCCTTGACAGAGCATGATCAAATACCTGAATTGGAGACTCAACAACATTTACTTAGCAAATGACATTTTAGTGCTGAAAGTCAAATTTGCATACTAATTAAACTCTCCCTTTAAAACATTTAGACTTTTGGCCTCCCTACCTTCCCACAGTAACAAAGATTATTATTTTTTATTCTCTCCTGTCAAAAAGAGCCTGCTCTGTAAGGTGCTGGCCAGATAACACCTTCCATGAGACTTTCCTTCCCTTTCAGGTGGCCAACACCGGGCCAATGTGATGCTGGAGGACAAAGTTTCCACTGCTGAAGAAACAAATTTCAGTCCTTCCCTCCTCACCTAATTTTGGAACATAAAAGAGGGGGAAGTTTTCTCTCTTTTTTTTTTTCTTTTTTGAGACATCACAATGGACTTGAGCCACATCTAAGAGGATCATTGCTCCTGCCCTTTGGGAAGCAGGAGGAGGTCTGTCTGGATTCTCAGAACTAGCCACCCAAGGTCTTCCCATCCCCACCCTCCGGCTTGGCTAAATAGGTTACAAAAGATGTTTTTGAGCTAGGCTATAAATAAATGAAAGACTTTCTTCTTCCTCTTTGGGGAGCCCCTCCCAGGCTACATGGTCTCCAGGCCAAACTCGTCACCCTGGCTCTTCATACTTAGGTAAGCTGGGTACTGGAACTGGGCCAATGTCCCCAACTGGAGCACCAGCTTCTCTCTCCATGCCAGATAGGAGATTAAAATAAAGAAACCCTGAAGCTCTAGTCCCCATTAGAATATAAACTTCTTGAGGGCAGGGTCCACATTTTTGCCTTTCTTTGTATTTCCAATGTTTAATAAATGTTTATTGACTGAAAGACTGATGGTAAAGTTGAGTTTTGGAAGGAGATAACCAAGAGAGTTTTCTACGGTGCAGTAGCACAGATTTTCAGGGAGTATGGTTATGGGGGAGTACCTAAGTCTGAATACTTACTCTAGGGACAGTTTAATGCATTAGGCTGCAGTTTAAGCCACTAAAAGTCTTAGGCACAGCCAACATCATCTCAAAGCTGAGTATCAATGACATTCTCACATGGTCGGCCACAGCCACATCCTGGACTATATCTTCTGAGACTTCTTATTCCTTCAGTCATATCTCTGTCAAAAGTTAGAGTCAGCTAAGGGTGCGATGGATGGACCACTAGATCTAACCCAGCCTCAGACACTTGCTAGCTGTGGGACCATGGGCAAGTCACTTAACCTCTGTTTGCCTCAGTTTCCTCATCTGTAAAATAGGGATAGTAATAGCACCTACCTCTCAAGGTTGCTGTGAGGATAAAATGAGATAATATTTGTAAATCATTTTGCAAAACATGAAGATCTACATTAATGCTTATTATTATGATTAGTTGAAGGATCTTTGATGCCAGAAGATATGGGGTTCTGATACAAGTTCCATAACCTGACTTCTCCCTAACCTTGTCTCTTGCTGTCATTCTATAACCATCCAATCTGCCTCCCCTCTGTCATTGCCTTTACCTGGAAAAGCTTCCTCTGATGTCCCTGCCTTAGTCATCTTTCAAAAGTCCAAGTCAGATCTCACCTTCTTCATGAAATCTGCTGTATTCCAATCCTCATTCTTTCAAAAAAAAACCCCCCCAAAACAAAAAACAAACCCACAGAATTTTCTTTGAATACCCCTTAACTTATCACTGTATGGCAGTGTTGCTATTACACTTTTGTTGTTTCACATGTGTATTCCTTGAGTTCCCATTCAGAGAGTAAAGTCCTAGAGGGTAGAAATGATGTCTCATAGGATGTTAGAGTGAAAGACAAAAGGGATCTTCAATTTTATCTGGTCCAAACTCCTTAATTTTACTACTGAGAACAATAAAACTGGAAAAGGTTTCGTGGCTCAACCCATGTGGCACAGGCAATATCAGAGGCAGGATCTGAACCCAGAATCTGACTCCACATCCAGCACCCTTTCCACCAAGTCATGGTCCTTAACCCATAGGTATGCACATAATAGCTGCTCAATAAATACTTATTCATTGATTGTTCATATTATATTTTGTCAAAAGTCAGAGTTACGGCTACATGATAATCTAAATATATATTTGAATATATAAAATATAAATATATTTGTTATTTATAATTAATGTACTTATCTATTTGAATATGTAATGTTTATATTCAATATTATATTAATTATATATAAAAAGCTATGGCATAATAGTAATCATATTATAATCATTAACTCTTATAATGCAGATATTTGCCAAAGTGATTGGAGCATAATGTCCTGTTCATGTAACCGCCTTACTCAATAAACTCCAATGGCTCTTTATTGCCTCTAGGATAAAATACAAACTCTCAGCTTAACTGTTAACGGGACCCAAACTATCTTTTTGGCTTCATTCGATGGGAATGTTCTTCCTTTACTCTGCTATCCAGATCAATAGGTCTTATTTCTGTTCCTTGCACATGGGCCAGTCCACTCCTCATCTCACTGACTTTAGATAGATGGTCTGTCCCCTATTCCTAAAATGTACTACCTCCTCACTACTGCCTTATAGAATCTCTTCTTTCCTTCAAAACCCAATTCAGGCGCTGCCTTCTTTCTACATGAAGCCTTGCCTGATCCTCCCCTTCCTGACAGCTAATGCCCTCCTTCCCTAACTACACTGTCTTTAACTATTTGTTTTTATTCTCTCTATATTTCTTCTCAGTACATCAATGTGTATATTTGTCTCTCCTTTAGAATATAAGCTCCTTGAGAGTAAGGATTGTTCCACTCTTAGCATCCCTATTGTCTGACCTTCTAAGCCATCATAACAAGCATTAATAAGTGCTTGACTGATTGTTTGACCAATTGATTATTGAGGGATAGCTTACTAACATCAGTCCTTCCAAAGAAGCATGTTTTTGTTGTCTGTGGGCAGAATACAACCCTTCCAAGTTTAAGTATATATTTTTCTTGACTTGCTGTGACCTCCAAAAATTATCACCTGTGATCTGTGATCTTTGACTGGTCCTCAGATCAGTCAGCAGAGGCAACTAGGTGAGATAGTAGATAGAGTGTAAGGACTTAAATCAGGAAGGCCTGATTTCAAATCTGGTCTCAGACACTTCCTAGCAAATCACTTAATCTCTGCTTGCTTCAGTTTTCTCATCTATTAAATGAGGAATAATAATAGTACTTACCTCCCAGGGTTGTTATGAGGATCAAATGAGATAGTAATTGGACAACACTTGGCACAGTGCCTGGAATATAGTAGGTGCTATATAAATGTTAGTAACTATTGCTATTAGCAAATCAACAAGCACTTTGTTAAGTCCTAGAGAGGCAAAGAAAAAATAAAACCAGTAGAATTAGACACACAATCACTAAGTTCCTAAGAGAAGGAAGGAAAGAAAGAATGAAAAAGAAAGAAGGAAGGAAGGAAGGAAGGAAGGAAAGAAAGAAAGAAAGAAAAAGAAAATAAGAAAGAGAAAGAAAGAAAGAAAAGAAGAAAGGAATGAAGGAAGAGAAAGAAGGAAAGAAAAAAGCAAGGAAAAAGAAAGAAAAGAAAGAAGAAAGGAAGGAAGAAGGTGGGAGGGAGAAAAGAAGGAAAAAAGAAAGGAAGAAAGAAAAAGAAATAAAGGAGGAAAAATCGAAAGAAAGAAGCAATCTGCCAGAGTTTGCTATCTGGAGCTAGTACTCGGTGAATCCAGGGTTATTTTCATGCCACAGTGTGACACTGGAAAAGGGCATTAGTAGAGGTCATTGAGATGAGCCATTTGTTATATCAGGTTCAGCATAAAGAAGAACTTCCTAATAATAAAAGAGGTACCATTCAAGAAAATGGATGGCCTTGGGAGACAGATGTCTTCAGGTGGGGGCTGCCAGGTACTCTGTTGGGGGTATAGTTCCTTCAGAGGTGAGTTTGAACCAGATAGCCTAGGAGGTCCCTCTCATCTCTGGGATTATGTGATTCCATAAAGCCCAAAGTATCAGAAGCTTATTCCTGGGCACTTGCTTGATCTGACAAATATTGTTTCTGAACTGAACAGTGGGCTGGCTAACTCTACTCCCAAGGCATGAAGCTGTAGAAATCCCAAGACTCAAAACTATTCCCCTGCCCTCCTGTGTGCAACATTCCTGAGGAGCCCGAGTTCTTTCTTTGTTTCTTAATAGATGCTTAAAAGCATCTATTAAGAATGGCTTGCATTTGAGGGTGGAAATTTTTCTGCGTTTTGTAGCTAATGAAAAACAACTGAGATTCTATTTTGGAAAAATAAAACGCCACAGAAAAAGACACTTCAAACTGCAAAAGCAAATTCATTTTTCCAGACCAGAACTCCAAAACTCACAAATATTGCATTCTTCAATGTAGCGGAACAGATCTTTAGGGCTAGCTCCCAGGCTTCTGGAACAGAACACAATCAGAGTTGGTCAGGGTATCTTTTTGTAACCTCTGGACATTGCTTTTTAGCTACAAAGGCTGATTTTTCTGGCCCTCAAAGAACCTAAGGGTATTGAGGGAAATGGAAACAGAAAGAGAGACGCAAACAAAGCAGAATTTGATTGAAAATGTTCTGGGTTGTGGTATTGAGGATAAGTAGGCAGTAGAAAACTGGTTATTTCAGCCTGTTCACATCAGGGAAAACAATGACAGTTATTCTGAGGGTCAAAGTTGATCTTTAAAACTATCCAATTCTAAGGCCACTCACATCTCTCACACGGAGAGAACCAAAAACTAGCTATTTCTGGAGTAATTTGCTAGGAACTCTGTGTGAGCACAGAAGGGCAGAACCGTTCTCAGGAGCTGGGTGGAGAACATGGGCCAAGAACTGGCCCAGTCTGATACCCCTTCTCCTAAAGGAGCCCTTTGTTCAAAAAAGGAGCCTGGTGGAGGAAGCCTCCAGCAGGCTCATAGTGTGTTGGCACATTGTTTGAGGGCTGCCCTATACCTCTGGGAGCTTTGATATCTCTGGAGGCTATTGAGGCATCAAAAGCATGCCGTCTGATGATGTCAGTGGCAGGAAGGCATACCAACCCTTGGGCTTCGAATCTTAATTATATCTGCTAGCGTCTACAGCTTATAATTATTGATGTTAATTTACAGGGTGATGTTACGCTTCTAGCCTCAAGTTATCTTTTTGGCATGTAAAGCCATGTGTGTGCTCACTCACTGATTGCTATCTTTCATTTTGACCCAATGCAATCAAGGTAAATTTCTGAACTAACTTCGTTTGGGTGTCAGGATGTGCATGGTCTTTCCTACTGTGTGCAGAGCACTGTGCTGAGAGTTGGGATGGAAACAAAGTTTAGGTGAGCTACAGTCTTGGCCCTCATGGAGCTTTTAGGAAGTAAGAGATAGCACCTATGTTAGTACTTTAGGGTTTGCAAATGCTTTACATATGTTATCTCATTTGATTTTCACAATAACCTTGTGAGGAAGATGTAATAGATAATAACCCTCAATATTAGAGGAGTGATATAGCATAGTAGAAAAGTCAGGAGGACCTGGGTTCAAATCCTGCTTCACACACATAGGCTGTGTGACCAAAAACACGCCACTCCTCTCTTTGCCCTAGTCTTCTCATCTGCAAGATGGAGACAATAAAATCTGGAGTGGGTTTTTTTTTTGGTTGAGTCTAAAAGGAGATAATGTGTATAAAGTGTTTTCTAAAACTTAAACAGGTGTGGGAATGTAAAATATTATTATTATATGATAGGTGTTAGTTTATTACCCCTATGCCCGGACCAGACTGCTGGTCTCTAAATCAGGAAGAAATGTAAACATCCACCAGAGTTTCCATTGACTTCACCCTACCCAGACATAGTTCATCATTCCTCATATGAGCTGACCTCAGACCCAGGAAGGCCTGGCTTCAGATTCCATCTCTGACATATATGTGTCCTTCAGTCAGTCACTTTATGTCTCAGAGTTCTAGTTAATTCTCCAAAACTCTAAGTTGAAAAGAATGTACCAACCCCCATTAGCTGAAGGAATTTCCCTACTGAGAATTCCCTATAGTAATGAAATCATGGGTCCAGTTCCTATCTCTATCCCTAAATATGTTAGAGAGATCAGAGCAAAGGCTATATGGGGTCAGGAGCAGGGGGGGGAGGGAAGGCAGCATTTGCATTGGACCTTAAAGAATGGGTAGGAACAAAAAGGACAAAAGAGAAAAAAAAACCATTTAACAACCTTATAAGGTGACTACTTTTAGAAATCCACCTAGCCTTGGCATCATGGTGCTGGGAATAATTAAGAGACTGGCAGTCACAAGGCCAGGCTTCTATCTCAACTCTTAGTTCACTGTGTGACTTTGGATGAGTCCAAGTCACCATGACCAGACTAGATGATCATGAAGGCCTCTCTTTCTGTGATTCTAATGAACATAATCTCACCCACTACATGAACTCCTTTTCAGGACAGGGAGCCTGAGAGTTTAGACAAGTTTATTTGGGAGTATGGGGTAACTTTGGCAAGAGCCGGTCCTTCATAACAAACACTCGCAGATTCTCAGGCTGGATGCCAAGAGCACCACTTTGACTATCAAGTGAATCACTCCCAGGAAGATGGCGAAATCTCTGCAGCACCTGAAGAGTCCCAAATGGTACCCTAACCTCCAAGCCTACATCCCCTCAGGGCAGTGCTGGGGTTGTAAACTGTTGGTTTTCATGTTCGAGGTAATGAGTTCCTACGTGTGCAGGTGTAGCCTTCTAATTGTAGGGCTGTTCATTCTCATCAACCAGTCTTCTCTCTCATGTCAAGTTGTTTTCATAACCCCTCACACTCAGAATTATTCATTATTCAAGAGCAGACTGGGGGTGGGGATGGTTAGAGGGAAGGACAAAGTTGCTGTCATCAAATATTGAAGGCCTGTCATACATTAGAAGGATTAGGCTTGTTCTGCCTGACTCAAAGGGCGAAACCGCAAAGGATGGCTGGACATTCCAGGGTTTGAGCCTCATATAAGGAAGGCCTTCTTAACATTAAGAGCTCTCCAAAAATTAAATGGGCTGTCTTGGAAGGTAATGATTTCCCCATTCATGGATGTCTTTAAGCAGAAACTGGATTACCACTGCAGATTGTTAGAAGACATTCACACCTCAGAGGAAGGGGGAATACCCCTGAGGTCTCTTCCAACTCTGAGATTCTATGATTCATTCATTTAAGCAGAAGATATTTCATCCAGATTAGAGAGAGATGATCTCCTTTCCTTTCACTTTGTCCTCTTTCTTGTCCTCTAAATATTTTAATTAGGTGACTAATTGTTCATCCTATAAACCTAAAGCCAATCTGGATTGTCTCAGAATCAAGTTTCCATCTTGGAGGGTTATCAATAATGATGTCCCCTGGGGATGTCAGAATCTGGCTCATTTCTAGTGCAAATCTCTATGGTCTCAGTTCCCTTGCAAGCTACCAAGCTGGCAAAGCATGGTAAGCAGAAGACAGAACAAGTTTATTGGACCAAAATAAAAAGAATACAAAGAACACTAAAAACTACCTCTCTAATATTGTATATTATAGTTATCTGTGTTTGTGTCCTATTTCAGAACTAAACTGTCAGCTCCAGTTTTGTAGTGGAAAGACCTGGAATTGGGTCTTTGTCAAGTTCTGTCACACATTGACATTATCCTTATTTGTAAAATGAGAGTGTTTGACTTGATGTGACTGCTAAGGTCCCTTACTGGGCCAAGAATCCCCCCAAAGAGGGTTTTCCCCTTCCCCCCCACCCCCTGCAGGGTCCTTTACTCCCACATATTTCCTGCAGACTTACAATACCACTCTGGGGATGACACACTCCTTCTTTCAATGAAGAAAGAACTCAGGGTAGCTAGGGAATCAAGTAATCTACTCATCTGATAAGCTCCCTCTTCCCCAAAAGCCAATATAGTCATTCTAGACCAGTGGTTCTTTACTTAGGGTCTAGTGATAGATTTCAGAAGGCCTATAAAGTTGAATGGGGAAAAAACACATCTTTATTTTCACCAACTTCAAAATACAATTTGGCATTTCCATCAATTATGGATGTAGGAAATAAACCATTATTCTGAGAAAGGGTCTGTAGATTTCACCAGACTGCCAAAAAATTTATCACTGTTCTGGACATACAGAACTTTCCTGAGGAGAGACAACTTGGGGCTGCTAGATTTGACCTTCCCCTGGGCCTGCACAGTCCACATAACTCACGGCTCCAAGTGAGGGTCAATGTCTGAGAATTCTCTTTCATGTTTGAGTTCTGTTCCTCTTAGCTCTTTGATTCCAATCCCACTTCTAGTCTGGGATTCCTAGCCACAATGATCCTTAGGGCTCTCTCTCCCTCTTTCTCTCTCTCTCTCCTTCTCCCTCTCTCTCTTCCTCCCTCTCTCTCTGGCCTCTCTCTCTCTTTCTCTCTCTCTCTTTCTCTTTCTCTCTTTCTTTCACCTCTCTTATCTCTTCTCCTCTACCTTTTTTCTTACTTGACACTCCCTCTGTCTTCTCCTCTCTTTATTCTTTTCTATCTCTTCTCTTTTTTCTCCTTTTCTCTCATCTCTCCTTTTTCTCTCTTCTCTTTTCTCTTCTATCTCTTCTGTTTCTCCTTCTCTCTCTTCCTTCTCTTATATCTCTTCTCTCTCTTTCCCCCAATTTCTTCTCTTCTATCTCTTTTCTCATTCCCTCTTTCCTCTCTTTTCTTCTCTGTTCTCTTCTATCACTTCTCTCTTCTTTCCCCTTCTATCTTTTCACCTCTCTCCTTTCTCCCTATCTCTCTCTTGCTCTCTTCTCTCTGTCTCTCTCCTTGTCTGTCTGTGTGTCCCTCTCTGTATCTGTCTCTTGTTGTCTATCTCTCTCTCTTTTCTTTTCTCCTCTCTCTTTTCTCACTCCCTGCTTCCTCTATCTTCTCCTTTTTCATCTCTTCTTTTGTCTTTCTCCTTCTCATTGCCTATCTCTTTTTCTCTCTTCTCCTTTCTCTACTACCTCTTCTTTTTCTCCTTCCCCTCTCTCTTCTTTTATATTTCTTCTCTCTCTCCTTCCCCCATTTCTTCTCTTCTATCTCTTTTCTCTTTTCCTACTCCCTCTCTCCTCTCTCTTCTCTTCTATCATTTTTCTCTTCTTTCCCCTTCTATCTCTTCTCCTCTTTCCTTTCTCCTCTCTCTCTCCTGCCTTTTGTTCCTCCCCTTTCTTTTTTCTCCTCTATCTATATCACCCAACCAATCCCCAAATTCCATTGGAACCCTGTCATTCTGTAGCCATTTCATTCTACCACAGCTCAGTGACAATGTCATCTGTTTCTCTCTGTGGCTGCCACTGCTTCCAGGTCCTTTAGAATAAACCCCCCTGGGCCAACATGAGTTGAAACTAGTCAGCATATTTCTAGATTTGCTGTTTGTCAAGCATACAGTCCCACATGAATATCACACTGATGGACCATTTGGGCATCTCTGAAGACCTGCTGATTTACCCTTCTCAGCTGAAGGTCTCTGGCTCTTGTTCTTACCTGAGTTAGGATGCTTGACTTTCATTCACTTTTTCTGTGCCACGGTTGTGTGTCAGCTGTCATCTGCACTGCCTGTGTTTGTTTGGATTTGGGGGAGTTTTTGCATATGCAGAATAACACTTGAACACCTTTCCATTTACCTGTTCAACTCCTGACATTTCTCTTCTCTTCCAACTAGCACCAAACCCTAAAAATTGCCCTGTGGCTCTGAGAAGTGTCCAGATCATGCTAGGAATCCCAAAGGGAATGTGGTAGAGTTGCCAGCTACCACCGCAGCAAATACTTATGCTCCTATTACTAGTGACTTTGCCCTCCTGGCTCACTATGCAGGACATCAAAAGTCTACTCTTAGAAGGAGAACAACCTAGGCAGAGAGTACTGAGTAGACAAAGTCTGGAAAATGAACAATCTGCAAGGACATCTGGCTGACAATCTTCTCAGTTGTCACTGTAGGGCCAGCTAGAACAAGTTCATCCATCAAGTATTGTTGAAATGATTAGGAGCATGGGATTGGAATTGCTTATTATCTCTTTAAACATCTGGGAGCCTAGCCCCCTCAACTTCTTTACTGTTCACATGGAGCCAGAAATCAACCCCGGCTAACTTGCCTAGACTTCCCCAGCCCCCTTCAGCTATGACTGAATTGGACTGTTGATACTTTGGTGAGAGCCCATGGCTCCGAGCTCAGAGTGGATAGTAACTAAATGAGAATGTTAGGCATTAGGCTGGGATGGTATGACTAATGAGTAAGTTATGTTGTGTGGGAACATGGAGTAGTGGAGAGAATGCTAGACTTGGAGTTAAGAAGACCTGGATTCTAATTTTGTCTAAGGCACTTACTAGCTGTGTGACCCAAGGGAAGTCGCTGAACCTCTCTGAGCCTCAGTTTTCTTCTCTATAAAATGAGGGGAGTGGTTGAGTTCAATAATCTCTATAATCCTTTCCTGTTCTAAATATATGATCTTATGATTTATGATCCTAGGACTTTTCAAATCCTTAAGTAAAAGTTACTCTAGGAATGCAAAATGGGCTTGATCTGTTTGTTTTGGCTGTTGTTTTCTTACTTGATAAAAAATTTGGAGCTATGGTATTTAGATATTTATATGTCTTCTGGGATATAAAGAGGGCAGTCAGATGACTCAGTGGATAGAACACTAGAAGTCAAGAAGACTTCAAATCTGACCTTAGACACTTTCTAGCTGTGTGGCCTTGGGCAAGTCACTTAACCTCTGTTTATCTTAGTCTACCGGAGAAGGAAATGGCAAAGTACTCTAGTATCTTTGCCAAGAAAACCCTATGGACAGTGTGGTTCTTTGGGTGACTAAGAGTTAGACATAACTGTATTGACTCAACAACAATAACAACAATCTGGGATATAAATCTGATAGCCATCCTTTAGCCTAAGTGCCTGAGCTAGACTAGTGTTCAAAAGACAGGCACATAGTCGTCATCATACTCAAAGTCTGCCCCCCCACCCCTAGTTTTGTAGGATCTGAAAGAACTTGTCCTCTTCAGGGAAAATTGCTTTCCTCCTTTAATTCCCATTAGTAGGCAATGTGTATGGATCAGATCCTGCATTGGTATGGAGCTGGTGAACCTATGGCATATAAGACTGTAACAGGAAATAGGGAATCCAAGCATTTTCTTCAGGACAAATTCCCATTTATACCAAAGGAAGATGTGAAAATAGAACAGGGAAAAAATATGTCTCTAGTTCACCTCCAATTCCTACCACCTTTAGGGTTGGGTTATGACTGCTAGGTACCTAGAACATTTATTTTTCATTCACCTTTAACAGCAATTATCATCATCATCATCTTCATCCTCTTCCTCTCCCTCCTCCCCATCATGTCATGAAAATATAACAGAGTTCCTTCCTAAAACTGGTAGTCGGGTTTGACACCTATAGCCCTTAGACTTGATCTTTATAAACTAAACTGTATTTAGTGAATAGACTTTGGCCAACTCTCCCAGAGCCAGCCAGACACCTGTCCCCTAGGGCTCTACCCTGAGAGGTTTGGAGTGTTTCTCTTCATTAACAAAAATGACTCTAGTCCTTATAACCCTTGCTCTGACAGGCTAAACAGGCCTCAAATCCTCAAAGGTGAGTTAGGAGGATGTCTACTCCAAGCATGTGAAGACTTTCCCCAGCAGAATGTGCAGATGAGAACAATTTGTTCCAATGGCCATGAAGGTGGCTGAAGCAGGCACTATGGAACACTTACAGTTTGGTCAGACATTGAAGTCACCAAGGTCACCCACTGTATCCCTGGCCATTGATAGTCATCTTGACTTTTGTCATGCCACCAAACTTTGATGACTTAGGAAGAGAGAGTGAGGCTGATGACTTTGTGCAACTCTTAAATCCAATACATGTGCAAGTCAAAACATCACCCTGTGAAGTCATTGGTCCTCTTCGAGAATGAAGGATAAATAACAAGGACCAATGACTAACATCCCAGTGTCATTTAACTACTTAACATCAAATAGCTTTTAGAAAGGGATATCTACTTCCAAGTTTTAACAAGAATGAACACAAACATATTTCCCCCAGTACCTCTGAGGAATAATCTCCACTATAACATTTCAGTGTTTGAGTCTTAACACTTATCTAAGTTCCTACTTAGGGCCTGCCAAGTTCATGTCCAAAACTACTTCTACTTCAGGGTTACTCCCAAAGGGTACTCTTTCCTTCTGGACTCCTTGAGGCTCCAATATTCCCAGACTCTGGCTTCCAGATTTCTTTCCCCTGACCTTTCAAAACTCATACTGTTGGTGTCACCATTTCTCTTTCACCTTAAACAAAAGAGCAGACATAGATACAAAAAGATGGTGCCCACATGTCAGCATTGGAGGGGAAAAGGCTCATGGCTTCTCCCTTTATAGCACTGTTTCTCCTTGGACACTATCAGCAGAATCAAACCACCAGGAAGGGATCCAGAGAACAGCTAAAGAAAAAGGCCTAGCCTGAGGCTGACAGACCCTTTTTCAATGACTCCCCATGAACCACAGTCTATCCAAGACACTTCCATTCTCCATCATCATGCTTCACTTAGAATCAGGCTCCTCAGTATCCTGTACAGAGAGATACCATCTGAGCTTCTTTGTACCTGCAACAGACCTCTGTCACATGTGTTTGTATCATCAGGTTTCTGTTGTATACAGTTCACGTGACAGGGATCTCCATAACCTAGGGTAAATCTTAGATTTCATAATGATAATAACTAGAAGGTAAGTTCCTTAAGAGGAGGCATTGTTTCATTCTATGTATTTAGATTCCCAACATGGAGAACAAAACCGGGCACGTAATAGGTGTTTTGTGACTTCTAATGTTAATAATAGGTAACATTTATATGGTGCTTACTATGTCGATACCATACTAAGCATTTTCAATTATTGTCTCATTTATATTGCCCTCACTGAGAACAAAGCCAGGCACATAGTGGGTGTTTTGTGACCTCTAACATTATTAATAATAGTTAAAATTTGTATAGTGCTTGCTATGTCTCAGGTACCACACCAAGCGCTTTTCAGTTCTTATCTCATTTCATCCTCACTGCAACCCTAGAAGATACATGCTGTTATTACCCACATTTTACAGACGAGGAAACTGAAGCAAATAGAGGTTAAATGACCTATCGAAGGTCACACAGTAAGTATCTGAGGTTAGATTTGAACTTCCTGACTTCTGGCCCAGAGTTCTGTCCACTGTGCCACCCACTACTTGGTCCTTTGGACAAATGGAGATAGCCTGATAAAGAGAGTTTCCAGAAATTTCATTTGACTTGCCTAGAAATGGAGAATGAGGTCTTTGGTTGAAACAAGTTACCTAGTACATTGCAAAAAGTTTAAGGGTCTAGAGACATACCTTTGAACCTTGTGCATCCAGTTCTAATGGCACTTACTTCAAAGATTTAGGATTTCATCCTCTGAGGATTGTCTCCACCAACACCATTCTCAGCTCTGGCAGGCAGGCAGGCAGGTAGGCATCGCGGTGTAATGGAGGCAGGGCTGGTCTTAAAATCAGAAAGAGCCAGATCCAAATCCTGCCTCAGATACTTACACAGTGCATGAACCTGGGCAACTCACTTAAGCTGATTGTCTCAGTTTCTTTGTGTGAAAAAAGGAGAGAGTTGTACTCAATGGCCTCTAAAGTGTCTTCCTACTTTATATTTGGTTTAGAAAGGTTACTGCGCTCCCCTGGTTTCCTTCAAGACAATTCAAATTCCAACTTCTGTAAGAGGCCTTTCCCAGGCCCCTCCTTAGCAAGTGACTTAACTTTTAAGATTGCCTTCCATTTACACTGCATACTCTCATATGTGGAGGCAGCTAGGTGGTACAGTGCATAGAATATTGAACCTGGAGTCAGAAAGACTCATCTTCCTGAGTTCAAATCTAGCTCAGACTCTTACTAGCTGTGTGACCCTGAGCAAGTCACTTAACCCTGTTGGCTTCAGGCTCCTCATCTGTAAAATGAGCAGAAGAAGGAAATGTGAAACCACTCCAATATCTTTGCCAAGAAAACCTCAAATCAGGTTATGAAGAGTTGGATATGATCGAAAGTTGAACGTGCAACACCAAATCTTCTACACATACACAGTTTGCATATTATCCCCTACATTAGCATGTGAGCTCCTTGAAGGCAGGACCCAAATTTTGCCCTTTCTTTTGTATCCTCAGTGGGTAGCACAGTTCTTGGCGCATAGTAAGTGTTTAGTAATTTTTTTTTGTTAAATTGATTGATTGCTATGGCCAAAAAATTCATCACTTGGCAGGCAACATTTTGGTTAAGTCTCTCCAATCTTAGCTAAGCTGGTACTGAGAAGACAGACCCAGAGTGCATCATAGGAGTTTGTATCCAAAGCCTTTCCTACTTGGAAGAAACTACCCAACCTTGGACAAAGCCTTGGATGACCCAAAGTAATTGTCATACCATGAAGCACTGGAACAGGATGTTGGCAGAGGTGGGAAAAATTCATAGTTATGTATTTATATTTAGATAGCTATATATAAATGCATATAGATACATGCGTGTTTTTTTCTCTTGATGAATATTATACATTCCATTGTATCTCATGTATCTCATGTACCTTTCAATGCCTGGCACTATACTGAACACCTACTCAATACTAAGCACTCAATAAATATATTTTAAAACAGAATTGAGTTTTCATGAAAAAGGGAGAAGGATGCCATGGGGAGGGGCTTTGATAACAAGCCGGGGTGGTTTAGATATTTTTCCAAACTGCTGAGAAGATTGGAGATCATAGCATGTAAGAATCAGTTGAAGGAATGGGAGATGTTTAGCCTGTAGAAGAGAAAACTTAAATAGGGATATGCTAGCTGTCTTCAAGTGTTTGAAAGGCTGTCATATTGCTGAGAAATTAGATTTGTTTTGCTTAGATCTAGAAGGCAAAATTAAGAACAATAGGCAGAGTTTTTTTTAAAGAAAATTTCAATTTACAGGAAAAGAATTCCTAAGATGATCACTCTCCCAAAGTGAAATGAGCTTTCTCAGGAATGAGGGAGGGGGATTAGTGAGTTTCCTATTGTCTGCAGTCTTCAAATGAAAGAGGGAATAAAAACATTTACTGTATGCAAAGTAATCTGTGAATAAGGGTTTTTACAAATGAAAAGTGGAGACAGTCCCTGTTTTCTAGGTGCTCACATTCTAATGGAGGAGACAACAGATATAAGAAGCTTGGGCTACCAGTCAGATGAAAGGTCCAGCGGTCCTTGCCTGGCTTTGAGGAGTGCCTAGGGGCCATGTTGCCTCAAATGACACCTATCCCTTACTGCTAAGCAGATCTGGGAAGAGGAGGCATCTCCTTAATCCTGCTTTTCTCTGGGAGAAGAAGAGGTTTCTTGGTCCCAAAAGGGGACTGTTCCTCTTTTTGTAGTTGAGTGTTCTAATCCTCTTTGGAAGTTTGGGATAGAGTGAAGATGCATTGTGTCCTCTCAGCTTCCCTCTCCTCCCGAATTTACATTTACTTCACTCTATAGTCCCCCTTGCTTTTCTATAGGGTAACCTGAAGAGGGACAGATGAGCAGATTAGGGGAGGGGAGGTGACTCAAAGATGTACCTACCTCTGTTTTTTTAATCTGGTAAAAATGCCACAATTGTAAAACAAAACAAAACAAAAATATTAGGGTAGAGTAGAAAAGAAGATGGCAATTCCTTGTTAATGTCACTTTCCCTGATTACGTCATATCTGTTTCAGAAGTTGAGCAGTTTAGCAAGGTTAAGGACTTCTCTCGCACCTTCCCAGCAAAGCCTGGAATGGATGAGTGCAGGCAGGGGTTGCCCAAGGCCTGCCTCATTATGAAGGATGAGCAGATTAATGAGTTGAGGAAGTAGCAAGTGCGTTGGGAGGCTAAGAGAATGCTGCGCACTGCAGGTGAATACTGCAGCCATGTAAGGTATCATTAAGCAGGGAACAGAAGTAGTCATTAATTTATTTCATGGGTAATTATTTTTCTTGGCACGTTTTTTTCTCCATCATTGTCTCAGGAAGTTGGAGCAACACCAGCACCCCCTGAAAAGAAGACTGGGCAGACTACTCTGTAGGAGTCTGCTCTTGACCTTTGGTTCCTGGAACACAAGGCCCAGGGGCTGGAGTGGGGGGGGGGGCTGGCTGGGGGACCAGCTGCTGTTAATGCCTCCCTAGATTCCCCTTCTGGGGTTTCACCACAATTCCTCTCCAAATCAAGAGCTCTAGGGGAGAAGGCAAGAAGAAAACGTTGATTTAATTTGTGTCTAAATTGGGCTCACCTTTGCAAAACAAAGTATAATAATCACAGCTGACATTTAGATAGCTCTTTTATCTCTATTATCTCATAGGAGGCTCACAATAGCCTCAGGAGGTAGCTCTAACAGGTCCAGGTCAAAGTTAATAGGTCTTATTATCCCCATTTTACAGATTAAAAAAAACAACAACAACCCGAGACTCACACATTCCACGACTTGCTCATATTAATGTAGGTACTGTATCTCACAAGAGTGATTTGAGAGCAGTTCTTCCTGCCTCTTAGTTCAACATTCTCCATTGTTCCATGTCGCCTTTTGGTAGTCATCCATCTGGCCCAGTAGCTGACTGGGCAGATTCCATGGTGCGGATGATGATTTTGTAAGCTCTAATGTCCAGACCCCTTTCTCTGCTCCTGTTGTAATCACTTTATTTCAGACACTCCTCTCTTTCCCCCACCCCCTACTTTATGGTGGAGGGACTGAGAGCTATTTCTGTAGCTATCTTCCTACTTGGTTTTCTAACCTCTAGTCCAGTGGTTTCCAAGGTAGTGCATGGGACTCCCTGGAGGCTATTGAATGACCCAAAGGAGTGCTTGATTAATCAGCTGGAAGATGGGAAGATGGGTCAGATACTATTCTCTTCTCCACCCCAGCCAATCAATGGTGGGTTTGCCTCCAATAAAATTACACCCCTCCTTCCAGTACTCCCTATTCTGTCCCCTTCCACTGCTAGCTTCCCCTTTGGGTTCCCTACACATAAGCCTCACAGGGAAGTATCTGTACAAGTTAATTGCAATCCAGCTATGCAGGAAAATTTTCCTGTTTTCTCCGCTTATTCACCTATTATCTCATGGCTGCCACAGGCAAAATTGGGCTCTGTGCTCTGGGGTTGAGGTCAGTGATTAACACGCCCTCTCACTCCTCCTACATGTTATTCATTTCTGGGTGAGAAAGGGTGCATAGCACTAGAGGAGCCTGCAAGGATGGATTGTGGTTACACTATCTTTCCCACCAAATTCACCCTCTTCCAAACTTCCCCGTTTCTGTCCAGGACAACACCAGCCCTCAGTTCTCTGAAGTCCTCAGTCCCCTTGTTACTCCTTGACTCCTCTCAGCAAAACTTGGCTGAGGTTTCTAGGTTCACAATTATTTTTAAATTGCCAAAGTTGATGACCTTTTCTCAGTCCTTTTTCTTCGTGACCTCTCTGTAGCCTTTGACATTATTGACCACTCCGACCTCTTAATCTTTCCTCTCTGGGTTGTGGTGACACTGCTCTCCTGGTTCTCCTCTTTAAATGTTCCTTCTCCGTTTCCCATACTGGGTCATTATTCATATTTTGTTGTTTTAGAGTCATTTCAGTCATGTTCAACTCCTTGTGACCCACCCCATTTGGGGTTTTCTTGGCAAACATATTGGAGTGGTTTGCCATTTTCTTCTCCAGCTCATTTTACAGAGGAGGCAACTGAGGCAAACAGGGTCACACAGCTAGTAAGTATCTGAAGCCAGATTTGAATTCATGAAAGTGAGTCTTCCTGACTCCAGACTCAGCGCTCTCTCTCTCTCTCTCTCTCTCTCTCTCTCTCTCTCTCTCTCCTGTGCCATTTAGCTGCCCCATTATTTATATCCCACTCCTTAACTGTGAGAATCCCCCAAAGAAAGCTCTGTCCAAGGTCTCTTCTGTTCTCCCTATCCTCTCTCACTAGATGACTTCATCAGCATACAAGGGATTAATCATCATCTCTATGCAGATGATTGCTGTGTGATCTAGTTAAATGAACTTAACTGCTATCTGCCTCCATTTCCCCAATTGTAAAATGAGGTTTTTAATAGCATCTTAATTGTCTCACAGGGTTGTTGTGAGAATCAAATGAGAAAGTATTTGTTCCCAGCACAGTACCTGGCACTGAGTAGGTGCTCAATAAACACCTGGGCAGCTAGGTGGTGCAGAAAGTATCATACCAGCCCTAGAGTCAGGAGACCTTGAGTACAAATTTGGCCTCAGACACTTCCTAGTTATATGACCCTGGGCAAGTCACTTAACCCTGTTTGTTTCAGCTTCTTCATCTGTAAAATGAACTGGAAAGGGAAATGATAAATCACTCCAGTGTCTTTTCCAAGAAAACTCCAAATGGGGTCACAGAGAATCTAAAATGACTGAATAACCAAAAAATAAACACTTGTTCCCTTCCTAAATATACTGAGAGGATATGCTCAAAAAAATTTTACTTGTAAGGGTGCATGACCAAAAAAGTTTAAAGATTACTGCTCTAGTCTATCATCTCATCAATACATTTTTCTATATCACTTCCAGAAGAATGTTCCTAACATACTAAGATCCCATCATTCCTTAACTCAAATATTTCTCATTGATCACAGAGAAGGTTTTGAATATTTGATGCTGACATTTAAGGCCCTACACAATTTAACCTACCTAACCTGTCTTTGTAGCCTGACCTTATACTGTTACCTTTAACATACCCTGCGTTCATCAAACTGAATTATTCTTCATCTCTCATTCTCATTCTCATAAGTCCTATCTGTGTACCTTTGGAACACACTCTCCATCTTGCATATAGTATACTCAATATGAATTTGCTTCTTATCAGAAAGAAGAAAGAATATTACAAAAGATCCAGAGTGCAGAGGCAAGTCAGAAACCCTATGTAATGTCTCTGGAACTATTCTGGCAAACAGATAATTGAGCCAGAAAGGGGCAGAGATGGGAGCTGCTATCAGAGGTCCATGCAATGGAGTGGAGAATATTAGTAGGCCCTGGAGAAGCAGAATATACAGCACAGTCATTTAGCTAAGACTTCTATTAGCATGGAACTCATAGTCCTATACTGACTATCCTTGACTGGAATTCTCTCCCTGGCCCTTGGCTCTCCCATTTCCATCTTCAATCCTTGAATTCTAGTTTCCTAAGAAACTTGACTTCTGACTTGGCTCAGCTTATGGTTTAGTAGGCTCACTTGGATGCTAGTTTGGACCCTGCTCCCTCTTTCTCTCAGAAGAGAGGATTTTCCATAGTTCTTGTGATTAACCTATTCATTTCCCCTGTGTTCAGTCATTTTCAGTCATATCTGGCTGTTTGGGACCCTTTGGGGGTTTTGTTGGAAGAGATACTAGAATGGTTTGCCATTTCCTTCTCTAGTTCATTTTATAGATGAGGAAGCTGAAGCAAACAGGGTTAAATGACTTGCCTAGGGTCACACAGCTTATAAGTGGCTGAGGCCAGATTTGAACTCAAGAAGGTGAGTCTTCCTAACTTCAAGCCTGGCATTGTGCCCATTTCACCCTTAGATGCCCCTTTCCCTCTATGAGGGAAACCAAAACTGAGACTGATAGCTCCTCCTCCAGAAATTCTCAAGCCACAAATCAGAATTTCCAGGGACTCAGGTCTCAGAAATTTCCCTTTCAGTCTTCTAACTCTAAAAATGATGCAGAACCCCACCTGCCTCTCCTCCAATTCTCCTGAGAACATGTCACATTTTCCCCTTAGGAGAATTTCAACCTGTCATGCCTAGAATGAGTAGTTATTTGGATGTATGTATCTCCTTTTTCTTTGGAGATGAATGTCAGAGATCTTTGTAAGATGTGTGATAGAAAGAGCACTGAATTTGGAGTAAGAAGTCCTGGGTTCATCTACCTTCTATATGACTATTTATGAGAATTTTCCCTTGCTGGGACTCAGTTGTAAAATAAGAAGATTGTATATGAACCTAATGGAATGCTATTGAGCTATGGGAAATTTTCAAAGAAATCTGGGAAGACATATGAATTGATACAAATTAAAGAGAACAGAACCAGAAGAACAATTTGTACTATAAAAACAACAGTATAAATCAAACAATTTTTAGAAGTTTAAGAACTCTGATCAATGCAATGATCAACCGTGATTCCAAAGAACCAGTGATGAAGAATGCTGCCTACCTTCTGACAGAGAGGCAGGAGGGACGAAATATACAGAATGAAATATACATTTTTGGACACAGTCAACGTGGGAGTTTGTTTTGCTTGACTATGCATATTTATTACAAGAGTTTTGTATTACTTTTTTTTTTTTTTTACAATGGGGGTCAGGGGAAGAAGTGGGAGAGAGAATAAATGCTTGTTAATTGAAAAAAACAACAAAATTTAATTCAAAATATAAATCAGAGAATGTTAGCACTGAAAAAATAAAATGAGAGAATTATGCTAGAGCAGAGGTTCTTAACATTTTTTGTGTCAAAAACCCCTTTGGCAGTCTGGCAAAGCCTGTGGCTGCCTTCTCAGAATAATGTCTCTAAGCGCAGAAAATAAAATTCATAGGATTACAAAAGAGACCAATTATACTGGTAAAGAACGCTCATACTAGATGATCTCCCAGGTAGGTTCCTTCCATTTCTAAATCCTATGATCCAATGTTTCTATTTTAAGAACTTATATGAAAAGCTACATTTTGATCCACAGGCTCAAACTGTTAAGAGTTAGAAAACCAGAATGATGACAAAGGACCTGCATTTGACCAAATCCCCTGCCCCATCTCATGGGCACACATGTGGCATGCATGTGTGTGTGTGCACATGTGTGTGTACATGCACACAGAGAAGGAAGAGATAAAAAAGCACAGGGAAGGAGTAAAATAGGAGTGAAGGTGGAAGAGATAGTCTATATTCTATCTTATATGAAATGTTTTCTCCTTCCTTTCTGCCTATTCAAATCCTACCCATAAGAGCATTAACTTTGGTAAAGCCACTGGGGCTTTGTCCTGGGGTGCTGAGTTTGAAGATCTCAGGTGCTTAGAAATAAGAAAGAATAATACCTAGTTAGCAAGACAAATTACAAGAGGAAGCTAGCTATTTCCCCAATAGATAAGTGGTCAAACGATAGGAATAAATAGTTAAAAAAAACCAAAGCTTCAAACTATTTACCATAGGCAAGATTCCTTCAAATCACTAGTAATAAGAGAAATGCACATCAAACCAACCCTGAGATTTCACCTCACTTCAAGCAACTTGGCAAAGCTGGCAGAAGTTGAGAAGGGGCAAATCAAAGGAGTTGTGGAAAAGTGGGCACTAATTCTGTTTTTTTAGGTTAACTAATACTTAAAAGGACCCTAGAGATCATCTAGTCTACCCCCTCATTTAGCAGATGAGGAAACTGAGGCCTAGGAGAGAAAGGTCATACAAGTAGTATGTCAGAGAACAGGAGCTGTACCACAGACCCCTTCAACCCAGCCTTCTGAGTGGTGGCTACTGCAAAGGGGACTCAGGTGCCGAAAGACTAGACAGAGTCTCCTGTTCACTCTGTCTCCTCTATGTTGAGTCAAGGCCTAGGATGTCTCTCAAAAACAAATTTTTTCTATCTCCTGATGGGACCTGGGAACTTAGAGGAGGTAGCTGCTCTGAACAATAATCAACCCTATGCTAATGTGCCCTTCTGAGACTTTGATGGAAGGAGACGAAACAAACAGGCAGAAATACCCCAAGGTTCTCAAGAGTTCATCTCAGTTGTTGTCCTGAGTTCTGACATACAGAAATAAGAGCCAGACTAGATCTCTTGAATATTAACATAGTGCTGTGGCTGGAGGTGCAGGCATAAGCATGGCTAGACAGCTCTTTTTTGTGGTGGCAAAGAATTGGAGGTTGAGGGGATGCCCATCAATTGGGGAATGACTGAACAAGTGGTATATGAATGTAGTGGAATACCATTGTGCTATAAGAAATGACAAACAGGTGGACTTCAGAAAAACCTGGAAAGACTTATTTGAACTGATGCTGGGTGAGGGGAGCAGAACCAGGGGAATATTGTGCACAGTAACAGCAACATTAAGTGGTGATCAACGGTGATTGATCTGGCTCTTCTCAGCAATGCAGTGGTCCAAGACTCATAACAGAAAATGCTAACCACATCCAGAGGAAGAAATTGTGGAGTCTGAATGCAGATTGAAGCATACTGTTTTCCCTTTTTTGTTTCTTGTTTTTCTTGTGGTTTTCCCTTTTGTTCTGATTTTTCTTGTACAACACGACTGATGTGAAAATATGTTTAACATGATTGTATATGTATAACCTATACCAAATTGCTTGCTGTCTTTGGGAGGGAAAAGAAAAGGAAGGGAGAAAAACTTGGAACTCCAAAATTTCCAAAACTGAATATTGAAAACAATCTTTACATGTAATTGAAAAGAATACTATTAAGGGGAGAGAGGGGAAGGAATGATGAGAGCTCTAGAGGCTGAAAGAGACCCAAAAGGCTTCTCACCTAACTTCTCTGGGATTGTCTCCCCATCTGCAGCCTGGGGAGTTTGTACTAGACTATTTCTAAATTTTCCTATCTGCTGCACATCCTATGATCCAGAAGTTATTAGCACACAACAGTTAGCCTTGTTGGTGGAGTACTGGATTAATCCAACCATTCTGGAAAGCAATTTGCAATTACACAGAAAGTCATTAAAATGCACATACCACTTGGATCAGAGATTCTACTGCTAGGCATATACCTCAAGGAGGTCAAGAACAAAAAAAAAAAGCTTCATATATATCAGTATATTTATAGCAGCACTTTTTACAGCAGCAAAAACCTGGAAACAAAGTAGATAACTTGTTTGTTGGGGAATGATTAAAGCAATTGTAATATAGAAATGTAATAATGGAGATAATGATGAACATTTATATAGCATTTACTATGTGCTAGGTACTGTATGAAGCACTTTATAATTATTATCTCATCTGATCCTGACAGCAATTCTGGGAGGGAGGTGCTATATTACTACCCCCATTTTACAGATGAGGAAATTGAAGTAGACAGAGAGGTTAAGTGACTAACCCAGAGTCACACAGCTAGTAAGTGTCTGAGACCAGATTTTGAATTGACTGATTCCAGGCCTACTGCTCTATCCATCTAGCTGCTCATGTGTGCTATGAGAAATTTTGTATGGCATATGGGGTGTTCAAGGAGGACTAGTGCCTGTGGTATGAGGACTTGCCAAGCCCTTTTCAGAGATGCTCATCCACTCTTTGTGTCTACCTGGCACTCAACTTTAATCTGTGGCTCCATGAAGCTTTAGTATGCTCAATGACCATACCCCAGTAAACCATCTTGGCCAACTGGCTAAACCAGGTTGTGGATAAACCTATCAATGAATTAGTGGGGTATCTATTCCCAGCACGTTAAGACTTTCCCCAGTGGAATGGATGGATGAGAACAATTTGCTCCAATGGCCATGAAGGTGACTGAAACCAGTATTGTGGAGACCTTAGAGCTTGGTCAGACATCAAAGATGCCAAGGTCATCCCTTGCATCTCCAGTGATAACCAATCTTCCTGAATTTTGTCTTGCCATTGGACTTTGATGACTCTGAAGATAGAGTGAGCTTGATGATTTTGTTCAAGTCTGCCTCTCAAATCTATTTCATGCACCAGTCAAGACATCACCCTGTGGTGTCATCGGTCCTCTTCAAAAATGAAGGACCAGCAAAATAAAAGCATGAAAAATGATGAACATGGTTAATATGGAGACACATGGAAAGATTTACATGAATTGATAGAATGTGATTTACATAGGACCAGGAAAACACTTGTACAATGACAATAGTAATTTAAGTGGAAATAACAAAACAACAGCAAAATAAGTGAAACTGAATGCTTTGAAATTATAGTGATCAAAGAAGAGCTATGAGTAAATGCCTCCATTTGCTTCTTTCCAAGATGGCAAACCATGGGTATCAAACACTGCATGAAACATTATACTTTTTCAATATGTTGGTTAGTTTTGCTATTTGTTATTCTTTATTGTAAGAGATGGCTTTCTGGCAGGGGGTAGAGAGAGGGAAATAGTGGGAAATGTAGGTGATGTAAAAACCAAAGATATGAATACAATTTTTTTTAAAGAGCAAGTTACTGATAGGAATATAGGATGAGTTCTCTCCTTGCCTTGTCCTCCTCATCACTTAGGGTAGACTTAGCATCTTTTGTCTCAAATCTTTGCTCAAACCCTTGTCTCAAATTTCCTTTGCTGTTCATTGTTCGTAGTCCAGCTTTTATCCTTCCTATAAAGATCCCCAATGTATATCTCTAGCCCAAAGTGGTCTCTTCCACCTCTGGATACCAAGCCCTTATTATCTGTATCACTCATGCTGTGTTGGAGCTTCTCATCCTGGCTCATAGAAGGTCAATGCCAAATTTTCAGTGTGAGCATTTGCACCTCTGAAATCAGCAAATGCTACAAATTGGGGCTTGGTTTATTGTTTTGCTAATTATCTAGATTTAAGAAAGTGATGGGGAAAATGTCAGTCATGCAGGTTAAACATAAAGGTTAGTCAAGCATACATTTTTTTCTTCATAGAACCGATTGTTTAACCCTTGCCATCCTGCCACTGGTACCACTCATTGGCACACAGAACACATTGCTTCAGGATAACTTACATGATTCACAAAAATCACAGAATCTTAGGAGCTGTCCATATTAGTATTCAAGAGAGTTTTTTTCTGACTCCTGCTTCTGGGTGTCTCTGCTCAGGATAACAACAGATATAGAATATTCTGAAGCTTAAGGTATTTCTGCTTTAGTCTCTTTCTAGCAAAGCCTCAGAAGTGAACCGTAGCATAGGGTCTGGTCATTGTTTCCTTGACCATCCAGTATAATCCATACCCAAAAAGTAATATTGACTAAAATACAAGTGACAGGTGTTCATCTTGCTTATGTAAAAAGACCTCAAATGAAGGGGAACTGCTGAGGCAGCCAGCCCAGGCACTTTTAGATGGCTTTAATTGTTTGGGAGTTTTTCCTTACATTAAGCCAGGGAAGAGTACATATCCTTCCCCGACAAACAACGATATAACCGTGCCTCCCCCAAATTTATGGAGCTGAACTTTCTAATCCAAGTGTAAGACTTCTAATTCTCCCTATCCAATTTCGTCTTAGACTCAGTTCGGGGATCTTCTTAGATTCCCACTCTACCAACCATTGTGTTGACTATCTCTCCAAGTTTTGTGGCATCTCCAGATCTGATGGGCATATTTTTTATGTATGTATTTTTGTTCAAGTCATTGAAAAAACCGTTAAACAGCATGGAGCAAAGCACAACTCCCTAGGATAGTCCACTGACTTCTCAGCACACTGACATTAAGCTGTTAATGACCATTTTGAGCCAGAGCATAATTTTTCATGAAGGAAAGAAATAAGCATTTATTAAGCACCTACTATGTGCTAGGCACTGTGCTGAGCACTTTACAAATGTATCATTTGATCCTCACAACAACCCTTGGGAGGTAGGTTATAATATTATTCTCCCCCTGTCCCCACATTTTACAGTTGAGGAAATGGAGGCAGACAGAAGTTAAGTGATTTGCCCAGGATCACTAGTGTTTGAAGCAGAATTTTAATTCAGGTCTTCCTGACTTCAAGTCAAATGATCTATCTATCCACTGTACCACCTAGCTGCCTTATGAATATATTATATATATAATCTCACCTCCTAGCACAAACTATAAGTTCTATGAGGGCAGGGATTATTTATTATTCTTCATTGTATCCACACTATACCATGAACAAGGTTGTACACAAGGTTGATGCTCAATTAATATTTGCTAAATGAGTAAATTAAAGTTACCAAAATAGGAAACCAAGAATGCATCCCTTCTGGCAACTGTCTCAGCTACCAAGGCATCACCTTAGCTTCAGTCTTAGCTGCAGAGGGATCTTCATGGCTTTGGAACATGATGTCTGGGTCACCCAAAGGGCAGAGGATTAGACAGGCACCAGCAGTTGGGGCAACATTTATAGGAATGGTCCACAGATAACTAAAATCTGGTCAAGGAAATAGGGCTCTCCATCTGAACAGAATCTGTGCTGTGATTCTAAAGTTCTCTATGACTGTAAGCAACAGGGCCTCTTTTGCTTTTCTTTGTAGCCCCAGGGCTTGGCACAGTGCCTTATACATATTAGACTCTGAATGAAAGTTTATTGACTGACTAACTATGAGTGGTTTTCAATGTCCAGATTTTCAAGGTCTGCTTAATGTTTCCCACTCTCTGGATCTCCCTTCTTGAAGGCCTGACCTCAGCCCTCTGATTCCCATCTCCTCTAGGTCTAGACTCCTTGATTCTAGTTCCTGTATGAGTTTCTCCTGCTGTATCTACCTTCCTTCCACCCTAACCCTAGGCCTCTGCTCCAGTTCCTGGTAGGGTATAATCCTCAGAGAGACATGAAGCACAGAAGAAAAGACATTGGGCTTGAAAACAGAGAAACAGGGTTTAAATTCTGGCTCTGCTACCATCTATCAGTGTGTGAACTTGAAGATTTAGAGCTAGAAGGGACTGGATAGTCCAGCTCACACATTTTACAGATAGAAAACTGAGGCCCAGAAAGGTTAAGTGATCTGCCCAGGGTCACACAGGAATGAAATGTCCAAGGAAGGATTTGAACCCAAGCCTTCCTGACTTCACATCCAATGCCTTATTTCATGTTGGTTTTTTTTTTTCTTGAAGTTGCTTCATTTCTCCAGGACTCTTTATCTATAAAAGAAAGGAATTAGACAAGGTTATCACTTAAGTTCTTATGATTAAGACTTTCTCCCTTGTGGGACTGGCAATACCATACGAGCCACCTCAATACAACACAGAGAATGTGACCTGGATAGATTACCTCAAATGCCAGCATTGTATAATGGAATGTGGAGTCACAAGATATAGGTTCTAATTCTAGTTTTACTGTTTACCACCTGAGGCAAATAATTTTCCTTCCCATGACCTCAGTTTCTATATCTATAAGACAAAGAGGTTGGACCAAGTGATCTCTGACGTCTCTTTCAGCTATCAATTCTTTTTCTCTAATCCACTGGACTCCTTTGCCTTAGACAACTTTTTATTTTTTTTAACCTTTTCAAGGATGGGCAAGGACTTGAAGCCCCAAGAAATTTGCTGCCATATCTAGGCCTTCTAATTTTTTTTGCCACATTTTATTCCTCATGTCTCAGACCACAAAATTTAGTGGTAGACCTGTGAGATAAACAGGCCTTGAGTTTAAGGGCCTAAGTATGGTGAAACATTTAATAAATAAAATCAAAGATGGAGAAGAGGAGGAAAAAAAACCAGGGAAATTGTAAAATCAATAGGCAACTGACATCAAAATTTAGTATGTTATCTGAGATATTGAAAAACACATAGTCTGTGTCTGAAAACATTAGCATTTCAAAAGTGCTGAAGGGCCACCTTGGTGTAGATAATGCTGTTACATTCCAGATTAGATCATCTAAAGATTGCTGAAATTTCAGGACTGCCTCCTTGGAGACAATAACTCTTTCCTGTCATTGTTATGGATGGAGCCAGTAATTTCAGTAGAATATAGTCAAGAAATAATCTTCCATTTTTATAGCATCCCACCTCAAAAAAAAAAAAAAAAAGCAGACTTCTTACTGCTGTTGGATCAGTAAGGCAGAACAATGAAATTAATAATTAAATGTAAAAAAATTCTGAAAGGTAGGTAAACATAGATGGTGAGACAATGAGGGAGTTTCAAAGGTCCCAAATTTTGGTAGGTTTTCCATTTTGGAAGGAGAGGCTGAGTAGAACATGTTGCCACTTTCAGAAACAAGGGAGTTGAGTTTTGGGGGCAGAAAGGGGATGATTGCTACCAATAGTCCGAACAAGAAATCCCAGGTCTCTGGGCTGTTGTTGGGGATCACATGTACTGGAGCTTCAAGGGAACTTTGAGTCCTTTCATTTTACAGATGAGGGAACTGAGGCTGAGAGAAATGACCCAAAGTTATGCAAAGAGTCAGTATCTGAGTTATAGAATTAATTTAGGCACCCCTGATGCCAATTTCACTGTTCTTTACACAATACAGTTTGTTCTAGGCTGGCCCATTGGACTGTGCTTTCAGAGGTGATTTGTCTAGGGAAGAGAGAAAAAAAGAGAATCAGGTGTAATCTCTACATCAATCAGTCAACAAACATTGATTATGTTTTTTTTTCTATGTGCCAGGAATTGTGCTAAGCACTAGGTAGGAAAGGAAAAACAGTCCCTTTCCTCAAGGAGTTTATACTGTAGCTGAATGTTGTTTCTGCATTTAGAATATGAGTTCCTTGAGAGCATGGACTGTCTTACTTTTCTATTTGTGCCCCCAGAACTTAGCATAGTACTTTGCACATGGTAAGCACTTAATAAATGATTCATTCATTCATTCTAATTTCACAGTAGTGCTACTCTAGGGATATGGTATTCTGGGATGGATTTCTTTTGTCTCTCTGATCCCATACGGTTTTTAGGCCTCAGTTTCCCTATCTGTAAAATGAGAAGTAGGACTAGATAACCTACAAAGGCCCTTCTGACTCTAAAACACCATACTTCTATACGTATCCCAGAGGAAGTCTAGTGTGTCAGACTATACTGAAAGCTGCCCAAAATCTGGAATGCAGAGAATAGCCAGAGGATTTGGGTAGTGATGAGTCCATGTCATCAGGCCAATGACACCACTTTTGGAGCCCTTTCTTATGCAGCTCTCTCATATGTCACAAGACCTGTATCATTGTTTTGATACAAAATGTCTCAGGAAGTCTGTTCCATTTTTATTTTCATTTTTTAATCCCTAGTTGATTCACTGGAAGTGTATGAGAAATCAAAACATAAGCTTTTGAGATGGGATAACAGTTTTGCAATAAGAGCCACAAGACCTTTTCTTAAAGGGACTGAAAGTTGAAAGTACAATAATGAAACCATGAATTAGGACTGGTCTTATGAGAAAGCAGAGCAGCTGGTTGTGGTTCAGTCCTGTCTGACTCCTCGTGATCCCATTTGGGGTTTTCTTGGCAAAGATACTGGACTGGTTTGCCATTTCCTTTTCCAACTCATTTTATAAATAAGAAAACTGAGGCTGATGTGGTTGTAAGTGACTTGCCCAGGGTCTCACAGCTAGTAAGTATCTGAGGCCAGATTTGAACTCATAAAGATGCATTTTCCTGACTCTAAACTTGGGGTTGTATTCGTTGTACCACCTTGCTGCCCATCTAGGGGAGGTAGGTGCAAATGTAGTATATGTTTTGAGATATGTTGAGAAACTCGTTCCCTCTTACTCTCCCCTCTTCCAAAAATATCTCCCTTGCTAGACTATCATGCAGTCTAAAATTCTGTCACCAATCAACAAGTCCTTATTAACCTCTTACTATGCATCAGGTTCTGTGCCAAGCACAGGGAAGACAAATGGGAAAACAAAAGCAGGTCCTGTCCTCAAGGAACTCATATTCTAAATCATTCGAAATCCATTCAGTCATTTGGGTCTTGAGGGATTTTCATCCCCTAGGAATCACAGTCAGAGCTAGAAAAGATGTGAAAGGTCATCGGTATAATGCAGCATGGCATACTGTACAAGAATGCTAGACTCCAAGTCCAGAAGGTCTGAGTTCCTGGATGCCTCTGACACTGGTCCTGCAACCTTGAGACATTCACTTAAACCTCTAAGCCTAGAGCTCTTTCCATGATCCTAACAAAAGACCCTTTTAATAATGCAGACAGATCTCCGGAAGGGATAGTATGTAATCTGAATACTCATTATGGATAGTCTTCTTATCTGATCTGATCTTAATGGTGATGGAGAGCAAGGAGTATGGTTTAGGATCTAGGTAGGAGAGAAAAACTGGGGGAGAGGATTATATAAGAGAATACTGAATGCTAATGAAGTACAAACACATCCTGGGAGCACCTGTTTCCCTGAACTGTCCCCTTCTCCTATGGTTTAACAGCTTCTATATTAAGGGAGAGAATAAAAATTTATACATGGCTACTATGTGCCAAATATTATGCTAAGATTTTTACAAATATTATCTCATTTGATCCCCAAAATAACCTTGGAGGTGGGGGGTTAGATGCTGTTAGTATCTCCATTTTATAGTTGAGGAAACTGAGGCAAACAGAGGTTAAGGGATTTGCTTTGGGGTCACAGAGTAAGTTTCTGAGGCTGAATTTGAACTCAGGTTTTCAGAACTCCAGGCCCTGTACTATGTCTAATGCCCTGCCCTCTCACTGCCTCATTACACACCAGACTTAATTCCTCTGATTTCATCAATCACACACAATCCTGTACCAGGTACCTTCTTTCAGGACTTTTTGATGTGCTATTTTCCCAATAGATTGTGAGCCCCTTGAGAGTAGGGACTGTCTTTAGGCTCCCTTTGTATCCCCAGTGCTTAGCCCAGTTCCTGGCACATAGCTGGTACCTGATGAATGTATATTGACTGACTACATAGCATTGGTTTCAAGTTCACATTTAAATATGGCAGATGAATCCTCATGTAAGTTACCAGTGGGCTGATTCACAAAGGTCTCTTCTCAGTGCTGGGATGGCTGTAAGAACTGGCATAGACTTAAAATTCCAGATTCCTGGACCTTGGATGGGTTATTCTCCTGATTTTTAGAAACTTATAAGGTTTTATCCTCCAGATTAATCTCCTTCACCCATAACAAAAGAACACTTAGGTAAAGAGATGAGATCTGTATTTATAAGGCCACAAGTCAACTCCGGAGGAGTAGGTCCAGAGAGCTCTTTTCCTTATAACATTGTCCCTCACCAGAGGTTAGCAGCCAAGAAGTCAGAAGAGAAGAATTCAAATAAAGAGAGAGAAGCTCTGGTCAACTGGAGGCTTTTGAATGAACCCCACTGCCATCCACCCCCACCTATCCCCTACCTAGCACACCCCCACCCCTGCAGCCACAAAGCCTCCTCTCCCCCACCCCCCACATAAAAGACTGGAACTACTTACAAGATGTCTACGCAGGCCCCATAGTCCCTCGCAGAATCAGACTCCCCAGTTTTTCCCACACAGGCCACTGCATCAGTAATAATACTCTGAACATGCACTTTACTCCTGGGCTCAGTGACCAATCCCTATTGTATCAGCTTAGGCTTTGAAAAAGACCTGAGTAGTTGTCTAGTCTAGTTCTCCCCTTTTACAAATGATGAAACTGAGGAAAGGGAGGTTAAGTGACTTGCTCAAGGAGACATAGTTAATAAGTATTAGAACTGGGATTTGAACTTGGGTCCTCTATGCCAAATGGCAGCATTCCCAGCTGCCCTGACACTGAAGGGGGTGCCATGAACTGAAAACATGAATCAAATATAACTCTTCCTCTGGCTTCACCTACCTTATCCAAAGGGTCTCTTTAATCTATACAAACTCAAATCAAAGATTCATCCTCACTCTGCATAAGGTTCAGGAGAGAGAATTTGTTTACCAAGAGCTCATAAATGGACAGATTGATACAACCTTTTCTATTTTCCCCTATCAAATTCAGGTCTGAAATTTAATTTTAGCTGGGACCAGACAGATTTCTTTTCCAGGGTCAATCAATCTGAATTAATCTCACTTGGTGTTATTAAACCAAAGAGGGAATGAGTTTCAAGTTAAGGTCACCTTCCAGATGAAAGACCTTCCTGAAAGGGGTCTTGGGGGTGGAAGAGAGCTCAGAGCCGTGTTTATGGGACTGCTGGAGAATCAACCTCCAAGGCCTACTTCAGAACCAGCTCCATTAACACCCAAATGCAGGCACTGCAGTCCGTAGAGAAGCCGGAGTTTGTGATTCTTTATGTTAACTCTAAACAAGTGGTTTTTTTTCTATGAGAACATTTTTAAGGAGCACTTAATGGGGTTGAGCGTGCCGCCCAACCATAAACTCTGTGTGACAGGGCGCTTGGTGAATGCAGAGCTTGATCTACACAGCTCCAAACAAAGAATCGTATATGACAGGTAATTTCTCAAATAAAGTGAATATTTTCATGCCGGGTGTAAGAAAATGCTCGCACAGCCATTCGCAAACATTGGCATGATTTAGGGGCGGTGACAGGCTTTGCGGCTTATTTACCGTACTGGCAGGGGGAAAAAAGATTCATTATCAACTGAAAAGCACAGACACAATCAATCCTGCGTCAGAATATATGGGCATCTTTTTTTTACCATGAAAGGGATTGGTCTAAGCAGTTATTCTAATGAGTCACTGGGGAGCGGATGGGTGGTTTCCTTCCCAGCAGACCTGGGCTGGTTAATGAAGTCTCAGGACCCTCTAGGGAATCGACTTCCTTGTGCCAGATGGAACCAAGGCTTTGGCTATGAGGGGTAGAATAAAGAGATTTAAGTTATGAATTTGAGTTCTAATCTACCACTTCCTAGTGGTGTGACTTTGGTCAAGTCATTTAATTTCTGTGAGTTTAAGTAAAATGAGGATAATATTGTTGAGTCATTTCAGTCATGTCTCATTCTTCATGATCCTGTTTGGAGTTTTCTTGGCAAAGACACTAGAGTGGTTTGCCATTTCCTTCTCCAGATCATTTTACAGATGAGGAAACTGAGGCAAATAGGGCTAAGTGTCTTGTCCAGGGTCACACAGCTAGGAAGTGTCGAGGTCAGATTTGAACTCACATCCTCCTGACTGTCCTCTGTGCCAGCTAGCTGCTAATACTAAAGACAATCTATTCTACAGGGGAAGCTACCTGGTGCAGTGGATAAAGTACTGGTCTTGGAATTAGGAAGACTCATCTTCATGAATTCAAATCCAGCCTCAGACTCCTACTAGCTGTGTGACCCTGGGCAAGTCACTTAACTTTTTTGGACTCAGTTTCCTCATCTGTAAAATGAGTGGGAGAAAGAAATGGCAAACCACTCCAGTGTCTTTGTGAAGAAAACCCCAAATGAGATCACAAGTTGGAGACAAGGTTGAATGAGAGGAATAGAGTGAAGTATATGAAATTATTTTGTGATGGCTAAATGAATGCCTTGTAGTAATGTGATTAAATGAGATAACATTTGTAAAATGTTTTGCAAACCTTAAAGCATTATATCCATGTTTGCTATTATTATTAGTATTGTATTGATGGCAATTATTATCATCATTATTATGAATCAGGGCAATAATGGCCAGGAGAGAAGGCTGACATGAAAGGAGGCTGAATTTAAATTCTTCCTCTCACAAATTCTAGCTGTGTGATCAGTTTCCTCATCTGTAAAATGGGGATAATGATTTACGTTACAAAGTTTTTGAGAGGCTAGAAAGAAATAATGGAGGTAAATCGTGCTAAAAAAAAATTAAAGGGGAGGTGATATGGTGGGGAGAGATACTAGGATCTGGTGCTTAGTATCATTCTAGGCACCTCATACTATTAGCATTTAATACATGTTGAACTGAATTCTTGGGGTTTGGTAGTTGTAGAGTTTGGATGTTTAAGTTTTAAAAGTTTAAATTTTGGACTTTTAAGATCCTGTGTTCCATTGATTGGGGGATGGTTAAGCAAATTTTGGTATGGGAATATAGTGGAGTATTACTGCATTATAAGAAACAGTACATTTTATGAATGTGGAGAAGCATAGGAAGACTTGTATGACCTGATGTAAAGAGAAGTAAGGACCAGGAAACAATATACACAATGAAGTAAAAGATACGAATGAAAACAACAACACCACAATGGAAAGTGAATGCTGAGAAATTATGATGACTGAAAAAAGAGATATGAAAAGGTATCCCCTCCCTTTACTACCCTATCTTTGAAGAATTGGGGGCTATAAGTGTGGAGGATTATGGGTGACGGCTTATAATGTTAGATTTTTGGGGATATGTGTTTTGCTGAACATTTCCCTCCTCTTTTAAATTATTTTTACAAGGTATAGAGAAATATAGACAGTATCAAAACAAAAGATATTCATAAAATTTACTTTAAAAAAAAATCCTGGGCTCTAAGAATGTTAGGAGAGTGACCTTGATTGCTGATGCCTGTGCCACCTTTGTTACAAGTTATTAGACAGAAGGCTAACAAAGGATATGTTATATTCTTCATAGCAATGCTGGCACTATTAATTAGATCCAGGAAAGGCTTGATCATATATTGGGCTTAGGAGCACTCTATTTTCTCTTAGTAAATGAACTAAAAGCAAGACGCACCTCCCAGACAGGAAACAGGAACTGAGTGGTGAATCCAAAAGAAATGTGGATTTTGAAATAGGAACAAAGAAAACAAGCATTTATTCATCGCTTACTATGTGCCAGACACTGTGCTAAGTGCTTTAGAAATAGCATCTCATTTGATCTTCACAACAACCCTGTAGGGTAGGGGCTATAATTAATCCCATTTTTACAGTTGAGGAAACCGAGGCAGACAGAGATAGAGTGACTTACCTAACGTGATACAGTTAGTACTGTTTCAGGCAGGATTTAAAGCTAGGACTTCTTGACTCCACTACAAAAGAAGTCAGTGGCTTCTAATTATATTGAAGAGATCTGGCACAGATTTTGATGGAAAGATGTAATCTACCAGTGTGGTTCAAGGGTCTCTCTAGAGACTAGCCCTAGAAGGCAGCTTAGCTTTATGTCTTTGAAGATCAGGCCTGGGGCAGTCTTCCATGTTACCATTTACGGACATCCTCCCCTCCATTCCTCACCCCCAGCCAGGCCGCCATGTTTCACTCATGGTAGAATAGACTCTAGACTTTTGAGGGCTCTACCAGAATCGAGGCAATGCCTGTAAGATTCTGCTAAGCTAGAAAGTCTTTGTGTACGGGCCCAGTAAGGAACTGATTATGTATCTGTCAAACAAAGACAAAGCTCACTTATTAGGATTATAGCAATAATGGTGATAATGATTGGCCCGGACATGCTACTTTATGATTTACGAAGTGCTTTACATAAAACAGAACAAATAAATACTAACCGAATGCTCTGTATTCATTAGCTTAGTTGATCCTTACTTCAATCTTTTGAGATCGGTAATCTGGGTATTATTCTTATCATTTTACAAAGGAGGAAAATGAAGCAAAGAAATATAAAGGCATTTGGATCAAGGTCCTATAACTAGGAAGGCCTTCTAGCTTGTAGAGCTGGAAGAGACCTTAGAAGCATTGTAGTGCATTCTTCTCATTTTATAGATGAGGAAACGGAGACCTTCTGGAAATTAAATGTCAGGTCAGACATGATCAGAGATGAGATTGAACCTAGGTCCCCTGCTTCCTCAAAATCTGAAACTTTTCCCTCTAGGCATTGCTGCTAAAGTACAAAGATTCTCATTAGCACAAAATGGGCCATCTATGATGACTTATTTGGTTATAGTCACCCATGAAGACCAGCTACTAAGGCATGGGAAGGGTCATGTCCTACATCCATGAAAATCACTGATCTTTGAAGTACTGAAAAGGATCATGCCCCCAGATGATGACCTCTTGAGGTCCTTTCCTGTTTTGGAGATGCTGGTCTGTGATTGTGTGATGTACCAATGACATCTATTTATCATTCTCCCTCTGCAGAACCATCTGGACCATTTGATCAGATCTAGCTTTCACTGGGAAGGAGGATTTTCTCAGTTCTCAACCTCCAGACATCACTCACAGCTTCAGCTCTCTCATCCTCCCCCTGCCCCGCCTTCACTGTTTACAAGAAGCCTTGTATTTTTTTTTCAGTGTCTGACTTGTCTGTTTACTTTGATGCCTGGGCTAATGTTCCCACATCTTTGTGTTTACATTTGACTCTTTCAGGCTCATATTTGGCTGTGTGGGTCACCGTGTGTTTAGAATGCTGTCTGTGTGCAGTGGTTTATCAATGGCAGATTTTCGATCAGAGAATGTTTTGTCAATCACTGGATCTAGAAACCTGAGGGCTGACAAGGCAGGGCCCAAGAGACATACAACTATGTTTCCTCCATCTCACTGATGAGATGGCAAAATCCGAGCTGAGGCCTGTTTCCATTTCTGCCAGGAGAGGAGAAGAAAGCAAGCTATCGATATTGGGAACAGCAGTTTCTACTGTCAGGTATTTGTGTTCAGCTCTCTCGCTGCAGTGCTGAGAGGAGGTTGAATTCTGCCCTTGGTGCAGGACAAAAGAGGGGAGAGACCCACTCTATGCAGTTGTGCTAAGGGCGACATTGAGTGACTTGGCCCTCCCTAACAAAGTTGTCCTCTTCCAAAACAAGTCCAAAAATGAGGCGTTCTATGGGTTGACTGGCTTCTGCTTTCGACTCCCTCTAGAAAAGTCATCCAAGGGAACCTAGGCAGGTGTTGGGACTAACATGCCAGTCTTGGATTAGTGGATTAGCTTAGTCAAAGGAAAGCTTGGAGTCAGGAAACCTGGATTTACAGGCTTGAAAATTTAGGCCTGGATTAGACCTAAGACTTTTGTTAGCCCACTCCTTCCCCTTATTTTACAGATAAGTAAATGGAAGGTTAGCATCCAAGTGACTCATCCAAGGGTATGCAGACAGTGAGTAGCAGAGGCAGGGTAAGACTTCACTCCTGACTCTGGATGCTGCCCTCTTCCCATCACAACAGCAGCATGCTCTTCTCTCAAGTCTAGCCACAGACCTCAGATGTTTGACCATAGGAAAGCAATTTTATCTCTCTGAGCCTCAGTTTCCTCATTTGTAAAAACAGAATTAGTGACACTTCAGTTCAACAATTCAATTCAAAAAGCACTGAAGCATTTATTAAATGTTTACTTTGTGCTAGGCACCAGAGGGCAAAGACAAAAATGAGAATAGTTCTTGCTCCCCAAGAGCTGATCTCCTACTGCATCACCAACTTTACTGTATTGGAACAAACAAATACTTTGTAAAGTCTTTCTCTTTCCCCCCCTTCTCCTTCCTCCCTCTCTCCCTCCTTTTTTCTTCTCTATTTTCCTTCTCTCTCTAGAACTATGTTTATGACACTTTCTAAACTGTTTTCCTTATGTATACATGATTATATATGTGCATGCATATACAGATATAGACATGCATATGCATATGCACACATATTTATATATATGCATATGTGCACACACAGACATACTGTATGTATGTATGTGTATAGCTAGCTAACTATTATAATCATGAGCTTTTTCTTTACAATGAATAGGTCACAAGAGTTGTGTTGGACTTCTAGAGTCTATTAATTGTTAAAGACCAGATATGCAGGACAAATAGTGCCAGGAAGGGCCATGTATGCATGAGGGCCTATAACCCAGGAGCAATGGGGTCAGATGTCATGGATGAAAACTGGCTCATAAAACCAAGAGATAAATCCCCTGCATGTCCTCATTCTATCAGTGCTCTTCAGAAACAACAGAGTAGGAAGCACTTAACTCTCAAGTTAGGAATTTCCTTCCCATTCTCCCTCTCTTCCGCCCCTTCATGTGCCACACTCCACCCCCAGAGGTAGAGGAGAGATTTATGGCTAATTGTAGCAAGTACAGTTTTTCAATGTACTTTCATAAAAGTGCCATAGATAACATGAAAAGAAGACTGGCCTTGGAGTCTGGAAATCTGTATTCGAGTCTCAGCCCTGTCACTAATCTGAGCCTTAGTTCCTGCTCATTCTAACTCATAATTCAGCCTTTGTAAAGTCATTTCTTCTCTATGAGCCTTTGTTTCCCCATCTATAAAAGGAGATTGATTGGTCTAGTCTCTAAGGTCCTAACATTCCATGATTCTATGGATATTTCTAGACCTTCCTCTCCTTTATTGAAGCTTTCTTTAAATGCTCCCAAACAGGGCAACTTCTTGCACACTAATGATTCAAACTTCTTTTTCCCATCATGTCTTTATTATCTCCATGGTCCATTTCCCATTCCCATTGCCAATGCCAGTGTTTATTCCTGTCTTCCTGTACCCATTGCAACCTGGTGCCCAGACAGGGGTGAAGACCCAATAACAACTTGTTTTGAGCTTTCCAGTTCAGAGGTTTATCCCAAACCCTTGTTTTGAAAACCTGGCCCAGGAGAGCAGAGTGGGCCCCTTTGGTACATTGGCCCTGACAGCGGCAAGGGTGCCAACGCTGGAGAACAGACTGGAAATTGCATTGTTTTTGGAACTCAGCACATTTATTTTTCCAATCCAGCTTAAAGCTGGAATTCTAGAACAAGAGGTCCCACATACCAGCGCAATGAATAAGGACTTCAAATAATTAAATCCAGCTATTTCTTTGGGAGGAGAAAGTAGCCTGGAAGAGGGAGTTAAAGAGACAGCAGTGGCAATGCTTGGCTCCATCTATTGTGTGTCTGAGGCCTCTCCAAGGTGGGAATCCACATGAATTTCAGACTCAAAGACTTTCTCACACTGTTCCTACTTTCCAGGGGGGAAAAAAAGCAAATGAAGACTTCATGTTACATGGTTGGGATCACAGAATTCAATTATCCAAGTCTACTTGATCGGCTAGCAGTTCTTCCTAGGAAATCCCCCTCGCAGGATGACAGAGCTGGAGGAGAGCTCGACAAACGACTAGCGAGACCCATAACTGCACCAGAAAATCATGTAGGAAAGAGCCCTGGATTTGGAGTCAAAGGACCTGAGTTCAAACCCTAAATCTACCTCTTACTAGATGTGACCTTAGAGAAGCTATCTGACCTTTCTGGCCTCAGTTTTATCATCCGTTAAATGTGGGGATTGGGATGTGTGTTGTTGCTTAGTTGTTTCAGTCAGGTTTGACTCTTTGTGACTCCATTTGAGATTTTCTTGGCAAACGTAATGGAGCAGTTTTGCCATTTCCTTCTCCAGTTCATTTTACAGATGAGGAAACTGAGGTAAACAAAGTTAACTGACTTGCCCACAGGCCGAATTTGAACTCAGGTCTTCCTAACTCCAGGCCTGGCTTTCTAACCACTAGCTGTCCTGGGCTATATGATTTCTGTTCTAAATCAATAGCCCAGTCTTTTTAAAAGACTTGTTTGAGGCAAAAAAAAAAAAAAAAAAAAACCAAACCAAAAACAAACCAAACTTCTTTAAAAATATTCATTTTACTTTGGGGCAGCTTTAAATGTTAGAAACTCTAATGCAAAAAATTTTTCATCATATCCTACTGAAATCTGCCTCCCTTCAACTTACCTGTTGCTCCTAGTTCTGCCCATGGAGGGGGCCAAGCAAAGCAAGGCTAATCCTCTAAGTACTTGAAAACTACTCTCTTGTCTTCTCTTCCCCTGACTATATTTAATCAGGAAGATGAGTTCAGATTTCACCTCCAACACTCACTAGTTGTGGAACCCTGGGCAAGTCATTTAACTCTGCTTGCCTCAGTTTCCTCATCTGTAAAATGGGGATAGTAGTAGCATCTACCTCCCAGAAATGTTTTGAGGATCAAAATATTTGTAAAGTGCTTAGTAAAGTGTCTGGTACACAGTAGATATTATATAAATGTTAGCTATTGGTTATTATGATTAGCTACTTAGAGATTTTTATTTCTACAGTATGGTCTTCAGTCTGCTCATCAGCCTGGTTGCCTTTGTTTGGACAAGTTCCATTTGGTTAATGTCCTTCCTAAAATGTGGTGCCGAGAGCTAACCATGGTACTACAAATGTAGTCCGATCAAGGCAAATGGTACTGAGTTGTGAGGGGCAAATGGAGCAAGGGATGCATGGTACAGTGGAAAAGAATACTGCATTAATCCCCTCACCATCCACCTGTGTACTTTAGCACTTAACCTCTCTGGGCTTAGATTCTTCATGTGGAAAGTGAGAGGGTAGGACTAAAGGCCTTGAAGATCCCTTCTACATCTAAGATCTAGGATGTTATGATCCTAAGAAGTGCTACTATGTAAAATGCAAGCTACTGTTTTTTCAGTTCTTTTTGAGAGTAAAAGGTGGTCAACACAAGTCTTCTCCACTGGCTTTTAAAGCTTTGGAGGATTTTTGGTTTTACAAATTTAAAAAAAACCCAAAAAGCTCCTGATAAGAAACAATCCTAATTTGTATTGTTTTTAATGGATTGCAACCTCCAGAGACTCCCAAGGATACCCTGAAGGTCATACCCTCTTAAGATCTCCCTTAGCTTAAGCGAATAAAGAAATTATTTCATAGGATAATAGGATCACAGAGTTAGAGCTAGGAGGGACCCCCAAGGTTATCCCTCTCATTTACAGGGGAGAAAACTGGGACCCAGAGATGATAAGTGACTTGCCTAAGTTCACATAGGTCCAAGTGCTGGTTGCAATGCTGTTTCCACTCTGTACATGCTTTCTTTGAGTTATGATCGCTGTCCCTTCTACTCCTCTTCACCCCTCCCCGCAACATTCCACTTTATAAGAGTACTGACCCTACAAGTATCAAGTTGGGCCTTTCCTTGTTATGAATTGACTACGAGATTACTGACTAACCTGTTCTTTCTAGAACTGGCAAGAAACTAAGTTAAAAGCCAACAGTTCAAATCTGAGATCCTGGAGGGTGAAGTGACTTTGGAGTCAAAAGACCTGAACCTAAATCTTGGATCTACCACAAATATGAGCTGTTTTTATCTGGAAAGACACTCCCCCTGATGATTCCATCCTGTATTATAGATTTTTGTGGTATTAGAGTGACTCTGTCTTCCTTGTGGTATCTCTGCCCTTCTCTCTCCCTACCTTCTTTCTCTTCTTTTTTCTCTCTATTTTTCCTCTCTCATTCTCTCTCCCTATTTTTTCTCTTTCTCTTTCTCCATCTCTCTTTTCCCCTCCATTTTCTTCTGTCTTCATTTTTCCCCTCCCTCCCTCTCTCTTTATCCTGGACTCCTTTGCGAATTCACAGCTCAGTGGCCTGGTGCAGCATCCCCCAAATGACAGAAACCTAATCTTCCCCTGGGAATGCAAACTAGGCCAGCAAGTCACCGGGGTTTCTCATTATGCAGACTTCTGCACTACTGGAGGCTGCAGATGGAGCAGGCTGAGCTCATTGGCAGTGGAAGAATCCATGAGGAGGGGGCCCTAAATCACACTTCTCCCTGCCTTCTGAGAGATCCCAAGGAGGATCAGGTGATCTTGTGTCTCTTTTGTGTGGGGACTATGTCCCCTCACAGCTGTGGGAGGCACCAGCTGTCCCTTCATGGCTGTGTCTGAAAAGACAAATTATTATTTAACTTCGAAAGATCTTAATTTTGCTTCTCCCTGTAAAGGACTAAGTAGGAGCATCTCCCCTCCCTACCATCCTCTCAGTGCCCACTTTCTACATCTCTTTAGGCTGATCTTAAGAGGGAGGAGGGGAGAATGGCCAAGTTCCAGTGACAAATCCATGAGGGATCTCTCCACATCTCTCTGCCTCTCTGCCAGCTGTGAAATCCATGGAAAAAGCCTCTGCTTCTTGCCATAAAGAAGGACCAAGACAGTATCTGTAGTATACTGAGTGTTACACGGAGGAAAAGGAGGAGAGAAGGAGAAATTAAGGGCTTTCATTTTAAATGAGGCTCTTTGAGTCAAACAGCATCTTCTTGCTTTTAGAAAGGGAAATGAAAATGCTAGTTTTCTAATGCTGCACCCTGAAATGCCCTTCAGATCAATTATATTGCTGATTCAGCACATGGTCAGTTTGCCAATCCAGTTGGACAGGCCCCTGTGGGTCCTGTGAAGTTTATCCCCTGAAGTGCATCTACATCAACAAGAATGAATATTTCTGGAAGGAGACATGATATAGAATAACCAGTCTGATCAATCAATTGAGAAATATTTATTAAAGCTTGCTATATGCCAGGCATTGGGGATACAGAGAAGAATGTGAAAATAGTTTCTCCCTGAAGAATCTTACGTTCCATAGTGGGAAAGAACAGTGGAAAAGACCTGAGTGGTTTTTCAGTTCACATGCCTACTATTCTTTACTGTTTCTAAGATCCTGTGGTTAAAGTATTGACTTGTACCTAACACAGAATTTGGTCCATCAATCATTCATCAAGCATTTATTAACTGTTATTCTTTACTATTTCTAAGATTCTGTGTTTAAAGTATTGGTTTGTTCCTAAGACAGAATGTGATCAATCACTCATCAAGCATTTATTGACCACCTACTATGTGTCAGACACTGTACTCAATTCTAGGGATACAAAGAAAGAAAAGGGGCATAAATAAAGCCAGCCCCTCTTCTCAAGGAGGAGACAGCATGCAAACAGCTACATACAGACAAGATAAGTTCAGAGTAAACTGGAGATCATCCCAAAGGGGAAGTACTAAGACTAAAGACTGGAAAGACTTCTGGCCGAAGGTAAGACTCTAGCTGAGGAAGCCAAGGAAGCCAGGAGGTGAAGTCATAGAGACTGAGAGGTTCAGGCATGGTGGACAGTGGGGGAAAGTGATCAGAGTTCAGAGATGGAGTGTTACGTTCAAGGAATAGCAAGGAGATCAGTGCATTGGACTTCAGAGTACATTGGGGTGTATGTTTGGGGGTGAGTATAAGAAAACTGGAAAGGTAGGAAGATGTTAAGTTTTGAAGAGCTTTAAAAGCCAAACAGAAAATTTTGTTTGCTTCTAAGGACAACAGTGAGCCACTGGAGTTTATTGAATGTGGGGAGAGGGGGTGATGTGGTCAGACTGTGGTCACACAGAATGTGTACACTCACTTTTCTCTTTCCATAACCAGCAATAGGTTGAATAACCTATTGAATAACATATCCTCATTGTTGAGGACTAGAAGGGGGAAATTTTTTTCCCCCAACAAGGGTCACTGATCCAGCATATGCTCTGTGAAGACCTTACAATGAAGAAGAATCATAGACTAGGACAGGACAGGAGTGGGGAACCTGTGACCTCAAGGCCATATGTGACCCTCTAGGTCTTCAATGTGGTCCTTTGACTGAATCCAAACTCCACAAAACAAATCCCCTTAATAAAAGGATTTATTCTGTAACACTTGTACTCAATCAGAAGCCTTCTTCCGAGGACCTAGAAGGCCCCATGTTACCTGGAGGCCACAGGTTCCCCACCCCTGTACTGGAAGCAGTCCCTTTTTCTTGCCTCATAGCTCTTCTGGCTTCCTTCTAGACTTATCTCAAATACCGCTTTCTGCAGAAAGCCTGTCCCAGCTCCCTTCAACTGCTACTTCTTCCCCTGGGAGAATGCCTTCTGTCTGTGCTGTATGTACCTTGTATGGACCTAGGTATTTACATGTTTTCTCCTCCATTACAATGGAAGGTCCCTAAGGGCAGGGACTATTTTATTCCTCCTGGCCTCTCTTTGTATTTCCAACCTTTAGCACAATGCTTGGTATGCTGTTGTTGAGTGGATTAGTCACATCTGACTCTTCATGACCCCATTAGGAGTTTTCTTGGCAAAAATACTGGAGTGCCATTTCCTTCTCCAGCTCACTTTACAGATGAGGAACTGAGGCAAATAGTGCTAAGTGACTTGCCAAGGGTCACTGGGGCCAGATTTGAACTTGGGACCTCCTGACTCCAGGACCAGCATTCTAAACACTTCACCACCTAGCTGCCCATTTGGCATGTAATAAGTGCTTAATAAATAATTATTGACTGACTCTTATTTAGGGGATAATAACTGAACCTGTGATGTCATTGGTATAGGGAATTTCAGGATGGGAAAACTCCTTCTACCAAAACAGGATAGCACCTTCTCTGCAACTTCTAGTCTTGGAGAGTTGTCTAGTGCATAGGATAGTGACCCCACATGTAGTTGTGACCCATAGTTTAAGAAGTTCCAAAAGGGTCTAGAGTGGAAAAAGTTTAAGAAGCCCTGGAGACAAGTGACTTGCCTAGGGACATACAGCAGGTAGGTGTCAGAGGTAAGAACTGAATCCAGATTTTCTCGGTTCCCAGGCCAGCTCTCTATCTACTATATCAAACTGAAATTGCCTGTCTTCTCTCATGTATAAAAAATATCATGACATGGAGGCAGTCCTGGGTTCTCAAAGCCTTTGAAAGAATGAAAATTTCATCAGGTCCCACCATCCTAGAAGAGCTTCTAATACTGGTCCAGTAGTGGATTGCATGTTTAAACTTAATTAGCCAGTCCTTGGATGAATAAGATGTTGGTCCTCAGAAGACTGGCCATCTTGTGATCATTTTATTTTATTTTTTTGGCCACAGCAACCTATGAAATACTGTCTGCTATGGCATGGGAGTGAGTAGTCAGATAGATGAAATCATGGGTCTTTTGAAGCATGGAAATAAGAGAGAGAAATATAAATAATATAAAGCATGTCATTCATCATTAAAAAAAAATAGCTGTTCTCACAGTTCTTCAAGTGCTCTTATGACACCTTCTTATGAAGCTCTGCGAAGCACCTACATCTAACCTTCAGTGATTGCACAGAGCAAGAGTGGCCTTCAGTTTCAGGTAGAGGATTTTTTATATGTATAGCCATACATATACATATATACATACATATACAGCCATACGCATGTGGCTATGGAGAAGTGATTCCTCATACATAGCTGCACTAGGAACCAATTGAGTATTTGGTGGGGCAGGGAGCTGGGGAAATTCATCCAAGTGTAACAGAAGTGAACTCCACATGTTGTAGTGAGGCCCTGGTATAAATAGAGGGTCTTGTCATGATGTGGTTTAAAAGGAGGAAAAAGAGTCATTTCTAGCCTTCCTCTACACCTCCACTGTTCTCCCAAGGAGACTTTTTCCTGCTAATAGGAGAAGCAGAAAGTAGAGACCAGACACTTGTCTATGCTGAGAGGTGGGGTACTGGGCCAGAATTATACCTCTCTGCTCTCTTGAATATTGTTAGTCTAAGGGATGTGATCAGATTCCATCTGATTTCTGATTGCTTTAATCAATTTGGGAGGAAAGCAGACTCCAAGTTCTAAGGCTTTACTCCTTTCCCACCAAATACCAGTTTCACAATTAATATACATAGGGAATAGCAAAGAAACCTATTTATCCAAATCATAGCAAAACGTAGAGAAAGTATACATAGGAGAATATATACCAGACAATACAGAATGAAGGAACTCTCATCGGGAGTGAGATAACTGAGCTCAATCAAGAGAGAGTGCCCATGATCTCATTTAAGCAGAAATTCCCCATAGTCTCCAGGGTAGTAAGCTGGAGGTAGAAACTGCGGGCTCCTCCTGCCTTCGCAGAGTCTTTCCCATCAGCAGTCTGACATGGGGTTAACTCTTCCATCTTCTGTGCTGGAGTTGGAAGCCAGAAACATCTGAAGAGACTCAAGGCTTGAAAAATCCCAAAGAAGACTCAAAACTTGAAGAGTCCCCCAAAGAGACTGGTCTTGGAGAATCTCAAGGTGGACTGGGGAAAGCTATAGATCTCTAGCCTCTCACCAACTCTGTCCTACTCCTTTGCAGGGCAGGGCCTTGATCTCTACCAATAAAGAGAGAGTCCCATACCAATGGACATAAGGCAATGTATTATAATGGAAATAACACTGGATTTAATATCAGAAGTTCTAGTTCAGATCCTGGTTCAACAACTCATTGTCTAGGTTTGGGTTAACCACTTAACTCCCTGAGACTCCGTTTCCTCATCTGTAAAATAAAAAGATGGACTAGATTATCTCTAAATTATTTCCAGTTCCAAATTCTGTAAGTCTTTGCTTATAATTTCCCTAAATCCCAATGTTGTCTTTATATTGGTATAAGCTCAGGCCTATGCCTTGCACATAGTAAGCACTTAATAAATGTTTTGTAAAATATATTTATTCTTTAATTTTCAACAATTTTCACATCCATAGTCCCATGTAGACTTTTTTCACTCGCTGGAAGCTCTTTAGGATGAATCCAGGGAGACTTCACAGAAGAGAGCTGGGGCTTAGGCAGATTGGCAGCTTCAGGGAAAGGGGGACATTGGACACTGGAACTACATAGAGCCAGCATTTTGGAGATGGTTCAGAGGTGAGAGTGAGATGAGAAGACAGAGGGTTCCTAGAGACTCACACCTCTGCGATCCCCATTCCCCCACCCAGAATTGGGCTCCATCTGCTCGGCCCACTCCAAAGAGTCTGCCTTGTCATCTCAAAACCGATTCAAAGTCACTCTGGAATATTGTGGAGACTGACAACATAAGCAGCGAGCATGGAGTGTACATTAAATACATATGTGAGAGCGTATACAGGCAACATTCGAAACGTCGACCGGAGCTAGCTGCCATATGGGGATGTTGTTGTGGAAAAAAATATTTATAAAATGGCTTTTCCAAATGTTTAATCTACAGCAGATGCATCTTAAATTAATCTGTTTGGCTTGGCATTCACTATGGGGAGACTTTTATTCATCATACAGACCTCCTGTAGCAAAGGAAATGGAGATTGTTCTAAGAGTCATCTGTTTGTGACTAAACAAAAAAAAAAGATCTTGAGGGGAAAAAAAAATAAATGCTCAGGGTGGGGGAGGGAGAAAGGCAAATAGAGAAGTCATTTTGGAAAGTTCCATACAACTGTATTTCTTCTAGGGGAGCCTCGTTTTAATTTTTAACTCATGGAAATTGTACATTTAATCTTCCCTATTGGGATAATAAACATAGTGACTACATATCTTACTAAAAAGTTGCTTAGTCACTTTCACTACAAGCCAGCAATGGAAGCCTGCTCTAATTCGCGATTATTGTATTTCTATAAAGTTTAAGTAAGTGCAGATAATAGTTCATCACAAGTATCTGAGTTGATGCAGCTAGGGTGAAGAAGAAAGCTGCCTAGGTAAGGGCTGGCACTGATGAGAAACAACAAAAGCACGCATTAGGGTCCCCTTCTCTTTCATTTTTTGAGGTGGAGAATGATATGTGAATACATGGAGGATCTGTTATTTCATCTGGAGTGAACTTCCATTGTGGGAACTCCTTCTACCAATACAGATCACCAATCAACTGAGATTTATTAGACGAGTCCTTGAGAGTTGCCTGTGGCACTAAAGGGTCAAGTGACTTGCTTAAGTGTGAAGATCACAGGGCTGGTCAGTGCCAGAGATGAGACTGGGAGACAGGAAGACCTCAAATAAAATCCTGCTTCAGATACTTAATAGTTCTAAGCCTCAGTTTCCTCATCTGTAAAATAAGGATAATAATAGCACCTACCTTATTGGGTTGTTGTGAGGATCAAAGGAGATAGTATATGTGGAACACTCTGTAAAAATTAAATAAATTGCTTTATGTAAATGTTAAATAGATAAAGTGCTCCGTAAATAAATACTAACTTAGCACAGTGCCTGGCATATATAAATAAGCACTGGAGGAAGATATCAGTGGACAGTGATGGGATGTTATAATAGAAAACTAGGGAACTTGTGAGGTTTAAACTTTTTGAAGTGAGTATCAGAAATGCAATGACTGTTGACATTCAAATAGAGATTGGGTAGCCTCTTATTTGGGATGCTATTGAGAGGAATCCTACATTAGAAAGGAGATTAGAGGATTTCTATTATGATTCTGAGTCACATGGTGCCCTAAACTTAGAATCATAGAATTTCAGAGTTGGAAAGAAACTCAGTTGTCATGTTGTCCAACCCCTACTTACAGAAAGAAAACATTTCCTCTACCACATGCACTTAGCATTGTTGGTACTTAATAATGCTTATTGACTGATTGATGGATGCTGAATATACCTGAAAAGGGGCTATTCAGCTTCTACTTGAATATTACCAGAAATGGGAAGCTCACTCCCTTCCAAAGTAGCCCATTCCAATTTCCTACAACTTTGATTATTAATATTTCTCCTCAGATCTGTCTCTCAGAAGCTCCCCACCTATCCACTCATTGTCTTTAGTTCTGCCCTTTGGAACCAAGCTTAACAAATATAATACTTCTTCCAAGTGATAGTCCATCAAATGCATGAAGATGGCTATCATGTCTCCACTTTTACCTGCTGAGTCTTCTCCTATACTCAGGACTGAGTATAGTACTCCAGACAGGGACTGTCCATGGCAAACAGTATAGTAGAGTAGAATTTGTCTTGTTCTGGATGCATTACTTTTATTAGCGCAGTCTAACCTTGCTTCGCCTCTGCCCACACCCCCCACTTTTTTGGGGTGCTATATTCCAATGTTGATTCAATACAACTTGTGGTCCACTCAAACCCTTAGGCTGTTATTGTCATAGGTTTCCTCCTCCTCCTTTTTCTTCTTCTTCCTCTTCCTCTTCTTCTTCTTCGAGTCATACCTCTCCCATTCTATTATTGTACAGTTATTTTAATCCAAGTGTAGTACATAATACTTATCTATATTAAATTTTGACACATTGGATTCAACCCATCATCCTAGGCTGGCAAGGTCTCTTTGTATTCCAATTCTGTCAACTATATGTTTGAGAAGCATATCATCCATGCCTTCATCTAAGTCAATCACCAAGAAATATTAAGCAAAACAGGGCTAAGGACAGATCTCTGCAGCACTCCACCAGAAACCCTCCTCCAGGTGAACATTGACCCATTAATAACTATTCTTTGGATCCAATCACCAATTCATGGAACTATATTATCATTCAGCCTACACCTCTCCTTCATATCCATAGGGCTTTCATGTGACAATTTGTCAAATGCCTTGCTAAAAATCCATGCATGCTACATTTACAATATTCCTTTCATCTACCAGTCTAGTAACCTTGTCAGAAAGAGGAAATGAGGTTATCATTCTCTCTCTTATTTCTGATAATGCCTTAAGAATGCCATAGGAAAGTGAGACTAAACTTGGTCCTGCCTGGCCCCAGAGGGCACTGGACCATACGCAGAGGGAGTCTAGCTTGGCTAAAGAAAACTTTTCCACAACTATAGTTCTCCAAAAGTCATTTTGGGCAGCTACAAGAAGTCATGAATATTCCATATGGAGAGGCCCTCCCACCAACGCTGGACAACCACTTGCCAGGGCTGTCGCGGAGGAGATAGCTATTCCGGTGGAGGTTGGTCTCGGTGACTCTCCCAGGTTCTTTCCAGCTCCTAGAACTTGGGATTGTGACTATTCAGGAACTCAACTGCTGTTCTAGTTAGAAATCTGCCTAGTAGTCCTTGAACAACAGCTCTGGCCCAATACAGTCAGAAACGAATTTGACATATCCTTGTTCTATCCCTTTAAGCTTTGTGACAGTCATCCTTCAATAGGAAGGGCCCCCTTATGAATGCAATTTCTTTCTCATTAATCATCCCTACAGACAGGTCTGCGACTCTCCTTCCTCTTAAACAAACAGGAGATGGAAGGGGGGAGTGGAGTGGTGGAGAGAAGGGCACTATTCTTCTGAATTGATTCTGCAGATTTGTGTAATAAAAACCTCATTGAAGAACTTATCTCCTCGCATCTGGTTTTCCCTTTCATAATTCACAAAGGTTTGTCCTTTCTGGTTTTTTTTTTATTCTTCCTTTGAGGACGGACATATAAATGGATAAGATAATATCATTATGGGGCACTAAGATCTTTATCAGGCTAGGATTTTGAAATGTTCCCAGCTCTCTCCACCCCCTCTTCTCCCCTCCCCAGTCCAACTTCCTCCTATTTTCAGATCTAAAGGTCCTTCCTCCCTTGCCTTCTGACTCACCAGCCTCTTTGTTTCTCCAGTTTTTAATTTTCTCAGCCTGGTGTCAGGAAGACTGGTAATCTCAAAGATGCTAAAAATCCAGGGCAGCATCTTCAGAGATTTTCACTTGGGAAAGCTGCCTGGGAAGTCTTAACACCAACCTTTCCCTCTCTCCCAGGCAGCTCTTGCCAACAGATTGCACCCTGTAGACCCCAGAGATGAAGGCAGCTGCTCTTTCTAATAGAATACAAACTCATCTCCACCAGCAGTTGCCAGGACCATTACCTACATGTGCCTTTGGCCCTAACTGCACAGATAGAAGAGTATGTGTGCAAGTAGTTCAGTTTGCAAGGAATTTGTCACTGGGGATTTGCATCTCTGTATATAACTTAGGCCTTTGCTTTCCTAGTTCCCATAGACCCAGTGTGCACAGACACCCAGACCTCTTTGCTGTAGATCAAGTCAGCCCTGATGATGCAAACTTAGCTGCTATGGGTTGATGCTGATGTTGACGAAACATTCCTGTGAGGCAAATTTGAGAGGAAAACATCTATTCAAATATTTCCAGATGATGCCATCTTTCTCCTTTCATTCTCCCTCCTCCCAACAAAAAGGTAAAATAGCTATATTTGGAGCAGCTAGGTGGTACTTAAAGTTCACCCTCAGATCCTTACTCACTGTGTGTGCTTGGGCAAGTCACTTAGTTTCTTTCTGTCTCAGTTTTCTTAGCTATAAAATGGATATAATAGTAACCAGGCAACGAATTGGGTAGAGAACCAGGCCTGAAGTCAGGAAGACAAATCTTCCTGAGTTCAAATCCAGCCCCAAACATTTACTAGCTGTGTGACCCTGGACAAGTCACTTAACCCCATTTGCTTCAGTTTCCTCATCTGTAAAAGGAACTGAAGAAGGAAATGACAAACCACTCTAGTATCTTTGCCAAGAACACCACCTTAAGTGGGAGCAGAAAGAGTCAGACCCAACTGAAAAACAACTGACCAACAATATTAACACCTTACCTCCCAGGATTGCTGAGAGGATAAAGGGAGAGAATATTTGTAAAGCACTTTAAAGCCTTAAACCATTACACAAATGCTAGGTATTCTTTTCATTATTATTACACAGCAAATGTGTCCCCTTGAAAAGTTGTGTACAGATTAACTCCTACCTTCAAATTCAACTTGACTATTTCCAAACCACTTTTTCTTAATTTCTGATTGACTTTCAGGGCGATTAACTTTTGACATTTGAATACCAAGGCTTAGAGCTGAAAGGTGCCTTAAAGATCATCTGGTCCAATTCATTTCCAGATGAGGACACTGAACCCCAGAAAGAGGTCCATGGCTAGCCCAAAGTCACACAATAAGTTAGTTGTTTCCTGTCCTGTCATATCACATCTGCTCAAATATATCCAAATGCCATCTTTAAGTCTATGCTCCCCAGGTTCTTTTGTAATTATCTGTAAACAAACACTTAAGTCCACTCTCTAAGTCCATTACTTTCAATCCAATAAACATTTATTAAGTTCCTACTACATGCATTTGTTGGGTTCATCCTTCATTGCCGAAGAAGACCAAACCATCAGAGAAATAATGACATGACTTGCACTTGACTTTGTTTTGAGTGAGGTAAGGCTGTGCAGGTCACCAGCCTCACTTTTACCTCCTGAGCCATCTGGGTCCAGTGACCAGATATTCCTCAGGATGACTGGAGATAACCCAGGATGCACTGGAAGCCTACATCTAGCTCTGGAGGGGACCTCAGAGGCCACCTTTCTTTATTTTACAAATGAAGAAATTGAGGCCAAGGAAGGTGAAAGGACTTTCCCAAGGTGACTCTGATAGTATGGATTAGAGGTGCAATTTGCACTCAAGTTCTTTTACTACAGAATTTTGGAATGTCTTGGTTATACTGTATGTGCCCCAGATTACTTATATGCATTTAGTATCTCTGAGGATATAAAGGAAAAAAAAAGTCTGTACTCAGGAAACTTACATTCTTCTGGGAAGTCTATGAATTCTTAGATGAATCTTTATATAAAGTAAAATATTATTTCCTATTGTGAATAATCATGCCAAATGTATCTACTATGTAAATTTGTCTATGAAGCTTTTGCAGGGGGCCTGGTTTGGTTGGAGCCCTCTCCATGGAACTCACAGCAGATGGAATGAGCTCCAATGTGATTTCCCCACATCTTCCTCGTAGCTGTGAGCTCTCAGAAGGGAAATCACCCTTCTTGCCTTTTCAAGTAGCCACACCTTTGACAACCCTGAAAACCTGACTGTTTGCAAGGTAATTATCAGAGGGTAAACTTTATACCCAAAAGTCAGAAGAGTATCACCTGAAAGTGGGAGTTGGGGCTGGTTATTAGATGAGTTTGGCTGAAAGACCACCATTGCCTGGAGAAAGGCAGACCTGCCCGATCAGACGAATTTGTTTTAAAAACCACAGGTAGACATGAGAAACCACCCTCCAGCCTCCACTTCACTTAGATTTGTGTCAGAGCAGTTCACAGATTTCCAGGGCCTACCATGGATATGAGAAGAAATACTAATGAGGCTCAGGAAAGTCTCTGACAGAAAATGTCACGGTGTGTTAGCTGACATATGTTGACAGGCAGCCCAATCTGCTGAAGGTAGAAATGAGACTTCTCCCTCACTCAACTTTTGTTCTTTCCTCCCCTTCCCAAATATTCCCTCAGCTTGGGGGCTTGATATGGTTTGGGGAGGCAGAGCTGTAAAGAAGGAGCCCAGGCAGAAAGGGGGCATCACTCAGCTCAGAGCCTTGCATTGACCTCACTCCCCTCATCCCACCAGTTCTGCTAAGGGGGCAGCCCCCTAGTCTTCACTGCCCCCAACCAGGGTTGATTTTCTGTTTCTCTTTCCCCTTAGTGCAACCCAGACAAAGGGTGAGTCTTTTGAGAATGAATCTTGCTAGGGCTTAAAGGATATGAAATGAAGTGAAACAAATTTTAGTATAAGGAATTATTGAGTTTCAAGATTCTTGGCATTGGAAGGGACTTCTGAGGTCACCTAGTCCAAACCATTCCTGAGTAAATGCCACATCTACTGTTTCCCCAGGAAGTATTTATCCAGCCTTTACTTGAAGACTTCCAGTGAGGTCCACTCAGTGCAATTTTGGACAGCTGTTAGAGTTTTTCTTTACAATCTGCTAAATATATATATTCCTCTACAAATTCTACCTGTTGTCCCTAGCGCCAAATGGAAGATGCTTAATCCTCCTCTTACATAACATCTTTTCATATTCTTGAAGACCACTATCATGTTCCCCTTTAGTCTTTTCTTGCAAAAACAAATACAAAAAACAAACAAAAAACGTCCTGTTCTTTCAACAAACCCTCATACGGTGTGTCCTTGAGGCCCTTTACCACCCTAGTTATCTTCAGAGGCTTTTCAATTTATCAATGAACATCCTAAAATATGGTGTTCAGAACTGAAAGCAATACTTCAAATGTGGCCTGACCAGGGCAGAGTACAGTAGGACTATTGTTGCCTTCATCCTTGGTACTATAACATTCAATGTCTTTTTTTTTTACCCAAAATCACATTATTGACCCATATTGGGATTTTAGAGCACAAAAGCCTTTAGATTTGTTTGGTTTATTTTTTTTGGATGAATTATTGTCTAGGCATTTCTGTCTTTTAACTATGATATAGATTTCTTGTAACCCAAGTATAAGATTTTACATTTATTACTTTTATACTTACGTTTATTAAATTTACATTTATATCTTATTTTTTAAAATTTATTTAACTTTTAACATTCATTTTCACAAAATTTTGGGTTCCAAATTTTCTCCCCATTTCTCCCCTCCCCCCACCCCAAAACGCTGAGCATTCTAATTGCCACTATCACCAATCTGCCCTCTCTTCTAACATCCCTCCCTTCCCTTATCCCCATCTTCTCTTTTGTCCTGTAGGGCAAGATAACTTTCTATACCCCATTACCGGTATTTCTTATTTCCTAGTAGCAAGAACAGTACTCTACAGTTGTTCCTAAAACTTTGAGTTCCAATTTCTCTTCATCCCTCCCTCCCCACCCATTCCCTTTGGGAAGGGAAGCAATTCAATATAGGCATATCTGTGTAATTTTGCAAATGACTTCCATGATAGTTGTGTTGTGTAAGACTAACTACATTTCCCTCCATCCTATCCTGCCCCCATTTCTTCTACTCTCTCTTTTGACCCTGTTCCTCCCCAAGAGTGCTGACTTCAAATTGCTCCCTCCTCCCATTGCCCTCCCTTCCATCTTCCCCCCTCACCCTGCTTATCCCCTTCTCCCCAACTTTCCTGTATAGTAAGATAGGTTTTCATACCAAAATGAGTGTGCATTCCTTCCTTTAGTTGAATGTGATGAGAGTAAACTTCATGTTTTTCTCTCACCTCTCCTCTTTTTCCCTCCACTAAAAAGTCTTTTGCCTGCCTCTTTTATGAGAGATAATTTGCCCCATTCCATTTCTCCCTTTCTCCTCCCATATATTTCTCTCTTACTGCTTGATTTCATTTTTTTAAGATATGATCCCATCCTATTCCATTCACTTTGTGCTCTCTGTCTCTATGTGTGTGCGTGCATGCATGTGTGTGTGTGTGTGTATGTAATCCCATCAACTACCCAGATACTGAAAAGTTTCAAGAGTTACAAATATTGTCTTTCCATGTAAGAATGTAAGTAGTTCAACTTTAGTAAAGTCCCTTATGACTTCTCTTTACTGTTTACCTTTTCATGCTTCTCTTCATTCTTGTGTTTGAAAGTCAAATTTTCTTTTCAGCTCTGGTCTTTTCATCAAGAATGCTTGAAAGTCCTCTATTTCATTGACAGACCATTTTTTCCCCTGAAGTATTATACTCAGTTTGCTGGGTAGGTGTTTCTTGGTTTTAGTCCTCGTTCCTTTGACTTCTGGAATATCTTATTCCACGCCTTTCAATCCTTTAATGTAGAAGCTGCTAAATCTTGTGTTATCCTGATTGTATTTCCGCAATATTTGAATTGCTTCTTTCTGGGTGTTTGCAATATTTTCACCTTGACCTGGGAACCCTGGAATTTGGTTACAATATTCCTAGGAGCTTTTCTTTTTGGATCACTTTCAGGAGGTGATTGGTAGATTCTTTCAATAGTTATTTTACCCTCTGATTCTAGAATATCAGGGCAGTTTTCCCTGATAATTTCATGAAAGATGATGTCTAGGCTCTTTTTTGGATCATGGCTTTCAGGTAGTCCCATAATTTTTAAATTGTCTCTCCAGGTCAGTTGAGATATTTTACATTATCTTGCATTTTTTCATTCTTTTGGTTTTGTTTTGTGATTTCTTGGTTCCTCTTAAAGTCATTAGCCTCCATCTGTTCCATTCTAATTTTGAAAGAACTATTTTCTTCAGTGAGCTTTTGAATCTCCTTTTCCATTTGGCTAATTCTGCTTTTTAAAGCATTCTTCTCCTCATTGGCTTTTTGTGACTCTTTTGCTAATTGAGTTAGCCTATTTTTCAAGGTGTTATTTTCTTTAGCATTTTTTGGGGTCTCCTTTAGCAGGGTGTTTCCTTGTTTTTCATGCTTTGCTTGCATGTCTCTAATTTCTCTTCCCAGTTTTTCCTCCACCTCTCTAACTTGATTTTCAAAATCCTTTTTGAGCTCTTCCATGGCCTGAGCCCATTGAATATTTATTTTGGATGTTTGGGATATAGAAGCCTTGAATTCTATGTCTTTCCCTAATGGTAAGCATTGTTCTTCCTCATCAGAAAGGATGGGAAGAGATATCTGTTCACCAAGAAAGTAACCTTCTATGGTCTTATTTTTTTTCCCTTTTCTGAACATTTTCCCAGGCAGTTACTTGACTTCTGAGTTTCCTTTCCACACCCACCTTGCCTCCAGATCCACCCAGCTAGTGCTTGGGGTCTGAGATTCAAATGCTGCTTCCCAGCCTCAGGGCTTTTGGCGGGGGTGGGGCTGCTATTCAGTGTGAGATTAAGTTCAGGTGGAGGCAGGGCAGCCACATGGGACTCAGTTCCCTCAGGGGGTTTATGAGGAGATCTTCAACAATGGATCTGAGCTCCTGCCTGCTTTGGGAGCCCTTGTCTGCTGCTGCCTCTGCTGCTGCCTCCCAAGGGGGCCTGACTTATGGAGACACCCTGCTCCCCTCTAGGCAAGCTGAAAAGACCCTCTCACTGACCTTTGGCCCTGTTGGTGGAGGGACCTGCACGGCTGCTGGAGATTCTGTCCCTGAAGCCTGCTCAGATCCGCTCCTCTCAGTGCCACATGGCCAAGGCAGGGCTGGGCTCTGCTCTGGGTCTGATGAACGATGGACCTTTTGGGTCAGTTTTTCAGGTCTCTCTGGAGCAGAAGTCTCCTCTGCTCTGTTGTTCTGTGGCTTCTGGTGCTCCAGAAGTTGTTGGGAGTTCTTCTTTACAGGTATTTTATGAGCTGTGGGTTCAAAGGTAGCATATGTGTATCTTTCTACTCTGCCATCTTGGCTCCTCCCCTACATTTATATCTTATTAAATTTTTTCTTGTTAGATTTGTCCCAACATTCTAGCCTGTTGGAATGCTTCTGGTTCCTGACTCATGTGACACGTTAGCTATGCCTCCCAGTGTTGGGTCATGTATATATCTAATAAATATTTCATCTCTGCATGAAGCCTTTCCTGATTTCTCCAAATGTTAGAGCCCTACTTCCCAAACTATCTTGTAGTTTATAGACTTCTCAGAATCTTTGCTACTGTCACTCATTCTCCTCTGGATTCTCTCTCCTCACTAGGTTTCATGACACTGCTCTCTCCCAGTTCTCCTCTTGTCTGTCTAATCAGTCCTTCTCAGTCTTCTTTGCTAGATTCTCCTCTAGCTCATAGCCACAAACTGTGAGTATCCCCCAAGACTCTGTCCTAAGCCCAGTTCTCTTCTTCTTCTATATTGTCTCACTTTCTATGCAGATGATTCTCATCTCTATTTGTCTAGCTCCTGACCTCCAGCCTTGTATCATAACTTAGCCCCTTTCTACCTCTTCCAAATTCTTCCACTTTACACCCCAACATGTCACATATTTTTCAGTCCAGTGATGATGGCCTCCTTGCTGTTCCATGGACAAGATATTCCATCTCTCCACTAGAGGCACTTCTTTGGCTGTCCCCCATCACTGGAATGATCTCCATCCTCATGTTCATCTACTGGCTTCCTTTGAGTCCTAACACCCCATCTTCTACAGGAATTCTTTCCCAACTCATCTTAATTTTCTCTGTTAATTATTTCCTATTTATCCTGTCTGTACATAGCACTTTCATATATATTTGTTTATTGTCTCCCCCATTGGACAGGGAGATCCTTGAGGACGGACTGTCTTTTTCCCCTTTTTGTATCACCAATACTCAGCACAGTGCCTGGCATATATATGATTGATTGCTTCGCCAACTGTCTTTTGGATTTCTTGAACTGGCTGAACCATAGCTATCTGAAACTCAACATGTACATAACAGAACTCATTTTTCTTCTCAAACCCTACCCTCTTCCCAGATTCCCTATTACAACTGAGGACACCACTGTGATCCCAATCACCCAGCATCACAACCTTGGCTGTCATTCTCAAATCCTTACTTCCACTCATCCCATATCTCCAATTAGTTGCCAAATCTTATCTTTTTTATTACCATATTTCTTGCATCTGTCCTCTTCTCTTTAATCACATAGCTCCCAACCCAATTCAGGTTCCAAACCATTGTAATAGACTACTAATTGCTTTCTCTGGCTTGTCTCTTCCATTTCCAATTCATCCTTCACATTATCAGTCAATCAAATAAGCAAAAATTAAATGTTTATTTTATGCTAGGCATTGTGCTACATGCTGGAGCTGCAAAACAAGGCAAAAATAGTCCTTCCCATCAAAGAGCTCACATTCAAATCAGGTAAAAAGACAAATAACTCTGTATAGATATGGTAGATATATGTATATATATACATATATAGTTATGCAGTTATATATACTATATGTATATAGAGAACATTATATATATTATTGTATATATACAGAGTTATATTATTTATATACACATATGTGTATATATATATATATATATATATATATATATATATATATATATATATATATATAATGACAATCTCAGAAGGAAGATGCTAGCTGCTGGAGGCTGGGGGGCGGGTCAGAAAAAAACTAGGAAAGATCTTCTGCAGAAGTGATTTGAGATTAGTCTTGAAGGCAGCTAGGTAAGCCAATGAGAAGAGGTAAGGAAGGAACACATTCCAGGAGTGTTGGACAAGTCAGTGAAAAAGCAGAGTCTGGCAATAAGAGAGTGTGTATAAGCAATATCAAGGCCAGTGTAGATGGATCGTAAAGTAACTGGATTGAAGTAAAATATAAGAAGTCTGCAAAGGTAGGAAGGGATCAGATTGTGAAGGGATTTAAATGTCAAATAGAGTGTTTTATATTTGGTCCTGGAGGGGTGTGTGTATTGTGGGGGAAGTGACGTGGTAAGACCTGAGCTTTAGGAAAATCGCTTTGGCAGCTGAGTGGAGCATGGATTGTAGTGGGGAGAGACTTGAGGCAGGAAGGTCAACCAGAAGGCTACTAAAAAAGTCCAGATGTGAGGGAAAAAGGGTTTGCATCAGATTGGTAGAGGCCAGTTAGGGAACAACAAAGTCAGAGAAGTGGCTGTCTGAGTGGGGAAAAGGGGACAGATGCAAGAGGTGAAGAGGTAGAAATGAGATTTGACAACAGATTGGAAATATGGAGTGAATATTAGTCAGGAGTTAAGGATAATCCAGAGATTTGAAGTTTAGGTAACTGAGAGGGTGGTGATATCTTTGTTAATAATAGAAAAATTGGGAGGAGGAGTTTGAGGCAGAGAGAGGGTGAGGAAGAGAACGAGTTCTGTTTGGGACATATATGTATTTATACACATGTTAGAATGTAAGCATCTTATGATTAAATACTGTTTCCTTATTTGCGCCTGTATCCCCAGTGGCTGGTAGAGTACCTGACATATAATAGACGTTAAATGACTACTTGCTAATCGATTGATTGATCTATGCTTTAATCCACATGATTGATTAAGATGTTCAATAGTACAGACCAAAGCAAAGTCACCTGGTTCATTTCACTCTCTCCAAACTGACATTGAGACATTAATGACCACTCTTTGAGTTAAGCTGCTCAACCAACCTTGAATCACCTAATTGTTATTATCTACCTCACATCTTTCCACATTTTCCAGAAAGATAGCTTGGGAGGTTTTGTCAAAGATTTATCCTAAGATGCTTCTATTCTAGCGTCTCATGGTCAATACAACTCTTGAGGTAACTCTCCAAATTCATTCTACTGAATATGTGATGGTAAAAGCCCCAATTCTTTTTTGCATAAGTCAAGAGACTGGTGTATATTAACAAATAAAAAATTATGATTTTTTACTTGGATCTACAAAGAAAATTGTTACTACAGTGAAGAAATTCCTCTACCAATGAGTAGATAGCTGAGATTTTCTACTCTCTATGAGTAAACAGGTAAAACAAGTACAGTACAAATGCATTATGTATCTAGGTCACATGATACCATGATATCCTCATGTCCTTTTATGTTCCCTTCATATTGGGGGTTCTTCACATGTGGGGACAATGCTTTCTTACAGTAGGCAGGTCCTTCAGTTTATAATTATGTCCTTTCTTCATGGCCTCTTTCTCCAGTGGATAAAAAGTCTTCTTCATGGATGGGGTTTTCAACTAGATACTAGAATGATTTGATCCTTACTTAGAAGAAGAGTCAAGTTTAAGTCAGATTTTACTCAATGGTGTGCTAGTAAATATTTAACAACAGGATTTCCAAAAAAACAATTGGCATGTTTGCAGGACACACTTAAATTTAATCTGCATTATTAATATTTTTTCTCCATCACTTTCTTCAGTCTAGACATTCCACAAAAGAAGAAATAAAACTCTGATTTGTAGTATTTGATGATTTCTGAGGTGTAAATGCTCATACCAAAATTTTAACTATCTGCTCTTGCTATTTGAAGGGGTTCTAGCACACCCCTGATCTTCCTGCCCCTGTTCAAACACTCTCCCCATTCTTCTTTAGGCAATCTGAACCAGTGACTACTCACACCCCATCTCTGCTTCAGAAACCAGTCTTTGCAGGGATTGTAACAACTATATCTTCAATAAATTCTCTATTTAAAGCATTTACTAAAATTCTTTATTAAAAAGCCCTTTTGTTGAACTTATGATGTCACTTTTATATTTTAGAAATGAAAAATCATGGAGTATTTTTCCCATTTGCTACCATTTGGAAGGAATTACCTCTTTTTAAAAAATCTGGATTTACTCATTTTTGCTTAATAAGTCATTTTTGATATGCTAATTGCTTTCATGAATTGAAGGGTGGATGTGTGGCATTAGGGGAAGCTGGCATTCACAGTGCAGTGACAAGAGCACTTGATATGGAGCAAAAACAAATAAACCCAGAGTTCAAATTCTAACTCTGTTTCTTACTAACTCCCTTACTATGAAAGGAAGGGGTTAGACCAGGTGATCCCTGCCTAATGTTCTTTTAAGATTTAAATCCTGTAAAGGGGTATAGAAAGTTATTTGGCCCTACAGGACAAAAGAGAACATGGAGACAAGGGCAGAGAGGGATGATAGAAGAGAGAGCAGATAGGGGCAATTACAATGCTCGGTGTTTTGGGGTGGGGGGAGGGGACAAAAGGGGAGAAAATTTGGAACCCAAAATTTTGTGAAAATGAATGTTAAAAGTTAAATAAATAAAAAAAAGATTTAAATCCTGTGTCCTTTTGATCCATCTTTAAGCTGGAAGAATGTCCTTCCTTAATTCAGACACCTTGTGGTTGGATATTCTTTGTCTACCCATTGCCAGCATCTCCATCCTAAAGAACATATTTCATATTTGTCCAGAGTCTTCTGCCTTCATAACAAACTGCAAGAACAGAGTCATCACTCTTTACCTGTGGTGTTTTTTTTTAATGCTTCAGACATGTCTGAAATATAATGAGAACAGGGATTTGTCTGCCCTGATTTAATTACTACAATCCAGATAACACTGTCAATCAATTTTTCTCCTTGTGACTCTTGGCAGGGCGAAAAATACCTTCATTATGAGGACTGATCATTAGTGGATGTGAGGCTGGGCAAACGATGAAGATGAGTTGTTGGGTCTGGCAGCGAATTGACCAACCAGTGTCCCCAAGTGAATTCTACCAACTCCCAGGTCTCCTGGGGGGAACCTCTGAGCAGCAAAGTTCTGTGTCTGACTGTGTGGAAATGCTTTGAAAGTTGGGGCTGCAGATCATGAAGATAACTTCACCACTGCACTATCAACCACTGACTAGTGCACAAGACAAGCACATCTCCAGGTATCATATTTTTATACCAATTTTCATATGACAGGTCTCTCCCTTATAAAATCCTGTTCAGAAGACCTCCCTTAGATGCCTTTCCTGGTTAATCAGCTCCAATTGCCCTGTAAACTCAGCCAGCATTCCCTGTGCCCTCTATTAGTACACTAGGCTATGTTTTGAGATTTAGTCAGCTCACATATTCCCTATGTGTGTTTCTTTCTTCTCCCACAAAGTCTCCTAGCAAAGCTTCCAACGTGTGATAGAAGCTTAATAAATGTCTTTGGATTTATTTTAACCTCTGATTGGAGAAATAGGCAAGACAGGTAAAGGAAAAACAACTGAAGTTTTTTAAAAAAGAAACAGCAAACATTTCTTTCCCCCTCTAACCTCCCCTTCACCCCACCACACACACCACACAAAAGAATTTATTTTATTTTTACTTAGAATTCATTGCTGCAATGGAACCTCCTCTCATGGTGGATTCCCTCCATTGGTACAAATTACCTTGTCTTCCCATCCCATGCAATTCTTGTCCATGTCAATGCATACATCCTTTCTGAAAGAACAATGCTACGCAACGGCATGCTGGAGAACCTCTCGGTCTTTTAGTAGTCTGTGGATCCCAGTACGGCACCTGGGCTCTCCTGTTATCCTTTGTTTTTGAAATGTAACTGACTCCCCTCCTGTTTTAGACCTGAATACCCTGAATCAGGAGATAGAGAAGAATTTGCACCTCTTCTCCTGAACTAGTCATTATTGCCTGTTTAGGCTTACCATGCATCTTTCATTGTCCTCTGGCTCACCTGTAATTTTGGTTTTTCAAGGATCACAGTGTTCTTAGTCTTAGCCATTCACTGCAAGGATATTTGTGTAAAAAGATGACATTTTCTGGTAGGGAAAACTTGAAACCATTGAAATTGTTATATACAACTTTGTCCAATCACGTACTCTGATTCAATTCTGAGACCAATGAATTGTCTGTTTACTTTTTTCTATTTTTGCTTTGCTGGCCTAGTGGGTTTGAAGTCAGGATGATCTAAGTTCAAATCCTGCCTCAGACATGAGCTAGCTATGTTGGCCCTGGGGAAGTCAACTTCTCTCAGTCTCAGTTTTCTCATTTATAAAAATGGGGAGTAATAATAGCTCTTGTCTCACAGGGTTTTTGCAAGCCTGGAATATGATCATATACATAAATCACTTTGCAAACCTAAAATGCTATGTAAATGTCAAGTTTTTTGTCATCTCTCTCTCTCTCTCTCTCTCTCTCTCTCTTTCGCTCTCGCTCTTGCTCTCACTCTCTCCCCTCTCTGTCCCCCCCTCTCTCTCCTGTCTTTTCCTGAGCTTCTATGTTCTATAATATAAAAAGTCCAAGATCTGCATCCCTTTTGCTTTGCAGGTAACAGGTACTTAATAACTACGTGCTGAATTGTTTGTTATATCCCATGATAATGAAGAGTGATAGCATATGTTATATTAGAAATAGTTACTGAGTGCTTGAAAATTTGCAAAGCATGTTACATACATTGTGTCATTGGAGTATCACGATGACCTAGCCAAATAGGTGATGAAAATACTATTTTCTCCATTTTCTATAGATAAAGGGACATGAACTAGGTGGGGTTAAGCAGCTTACTCAAGGCAACTGATCCTTCCCTTCACCCTCTTCCTACTGACCAATTGTCTTAAAATTGTCTACTTTTATCCTATAACTAAACTACACCTTTCCCAGTTTCCTACTCCAATGCAAAATCTGTTTGTGTCTGAGAGCTTCTGGCAAAGTACAGTCACTGTATTGGTGAGCTATTCAGTCCCAACCTATCTCCAGGGTTTGAGATTGAGGTTGCTTAGATTGAGGCTTTGAACCAGTGGAAAAGTTAAGTTAAGTCATCATCCTAGCTCAGTCACTAATTGACTTTTAGATCATTTTGTCTTATTGTTATCACCATCACCATCATCATTATCATCATCATCGTCATTGTCCTTAACTTCTCAAGCCTTCCAGGAAGCACCCTCATCTTCTCTATTCCAATGAAAAAAATGAAGTAATTTTCTGAGACTGCCCTCTTCTCCCTTTCTCCTCATCTCACATCACTTTAGCATCATTCCCCAATATAAATTCTTCTTCTGCAGGCTCTGATGAAGAGATAGCCTTTTCTGTTATAAAGAGAAGTCCCTGCCATGCACTCTGGATCCCATCTCCTCCCATTTCCTGCAGATTCTACCTTCCCTCTCCTGTTCCTCCTCTGATTCCTATAATACATCTATGTCTCCCCCATCCTTAAAAAACTTTTCATTAGATTCTATGTTCCCCACAAACTACTGACCTATATATCTCTTTCCTTAACTAAAATCTTTTTTTAAATGTATACTGAATTTTTACTTCCTCTCCTCTCATTCTCTTCTAAATCCTCTCATCTGACTTCTGACCTCATCATTCAATTGAAACATTTTACAGCTTCAAATCTAAACTCTCTCCAAAGTTACAATAATCACTTAATTGCCAAATCTAATGCTTAATCCTCACCCTTCCCAACCTTTCTGCAGCATTTTCCGTTGTTGATTACTTTCTCCTGGCTATTTTCTCCTCCCTGGGTTTTTATCACTCTGCTTTCTCTTGTTTCTTCTCAGAATCTTCATGTGAATTTTCATCCCTGTGGATGGATGAATAGTTTCACCCAAGTAACTTGGGTACTTTCCTCAAATTCTGACCTAGGCCCTTTTCTCTTTTCTCTCTACACTTCTATCCTTAGTAATTTTATCAGGGCCCAAGAATTAATCGTAATCTCTATGCAGGTCTCTCTGGCCATCCCCCTTCACTTCCCTGAGTACCAATTCCACATCACAAATTCCCTATGGTATATTTCAAAGTGGATGTTGTGTGGACATCTCAAAATCATTATATCCAAATTGGAACTCAATTTCTAAACTGCCCTCATCCTTCTTCGCAATTTTCCTAGTCCCAGTAAAGGCATCACCATGCTTCCAGGCACTCAGGCTTGCAACTTCACCCCATATATCCAGCAACTTGCCAAACTGTTTTCATCTCATCTTTCACATATAAAATATATGTGTGTATGTATGTATGTATATGTATGTATACACACAAACATTATATATATATATATATCCACATATGTCCCCTTCTTTGCTTTCACACAGGCAGCACCCTAGCTCAAAACTTCATTACTTTTTTGCCTAAACTACTGTAGTAGACTTCTAACTGGTCTTCCTACTGTCCTTTCCAACAATCTAAACCATCCTCCACAGATCTAATGAAATGATCTTCCTAAAGCATACTTACTAAACTCCAGTAGCTCTCTACTACCTCTACAAAAAACTATAAACTCCTCTTTGGTTTGTAAAATTATTCATAGCCTGACCTTTTCCTATCTTTTCATTCTTTTCACACATTATGTACATGCTGTTTGGTCCAACCATACTGATCTATTCGTTATTACTTGCATACAACACTCTATATCCTATCTCTGTACATTTGACCTGGTTGATCCCCATGCCTCGATTTCTCTCCCTCCTCACCTCTATCTCTTAGACTCCTCAGTCCCAACTTATCCCCAAGGATGCCCGTATGGACCAATGGAAAAATTAGTGAGTTATCTTCCTTGTTTGGTCACCAATTGACTTTTAGAATAATCGACATAATTATGGTAATCACCACCACCACCACCATCATCATCATCATCACCTTCTCAAGCCTGCCACAGCATCACCCCCACACCTCCCATCCTCTTAGCTAAGGATCACAGCTCATTCTCCAATGAAAAAGAGTGAGGCTTATTTCATGATTTGGCTCAAATGTTATCTTCCATAGGAGACTTTTCCTGATCCCATCTCCCTTAACTGTTAGTACTGTATCTTCCCCTCTAAGGCTACTTTCTATCTACTCTGTATGTGTCTTGTAATTACCTATTCATGTACAGGTTGTCTCCCTCATCAGAATGGAAGTACCTTGAGGGGAAGTCAGTGGGGTTTTTTTAAATTAATTTTTATCCTGGGTACTTTCCACAGTGGCTGGCATATAATAGGCTTTAATAAATGCTTGTTGGCTGACTTACTGATAATATCAGTTCACATTTCTATGGCACCTTAGAATTTACAAAGAATTTTCTTCACAACAGTGCCATGGGATAGCTAGTACAGGTATAAAAGTCTCCATTTACAGAGCAAGAAGCAGAGGATAAGGTAGGTTAAGGATTTTTCCCACCCAGATAATCTATCTCAAAGCTAGGATTAGAACCTAGTTACCTAACTTTGAGGTTAATGCTCTTTTCAGCACACTCCCCTGCCTCTTGGAACTGGAGGGTTCTTAGGGGTCATCTTTTTCAATCTCCTTAATTTGTACATGAGGAAATTGAGGCCAGAGAGAGAAAGTGACTTGCCTAAAGTCATACAGCTTGTAAGTGATAGTCTTAGGTTGGCCCTGAGGACTAGTGAGTCTCTATCTTGCTCTCACAATGTTGGCTGCCAGCCTCACTTTTCAGAGGCAGGCCCAGGCAGCACCAGGATATCTGTACCCGCCCAGGCACGTAGACTGGAAGAAGCAAACTAAGTCAGGAAGTAGGCAGATCCTCACTGATGTACAGAGAAAAATGCACTTCTTTTTTTTTTTAAACCTGATTGATATTCTAGGGAAATTTTGCTTTTTGGCATCAATTTGGGTGGAATGCCTGTAGGGATTCTGGGTTTTCTGTTTCCATTCCTGCCCTATGGCTTGCGTAGGAGGAGAAGAGAGGGGAATGCTTGCATCAGAATTTTCAGTGACCTCCATGGGGGTCTTTGTCCTCTTTAAACAAAGAAGCAGTGTGTATCTAGGATGGGGGTGTCTATCCCGATCCCAGAAACCCACAGCCCAAGCTGTAAAAAACCCTTACCCCTAAATCTTCAAGAATCTAGTCCTATTTACTGCCTCAATCACCTTGAACAGTTGTTTCTTCTGGGAAAGCCCATATATCTTGTAAAAAAAATGCATTTTTTTCTTCCTTCCCCCAAGTGGGTTGACTTGGAAACCTGTGGATGGAATGAAGAAAATGGGGCTGGTTAGAGGCTCTGGTCCTGAAACCCCAGGTGACACAGAGTTTACTGGCACAGAATTGGGTATCTCAGTAACAGCTAAGCCTTATTGGTGTTAATGATCTCAAATACCTTCCTGATTAGCTCATTGTAACTGGATAGCCTCCATTTCCCATGGTAGTGTGGTGGGTGGTAGAGAGTGCTAAACTGGGTACCATGAGGTCCGGGTCCAAATCCAGACTGTAACATTGACTATGTGGCCTTGGACTAGAGACTTCTCTTTTGAGCCTCGGTCTCCCCCTCTATAAAACTGGGATGGTATTGATTGCATGTTCCAATTTCACAGGATAATTATGGGGAAAGTACTTTGTACTTTCATAGAAATGGGAACGATTTTTATTATTAGTTTATTATTTAATTATATTTTATTTATAAATATATTATTTAAAAACAGAATAAGGAGAGAGGCAAGTTGTCAAGGGAGGCTGAGAGGCTTGCTGAGAGTTGCCTATGAGGCTAGAAGCATCTGGGGATTGCTTTGGGGAGATTTAGAGTTCCAAAAAAGACACGAATCACAAGTTCCTGCTAGATATTTCAACCGGAAAGAAAACATATGCCGGAGATTTAAATTCAGAATCCTCCTGAAGGAAAAAAGAGGATTAGAGACAATTTTTATCCTTCTTTCTGTTGCTTCTTAGCTGTCTCTAATAGAACTTCAGAGTTTTAAGAGCCAGGCTCCAGTAACTTTAGGTTACATAATTCTGAGATCTTAGAATCATTTGACTTAACAGAACAAAATACAGCCTAAAAGACAAAACATACCCTTTCCAACAAGGCATCTCCCTTACAAAAGTTAAGATTACATATTTCTTTGAGAGATATAAACCCTTAGAGAATTTTGTCTAATAATCCCTTGATTATCACTTTCAAGTGAGGCCTACAACAGAAAAGTCCATACTTCCCAGGGTCGTATAAGGTTCTTTCCTTCATCAAGTCCCCATGAAAGGAGGATGTCCCAGAAACAGTCTGATCTTCCAGGCGCTCCTGTTTGCAAAGGACTCTGTGCTGAGGACACTGAGCCCAGGATCACTACAGGACCTCTTTGATGTGATTTGTAGTCATTCAAAAGAGATTGAGCTTGGCACCTACCCACCAAAAAAGCAAAGGTGTGAAGAATGAATATTTTCAAAATTATGTACTTGGACAGAAATCCCACTGAGTTACTCCATAATGGATACATATATGCATATACATATATATGTATACAAACATGCACATACACACATACATATACACATATATATACATATACACATATACATACACCTTTACATGAGTACATATACAATTTGAAGGGTGTAAGGTGAAGCCTAAGGGCTTCAATGCAAATGTTATTTGCATTTCCCTTATTATTAGTGATTTGGAGCATTTTCATGAATTTGTGAATATATTGTAGTTCTTTTGAGACCTGTTTGCTCATATTATTTGACCACTTATCTAGTGGGAAGTGGTGATAGATAGACAGATAGACAGACATAGCTCTCTATATGAGCTCTACATATGTAGATAGATATCAAAATATATTAGCACTCTATATAGATATAGCTACCTATATCTATATAAATATCCATACATCTATGTCTATAGACATAGCTAGATTTTAGCTAAATAAATGTATATCTGAGGATAAAGCTATATTTTATCTATAGCTAGCTAACTAGCTATGAGAAAGACAGAGAGAGAGAGAGAGAGATTGTATATCTTGTATATCAAAACTTATCAGAGAAATTTGATACAAAGATTTTTTTCTCTTATTTTACCACTTTCTTACTTTGGGTGGAAGTTTTTCAGTTTCAAGTAATCAAACTTATGTATTTTATCTTTTGTAATTGCCTCTATCACATTTGGCTAAGAATATATCTCCTACCCATAGCTATGAGAGGTATATAATATATTTCTTTTCTAATTTTTTAATAGTATGCTCTTAAATATTAAGGACAGGTACCCATTTAGAATGTATCATGGAATATAGGGTAAGGTGTTGGTGTCTAATTTCTTCTAGTTTTTTTTTTTTTCCAGTTTTCCTAGCAGGTTTTAATCAAGTAAGGAACTTTTCCCTAGGTAATGTATACTTCCCACTTTATCAAACATTGGGTTATTAATCCCATTGTTTTTGATTCATTCTTGTCTAATCTCTTCCATTGATCTACCTATTTTTCAACAAATTGAAGATGAGTTTTATGACTGCTAAATTATAATATAGTTTGAGGTCTGGAAGTGTTATTCCCCCCTTGACCTTTGTTTCATCATTTCCTTGGATATTCTTTTTTATATTCTTGATATTTTGTTTTCTCAAATGAATTTTCTTTTTATTTTATTTTATCAAGTTCTATAAAGTTTCTTCCTCCAAGAAACATTGTCCTGAGGGAAACAACCAGTACTCAGATAATAAATAGAAACTAAATACAAAGTGATAATAAAGGGGCAATCAAGAAAGGCCTCACCTAGGTGGTAGCACTTGAGCTGAGCCTTGAAGGACGCTAGAGATTTTAAGAGGCTGAGGTGAGAACAGAGAGCATTCCAGGTATGGAGAATACACCCACAAAGGAACAGAAGTGGAGAGGGATAACAACTACAAAGGCTTTTTCAGCTTTATCTTGACTTTCATGGCTCCGTTCACATTCACCTATTATTACCATAGACAAAGTGCTGGCCCTAGAGTCAGGAAGACTTGAGTTCAAATATGTCTTCTGATCATTTTCAACTGTGTAACTCTGGGCAAGTTTCTTAACCTAAGTTTGCCTCAGTTTCCTCAACTGCAAAATGGGATGATAATAGCACTTACTTCTCAGGATTATTTTGAAGATCAAATGATATAATATTTGTATTTATTGCAGTGCCTGGTATATAGTTGGTGCTATATAAATCCTTATTCCCTATCCCCTCTGCTACTTCCCAGTCTCTTATTGTCTTAGATTCCTCCTCTTGATCCTGACACTTGGGTGTATCCTAAGGAGACAACGTTGGTCTTCTCTCTCTCTGTGCTCTCTCTCCCTTGGTGATGTCATATACTCCCAAGGCTCCAGGGGTCACCTCTATGCAGCTAATTTCCACTTCTAGATTTCTAACCTCCTCTTCTCAGAGGTCTAGTCTTAAATTTATGTCAGCCTGCTGTTTCAAAAGACTTCTCTATTAACTCTACCTGGCTATGATCATCTTGATCATACATCACTTCTGATGTCCCTTAGTTATCCTCTGGATCTAAAATCCAGAGTATATAAACCAGATAACGACTAACATTGGTTGTATGATTCTGGCCAATAATTTCCTCTCACTGGGTCTCAGTTTCTTCTTTGAGGTTCCTTAAAACTCTAATATACATGAGATATAGAACTAGAAGGGACCTTGGAGTTAGGATAGTCTGATATTCTCATTTTAGGAAACTGAAGCAAAGATAATTACTTGCCCCATGCCACACACATAGTAAGTAGCAGAGGTGGAGGAACATTCAGTGCTCGTGGCTAGGTAATGCCAATATAATAAAAATGACAATATGACCAAAATTGACATATATATTTTAATGCTAAACCTGTCAAATTACCAAGGTGAAACTTCCTACCTCTCTGACTCCTACTTTTCCTATGCCTGTGCCTTTGCAGGGTGTGTTCCCCATTATCCTGTGTCCTTACCTCTTAAAATGCCTAGCTTCCTTCAAAGTTCAGCTCCAGTGCTACCTTCTACATGAGGCTTTTCATGATTGCCCCTTTTGTTATCTATTCTCCACTTGAAAATACTTTGTATTTATTATCTGAGTACATGTTGTTTCTCCTAGTACAAAGTAAGTTTCTTGAAGGAAGAAAGTGTTTTCATTTTTTTTTTGCTTTCGTGTACCCAACACCTAGCATAGCGTCTGATACACAGTAAGCATTTGGTAATGCGGAAAGAAGGAAGGAAGGAAGGAAGGAAGGAAGGAAGGAAGGAAGGAAGGAAGGAAGGAAGGAAGGAAGGAAGGAAGGGAGGAAGGATCTCTGACAAAGTTTAGTAGTCCCTGTTTTTCCTGATTCTCTTGGCCTCTTTTTTCTAAGTACTATCCAGAACACCATAAATTTTTCAGCTTTCTAGGTCCTCAAAGGCCTTTCTGTGAATGCAGAAAGCCCCTCATTTTTTAAACTGAAATCCCTCTGAAAGATAACTGGGCTCTGAAAGTATCACTATTTCATACAGATAGATGAACTTCTCACACAGAAGTTGTACTTCATGCCAGACTTCCATTATGCTCCAGAACACAGTTGTCTGGAAAAGAGAAAGGTGGATAGATGGAAACAATTTATTTTAGATGTTATCCATTGACAGTTTTGAATCCTGGGTCAACTTTCCCACACCAACGAGCACACTACCCATGCAACTTCTCACTTTGCTTCCCACTCCTAGACCCCGTCAGCCAGCAAGTGCTCAGATAATATAAATTCATCTTCAAAGCAATTCCAGCCAAATATAATTGTGGAAGGGAAATTTGCTGGAATAAAAAATTGACCAATTAATTCCAAAGAGAAACGTAAAAGAGTAGGGGCTTATCCACAGCTTTGGATTATCCGTACTTTCCCTCTCCTCTGTTAGTGCCAACACTCTGAAAGATGACTGTAATTCCCAGATCCAACTAATCTTCCATCACATAGAAGGAAGAAATTTGAAATAACATGTAGTTAATCAATTGTAGTGAAGTCACTCTTGGACCAACCATCTAAGCACATAGGAATGCTGCACTCGGGTGGCCCCTGTGAGTACAGTGCGTCTTTAAAGGGGGTCTGGTGGAATGGGTCACCAAATACAAGCCAATTAACTTTAACAAGCCTCCAGTGTGTGGATCCAACACATGCTGAGGTGAGGTCACTCTTACCCATTCATTTTGATCGGTTTTAAAGATGTTGGTTTTCTAAGGATCACAACTCCCCAGATGAGCTCTGATCCCCAGGGCAGTCAGTTAACAATCTTTATTAAACTCCTACTGGGTACAGAGCCCAGAAGTTTAATAGCTTAATAAATGCTTATTGAATTGAATTAGTTGAGTGGGTGTGGTAAAGGAAATAAAAAAAGACATAAAAGTCCCAGCTCTTTCTCTAACTAGTTTTATAAACTGATGTGTATCATTCCCTCTCTCAAGATCTCAGTTTCCCAATCTGTGAAATAAAGAGCGAAAGGTCCCTTGTAGCTCTAAAATTCTATGATCAATGTTCTAAGATCCCTTCAAGCTGTGACATTCTATTTATCTGCCATGATTCCAAGAGAGAAACTTCTTTTTTTAAAGAGTTATATAATGGAATTAAAGAGATAGCACATGCTAGATGGAATCACTAATAAATGGGTCTACCCGGAGGAAATGAGGCTGATATTATTCCAAGTAGCTTGGAAAGGGATTTTAGAAATTCAGAATCACAGTGGATAACCCCTTCATGTGAAATAATTGGAATATTGCTCTACAGTGCTAATAAACACCTTGGTTTGGTGTAAAAGATGAGATTGCTGAGTGTCTCTCACACAGGGAAAAGAATAACTAACTCCCTCTGGCTTTATCCTCAGGAGCTTAGGGTTTGGATATTAGCCTTGTATGGATCTGCCGTTACATGCAGCCTTCAGAAAAGGATCTCGTGGGACTGCCAGAATTAGACTCAAACAGTCAGCAATTGTGCATGTAGCTCCTACTATGTGCAGTGCACAGAAGGGCAAGAAAGATCCCTGATTTGTAGGAGCATAGAAACAGACTTCCTGAGCCAGCTGGAAGCACTGGGGCCATGCCTGCCTGTGTGATTTCAATGCGGAAAGAAAAACAACCCAGACTTGGATTTCTCCAACTCTGGCCTCTCTGCCAACATAAACCTTGAAGCAAGATTGTGCATTTGGACGTCTTGGTCTGCCTCCCAGCAGGTCTGCCCAGCGTCTGTTTTATAACCCCCAAATTCCTTCTTGCCATTGAGTTTGTAAACAGAAAGGGGCTTGCAGGAGCAGACTCCTGGGTTTCTCTGCTGGTTGAAAGTTGCCATCGGGGGTAAACAAGAGTAGTTGGGGAAACACAGCTGCCTGGTTTCCTTTGAAGGTTTCATCAGGTAACAAACCCAAACACAGCTCATGATTTCTATCCTCCTCCAGCTACTGAATCTCTACTTGCTCATCCCATGCAGAGCAGCCCAGGTTAATGAGGATAATACAGCTAGATAAAACCTATCCCTCTATACAAATAGATTTTAGTCATTCTTTCCTTAGTTCAATCATTCATTTTAACTATCACCGAGCACCTATCATGTGCAAAACACTGTCCCAGGCATTATTGGGCCCCTGGGAGATGGTAAAGGTCCTTAGTTTCTTTATGTGTAGAGACGTGGTTGAACTAGATTATCTCTAAAGTCCAAAGACAAACAAATTGCCAACCAAGACCCTCCTGTTAGTAAGTGTCAGCACATAGAAATGGAAAAGAACTGAAATAACTTGATGAGAACTTATACATTTCCTCCTATCATTCCCTCCACCTGAGATGTCCTCCTTATTCCATCTTCACCAATGAAAATATTATCCATCCTTCAAGGCCTAATTCCAATGAAACCACAATTTCTCTCTTCTCTGAGCTTGTACAACATTTCATTTGAACCAGTCATTTGACACATATCACTACAGTGACAAGTATTACCAGAGAGGCAACCTAGTGCTGTACAAAATGATTTGGATTTAAAGTCAGATCTGAGGTTGTACCCCAGCTCAGGCGCTTACTACCCAGATGACCTTGGGCAAATCACTGAACCCAGTCTGGGCTTTATCTATAAAATAAAGGGTCTGACTCTGATGACCTCTAATGTCCCTTTGAATCCTTAATCTATGATCCTATCAACTTAAATGTATATAATGCATAATGTATTTATAGAATTCTTTCCTCACAACCAATCAGACTATGAGAAACACACATATGCAAATGTAAATACTAAAACACCCTCCCAAATCATAGGACGCAGGAAACGGGGAAAAGAGCATAGTGGAGCACTTGGGATGCCCCTGCTTCCTTCCATTACACAGTTAATCAAGTTGATGTGTTTAAAGTGCATAGATGTCGCCGTCAGAGCTAGCTTTGAAGCTATAACAGGCTTTTTATAAGAATAATAATTGGAACAAGAACAACAATATTGTTGAAAAGAAAATTCTTTGTTTGAGTTTTTACACTGAATAATGAGGAAAAATCAGGACAAAGAGAACTAAATGGAGTTTATTCTAAGTAAATCAAGGTAGCAACAGGATGATAGACTGACCACCGGAGATCAGTGATGGCTTCAGATGGGGCCAGCTTTTTTCAGTAACCTTTGTAAGAAAATAAAGACAATTCAGAGGTCAACATCAGCAAAAGAGGTTAGGTCCTTGAATATCAGTTCCTTCCCAAGGTAGATCATATGTGACAACTTTCAGGTAGGGACACAGATATCACAGGTAAGGTTGCTTGACAAAAAACAAATAATGCAAAAAGCTTCAGTCTTGATGTCACTTCCCTGACAGTACCTCTCTGAACACTGGTTGACATGCAGTACTACGTCAATGAGTCAACATAGCTTTCAATAATATTAACTGGCATTTATATAGAATCTTAAGGTTTATATGATCTTGTTTTTGATCCTTATAACAACCCTGGGTGGTAGGTGCTATTATGCCTATTTTACAGATGAGAAGACTGAGGTAGGCAACGGTGAAGTCACTTTCCCAAGGTCACACAGTTAATAAGTGTTCAAGGCTGAATTTGAAATCAAGTCCTCCTGACTACATGTACATACATACATATATATATATATATATACATAGATGTTACATAGATCTACATGTGAGTCTCAGAGAGCTTGAATGACTTTTATATGTTCATGCAACAAGTGTCAGAGTCAAGATTTGAATCCAGGTCTCCTGACTACAAGTCTGGTGCTTTTTTTCCTGTACCCAGCTCCTTCTCAAAGGTATGCCTTATCTTCTAGATGTGTTTGTATATGTTCTACCTTCTTTATGATTAATTGATAAATTCCTTGAAGACATAGACTGTTGCGAGAATTAAATGAGATAATTTTTGTAAAGCACTTAGCTTACAGCATTTAGTCAGTGTTACATAAATGCTTATTACCTTCCCTCCAGGATATTTTGAGATCTGTATTTATAGTATGAGGATGTGTTTATTTGCTAGTCCATGAAAAATAACAAGCTTCTGATGTGTAACTCTAGCCACTAGATTATTTCATGTTAGGCATTTAGGTGCTAAATTTTTAAAGTCTGCAGTGATATGTTGTAGTAGCTTTATAGCTATTCTGCATAATCTACACTGATCATGAAGACCAGGCTCCTTAAGGATAACCCTTAAATAGTTTCTTATGGTAATGAATTCCTGAACTGTCCTAATCCCCTCCATTCTTACAAATAGATCAATGGGACTCAGTATTTGATCGAGGCTTCTTTTTTGACATATTGGTTGAGTTTCTGTGGATGTTGCCCATCGAAGGTCTTTGGATTCCATTTTTTTTATCTCAATAATTTCATAGGTTCCTTATATTTCACTTTCAATTTCCACTTGACAACTCCAAAAACTAAAGTTTATTATAAGCATTTGCTATTTCTTGGTTACATGGTGTCTGCTTATTTCTAAAGTATTTGGGTATATTTTTGACCAGTTTATCATGTACTCTAAAAATGCCTATCAGTCCTCTTACTCCTTTTAGGCATGGAAGTACTAATCTTTCCACAGATGCCTTAGACCAGTGTTATGCTCTATCTTTAATATTGCATGCCATATTTTGGTAGGATGTTTTCCAAATCTATTGCTATATTTTACAACTCTAAAAATGTATTGGATAACTTATATTAATTGTTTTAAGCATGTTTTTCTCATTCATCTTTGATTTCAGAATGCCAGCCAGTCTCCCATCATATTCAGTTATAGCCTTCTCTTTATATCTTTTTAGTTGTAACATCTTGTCCAGAGAAGATCAAGGTATTTGTAGGTATCATCTTATGTAGGTATCGTCTTAATTCATTGGTTCAATGTGACCTACAGCTTCAAGCCTCAAGTCGTTAGTCTTTATGGTTCTGTGGTATACGTTGTGTTGTGGAGTCATCCAGTTGAAATGACATTTTGATACCACTGCAAAAGGATTCCAAGAGATTTGTTTTTGGTGGAGTCACATAATTTGATGTTATCCATCCATGGCATGTAATTAGTTAATAAGAAGTTTTAATTTGTCTCTTAATTTGGAAGCCATGCTTAGTTCTATTGGGAGAGATGATAATGAATTTAAAGTTAAACAGACAGATAATGAATTTAAACTACCTCCATGAAAAATGCCATGTTTTATATGAATTGTTTTTGACATTATTGTATTGGTAAAATAGTTTAAATAGTGCATAGTGTTCCATGTGGGAATCTAATATCCTGATGTTCTAACTCTGCTTAGGTTTATTTTACATATTTTGAGTATCTGAATAAGCAGTGACTGTGGAACTGAGTCAAGGGCTTTGCAGTAATCAAGGGGGGAGCACATATGTTATGGTACTTTCAGATGACTTATTCAATACTTACTGTTCCTTACACCCTAGGACTTTCTGCTTCTCAGCCAATATATTATTTTCTTGCAAGTGTTCATGAAAGTTTTTTTGGGGGGGGGCATACAAGCTGTAAAGAGCATAAACACACAATTAGCCTAGATTTGGAGGGAATCACTGATGTTCTCATCTTTTGTGAGGTTTTCTGTGAAGATAGGTAGGATCAGGTATACTTGAGGGGAAGCTGATTTGTTAGTTATTCATGAAAAATATAAAGCATTTGAATCAAATGGTTATGGATTTTATCTGTCCCCTCCATGGCCCAATTTTTCAAAGAAGCTAGAATTTTTGTCACTTTCCTTGATGTATCCAACTGTTTTGTTATTCATCATATTAATGGTGCACAATCTTTCGTTTCTCTTTGACTTCAATGTATAGTTTTGTTGTTTTGGATATCTTGTCCAGAAATTAATGACCACAAATTTTCCATCTCCTCTTTCTTCAGACGTTCTGTCTTGTCCCTGATTTCTTTATTTTTGAAACCTCTATATTTAAATTTTTGATTGATGTTCAACTTTTAATTTGGTTCTTTGCCTGCTTTGACTCCCTGTCTTGCCTTAATCTTTCAGCATTTGTTTTGTTACTAATTTTTATCAAATTCCTGAAATACTTCTATTTCTCCAAATTCCTTTACATGTGTTTATTTTGGAGTGCCTTTAATTAAGTAATTTGGTGTTCAAATGCATATACCAACTAGTTATTGATGCCATCTTCTAATTCCTTTCCCCATATCTTCAGTAACTCCCTTAAAGCACTTTTGTCAAAGTGAGGTTCATTGCCCATCTTCAGGAATATTCTCTAATACGTCCATTATTCCCCCTATAGAATTCTTGACATTTCAGCAACCACCATATATATTATTGTGTGTAAGTCCTGAAATGTTTTTGCATTTTTGTCAGGTACTGTAATAGAATGTGTTTATTCATAACGTTGAAGATACCAGTCTTTTAAATTATTCTATCTTGGTCTGCTACTTGGATTATGATATTAAACTCAAAGAGGGAATTTTGAAATTCCAGTCTACATATGCCCATCTTCTTTTCAAAGTCATTTGAAACTGAAGTGCTTTATTGGTCATCTGTTTTATTAATAGATACAACTTTTGGAATTTGAATTAAGTAAAGATTTTGTGAAGTGGGGTCTTCAAGTTCTATCTCTTCATATTTTTTTTAACTCCTCAATTTTATCTTAGGGATGAAGTATATTTTTTTTGATGATTCATTTGCACTGGTCGGTGATATGTTCTTCTGTACTTGGAACTGTGGGTATCATTGGGGGAAAAAAAAACAGTATGATGACCTGGGCCCAAACTTGTGAGAACTGTTTCCAATTTTGTAATGACATAGTATGGCCAAATAATAAAAGCGTTCAAAGTCATCAGTTCATTTCATGTGATTTGTGGTTTGCCCGCATTAGTGGTCAGCACTGTTTGCACTGAAGCATTTCCAGTAGGGAAGGTCTTGATATTTCTTAAGTATTTCAATATCTCTTGCCTTCATGTGGTACCAGAAAACATAGGAAAGTCATTGGCTCTGTTAGTTTCTCCCCTAAACTTAAGACCTAGATCACCATCTGTCTACTGGACATTTCAAACTATATGTACCAGAAATTAAGGAAGACTTCCAGCTCATTATACGAGGACATGGACAAGAGCTGGTTAGTAAATGTGGTTGAATGGGTTGCGGTCCCCGTATCTGGTCACTGGATTCAGATGGCTCTGGAGGAGAAGGGAGGCTGGTGACCTGCACAGCCTTCCCTCACTCAAAACAAAGTCAAGTGCAAGTCATGCCATCATTTCTTGGATGGCATAGTCTTCTTCAGCAACGAAGGACGAACACATACACAATTCAACATGACTAAAACCCATTATCTTTCCCTCAAACATCTTCCTTCTTCAAAGCTTCCATATTCTGTCAAAGGCACCACAATCCTTTTAGTCTCCAAGGTTCATCCCTTGGCATTCTCCTCCATTCCTTATTCTCCTTCACCTCACATATCCAATCAGTTGCCCAACATTGCCTTTCTCCCTGCGCAAACTTCTTGAATCTGATTCCTTCTCATCATTCTTACAGTTACCACCATAGGTGACCTGCTGTCACCTTTCACCTAAATTATTTTTTAAATTTAATTAATTTATTTGTTTTCAGTTTTCAACAATCACTTCCATATGTTTTAAATTTTCTCCCCCTCCTTCTCCCTTCCTTCCCCAAGATGGCATGCAATCTTATATAGTTTCTAAACATCCATTCTTATTAAACCCATTTTCACATTAGTCATGTTGCATAGAAGAATGAAAACGAATGGGAGAAATCATGAGAAAAACCAAACCAAAACATAATACAAGAGAAAATAGTCTGTTTCATTTTGCATTCCAATTCCATAGTTCTTTTTCTGGATGCAGATGGCATTTTGCCTCAAGAATCCTTTGGGAATGTTTCAGTCCTTGCATTGCTGTTTCACCTAAATTATTACAAGAGGCTTCTAATTTGCTCTAGTTCAAGTCTCTCCCCACTCTAGTCCATCCTGCACACTGTTGTCAAAGTAATTTTTTTAAGTCTAGATATGACCATGTAACTCCCCTATCCAAAATGTTTTTTATTGCCCCTAGGACTCTTGTATTCAGCTTTTACAGCCCTTCCAAACTGGCCTTACCTATATTTCCAGCTGTATTAGATGTTATTCTCCACCACTCCTCCACCTCCATGGTACTCTGTGGTGGAGCTAAATGGGCCTTCCCTCTGGCACAATTCTCCACATCTTTGTACTAGCCACTCCACATGCCTGGAATGCTCTCCTTCCTTGCCTTCAACTCACAGAGTCCTTCCCTTCCTTTAAGATGTAGTCTAAGTAAGGCCATGATCTTCCCTGCCCCCCAAGTGATAGTGCCCTCCCTCCCAAACTACTTAGCATTTAGGTATTTTATATGAGTTTGTTTTTATAACTATATTTATGCTACATATACTTGTGCATGTAATTGTTGTCTCCCTAATGGGAATGTAAATTTCTTACATTTGCCAATTCTGGCACATCGTCAGCACTTAATAAATGCTTTTTCATTGATAACTTGATTAATTGATTGACCAAAGATTTAGATTTAGAAAAGACTTTGGATATGATTGACTCCAGACCCTTTATTCTCTACATGAGGAAAAAGACACCAAGAGAGGTTGTGTGATTTTCCAAAGGTCATACCCTTAATAAGCAGAAGAGTCATGATTCAAGTCCTGGTCCACTGACTCAAAATTGAACACATTTCCCACTGCCTACTACTCAATAACTGTCATTTCTCTACAATGAAAAAATTTCATTTGCTCATCATTTGTAGTTTCAGTCATGTTCAACTCTTCCTGAGCCTATTCTGGGATTTTCATGGCAAAGATACTAGAGGGGTTTGCCATTTCCTTCTCCAGCTCATTGTACAGCTGAGGAAACTGAATCAAACACGGTTCAGTTACTCCAGATTTGAACTTAAGAAGAAGGATCTTCCTGACTCCAGCCTGGGCTCTCTGTCCACTGCACTATCTAGCTGCCCTTGCTCACCATTACATAGCAAATAATGTAAAAATTCCTGATTTTTATATTTAAGTCCTTCCACAATCTGGCTTTAATCTACCTCCAAAACTTATCTAATATTACTTTTAGAGTAGTCTATGTTCCATCCAACTGATTCAATTCAACATCCCCCCCCCCTTTATATTGTCCTGCTATCTTCATGCCATCTCCCACATTGAGAATGAGCTTCTCCTACCCAGAGTCATCTGTTGTTGTCCTCCAAATCATTCTTTCAAGGTCCTATTCAGATGCTAATTCCTTCATGAAGCTTTCCCTGTTCCTCTAGGTTAAAATTCTTTGCCCCTCTCTAAATATCTCTTGGCACTTTACTTAGACATCCTTCATATTTATCTTCATCTTCTTCCTGTCAGTTATTTGCCTTCTTTTCCAATTCCAACTATCAAACTATTAACTCCTACAGAACATGGAATATGTCATAGTTATCTTTTCATCCCCAGGTTATAGCACAGTGTCTTGCACTTAATAGATTGTTAATAATTATTTGTTCAGTTAAATTGAATTTCTTAGTAAATTGTTTTTTTTAATTGATTTTCCAGCAGTATAGTACTCTCCCGAAGTTATAATGTCTAATAGAACTGGGCTACAGCACCATGCTTCACCAGTAGATGTCCCTGATTAAAACTTTAGGAAACAAATTCCAGAAATGAAAAAGTTCCAAGTTCTAAAAAAAATGAATGTGACCTTCTCTTTCAATTTGCAGGTTTTAAAAAATTATTATTGTGTGTTTTCTTTAATAAAGAGTACCTGTGCCATCACTGGTTGCTGCGCTACAGTATAAATAAGATCAAGGACCTCGTGGATCTAGAACTTTATTAAAATAGAGATCTCACTTTTCCTTTCTGTGCAAGCAGATTGTAAAGTTAGATGAGGCAATATTTGTGGAAAGGCTCTGAATAAAGTATTAGTGTGGGCTGGTGCTAAGAGTAGTGTCCCAGAAGTTAAAAGATCTTCTTCCTAGTCTACCACTAACAGTGTGAAGGTAAACATGTCACATCCCTCCTCCAAACCTTTGTTCCCTCCATTGTAACATGAGAGGATTGGACTGGATTATCTTGAAGGTCCATTCCAACCCTAAAATTCTGGGATCCTAGGCTTTTATGGTTTGCAAAATTAAACACAGATTCTCTTTGGTGGGGATTGCTATTTGTTCCCACTCTTTAATGACCTGGAAATTTTACAGCCTTAGCTTTACAGTGCCTTGCCTTAGCTTTCTCTCCTCTGGTCCACCTCAGTGAGTTGTAAATGTGCTTCCAGAGTGAGAAAAATAACACCAGTGAGGATGGTGAAGGGCCTTATCAACAGGATCGCTTGGGAGAGCTCCAAGAGTTAATCACTAGATTTTTGCCCCGCTATTTTGTGTAGATGTGTGGTTTGCTTTGGGAGAAAAAAAAAAAAAGGATCGTTCTGCGCCTACAGACAGCTGAATTCAAACCACTGCTTGTCTTGGGTTGATTTATTTCCTGCTCAAAGTGGGTTGGTCTCAATATCCTTGACCTTCCCCATGGGGAAAGGGCCTCAATGCCAGCCTCATCCCTGGAGTGTTTCTTTCCTCTTTCAAACACAGGCCAAGAATAGGTTCCTCACTCCCACTCCCCTCACTGCCAGGGCAGGAAGGTTTACAAGGGTGACATAACCTTCAGCTTACATTTCAGAGCATTGCTTTTTAAGACCTAAAGGAAGATTTCTTCTCCTACCTACTTGAAGATGTTTTTTTATACCCTTAACTAGTCAGCCTGGATATTTCATTAGGCGATTGTTTATCTCTCAGCCCTCTCCACCCTGCCTCCACTTCCATCAAAGTGAGAGATTCCAACTCCCAACCATCTGCCCCTTTTCCTAAGGGCGAAATCTAAGGCAGGGGAGGGATAGCACTGGCCAGAGGCACATGCATATGTGTTTGTGTGTGTGTGTGTGTGTGTGTGTGTGTGTGTGTGTGTGTGTGTAAAAATTTCTCTTTTTACTCCACATATTTCATGCTGATTTTTCAGACAAGAGAGGAAGATAATATTCATCACAAAACTTGAAGGGAACATATTTTTGCCCATGGTGCTGTAATGCTAGTAGGACTGGGGGAAATAGTTTAACCAGATGATCTCTGGACTCTAGGGTGACTCTTCTTAAAGGTTCAATTTTTAGTCCAGGTCAAAAAATAGAGGACATGAAGGCAATTGAAGTAAGATAGTTTCAACATATTTTAGACTGATGTTTTTATAGTATCTGGCTTCAAAATTCTGGTTAATGCCAACATTAGCTAGCTAATCTCAACATTAGTTAGGTAGGTCTGGCCAATATTAAATCTTGTTAGAACAAACGAAATGTCATATCTGTTAGCTCCAAATTGCTGCATTATTAAATACTAGCTATTATTAGACTTATTAAGTGTAGGTGTGACATTTTTGTAGTTCTAGTTAATGATCAGATCCTTTCTGTCTTTCCTTTGTAAGACAGAGTATCAACCAGATTTCTCCACTAATTTTGCAATTGGAGAGAATTAGAGAAAAATATGGAAACTACACTATATGTCAGCCCTATTAATCAATATTGCTTTAGACTATTTAAAATAGCTAGACAGCATAAGATTGGAATATTACTGTGGCAGAGGAAATGATGAGTTGGTGGACTGAGAAAAATATGGAAAGACTTGGACTTAGGAAGGGAGACGTTATCCACTGTCAGGGAAACAGAGGACTAACAAGTATGATGCAGTTTTACATAGAGGCGTATAAATGTATGTCTATAGATGCATGATTATAGGTATCTAGTATATGTACGTGCATATAAGTATATGTATGTATGTGTGTATGTATATATATGTTTGTGTATATACGTGCGTATGTATATATGTATGGGTATGTCCATGCTTAATTGTTGCCTTCTTGGGGGAGAGGAGGGAGAAAGGGGGCAGGAGAACAAATAAAAAGTACACAGTAGAGAATAAACGAAAACTTCTAAGGAAGCAAAGAAAAGATGGATAGCTCTGAACATAATTTATAGTATTTTTTATATAGGCTTTCTTGAAATAGAAATTTACTGCAGTATATTTTGAATCCTCTCTTACTTCCTGCTGTACACATGGTGATGCCTTTTGTTTATTTTCTTATTTTGTATTTGGTTTTATATTTTGCTTCTTTTTCTTTTTTATTGTGTATTTAACTTTAAAATAAGTTAATTTAAAAAACTGGGGAGATTTTGGACTTTAATCACAAACATGTTCATGTGTGTGCATTTTGTTGGAAGCCAACAAGAGTGTAAAAATCTTTGGTTCATGACTAGAGATGCGAAGGAATCGAACTTTATAGTGTCCTTAATTCTGAACAAAATGCTAACTATGCCTTCCCCTTGTATAATAGATAAAGTTTTACAAAGCACTATCCTCACAACAGTCTGATGTGGTAGGGAGTACAAAGCTTATAGTTTTTGTTTTGTAGATGAGGAAGCTGAGGTTTGAAGAGACTAAATGACTTGCTAGAAAGAGCACAAATTCAAATCTTCATTCCAGCAAGGCTCTGCTTATTCTATTTCCCCACAGCGACCTGAACATCGATGCCCCCTCACTTTCTTAATACAAATAGTGATTCATTCATAGGTGAGGGATAAACAATCCTTTTCGGTGACTAAGTATTTCTCAGAGACATTTTAAAAGGTGCTTTCATTTACATTTTTTTTTTCAGTTTGGTTCTCACAATGACTTTGTACCTCAGATCCAATCCAATTAAAATAAAAACATTTTTTAAATACTTACTATGCGCCAGGCACTGTGATAAACACTGGGGGTACAATTAATAGACAGTCTCTGCCCTCAAGGATCTTACAATCTAATGGGGTAGACAACACACAAAATGAGGCAAGAAAGTGGTGGTGTGTGGGAAGGGACAGAATGGCAGGGGATTCCCAGCATGGAGGCATCGTTAGATGGAATTAAAACTAGGCAGTGCAACAGATTCAGAGTGGAGTGAGCCAAGTCCAGTTTCTACCCTCTAGAAAGGAAGGCATTGAGAGGAGTTTGGTACTCTGTCTTTTAGCCCTCTAAACGAGAGAAAAGGAGGCTGAAAAGAGTAGTGTAGATCAAAGTTTAGGTTAGCAGCATAGTAGTGAGTTTAACTCAGAAGCAAAGAGCTTATCCTCTAATGGGTATCTTGTAAGGTGCAGTAGAAACTAGGCAGAGCAGTAGACACAGAGATATTTTACTCCATTATACAGAAAAAACTAAAGAGATGAAATAACTTTCCTAAGATCATATAGCTAGTAATTAAAGGAACAAACATGGAAACCCAGATCTCCTGACATCTGAAGTATAGCTCTTCCTATCTTATTTACTGCCTTTCTGTAACAATGATGGCAGAGAAAAAAGAGTAGATCACTCTCGAAGAATAAATAGTAATAGAGTACTTTTCCTCTACATATGAAAGAATGATCTCCCTGATATTTACTAATCGTGGACTTTGTGCCCATACTGTGCCAGGGGATACAGGGGATAGGGATAGAGACTGGACTTCTGATGTCATTGGTGTAGAACTTATGGGTGAGGAAACTGCGTCTACCATTGCTGGGTGGTACCCTATTTGTAATGTGTAGTCTTGGAGAGTTGCCTAGGACACTGAGAGGTTAAATAGAAATAAGAATAACAATAGCTAGCATTTATATAGTGCTCTAAAAAACGGATGCAAATATGGTGGGAAAAACAATACTTTAGGAGTCAAGAATCTAGGTTTCTGTTTTTGTTTCTTTACTTATCAGCTGTATGATCTTTGCCAAGTGCTTTACACGTATTATCACACAATAGCTCTATGACATAGGTGCTATTTCCATTTTCCCAGATGAGGAAACTGAGGCAGACAGAGGTTAAAGTGACCTGCCCAACGTCACCGAGCTAGCTTGTTTCAGAGATGGTACTTGAATCTCCATCTTCCTGACTTTAAGGTCAGGTCCCTATCCACTATGCCATATTGTGTCTCCTAGTTTCAGGTTACCAGAGAAATATGACTAGTCCTTGTCCACAGTCTTGCTGTGCCAGGAACAGACAGCAAACAATTAGAAAACAATTAAAGTGCTTATCTGGGTGACATTGACCAGAAATGCACTAGAAGTTCACAGAGAAGTGATATGACTGAGAACTGGAGTAATCAAACAAGGATAGAAAATTCAGTCTTGAGCTAAGCCAGTAAGGAGAAGGGAAGGGAAGGAGGGAAGATATTCCAAGAGCAGTAAACAGTGTTAGTAGAAGAGAAGAGACAGGATGAACATGGTGTGTTAGTAATAATCAATTGAGGAGTAGTCAGAAAAGAACGTTGATTATGTTTAGTCAAATGATGTAGATCCTTGAAAGTTAGACTCTGAGGAGTCTGGGTATGAGAGAGAGTGTTGAATGATAGATAGAGCCAGCCTTGGAGTTAGGAAGACCTGAGTTCAAGTTCCACCTCTGCATATAATGCCTGTGTGACCCTTGGTAAGCCACTTCCTTTCTCTGTGGCTATAAATTATCAAGCACTGGCCAATTTGCATTGATAGTAGACATTTCCTTTTAGAGTGTTCCCTACGACAGAGAAATGAACCAATCAATGAGCAATGATTATGTGTTTCTGATACGCAAGATACTATCCTATGCACTGGGAATAAAAAAAAAACTGGATCTGGACTATTATTGCATGCCCAAACCCGAAAGACAGACAATAGAGAGGCATTGTAGGTTGTAGAGCAAGGGAATAACATCTCAGTAGATTTTTTTCTAAAACCCTACTCAGCCTTCCTGAGTATTTTAACCTTTCTATCAGGAACCCATGGTCTCTGGTCAATAACTTTTGATACCAACATAGCTGGGAGAATAGGGACAGGCTCTGAAAACCTTGTCAAGGATTCCATTGTCACTGACCTTGTGACATAGATTCCTCATTGCTAAATCTTCTGGTATTTCTAGTCTTAACACTGGGCACCTCAAAACAAATGTACTTGGGATTTGCCCGGGGACACATAAACATGGGAAAAGTCAATTAGTGAAACCAGATTTTCTTTGTTGTTGTTCAGTTATTTCAGTCATGTCTGACTCTACATGATCCCATTTGGGGATTTCTTGACAAAGATACCAGAGTGGTTTGCCATTTTCTTCTCCAACTCATTTTACAGATGAGGAAATGGAGGCAAACAAGATTAAGTGACTTGCCCCAGGGCCACACAGCTAGTAAGTGTCTGAGGCTGGATTAGAAGTCAAGTTTTCCTGACTCCAAGCCTGGTGCTACATATAATACTAAACCACACAGAGCTATCATTTGATTATCTGTCTCTACTTTCTTCAAGGACTACCAGCTATTTAATTACAATGCCATGGCCCTGCTTTGAAGATCTGCTCAGAGGGTCTGGCTTACCTTGCTTTTATCTGCTGTTTGTAGGAAGCTACAGAACTAGAGAGAACCTGATTCAGCATTCAGAGTTAATTCCTTGCCTGTAGTGAATGTTGAATTAATGTATGCTGAATTGAATAGAATTGAATTGTCCATAGCTCTTGACTCTCTTTCTTGGTAGCTAAATGATCCTGCCTACCTGACTATGCTAACAAAATTTTTGGCCCCGAGGAGATTTTTACTTAGAGGCACCTTCAGATTCATAGACACGATCTCTCAAATGATTGATGCATGCGCCAAGTTTGCTTTGGACATGTAATTCAACAGCTTGGTCATCCAATCACTCCACACGAGCCCCCAGCCTATTACTATTCAGAGTGCTTACCAAAAATATGGCTCCTGTGTTCTCCAGGCCTTGGCTCCTCTACCAAGAGAATCACACACAAGCTGTACTCGTTGCAACTTGGGCATTTGTCTACTGGACTTGAACCACCTACTCAGCTCCCATAGGGACAGGGAACAGCTATCAGATGGTGCCTACTCTTGGTTTTTACAGACTGGGGCAGAAATTCAAGCATTTGGCCCAGAGGGGACTGGCAACTTTAATTCGGAACTTTGTAATAGGTTTCCAACGAGAGTTGAAGTCAAGCATTTCACATGAAAATATTTGGTTTGGTTCCATTAGCTTTTCTGATGGGCAAGGAGAAAAGAGACCAAAGTCAAGTGAATTTATGTGCTTAAGAAAACAAAGTAGTTTGGTAAGAGAACCAGATGTTTCCCCTTGATATCTTTGCAACCAAATGTAACATCTCTGGGAAATTTATTGATCTAATTTCCAATAAAGGATGCATCTTTTCTACATTCTTTTGTCCTGTTGTCTAATTAGATAATGATAAGCTACACTTTAAAATTTCATTTCCTTTCATATGCTAACAACAATAGCAAAATTTCAACCATGTGAAGCTTTTGTTCCATGCCCTTCTATCTCCCCTTGCAAAATTCCTCTTCTCCTTCAGCACCTAGGAACCTCTGGAGGGCATGAAATGGTCCTTCTCCATTCCTTTATGCTCTGACCCTGGTCTATACTTTCCCTCCCCTTCCTTATGTCCACTCTTGTGATACCCTCTCTAGATCTGTCATCTCTGATTTTCCCAAGTACTGAACCCATTTCTTCATTCTCTCTCCTATCAAAACATGTTCTCTGGGAAATGTATGAAAACCAATGTGTTAGTGACCAGTGAAGCCCAGAAATATTTCAGCTGCTTTTTGTTTGTTGGAGGGGAAGGATTCTCTGGGACTTTTATCTTAGTGCAAAAAACTGTATAGAAATTCCCTTCATTGCAGCTGATCAATAACTTTTCTGGAACTTATGGGCTAAGTGATTTGCCCCTGATCTCTCAGTTAGCAGTGCCAGTAGCTAAACTTGAAGCCAGGTCATTGTGATAACAAAGTTGATTCTCAAGCAACCACAATATGATGCTTCTCCATTCCAACAGTGGAAATTGCCTTAACTCCAAAGAAGTGAGGCTTTACCTACATGACAACAGGATAGTAGTAGGGGTATTTTATAAGTTTAGGGCCCTTCTTGGTCTTTCTCAAGTCGTAACTATTGCTGTTTCCCTCCCAGCCTGATGTTTTGTCCTGTGCCTCATTAAAAAGGCTATCCCTTGGCTACTTCTTAAAGAGGCCTATTCACTGAATGTGCTTTGCCTCACCCTAAGTAAAATCCTGAACAGACCATGGCCTAAAGAGGCCAAGGTCTCCCATTGCATCCTGGGCCATCTCCAGTCATCCTGATGAATATCTGGTCACTGGATTCAGATGGCTCAGGAGGAGAAAGTGAGGCTTTGCACAGCCCTCCCTCACTCAAAACAAAGTCAAGTGCAAGTCATGTCATCATTTCTCTGATGGCATGGTCTTCTTCAGTGATAAAGGATGAACACAACAGCAACAACTGTTAGGCTCCTCCTTTCTCCAGATTTGCCTGACCACTGATCTCCACCATGTATAAGTGATGAAAGCAAAGATTGCATTTCAGGAATGTAGGAAATTTGTAGCTGGAGAAAGGCTGGCTGTCAAATTTGTAACTTCACATGGGAAGGTTTGAATATATTGTGAAGTCTGCCTGCCATGTGGCATGTGCCACATGGGTCATGGCCCTGGTGCTCTCCCAGGGCTGGGACACAGGGGTCTCCTGCTTGCCATCAATCATCATAGACACTGACAACTCAGTAAGTGACTCCATGGGGGAAATACAATCTGTCACTAAGTCCTTAGGGTCAAACGCATTATGTGAAACACCTTGGCCTATTCAGCATAGGATTCTCAGATCTTACCCATTTTGCTAAGGAATTTGTGACAGGGACCATGCTGAATGAGGGCACTTCACTAGGAAACGGGATCTGTGCAGTAGAATAACATGAGAGTGGAAATAGATACCTTAGAAACAATTGACACAAGAATGATCCCAGACCAATCATCTTAAACCATGAGAGTTCTAAGTACATTGCTCTTTACTAGAATCATCAGTTTCAAGAGTTGGAAGCAAACTAAGATGTCATCTAGCCCAATCCATATCCCAAAAGATGAGTTCCTTCTACCACATTCCAAACAAGTGGGCACCTGTACTCTGTGTGGCTTTGGGTAATGAGGAATTCATTGTCTCGGAAAACAAACCATTCCATTTGTAGAATTCTAATTATTAGAAAGATTTTCCTTCTGATAAGTGGAAATCTGTCCCTTTGCAACCTCTATTTCTTTCACTTAGCTCTTTCCTTTGGTGAAAATCAACTAATCAATAAACATTTATTAAGCACCTACTATATGTCAGGCCCTGTGCTAAGTGCTGGAGATACACAATAGAGGCAAAAATCATAGTACTTGCCCTCAGGGAGCTTAGAGTCTAACTGGGGAGAGAAAAATGAAAACAAATGTATAAAAGCAAACTACGTATACGAGATAATTAATGGAGAGAAGGCACTAGAATTAAGAAGGATTGGGAAATGCTTCCTGTAGAACATGAGATTTTTGTTGGGACTTAAAGGAAGCCAGGGAAATCAGCAGTCAGAGTTGAGCAGGGCGAGCATTCTAAGCATGAGGGACAGCCAGACAAAATGCCTAGTGCCGAAAGATGTCCAAAGAACAACCAGAAGGCCAGTGTCACTGGACTGAAGTGTGGCAGGGATTAAGGTATGAAAAGATGGGAAAGATAGGAGGGAGTTAGGTTATTAAGAGCTGTGGAGGTCAAAGAGAGGAGTTTACATTTTATCTTGGAGTTGATAGAGAGCCAGTGGAGTTTATTGAGTTGGGGGGTGAGGTAGGGGAGGTGATGATGGTCAGACCTCCTCTTTAGGGAAACTACTTTGTTGCCTGAATAGAGGGTGGTTTGGAGTAGGGAGAGACTTGAAGCAGGCAGGTCTAATCTGTTTCCCACATAAAAGACTTTCAGATTTTTGAAGACAGAGAACATATTCTCTCCAAAATTTGCTCTCCTCTGAGTTAAATGTCTTCAGGACTTTTTAGTCTCTATTCTCTCCTAAACAAACTCTAGATTGTCAGTGTCCTTCTTACTGCACACTAGCAACTAGACACAACAGTTCCACTGATATAGAAAGATTCCTCACAAAAAAAAAAATCTAGCATTCCAGTTGACATTCAAGCAGAGATTCTTGACAGAGGCCAAGAAATATGTTAGCACTTTAAGGAAGGCAATGCAGTTGGACTACCAGAAAAACAAAAAATGACTACAGTGTCTTGGGGAGTATATCAGCCTTTCTTCCACTCTGGAACTATGTTTAAGCAGTGCATTTAGGCAGGAAGAAGCAGAACTTGTATCTATAAGTTAGACCATTACCATTTTGTGAAAGTGAGGAATATACAAAATATAAGACAAAAACGAGGCAAGTAAGACTTGAGTTTGGTAGGAAAGCTTGATGGAGGTGGGGTTGGATCTCTTCTTGGTGCACATCATTGCACACAATGGGAGGCAGTCATATTACATGTCTCTTTTCTTCTGTGGTATTTTTTGTCTGTGGTTGAGAAGATATGCTACTCAGGCGTCTGGGCACAATCAATAGTGTTTGAAAATAATCTCTGGAATGTTCTGATTCAATGGTTAATCTGTACCTGTTGACTGTATCTGAATTTGAGGTCTTTCCCCATTCAAAGTAGTAGGACTTCACCAGGAATTAACACTTCTCTCCTTTAGACTCTCAAATCATTTTGCCTATTTCTCTCCTATGGCACTGAATATATTCTCTGTTGTGGGATAATTGTGTTTTATTTTAACTACCAAACTATAAGCTCTTTAAGGGCAAGGAACAGGTTTTATTTACTGAACATCTGTCATGGACTAAGCACTGTGGTAATTTTTGAGGTAGAGGCAAAGAAGAATGTTTCTTAAATTGGCAAATGAATGAATGACTGTCTGGGATGGGACTGAACAAGGTTACCTCTGTACCAGTTCAAGTATCCTCTGTCAATCTTTCCTCTGAATTCTGATGTTCTCATTATTTATGTTTAGGTACCTTGCACACAGTAGGGGCTCAGAAAATAACTATGGTTGGATGAGTGAGTGAATGGATGAGTTGTTCACCCCCACAGGGAATGGGTACTTTCAGAAAAGTGTCTCAGGGAGCAAAAGTACATTTTTTGGATTTGAATTATCAAAGTTGAAGGACATCATTATTAATGGTATGTCCATTCAGATCTGGCAACCTTTCTAAGTAGCCACAGATGATTCAATCAGGAGGAGATTCTAAGTGCTTCTATGTCTATATCTGTTGCATAGAATTCACTCTAAATTTTAATTTACGGGTTCATTGTAAATTACTGCCTGGTCTGATTTATATTTCATAGTACAATATTTATTCCTAACAGGAAATTAATTTTGGAAAGTCAGTGGGTGATTAAATTAAATTGCAAAACCATTCTGCTTGTTGTAGGTGGAGGGGGTGACTGGAAATGAAGTTCAGAGATAAATCAGGAAGAGATTGCAGTCTAAAAAGCATGACACATAGAAGGGAATGACTCTAGCTCAGGTCCCACGTAAGCAAGCCCTGTTGAAATGCAGAGACACACAATGGCATCCAGAAGGGTCAGGCATGACAATCGGATGATGTTTCTCACTTTAGGCAGGTGAGCCTGAGATTGGGGAACCTTCCATTGAACAGTAACCCCAGAACACTGAACTAGATAAGGGAAAGTCAGACAATGTGACCTGTATAGACAGTTTCACACCAATGAGTCTCCTGACAAACTGAATTTTGGAGGTTATCTCAGTGACTCATTTTTCTTTGAATATCCAGGGAAGCCATGGGGAAATGCTCCATGCTTTAGGTAAAAGAGTTTTGGACCTTTTTCTACCAAGGTGCCTATCCAGTCTGTTTCCTTATTAATGACTGTCCTCCCTGAGACTCAGTGAAATTAAAGGATTGTATAAGGGTGCTTAGCTAGTCAGGAACCAAATTATAAATTTAGAGCTAGAAAAGATCTGAGACATCATTGAACACACTCCCCATGATTACATATGAGGAAACTGAGGCCCAGAGAAGTAAGTGACTAGAACAACATGACAGCAGAAATAGCAGTAGAGACTTGAACCTTGGTCTCCTAACTCCAAATTCAAAACTCTCATTTCACCATGCTACTGTAACGGAAGAACAGAGATTTGGCTCCAGGTTTCTTGACTTCCAATACAGTCGCACTCTGTACCGTCACATTGAAGAGAAGCCCCTCTTTGGAAGGTCATTCCTCTGGTGAGCAGTAGATTCCCATTTTAAGAATCTACATCCCCCATGAATGCACATGCTGTTGCCTTCCTCCCTACTCCCCCTCCGCCTCCATCACCCCTCCCCAGCCCATCTGTTTGGCATGTGTGAACATTGTCAAATTGTTTGAATAAATTGTCTCTCAGATTAAAATGTTTATGTCTGCAGGATGACTAGGCTTTGCTAAATTATACCTAAATAGTCTTATGCTAACTGTATGTGGGGTAGACATTTGACATCTGTAACTGGTCCTCCTGCTGACGTGAATTTGAGGGTTGGAAGCTTTCTTACTCACTGATGGCAAGGATGGACTGCTTGGAACTGAGGGAGTAGATGAGAGAACAGCACCCAGCGTCCTATCCTTTACACATAGCTCAAGTGAGTTCGCATTAACTGATAGTCAGGAATCACTTCAGATCATACAACCTTAGAGCTGATTTGTGGGCTGAGATTCCAGGTGGAAAAGGGGTAAAGGGGGAACAGAACAGGGAAAAGGAGGAATAGATGATGGCAAATACCCCTCATGCCAGTATGGTGTAGCAGAAAAAAGCATTGGATTTGGGGTCAGAGGTCCTTTTACTCCCAGGGACTCAGGTGAGGCAGTTGGATGATTCAATGGATAGAGAACTATGCCTGCAGTTAGGAAAGACTGAGTTCAAAATCAGCCTCAGACACTTATTACTTAATAAGTAATTACTTAATAAGCAAATCACTTAACCTCCTTCTACCTCAATTTCCTTGACCCCAAAATGGGGATAATAATGACACCTTCCTTCCAGGTTATTATGAAAATCAAATGAAGTCATATTTGTGAAGTCCTTGGCATAGTGCCTGGTACATAATAGGGACTTAATAAACATTTGTTCCCTTTTCCCCTCAGTTTCCTCTTCAGTGAAACGAAAGGATTGGGCTAATCAACCTCTAAGATCTGTTCTAGCTCTAAATCCTACGACTCTACGGTTAGAAATATCTGCTCAACACAATGCATAAAGCAGCACTAAGGCTCGGCCTTCCTTTAGTAAAGGCCTTTCTCCTTCATTAAAGGTTTGACATTTCAGAATGCCCTTTCGGTGACAATCACCTTGTAGATCATGCCTGAGCCACAGAAAAATCTCTCTCTGTACCTCTTCCCTCCTCTTTCTTCCTCTTATTTTTCCTTCACCACCTTTCTGTTTTAGTCTTCTTTTATCTCTTTCCTTTTCCACCTCCTTTTCTCTTCTTTCTCCCCACTTCTGCCTGTCTCCTTATACATCTCTCTTCTCTCCACTCACCATCTCTCTGTGCCTATTTTTCTGCCTCCCTTCTTCTGTTTCCCTTTTTCTCTGTACATCTCTGCCTTTGTTTCTGTTTATGTAATCATCTTTCTTCTCCCTTCCCCCTCCCTCTTTCTCTCTCTCTTTTCCTCCCCCCTTCTCTTCCTCTGTTTTGCTGTCTCCTGACTCTATAAAATTAGGGGTTTGACCTATCTGATTTCTAAGGCCCCCTTTGGCCCCAACATTCTATGATTCCATAAAAAGGGGGCTTCAGGTGAATAAACACTGTAAGACCTCCCCTGTCACCAGCATGCTTTGAAAGAGGCTTGATGACATCTTGTTTGAGATGCTGTGGTGAGGATTCCTGCTGAAGCAGGTGGGGCTTTTACTACATGTCTTTTGTGGTCCTTTCCAACTCAGACCCTCATTTTGCCTTCTCTCTCCTCTCCATCTCTGCTGCTACTTCTCTCTTTTTATCTTTTACAGAATCATAGAACCTCAGAACTGAAAGATTTCTTGAAAGTCAGTTAGTTCAACCAGCACCTTGACTGTACATCCCCAACAAATCTACTATGGAAAAGCACCCCTGAGAAAAAAATGCCTCATTGATCAAATAGAGGACCTGCAAGCATCGGGATTGTTTCATTTTAGTCTGCATGTTCCCAGAATCTGCACATTCCCAAAACCTAGTATAGTGCCTGGAATGCAGTAGGCACTTAACAAATGCTTGTTGACTGGTCTCCCAAGGACATCCGTTCTACTTTTGGATAGTGCTATTTCTTAGGAAGTTTTGCCTTTTAGGAAATCTAAATTTTCTTCTGTGTAACTTTTACCCTTGCCCTCAGCTTTGCTTTTGAGGATCATATGGAACAATTCTTAGTTCCTGTCCATACAACAGTTCTTCAAATACTGTAAAATAACTATCATGTCTCCCCTAAGCCTTCTCTTCATCAGTCAAAAAAAGTTTGAAAAAACTGAGACTAAGAGAGGTTGACTTGACCAGGGTCAAACATCTAGTAAATGTCTGAGGCTGGATTTGAACTCAGATCTTCCTGACTCCAGGTCCAGGGTGGCTCCACCCTGTCACACCATTTACTTAGCTGCTTCCAATTTGGACTCAGTGTGATTCAGGTCTCAGAGTCACACCCACATTCATGCAAATTCTGTTGATCAAAAGATTCTCCTTTTGAAAGGATCCATCTCTGTCTCAGGTTGACTTAGCCTTGAAGGCTCAGCCCCACCTAGCCCACCTTCTCCTCTAGAAGCCACATGTAGGAATAAATTCAGGTGGTGCTGGAGGGCCTAGTCTTCCACCCTTGGCTCCAGAGACCAGCACCCGAATAAGCCAAAGGAGAGCCAAAAGTCTCCATTTCAGAATGCAGAATTTTTTTCCACATTAGAACCATTTGTACTGAGCAGCTTTTTACTCCTGTACTCCCTTCAATCCTTTTAACCAGGCGTTTCTCCTCACCCCACCAGCTGAAATAACAGTGGTGTGGCTGCTCTCCCCAGTCCTTTCCTGGACTCCAGCTCCTATCTAAACAGTCATGGGAGAAATGATATGGAAAAGGACAGATCCCTCCCTGCTGCCCCTCAGCCCAAGGAGCCTTTGACTGTACTGTTTACTGAAACCAAGTCCCTTTCCCTGCTTGAGAGCTCAGTCACCATCTGGCCACATGGGGCAGGCGCCTGCTGATGCTTGTGGCATTGCCAGCCCACCAGCTTTTGCTTCTGAAGGACAAATAACCCAGTTTTTCCCTGGAAGGCCTCAGCACCTGGGTTTGGAATAATGTATTTCCCTTCCCACGCTCCTTCCACCCACCCCCTACTCTTCTCTGTAAGGAACAATAAAAAAGACATTCCAGATTGTTGGGTGGAGAGTCTCAGAGCCCCCACCTTCCTTGTATGAAAATATAACCAGGTCCAAGAAGAGTTTGAATCATAGAATCATCCAGATTAAATTCCAGAATAAATCCATGAATGAGTCCATGGCATAGCTGGAGTGCACTGCAAACATCATGCAGTTCAAAACGGCATCCCTGAGAAATGATCAGCTGTCAGTTAATGTGTACCTGGCACCACGCTAAGTGCTAGGTTGTTTGGCTGGTTGTTATCCGAGGCAAAAACCAAACAATTCCTGCTCTCAAGGAGTTCACCATTTAGTGGGGGAGACAACATATAAACAACTGTGTGAATATACGAAGTTATCCCTTCCACATTGCAACAGTTAGGGGAGATGGCACCTCCACAATCTGGAAAATCTGCATAAAATTTTTAGCCCTTTCTTTTACCACAGAAGAAGTTTGAATTATTATGGTAACAAAAGATAAAATTTGTTGATATTATACAATGCTATACATTTATGTTATGCATTTCTGAGCTTCTAAACTTTTTCTGTCCTCTGCTAACCTTTGCATACCATCTGTGGCTTCTACAAAACTTCCCCCAAATTCCCATTTAATGTCTTATGCCAACCCATGAGATAGTGAAACCCACAATAGAGAAAGTTGGGATGTAGAAGGGATAACTGTATACGTGTATATGTATACATACACACACATAAACATTAAAGGTACTCTCAAAGTGAAGACAGTTCACTAAAAGAGTTTTTTAATAGAAGGTGAGACTTTAAGGCTTGAAGGAAGCAAGGGAAGATGGGAGGTGGAGATGAGGCTGGAGAGAGTTCAAGCATAGATCATTTCAGGTATCCATCCCTTGCTGAAAGTCTTCCAGAAATGAGGAACTTAATATGACCATTAATCAAAGCATCAAGAAAAATAGGTCAAATCTAGCAAGAGAACATTTAAAAAGAATAAGTACAACGTCCTAGAACTGGGTCCCCAAATTCAATTAGACAAGTACCCAATGGGACAGATGAGGGTAAGCAACAATTTATGTGAAAATGATGGGTGGATTTTAGTGAACTTCCAGTCCAATATGAATCTGTGAAATGATGAAACCAAAGCCAATGACTTTTCCTCACTCTTCATCCTTTGTGATCCCTTTGGAGCATTTCACCCCATTGAGCCACATATCTTCCTGAGTACTCTCTCTCCTCTGGGTTTTGGTGCTAATGCTCTCTTGTTTTACTTCCTACCTCTTTAGCTATTCCTCAGTCTCCTTTATCAGATTATTATCCATGTCCTTTCCCCTAACTCTCCAAAATTCCCTGTCTTATATCTAAACCCTTATTCTTCCTAATATTCCCCCATCTGTTGAGGGTACCATCCTCCCTGTTAACCTCTGAGTTATCCTTGATTTCTTACTTTCTATCACTCTACATATCTAGTCACTTACCAAGCCTTGGCAATTCTGCTTCCAAAATATTTCTTACTTCCATTCCCATCTCTCCATTTATTCATCTACTAGATTAGTCCAAGCCTTTATCACTTGTTGCCCAGACTATTGTAACAGTTTTTTAATTGGCCTTTCTGTTTCAAGTCTCTCCCATCTCCAATATATTCTTCATACAACTGCCAAATTGATACTCCTAGAATGAAAGTCTGATCACGGCACTCCATTCCACTGGCTTTATATTTCCTCAAGTATAAAATACAAACTCTTCTGTTGGGCATTTAAAGCTCTTTACAATCTGGCTTCAACCCACCTTTCCAGGCTTGTGACATATCATTTCCCATCACACACTCAATGGTCCAGCCAAATTGGCCTACTTACTGTTCCTCACCCACAACATTCCATCTCCTCCTGTCTTTATGCCTTTACACAAGCTGTCTCACATGTCTAGAGAATATTCCCTCCTCACCTCCACCTCTTGGAATCCTTAGCTTACCTTAAAGTTGAGTTTAAGCTTCAATTCTTACATGAGGCTTATCTTGATCTTTCCTGTAGCTAGCATGCTCCCTTTTCTCTACAAAAAGCAAAACAAAAAACCCTACCTCTTATTGACATTGGAAATAATTTAAATTTACTTACATCATTACATCTCCTCTTCCTCCCATGGAATGTAAGGTTTCTGAAGTCAGATTGTGTGTGGTTTTTTTGGTATCCTTAGCACCTAGAACACAAAGTAAGCACTTAGCATTGTTGTCGTTTGTTCTTTGTTCTCAAAGAGAACCAGTGACAACCGGAAAGTCATGTCTGCAAGTGAATTGGATTTAAGTGAGGCAGGGCTATGCAAAACCGCCACCCTTACTCTCAAGCCATCTGGAAGGACTGGAGATGGCCCCAGATGCAGTGGGAGATCTTGGCTTTTTTAAGCTAAGGTTTTTCCTAGGTCTCAGTTTGTCTAAGGCAATACCTATTCATGATGAAGGCTAGGTAAAGAAATGAAGCAAAGAATGACCTTTTTTATCTAGTCAAAAAAAAAAAATCAATCTGAGAGGGGAAGACCCTCAAGATTTCTGGGAAAAACAGAAACAATTGCTATTTAGTACATGTTGATTGATTGACATGGTAGCCAAAAAAAGCTAAGATACCCTAGGCTGCTATAAATGAGACATTATGTCCAAGGATTAATCTCATTGAATTCTGCCCTGGTCACACTGTACCAGAAGTACTATAATGGCATCCTATTTCCTATAGATAAACCATAGCAAATTTAGAGAAGACTGACTGGAATGATGAGAATTGTAAAAAAAAAAAAAATGCCCAAAACATGCTGTGCAAGCTTTAGTTGAAATGTGTGGAGATGTTTAGCTTAGAGAAGGAAAGATTTTAGAAGCCCACCATAGATGTGCTCAAGTATTTGAAGGTCTGTAATGTAAAAGGGAGATTGAACTTGCTCTGATTAACCCAGAGAACAAAACTAGATGTAGAAGTTGTAGTCAGGCATTAGGTCACTGAGAAGGAAAAACTTTTTAAATATTAGAGCTTTCTGAAAGTGGAATAGGTTACCTTGGAAGATAGTGAGCTATCCATCAATGACTGTCTTCTAGCACAAACTGAATGACAAGCTATTGGGGATGCTGCTTGGTTAAAGTTGAACCCGAGAACCATTGAGGTTCTTTACAATTCTCATGCTTATTGATTCTATAAACTTTAGAACAATCATATGATTCAGTTCTGATATAAGGAAGATTAGTTTGGCAGTGGTATAAAGGTCAGATTGGAGTGAAGAAGGCACTGGGAAGGCAAGCTGGGAAGGCAAATCAGTAGACTATTAGAGGAAACTATATCACAACAAGGATCTGAAGTAGATCTTGGGGCAGGTAGCTCCTTGACTGGTTCCATCCATAGCTCTGGATGGCTACATGAGAATACCTGATCTCAATTTAGATGATCCTTTAAAGAGAAAAGAAAATCATATGACTCCTGAGAACCTTGGAACTTGGGCAATCTAAGTATGATACTGCCTCAGCTGGTTCAGCTCCCATAGCGACCAGGTTATAAAGAACTTGATATATGATCCAGTTATTTATGGTGTTAGGCTTCGGATGGCAATAACAGATCTCAGAAAACTGCAGAAAATAACTCTGAGATGTATGTGTCTTCTAAAATAGCCAAAGGCAAGAAACTAGTGTTAATGGCCTATCAGTATAGGAGGAGATTCAAGATCAGGAAAAGTACAGGTTGATTTGAGGTTGACCTGACCACCAACCCAGACTTACCTTATTCTGGTGATCTAGCTTTAATTACAAAAACCCACTATATACTCTGAATATATTTATTTTTAGTAGTGCTTTCTTTATTCTATTTTATCAGTAAATGATAGTTTCTCTGTACTCTGCCCTGGTTAGATTTCATCTGGAGTATTGTATGAGGTTCTGAGTGCCACATGGTTTATTTTATTTGCATATACTGAGTTGGAAAATAAACCAATTGGTCATTTGTAGGGAAGGTAAGGGGAGATAAAACATTGTACATAGGCCTTTACACCACAAACCCAAAAGGGAAAAGACCACAAAGTAAACAAAGTAAGATTGAGAATGAGGGAGAAATAGGTGAAAGGAGGTACAAGAGGGAAGGAAAGAATTTGGAACTCAAAATTTTAAAACTTGAATGTTAAAAAAGATTTTACATGTAATTTGGGGAATATTTAAAGAAATAATATATTTTTAAAAATAGAATGAGGAGAGAGTAGTGAGCAGAAGAGGGGAAAAGAAAAAAAAATTTTTTTCAGTTGCAAAATTGGTAAGAGCCAAGAATTCTTTAAATAAAGCTAGGTTGAAAAGTATGAAATTCAGCAGTCAATCAATAAACATTTATTAAATACCTACTGTTTTTCAGGAACTGTACTAAGTAAGCATTGAGGTTAAAAAGAAAGGTAAAATATAGTTCCTACTCTCAAGAGCAGCTAGGTGATGAAATGGATAGAGTGCTGCATCTGGAACCAAGAAGACTCATCTTCATTAGTTCAGATCTGGTCTCAGACACTACCTCTGTGACCTTGGGCATGTTACTTAACCCTGTTTCCCTCAGTTTTTTTTTTTCATCTATAGAATGAGCTAGAGAAGGAAATAGCAAACCACTCCACTATCTTTGCCAAGAGAGCCCCAAAAAGGGGTCAGAGAGACTCAGATATAACTGAACAACAAGAATAATAGATTATCTACCAACTCAATTTCAGCACTATATACTGTAAAATTTTGGTAGCGACAATCATACATTCATGGTCTGTGTCATATCCAGCAAATTCAGCTAATACCACCCAGCAAAACCTCAATAATTCAGATATTGCTAATTTTCAATGTTCAGAACTGTAACCTTTATGTTCTAAACAAACTGAGTGATCAATATTGCTTTTCTCAGGGCCTACATCTATTCTAGCATTTTTTTCTGGAGTGACTTATTGGCTTCTGCCAGCCTCCTTTCCTTTGTTCTAGACAGTTACTAGATAGTTATAGCAGAATATCATAGCTACAGGATATCAGGATCAATAAAGCATATGGTGGGCTCTTATTAGATATACTACCCAAAGGAATGTACACAGGTGAACATCAATAAAGGTAGAAAAAGAAAAAATATTGTGATGGAAGTATACTACAAATCACCTAACTAGGAGAAAAAAATGCATAATGAATTTGAGAAACAGATTACAAATTTGCTAATGATAAAGTATACCTTAAAGATTTTGGCTATCTTGACACATTTTGAATTTTGCTAAAAGCAGAGCAGCTGATAAATTCTTGAATTGTCTTAACAATTATTTCATTTTTCAAAATATGCAAGAAGGGACAAGGATAACTGCTATCCTGGACCTTATGGTGATAAAAAAAAAAAATAAGGAACTGTTTGATAAATTGCAAAAGATGAAAATCTTAGGAGGAAATGCTAGATGGGGGGTGGGGGGGGTCTGACAAGAAATCTGGAATTTGAGAGAGTAGAAAAAGGATAGGTAAGATTTCATAGCCTAAAATTCTAAAGGGGAAGAAAGCCCAAGAAGGATGTTCTCAAGAATTAAATTCTAGTGACATGAACACAAATGATTCCATTAAGGATGGAAACTCAGGATAAATGATGAAATAGTGACAGATCACATAGTGATCCTCAGCGAATTCAAGTTATCAGGTGAAAACAAATAACTATATGACCCAGGGTATCATAAAGTACTGATAGAAATAATTTCTGAGCTATTGTCAATGACCTTCAAATAGGTAAGACACTGTAAGACCCTAAAAACAAATATAATCTCTCTCTCATATATGTATATTATATACATATAATATATATGTACACACATGTATACACTTACATATATATGTATATCTGTATATACATACTATATTTATATATTATATACTATATACACTGTATCAATTCTATACAAACAAAATACACTAAAGATCTTAACACAAAGTGGTAAATTTGACCTCAGAGGCATCACTGAGACTTGATGGGAAGTAAGATTTGAGTAATATGGATCTGAAAAGACAGACCTCATTTGAAAGAAATATGATAACAATACATAGCAACTAAGAGAAATATTTGAGAACAAAAGTCATGCCCCAATAGATAAGTGATCAAAGGAAATGAATAGATAATTCTCCAAAGAGGAATTTTAAACTATGAAAGAATGGTCCAAAGCACTAACGGATCTTTACCTCTTTCTTTGATCACTTTTGGTTATAGACCTAGCAGTTGTATAGCTGGGTCAATGTGCACACTGTTTTGTAAGGTTTTGTGTGTGATTCCACTTCGCTTTCTGGAATAGTTATGTCCATTTGCATACTCATCAACATTGTATTAATGTGACTCTCTCTCCACTCCTCTAATATTTATTATTTTTATTTTTTGTCAACTTTGCCCTTCTGAAGTGTGTGAAGTGGAATCTGAGGATTACTTTAATTTGCATTTCTATAATTTGTATAACTTTTTAAAATATGGTTATAAATAAGATTGGGGTTTTTTTCTTGAGAACTATCTCTTCATATCCTTATACTATACATCTACTGAGGGGATTTGTTTTGCTTGCGTATGCATATGGGTTACATGACATTTGTTTTTCTTTTCTTTTTCCAGTGGGATGGAGGAGGGAAGGGTAGGAGGGAGAGCAAATAGATTTGTTTTAATTTTTTAAATAGAAAAGCAAGTGTGATACAAATGTGAAATATTATATGCATTTTCAGGTCAGGTCACTATAATATTAATTTTATTTGTTACATGGTATTTGTCACATATGAGATTAATCTATAAACATTTGTAATATAAAAACAAAATACATTAATATAACTCATAAAAGGAATCACTTCACTGATACCTAACCAGAAAGAGCCAAAACAGAGAAAAAACATTTTAGACCAATTTCCCTAATGAATATTGATGCAAAAAAATTTAAATAAAATACCAACAAAGAGATTACACCAATATATCACAAGGATCATATACTATGATTGGGTAGAATTTATACTAGGCATGTAGTGCTGGTTCTGCATTAGGAAAACTATCAGCATAATGGACCATATCAATAACAAAATCAACAGAAATCATATGACTATTTCAATAGAGGCAGAGAAAACCTTTGACAAGAAACAGCACCCATTCCTATGAAAAACACTAGAGAGCATAGGAATAAATGGAACTTACCTTAAAATGATAAGTAATATTTCTCTGAAACCATCAGCAAGCATTATCTTTGATGAGAATAAGCTACTAGCCTTCCCAATAATCAGATGTGAAGCAAGGATTCCTATTGTTCCCTCTGTTATTTAATATTGTACTAGAAATGTAGTGATAGCAACAAGAAAGGAATTAGAATAGGCAATGAGGAAACAAAACTATTACTCTTTGAAACTAATGTAATGTTATTGTCAGAAAATCCTAAAGAATCAACTAAAAAACTACTTGAAATTATTAGCAACTTTAGCAAGTTATAGGATACAAAATACACCCACATAAATCATCAACATTTCTATATATTACCAACAAAGTCCTGAAGGAAGAGACAGAAAGGGAAATTCAATTTAAAATAACTGTAGGTAATGTAAAATACTTGGGAGTCTACCTGCCAAGACAAACCCAGGAACTATATGAATATGACAATGAAACACTTCATACAAATAAAGTCAGATCTAAATAATTGGAAAAATATTAATTGCTCAGGTCAACCAAGCCAATATAAGAAAAATGACAATTCTACCAAAATTAATCTATTTATTCAGTGCCATACCAATCAAACTATCAAAAATATTTTATATATTAAAAAAACATAACAAAATTCAACTGGGATAACAAAAGCCCAAGGATATCCAGGGAATTAATTTTTTAAAATGCAAAAGAATTTGGTTTAGCCATACCAGAGCTCATATTGTATTACAAAGCAAGAATTATCAAAACTAGCTAAGAAATAGAGTGGTGAATCATTGGAATTAATTAGGTACAAACTGATTGTGGTAAATGACCATAGAAATCTAATATATGATAAACCCAAAGATTCAAACTTTTGGAACAAAAACTCCTGGGAAAACTGTAAAATGGTATGGCAGAAACTAGGTATACATCAATATCTTACATTGTAAAGCAAGATAAGATCAAAATAAGTACATAATTTAAACATAAAGGATGATACCATAAGCAAATTAAGAGAGCAGAATATTTTATCGGTCATATATAAGGAGAGGGGAAGAATTTAGGATCAAAGAAGACATAGAAAGCATTACAAAATGTAAAATAGGTAATTTTGATTATATAAAATTAAAAATTTTTGTACAAACAAAACTAATGCAACCAAAATTATAAGGAAAGCAGAAAACTTAGGGAAAATCTTTGCACAAGTATCTCTGATAAAGGCCTCGTTTCTCAAATAAATGGAAAACTGAACCAAATTTATAGAACTACAGGTCATTCTCCAATCAATAAATGGTCAAAGGGTATGAACAGGCAGTTTTCAGACAAAGAAATCAAAGCTAATTACAGTCATATCAAAAAATGCTCTAAATTACTATTGATTTGAGAAATGCAAATTAAAACAGCTCTGAAGTACCACCTCACATCTATCATATTGGCTAATATGACAAAAAAGGAAATGTAACATGTTGGAGGGGATGTGGGAAAACTGAAACATTAAGATACTTTTGGTGTAGTTGTGAACTGATCCAGCCATTGTGGAGAGTAATTTGGAAGTATGCCCAAAGGGCTATAAAACCATGCATACCCTTTGATCCAGCAATACCACTGCTATATCCCAAAGACATCCAAAAAAAAGGGAAAAGGACTCATCTATACAAAAATATAGCAGATCTTTTTGTGGTGACTAAGAATTGGAAATTAAAGGAACATCTATCAATTAGGGAATGGCTAAGTAAGCTGTGGCATATGATTATAATGTAATATTATTGTTCTATATGAAATGACAAGTTGGATGATCTTAGAAAAACCTGTAAAGACTTACATGAACTGATACATAGTGAAGTGAACAGAACCAGGAGAACATTGTACACAGTAACACCAAAATTGTTCGATGAAGAACTGTGAATGTCTTAGTTGTTCTCAGCAATACAATGATCTAAGACAATCCTAATAATGAAACATGCTATCCACCTCCAGAGAAAGAACTGATTTTGATTGTATACAGACTGAAGCATGCTATTTTTCACTTTCTTTTTTTATTTCTTCAAGCCTTCTTGTACAAAATGACTAATATGGAAATGTTTTACATGATTGCACATGTATAACCAATATCTGATTGCTTAGTCTTTTAGGAAGGAGGAGAGGAGAGGAAGTGACAGAATTTGAAGCTCAAAACTTCAAAAAAAATACAAATGCTAAAAAAGTGGGGAAAAAAAGAATCATTTCAGTAGAACTGAGATTCAGAATGAGTTGGGGCTAGCAAGGAAAGCTAAGAGAGATATAAATCAAGGGGTAATTTTATTGGGGAAGAGGATGAAGTAGAGATAGGACTATTCTTCAGTTGGACAGAACAGAGATAACTAATAACCAGGAGGAAGTGGAACTGCTTAATTCTTACCTGACTTCTGTGGTCTTTGCTAAAGGCAATGACTTTTGTATTAGGAGGAAAAAAATAAATATGGCTAATAGAAAATTGATTCCCAGGATACATAGGTGAGCACCTAACTCCCTTTGATGACTCTAGCTTACCCAGCTCTATATCTTCAGGTGCCGGAAGGTACTTGCAAATGGGATTACCGAACAACTATCATAGACCTTTGAAAGATCAAGGAGTATAGGAGACATACCACAGGTTTGGAATAGGGCAAATGTTGCCCCATTAATTTTTTTTTTAAAAAGAAAGAATGGAGTTTGCAAGCCATAGGCCAGTGAGGATGACTTTATATCCTGGCAAAATTCTAAAACATACCATTAAAGGCATGATTGGTGAACACTGAGAAAGGAAAGCAGGATAATAAAGAGCTGGCATGGCATTATCAAGAACAGGACATGCTAGATAAACTGTATTTCTTTTATTTTTTTGTCAGAGTTGGTATATTTGTAGGTGAGGAAAATGTTGTAGATGAGTTTAATTAGTTTTTTAACAAAACATCTGGCCTAGTCACTCGTGTTACTCATGAGGAAAGGGTGGAGAGATGTATGCTGTTACATATCGTGAATTTGGAGCTGGGTGAATGACTATGAATCCCCAGAGTAGTCACTAATGGTTAAATGCCAGCTTAGAAGGAGGTATCCATGGGAGTGCCCCCAGAGTTCTGTGATTGATCCTATTCCTGTTGATATTTTTATAGATGATCTGGATAAAGACACTGATGACATGCTTGTCAGATTTACAGGTGACACAAAGCTTAGAGGGATACCTAATATACTGTATAATAAAGTCATGATCTGAAAAGATCTTGCCACGCTAGAACATTGGGTCAAATCTAATTTTAAAAACCACAAAATATAATAGGCACAATGCAGAGTCTTACATTTCGGTTAAAAAAATCAACTTTAAGAGTACAAGATGGAGAAGGAATGATAAGATAGGAGCACATCGGAAAGAGATCCTCAAGTTCAATTGGAGTAGTGTGATATGTCAGCCAAGAAAGATAATGATATCTTAGCCTGCATTGAGAGGCTCACAGAAGAACAAGGATATGATTATCCCTCTGTATTCACCACTCTGTTTGTTCCCCTGATCATATCACATCTGAAGTACTATGTTAAGATCTGGTGCAATATTTTAAGAAGGATATTAATAAGCTGGAGCATGGCCAGTGGAATGCAACCAAGATGGTGAAAGGCCTAATAATCATGCCACAATTTTATTGGTATTGTTGTTTAGTCATTTCAATGATGTCAGACTCTCAGTGACCCCATTTAAGATTTTCTTGGCAAAGATACTGCAGTAGACTGCCATTTACTTCTCCAGTTCATTTTATAAATAGGAAAAGTGAAGTAAACAGGGTTAAGTGACTTGCCCAAGTTCACACAAGCTAGCTTAATGTAAGAATTACTTAAGACCAACTCTGAGAGCATTTCCAACTTTGACATTCTGTGATATATCTTCATCTTATTTAAAATTCATTGGGAGTGGTGGTGGCCGTAGACGATTAGGTGATAGTACAATTTGAATACGGTTGTTCAATAAGCCACAAATCCACAGAAGTATTAGTAGATCAATGTCAATCTGGAGGGAGGTCTCTAGTGAAATGCCACATGAACTACTCTCTGTCTCCTCCCATGTACACTATTGAAGTCTCCTAATGGGTATCCCTTTCTTGAGGCTCTGCTCACTCCCTGCTCTCTTCTGCACCGCTGCCGAAGTGATTTTCCTTAAGCACAGATCTGATCATGTCCCTTCCCTATTCAATCTATTTGTTGTCTCATATAAAATGTAAGCTCTTTTGTTTGGCTTTTACAGGTCTTAGTAATCTCACCCCAGCCTAGCTCTCTAGCCTCATTGTTCCCCTTTCCACACTCTATAGTCTAGCCAAATTGGCTTCTCTGTTCCTTACACGCAACATCCCACCCGTCATTTCTGTGCCTTTGCATTAACTATATCTGCAATGTGCTTCCTCCTCGCCTCCACTTGAATTCCCTTCTCTTTAAGACATAATCCTAATGGTGCCTTTTCCACAATGACCTGATACTATCAACTTTTAGTGTCCTCTCACCCTATTATGTATATGTTTGTACTTATTCTGTATGTAACTCTTATGTCCATGTTATGTCTCCTCAGTCAAATGTAAACTCATTGAAATCAGGGATTGTTTCATTTTTTGACCTATCTCCAGTATTCAGCACAGCATTCAACACATAGTAGGTGCTTCATGAATTGTTGTTGACCCAATTGTAACAAGTATGACAACACATAGAAGTCATGTCATCAAATATGTAGATGGCATAAAGCAAAGAAGAATAATATACTGATAAGCAGTTTAAACATTTTCTTAAATCATAATATAGAAAAATCTTCAAGTATGATAATCATTTATTTGTGACTGATAGGCTAATTATAAGCCATTCTTATCTACACATTAAAGCAGATACCTGAAAGACACATATTCAGCAATACTTTCCTAACAAAATTCTAGTTATTACAATAATATAAGACTGAAAATTCTGAACTATGGAATATTTTTTTTAAAGGCCCCCATTTAAGCTGACATTTTCCCCAATAACCTTCAGTGAGACTTACCTGGATGTTATTTTTCTGCCCTCTCATTTGAGGAGTCACCTCCATTCAGTACCGCCCAACCACTGGGCTAATTCCCCACACAGAGTTGGAAATTCCTAGGTCATATAATACAACCCATTACTGAAGACAGCCCCTTTCTATAGCTCCCTAACAACTGGCCATTTGACCTTTGCTCAGACACCAAAAGCAACCCATTCCACTGTCAGGCAGTTCTGATTGTTAGGAAGGTTTTCCTTAGATCCAATCTAAATCTGCTTCTTTTCATTGCCTATATCCTGTGTGGCCATGTAGAATAGGTCATTACCTTTCGTAGGACAGGTCTTCTGTTATTTGGAGGCAGAAACCATATCTCTGACCCTCCTCATTCTCCAAGACTTCTTTGAACTAAACATCTCCCCTTCCTTTAACCAGTTCTCTCATCCTATGCTCTCTAGTCCCTTCACCACCTACTGTACTCTTCTTGGCGCATCTTCCTGTTCTTCCCAAAATACAATGCCTAGGACTGAACACAACACTCCAGAGCTGTCCTGAGCAAAGCAGAGTACAATGGGATTACAGTGAGATACTTGTAGTTTGTTTTTATTGTGACTACAATTAGCCAAACTCAATTAACTCATTAGGTAATCCTGAAGGAATGAGGCCCTAAAAAAGCCCTGTTTCATACTGTCCATTTTCCTATTATTTTCTTCCATGACAAATTGTCCATCATCCTAGAGGGAAAGATGAAAGAATAAAAATATCATCATTACTATAAGACCACAAATGAATTGTTGATATTGTAGTAAAACTGGAAGAAAGCATGCAGATACTATATTACCATAAAGCCATAGTTTATGAAGTTAAATCTGTCAGCAGGAGTCATTATGTGGCCGTTGTGGTAATCATTTTGAAGTATAGGTTGATGTTAGCATCTGTTTAGTTTGCATATCCTAACAATAATAACTCTAGCCCAACCATGACTTTATGATAAAAACTATAACAGGATCATATTTTTATTTAGCTTTCCAACTTTTTCTTAGAATCTAGTGCTGTAAAATGTTGATAGGAGAAACAAAGGAGAAATAAATAAAAAGATTTGATAAAAGACCATTCCCTCTTTTATAAAAAAAAAAGTAATTGTTTTGCCTTTAATTTATAGCCATGACCAAATACTTACAAAATACTTATAAAAACTATTTTTAAATCATTCAAACAATCTAGTTAGTACCCTAGCTGGCAGATGATCTACATGCAACGAAGGTTGAAAGGTAGAGTAATGTCTCCTCCTCCTTGACTGTAATGGACGTAGTCCTGCTTCCTCTGGCCAGCTGTGGTCAAGAACTACGTGTAGAGAATCTTAGAATTGGGAAGAATCTCATGGGTCATTTAGTCCAATACATACCTGAAGAGGAATATCCTCTTCAACATGGTCAATAAATGCCAAAAAATGTCAATAAATCCAGACAGTTCTTAAAGAACTCCAATGAACAGTGCCTATCTTCTCTTGAGGTAGACCATTCTCTTTGGAACAATCTAATTATTAGGATTATTCTCCTTATGCCAAATATGCCTCTCGACAACCAGCGATCCCAGTTCTTTCACAAGCACTAGGGTCAACACGAACAAATCTAATCCTTCTTCCATATGACAGCACTTCAAATACTTTAAGATGGCTATCATATCCCCCAAATCACATTGTGTTTTCTCTGTTCTAAATTGAACATCTATAGTTCTTCAACCAAATTCCATATGCCATGGTCTCTAGTCCCTTCGCCATGAATTCTCCAAATATCATCTGATTAGGACAAATACCAGCTAAGAATTTCTTATTCTGAGCACCATGTCTCTCTTAATTCAGTCTGAGATCATCCTAGTATTTTCAGGTATTAATATTGCACTGTCACCTTATATTGCACTTTATGTCCACTAAAATCAGGGTGGCACAGTAGATAGAACCCTGGGCTAGGAGTCAGGAAGACCTGAGTTCAAATCCAGTATCATATACTTACTAGCTGTGTGACCACAAACAAGTCATTTAACTTTTATTTGCTTCAGTTTCTTCAGTTATCAAGTGCGGATCCAAATAGCACCCACCCCACTGGGGTTTTGTGAGGATTAAAGGATTAGTTGTTGTCTTTTGTTCTTGAAAAGGACCAAATTACTATGTTGGGGTCATGGTTCAATATGTCCAGTTGTGGTTGATCAGACCAGATCGATTCCAAAGTTCTTCAGAGAGACCTTGAAAATGTGCTTGCATTGCTTCTTTTGATCTCCATAGAAATGTTTGCCTTGTGTGAGCTCTCCATAAAATAGTGCATAAGACAAACGTACATTTGGCAGTTGAACAACATGGCCAACCCATAAAGAACTTCGGTCTTAACTCCTATTTACAAAGGATAAATGTGAGATTCAGAGGGCAAGTGGCTTGGCCAAGATGATATAACTAGTAACTGGTAACAGAGACTGAAGGACTCACAATCAAGTGCTTTGACTCCAAACCCAGGGCTCTTTCCATGACACCACCATCTTGGATCTTGCAACTTTAGTTACTTATCATACCATAAAAGATCAGGGGGTTCCCTCTGGACACAAAGAAATGATGAAATTCCATATTTCCTGACTTACTGTCCTATGAGGAAGTGTCATTGTATGGGACAGAACTAGCTTGGTGCAGGATCTAGGCATACTCTTTATGTAAAAGATATTACAATATGGTAGAAGAGCCAGGTTCAAATACCACTTGTGCCACTTCTTAATTATATAACCTTTGACTAATTACTTATCCTGTCTATACTTTAATTTCTCCCTCTTTTAATTGAAAAAATGATAGGATTAATGGATTAAGAGCTGGAAGTTTCCTTAGAAATCATCTAATCCAACCCCTTCATTGTTCAGATGAAGGAAGTGAGATGCAGGGAGATTAAATGCCTTTTCAAGATCACACAGCTGATATGGACAGAGCCAGCACTCTTAATATCACGCAATGCCCAGCTTTCTCACAGGAACCAAATATAATGCAAAGACAGGATAAGGAGAGCCTGGATTTGCTATGTCATTGATATAGGGCACTCTCAGGTAAAGAAACAAGGAAGAAGGCAGATGGGAGGCATAATGGATAAATACTAGGCGTCGAGTCAGGAAGACCTAAGTTGGAATCCTGCCTGAGACACTTACTAGCTGTATGACCCTGTACCTCCGTTTCCTCATCTATAAAATGAGAGTGTTGGACTCACTGACTTCTGACATCCCTTCTAGCGCTAAGTCTTTGATCCTGCGAAACTTTCTCTATCAATATAAGTCAGCACCTTCTCTGCAATTTATACAAAAGGTATTTAGAACTCTAAAAGGTTAAATGATTTGCCTAGTGTCACACAGCCAGTGTGTACCAGAGGTTGAACCCAACTATTCCTGTTTCCAAGGCCAACTCTCTGTCCACTACTCCATGCTGCTTCTCATGATAAGTGCAAAACACTATTTTTATGTTAAGATAGAGACTCAGGAACTTCAGGCTGCCCCTAGGTTATATGTAGGGAGAGGACCCATGAGGAGTCAGAACTGCTCTCATCATTTCCATGTAGCCTTTCCTGGCTAACTGTTTCCCTAATTCATAGTGATCTTTCCCTTATTCCAAATTCTCTTGGCATGTACATAAATGTTCTTTAATTGCTTTTCTATTGTCCTAGAATCATTCCCAATTATTTTCAGTATCTGAATCTTACCTCCTTACTCCTACTATTAGCCCCTTGAGGACAGGAACTGTGCCAAAATTTTTAAAAATTATATTCTGAAGAACACTAAGTAACATAACTTTACAATTGTTGGGTTGGGTTGGGTTGACCTGAATGGAACAGCTCCAAGGCTGTTTTCAAGGTTTAGATTCACCTTGACAAGATCCTGGTCCATGCTGATTTCTACCCACCCAACCATGTACCGTTTGTCTATCCTAAATGAAACCTCCAAACTCCAAGAGGTCCTAAAAACTCTGAATCCTGTGGTAAAATTCAATGAGCCTCTTTTTCCCCTTGACCTGGCAAGCTGTAAAACATAAAATATGAGAATGATTTAAAATTTGCCACTGTGCTCCACCAAGTGCTATCCTTACTTAAAAAGTACCCACAGTTATAATTAGCGTTTGGTTCTTCTGCCCTTTTTTATTTATTTATACGTAGATCAGAATGGTCCAAATTGGGGCAGCCTAAACAACATTTACTCAAAGAGATTTTTGCAGAAAATGCATCTGGATAAATGTTTCTTTTTTTCAAAGACCCCACCTGGAAATCTATAAATACCATAGTGTCTGGCATGTAGGATTGACTCTGGGGTGAATTATAAGACTGTAGATTATTCTTCCCTAACTAGGGGTGGGGGCAGGGGGATAATTAAAATCCAAGTGACAGAAGAACAAAACAGTGGAGGCAGCTGTTTTACAGCTGGCTTGAGCAAGGATGGGAAATGTGAAAATGTGCATGTCCTAATTCTGTCCCTATTCCGGAGGCTTTACCACCTACACTAAATCATGTCTGAGAAGAGAGAATGCTTCACACAACAGACATTCCCCAGCCCCAACAAAACCAAAGTTGCTTAGAGGACATTTTTTTTTTTAAAAAGCCCAAGGGCTGGCCAAGTCTATAGATGGATGTACTGTATCGTATATAGATATAAAATATAAATATAAAAAATATAGATAGGTATATAGATAGACTATTCTAGCATCATTTCAGGAAATTTTTATGTCTTTATTTTCCTACAAAAAGCAAGTATTCTCCTTAGTTTCATTATTTATCTCAGAAACAACAATCTCCTACTTACTTCTCTTACGTTCAGATATTACTCATTATTTTTCCCCTTACACTTCCTATTTTTTACTGAAGATAGAGCCATCTTAGTCACCCAGATTCATGGCCCCAGGTTCATCCTGTCTCTTTGTTATCCCATAGACCCAATCAATTGCCAACTCTTATAGATTCGACCTCTAGAACATCTCTCCTATCTGTCCCTTTCACTCCATTCACAGTCAACACCCTAGATCAGGCCCCAATCACCTCTTGTCTGGACTATTACAATAACCTCTGAATTGGTTTCTTTCTGTCCAGACTCTCCCACATTCCTCAGGCACAGGTATAATCATGTCATTCCCCAGTGCAACAAATTCTACCGCTCTCTGTTACCTCTTGAATTAAATGCAAATTCTTCTACTTGATATTTAAAGCTCTTCATAATTTCACTCCAATCTTCCCTTACAGGTTTATATCATTGTTATTTCATGCACTCTGCAGTCTAGCCTAACTAGCCTTGCAATCTCTCACACGTGGCATTTCATTTCCCATTTCTAGGCTGTCCTCCATACCTGAAATAAATTCCCTACTCATTTCTGCCCAAAGCTCAGCTCAAATGCTACCTCCTACATGGTGCACCATCCTTCCACCTTCACCACTAGGGGCAGCTAGGTGGTGCAGTGGATAGAGCACCAGTACAGGAGTCAGGAGAACCTGAGTTCAAATCTCACCTCAGATACCTGACACTCACTCACTAGCTGTGTGACCTTGGGTAAGTCACTTAACCCCAATTGCCTCATCCTGGGTCATCTCCAGTCATCCTGATGAATATCTGGTCACTGGATTCAGATGGCTCTGGAGGAGAAGTGAGGCTGGTGACCTTGCACAGCCCTCCCTCACTCAAAACAAGTCAAGTGCAAGTCATGTCATTATTTCTCTGATGGCATGGTCTTCTTCAGCAACAAAGGATAAACACACACACCCCCCATCACCACCCAACCCCCAGTTGCTAGTGTTCCAATCCAAATTATTATTAATTTATTTATTTAACTTTTAACATTCATTTTAACAAAATTTTGGGTTCCAAATTTTCTCCCCTTTTGTCCCCTCCCCCCCCCCCAAACACCAAGCATTCTAATTGCCCCTATGACCAATCTGGTCTCTCTTCTATCATCCCTCTCTGCCCTTGTCTCCATCTTCTCTTTTGTCCTGTAGGGCCAGATAACTTTCTGTACCCCTTTACCTATATTTCTTATTTCCTAGTGGCAAGAACATTACTCGACAGTTGTTCCTAACACTTTGAGTTCCAACTTCTTTACCTCCCTCCCTCCCCACCCATTCCCTTTGGAAGGCAAGCAATTCAATATAGGCCAAATCTGTGTAGTTTTACAAATGACTTCCATAATAGTTGTGTTGTATAAGACTAACTATATTTCCCTCCATCCTATCCTGTCCCCCATTACTTCTATTCTCTTTTGATCCTGTCCCTCCCCATGAGTGTCGACCTCAAATTGCTCCCTCCTCCCCATGCCCTCCCTTCCATCATCCCCCCCACCCTGCTTATCCCCTTCTCCCCCACTTTCCTGTATTGTAAGATAGGTTTTCATACCAAAATGAGTGTGCATTTGATTCCTTCCTTTAGTGGAATGTGATGAGAGTAAACTTCATGTTTTTCTCTCACCTCCCCTCTTTATCCCTCCACTAATAAGTCTTTTGCTTGCCTCTTTTATGAGAGATAATTTGCCCCATTCCATTTCTCCCTTTTTCCTCCCAACATATTTCTCTCTCACTGCTTGATTTCATTTTTTTAAGATATGATCCCATCTTCTTCAGTTCCCTCTGTGCACTCTGTCTCTATGTGTGTGTGTGTGTGTGTGTGTGTGTGTGTGTGTGCATGTGTGTGTGCGTGTAATCCCACCCAGTACCCAGATACTGAAAAGTTTCAAGAGTTACAAATATTGTCTTTCCATGTAGGAATGTAAACAGTTCAACTTTAGTAAGTCCCTTATGACTTCTCTTTGCTGTTCACCTTTTCATGCTTCTCTTCATTCTTGTGTTTGAAAGTCAAATTTTCTTTTCAGCTCTGGTCGTTTCATCAAGAATGCTTGAAAGTCCCCAATTTCATTGAAAGACCATTTTTCCCCTGAAGTATTATACTCAGTTTTGCTGGGTAGGTGATTCTTGGTTTTAGTCCTAGTTCCTTTGACTTCTGGAATATCCTATTCCATGCCCTTCAATTCCTTAATGTAGAAGCTGCTAGATCTTGTGCTATCCTGATTGTATCTCCACAATTCCAATCCAAATTACCCTGTATTTACTCTGTATATACTTACATATGTGTATATATATACTTATATATGTATATACACTTACATATTTATGCTTATATACTTTTGTGTATACTTTTATGCATGTTTTGGCTCCCTTAATAATAATAATAATAACCTCCATAACTATTATATGACTATTTCATTTTTGTCTTTTATTTTTTTGTCCCTAGATGTCAAGAATGGTACCTGGAACATACCAGGATCTTAATAACTAGTTGCTTATTGATTGCTTTTCTCCCCTGGATACCATAAAGTAGTATAATTTTGTGTTCAATATGGCAAACTTTTGCAATTTTAAAAAGTCTTTAACAATCATATATGATGCAAAGCTTTGAAGGAGCCGAGATGGAGGTGATGTTTAAGACTAACTTCAGTTATCTAGAAGAGTTTGATTCATTGGGTAATGGTGTGGACATCACCCATCACCAGAAAGGCTATGGATATCAGGTAACAGCAGAAGTCTATTATAGGAGCAAGGATATTATAGCAAAACCAGCATGTAGACATCATGTGTTTCAGATCAGTGATTTCTGTTACAGTTTTCATCTTTTAAGGGGAAGCCAGAGTTACCATCAGGGTGGCAGGGTTAGTGGCAGGAACAGACTTGGGAATAGTCTGTATTTTATTTTTTTGGCTTGGCTCCTATACACAATCCTGCCCAGCACAAATCAGGGCCAACAAGAGCAGCCAGACAAACTTCAGTAACAACCACATAGAACTCAGAAAAGCAGATTTAGTTTCTCTAATTCCTGGCAGTCTTCTTAAGAAGCTTAGCTCTAAAATCTCTTTACTCTCTGAAGATCAGGCATTTTGGCTTCTAAATATCCGTTCTGTGGAGCTGAGCCTAGTGGCCATTTTGAACCAGAAAAAAAATCAATGGTGCCGTTGGAGTAGCCCCTTAAGGAATGTAGTCAGTGGCACCATCTTGTAGATACAGGAGAGCGAGCACCGACTTAACCCATGAAATGAAATGAATCATAGGGAAATGGTTTTAGAATTGGAAATTAACTTAGAAGTAATTGAGTCCAACTGTCTCATTTAATAGACAGAGAAAATGAACCACCTAGATTAAAGAACTTGCCCAGGTTGTGCACATAGTAAGTCTCTGATATAGACTTTGACCCCAAAACTTTACGATTCCTTTGATTATGGCACACTGCCTTTCTAGTCAATACTAATGCTTTCCCTTTGGGGTGATGACCAATTTACCCTACATATATCTTGTATGTGCATAGTTGTTTCTATGTTGTCTCCCCCCACTGGAATGTAAACTCCATGAAGGCAGGACCCAATTTAACTTTTCTTTGAATCCCCATTGCTTAACACAATGCCTGGAACATTAGTAAGTCCTTAATTAATACTTGTGGACCTAAGTAAAGGAGAGAGGAGGAACTTGTTTCTCCTCTAAATGGTTTCTAGAGTTTGTGCTCTGATATGAATATTAAATAAGTCACAGCTAAATACCCCCAGCAAATGCCCCAATTAACCAACATAACAAGTGACTTCACCCAAAAAGGGCTGAGGGACACTCAAGTCAAACAGCCATATGGAGGAATGAGGTTAAGTAGCTAGCCAAGCCAAACTGTGCAGCACCTCCAAAGAATTCCGGTTAATCACGGTCTGTGAAATATGATGACATGATGAAAGGCAAGATGAACAATTAAGCCTGATCCATAACATATGACAGACACAAGTTGCTCTGTATTGTGGCAATCTAATTCAGCAATGAAAGGGGCATGTCACAAAGAGCGGACAGACTGATCCATTGAGCTCTCACTCAGGGCATGCCAGTGATACTTTATTTTTATGAACAAGCACTAGACGTCTTAGAACAAAGCAGGGATAGAGAGTTACTTTCCAGGAACACATTGGGTTGTGGGGAGATTGGGGGTGGGGTGGGGTGGGTGGAATCAAAGGTTTTATCCACTGCTACATCTGTGGGATTTAGAGCGACAAGGATCTAAATTATACCCAGACAGTAAGGAAGTAGCCCAGCCACTGACGGAAGCACTGAAGGCAGTAGAGCCTGGGTTGAAGCTGAGTCAGACATGAACTCAGTGGAATTCAGTAGCCAGACCCCCTGTCGCTCAAAGAGGAAGCAGTAAGGTGACAGGAGGGTAATCCATGGCTGTGCTGTCTGAGTGCGGTGGACAGCAGGAGGAGGGGTGGGGATGGGAAAGTACCAGTGTCCCTGAAGTAACAGCAAAGCAGAGACTTGAGAAGGTGGGGGGGGGGGGAGGGGGAACACAATACAGTCATGCTGTTCATTATTAAAATCCTCAGCTAATAAGGAATTCTTGAAACTGGACTTTCTGGTCCTAAATCGCTTTTCATTCAGCACTTTGCTTTTCACAACCGTAGGTGCTCAATAGTGTTTTCTTTGACATTACATATAAGTTACCCCATAAAAGACTTCGTAAGTGTGTCAGGGTACATTTCTGGGACTGGGTGGGGGGCTTTCCAGAAGAATTAGGCAGGTCAGTCAATAATGAAAATAATGGCCTAGTTGGAGCATAAGTGACAAACTGGAGAGCAGAGAGAGAGAAGTCTGAGACCAGACTATGAACTTCCTCTAATGCTAGAGTAAGGATTTAGAGCTTTATTCTGAAGGATTTTTAGCTGGATTAAAAAACATTTTCTAGTGGCTTAGAGGAATAGGGGACCATAGGCAGAGAGACCAGTTAGGACGTTACCGTAAGAGCTCAGGCATGAGATGATGAACACCCAAACTAGGGATGTGGCAGGTAAGTAAGAGGAAGAACTGGACGTATTATTCAGTAAGAATTAAGAGGAATCAGTGACTGATGTTAAGGCTGAGGGAGATGGATTAATCAAAGATGACCTTGACATTTCAAACCTGGATAACAAGGGGGAAAAAAAATCTAAGTTCATCTGCCTGCCTCGGTAATCAAAGAGAGATCCCATTCTCCTCCAGGAACTTGCAGGGTTTCAAGATCTCATTGAACTGCCTCTCTTTTCTGATTGTATATCACAGTTCTTTTTCTTAGTGACTTTAATCAAAGGAGTATTGATCCCCTACTGTGTGCCCACTTCTGTGTTAGGCACTGTAGGTGGGATATAGAAGAAAGAGGAGACTCGGGCTCTGCCCTCCCAAAACTTGCAACAGTTATCAATGTCTAAAGCTATAAAAGTAGATGGACATAATATAGGAAAACTGGAAACTCTTTGTGCTGACCCAGGGGGCACAGTCGATGAGTTTCTACTTTTAAGAGAAAGAGGCAAAAAGAGAAACCGACACCAGCCACAACCATCACCAAAAAATCCCAGCAAAATGTGGTTCTGATGAGTTGAGTTTCCAAGTCAAAGGATGCTTGGCCTTTGGGCTGATAGCTAATGCTTTGGTGATTTTATTTGATCATGAAATTAAAAGTCAAATGTAGTTGCTTTCAGTTTAGGGGTGAGAGATAGTGAGGAATCAGGATGACTTCTAGGTTGGGAACCTGAGGAACCAGGAGAATGGTGTTGCCCTGAAAAGTAATAGGAAAGGTAGGAGGCAGGGATAAATGTAAAGATACAGCTATGTTTATAGGCAGAAGTAAATGACTCAGTAAATAGGCTGAGATTGAAAATAAGCAGCGGCAATGAGAAGGAATGTGATCACTTGAGCAGGTTAGAGGGGTTAGCCTTGGTACTGCCACCTCAACATGTGAAACAGGCATGAAGGAGGAAATAGTAACAGAAGGCATCTGAGTGATAGGAGGTAAAGAAGAGGGAAGAAGTGGGAATTTACAGTGAATGTCTTCAATTTTTTTCAGTAAAATATGAGGTAAGATTCTCATTGAGAGAGTTAGGGTGGGGAGCCATAGAAGGATTGGGAAAGGATGAAAAGATTTGGAAGAGCTTCTGTGCAGAGGGGGCAGTATTGCTCAGCAGCAGCAAAAGCCCACTTGGAATTGTGTAACATACACTTGTAGTGAACCAAGTCAGAAGTATTTGTATTATGCTTTAAGGTTTGTAAGTCACTTAACAAATATTTTCTTATTTCATTCTCACTGCAGTCCTGTGAGATAGGTGCTATGATAATCCCCATTTTACAGATGAGCAAGTGCATATTAAGTGACTTGCCCAGGCTCACACATCTGGTAAGTATCTGAGGTGGGATTTGAATTTAGGTCTTCCTGATGCCTCATCCAGCACTTTATCCATGGTGCCACCTAGCTACCTCAGATCCTCCCAAATCAACCCAATTTTTTAGCCTGTCAATATATTTTTATCATGATTCAATTTGATAACTGTGAAATTGCTTAATTATTTTTTAATCCTAAGATCATAGATTCTCATTCTAGACTTCCTGGGGGGATCTGCAAATATTGGTGATCTTTAGGCAAATATGGACTATGTTTCTGATTTATAAAGAATCACAGTCTCGCTTGATTTTTCACCTGGTGGGGTAAAGCTGAGAGATTTAGACAGATTCATTTGTGGAATAACAGGTGATTAACAGGCCCACCCTTCTATGGGACAGGGCCAAGTGGGCTTCCCTCTAACTATAAATGTGGTAGAGGAGAATCCAGGAAGCAGAAGTTCCATACCCAGTGCCCTTGAAATCACACAACATGGTGGGTTACTCACTCTGCCTACATTCAAGTCCAGCCCCACAGAGACTCCCCCATCTCGAAAAAAAAAATTGCAATTCCCACCCAATGATCAACATCTGCTGCTGTTTAATGAGGCTTTTGCTCAGAAGAAAATGCTTCCCAGAGAGGCCTTTTGAATAGCTACACAATGTGGATAGCTCAGACCTAGAAAAGAGGGGGTCATTAAATTTGGAAACTGGGTCCTTAATGAAACCGTTGACTGAAAAAAAACCAAACCTACCAGCACACTCTTAATGACCCCAAACCCCTGCAGCCCACACCACCAGCTTTGGGCCATTAGAGGAGGAGACAAAGGTTAATTGTAATGTTATAATTAATCCACAGTGCCAAGGACATATTCAATTCTGCAAACGCTAGAGCATCTCAGCTCCCCTCCACCTATATTAGCAGGGGGTTTCCTTGTTTCCTGTCTGAATCACACTGGAGGCTGTAGCTTATTTATTTTGTGAAGACATCTGAAGTAAAGTCTGCCTTTGGGGGGCCAATCTAAAGAATTTTCACTTATTGAGGAAATAGGTCTTTAATAACACCCTCACCAAAGAGTCCCACTAGCAACATTCTGCAATTCCTCACATCATATAATGTAAGATGCAGAAAGGACCTTAGCTTCTTCCTCTATAAAATGAAGGTTTGGGGCTAGATGAACACTCTGGACCTCAGAGAATGAGAAACTTGCTTATGGCCATTACCCTAATTCAGGTCCTCATCTGGAGGATTGCCTGGACTATTTCAATTTCCTCTCCATTAGGCTCCCTGCCTCAAGTCTCTCCCTTTTCCAACTCATCCTCTATGCACCAGCAAAGGGATACTCCTGAAACACAGGTCTAACCATGTTACCTCACCCCATTCAACAAACTTCAGTGGCTCTCTATCACTTGTAAGGTCAAATTCAGACTCTTCTGCTGGTCATTTAAACCCCTTCACAGCCTAGCTCCCATCATTGTGACCTTGCACTGAATTCTCCAAACTACTCCTAGAATTCTCTCTCTCCTTTGCCTCTACTTCTGTCTCTTAGAAATGCCAATTTCTGTCAAAGCTCAGCTCAACTTCCACCTTCTACATGAAGGGAAAGGAATAGGTATTTATTTAGTACCTGGTGGGAACATGGAGGAAGAAGAGATAAACTGAGCGGGGGGTGGGGGGTGAGGAAATAGTATTCTATTGACTATATTCTCCCAAGTCAGAGATAAGATGTGGAGAAGAATTTAGCAATAAAAATGACTGTTCCAATCTTTGCCCTAATATCATTTGGGGTCTGGTCTGGAGGTTCTACTAGGACTTAGATGGCTTCAGGGCCAGTCAGTCAAGAACAGGAGGCCCTAGATGAAATAAAACCTTTGAATCTACCCTAGGGATCTCTGGAGCAGGCCCTAGATGGATAAGTCTCTTTATTCAGTCAATTAACAATAATACCCTAAGCACCTACTGTGTACTAAGCACAATGTTAGGTGCTAGACATACAAAGAAAAAGAATGATGCAATCTCTAATCTCAAGGAATGTGTATTCATTGCTAGGCGGATTGGAAAAAGACAAAATCGGAAAAGACAAAATCACTAAGTAATGAGGGACCCAGTTGGGAGGTAAATGAGAGCCTGAATGAAAGACAAAGTATAAGATGATTTTGTGCCCACATTCACACAAAACCTCTGAGCAAAAGAGAAGCCAGTGAGCTAAAGTCAGTCTTTATTCTACTCAATAATGATAAAAACAAACAAACACAACCCCCATCAGTTCAGTGAAGTCATTTTTCTTCTCTGTCCTATAGAAACACAAAATGATGCCCAAAATTATCTTTCGAAAAAAACCATAGCCAGTTTTCCTTCTGATGCCAGGAATCTGTCCTCAGGTGGCAGGCACACTCATCAGATCTGCAGATGACACCAAGCTGAGAGGGACAGCTAACAGACCAGACATGAGAATCAGGATCCAAGAGGATCTCAACAGACTACAACAATGGACCTTCTCTGACTGAATGAAACTTAATAGGGACAAATTCCATTTTTAAAAAAGTGAACTGCACAGATATGGGATGAGAGAAACTTGATGAGATATGGGACTTTCCAGGTTGTGTTCTGAACATTCTCTCCCCTCCTGAAATATGGCCCTAGAATTTACACATTGTAAGTTTCCTCCATCCCTCTGGCCTCTCTCTATGATTGGCTCTTCCCAGAAGCTCCATAGGCTATACTCAGTACTTTCTCTACCTTCCCCCAGCTTTCTTTTAGGTGTGGTCTTCCTTCATTAGAATATAAACTCCTTGGGGGCAGTGTCTGACTTTCTACTTATAGCTGGATTCCTAAGTACAGTTCTAGGCACACGATGAATGCTTAATAAATAATAATTGAATGACTTAGTGACTTTGATGGAATGTGAGCTTAAAATGGATCAACAGTAAGACCGGGAAGTCAGAAAAGTTCACGTAAATACTGCCTTAACAGAAGCATTGCCCCATTGTTATTGCTTTCAGTTGGACCACATCAAAAACATTGTAGGGGAAGCATGTTGTCGACACTGAATTTTAAGAGTAACTCAAACAAGCTTAAAACCATCCAGAAGTGATGAGGTGATTCAAGATTATGCCATGTGAGGATCAGTTGAAAGAACTGTGATTATTTAGCCTGGAGTAAAGAAGTGCGTGGGGTCTGATGGCTGTCTCCAAGCATCAGAAGGACAGTCCCAGAGAAGAGGGATTGGACCCAGGATTAGGAACCTTAGGTGCTATGTGTGGAAAAACAGATTCCAGTTTAGCATAAGGGAAAACTATGTTAATAATCAAAACTGTACAGAATAAAATAGGGCTATCTCAGGAAGCAGTGAAACTGCCCCTCATTAGAGACCCACAACAACCTGTCAGCAGTGCCCCAGGAATTCCTGTTCAGGTGCTAGATGGCCTACTCCAATATGGTCCAGAAGAAATAACATGGGAAAAAATTGCACAGGATGAGAAGGCACATGGAGGAGTTCGGGTGGAGAAAGCATAGGAGGGTGACAAGAGCACTGGATTTGGAATCACAAAATCTGGATTCAAATTCTGCCTCTGACATTTATGTAACTTTAGCCTGCTATGTCCTCAGTTTCCTTGGCTATAAAATGAGGAGATTGAGCTAGTTGACCCCTTGAACCCCTAGAACTCTGATCCTAGGAACTGTGAGGTTTTATAAGACTGTCCCTATGAATGCTTTTCTATTTGCACTGTAGGATAGCATCTTGAAAGCCAGCTGTCTCTACAGATCCTAGGACACTGACAGCTAACTACCCTTCTCCTCTTTCTTTCGGCTTATCTTTTTTTTTTTTTTTAAATTCCTCTTTCTCTAAACATGTCCTGTTTGAATACTTGTAAGCTGACATAGAGCATCCTTCCTGAGCTTACACCTAAGCTTGTGAACAATAAATTTCAGTTTATCGGGGGTTTTCAACAACTTCCCTGGTCAGCAGCTGTTTCCCTCATCACGGGTTTGTAAATCCCATAAGTGACCCCTGAGGTAATGAGGGTTCATTCCCAGCAGCCTGATGATCATTCCACGTTGGTGATTCTTCCAACTGTGAATTCATCCCAGGACCCCATCATGCTTTGGGGAAAGACAAATTCTTCTAAAGAGACCACATGAATGCTCTCTCAGCCTCAGGACTCTGCTAGGGATTTCTATAATAGATAACCTTCTGGGTAGCAGCAGTATATGTATGTATGTGTGTGTGTGTGTGCGTGTGTGTGTGTGGGTGTGTGTGATACAGTTCATTCAGGGGCCCCACATCATTGTTTCAAAATATATCTTCTCTATCTCAGACAACCCCTTTGTCCTGATTCATTTCATAGTTTAATGCGACATCCTCCCTACCCCGAAAAAAAGAATCCCCAGCCTGCCCCACACCTCTCAACTGTCAGAGGGTCTGTCTGCAATCAGAGCTCATCTGCTTGTCTTTGAATCTGCACAGGCCCCAGATCACTTCTGTGTAACATTATTCCTATTTGAGTTCAGGCTAAGTGTGTGGCTTGGTGCTTAGCAGGGCTAGGCACAAGCTCCCTTTCATGCATCCCCCATGGGTCTCTGGGATGTAATCACAACAATCAGATGACCTATATAGCCACAGAAAGACGCTCCTGGGGGGAGGAGAGCAAAGTCCCAGTGCAATTAGCAGACACACACACACAGTGCCCTGGGAGGCTTGGACACAGAGAGAGGGAGGGGAGTCGGGGAGCGGGCATCTATGCTCTGTCTAGACAGAGGCACTGAATGATTTCCAGACAGTGTCGGAGGGGCTGGGGCTGTACTGAGTAGCAGCACCTGGAATGATATGCATTCAGTTCCATCTCCAGCAAAGTCCCTGGGACCTCCGTTTAACTAGGAAATAGGTGGTTACAATGCCCTTCCTGCTTAACTAAGCCTTAACGGGAAATCCTTGTTTATTTCATCCCTCATTGTTGGGGATCATTCTGAAAAGCAAGAATCTGCTTTCATGCCCACAGCAAAGACAGCGCAGGGAGTGATTCTTGCTTGGATGAATCAGAATCACACAGGCCTAGAGGTATCCTTCTAAAGGTCAGAACACTACATGGGGGTACAGTGGAAACAGAATTCAATTGAAAGGCAGAGGAGCTGTGTCTGAGCCAGCGCTGCCACCTGGGCAAACCACTTCATTTCTTTGCACCTCACTTATAAGGTGAAAGATAATACGTTATTAATATAATATTAAGTTAATAAGAGAGTTCCATCTAGTTGGACTAGCTGGAAACCTCTCATCTTATAGACGATGGACACTGAGACCCAAGGCTAAATAATTTGTCCAAGGTCATCTAGGAAGTAGCAGACCCAGCATTTTAACCTAGGTCCTTGTTGCAAGGAGAGTTATTGTAGGTTACAGAGCAAGCCAAGGTGATTGGTCCACTCACATGGTACAGGGAATGGGGATTTTGAAGGGGGCTCCTGGGCAATGACTTGGGGAGACAAGTAGGAGAAAGAAGAAGTTACTTCTACAAAGGATCTAAGGCTCATACAAAGGACCTAAGGCTCATATACCCACATATACAGCCCATAGCTTTGCAAGCACCAAGACTAAATAGGTAAGAGTCATTTGAGTCTCATTTCATTGCCTCTCTTCACTCTCAGGTTTCAGTGAATATCCAAAGGCAGCCCTGAAGACAAATGGAGGGGCAGGGGACTGACATTATTATCCTCATTTTACAGACTAGAGAGCCGAGGCAGGTAGAGGTTGTGACTTGCCCAGGGTCATATAACTAGTAAGTGCCTGAGGTAGGATTTTAATTTAGTTCAGAAGTCACTGAAGATCAACAGGCAAACTGGTTTCTTCCAATGAACAAAGGTAAATTGAGGATTTTGAATTGGAAGGAACTTTAGAAGTCAATAAGTCTAATCCTTTCATTTTATAGATGAGGAAACTGAAGCTATGTCACTTGCCCATGGTCCCCTTTATGACCAAAGGGGTAAAAATAGGGGAACATATACATATTCTTTAAGTTCTATCCCTTAAAAATGGCCTTGCCTGATGGAATCTGTGAAGAAATCAATGGATTAATCAACCAATCTGCAAATATTTTTTAAGTGCCTCCCATGATCAGACACTATGCTTGATTCTGGGAATTGAAAGAAAAAGTGAACTCAGCCCCATCTTTCAAGGAAATGATATTCAAAAGGGGAGGAGGAGAAAGCTCTGTGGACTAATGGGTCCTTTCAGGGGAGGGGAAGATTTACCAGCACATCAAGGGTTACAATTTTTCAAAAACTTTTCAAAATAAGAAACTCCACAGATAGGAATAACTAGGCTCAAATACTCCAGAGACCTAACCAGGAATTTCATATGTTTCAATATTTTAAGAATCTCTGATTTCATTGGAGTAGGTACTCAGTCCAGTGAGGAAAATCAAAACTTCTTCATACCATAATGGCAGTTAGCATTTATACAGTGATTTAAGGTTTGCAAAGTACTTTATAAATATTATCTTGTTCAATCCTCACAATAACTCTGGGAAGTAGATATTATTATAGTCTCCATTTATAGATGAGGAAACTGAGGTTAAGGGTATTGCCTAGTAAGTATTCAAGGTAGGCTCTGAACTCAAGTATTCCTCATGTAGGTCCATACTACCACCTAACAGACCATCAGCAGACTTCACAAGTTACTTTGACTAGAGTTTGGGGAATAGGCTCTCTCCAAACTGAAAAAGTATGGTCCTAGATGACATATGCACAATCCCCTCCTGGGACTGGATTCCTGTTTAGCAGAAGATTCAAGGGACTGTGTACTATTAGTATAGCCATCAGGAATCCAAGAACATGGAAATAGATATTAGTAAAGAGGAGGTAATTGTGCATAAGGGATAATTTTATGTGGACAAAAATACTAGTCATTCAACTAAGCCTTTATTAATCAAGCATTCAGTAAATGGGGCCACTAGGTAGCGCAGTGGATAGAGTACCTTGAGTCAAGAAGATTAATTTTCATGAGTTCAAATCTGGCCTCAGACACTTACTTCCTGGGCAAGTCACTTAACCTTGTTTACCTCAGTTTCCTTATCTGTAAAATGAGCTGGGGAAGGAAATGTTCAACCACTCCAGTATCTTTGCCAAGAAAATCCCAAATGGGGTCAAAAAAGAGTCAGACAGGACTGAAAACAACCCAACAACAACAATGACACAGTAAGTGACAAATGTATATCAGGCATTCTTGTAGCCTGTAGATATAGGACAAAAATAAAATAGTCCCCAAACTCAAGGAATTTGTATCCAATTATACATATATGTGTGTGTGTGTGTGTATGTGTGTGTGTATGTATGTATACACACACATACACACATACAGAAAACAACTGTATATATATGATAACTATGATGTTATATATAAAACACAAAAGAAATACAAGAGAATTTGTGGAAGAAGATACTAGCAACTAAGCAGATCAGAAAAAGCTTTATAGAAGAGGTGGTGCTTGAAAGAAACCAGCAATTTGAATAGCCTGCTAGTATTTATAGAGTGCTTTAAGCTTGCAAAGCCCTTTTCAAATATTATCTAACTGTATCTTCATAACAACCCTGGGAGACAGGTGCTATTATTATCCTCATTTTATAGACTAGGGAGCGGAGGCAGATAGAGGTTAAGTGACTTGCCCAGGTTCACACAGCTAGTAAGGGCCTAAAGCAGGATTTGAATTTGGGTCTCCCTAACTCTAGGTGCAGCACTCTACCCACTGTGCTGCCTTTAGATGAATCTTAAGAGGCAAAAATGAGTAGGGAGTATACTCCTGGCATGGGAGCCCAGCCTGTACAAAGTCACAGAGGTTGGAGATGAAGCATGATTTGAAAACATAAAGAAGGTGAGTTCTACTGGACCTTAAAATATATGAAGAGGAGTAAATGTTTAATATAGCCTTAAAAGGTAGGTTGAGACCAGATCATGAAAGGCTTTAAACACCAAACAGATGAGACTAAAATCAATAACAACAGAAATATTATTTGGGGGTTGGAACTCATGATGTGACAAGCCAGGGTTTACTGGTGAAATGAATTTTCCTTCATGGGCCTGACTCTTGACCGAGCCCACCTGGAAGCCAAGAAAGCTCTTGGGCTGGCATTAGAAACATGCCTGCATTACCAATTGGAAAGAATACTACATTAAGAAAATACCAAAAACATGAGCACAGAGCAGCTAATGGTCTTGTCTGTTTAGTTTCCCCATAGTATAACTGACATAAAAGAGCTGTGGGCTCAGGGATGAGCCAGCATCACGACAAGAATAATTTCACCAAAAGGGATTCCTTCCTTCTTATTCAGTTACATGGGGAGTCTGGGACTGAGACACTTTACAGCAGAATAGCTGGAGACCAAATGCTTCACAATTAGAGAATCACCCTAAAATGGCTTCCAAGGAATCCGAGTTCTTAAGAATAGCTTAGAATTATAGACCTAGAGTTGAAAGGGACCTCAGTGACCATTGAAACCAATCCTCTCATTTTATAGATGAGAAAACTGAGGCACAAGGAGATTAAGTGATTTGAGATGTGAATCCAACTTCTCTAACTCTAGAGTCTAGACTCTTTGCCCTATAGGGCACTGTCTCTAGTACTTGTGGGGGCAAGAAAGAAAAAAATAAGCAAACCAAAACATAGAAGTCCTTTAACAGTATACAAATGTATTCTCTTAGTTTATCAACAAATATTCACTGAAGACCACCTATGTATGACAGAATCTCATAGTGTGTTGAGAGTAGGAAAATCTAAGATACAATTCCTGTCTTTAAAGACCTTATGATTTATATGGTTCACAAAGAAAACATTATCCCATCCACTACGTCAGAACTGAAGCTCAAATATTTTCAAAGGATTTCAGAATGTAGAAGCTTCTCCTGGCCACGGAAGATGAGAGGGTTGTTTTATTAAATGTAAAAACTCCTTGGGCAGTGAGGTGGCACAGTGGATAGAGTGCTGGGCTGAGTTCAAGTCTCACTTCCCAGTTATGTGACCCTGGGCAAGTCACTTAACCCTGTTTGCCTCAGTTTGCTCATCTGTAAAATGAGCTCGAGAGGGAAAGGGCAAACTGCTCCAGTACTTTTGCCAAAAAAAAACCCAAATGGAGTCATGAGGACTCAGACATGACTGAAAATAACTCAACAACAAAAACTCCTTGAGAGTTTCGAGAGAGCTCAGACTGGCTCTAGAGCCCCAAAAAACTGGGAGATAACCTACTGTGCAATGTGCCTAAAGGTGGCAAAAATTATATTACTTTCCCCCAGGGACATATTATATTACTTTCCCTGGTATGTTCACTTTCCCTGGATTCCCAGCAAACCTAGGATAAACCTAGAGTAATACTAAGATGGGTCTAGGAAGAGATTTTACAAGTTGTCTAAAGTTATCAGGAAACTTTATTCTCCATTCCTGTTCAACCAGATCAACCAGGGATGGATCTAGGTATAGTGACACTTAGGGCAGTGAGTGGTGGGAGAAGGATGTTTGGAGAAGTGTTGTTGCTTGATAACAAAAGGAGGGTCTAAAAATGGCATTGGCAAGCAGGTGGTCCAGTGTGTGAAAGTGTGTGTGTGTGTGTGTGTGAGAGAGAGAGACAGACAGACAGACAGACAGACAGACAGAGAGACAGAGAGAGAGAAAGAATCAATCCATCAGTCAATAAACATTTACTATATGCCAAGCACTATGGTAAGCACTTGGGATACTAAGATGGGAAAAAAAACAAAACCCAAAATGCTTGCCTTCAAGGAGTTTAAAAGGTAATAAGGAAGACAAAATGCAATTGTATACAGGATAAATAAGAAATAGTCAACAGAGAGAAGGCACTAGAATTAAAAGGGGTTGGGAAAGGTTCCCTATAAAAGATGGGATTTTAATTAGGACTTGAAGGCAGTCAGAAAAGTCAGTAGGCTGTGCTGAGTGGGGAGAGCATTCTAGGGAAAGTTAAACAGCCAGAGAAAGCACCCAGAAGCCCAGAGATGGGATGCCTTTTTCTTGGAACAGAGGCCACTGTCACTGAGTCAGAGTATATGATAGAGAGTAAAGTGTGAGAATACTGGAAAGGTAGTAAGGGGTCCCATTATGAATGTCGATGGGATTTTATATTTGGTACAGGGGGAAATAGGGAGCCATGGAAGTTTAATCTGGGGTTTGATATATTTGCACCTGCACTTTAGGAAAATCACTAAGACAGAGATAGAGCATCTAGCCTTAGAACCAGCTTTGCCAGGAGAAGTGCTATCTTCGGGAGAAAGTTAGCTTTCAGAGAGCTCCAGATGATGGAAGAATATGCTGGAGAAGGTGTAGGATGGAGAGGAGTTTAATAGCAGAGCAAGATTCCAGACTATCCAGTGGAGAAGACGTGCTAGGGAAGGTTAGAGACGTGCTAGGGAGGTAGAGAAGACGTGCTAGGGAAGGTTAGGGCTGAAGGGAGGGAGGCAGGGTGAATCTGTCAGCACAGTTTATCCTGTGCTGTGGATGGGGAGTGGCATGGGGAGAGAGGGTGGTGGCTGGTGCATGCTGCCTTCACCTGTGATCCCCTTTCTCTCCTGACCCTCGTCCTAGGAGTCCTGACCAAGATGCACAAGACCCCAGGTGAGGCATTAAGTGGATAGTAATCTGCCCTAGTCAGTAGATGGTAACTGTCATAGTGCCTTCTGAGACTACCCCCAATTTATCATGGAAGCATCTTGTTTGTACATAATTGTTTGCATGTTTTCTCCCCCATTAGACTATGATCTCCTTAAGAGTAGGGTCTAGGATTTTTTTTAGTCTTTCTTTGCATCCCTAGTGTTAAGCATAGTGTCTGGCACATAGTAGGTGCTCCATAAATGCTAACTGATGGACTGATGAAGGAGAGGGGTGTATTGGTCATAGGAAGCCAAGGATTCTCTTAGCCTGGCAGCCTGGGGGTTTAGGAAAGAGGAAAGGCCAGTTGCATGCCTGTATTAGAGGGCAGGGGAGGGTAAGGAAGTGCCTCTCTCCCCACCCCAGAAAATGGCTCCTGATGCTTACACCTGGAAACTGATCCCCCTATACAAGCTCCAGCTCTGCCTCTCACCATCCTCATATCCCACATGCTCAACCTGGGTTTCCCTTTGCAATGAATCTTCATCTTGTTTTATAGACTGTTTTATTATCCTCCCAACAAATTTGATGACCCCAAAGCAATCCTATTATTTTCAGTGGCCAGGGGGAGTTTCTGCAACTCACAGCCCTTTCAAGAGGAGTGGATTTGGGGGCTATCAAGGGGAGAAAGAATGAGTGGCTCAAACACATGGCTTCTGCTTATGAAACAGATATTTACTGAGTGTTAGCTGTGCACAAAGTATTGTGCTAGACAGCATGGTGTGGCCTAAAGGGGCCTAAAGACACAGTACCTGCCTGTGAAGAGCTTGAAAATCTGTTTCCTGAAGGACTGAACACACCCAGTGAATTAACCATGTTCATTACTGTTGAGTGACTTCAGCTGCTTTTTTCTAAAGGATGAGAAAAGTTGTTTAGATGAGTGATTGATTATGCCTTAGAAATCTTGGATTTTAACTCAGGTAGTCAGGTTTAGTCTTGGTGTCCTTCATAGGATTCATGTCTTGTCTTTCCATCCTTACTCTCACCCCCTGAGATCCAGGTTTGCACTTGGACATTTTGTGATGTAAACATGTGGTGCAACTAAAGTGCAGATCCCAGAAGCCCCAACTCAGCTCTGCTGGTACTTGTATGGACCTATATAACATTAAAGAGCACATACAGGTGCTACCTTATCCTGTCCTGTGCTCAGGACTCACTCAAATTTCAATACATAAATTTTCCAATTTCCCCTTAGCACAGACACCTGTCTTCAGAAATTGAAATCTTCTGGTAGAAGATCCTTAGATCTCCTCCCCATTTTTCTTCTCTTCTGCAGTGGTGCTCTCATCCTTCGTCTTGTACCCTGTGTCTTAGGTATCCTTCATTCAGGCTCAATTATTCCCCAGATATCCTTGCAACTGTGGAAGAAAACCAGGAAAACTGTATTGAGCTTAAGGAATGGGATAAAGTCCTATGATTTTACCCTGAGGCTGATAGCCTCTGGAGCAGCTAGGTGATGAAGTGGATAGAGCACTGGGCCTGGAGTCAGGAATATCTAAATTCAAATTTGTCTCAGACATTTACTTGGGGAAATGGAGGCAGATAGCAGTTAAATTAATTTAATTAGATCACACAGGAATCATCTGCATAGAGATGATGATTAATCCCTTGTTTGTCGATGAAATCATCAAATGAGAGAGGATAGTGAGAACAGAAGAGACCTTGGACAGAGCTTTGGGGGATTCCCATAGTTAGGGAGCAGGATGTAAATAATGGGGCAGCTAGGTGGCGCAGTAGAGATAGAGTTGAGCCTGGAGTCAGGAAGATTCACTTGCATGGCTTCAGACACTTACCAGCTGTTTAACCCTGGGCAAGTCACTTAACCCTGTTTGCCTCAGTTTCCTCACCTGTAAAATGAGCTGGAGAAGAAATTGGCAAACCACTCCAGTATCCTTGCCAAGAAAACCCCAAATGGGGTCACAACAAGTTGGACTGAACAACAACAAATAAATAGCCTCCAGGAGCAGTGTCAAAGACTTTCCTATCTTCCCCTTTCCTCCTTGCTCAAACCCTGGAGTTCTCTGTTATAAATGCATTTTTTTTTTTGCCACTTTGAATATTTATTCTTTAGAAATTCACAATATTGACATAATGGATTATGGCCCAATGGATAAACTGATATTCTGAGTTTATGCAGCAGGCTTCTTTTTAGCTGTAGGCTTCTTTTCCACAGGTTTCTTGGCTGCTGGAGGCTTCTTTTCTGTTGGTTTCTTCAGCCCTGGAAACTTCTTTGCTCCTGCAACTTTCTTATTACCCACAGGCTTCTTTTTCTTCTTCTCTTCTACTGCCTTCTTTGCTTCCATAATCTTCTTTAGTGCGGCAGCTCTTTTATTTTCTCTCATTCTCTGATTTTTGGCCTGGCACAGAATTGTATTCCGGCACATTGTCTTGGCATATGGGTTCAGTTTCACCATGATTCTCAAGTTCTTCAGTGGGTTCTTCTTGAGTACTCGTCTATGAATTTTTTTTTGCATAGTGCACGGTAGGCCCATCGGATCTCTGGGCTTTTCAAAATCCTGGTAAGGTCTATGTTGGTCATCTTGTGCATGGGAAGATTGTGGTGACTCTTCAGAGTAGCAGGCCTTCGCCATGTACCATATAGGTCATCCAACTTGCGGAAAGCACTTTTGGTCCAAGTACAGAAATACCCTACATGCCCACCAGGAGCAAGTCTCAAAAGATTCAATTTATTCACATTAAGTAGAGTGATACCAGGAATGTTTCTGAAGGCCTTGATAATACCATCATCTTCATTATAGATGATACAAGGTCCCCGATGCTGGATCCGACAACAGTTTCTCATTTTACCCGTACTAGTTCTCATACACTGAGAGGCATAGACCTTTTTGATGTCATTTCATGCCTTCAGCTTCTTTATCAGCAAAACTGCTTTCTTGGTCTTCTTATACCCCTTGACTTTATCTTCAATCACTACAGGAAGTTCTAGGACTTCTTCAATTCGATGACCTTTTGACATGACCAGTGCCGAAGGGCAGAGGCTGCCAGTGCAGAGCAATGGCATAACGTTTTTGTGTTGTATTCACTCTTCGATACCAACAGTGCCAAATCTTGGTAGGAACAAACATGTGACTGCCTCGGCACATATTGTCAAAAGCACCCTGGCCAGAGCAGTGAGTACCCCCACCAAGAACATGAGGAAGTCGAGCAACAGCTCTTCCAGTGCCCCAAGACTGGTTTGATGACCTGCTAATTCACTGACAGCATAAGGTTGCTGGTTATTTTTTCTTAAGTTGGTATGAACAAAATTCACAACATCTGGACGAATAGGAACCTTAAAGACAGCAGGCAAGGCAACATTTTTGCCAGATACTTCCACCTTTTTGGAGTACACAGATATCAAGGGACGTACAAAAGCCATGGTGGGCACCAGAGAGTCTATAAACACTTTCTGTTATTGTATTCTAATGTCCCTGAATGCACCACTCCTCCCCTTCTGTGGAACGATTCCATGTCAAGGTCTAACCTAACCAGATATTTGTTGGTATAAAACATGTGCTGCAGAATGATGGCTGAATGTTGTCCTCCTCAGAGGTTCACAGTAGATGCCTTCCATCTGCCCCAGTGGTCCAATGAAGTTTCTTTCCTATGTCTTTGCTATGGTTCTTACCAACCCTGACTGAGAACCTTGGGTGAGTTCCACCACATGATCATGCTTCCTTGAAAGTATAAAGCTTTCCGACAATCAATACTTTTATCCCTTAGAGACAGGGTGGTGTATTATAAAGTGTTAGACTTGGAATCAGGAGATACCTGGATTCAAATCCTGGTTTCAATATGTACTGTGTGACTTTTGGTAAGTCATTTAAACTCACTGATTAATTTCCTCATTAATAAAATGAGGTTAATGATACTAGCTATCTCACAGGACTGGGAGGAAATCTGTTTTGTAACTCAAATGTCAACTGAGTTCTAGCCCTTGACTCATTGAATTCAGGGACAATTTTTCTCTTTTTTTGAGGGGTATGTGTGTGAGAGGGGTATCATAAAATTTACCCAGAGAAGTTCTGGGAACACTAGCATTTGACTCATTTTTCCTCTCCCCAAAAGAGCCCTAGGTTCTGGATGTACTCAGGCATCATTTGATATAAGAAAGTTTTATTTAATTCAATAAAAATAATCTCAGGATGGGATCATATCCATGCTTCTTGACTATTAGGAAAACTCCCCTTCCTAACTTTCCCTTGTTGGGGACAGTGGGAGGGGACAGGGGGAAGAAGGTTCCACTTCCCTTTGAGGCCTATTATCCATGTGACTGTGACTCACGCTATCAGCAAAGAGACAGGTTCAAGTTGCTGCTCAGAGAACCTGGTGTGCTAATGTCTCTAGTACTAGTTAGGGCAAGGTCTGAAGAGCTCTTCCTCCCTATCATGACTCTGTCCTTATTTCAATATCTCCATCTGGCACTGATTCAATGCATGTGGTTCCCTTCAAGGGCCATGAGGATGCTCAAATCTCCCTCTAAATCTCAGGGATAACTAGCTCTTCTTTCTATGAGTTATGTTATGAGCATCCTGGTATATGGAAAGAACGATGGATTTCAAGTCAGAAGATCTGACTTCAGATTCTACTTCTGACACTACCTAGAAGAAATGTGACTTAGAAACCCTTAGTCTCTCTAGGCTTCAGTTTTCTTAACCGATATATGAGTGTTGGACTAGATGGCCATTAGAAATCCTTTTGGCTCTTAATCTATCATCCTGTTGTTATCATTGAGTCACGTCAGTTGTATCTGACTCCTCACGACCCCATTTGGGGTTTTCTTAGTAAGGATACTAGGTTGGTTTGCCATTTCCCTCTCCAGTACATTTTACAGATGAAGAAACTGAGGCAAAGTTAAATGATTTACCCAGGATCACACAACTAAGTGTGTCTCAGGCCAGATTTGAACTCAGGAAATTGAGCCTGACTCTAGGGTCAGCACTCTATCCACTGCACTATCCCGCTGCCCACTATCCCTATATATTCCTTCTTCAATTCTCTTCTTTCTCAGTTACCCTGGGTGATTCCCTATGAATGAGAAGGGAGAGTGGTTTACCTGAACAAGTGGGGAGGGGCTTACTATGCTTTCTATAGGTTTGTATGTCTTAAAACACTCTATAAAGGTGAATTATTTTTGCTGGATTTCACATACATTCCACTGAAAACCTCCTTTGTCTCCAGTGGGCTCTCATGGTCTTGGTTGTCTCCCAAGATTTTGAGTTGGGTGCTAATTAGGTCAGGTTTATAGGGTTAAACCTCATGCCAACCATTTAGGTTGGCACCAAATCCTTGGTTTCATGCCAGCTAGTCATCCCGAGGTTGAGTTGTCTGAGCTATCCATTCTTGCTTCACCAACCCATCTCCAGTCACTCCATGACTAAGAGTACAACATTTCCCACAAATGGAAAAATGGTTCAACCCATTTGCCTGCTCCATGAGAATAAGAAGTAACACATTTGCCTCTCTGTTCAATCAGACATAGTTTTAAGAGAACTTTTTACTTGAAATTTAACAAATACCAATAAAATGAGCATTTCCATGTGCAAAATAGAACAGAAAAAGAAGATTGTCTATGATACTGTGAATGTTTTAGTTATGGTTTGCTTTTCCTTTTAAGTAGATAATGACTCCAACATGGAACTTTCAGAGCTGTCCTGCTTGTCTCTGTTGTTTTTTAGCTTCTCTTCTGTACATTTAAAAATACTTCAATTACTCTCTTTTCTTTTATTTTGGGCAACCTTATCATTAGTCTCCATTTCCCCCAAAATAAATTAAAAATAAAAACAAAACCACTGTTAAATACGCAGATTCAAGGGGAAAATTTTTTCCCATTGAGCATATCTGAAAATGGATGTCTCCTTTTTTGTGTTGAGTCCATTTCTCCTCTCTCATTCAAGCACTCTGAAGCAGTAAGCTGATTTTGTACTTGGATGAATATAAATTGGATGCTTCTTAACATATTTTCAAGCATACACTTTTTTTCCTCACTATATTTTTTTTCCAGGATGATGCTTGAAAAACAATTGCTAATACCCCTACCCAGGGGTGGGGAACCTGCAAGCTTGAGGTCACCTCAAGGCTGCAAGTTCCCCACCCCTGTCCTAGCCCAGCAGGTAACTGAGTCTCATAGGAAGCATTTGACCAACAATTTATTGGTTCCATTTTAAAAAAAAGAATGATGAAATATATATGTAAGTGTGTATATTTGTGCAACATACATATGGAGAAAGAGAGAAGAAGGAGAAGAAGGAAGAGGAGGAGGGGAAAGAGGAGAAGGAGAAGGAGGTGGAGGGGGGAAAGAGAGAGAGAGAGGGAGAGAGAGAGGAAGAAAGGGAGAGCAGGGAGAGAGAAGGGGGAGAGAGAGAGAGACCGAAAGGGAGAGAGAGGGAGGGAGAGAGAGGGGGAGAAAGAGGGAGAAATAGGGGTGGAGAGAGAGAGAATATGTGCATAATTTACATGGGAGTGGAAACTCACAAAAAAGTTTCCAGTTTGGGAAAACCCATATATCAGATGAATTGTTAGAAACACATTTTTGTTTCAAATGAGTATAGCCATATCTTTAGCCCAATTAACCAAAAAGCACAATTTAAGGGTGAGTTGTTTATATTACCGTGTTTTCAGTAAGTGAATAGATGAATGGATGTCCCAGCTCTTTCAAAAAGTTGCCAAGTTTAGAAAGTCAAAAATACAATTCTTGCTCCTTTCTCAGGGCTAAAGTGGATGGTTCTTTATGCTAATATCAAGCTACCTTACAGAGCCAGACACCCTTCAGGCTGTTCGTGAGATAAATCAATCAACCAGCAGGGAATTCACTGAAAGTCCACTATAACCCCAGTCTAGTATCAGACAGTATGAGGGGGGTGAGGTACAAAAGCAAAAGACATAACCTTATTTGTTACAGGCAACATGATTGAAATTATTAGAGAAAAAAATTCAAAAGATATAATTAACCATAGATTATTAGAGCTAGAATAAACCTTAGAACAGAGTGTAGAATGTAAGTGCTTTAATGGACCTTGTAACAAAATCTGTGAGAATTGTAAAGGACTACTAAGGATGGAGGGGACCTTAGAACATAGAACGTAGAATGGTAGAGATTGGAGCATAGAATGTGAAAGCCAAAAGGGACCCTAAATCAGGACATTAGGGATGAAGACCTCTTAGAACAGAGGACGTTAGGACCTTAGAAATCATTTAGCCCAACTCCCTCATTACATAGACAATGAAACCGAGACTTGAAAAGTGGAAGTGACTTACCCAGGGACCCACTGACAACGTCAGGAAAAAACCTACATCAAGGATGGGGAACCTTTAGCCTCGAGGCCACATGTGGCCCTCATGGTCCTCAGGTGAGACCTTTTGGCTGAGTTCAAGTTTTACAGAACAAATTCTTTTATTAAGGGCATTTGTTCTGTGAAGTTTGGATTCAGTCAAAGGGCCACATACATGAGGCCTTGAGGATGCTGGTTCCTCACCCAAGATCATTCAATTAGTCTTATTTGCATTGTTGAAACTGGAGGGGGGAGGTGGGATTTTTAAATCCCATATTCAAAAGGAGCTTAATTAGAATCCCCTCCTTTGATTCCTAAGTATTTTTGAAACAAGTGATGCACATATTGGGATCTGACTTGGAGATCAAAAAGCAAGGCTGTGCGGTCATCTCCGCCCCTCCCCCAACCTTGAAATTAAATTAAGTTAAATTGAAATTTACCTGCCATTCCAACTAAACACAGCCCTGCACAGAAATGAGACAGATGCTTAACAAAGTCTGCAACTGATCGAACTCCAGGGTCAAACATCAACTTAGGAAACCATGCAAGCAGCACCTTTCCTCTTACTTTGCTATGGACTGCTGAGCTTCTTTCATGGAAAGAGCTTCCATTTCCTCACTTCTCTCATTCAGTTTCCCTGCAATCACCCAGTCTATGAAGTCATACATTTGCTTATTATTTTTTGCTTCACAGGCTTTCTTTGGGTAGTAAAGCTATGATTTTAATTCAAACAGAAAATAAATAACAGTAGGTCAAAGCAGAAATGTAATATGAGTGTAATTGTAATGGAAACAGTACAGGCACATTATAAATCATGGTTGTAATTGGATTCTTTTATTATTAATAAAATTAATATTAATCTTATTATTAATTATTAATCATACAGTGTTGGCTTGACTCCATGCATACTTCTAATGATAGGTAATGCTTAAGAAGCAAGGAAAGTAATTTTTCCTCCAGCCTTTACCAAATCAATCAATCACAAAATATTTATTAAAGGTTGGAACATAGATGAGATAAAAAAAATGGTTCCTGCCCTCAAGAAGCTTATTGTCTGGGTTAGAAGTGGCAAAATATTATAATTGGAAGCAGTGACCTATGAATAAAAACCCAAGTTCTAGTCTTGATTCTGCCACCGAATTGTTGTATGAGCTTGGGCAATTTATTTCTCCTTTCTGGGTCTCAGATATCATCCAGGCTCTTCCTTTTGTAGCTTTTCTTGATTCTAGTATCAGGACCATAACCTAAGCTAGAATGATCTTTCCCCTCAGTCCTCAAGCAACACTGTGTTTTGAAACACTCTCAAATTAATTTGTCATGTAATCTTGCACATGATAGTTATTTGTGCTAAAATCTCATCTCTGTCTACAATGAAGGAGAGAATTTCATCTTATTTAAATTTTATATTTGTTTGAGGTTCAGACAAAGCAGGGGGCTTCAAGTCTGTTGAATGAATAAATACCAATGAGGCAAGTAAAGTTCTTTCAAGTTCCTAGTATCATACTCTGTGAAATATCTTTTACTTTTCTAGGTATCATAAACCATCAATAGAATTCCATTCAATGTAAAAGAAGAAAAATCCTGCCTGGGTACCACATTGATTTAGATAAAAATAGGTGCAGACCAAACAGGAGAATGGATAATCATTCAACAAATAGGGGTACTAGATTATCCACTTTCATTGTCTCTATTGATAAAAAAAAGTAAACATTTAGAAGAAAAGAAACATTCCCAATTTTAATACTTATTGTATTTTGGGGCTTTCTTTTTTTCCCCACAGGGCCATGTACATACTCTCCTGTGACCATGTAGGACCATATACTCTTGCATCACCTTCTAGGCTTGAGTGATTTTCAGTATCTGGGCTTAAAGATTGGAGAGCAACCATTACCTAGGCTCCAATTTTAGATACTGAGAGTGTTCTTCCACCACCATTTTCCAGCAATTCTGTTATAGTTTGTGCCCTCTGGAGTTAATACTCAAATGCTGTGAAATGGTTCTTCTGTATCCCAGCATTCCCTTTCTCCCAGTGTAGAGTCCTTTTGTCTCCATCTTTGGGTACCCTAATGCCTCTGTGACCTCCTTTCCTTTGATGAGAGTAGATTTGGATGAGGGAAAGGGTATCTGATAATGTCCTTTGACACTACAGTATGAAGAGCAGTCACAGAATCACCACATTTAAAGGGAACTTGGAGTCCATCTAGTCCAACACTTTCATTTTCGAGATTATGGAACTGAGGTTTAACAAGAGGAAATGAGATATCCATGACCCCTTTGTGAGTTAATGGCAGAATCAGAACTAGGATATGGTTCCCTGACTCCTAGATGAACAGTCTCCCCACTGTACCATGTGCTAACTATGAAAATGATTTTTTACAAAGGAGGGGTGTGGCTGATAATCAGAAATATTAAAAAAAAAGAATTGGCAGGAGTTGATGACAGATTGTCTATGAGGTATTTAACGAAGAGGCCAATTTTTAGTTCAACATAAAGAAAAATTCCCAGCTCACAGGATTGAAAAAGGAAATAAGTGCCCCTTCATCAAGATCATCAAGCAGAGACTGGCTGTCCATGATGGAGATACAGAGGAGATTCCTGCTGATGCATGGGTCGGACTAGGTGGTCTCTGAGGTCCTTCCCAATGCTATGAGTCCATAATTCTTTAAACAGAGAGAATCAAAGAAAATGTTTGGGTCTTGAGACTGGAGTGAAGTGAGTGTAACTAGGAGAATAGTGACACTATAGATGACATCGAGAAAGTCTCTCTATCATTCTTATTAGATACCCTCGTTCTACTCATTTTTCTTCATTAGTAACATCTACAAAAGCACTGGCAACTCTTAAAGGAAAGATGCCAGTGAAACCAACACTGCTGTAGTCAGCTCTGCTGAAAATCAAAAACTCCCACAATGTCTCCATTATAATAAGCCCTATTCTCTGGATTGTAGCATTTTAAACTTATTGTTTGTGCTTTGTTCTTGAAGAGGACCATGACATCATGAAGGTGATGAAGGTGGATTGCAAGTGAACTGGACTTAAGTGAGGGAGGGTTATGCAAAGTCACCAGCTTCACTCTCTTCTCTGAAGCCATTTGAGTCCAGTGGCAAGATATAGATTAGGATAACTGGAGATGGCCCCAGATGCAAAGAGAGACCATGGCCTTTTTAAGTTAAGGTCTTTAACAGGTCTCAGTTTGACTGAGACAATGCCCTTTCAGTGGTTAAGGCTAGGTTTAGGTTACTCCAGAGACCCCTTTGAGTACGTGCACACACACAGATACACTCACATGCATTTCCCTCTTTCCCTATGACCAATTCCATCCCCCACCACACACACACACACACACACACACACACACACACACACGTGCTTCCAGCTATAAATTTTCATTTGTCTTATCTTTTATTTTTTAGTCAATATATACCACATACATCCAGAGCAGTCCTGAAATGTGAATCCTGGCTGATTGCTTGACCTTTCCTTCTAAGTTTGCTGTGCATTCAGTCTGGAGCAGAGTGGCACCCAAATCATTCTCTATCTTCAAATGCTCTTAAATCATGAAAGAAGAAATCATAGATTCTGTGATCTGAATGCAAATGCCCTCAGCTCTGAGTGTTCAATCTTTCTTTATTAAGCCCTTCTATGTTTTCAATTTGGGCATGGGCTCTGGGGTTTGCTACAAACACTATTTCTCCCTTAGCCAATGTTCTAGGAAGAGTCAGGAGGTCAGTGAATAAGCAGTGCCTGTTCCTGTCTACAATATGGCTTTAAAAAAATCTCTTTTCTGTGGATCCCAGATACCCATAACATTTGCTTGTCATTTCTCCCTGCCCCTCCCCCCCCCACAAGGGAGCCAAAGATCAACAGGTTAATTAAGTGAGGCACAAAGAGGATTCCAAAGCAGGACTCAGGTTTGAGAGTCTTCCTGTCCTTGGTCCTGGTAGTATAAGGAAGCCCAATTCCAGTAACAGCTAAAAAGTCTCCCTAAGCAGTCACGCAATGAGAAGAAGCCCTCCACATCCAAACATTCCCTCATCTGTTTCAGACAAGGCTGAACTTCTGTCTTTGCATTAATTAACTGTAGAAAAATGAAAGTCCTCCAGGTGACCTGCTGGCATCATTAATATTGTTTGTGGAAAATGAGTTCTGGCTACATGTTTTATCAGCTACTTCTCAAGGCATTAAGAATGGGTATTTTCCATTCTCTGATTGGTATTTGGTTTGCCAAGAATCAATTCGTCTTTCTTAGTAAAGTTTTGACTGTGAACATTTCTTCTCTAAGTACACCTGCTCATGGATAGTTATTCCATTTTTCTAAACAATAATCTTAGTTACCATGGAAATGTTGAAGTAATTTCCATCCAAATTGAGTCAAGACAAACTATTGAGTATTTCCCTCACCTTACTACTGCCAGTTCTAGTTTCAGGACCAGAAAACATTGTAGCATTTGAAAAACTCACATTATATTTTATTGATTTTCTAAGTGGGTCAGGGCTTAGAGCCTTTCACAATTAATGGATGCTTTAGCTAATGCCTAACATAAAAATTTCATGAGCAAAATACGTCTTTCCATTTTGAAACTTGAAGGAAAAAAAATTCAGTTAAGATAAATGACCCATGGTGTACCTGAAAGTCCGGAGTAAATTAGTTGTAATTTTATTATGATATTGATTGCTGCAGCCAGACATTTTGATTATATTTTTAGTCTACGTTAAGTTTGATCAAAGGTGAAAATGGCACCTGTTAATCAAATTGGGAAATATTACTTTCTTGGAAAATTGAACTGAGGTGTAGGACCAAAAAATATTGCTTTCTTACTTCCCTCTTCCACTAAAGTTCTACTCCCACACCTCATCATGGCATGGTGATAGCCATGCCTAGAAGGCTCTGCCAAGTGGAGCTCAAGAATTGGCCGGTGCTTCCAAGATGGAAAGACTTGAACAAGACGCCTGCTGATGTACCACGTCTATTGTCTGAGGAACAGCCTTGCTCAGAGTGTGAAGATATGCCTCATGAGAGGGCTGGCCACCAGATAATGGATTTCCAGCCATTCCAAATAATGAAACATAAAGGGAGTTGTAACATTCATTGGTATTGATGGAATGAATACCTATACTATTACTTGAATATTTCAGGGACATGTGATTCATGGGTATAGGTTGTATCTCCACTGTTGTCAGTTGTAATTCTTTCACACCTTAGTGTGTAAAGTGTAAGTGAATTGACCTAGAAAATGCATAATTCCATAGCCAACTTGGTGTTGCACCTCTCCACAATTACATAGGCTGATACAAGGTTGGGGCAGCTAAATTGATAAGACTCTATCAGTGGACAGAGTACTGAGCCTGGAAGACCTGAGTTCAAATGCAGCCTTGGACACTTACTAGCTGTGTGATCCTGGGCAAGTTATTTAACTTCTGCTTGCTGCTAAAGCTTATAACCACACTAAGACTTTTGGGACATCCTGTGTTTTCATTCGCCCTCATTCTAGGTACCATGAACCATACAGAAATACAAGCTATGGTCCTTGCCCTTAAGACACTCACAGTCTAGTTGAGGATATCAAACTAACACACACACATACACACACACACACAAAATAATATTGAGCAACTGAAAAGAGAGTTTGCACCATGTAGTTTAATACTTAACTAGGCATAAAGAGAAGTTACTTAACAACTAAATTTTACTTTAAAATTCAAATTTAAAAAATGAGATCCAAAATACCACTGTTTTCAGAAACTTTACCTTCTACTTCCAATGTTGTTTACAGAATCCTTTGGGGTTACAAATGCTTTAAATTCACTATTCCTCAGTCTCATCATTTCATTGTACAGATGAGGTTGCTTATATTTGCACTGTCTTCCTCACAGGATTGTTATGAGGATCAAATGTGGTCAAGCAACTTGCTCAAAGTCAGAGTGCTGGTAAATGTCTGAGGCAGAATTTGAGAAGTCAGCCTTGTAATGCATCGATCCTTCTATTACTCAATTAATAGGATCAGTTATTGTATCTGCAGAAAAGGTAATTCAGTGGAAGACTGGTGTTCAAATTCTGTCTTAGACAGTAATTGTGTGATCCTGGGTAAGACATTTAGTCTCTCTGGACCTCAATTTCCTCATCTGTAAAATAAGGAAGTTGGACTCAGTGGCTTCCAAGTTCCCTTCCACCTCTAAATGTATTAAATTGCACAGACACAAACTCAAAATTTGTGTTATGCTCAAAATGTTCTCTAATGTATCAATTGCATTAGAACAAATTTTCCTTTTCAAAACATATGTTATTATGGGACTGATACTTAAAAGGATCTGTGTTTTCATAGCTATGGTTATTCCCTGCACTGACTCTGATTGCAGTTCTTCTGGACCTTAGTAGATACTCGTGAACTGCTGTGGGTAAGAATAAATGACCACTTGGCCTGTCCACAATTTGCCAGAATGATCTATGAATAATGGTCCATATCTGGATTCTTGTTTAATATCCAGTGTAATAGGACCTCCTCAAGACTACACTTTGGGTGACAAGACCTTAGAGAACACAGGGTGCTTTTAATTATGAACTAGAGCATCCCTGATAAAGATGGAAGAATTAAGACCCTAAAAAAGCAAGAGAAATACCTATTGAGGATAGCAAATAGTTGGGCCTTTCCTTGTCTATGAGATAATTCTTCCATTCTTATTTCACTGTAAACTACTTATAAAACTGAACGAACTTTTATTATTTTTAAGTGTAATTCCAAAAAGGTAAATTTCCCTTCAAAGTAGTTAATAAACTCCTCTTGTCAGTTGAACATTCCCAAGCAGCTAATTGCTGTAAATAAACTCTTAGAGACAGAAACATTTGCCTTGTGGCCTTTCCTCTCCTATTTAGTTAAAGCCAGCTAATGCCTGAGTTCTGTAGTGGATCACCAAAAGCATCGATCACCACAGTGCCAACCACAGGAGTTCATGGTAATAACAGGTGGAAGTCAATTGGAGGTTGAGAATTAAAAAGACCAAGGAGTGAGGCAACAAGAGTATAGTAAGTGAAAAGATCACAGGACCCAGGGTCACAAAAACTGGGTTCAAACTCCATCTTTAACTTTCACTAGCTGTGTGACTCTGGATAAGCTACCTTTAGTTCACTGAACCTTGGTTTGTTTCTTTTTTCTCCAAAACAGACACAACCATGCTTATATCTTGACCTCCCAGCATTTTTGTAAGGATCACAAAATGCTTTGTAATTTTAAAGGGATAGAGACTGGACCCATGATTTCATTTGCATTCAGAGCTCCCCAGTGAAGAAACTCTCCTCTCCTCACTTTCTTGTGTTAGGAAGCTGCCTATAGTGTTAAGTGGCTAAGGGTCACACAACCAGGATGTTTGAGAATTGAGGAGATTTGAGCCCAGCTCACCTTGCTTGCAAGTCCAGCACTTTATCTGCTACACTGAAAGATGTCTTGTAAATCTTAAAGCATCATATAAATGTGGCCTCTTATTATTCAATAGCTGCTGCTCCCAACCTGACCTCTCTGATGTGTCCTTATTTCCATGAAGGAAGAAAACCCAGGAGATCGACTCAATCGATCTTCCTAAAGTCTTTGAATTTTATTGGACAAATGACACATTGGGGGCACCAACCATTGACAGCCATCGAACAAGATTACCTTCCTAAATGCTATGCTGTCAATGGACAGGGCCCTGATGAATTTGGAACATCAGCTTAGGATTGTAAGCCGAGAGAGAAAAAGAAAAGGGAAACATGGCAAAATGGGAAATAGAAAAAATTCTTTGGAGTCACAGGAGCAGAGTTCAAATCTTGCCTATAGTGATTGCTCTCTCTGAGCCTCAGTTTCTCTATTTTTAAAATGAAGGAGGTAGACCAAATAGACTCTGAGAACCTTTCCAGGTCTCAATCAAATACCCCTATCAGTGGGTTATTTAAATTGCTACATTTTCAAGAAATCTGGAATTATTTTGATGTATAGATGGGAGACACCTTGTTGTAAAAGGGCCTATAAGGTAGCATTATTGTTCTACCCACTTGACCCATGTTACCTCCACTCCCCTACTCAATAAATTCCAGCAACTTGAGTATCAGATCTAAAATTCTTTTTAAAATTTGATTACTTCACACATTCGCTCCATATCCTCTGCTATCTAGTTACATTGGCCGATTAGCTGTTCCTCGTATGCAACACTCTCTCCCCATCGCTTGTCTTTCTACTGGCTGGCCTCCATGCCTGATATGCCCATTCCCTTCACTTCACTGTGACTTCTAATTTTCTCTAGTTTCCTTTAAGACTTAGCTCAAATCCTACCATGTGCAGGAGGTCTTTGCAAGCCCCCTTTAGCCACTGGTGTCTTGTCTTATGAAGTTACCTTCTCTCTATTCTGTATATATTTGGATGTATCTGGTAATTTATGTAGAATCTGAGCTCCTTGTGTTCAGGGTCTGTTTTTGCCTTTTTTTGTATCTCCATCTTTTAGCACAGCATCTGGCGCATAGTAGCAACAATCAACAATCATTTATTAAGCACCTACTATATTCTGGGAAATTCAAATACTAGGAATAAAACAAAGAGTTTATATTTTGATAGGAGAAATAGAAACTGCCTATATGAATATATGGAGAACAAATATAAAGTGAATATATACAAATATACAGAAAGATAGTTTGGGAGAGAGAGCCCTAGCCTTGGGGAGCATCAGGAAAGGTTTTAGGTAGAAAACTGTACTTGAGCTGTTAACTTAAAGGAAAGGAGGACCTCTGTGAAGTGGAAGTGAGGTGGAAGTGCATTCTGGGTACATGGAATGACCAGAGCAAAGGCATGCAAGAGGTAGATGGAGGGCTCTGTGCAAGAGACAGGGAGAAGACCAGTTTGGCTGGATTGAAGCATGTGGGAAGAGGAGTGATGTTCACAGATGCTTGAAAGAAAAGTTGATAAGCACTTAATGGAAGCCTTGGGTGGGAGAATGGGGAGGGAAGGAGGAAGAAAGAACAAAGTAAAACGTACATAGCACAAGGAAGTACAGAAAAGATGGACAGCTCTCACTACAACCTGTAGTATTTATTAGATAGGCTTTCTTGAAATGGAAATTTATTGCTATATAGTCTGAATTCTCTCTTACATTCTGCTGTGCACATGACGTTTCTTTTTCCTTTTCTTATTTTGTACTTAAATTTCAATATTTAAGTTTATAACATGTTTCTTTTTCTTTTCCTATTGCGTATTTAAGTTGCAGTAATTAAAATAAAAGAAAAGTTGAGACCACACTGTACAGGACTTTTAAAAGCTCAACAAAGTTTACATTTTATCAAGGCAATAGGAAGCCACTGGAGTTTATCGCATAAGGAAATCACATTATCAGATCAAGCATGTAAGCAATGCTTCTTGACTGACCCTGCCTGTAGATTTGGGGAAGATGTGACAATCTCTCATTTTTCCTAGCTCCTTCCTCCTTGGAAAAGGTAGATTTTTGAAAAGAAAACTGCAAAGTTCTGTGTCTTGGACTCCTCAGAGACCCCAGGTAATAAAAATGACAATAATCATAGCTTACATTTACATAGTGCTAAAGCACCACGTAAAGGTTTACAAAGAATACTGCTCTTCATGGCCCTGGGAAGTCAAGCAGTCAGTCAACTAGCATCTAGTAAGCACTACTATGTGCCACAAATTGTGCTAAGTGCTGCTCAGTAGTATAACTTTTATTATCCCCATTACATACAAGAGAAAAATTTAATTTTCTTCCAGTGATACCAGTACAACTCTCACTCATGGAGCACCACTGTCTCAGGGGAATTAATAAGAAGAACTCGACAACTAAGAATAATAACAACTCAATTGACATAGTGTTTGAAGTTTAGAAAGAGCTTTATATCCATTCCCTCAAAATGATAGGTAACCCAAAGGGAAGGAGAAAGAGGAGGGAGAGGGGAATAAGCAAGCAGGCTGGAGCTTATTGCCAGGGTTGAATTGTGCATAAGAAGAAATGGCCTAATGGCATCATTAGTAGCATGGGTGACTATGTCAGAATGTGCGTTTATTATGCACCAAGAGTGGAGGTTAACTGATGAGCAGCCTGAGTGTTTCATGGGTATCTATAAAAATCTTAAAAGATTCCAAAGAAGGCTTCTATTGTTCTGGGTTGATCTTCTCTAGAGGATTTATGGAAAAACATGGGCAAGAATTCCAATGGATAAGGAGTTGTTTAAGAGGCAGCATAACATGGTGGAAAGAATGTTGGATTTCAAACTGGGGGACTTGTGTTTGAATCTGGACTAACACTTACTGTCTGTGTGACCTTAGCTAAGTTACCTAACCTCTGTGGCTTTCAGTTTCATCATTTATACAAAGAAGGGGACTGGACTAGATGACCTCAAAGGTGTCTTCCAACTCTAAATCTATGAGCTAATAACACTGTGATCCACACCAAAGAGATCTATACACAGTGCCATTCTTTTCTTTCCCCTCTCCCCCAATCATGGATTCATTAAGGCATTATTCTTCTCCCCCATACAATTTATGGAAATGGGTCTCACACAAAAAATGGAGGTAAGAATCAAACCGATTCATTATGCTCATTTCGTAGTGTGGTTTTTCCATCCTTGGAAAGCATCTGCCCCAGAGTCACAAGTTTCATGTTCCCATATGAAGCTCCCAGACTTATTGTCACCAGCTATGTGCTCAGTCTCAGAAATGTGGTCAGCACCTTCCTCAAGGAAGCAGGGTGGGATTCCTTTTTGATATTATTAAGACCCACCATGCTACATCAGGGTGTCCATTCAGGTGGCATTCATTGAATACCTAATAGGTGAACAGCAGTGGGCTTCATTTCTATCAAAGGATAGGGGGTATAGGCAGAGATAACAACATCTGTCTGCAACAGCAAATGTTGCTATTTGGAGAATCCAAAGGATGGAATTTTTTGCTTCTTGCTGTTTAAGCCTCCAATTTAACAGATTTGGGCAGCAAACTCTAGAAGGGGGAACTAGACCTCCATTCCTTGGCCTTCCATCTGACACTGAGTGGGTTGGTTGAAGGAAGGAGTGCAGTCCAAATTAAGACTCAGGATAACCTCACCCCCAGCTCAAACCTGGAACGGCTTTAGCTCTGCTCTCTCGGATTTTTCAGGGCCAAAACAATGGATGCATTGTTGGCATTTTCATGTTCTCTCGATTGTTCCAATTATTTATCAGGGATGTCAGCGTGCCCAGTCTCAGATGAACACAAAGTCCTTGTCCCTAGAAGCTCTAGATGAAGCAAACAGCACCACTCAGACAGGGCACACAGCAGGGACTCCAGCAGTGAGCTAATCTCCTGACAATTCCAAGACTCGTCTGGGGCTTCTGTTTTCTCGCTTTAGTGAACATCAGAGAGTCAAGGCGAGGTCATTGCCTGCCAAGCAGGCGGCTGTGGCAGAGTGGAAAGAATGCTGGGTCTGGGGTCAGAAGACCTGGATTCATGGCCAAGTTGTGCCACTTGTTAGGTGGATGAGCTTAGACAAACCATTTTATCTTCTTTAGCCTCAGTTTTCTCATCTATAAAAAGGGGATCATACTTGTATAATGACTGTTTTGTTGGAGAATTGAATACAATGCAGGCAACATAACAAACATTTATTAAGCATTCACTGTGTGTTGTTGACTTATTTCAGTTGTGTCTGACGACCCCATTGAAGGTTTTCTTGGCAAAGTTAATGAAGCAGTTTGTCATTTTCTTTTCCATCTCATTTTACAGATGAGGAAACTGAGGCAAATGAGGTTACGTGACATGCTAGAGTCACATAGCTAATACAAGTCTGAGGTGGGATTTGAACTTGTGAAGATGAGTCTTCTTGATTCGAAGCCCAGCACTGTATCCACTGCACCACTTAGCTGTCCAAGCACAATGTGTAGAGAGCCCTTAGATACAAAGTTTAAGTAAGACAGATTCCTATTCTCAAGGAATTTTCAGCATTGTTGAAATAATATATAGTGTTTTTTCTGAACCATATCTATATATTAGCTATTACCATTTTTATCTTAACACCAGAAACAACATGGTCTAGTGGATAGAAAGCTAGCCTTAGAGCCAAGAAGACCTGGGTTCAAGTCCCACACTTGACATGACCCTGGGAAAGTCACAAATTCTCTGCACTTTAGGCATCTCTCTAATACTATAAGTTGCCAAAACAGTTCTAACTTGTTGTACCAATACAATTTCAGATCCAGGCCCTTATCCTCAAATTAGCATCTCCCTTCCTTCACTCCCCCCCCCCCAAAAGGAGATCCTAAATAACCCACTCTTCTGGGACTTAATTTATTGGGGTTGGGAGAGAGAAAAAGAGAGAGAGAGAGAGAGAGAGAGAGAGAGAGAGAGAGAGAGAGAGAGAGAGAGAGAGAGAGAGAGAGAGAGAGAGAGAGACAGAGAGAGACAGAGAGACAGAGAGAGACAGAGAGACAGAGAGAGACAGAGAGAGACAGAGACAGAGACAAACAGAGAGACAGAGAGACAGAGAGAATATCCATCTCTTGTTTTCAGACCAAGTATCATTCAAAAGAAGAGAGAAAAATAACTTTTCCTCATTCTTTGAGTGAGTCAGTAATTCATTAACTAGAGGTTGGTACCCCCAGTATGGCCCCAAGGTAACCTGAAGGTAACCATAGAGATCAGGTATTCATTCAGAGTATCCCAGTACTGACTGGTGCTGCTTAAAGTTGTGGGTTCAGTGGAGAGTGATCAGGTCCCTCCCCACACACAACTTCCCTCCTTCCTTCCCTCCTTCCTCCCCTACCCCTCCCCCCACCACCTGAAGATCTGCTGAGAAGCTGAAAGGGAAATGAACTATAGGATTTTCATTTAAAGAGAGAGAGAGATTGAACTGTGATGGGAATAAAACAATAGTAATCCCTTCCATTCATACTGCTCTTTACCCTTAAAAAGTGCTTTCCCATCCGCTCTCTCATTTGGTCTTCATGGCACCCAGAGGAAGAAAGCAAGGCTGGTAGTATGATCATTGCATAGAAATTCCATCAAGCCATGGAATTTCAACTCTGGAAGCAATTGTGGAAATCATGTAGTACATGGTCCGGTGATGTTTAACAACCAGCTTGGGGTGGGGCAGTGGGGGGAATGTTTTCACAATGCACTTTGAAGTTTAATCTGTATATTTAACTTTTTCTCCATATTTTTAAATCCAGACAATCGACAGTACAATAAACTGATGCCTGATTTGTAACGTTTGTCTATTTCTGCTCACCATGAAAATTTAACATTCAGATTTGAGCTGGCTCCATTACACCCCACATTCATTTTACAGCAGAATAAACTGAGGCCTAGAGGGGGAAAGTGATTTGTCTAGGGGTCTGAGTGACAAGGTTAAGATTTAAACCCCAGCCTTTTTCCCGTCAGATTAATGCTCTTTTCAATACACCATAGTGAGGGTGGGTTGTGATTAGGAGATTGAGGATAGGGGAAGGTCACAAGAGCCCTAGGGAGTTGTGGGATTAAAAAATTTGACTGCTTAGGCCAAGCCAGTGGTTTTCATCAGCTGAGAACTGGCTCCTGGCCCAAGCACTCCCAAAGGCTATGTGAGTTCACTCAGTGCATTAGGGGATTCGTTGAATTTGCCAGAGTGAGAACCAGGTTCACATCTAATGAAAAAATGTTCTTGGAGGATGAATCCAGCCCAGGAAATGTTGAGAAAGTTGATGGAACACATCAGAAGAAAATTTAAAAACAACATGTCAGGAGCAGAACCAGATGGTTGGGTATATTTCATGGCTATAGCAAGCATTAGCAAAATAATGGCTTTCTCTTCATGGCCTGCTGGAAAACTTTCCCCGGCACCTTGTTTTACAGATGAAGAAGATGAAATTGAAAGGGGATGCCAAAGGCAGCCTTTACACTGGAAAATGGTTTGTAGGCTTGGTACACCCTGGCTAAGGTAGAATTGGCCAGGGGACCAGGACATCCTATTCTCTACCTTTCATCCAGGGAGAATAATGTTAGATCAGTCCCTCCAGTGTCTTTGAATCAGAGCCTGGGGTCAGGCAGACACTCTGGGCTCAAGGCCAAGGCTGAGATTTGCATGGCAAGAGGATGCGGACCTCAGAATCTCCTTTCCAAAGCTGCAAAGAGCAGCTGGGTACAGACCAAGCTGAATAGTTTGAATCTCATTTTCTTAATTGTTTTAAGTGCCAAGATGAAGAATATTGGAACGTGTGGCTCTATTTTGAGGTGCTTTGAGGTGTTTAGGCCCTGGCTGGATAAATGGTATAGACACCTGTGAGAAGCTTAAATGCCCATTGCACCTGGCATCTCCCCTCCCCATTCCCACTCACCTAGCCCTACAACAATGGACATCAGAGACAAGAAGCCATGATACCAATATATTGGTTTGCTACCCCTGTACACTGAGGAAAAGGAGTTTGGGATGAGAGGGTAAGGCATAGACCCTTCCCCCTGCCCCAGGGAATGTGTTGACTGTGTTGAAGAGTTGCTAAATATACTTAGGAAAAATAAAACTTTAAAATTCGTACAGAAAAATGTGGGCTAGTTGTAGAACCCAGGAAAAGATTCAAGATTGAGAATTAATAAGTAAAAAATGGAATCACAAAACTAGCACTACATGGTTGAAGGAGCAATAGATCTGGAGTCAGAGAGACCTGAGTTCAAATTCCACCTCTGGCACTGTGTAACCTCTCTGGGCCTCAGCTTTCTGACCTTTGAAATGAACTGGATCACGAGCTCATGGACCTGTGGTCCATGAAATTTTTAAAAAAATTTATTTAGTATTTTATTTTTCTCCTGTTATATGTAAAAAACCATTTTTCACATTTGCTTTTAGAACTTTGAGTTCCAAATTCTCTCCCTCCTCCCTTCCCACCCCACCATATTGAGAAGACAAGCAATTCTATATAGGTTATATATCCATGAACTTTTAAAAAATATTTTGATGATTGTATTTCAATACAATTGGTTTCCTTCGCTTTCTTGAATGTTTTATTTTATGCATTTATTTTTGTTTTATTTTATGCATTTAAAAACATCATTCTGAGAAGGGATACATAGGTTTCAACAGACTGTGAAAGGGGATTGTGAAACAAAAAAGTGAAGAGCCCTTGGACTAAATAGTCTGTAAGGTACCTTCTAGCACTAAACTGAAATCCCTATAATCTCCTACCCCAATCCCTTCATTTTACTGGAGAGAAGATTAAGTTCCAGAATGCTGGATTTGGACTTCAAAGAGCTCAGATCTGACCTTTGATGCTTATTAGTTAGGTGACCATAAGCAAGTCACTGAATTTCAATTTTCTCATCTGGAAGATAAGAGTAATAATCCTGTAATTTATCTCATTGGATTGTGTGAAATATCAAAAAAGATAATGTCTCTAGGATGCTGTCCAGACTAAAAAGAAGTATTAAATAAGTATCTGCGTGTTAAACGACGTATCCAAGGTCACCAAAATAATTACCGGAGGAGCAGAGACTAGAACCTGGGTATCCTAACTCCCTGTTCAATGTCCTTTCTACTATATTACATTGTCTTCCTAATTGTTATAATGCAAATTGTCTACATCATTGCTGAGGGAAAGCTGAACCAAAAAGGTTGAAATCATTCAGGAAGAGTTAGTTCCTTAAGGATATGAAAGAGACAAATATTGTCACAGAGATGAACCAGTAGGAATGGGCCACAAGATTCTTTGTTTATCAGAAAGGAAATTTGTGGAGGGGTCAGATTAACATCTTGGTCCTGTGTATCCTATCTCCCCTGCCAAGTCTCTATTTTTTTTTTTTTAACACAGATGTGTTTGTGGATTTTCAACACCTAGGCCTATAAAACACAAGTTCTGATAAGTTCTATCAAGCTGGAAATGCTTCAAGTTGGGCCCTAAAATGAACTACAGATCTTATTCAAGGACTGACCTAACTAAGTATCAAGGAACTCATCCAGAATTTTTTTATCCATAGTGTCTCATAAAACCACCTACTTAGGTGTGAAAGGTTGGGATGTGTATTGGTAGAGAGATAGCCAGGCATGGGGCTAGACACCAGAGAAACTATTATAGCAACTTTTTAACCTTTGGGAGCCCTTCTCTGCTAAAGATATGGCCAGAAGTATGGGTTCTGAATGAATAGGAAAGTCAGATGCTAGACTTCAGAAAAAAGGTGCTGGTATAAGGAGGAGTCCTCGTACCCAACTGAAGAAATAATAGTAATAGGCAATTACCTTTCAGGTTCACAAAGTTCTTTCCTCACAACAAACCTGGATAAAAAGGAAGTAAGTAAGAGAGAAAGGCCATCTCCCCCGCTAAGAAACAAGCCATAAGTGAAACTTCTGAACCAAAAGAATGTGAGAGCAGGATATTCAGTCCTCTGTTCATGTGAGAAAGAAAAAATCAAATGGGAGTAATCAGCGGACTTAAACAGCCTGAGGGACTATTTGTCCAATGTGCTGATCACCCATCTTCAGACTCCTGAGGGCTTCCAATGCCTGAATGACAAAGCAACCCTCCTTGTTCTGAAATTATCCTTGTTCTGAAATTATTGTGTAAGCCGCAGTTACCTTAGTAGTTTGGGGAAAAACAATAACAAAAACCCAGGAACAATAAACTGGTAACATTTACTGAGACATTCTCAAAACTTATGATCGAAATTCAGTAGAAGACTTGACATAATTACTAGGTATAAGACAAAATACTAAAGACCATCAGGAAAAATTCCCCAGAATGAATAAGCTAATATGCCTCTTAAGCAAAGATGAGGATTGTGGCAAGGCAACACTTACTCCTTTCGGGATCTCAGTTTCCCTGTTTTACTAGATTACTGATGAAGGTCACTTTGCCTCTATTCTATGTTCTAAGATTTCTTCCAGCTCTGATGTTCTATGTTCTAAGTGTAGAATCTCCTATGGAGCTACTCCCCACAACTGAAACTCACATTTTGGGTTCCTAAAAGGATGATTATCCCCAGGATTAATGGGTTCAAACTCCTAAAAGTATAGCCTATGAGCTCCAATGGTGTATTTATCAGCCAGTCAGTACTATTAGCTCAAAGCAGGACAATTTATTGAAATTGAAAAGCATGTACAGTAGCTAAAAGATATCCACTCAAAAAACCTGGGGTGTACTCTCCCACAAATACTACAGCATCAGTGGGAAGAGTAGACATATGCCAAGAGTATACTAACAGAGAGATATAGAAGCAGAGAACACACATCCTAAGCATCTTTTTCTTCTAGCATGGACACTATTGTTTACTCCTTTCTCATGGTAAATTGGTCCTGTTTTTTCTGGGCATAGTGTCTCTCCTGGTCAGATCGTTCACCTAAACTCTACAGGCCTGTTCCTCCCTGAAACTCAACTCTCTCCCAACATGAAGCTCCTCTGGTCTCCTGTTTTGACCAACTGGGTCTGGTCCTTTCTCTGTTTCATGTCCTCTGCTGGACAAATAGCTCACTAGATGTTAGAGTAAATGGGAAGGGAGGGAGAGAGAGAGAGTGAGATCTTCTTCCTTCTCAACCAAGAACCAAGAACCAAGGGATAAATCCTCTCAAAAGCTATGCTCTTCTCTCATAACTAGCTCTCTTCTCTGCTATCAAAGCTCACATTTCTCAGAGCTATCTCCTGTCTTGATTTATTCCCTAGAAAATGTGTCTTGTTTTTTAAAAGGCCATCAGGGGCATGTTCAATCGATCCTTTGACCAGACTATGACTAGTTGCTTTCTAATTCCATCAATCCTAGCTTTAAAAGTCTTCATATTTTCTAAAGGGGTAATAATATGAATACTTACAGTTAATTTAAGACCTTATTATCTCTGTTACCTATCCTTTAGTTTCTTTAATTTTATCACCTATGTCTACTTTAAATCAATTGATCCAGAATAAATAGGTCAACTCACCCCAAACATATTACATAAGGTCTCTTATACATGTTTCTTGACATTCTAGATTTTAAAGTTCTTCTAGGTTCTATATTCTAAGGTCTCTTCTAGATCTTAAATTCTCTAAGTGTATGTTTTTGTAAGATCATGATCTTGCACTCATTCACTCCCAGCTAAAACATCTGTTTATTGACATTTTTTTCCGTGGGAAGTCTAGGTGCCAAGTCTTTATTCTTAAAGCCGAGTTCTTTCCACATTTGAGGGTTAAAGTGTCTGGGAGGTGGAGAAAAATTAGCTCACTTGGCACAATCTCCTTCTTCCAAAAATATTAAAATCTTCAAAGCACAAATGGTAATAAATGACTTAAATGAATTTTGCCAAAAGTTTTATGGTCATTGATTCCTTAAGTCTCACCTCAGCTCCATCAGGGCACAGCCAATCTTCAAATGCATTCTTTGGCAAGTTTGCAATATCTTTTGGGCATTATTTCTGTCTTAATAGGTTTAGATCTTGATATAGAAAATAACATATGATGTCCACCTCAAAACTATAAGGGATGAGGCCTGGACCACACAGGTAGTAAGTGGAAGAGGCCCAAGTCTTTACCCAGATTTTCCAGCCCCAGAGCCAATGCTCTTTCCATCCTTCTTACTGAAATAAAAAGCCACTAGTCAATAAGGTAAATTTTAGGAGAAAGGGGCATAGTATGTATGGTGGTGAAGAGGCAATTTTCAAATCTCTAGAACTAACTACCACAAAACAAAGCCTATAGCATCTTCCTGAAGGTAAATTTTCAGCTTATCTTCTCCATCAAATTGATGCTCATTGATCTGGTTTGCATCAGTTCTTTTTAATGGTCTTTTAGAATGATTAAAGTGATATAGTGTTCCCAGTGCTAAAATAAAGACCTTGAAAGCACAGAGTTTCAATACGAGTCATAATTTCAGTTCAGTTCTGCCATTATCTGTGTGACTTTGACCTATTTATTCATCCTCACCATCTCCAGAATGGAAACCTAAGAGAGGGAGAGTAGTTGAAGAGGAAAGACAATGGACTTATATAATCATGAGACCTAGATCTTAGTTCTGGATTGGTCCCCAGTTCATCATGAGATCTAGATTTTAATTCTTTAATGGTCCCCAGTTCATCATGAGACCTAGATCTTAATTCTGGATTAGTTCCTAGTTTATCATGAGACCTAGATCTTACTTCAGGATTGGTCCCTAGTTCATCATGAGACCTAGATCTTAGTTCTGGATTGGTCTCTAGTTCATCATGAGACCTAGATCTTAATTCTGGATTAGTTCCTAGTTTATCATGAGACCTAGATCTTAGTTCTGGATTGGTCTCTAGTTCATCACGAGACCTAGATCTTAGTTCTAGATTTGTCCGTAGGTCACTGTGTGATTTTAGACAAGTCATTTCCTTCTCTAGGCCTCAGAGATTATCTAATCCAACCTGCCTAGCAATCAACAACACAAATATTTCAGTACTTTAAAAAATCAGGACAGAGGCAGCTATAAGAAACTATGAATGTCTATTATGTGCAGGTTTGTTTTTAAAGAAATATAAATAAATATATATGTATACATATAGATAGGTAGAATACACCTCTATCTACCTATTTATCTATAATACAATTGTAGTAATACAACTGCTTTTTGTTTTTGTCTCCTAAACATTCAAAAAATATATTTATTTTTTAGAGTGGTGAATCTATCATTATCTATTAACCTACCACTCCCTTCCCCATGTTATCTTTAGAAACAAATATGTGCAGTCCGGAAAACCAAATCAACCCCCCATTCTATAGATAAGGAAACTAAGGTATCTTTCAGGTCTCATTTTTATTAGTGCTATGGTTTGACCAGTCCTTAAGGGAGGTAGCATGGTGTCAGGGAGAGAGAAACGGTGGAAATGAGAGTCAGAAGCTAGTTTGGCTACCTACAATGTGTTCATCTTTGGGGAAAGTCACTTTTGACTCAGCTTCTTTGTCTTTGGACTGTTCAGCTCTGAGCTCCTTTCCTAGTTCTAAACTCCAAGTTTAGACCTAGGGCCTTTCACAAGATTGTTGTGAGTCCATATCTATAAAAGTGTTTTGAGTTCCCTGGAAGGGAATCCCTAGATAAATTCAAGTTATCACTATTAGTATTACTGAATGGGGATGATTGTGAGGAGAAGAATGAGGAAGAGGATGGTGAAGATGATGATTTTAAGTTATGGGTACCAGAGTTCAGGTTACATTTTCCAGCATTAAAGAGAGATCAGCTCTGAAGAATTCTGAGATATCGCTCATCCTTAGCCTGAATTTAAATAGGCCTAAAGCAATGCAGTGCCATCTGTATTCTTAAAAATAAACTCTTCTCATTTTTCCACTTGGTTCCCCTTCTTCTCTGGTTTTTGAGGCTATAGGGTTAATAGTTAAATGTATTCAATGTTTTATTCCTCTGTACTTTTTTTTCCTAGTTATTTTTTTCCCTCCACATTATCAAGCTATTAAGATGTTTACTGGCTGAAGAGAGGGGTCCTCATTTAGAGACTCGGCATTCTCTGATCTTGAACCCCAAACAAAGGAGAAATGCCCTCCAGAAAGCTTGGGAAGTTTCAGACACCAACTGGAAAAATGCCTCTACTTTCTGTTTCTAAAAACCCCCTTTGTTTTATTATCTCTGCTCTTTTACTGTAGGAAGTTCGTGACCTATCAATCAACCAAGTATTAAAAGTAGCTATTAAAGGCATATTTCTGTGAGAACTAGGGCTGGCTCTTGGCAGAGCACAGAGCATGCAGCCTGTGCCTCCTTTTCAACCTGCTGGGTCTCTGGGGAGGGAGAAGGGGGCAGGGTATCCTAGAAAGAATAAGCCCCTGTCAGGGGAAATCACATAGCCGCTGACACCGAGTCCCTGTCTCCTCTGATTCTGAAGTGATTGTCTAGAGGAGGGAGGAGAGAGGGGGATAATTGGCCGATTCAGACAACAGTGTGGGCAGAACATTCCAGCCCCCAAAGTTCTTAACATAGAGCTTGAGCAGGGTGCTCACAAAGGCCAAACTGGGCCACAACTGGTATTTGGCATAGACACAATACATAGGTTGGTTGTATCAGCATATATCAGATGCTTACATCAGATGTATCAGAGGCGTGTAAGTTAACCTGACATATAAGTTGTCCAGAGCAGGACATATACATAGATAGATATAGAGCAGGATAACTAAGCTATTGCTAACATTCTGGGGAGGGTAGAGGACCATGTCATATGAGTGACAGGTGGAGAAACTGAGACAGGAATTCCAGGCAGGAATCTGTCTGGAAAAGAGAAGACTTACAGGAGATATGATTGCTGTCTTTCAGTATTTTGAGGTTGTCATGAGGATGAGGGTTAGATGTATTTTGGTCAGCCCAAGAGAACAGTAGTAGGAATAATGGACAAAACTGCAGAGAGCCAGATTTTAGCTTAATACAACACAGCAAATGGAACGGATGTACTGGCTTAGAAACAAAAACATGCTGGCAGTGTAGTAAGGTGGGATTCCTCTTTAGACACAGACAGGTTCAGTCTCTAAGTTCCTTCCCAATTCTGAGATTCTCAGATTATGATTCTGTGAATTTTTATCTATCTGTCTGTCTGTCTGTCTATCATCTATCTATCTATCTTCAGGTTTGGAACTATATTTATAATGCAGTATGATGTGGTGGACCCAGGCTCAGTTTTTTCTTGTTTGTTTTGCTTTGCTTTTTTTTAAAAGATACCTCAGTATGAGTTCTACCTACTTTTGTAAACTTGGGAAAGTCATGTAATTTCTCTGGAATTCACTTTCCCATCAGTAAAATAGGGATAATAATGCTTCCATATCCTAGTTCACAGGCTTGTTGTGAAGAAAATATCTTGCAAATATCAAAACACTTGATAACCATAGATTTGAACGTGTATCTAACTCTAAAAGCATTGCTCTTTCCACCATATCATACTGGAAATTCGTAATCAATGAGTATTTCCTGCATTGGCTCTGCTATGGGAGGGGGGTGGTGGTGAGGGGAAGAATGGCCCAGGAACCAGGAGTTCTTGTCCCATCTCCTCTGCTAACAAGGTGACCTTGTGACCTTGGGTACTCTTCCGGTCATATATATCCTGGATCCTGTAATTGATGTCATTTCTTATGTCCAAGTCAACATTGGTAATATGTTTGGCCATGCAACCTGGGCTTCATCATACATGACATAGATGTAGAACCAAGATTCTCTCCTGCCCATTTCACAGGATTGCTGGGAAAAGAAAAAGCATGTAAAAACAGTTGTGAAGTACAAAGAGCTTTACAGATGGGAAGTACTATTCTCTTCTTTCATGCACCTGTCATGGGTATTACAATTAGCTAACTGAATGTGGGTTCCTTATACCCCTGATTTCAAACATAAACAGTGACAGGCTCCATAAAGAAAAGATTGTCCTGTCCAGAGCTGGGCCCTATAGAATTGGCCATATTTAATGGTTGCTCTTTTTAGGAAACTGGTCATTGTTAGCATTATCATGTCCACCATGTTCCATCAAAAATACATGGAACATGTCTCTAATCCCAAAGTATTTAATATACCCAGTAATCAAATGGTTCTGTGATCTCATAAATTTAGAAGTCCCCTTCAAAGGTACCAGTGATTCAGATCACCATTCATCCATCCCAGCTGTGCTGTGTGATGCTAGTTCATGTTCTCCCAAAAGTTCACCATAAAGAGTCTACCTGATTTTCTGGAGGCCTTTCTCATGACATTTGAGAATACCAACTGAGCCCCCTGGCAGCCTATCAGCTGTCCATCTTTCTACGTGATCTTCTGATTTTTTCTTCCTAGATTTGTTGTTCAGTTGTTTCAGTTGTGCCTGATTCTTCATGACCCTATTTTGGGGTTTTCTTGGCAACAACCCTGGAATGGTTTGCCATTTCTTTCTTCAGCTCATTTTACAGATGAGCAAAATGAGGCAAACAGGGTAAAGTGACTTGCCCAGAGTCACACAGCTAGTAAGTGTTTGAGGCTAGATTTGAACTCAGGAAGACAAGGTTTCCTGATTCCAGGCCCAGTGCTCTATCTGCTGTGCCACCTAGCTTCCCTGTCTTCCTATCATACAATTATTTCACGTATTCTTTTTACTCCTGATCTTTTTCCAAAGTGTGTATCCTCAAATATCTGAAAGGGTGTCATATGGACAAGGGATTAACCTTGTTCTTCTTGATCACAGAAGGCAGAATTAGGAGCAGTGGATGGGATGTATAAGGGAAAAGATTTAAACTCAATTTAAAGGAAAAACTCCTTAATAAGAGTCTGAAAAGTGAATGGGTTGTATAATGAGACAGTGAATTCTCCAACACTGAGGATATCCAAGTAGAGATTGCATGACTGGCTGACTACTTGTAAAAGATGGGATTGCATGGGTTCAGCTCCTGAGGTGATCCAGGAGGTAGGTGGGAAAATGAGAAGGAGAAGAGATGAAAGAGAAAGGAGATGGGAGACGGACAGAGACAGAAAGACAGAGAGAGAAATAAAGACACAGAGAGAGACAGACAGACAAAGACAGAGAGAGAGAGATTCATATACGTAGATAGATATAATATGGAAAGATCAGTTAACTTGGGAGTCAAAACATATATGTGTTCAAATCTCAATTCCAACATTTGTATGATTATAGGCAAGCCACTTAACATATCTGAATCTCAGTTTCCTCATCTGTAAAACCAAGGTAATAATGCCAGTGGTATCTCCCTGTTACAATGATTAAATAAGGTATTATATGTAAAACGTTTGGGGCATCTTAAAGTAGCACGTAAATGTAGTTATTCTTGTAACAGTTCTACGGTTAGAAATTCATAGCTAGTGTATTATTACCAGATAGGTATGGAGATGGGGATGGGCACGGGGAAGGTGCCCCAGTATGGGACCCTTTCCCTAACCTTAGAACTCCATAGGCAAAAACCCTTCTAGCAACCACGTTGAGCTGAATCCTCCCTGTAAAGAATAGACAGTTCAGTTATGCCATGTTTAAATCATAAACTAATGATCAGAGATTTGGCTCCTTAGTAAATTTGATATAACTGCAGCCTGGAAATGAATAAGATAGACCTGATTAGTCCCTAAGGACACTAAGTGTCCAAACCTCGATTTGCAGCAGCTCACCCCAATTTCTCACACACACACACAGGCTCACTTATACACACACACACACACACACACACACACACACACAGAGCAATCTGGCTGAGGAGGGGTAGGCAAAGAGGGAAGCATGAACAGAGTGATAACACATCACTTAAAGCTGTCACTAGGAATGAAAGTGTGGCAGCAATTAGCATCCACATTACTAGACACCGGGTAATTTTTTGAAAGATTTTTTTTTTCTTTTTAAAATTGTACTCAATCTTAGGAACTAAACTGAACTCTCTTTGATAAGGTAGAATTGAGTCACTCCCAGGCACATAATAGCTCCCTGACAGCTTTTCTAATAGCACAAAAAAAGGAGTTGGAAAGTTATCAGAGTGAAGAAAAAAAATGTGTATATATTTTAAAAGGAATAGAAGCCTCTTGCAGATGAGAGAGACCTGGATGAGATAAGAAGCTGTTGGGGCAGAGCTCAGAGAAAAAATTTCTCTGTCTGTGAACTGTATTATTCAGCTTGAGCAGGTCAATGGAGAGGTTTACCTAGAGAGGGGAAGGGAAGAGAGAATAATTTGCTTTGCTCCACTCAAATTCTCTACATTTGTGGCATTAAACTGGAAACTTATTCCATTATTAAACTGGAAGTTTATTAAACTTATTAAACTGAAGCTCATTCTTCCCACCTCGGGGTAGAACTTACTACCAGAAGAAAAAAATACCACCATGTCCCTCCTCAAAAGCCTTGGGAGAAAGTATCCATTGAAACCAAGAAATTATATGATGGTGGACAGGCTATGGGAAGTCAGACATACTAATACATTGGTCTAACAATTAAGAATTAGGTGACAAAAATTACTAATATTTTCAGTCCTTTAACTCAATCATCTCTATGGGTATATATTACAAGGATGTCAATGGCAAAATGTAAGGTTCCAGGTATACCAAAATATCCACAGCCATACATTTTGTGGTGGCAAAAAAAAAAAAAAATGAAGAAAAAGAAAGCTGGAAACAAAGTAGATTGCTTATTGAATGGGCAACAGCTGAATAAATTTTGGTATACCTTGAAATGGATTATTATTCTGCTCTAAGAAATGATAAGTATAAGGAAGTCAGAGAAACATGAGAAGACTTATATGAACTGATGAATAAAAAAGAAAGCAGAACCAGGAAAATAATACACACTAGATCTATAATAACTTCAGTGAAAATAATATAAAACCTTGACTGAATTCAGATTAAATACATGGACCAACATTGGTTTTATAGGACAGATGATGGAATATTCTCCCCCTTTCCCTTATCTGAGAAGGGAATGGGGAGACATAAGATGCTAAATAGAGCACATGAACAAAATAGGAATGATGCATTCATTGGTTTTGTTTGATTGTTTAATTCCTTATTAAAAGGGAAGGGGGTGAGAAGACTATGCCAGAAAATTATTATGACATAGATAAAAATGACATCAAAAATTTTTATAAAGGAATTATGAAATGGTTTCCATTCATTCATTTGTTTTAACAAACAGTTATTGAGTACTTACTATGATCAGGCTGGGTACAGAGATATGTAGGGTATTCTCTGTCTGCAGGGGCTGTGCACATGTTTGGCAAGTTAAACCAGGTCCACAAATAACCACAATTTTTTGTTGTTATTTAATCATTTCAGCCATGTCCTACTCTCTGTAACCCTGTCTGAGGTTTTCTTGGCAGAGATACTGGAGTGGTTTGCTATTTATTTCACCAGTTCATTTTACAGATGAGGAGACTGAGCAAACAGGGTGAAGTGACTTGCCCAGGATCACACAGCTAGTAAGTCTCTGAGGCCAGATTTGAACTCAGGAGTCTTTCTGATTCCAGGTCTGGCATTATTTCTACTGTACCATTCCCTGCCCTAATAACCAGCAGTTTATGACACAAGAGAAATATGGATGGTAAAAATGATTAAAATTCACATTGAGGAAGGCAAGTAATGACTCAGTGCTTAGACCATGATGTTCAAGCCACTGATACTCAAGGAAAGTTTCATGTATAATAATGAATATGAGGTGCTTGTCTGGGCCATGGTCAATAGCCTCATTTGAGCAGAATGACGATCCTGTGTAATTGATCTTAACCTCCCATCCAGACTTATTTCCTTCAACCCATTTGATTTACATGGACACTTAAAAGACCATGGCACCCTCAGTTTCCATCCCTTCTTTTCCATTCAATTTAACAAGAGTGTGTATTGACTACTGTGTGTGTACGGCCCTCTGCCAGGTGCTGGGGAGATATAAAAATTAGGTTAAGCATCATGCCTTTGTGGACTTAACAGTCTAATGAAGGGTTCAAGCGCTAGCATATTTAATAATATAATAGACAAAATTATTTGACCAATGCATTAGAGAGATGAAGAAATTGCTAGATCAATGTGATGCTTTTGGAAAATCCATTTGGCAGCATGGTTTGAAAGCAGGAGATAAAGGAAGCAGGAAGACCAGCAGCAGTCCAAGGTTGGAGAGCCAGAAATCACCTCTTTTCTTCATCCTCTGATCCTTCTCCAGACGGGGTTTTCCTTGGGCCTCTGCTTGCAGAGAGACCTGCTCAGGAGCCATTGCTAAGCCGCAGCTGAGAGCCCTTCATAGCCAGTCAACTTCAAGCCATTTCATTAATTTTCCAAAAGGGTCTCACTTACACAGCCTAGGTAAGGAGCTATTCAGACTCATTCCTCCCATTTTATTTCCAATTACAGACACTTAGAGAAGTTAGAGTCACCTAGTAATCCAAGGTCTCAGGTGTTTGAGTCTCCAGTCTCCTATGATTAAGTGACAGACATTTGATGTATTATTCAAGTCAGCTACAAATCAATGCTGCGAAGGGTCCATTTGCCCTGTTCTTTGCTGATACAGTTACTAAAAATTGGAGATCAGAGAAAGGGAGAAGATTCCCCTCTGCAGCACCACCAAACACACAGGAGAGAATATATGGGAGAGCAGTGGCCACACTTGCCTGGCACCAGCATTGGAGCATACATACTTACATGAATAGATTGAAGTTGTAGAAAGGCAGCTCAGAGCTGAACAGAAGCTTGTCAACAACTGGGTGGGGACAAAAGAGAAAATGGGCAGCTTTGGAGAACACACAGCATCACAGTTCTAGAGTGAGAAGAAACCTCAGAGGATTTCTAGGTAAATTCATTTTACAGATGGGGAAATTGAGGGTAAGGAAGGTCAAGTGACTTATCCATGGTTGCTTAGTCATTTGGAATTCGAGGAATGATTTAAACCAGGTCCTTCAGTGGTGCTGCTTTTTCTTCTATACAATGCTGTCTCCCCATGAGCTCTTTGTCCCTGGAGGTATGTGATGATCATCAGTCTAATCAATCAATATTTATTAATTAACAAATTAATAAATATTTATTAAGTGCCTACTGTGCACCAGGCACTGTTCTAAATGCTGGGGATGCAATAAGAGGCAAAAGATAGTCCCTGCCCTCAAGGAGCTTATAATCTGATGGATATACTATCAGAAATTCCTGTTCAGGTACAGACAGCTTGGGTTAGATAGCCTCTGCACTCCCTTCAAAAATGGAGGTTCTTCTGTTCTACTAATTCTACTAGTAAGTACTCACAAAGAAGTCAGGGTGTTTAAAACAGCAAAGGGGAAGAGTTATAAAGATATTAGAGAAGCCTTAAACATTTTTATCAATAGGTGATCCTCATGGTGGAGCTGCTAGGTGGTGCACAGGACATGGAATCAGGAAGCCTCATCTTTCAAGTTCAAATCCAGCCTCAGACATGTATTAGCTGTGTGACCCCAGGCAAGTCACTTAACCCTGTTTGCCTCAGTTTCCTCATCTGTAAAATAAGCTGGAGAAGGAAATGGAAAACCACCCCAGTATCTTTGCCAAAAAAACCCTAAATGGGTCACCAAGAGTCAGACATGACTGAACAACAACAAAATAATGAAAAACTCAAAAACAATTGGCTTTGGCATAGGGCAAATAAGGGAAATGAATTGTAGGAGTAGCAATGTTCTTTGGATGTAAGGAAAAACTTATTGACCATCAGGGACAAAAATACATGCAAAAAATGAGAAATTGAGGGCTCTATGTCTCCAGAAAGCTTGAGGACAAACACCTTTCTTGAAAAGTTTAAACATTTTCCCAAATGTAGGCAGAGTGTCAAACCAGATGAGTCCTGCATGTCCTGAATGAAGGCCCTGCCCTAGTGTCATAGGACACTGAACCGGAAGGGAGGTTAGAGATCAAGTTCAACTCTTCCATTGTACAGATTAGGAAGCTAAGGGTGGGTAAGGCTAATTGGCTTTCCCAAGGTCACACAGGTAGCAAGCAGGGAAGCTAGGACTGGAATCCAGATTCACTCACTCCAAATTCAGTATGCCTGAGTACTTTCAGCAAGAGGAATGAGTGGCAGATTTCTACCTTAACAGCTGCAAACTTGGCCATCTGATGGTTCCAGAAGGATGTGAAAGGAAAGCACCAAGAAGCTACAGTCTGTATACGGATGGGAAGGTGGAGAAAAAAATTCCTGAAATAATCTCAGCCAAATAGAGTTTGTCTGTTCTATTTCCCAAACAATGCACGCAAACATTTTCACCGTCTGGTGCGTTCAGTGAACAAAGGCCAAATATCTCCAAGCAACTTAGGGAATGAGGGGAACTAGACAGCTTAGCAGGCTGGAATAGTAGAAACAGCTTTACCCTGGAAGTCAGGAGACTGGGATTCTCGTGCCAGCTCTGCCACAAACTAGCTGTGTGACTCCATGCACGGTGGGTGCATAGCCTCTCAATGACTAAAGCTCCTCACCTGTAAAAATCAGGGCTGAGGCTAGATGAATTCAAAAGTTCCTTCTAATGCTAATAGACTATGATTTTTTTTAACCTCAAGGCAACGCCATATTATCACTGTGATAAAAAGTCTCTCTCCAATATTAAAACCATTCCTTAAAAAGAGATGTAGCCTGTTGTAGTAGAGAGAGACACTGATCAAGATCTGAGTTCAAGCCCTACCTCTGACATCGATTAGCTGTGTGACCTAGAGCAAATCACTTAACATCTGTGTTTTCCCAGCTCCAGCAATTGCTTAGGACTGCAAGGTGCAGAGGAGGGGCCCACCTGCATCAATGGAGATAATTTTCTTATTGAGAATTTCCTACATAAGTAAAATGTGATCCAAACCTGAATCTGTAAATACTGATCAAAAGCTGAGAAATCCTCTATTCAGGAAGCTAAAACACATCCTTCACCAAGTCCACACTCCTCTACCAGATTTTCAAGTCCCATAGTCTTGTTGCACCTTTATCTTCCAACCTGGATTCTTACTGCTCCCCAAAACACACCCTCCATTCAGGATGACCTAATTGTCTTCCATGGAGGCCATAATGATTTTCTGTAATGTGCCTTTATTCATGCTTCCTTGACCAAAATAGCTTTTATTCTGTTCTCAACTTATCTAAATCCTTTTCTGCTTTCCTCTGGGAGAGGACACTGATTCTAGTCAGAAGACCTGGGTTCAAATCTTTCCTCTGTGGGTCACTTCCAGCAAGTCACTTAATCAACTTGGGCTTCAGTTTCCTAATCTTTAAAATGAACAAGCTGAACTAGATCCATGGTTCTCAAACTTTTTGGTCTCAGGACCCCTTTATTCTCTTAAAAGCTATTGAGGACCCCCTCTTAAAGTGCTTTTGATATCTCTTGATATCTTCCATAATCTGATATCTATTGATATTTACCATATTGAAAATTAAAACATCTCTGTGTTATTAGGAAAGTTGTTCAGAACTTGTGGTCCCCTGAAAGAGCCCCTGGACGTACTTCAGTAATCACTGAATTATATGACAGCTAAAGTTCTTTCTAGGTCTAGTGCTCTGATTCAATGGTTCCTTTTAAGACACCCCCTACAGAAAGCCTTCTGTGACCACTCTAACTTACAGTCATGTTTTCCTCTCTCCCTTTCTGTCTCTGTATCTATCTCTATCGGTCTCTCTGTCTTTGTTACTGTCTCTGTTTCTTTCTCTCTCTCTTTTGTCTTTTTTGTCTCCTGTCTCTGTCTCTACGTTTCTATCTCTGTCTCTCTGTCTGTCTGTCTCTTTCTCACACACATACACACAGAACAATTGTCTCCCCAGCTAGACCCCAAATTCCAGAGGGCAGAGACCCAGTTTTCCACTGCCTTGCATCCTTCCACATCCTTGCAGGTTGTCTGGCACAGGGCTGGGCACCACAGACAGCATCCAATAAATATGTGTTGAAAGACTGACAAATAATTTTCCCATTTTATAATCCCCTTATGCATAAGTCTCTCCTGGGGGCATTCATTAAGCTTTGTCTGACAGGTCAAGGATTCTTTCCATTAGGCACTAACTCCACTCCAGACCTAGACCTCCATTCCAGTATTTCAAACCAAAATGCAATGTTGTAGACGATGCTTTTTCCTTCCCTTCCTCTCCCCCTCCTTTTCCTGGCTGATGAATATTTCTAATAAGCTAGTAGAGTGTATGCTGAGATATGCTGGGATGAAATGACTCATGCTCTCTGCCTTCATTAATCATTATTTCCCCACTGCCTCAGTCCCTGGGAAGTCTTGCAGGCTTGGAAAACAAATGACTGCACACAACTTTGTCTCCTTCACAACCCAACTTCAGCAAATTGGTCTTAAAGGAACAGCCTTACTCAGGGTCCATTCACTGGGAAGTTTATCTCTTGACCTAAACATGACCCGGGTGAATCACACTGTATTTACCCTCCTGGGAACTGGTAGGTTGATATGGAAATGCTGTGGGATAAGCTCCTGTGACTTCTTCTCAAGACTGCACCCCAGGGTTGCTGAGACAGGGAGGGGATGTCTGGACTCAACCTCAGATTGTGCCCATGTCCAGACCTGACTAGACTGGCTGTCAGTTTCTTTACAGCCATGATTGACACATAAGAAACTGCCATAATATAGAATGAGTGAAACCTTTCCTGTTCCCCTGACACTATCCTGAGGGGTCTTCCATGGGCACCATTTGATGTCTAATGGGGATCAGGGCCGATGGGGCCTAGAATCATGTGGGATAGGACAATCCCTGGGAGTATATTCATCATGACACCTTGAAAGGCAAGAAGTGAATGCAGTTATTTTATGAGCGGGTAGAGATCACTTCCCAACCTGGTAAATACAGAGCCCAGAAAGATGTCCAGAGGCAAAGGCACATCTGTAAATTGAGAATCTATAGTCAGCAATGCAGCAAAATGTCAGAGAACAGCCAAATAGGAAGCAGGTCAAGGAAAGGGGTCTAAGCTTGAGCAAAAAGTTCCTCATAAATTGGCATGATCAGGGAAGTAAGTATCAAATAAGGAGGTGTTTATAAATTACCTACTATATGCTAAGCTATGCTAGGCACTGAATACACAATTACAAAATTGAAAAATTGTAGTATCTGTTCTTAAGGAACTTCTATTCAAAAGTGGGAGATGATATGTATACATATAAAGGGACATAAAAATGTATATATGGGGGTATAACTACATGTTAATATATACATGTATAGAAAACATATACTAAGTTACTTTGTAGGAGAAGGCACTAACTGCTGAGGGGACCAGGAAAGGCCTTCTGCAGAAGGTGGTATATGAATTGAATCTTTTTTTACTTTAATAATATTTAAATTTTTTTCCCAATTACACGTTAAAATGATTTTTACATTTGAGGTTTCTTTTTAAGTTTTGAATTCCAAATTGGTTTTCTCCCTCCTTTTCTTCCCTCCCTCCTCTATGAGATGACAAGAAATCCTATACAGGATATACAATCACATAAAAGATATTCATATTAGTCATTTCGTATAAGAAGACAAAGGAAGGAAGGAAAAAAGAGAAGGGAGAAGGGAAGGAGGGAGGAAGGGAGGAAAAAAGGAAGAAAAGAAGGAAAGGAAGGAGGGAGGAAGAAAAATAATATACTTCAGTCTGCATTCAGATTATCAATTTTTTCTCTTGAGGTACATAGCAAGTTTCATCATGAGTCCTTTGGCACTGTCTTGGATCACTGTCCTGCTGAAAATAGCCAAGTCATTCATAGTTCTTCATCTCGTAATATTGCTACCACAAAATGTTCTCCTGGTTCTGCTCACTTCACTTTGTATCAGTTCATGTAAGTCTTTCCAGATTTTTCTGAAATCATCCTGTTTGTCGTTTTTTATAGCACAATAATATTCCATCACAATCACATTCTGCAGCTTGTTCAGTCATTCCCCAATTGATAGGCATCCCCTAATTGATAGGCGCTCCCCTAATTAATTTCCAATTCTTAGCTACCACAAAAACAGCTGCAATAAATAGGTCCTTTCCTCTTTTTTTGGTCTCTTCAGGAAACAGACCTAGCAGTGGTATTGCTGGATCAAAGGAAATGTACAGTTTTATATCCCTTTGGGCATAGTGTGAACTGAATCTTAAAAGAAACCAGGGATTCCAAAAGGCAATTATGAAGAGGGAGAACATTCCTGGTAGCCATAGCAGGAGGAACAGCAAGGAGACCAATATGGCTGAAGACGAGTGATATATAAAAAAGTCTGAAAAGGGAGTAAGAAGACAAGTTATTTAATTTGTGGTCTTACAGATTTTCCCAGAGCACTAGGAGGCTAAATGACTTGCCCAAGTATGTGTCAGAAATGAGACTTGAACTCAGATCTTGCTTGATTCAAGACCAGCTCTCTATCCTGCAAGTCATGCTAGATAGAGGGAGATAACAGTCCTACTACATTCTTCACTCCATTGGGAATCCAGTTCCAAGTGTCAAATTTAGGCAGAGAACTGAAAACTACATTGTGCTTAAAGGAAAGTTACCAGGACAAGAAACTATGCAATCGTTAGTCATTCAATCAACATTTATTAAGCTCTTACGATGTGAAAGTCACTATGATAGATTCTAGAGATACAAAGATTAAAAAAAATCTCTGACCTTAAGGAATTTGACTTTTACTTTGGGAAATACATATGTACAGATAAGTAAATATAAGATGTACTTTAAAAATACAAAATAATGTCACAGAAGAGCTGTCATATGATTATTAATTGGTGAAAATAGGTATGTCTAGCCTAGGAAAAAGAAGACAGGGTGAGAGGGTAATGATACATATCTTTAAATACATAAAAGGCTGTCAAGTAGAGGAGATGCTGGGCTAATTTTTCTTAGCCTCAGGGGTCAGAACTAGAACCAATGGGTAGAAGTTGGGGAGAGGCAAATTCAAGCTTTATGAGAGGAAAAAGCTTCCTAATAATTAGAGCCATCCAAAAATTGGAATGAGCTCTCTCTGGAGGTAATGAGTTTCCCATTATTATATTTCTTCAAATAGAGCAGATGACTGCTTGCCAGGAATGCTTTATAGAATGTATTCCCGTTAGGTACAGATTGGGCTGGAGGCTCTCTAAGATCTCTTTCAATTATAAGATGTTATCATTCTTTTAAGGTTGAAAGCTAAAGGAATTGTTTTGACTTAGCTTGGTTTGTAATTCAGGCCTGAAGTGAATTCCCAGATCTGTCTCAGTACTACCTTTCAGGATCTTTTCAGTGGTGTTGTCATAGCCCAGACAGCATCATCAGACTGCTCAAGAGCTCTCTACTTCCACTAGAAATATCCTTCAACTTGAAGTCTAAACATAAACACTTTAGAATTATTCTCCCAATTTGTAGCAGCTGTCTACTAAGTAACCATGTGACTTTTACTAGTTATTTAGTTTAAAAGTGAGAAGGTAAAGGACTATCTTACTCATAAAAAAGGTCATGTTTTCAACTAGCTGCGAACAAGCCAGGCACCAAGACCAAGGATATTGGGAGAGAAGAAAAGATGAAAGTCTTGCCCTGAGATCGAAGACTTCTAGAGTTGGAAGACAGCGTAGAAGTTAGTTAGTTCATCCTTCTCATTAGAGAAGGAAATTAAGGCCCAGAAAGGTAAAATTACTTGCCCAAGGTCACTTAGCTAGTAAAAAAGGCAGAAGATATCTCCATGGCTATTTGGTCTAATCCACACACAAAAGGAATACCCATCATAACATGCCTAACCAGTGATTATCCAGCTTCTACTTGAAGAGTCCAAAGGAGGGGAAATCCCCATTCTCTTGAGGTGTACCATTTCACTTGGGGAATAGCTTGAATTCTTAGGAAATTGTTCCTGCCCTGAAGTTTAAATTTACCTCTTCAGCTTCCACACGTTGCTCCTGGTTGGGCCCAGAGAGTCAAAGAGAACAATCTAATCCTTTCTCCATGTGTTAACCTTAAGTACTTGAAGACAGTTATTATGCACACACTGAATAATTATTCTTCTCTAGGTAAGTTTCTTGCCCAGTTTCTTCAATGAATCCTCATAAGATATGGCCCTTCAGCTCCTGAAAGGTTCTGAATGATTTTCACTACATTTAAACATTCCAGCCACCTGTTGCTTGCTATCAATGAACTAGGTTTGGTGCTTTATCAGGGAACATGATTTTCTCTCTAACTGTGGCTCCATCACTTACTAACTTTGTGGCCTCAGGCAAATTACTACCTTGGTGAGTCTCAGTTTCCTGATCTATAAAATTAGAGATATTTTTCTCTTCCCATCTCACAGGACTGCTGAGATGCTCAAATGAGAAAATGGATTTAACGTGGCATTTTATAAATGATAAAGCACTACATTCACGTAAGGGGATTCAGTTATTATTGGAGTAGTTGGGTTACCGTAGATGAAGATAACAGAGATGTTGTATTGTGTAAAAATTAGCAGAAGATCAAGGTGGTCTGTCTTTGAAGGTAAGCAGATGTCTTGATCCAAAAGGGAGTAGATCCAGTTTTTACATATTATAATTGATTGAGACAGCTATTAGAATTTCTAAATTTATAGTCAAGCTCCCCTCTCCAGTTCACACCATTAGCTTTGGCCCTTGGGACCAACACTTACAATAGAGCTTGACTGTTAATGCCATGGTTTGGAGGTGGAGATGGAGGTGGGGGTGGAGTTAATTTTATGCTTCATTTAGCTTTTCTCAATGGGATAGGGGAAGAAGCAGTAATGATTTCTGTTAGAAGCCAATCGAACTTGAAGAGTAACCCTCTTTGGAGATAGTATTTCAATCACCTCCTACAGTTGGGCATCATTCCCTTCTCAGATTTAGGTTTCTCTGGTTGTGTCTAGAAGGGCCACACTGGAGGACCTAGAGAATCAAATGTGGCCTCGAGGCTGCTGCTTCCCTATCCCTGGTCCAGGATCAAAGAAGTAGCATAATCTCTAGCAATCTTGAAGGAAATTTGAAATGCCAGCCCTCCACATGGAAGTAAAGCTAGATCTATCAGGATCTCAAGGTCTGTTTATCAAGACTTTGGTTGCTTGTCTTCATAAAAAAGCTTGATACAGAACAATTTGGAAGCTTATGTTGTCATGAGTATAGAACCTTCCCTATCTCTGAAGATGTGAATTTCGTGACCTGGAAGACAGTTTTTAAAATTGCCCTGATTGTAACTAGCATGGGATGAATAAGGCTTTGCCTCAGTGTCAACCTCAAGGTAGGGCATTTCCTCTCAAAGGTAGAATGCTTCTTCTTCACAAGGACAAACAACCCTGTGCTCTTCTAGAAATACAACTGCACAAACAGACTCTTTGGAAGGTGAATTCCCCCTCCTAGCAAAACTACACTAACTATACCAATCTATGACTGTCCTCTGAGCTGCAATATCCTGTCCCAACTCCAGTGAACCATCATTTCTACCGTTTCAGTCCTCACCTCTTAGAACACACAACTGAATTTTTCCAGGAATAATTTTGGTGAGCTAGGGCTCCAGATTGCATGTTACTGTTCACACTTTCATTCATTCATTCAACATCTACTTTTTTATTTTCCTATATGTAAGGAACTGTGCTAAATGATGAGAACACAAAGTAATGGTAACTCCTATTTCCATAGCTCTTATGAGGCACTTTCCTCACTATGACCTTATGAGATACATGATGCAAATATTATCATATCTATTTCACAGATAGAGAAGCAGAGGCTCAGAGAGGTTACATAGCTTGTGCATTCATGCAACTAGCAAGTACTCAAGCTAAGATTTACACCCAAGGTCCCTCACTGCAAGTGCAGTACTTTTCTGAGTCCTTATCTTTAATAATAATAATGACATCTAGCACTTATCTAGCATTTTATGTTTTGCAAAGCACTTTACATCTTATCCCATTGGGTTCCTGCAATAATCCTGTGAGGTAGATGCTTGTTCTTATCCCCATTTTGTTGATGATGAAACTGAGACTTATAGAGGTTTGTGACTTTCCTGTGAACACTCAGCTAGTAAGTATCTGAAGTAGAATTTGAACCCAGGTCTTCCTGACTCCAAGGCCAGCTCTCTACTGCATAATTTAGTTGCCTCCTAAGTTATAATCAAATCTTATTTCACTAGTTCAAAAATCTGTAATTTGTCTTTAGAGCCTATGTTCCTTCCATCAATGTGAACTGCATATCCTCTAGGACTTAGCAGATGATTTTTGAGAATTGCTGTAGCTTAAAAAGTTTGCCCTGCAGCCAAGCAGGTGATGAGTTTCTCTGAACTTAGCCAAATTTGGTCTCAAACAAAAGAGAAAACATTATAGCATTGAGCTGGATGGAGAGTTAAATCATAGGCCCAGAGAACCCTTGTTGCGAATTCTCTGAATTACACTCACTCTAAGTTCTAAAGATTTGTCCACTCTTCTCCCTCAGTTCTGTAGCTTAAGAAACATTTGCTAAGTGCTTACTATGTGCTAGATCCATTGTAACTATAGACAGATGCAATTGAGCAGAGTGGACAGATCCTTGGTCCAAGAGACAGGACACTCGGTTCTGGTCCCAGTTTTGTCATTTACTAGCTTGAGACCTTGGCAAGTGATTCCACTATGCTGAGTCTCAGTGTGCTCATCTTTAGAATGGGGCTTATAATAATAACTGCCCTGATCACCTCATAGTACTGTTATCAGGGCTAACATTTTGTAAATGATACAATACAATACAATTTGAAGATATTACTTGTATTACTAATGAAATTGCCTCTGACCTTAATAACTCACCTCCAGGAGGCAATAAAGAAGACACATGCTATAGTGAGTAGAGCGGTGGCTTCCAGGGCAAGAAGACCTAGGTTCACGTCCCTCCTCAGACACTTGCTAGCTGGGTGACCTCGGGCATATCACTGAACCCGTCTGGTCCTGAGTTTCCTCATCTGTAAAATGAAAGGGTTGAACTCAATGATCTCATAGGTCACTTCCATAAATCTATAATCCCACCTCTAATATTGACAAGTTGTACATGAGAATGGGAAACTGTCTGACTACAAATTATAGATAGGCTGTGATCTGAGTCCATGAAGGGAGTGCCCGTATGTCTTTAAGATATAATGGAGAAAATATGCAAATAAATACTCAAATATGAAACTATACCTTGTTTCTTAATTTACTGCTCTCCTCACCCCCAAAGAGGCTTATAGACCTGGGATTCAGACCACGTGGTTGGCAAGGAGAAGGTTCCTACTCATGACTCCAGAAAAAACCTTGTGTGGGCTCTATTCATTCTTTGTAGATAGGCCTAAAATACCCAGGTTGGTTTTCAAATTAAAGAGGTTTGGCAATCTGTACTAAGGTTAATACTTGTTCTTTTAAAATTTTAGACTTTTACTCAAGACACCATGGCAGAATCCAATCAATCAATCAATTAATCAATTGACTTAATCACTATAATAAGAAATTTCTATGTACCAGGCACTATGTTACAATTCAGGGTTACAAAGAAAAATATATCATAAGATTCATATGCTATGAGTTCAAATTTGAAGTCAGATATTTACTAGCTGTGTGACCCTGGGCAAGTCACTTAAGGTCTGTACCTCAGTTTGCTAAGTAAGCAAAGGAATATTCCACTTTGCATCTGCTGCCCTGGCCGGTTTCACTTCCACAGAGTTAGATGCTCCCAGGATAAGCTCATCAATTCTAAACTCACTACCAAGTTGCTAATTCAAGCAAGTCCACATCCATCAGCCTTCTCTCCCCTCTGACTGGAGAGCTGGGGAGCAGAGTGCCAAACTACTCCCAAGGTCTTCCTTTAAAGAGGCAGAAACTGGACTCAGATCACTCCATCTTACATCTGCTGCCCTGACTGGTTTCCACTCCAGGGAACAAGATAATCTCACACAGAGAATACCCCTGATCTATCCTCTTCATCCTGCTTTCCTAGCTCTTTTCGTCTCTTTTCTCACCTTTCAGATTGTAAGATCATTGAGGGCAGGGACTTGGCTTTATTAATTGTATCTTCAGAGTTTACTCTTACTCAGTGTAGTGTCTGACAATAAATGTTTATTAGACTGGATGTAAGCAAAAGAGCCCTAGACTGAAAGAGTGAAACAGAAGCAGATCTAAAACCCTGGATTCCCAACTGTGTGATCTTAAAAGAGACCCTTTTCTGGGCCTCACTGAGTTTTGTCCAACTCTTCATGACCTCGTGGACCTCTGGCCATGGAGTTTCTTGACCAAGATATCAGAGTGGTTTGCCGTTTCCTTCATCAGTGGCAAATAAAGGTTAAGTGACTTGCACAAAGCCTCAGAGCTAGGAAATTTCTGAGACTAGATTTGAACTCAGGTGTTCCTACTCCAAGCCCAGCACTCTATCCACTGTACCACCCTGGGCCTCAATTTATTGACCTGTAAAATAAGAGTACTGAATTTCATTTATATATATATATATATATATATATATATATATATATATATATATATGTACATATATATATACACACACATATATACACACACACATATACACACACATACATATACATATGTATACGTGTGTGTGTATACATATATGCATCTATTTACAAATACATGTACCTATATGTGCATGTATGTTTACATGTGTGTATATATTTTTATATATTTTAAAATCTCATTTTAATAGTCTATGTTCTAAGATCCCTTCCAGTGCTGATATGTGACACTAGTGCTTTGCACATAGTAGGTATTTAATGAACGTTTGTGCATTTGAATTGTCACATGCAGTAACACACCACACAAGGACAAACTATATTCTGTGTTGATTTCAAAAGCTATTTATTCATACGAAGTTTTAAAAGTTGAATGGCCATTTCATTTTTATTTTAAAGATTCTAATCATTCTGAACAATGTTGAACTAAAGCCCCCAGTCTGTCATCAGAACCCTTTCAGTCCCCTGACATTTAATTACCGATGACACTATAACACAGAAATGCTAATTCCTGCTGCCAGGCCCTCAGTGCTCCACATGACTCACACACTCCCTGTTGGTTCTGTGTCATGAATAGAAACCTTAGGTTCACTCACAGTCATCATTGGTGGTCACAGAAGGAACATTTACTTGCAAGTAAACAAAAGACTGGCCAGTGTGGAGGTGGTTTTTGAGTCACAGTGTCCAGAGTCATAGATCAATACAAGATTAAAACTGAAAGAGATCTTAGAGAATATACAATATGGTAGGGAAATGTAGCCATGGTAGAGATTCTGGGGTAGATGTGATTCACTATACTTAGTTCAAATAGAAATCATAATAGAGAAATACCAAAACATAGAAGAAATGCTTATCTTCTTAAGTTTAAGCTTTCAGGTCTTAAAAGAAATAAGATCCTCCGTGGGAATGGAGGATAGAAAGTAGAGGAAGTAGCTTGTAGCACAGTAGATAAAATTCTGGGACTGGAGCCAGAAAAACCTGAATTCAAATCCAGCTTTAGACAGTTACTAACTGCGGAACCCAAGGCAAGTCGTTTGACTTGTTTTCCTCAGTTTCCTTTACTGTGAAATGGGAATAATGATAGTACTTGTCTTACAAGGTTGTTGTGAAGATCAAATGAGATAATATTTATAAAAATGTTTAACACAGTACCTGGAACATAATAGATACTTTATGAATGCTCATACCCTTCTTTTTCCCATCCCCTAGAGAAGAGTAAAGGAGAAGAGAAGAGGAGGATAAGGACAACATTTGATTTATCATGGATATGTACAGTAATAAACTTATTTTCTGAGAGGCTGCTTAGTATCCTGGATGGAGTACCAGACTTGAAATCAGAACGAAGCTAGTTTCAAATCTCTCATTTGATCCTTACTAGCTATGGGACCCTGGGCAAGTTACTCAATTTTTCTAATCCTCATTTTTCTCATTTGTAAAACGGGTACAATAATAGTAACTGTAATGCCTAACTCACAAGGTTGTTGTGAGACTCAGTGATCTTTAAGATGTCAGTTACATAATTTGCATTTCTATAGGACTCTCCAGCACTTTTCTAACAACCCTCTATGATAGAAAGTGTAACTTCTATTACCACCATCATACAGATGACAAAATTCAAACTCAAAGAACCTAAGTCAAATCAATATTTCCAAGACAAAACTCATGATCTTGTCTTCAAAACCCATCCCTATTCTAAACTTGCTAATTACTCTCAAGGGGGTCCTTTCCTTCCAGTAAGCCAGGCCCACCAGTTTGGAGTCCTCCTCAACTCCTCACTCCCTACTCCCCCCCTGCCAATCAGTTGTGAAATCTTGTAATTTCCATCTCCACAGTATCTCTTCCACTCTCATTCAAGCTCTCATCACATCTCACCTGGACCACTGAAATAATCCTCTACTTCCTTTCCCAGACTCAAGTCATTCCCCATTCTAGCCCATACTCCACATATTAGACAAAGTGATTTTCCCAAAGTTCAGGTCCCATTGTACTCTACCAATTAATTATATTGCCTTTCAGATCAAATGTAAACTTTATCAGGAATTTAAAGAACTGTATAACCTTACCCTTTCCTACGTTCCCAGTCATCTTACACATTTCATCCCATCATGCCGTCTACAGTAGAGCCATATAAGCCTACCTGTTGGTCTACACAATGCTCATCTCCCATCTCCACGGATTTGAGCTGGCTGTCTTTCATAGCTGTATGACCCTGGGGAAGTCACTGAACCTCAGTTTCTTCAGCTGTGAAATGGGGATGATAATAGCACCTAGCTCACAAGGTTGATGTGAGGACCAAATGGGATAATATACGTAAAAGTGCTCCACACAGTCTATGGTACATTTTTTTGTTTGTTCAGTCATTTTTAAGTTGTGTCTGACTCCTCATGACCCCATTTTGGGATTTTCTTGGCAAAGAGGCTAGAGTTGCTTGACATTTAGGTACTATATGAATGCTCATTGCTTTCCCTTTCCCTTCCCCAGAGGAGAGGAAAGGAGGAAAGGAGAATAAGATGAAGACAAAATTGAGAGCTGAACTGCTCTGTGTTCACCTCTGACTGAGAATTCTTTGTTTTCTTCAAGATTCATCTGAAGCACCACCTTTTGCATAGTAGTGCAAACGAGATCATATTTGTAAAGCATTTAGCACAATACCTGGCACATAATAGGTCTTTAATAAATTCCTCTTCTTTTCCCTTCCTTTTCCTTCTAAGGTTACCTTGTATTTACTTTTTATGTACGGTGTATATATCTGTATTTGTACATGTTGTCAACCCTTTCAGAATTCATAGGTTTCTGAAAGCAGAGTCTACGTTTTTTTCTCTCTACATCCCTAGTTCCTGACTCATAGTAGGAGCTTACTAAATGCTTGTTGATCATCAGTTGATCAAAGTCATTTGTAGCATTTTGTTCTTTAAATGAGAGACTCTAGGAGAGAGCCCCATTATCCTCATGATGTGGAATCTAGGTTCATCACACATTTCAGACCTTATCTAGGGATCATAGAACCTGTCATATTGAGGAAAGCTGGAGAGTACCTACAACACATATCATGGAAATAAATAGCTCAATCAAGTGTCTGGACTTTGCTGATAGTAGTATGCTGTGGGCTTTAAGACAGAACTTAGTTAAGCTCTCTGTGTTAAACAAGAAGATGCATAAAAGTTGTCCTAAGTCAACTGAGTGTTTGCTGGGCCTAAATTCAAATCTGAACATAAAAGACTTAGCAATGCAGTTTAGATTCATGGAGGCAGTAAATATAGTTTCGAAGATCTCTCAGAGGAATGAGGCAATTCTTCCCCAGGTGCAGAAAGTAGGTCTAGATTTATCTATACTCCCTTTTCAGAACAGCTACTCTGTTCTCAACATTCAGGATCCTAAAGCTAAAAGTGGATAAAGACAAAATGGTGGCCACATCTGGTATAAAGAAAGCTGTATTTGATTTGACCATGTAAACATCTGGGAAGAAACTAAAAAGCTAGTCAATGGAGGACCTAGTAAACCAGTTAGAAGACAGAAAATTATATAATTAAATATTCCAAGAAGGCAATAGAGATGAAGCAGGCTCCATGTAAGCAGAACAAAAGTGAAGATTTAGAATAGGATTATGAAGAGTGGGAAAGAAAAATTTTAGAAAATTCTACAAAAGCACAAAAGAAATGGTTTCAGCTTTTGAACTGTCTCTTACCCCGTCTTAGTTAAGCAAAGCTTGACCCTTCCATCTCCAATGAGCTTTGATAAGTTATAGAGCATTTTGCTTATATTCCTGAGCAAGGATTTTAAGAGCACTGTTTTAATATGTTTGGGATCCTTTTTCCTAGGCAATACCAAAAGTGTCATGTCAAGGAAAACTGTTTCACCCCCACCCTGAGTCCTAGTACTTTGGTGAGTAACATGTCTAAGGCAGGGGGGAGTGGCTCCTAACATTGGAAGCAAGCTTGTCAGAATCAACCTTGAAATTCTTTTGCATAGCATACATTCTCCTCGCCTATCAGGCAAGCACTAGGCAAAGACTTCCAAAGGAGTCTAAGGACACTTAGAACTCTAGTTTGAATATACTTTCCATAATTAATCATTCATTAGTCATTTGAAAGCAGTAAAGATGGGTTTTTTTAAAATTCTATTTGATATCTGCTTTTAAATGTTTTTGCAGCCTTATAGGATTTTTTAGTTGAAGTGAAATACTGTGCAGTCTTAAGATAATAAATTTGATTTCTATAAAAAAGAAAAACAAAATGATTTCTTCAGTGTCACAAAGCTAATCAAGCATCAGAACTGAGATTTTAACCCAAGTCCTGTATTTATTCTACATTGAAAACTTGCATCAAAGTTTCTAACACGTCAATCTTTTTTCCTTATCATTGCTGGAATAGAGTCAGGAGGACCAGTGAGGACTAGATCAGACCTTCAAGACCAGTCCTCTCATTTTATAAATGAGATCTAGAAAGGGCCAGTCCTGGTGCAACATCACGCAGTAATTTAATGGCACTAGAATGCCTTAGGACTAGACTCCTAGTCTGTTGACTCCCAGGCCAGTGCTCTTCCTAATGTATAAAACATAAGTTTTCCCACATTAAGAATTCACATATCTTCTGGATCTGTTTACAAATACAGTAACTTGTCAATTATCAGCTGTCAAGTGTAAAGAACCCTCAACCATCTGGAACAGTGGGGAACCTTCAAGTCAATGAAAAATGTTAGGAAGACGAGTAAAAATTAAGATCCATTCAACAAACATAAACTAAAGGATCTAATCTGTGCAAACCCCCATGTTGAGGCAGGAGCAAGGAGGGAATGTAACATTTAGACAAAATAGCCCCTTCTCTCCTGGATCTTACAGTCTAACAATGGAATAAGACACCAACACAGATATCTATAATATATAACATTACAGAATAAGTGCTTTTTGAGAGCTCTACAAAGTACTATATTGTAAGATCTGAGATGGAAAGTTGTTGCTCTCTGGATGGGCTGGTTCAAGGAACCAGCTTTGTAGAGGAGGTGACATTTGACTTTGGTGATAGAAGGAGGACTTCCTAGGTAAAGGGGAGAAGATAGGCTATTCTAGGATGGAGGACAGTGAAAACTGAGGCAGAGAAATATGAAAGCTCATGGGTGTTTAGAGAAAAGGTGATGGAGAGGCACAGAGGGAGAAATGATAGCATTCTGGGAGGGTAGTGGGCTAAGATCAATCTATCTGACATTTAGCACAGTAGGCCTGCTACATAGCAGATGCTTGATAAATACTAGCTGATTGACTGACTGACCCTATCAGTAAGTATTTATTAAGCATATACTACTTGCCCAATACTATGTATGTACTCACTGGGGAAACAAAGACAGATGTGAAACAGTCCCTGACCTCAGAGAGTTTACATTTTAACAAGAGAGATGAATGATATGTACGTGTATGTGTATATTTGTATATATAGATAGACATACATAGTATATAAAATATATAGATATATAGTATATAGAATATATACATATATAGTACATAGAATATAGTTATATGTAGTATGTAGAACATATAGCTATATAGAATATATAGTATATATATATATAATAGAAAATGGATACAAGGTGAGTTTTAGTTGAGTCTTGCAGAGATAAGGCTATAAAAGTAGAGTGATTCCAGGAGACCCTGAATGCCTGAGAGAATAGTCTGAACTTGGCAAGCAATCGGGAGCCAATGAATATTGCAATAATAATAACAACAGCTTACTATTCCAGGTATTATGTTAAGCACTTTGTAATTCTGATCTCATTTGATCTTCCCAACAATTCTGAGAAGTAGGTGCTCTTATTGTCTTCATTTTACAGAAGAGGAAACGGAGGCAAGCGGTGGTTAAATAAGTTGCCCAGAGTCACACAGCTAGGAAGTATCTGATGCTGGATGGGAACACAGGTATCCCTGACTGTTGAGCCAGGCTCCATCCACTGCACCACCTGGTTGCCACAGGGGTGATATGACCAAGTTGATACATTTTCCTAGAGGTGCCATAAGGAATGGATTGGAGAGATAGTAGAATGGAGGCAGACAGGTTGTTGCAAGGAGAATGAAGGGGAGGTGGGAAGAATGAAGGCTCATACGAGGGTGGTAAATATGGGAATAGAGAAGTGGGGATGGAGGTAAGAGGTACAAGTGAAAGTAAGTCTATTGCAGAGGTGAAAAAATTTCCCTGATGAAAATAGCCCCCAAAGCTAAAGTGGATCCTGTGTGATACAATGGGCTTGGTTGTTCCAATAGTTGGAAGGAAAGGAGAACTGCTGTCAGCTGGGGCTAGCTACTGAAGCCCAGCCTGATGATCCCAGTGCCAAAAAGGGGAAGATGGGGCAGGAGAGAGAGAGAGAGTGAGAGTGTGAGAGAGACAGACAGACAGAGAGAGACAGAGAGAGACAGAGACAGAGAGACAGAGAGAGTGAGAGAGACAGAGAGAGACAAACAGAGATAGACAGAGACAGAGAGAATCAGAGAGAGAGACAGAGAGAGAGAAAGAGAGAGATTGAAAGAGAGAGAGAAGAAAGAAAAAGGAAGCAGGGGCAGGGAAAGCAAATAGACGGTAAGGGGGATAAGCTAGCAATGTCAGAGAGGATGAGTTTTAACAGAAGTAGAGAACAGCAGGCCTGCTGGCAGAGGGAAACACAGACAGATACCAAAAAGGTGAGAGGGGAAACCGATTAATTAATGCCTGTTGACTGATTCATTGAAATAGCTCAGTAGCCTGAAGGAGAAAGGAAAAATAAATCCTAGCACATCTCCACAGCCCCCGAGGACCCCACTGCATTCCAGTGCCAGTCAAAGAATCTTGGAGGATGGAGAGATCTCAGAGATGATTAAGGCCAACCCCTCTCAAAGTAGGCAGATCCCTTCTACAGCATCTCGGAGAGGTGCTCATACTACTTTTGCTTGAACACTTCCAGGACGACAACAAAGCAGAAGACAACCTGATGAGATAGTCTGCCTCATTCTTGAATGGTTCTATTTTTTAAGAAGTTCTGTGTAGTGGAAGGGGTTCTGTTGGAGTTAGGAGTTAGGAGACCTGAGTTTAGATCCTGACCCTGACACTGAACTGTATGACCATGGACAGCTCACTTCATCTCTCTGAAACTTTGTTTCTTCATCTGCAGAATGGGAATAATTCTTATACTGCTCATATGACATGGTTACTATGAGAAAACTGCTTCATAAACCTTAAAGTGGTTTTTATTATAGTTATTATTTCTTATATTGAACCCAAATTTGCCTTCTGGTAATTTCCACTCTTTGAGGCACAATCAGAAATGTCAGCAATTGAACAGAGCTAGAAACAAAGAGATCAAGAAAAAATCAAATTTTATTCATTATAGTTAAAGAGGGAGCTCTGTGTAGTGAGGAGAAAGAGACAGACAGGGAGAATCTTAAAGTCAGGGAGATCTGGGTTCAAGTGTGACTTCTGACATTAATAAATGTTGAATAACTGGCAGTGTGGCTCAGGCAACTCTTTAAGACTATAAATTCCAGAGAGGGTGCCAACCTGAATTGGTAGAGGGATTTTTCTCACATGAGAGTCCCTAATATCAAAGAAAGAACAGATCCACTTTCATTCCTGTACACTGTTTACCAAGTCAGGGAACTACATTACACATTTTTACAAGACTTTCAATCTTCCCCTTTCTCCTCACCCCAAAGTTCACATCCTAAAATGAAAAAAGTTTTATTACTTAAAGAGTTAAGTTCAGTGATCAGGGAGCATCTGTTTATCCTTCCTGGGAGGTGCTGGATAACTAAAGTATCGACCCACCTTTCGATTTCTTATAAATTTTTTTTCCAAACAAACAAGTTTAAAAGAGCTGGTTTATAACCCAGCCCCACTTCCATCCCCAGTAAAATGTTTATAGCTCCCATTTCTCTAGAACTTTTTTACAGAGTATTTTCCTTATAATAATCCTGTGAGGAAGCTGGCACAAATGGGAAGACCCTCATTTTACAAATGAGAAAAGTGAGGCTCAGAGTTGAAGATGTTTGTCTCAAGAGAGAGTAAGCGATGGGGCTATGATACAAACATAGATCTCCTGCTCCCAAAGCCCTTCTCCTTCATAATCAACGGCTCCTCAGTTCAAGAAATGAAGAGAATCTGTTGCTCCCTGCTTCTTCTAGCTAAATAGGTTTGTAAATCTCCTCCTGGGCTCCTGTGACATTTTCTGGATTGTATCAACAGGTCTCTAGGAGCAAATAACCCACCAGAACAGAGGTTCTTAACCTTGTTAGTGTCATGGACCCCTTTAGCAGTCTGGTGAAGCCTACGAACCTCTTCTCAGAATAATGGTTTTTAATACATAAAATACATAGGATTACAAAGGAAACCAACTATTTCGAAATACAGTTATCATATTTTTTTTTTATTTATTGACCCCAGGTTAAGAAGCCCTGCCCCAGAAAGGTATCCCCTTAGCTACAGAGGTGACCAGGTTGTAGGCACAGAGATTTCCTGGGGACTTCTAATTGTTAAAGTTCTTGTTTGGTCCATCAAAGCTCCCCCTGAATCCTTTATCTTGGTCAATAAGAGCCAACTCAGGACTCAAATAATCCATTGATATTTCTGTGCTGGGTCTCAGTCTTAGAAGATGGAAAGCCTCCCCCCAATCACCTCCACCCTAATTAAATAAACCAAAAATTTCTCCAGGACTATAAGCTTGGCAAATGCTGGGATTTAGGTTTCAATCCTGGAAGCATTCTCCACAGCCAAACAAAGCTGACCCCAACATCCAGTTCTCTATCCCAGCCCAATCACTAGCCAGAGTTTGACTGTGGGAAGAGTAGAGAAGCTTCTTATGGTCTGGTGCCCAGTGGAAAGAACAAATAATAGACATTTTTAAAGGAATCAGGTGGGGGAAAGGGAGATGGGACTCAGAAAGGCAGATTTTCTGGTTAGGTAAGAACCGAGCAACACTGACTTTTAGCACCAACCATTGCTGAGCAGGATCTGCTGGAGGCCTCCGTCTCCATGGATACAGCCCCAGCCCTTCACTGATGTTCCTTTCCATTTTCTTTGCCTTATTGACAGCATGAGGGGGTATGTTGTAAAATGTTCCTTATTATGCTGCTCATATTTCCCTTTTTCTTTGTTTCTGTCTCTGTTTCTGCCTGTCTGTTTCTCCCTATTTATCTCTCTCTCTTTGTCTGTCTCTGTGTCTGTATCTCTCTGTCTCTGTCTGTCTCTGTCTCTGTCTGTCTCTGTCTCTGTCTCTGTCTCTGTCTCTCTCTCTCTCTCTGTCTCTCTCTCTCTCTCTCTCTCTCTCTCTCTCTCTCTCTCTCTCTCTCTGTCTCTCCCCCCCTCCTACCCCCTCAAAGGGGAAGGAAGTGTAATCCTACTGGGAAGAGAGATTCGCCAATATAGAACTGAGGATCATTTCCTTGATTCTCTCTCCTTTCTTCTCTTCCCTTCAACCTCAAATCTGGAGGAAGGTGGAGAGAAAACACAGACGTTTCAAGATCAAAGGTTGGCTTGAAAATCCCCACCCCCACCACCAGAGAGTTTCTGTAACTCTCTAATGAAACCCTTGTTCATGTTGAGGCTGACGTTGTCGGGAAGACCTGCCACTGTGAGAATTCCAAACTGAGCCTCAGTCCCTGAAGGTGACAACACATGGGCATGTTGGGATCTGTCCGAGAAGGTACTTCTAGTTCCTGACACTTTTTATTCCAATGATTCCTTGATTTTTTATCTTTTATGTTATTATTATTATTTTTTAACACAGAATTGCTTATTAGAGCACTGGACTTAGAAGTAAGAGACTATATCTTTGGATCTTTGAGCTGACAACGACTTAATGCTTCCAGTTAGTCCTTTCATTCTCTCAGCCTGGATTTCCTCACGTGTAAAATAATGCTTGCCTTTTACAAAAGAAAATACCATTTTATTTTATAAATTCTATCATTTTCCTGTACTAAGGATGCTCCTGGTGAAGCACTTGCTCTACCAATGCAAATAGGTGCCTTCACTGCCCTTTAGAGACTTACAAATTTGCTTGGGGCAATGAGAGTTGAAGTGACTTGTCCAGGGTCACACAGCCGGAATATGTCAGATGAAGGACTCCAACCCAGGTCTTCTAGATGCAGAGGCCTCTCACTATCTACTATAAATGTTTATGGTGGAAGTGCTACAGAAATGTGAGCTACTCCTAGCAACCAGTAAGTTTCTATTGGGCATAGGGAAAGGTATGAGCCCCTTCAGTCTTCAGAAATCTGGCAAAGGGATCTCACATCTCTTTCTTGTTAAGTCACAAACTATGGGAGACAGTCCTGGAATGCCGGTTCAGACCAGAAAATATGTGCATCAGGGAAGGTAGATGGCAATTTCTTTTCTGAGCAAAGGAGAACCTCATGTAAGCCTTTCTAAGAGACTTAGAAATTAGATTTAGAGTCAGACAAAGGTTTGAAACTGTGCTTTGCCACTTACTACTCACAGGACCTTGGGCAAGTCATTTCCCTTCCCTCAGTTTCCTCATCTGCAAAATGAAGGAATTGTATTAATGGATAGAGCACTCAACCTGGAGTTCATCTAGCCTCAGATAATTATTAGCTGTGTGACCCTGGCAAATCGCTTAACCTCTATTTGCCTCAGTTTCCTCAACTGTAAAACGAGAGTGATAATAGCACCTACCTCAAAGAGTTGTTATGAAGTTCAGTGTTATATATAACAAGTATCTGGCACCTTGCCTGGCACACAGTGGGTGCTTATGAATGTTTATTTATTCCTTTCTTTTCCACCCTCATTAGAATGTGGTTGGATTACCTTTCAACTACGAACCTGTGACCCCATGAGAACCTCCATTTTGATTGTCTTGCCGAAAGCACATTTCTTTATTGGAAAGTTGCTATTGCAGGATGTACAGCAGAGATGCCAAAAGCACTTTCTGCTGAACTACAATTTTCCCACAAATTGATTTACCCCTTAGCAGCCTTTGACAGCCAAAACGGAGCTGGGGAGAGTGTTACTGGCAGGCAGTTGCTATCAAAAACCCAGAGAGCGGCAACCACCCCTGCACTGCCTGCTCCAAACTTCACTCTCTGGGAGAGGCAGCTTGCCAGATTCAAAGGAATAGGAGCGCTTTTTATTAGCCTAGAATCGAAGCCATGAAAACTCGGGCCTTCAACTGCAGTCTGTTGGACTTGGCACTGAGAATGTGTCTATGTAGGCTAACATTGAGAGGCACAGCGAAAAATTGAGTGTATTTATCTGGGGATGTCCAAATACCTGAATATTTGATGGATCCTTTTTTTTTCCAGGCTTTATCTCAGCGTTTGGCATCTGGAGGATACAGGCACACTCTGTCTGGGACTGAAAACCAGATGCTTGTCTGTGCCTGTACAATGCCTCATACATTGAGGCCCTTGGTCTCCAACAATAACAACAATGCCCCTACTGCCTGAGCCAACAAAGGGAGGGAAAGGTACTGCTTGGGCTGCTGTTATGAATGGGGAAGTACAAGCTCTGTGAAATGTGCCCTCTCTCCTAGCCTAGAAAATGTACCCCAAAAGGTTCCCTAAACCATGGCACTTCGGGGGCATGGTTTCACCATCTGCTTTCCTTAGCCTGGTATAATTACACGGCTACAGGGTACAGTGAAAAGCATGCTGGATTTGGAAACGGAGGACAGGGGTTCAAATTCCAGTTCTGACACTTTATCGCCAGTGTGACCTCAGGCAATTCACTCCCACAGCCTTGGTTTCCTCATCTACAAAATGAAGGGGTTGGACTAAGGTCCAACCCAGATGGAGATTTATGATTCTATGGTCCTGTGATGATATTGTGATTTATAAAATGGGCTGATTAAATGTGTTGGGAATACTGGAAACCTTATCATAAAGGAAACTGGGGATGCTTAGCCTGGATAGGGTAAGAAAGGAGAGGAGAGGGCAGAGGCATTGTAACTATCTTCAGGTACTTAAAGAATTATATCAGGTGGGAGATAGATTAGATAGAATTTATTTGTCCATATTAAGCAGAGCTAGGAGCAATGGGTGGATGAGACAGAGCCATTTGTTCATACAAAGAACACTTTCTAATAAATAGACCCATCCCTGAGTAGAATAGTCTGCCATGAAAGGTGCTGTGTTCCCCCACAATGGAGACTGTTCTTCTAAACATTTATTTATTTATTCTTAGTTTTCAACATTCACTTTCACAAGATTTTGAGTATCAAATTTTCTCCCCATCTCTCCCTGCTGCCCACCCCAAGACAGCATGAATTCTGATTACCACTTCCCCCCAATATGCCTTCCCTTCTATCACAACGCTCCCTTCTCTTATCCCCATCCCCTCTGTTTTCCTGTAGGGGAAGATAGATTTCTATACCCCACCTGCAACGAAAATCTTAAAAAGGAGGGTGGATGACCACCTTGTGAAGATGCAACAGAAGGAATTCATGTCCAGGAATGAGATGATTTGGACCATATCACTGCTAAGGATTCTTCCAACTCTTGGGACACTGGAAGTTTATGAAACACCCTCCATATGGATAATGACATCAAGGTACAGGGAGGTAGTAACCTGTCCAAGGCCAAATGGTAGAGGAGACATGAGAATTCACGTCTCCCGACCCCCAATATCAGATCCTTATTGGATTCAATGTTATTTGTATATTATTCTTCACTCTTCTCTCATTATTGGAAGCTTCTTGGGATCAAGGACTTTGTCCATTTTATATCTTCATCTTATATAACACAGTGCATTGTATATAGTTTGCTATTTATGTATTTTTAAAGAACCTGTGATTTTTTTGACATAAATTATCAGTGAGGAAACTCTACCCGATACACATGGGCAGTCACACTTCAACATCTATCATTTCAGAGAGATTTCTGGGGCACTGAGAGGTTAAGACAATTGGCCAGCATCACAGTTACTGTTCTCTTAGAAAGCTCTGATCCATCAGCCTCTACTGATTGTGCATCTAATCCATGTAAATCCTTCCTATTTGCTATAAAGAACACAAGAAGTATAAAATATCTCAGGCTCTACCTTCAGAGAATTTACAACTGAAATGCTGAGATGATATGAAAACAGGGAACAAACAAATAATAGAAGGCAGAGCCCATATGATCACAGAACTGGATGGGACCTCAGTAGTCATCTAACCCAACTTCTTTTTGAATGAGAATACTGTCTATGACATCCACCTTTTGCTTGAAGATCCCTCATTAGGGATATCCCACTACCTATCAAGGCAACCCATTCTACTTTCAAACAGGATTAGTTATTAGGAAGTTTGCTTGTTCTCTTTACCTTGTGCTTAAATCTGCCTCTCTGAAACTTCTAGCTAATCTACTAGTTGTGAAAGTTTTCCAATGTCTGTGGCTGTTGGATGGGAGTAGGGATGGGGAAGGAGGTTATGATTGTCCTTTTCTCCACCCTAACTCTTCCCCCGCATACTAGGGGACTTCAATGAACATATCAATACTCCCTCAAGCACTTTAATTTTCTAGTTCCTCACTCCACTCATTTCTCATGACTGACTCTTCCACCCCGGTTCAGTTAGAGGCAGAAATGTTCATAGCCTTGATCTTGTCTTGACCCACACATATTCTACTTATATGGTCATGAGCTCTGAAATTCCCTTATATGTCATAAACTTTTATCACTTCACCTATCCCTCTGCCTTACAATCCCTACTCTTGCATTTCATCATCATTATGACCTCCACTTCCACTCCTTAGTTCTTTCCCAGGTCATGGTTCCTGCCAATTGCCTCCACCCTCCTTCCTTCCTCATCCTCATCCCTTAATGAACTAGTTCATCTCTACACTGTCCTCTCCACTGCAGTCTTTGGCTCTTTATGTTTCACTGATCATGCCTTGCCAAACCTTAGCCTTGAATTACTCACCCCTTTATGAACTTTTGCTTTTATTCTAGTGCTGCTGAACTAAGCCAGAGAAACATGAAGCTATGCTGACTAGGGTCACTACATTTGTATGTTAGAATCTTATCTGGGCCATCACTACAGAAAAGTCATCTTTTTGTATGTCCCTAATTGGGTCACTATCCCACCTGACATAGAAGTTATTCTAAACATCTTCATCCCACCTCAAGCCTCCCATCACTCCCCCCCATCCTCTCATTTGTGTGCTTTGCCTCATACTTCATACACACACACACACACACACACACACACACACACACACACATTTGAGACCATTCACAAAGAGCTCCCTCTCTTCCCCTCCTTATCTCATATCACTCAGATATCTTACTCTACTACCTCCTTCACTCTTGTCACACAAAGAGGTGGCCCTTCTCCTTGCCAAGGCAAACTTGTCATTGTGTGCCTTTGATCCCATTCTATCCCACTTTCTCAACAGTTTGACCCCTCTGTCATCTTTACTCTTTCACTAATCTTCAGTCTCTCCCTATCTTCTGGCTACTTCTCTACTGCCTATAAACATGTCCCTATTTCCTCCATTCTGAGTGAAAAAAACTTCAGCTGTCCCTACTAGTTATCCTCCTATCTCTTTCCTCTCTTTCTTGACCACACTCCTTGAGAAAGTATTTATAATCAATGTTTCCATTTTTTCTCCTCTCACTTTTTCCTAAACTCTCTGCAATCTGGCTTTCAACATCTTCATTTAACTGAAGCTGCTCTATCCCAAGTTACCAGTGATCTCTTAATCACCAAATCCAATGGGGTTTTCTCAGTCTTCATCCTTCTTGACCTCTCTGCAGCCTTTGACATTGATGATCTCTCTTTTCTCTTAACTATTAATTTTTCAAAGCACTGCTCTTTCCTGGTCCTTCTACATGACTTATCTCTCCTTCTCAGTCTCTTTTCATCAATATTTTTTGAGATCATGCCCACTAACTACATGTATCCCCAAGGCTTGATTCTTGGCCCTCTTCTCTTCTCCCTCTACACTGTCTCATTTGGTGATATCATCTGCTCCCATGGACTCAGTTATCATCTCCATGCTGAGGATTCTCACATCCATTTATCACTTCTTTCCTGACCTCCAGTTGACATCACCGATTAACAACTGTATATCTCAAAGCAGATGTCTCACAGACATCTCAAACTCAAGAGGTCCAAAGCAGAACTCATTATCTTTCTCCCCAACCCCGCCCCTCTTCCCCATTTCCTTATTATTGTTGAAGATACCATCATCCTCCCTGTTACCCAGACTAAGAATCCTGATCTTATCTCCTCCTTCACACTCACTCAATATATCTAATCTGATTTCCTTCTAGACTCAGGTCAAATCCCATTTTCTACTAGTACTCCACTCTCCCTCTCCTGCCTCCTCTCTTTACTGCTAGTTCCTTCCCTTAAAGATTACCTCTGATTTATATTGTTTGCATATTGTATGTAGATAGAGATTTACATGCTGTCTCCACCATCGTGAGCTCCTAGAGGTCAAGGACTGTCTTTTTGGCTACATTTTGTATCCCCAAATGCTTAGCACAATGTTTTTGGATGATAATGACAATGAGGATGATGACAGGGGGAAGGTCTTCCTGTAAATCCCAACTAAAATCACATCTTTTACAGGAAGCCTTTCCCAGTTCCTTTTAGTTCTACTGTCTTCCTTCTGCTAATTGTTTCATGTTCATCCTCTAGGTAGTTTGCTTTGTATATATTTGTTTGCATGTTGTCTTCCCCATTAGATTGTAAGCTCCTTGAAGGCAGACACTGTCTTTTACCTCTCTTTGTATTCCCAGCAGTTAACATAGTGCCTAACACATTATGGGCATTTAGTAAATGTTTATTGATTGATAAAAAAAACAAAACAAAACAAAAAAAACCAGGCATTTTTTTATGATGTTAGTATAGAGGCTATGAGGGAGAGAAACTAATCTAAATAACCATATGTAAATAGGCTGCAGAGGGGAGACACTAATTTAAGTCATATTTTTGGTGATGAGAGTCAGAATTCTTGCCCCTGTCATGACCTAGCTATATATCACTAGGGAAAACATTTCACTCTCTGAGCCTTACTTTTCTCCCCCACTATAAACAGGAAGTTGAATGAGATGATCATCACTTCCAGCTCTAAAGTGATGAGTGAGAATAGATTAACAGAACTGATATTAGATTTAAATCTGGAAGGGAAGGGACTTAGAAGAACCTGTAATTCAACTCCTCCTCCCATTTTGCAGATGAGGCAACTGAAACTCAGAGAACTTAAATAATTTGTGCCAGAGGTCACAGGTAGAAAGGAACAGATAAGGATTTAAAAGGAGGTACTCTGATTTCAAATCCTCCACATCGTGCTGTGTATGCCGAGCTACTTCTCCATGGAAGAGATGTTTTCAATGACCCATATAACATTTCCTTTCCTACCAGATGAGTGGCCCCTCCAATCTTACCCTCTCTCTGAGAGCTACAAAGTTTGCTCCCTCCCTGGTGCTTTGTCATCCATGGTGAAACAACTGCAATATGGAAGCTGGAAGGCAGCTTGTCAGCATCCTGGGTCTGCCTCACAGTCTCCCCTAGCTTATTAGCCCCTTCCCCTCCTTCAGCTCCCTCCTTGTTTGTTCTGCATTCACTGATGCTCCTGGTTCCATGACACACAGTCTTATTCAAAAGCAGAATCAAATGCTAAAAACACTGCCCAGTAATTAACTGGCAATTTGCAGAGAAGCTTTATTTGAAGGGTCTGATGGGATTACCATTGAAAGCTGGCTGAGAGTAGCGAGCACATGGGGATACAGTGAAAGACGTTTGACCTCCACTACACCAATTTCAGAAATAAAGCCTTAATAATAGTCTACGATCACACTTGGCTGGCCCATTATTTCTCAGGCATGAATGGTCTAGATTATAGGGCCAGCGGCGGGTGACTCATGCTGCCAGCTCTTTTGATGGCACCGGGCAGTTTGGGCGTCTGGAGCACTGAGTACAGACTCATTGTCCCAAAAAGCTCCCTTGTGCCTGACACCCCCAGAAATCCATGCCAGCCAGAAATGAGAAGGGAGACAGACTCAGCTAACTTTGTTTAGCATAAATACTTTATTTAAATACCCTCTCCCCCACCACTCTTCCCCCATTCCACCACACACCCCCTTCCCGCCCCCCCCCCCCCCCAACTCCAGACATTGAGATTGAGCTTAATGGAATACGGGTCTAAGTAAATAGATCATCTGTGGCTGGAGAAGAGGAAGTAAGTAAGGCCAAGTCAGCAAGTGAAGCAGAATGGTTCCATTTGCAACTCAGAGAGCTATATTACAGGGAACCCAGGACTTAGGTTTCAACATGCAAAGGAAGTCCTTACCTTTGCCTGACAGCAGCCTCAAAACCTGATAGGCAGCAAAGTTATTGCTCTGGGAGGTGATTCTATTTTAAAGGGTGATTTCAGTCAAGGTACAACCAAATCTATTCATTAACTAGCCAATGTAGCACTTAGGGGAGGGGTGGGGAACCTATGACCTTGAGGTCACATGTAGCCCTCTAGGTCCTCAAGTGTGGCCCTTTGACTGAATCCAAACTTCACAGAATAAATCCCCTTAATAAAATGATTTGTTCTATAAAACTTGGACTCAGTCAAAAGATCATACCAAAGGACCTAGATGGCCACATGTGGTCCTGAGGAGACAGACTCCCCACCCCTGACTTAGGGGCACCCCATCCAATTAGCATAGGGGGTTCCTCCACTAGAGAAAGATTCAAGATATTCTGGGTCTAAATTAATTACAATTATATCTCACAAGTCCCCATTGATGTGTTTACCACATTTATCATTAGTAGTCAGCCCTCCCCCAAAAAACCATAATTAATTCAAAGCAAAGGCATTTACTGAAATGACTTGGTTAAAAAAAAGGTAACAATAAAACATTTCCCTATAAACCTGGAGGCACACTCTCACACATACACCATCAATAGGAAGAGTAGACGCAAAGAGGGAACATGATGGTTAGGGAGTGCGTGTGAAAGGGACATCCTAGAGACGATGCATGGTCAGGGGACATTGGTAGAAAAGCAACTTACACAGGGGGAGTGCTGGAGCCAGCTCCAACCAGCTTTTCAGTGTGAGCAGTTATACCTCAGAAATCTAAAAATGCTGCAAATTAGGGCACACAGATTTGTACTTTGGCAGCTCTGTGGGAAATTGATTGAAGAAAGGAGAAACCAGAGTTCGTAAGCCTCCACTAATACATTCACCTTTAATAGTCAGCCTTTTTAGGGTCTTTAACAGAAACTTTTCTATCCCCCAAAGGCAATTATTTGTCCTAGCACATTAATCACAGCACAGGGTACTCCCAGTTGACTCTGCCTTCAGTCTTAGTCTTTTCTTTGGAACTCAACTAGTCTTAGTCTTTTCTTTGGAACTCAACTTGTTGGTCACTGGGATTGGCTGTCCACAAGTGATGTCATTCTGTCATAATAAGAATTCCCGTCTTTCCCATCTTTAATCTCTGAAGACTAGACTACACTTAGCTATCAAATTTCTAGAAGCTCATAACTTGAAAGTATTGGGGTCTTTCAATTTCGCAATTCTAAAACATCTTTCCATTCTGCCATGTAGAGGAGTGGACAAGAAAAGGCATAGAGACAAAGGTAAGCTCAGGGAGCCAATTCATTTTCTGTCCTCTAGCGCCCCCCCCCCCCTTTTCTGTCATTACAGAGAGCTTGGGAGCCCAAGACAGACACCTTGTTGGTTCCCACCTGAGTGTAAGGCAAAGCATGCTCCCTCTCGTTTCTGGCTTAGTTATTGTCTTTCTTCATTATACTGTGAGCTTGTGGAGGGCAGGGACTGTCTTTTGCCTTTTACTGTATCCCCAGAACCTAGCACAGTGCCCAACATATAGCAGAAACTCAATAAACTTTTATTGACTGACTGACTGACCTCCTGCAAGAAGTATTTCCCAATTTTCTCAGTTGTCAGCTCCCCCTCTCCCTAATATAACTATTTACTGTATGTGTGTGTGTATGTATGTATGTTATATGTGTGTAGATATTGATACATATGAGAACATGATGTATCCCAACAATAATAGGTAAACTCATTGAAACAGGAATTATCTATATTTAAAATCTCAGAACCCAGAATGGTGACTTGTACTTTTGTAGAGGTTTATAGTAGGTATTACCAGTGGCCCAGAAGGCCAGCTCACCGACCCTGGGGAAGACTCATCAACCTGGGGCACCCCTCGCGGGGAGCCTGGGGAGCAGGGCCCCAGGCGGGGGCACTGAGGGGCTCCCACTTATTCTACACTGCTCATGTCTCTTCACCATGCCAGACCAGAGTCAAGCTCAACAGGGTCTTCTTTCCCCACTGATTTTGCCAAGCCCATTCCCTTGGCTGTGGTTTCGCTAGATAGTAGGTAGGGACAGTGGGAATCTAGTTCATCCGTTTGTGCACATCACTAATTAGACGGCAAGGCATTTGGCTACCTTAAGAGAGTCATAGTTACTCCCACCACCGTTTACCCACATTTCATTGAATTTCTTCACTTTGACATCCAGAGCACTGGGCAGAAATCACATATTCATCAACATAATTTTGGCCTAATAATTAACACCAAACACAGGTGTTCCATCATTGGTTACAACAAATGGAGAAGTTTTGAATGCTGTGGATAAGTTCACTTACTTTGGCAATGTACTTTCCAGGGATGTACACATTGACAATGAGGTTGATGCATGCATTGCCAGAGCTAGTTCAGTGTTTGGGAAGCTCCAAAGAAAAGTTTGGGAGAGAAGAGGTATTAGACTGACCACCAAGCTGAGGGTTTACAGAGTCACTGTGCTGACCTCATTGTTGTATGCCTGTGAAACATGGACAGTCTACCAGCGCCATGCCACGAAAATGAATTGCTACCATCTGAACTGTTTTAGGAAGATTCTGAGGATCACCTGGCAGGATAAGGTACCAGACACGGAGGTCCTTGCCCGAGCTGACCTGCCAAGCATTCAAACTATGCTTCAGAGAGCACAACTCCAATGGGCTGGCCATGTTGTTCAAATGCAAAATGTACACTTGCCAAAAACACTGTTTTATGGAGAACTTGCACGGGGCAGGGGAATCCCATGGTGGTCAAAAGAAGAGATACGAGGACACTCTCAAGTCTCTCTCAAGAACTTTGGATTTGACTATGCAACATGGGAGACACTGGCAAGGACCGCTCAGCATGGAGTGCTCACATCAGAAAGGGTGCTGTGCTCTATGAGCAAAGCAGAATTAAGACAGCTCAAAGTAAATGGAGGATGCATAAATTTGGAGTATCCACCCCAAATATTCACACAGACTATCTGTGCCCAACCTGTGGTAGAGCATTCCGAGCTTGTATTGGTCTGATTAGCCACAGTAGGACACAATGAAATTTCACTGCATCATGGTGATGTCATTTTGGTCCTTTTCAAGAACGAAGGACAACAACCAACCAGCAAATATTAATTTGTTGAATGAATAATTGATAGGACTTCAGGATTCTCTGCCTTCAGCTTTTATGTCCATGTAGTGGTTGGCCTTCTAATGCAATGAATATAGTTTTGTTTTGTTTTTTCCTGTAGTTGCTATTTGCTCATGCTGTGAGAATTTTATTGTATAGCTGATCCAAATTTTAAGTGTTTCTTCACTAGAGACATAGGTCCTCCCCTCAGAATTTTCTTAGCTTGAGGTAGTGAAGCTCATACCCCAGGAAATCCAGAGGCCTGTTAGTTTCTTTAGCTGTTCCTGGGCCCAAAGATATCTTATCCTCCTTGGAGGGTGACACAGTAGATAGAGTCTTAAACTGAAACTGGAAAGACCTGAGTTAAAATTGAGCCTCAGAAAGTTACTAACCATGAGACCCTGGGCAAGTCATTTTACCTCTATTTGTAAAATAGAGGTAAAAATTTGTAAAATCTATCAGTTTCTTCATCTATAAAGTATGGATAAAAATTAGCACTTACCTGCAAGGCCTCCTTCCCTTGTCTCCCCTCCCTTCCTCTTCCCTCCTACAGCATTCTGAAACTGGGACTCCAAAGAGCCCCTGCCTAAGGCCTCCTACTTTTACAGTGATTATCAGTAGTAACTGTTGCTGTTTCCCACCCAGCCTGATGTCTTTCTTTGTCTTCACCTCATTAAAAGGGCCGTGCCTTGGCTACTTCTTAAACTGGCCTATTCAATGAATGGGCGTTGCCTCACCCTAACTGAGTGCCTGCAAAGACTTTGGCCTAAAGGGCCCAAGGTCTCCCAGTGCATCCTGGGTCATCTCCAGTCATCTTGATGAATATCTGGTCACTGGATTCAGATGGCTCTGGAGGAGACATGAGGCCGGTGAGATGCACAGCCCTCCCTCATTCAAAACAAAGTCAAGTGCAAGTCATGTCCTCATTTCTCTGATGGCATGATCTTCTTTGGCAAGGAAGGACAAACACAAACAAGGGTTATTATGAAGATCATATGAGATAATATTTGCAATGTGCTTAACACAGTACCTGGCAAATAATAGGCTCTTAATTACTGTTTGTTTCCTTTCTTTCTCCAGATCAGTTCTAGCAATCTGTCTTTGGTTAATCCCTCTTCAACTAAGAGCCCTCTGACTCTATGTAATATCCTTTAATCTTCAGTAGAAAGTCTAATGATCAGTTTCTAATTTCTCTCTGAAACTCCTATCCTATGAAAGATTTTAGAATAGATTATATGTTCCAGCAATTTCTGGAAAATAGATATGGTCTTGTTTGTCTCCTCATTCTATCTAATGAGTACTTTGCATCTTTCCAGAGTACCTATGGTATCTTGAACAATGACCAGTCTTCTGTGAGACTCTAGGTGTAGTGCTACATTCCAGTGTTCTGAAGCATCGGTAGCTATGATGCTCGTGTCAGCTTCCATATTTATAATGGACAGTGGTATCAAACTCAAATAGAAATGGTAATCACTAATCCATACATAAGAGCCTGTGCAGGCCTCATGTTGACCTAGTTTTAATATGTAGTATTATCTATGTTTTATTATTGTTTTTATTTTATTTAATATTTCCTAACTACATTTTAATCTGGATCAGTCTGTCATTGTTGGGGTCACATGTGGTCTGTGGCCCCATGTTTGACACCTTTTATATAATAGAATATTAGTAGAATAGAATAGAATATTTACACAATGGCTTCTGCTCCTTACTCCGTACCTTGTGATTTTGTTCTCTGGAGAATAACTACCATTTATGTACCATGGTAAGGTATACAAAACACTTCAGTACTTAAACACACAATCACGCAAAAGTTAACTTAAAGCAAGTTGTCTGACTTATAAAGAAATACAAAGGAGAAACAATGGTCTAATTATAACCTAAAAACAAAAGAAAAAATTAATTTCTCTTCAGTCGATTTTCGATATACCAAGGCATCTAAGTTACAGATCCTAGTTGAGCCCATACAACATAATGCCTCACAGTATTTGTAGATTTATAACCTCCAGAGAGGGAAAGCCCAGGTTCAAAGTATACTGTATGTTTGCATCCACTAAAACCATAACTCACAAGCTCCCACTGATGTGCTCAACTTTAATAGTCGGGAAGAAGACACAATTAGGTCAAAGCAAAGGTATTTGATCAAATGAATAGTAAGAAAAATAGCAGCAAAACATTTCCTCTAAACCTGGGACATGTTGTTCCACAAATACACAGCATCAGTGGCCAGAATGAACACTCATGGAGTATGGAATGTGAATGCAAAGAGGGATGTGTGAGGAACACGTATGTGAACAAGATGTAGTCACACAGAGGCAGCATACTATAGGGTCACTAGTATCTTTGAGTGATTTCATCATGTTGCTCCTGCCAGTCGTGTTCCCCTCTTTTCCCTGGTAGATTAATAATCTATTCTAGATGTTGCTCTCCAGATATATACTATAGCATCTACCGTTGGGCAGCTAGGTGGTGCAGTGGAGAGAGCACCAGTGCAGGTATCAAGAGGACCTGAGTTCAAATCTCACCTCAGACACTTGACAGTTGCTAGCTGTGTGACCTTGAGCAAGTCACTTAACCCCAATTGCCTTATCCTGAGTCATCTCCAGTCATCCTGATGAATATCTGGTCACTGGATTCAGATGGCTCTGGAGGAGAAGTGAGACTGGTGACCTGTACAGTCCTCCTTCACTCAAAACAAAGTCAAGTGCAACTCATGTCATTATTTCTCTGATGGCATGATCTTCTTCAGTAATGAACAATGAACACACACACATAGCTTCTACCAGATGGGGCTGCACTGGATGCTATTCTGTTAGATGGAGAGTCTCTGTTGGCTGCTACCAGGTATGTACTCCTGAGCACATGGCTGCAGAACTTCTCTCAGCTTTCATTTTCTAGCATTACTGAAATGCTTGACTTTAATGTTAATGCTTCCTCTTGGGAAGAATGGACTCTCCAATGCTCTTTTAATTCAAAGCCATAGAATTTTTAGTAGCTGTTTTAGTAAGCTAGACACCCTTGCTTCAATCATGGGGGTGACTGGCACATAGTGGGTGTTTTATAAATGTTTACTTATTGATCAATTGTTATGACCCTCTCTGGAAAAAACAAAAACCTTTACTTTTTTCCATTTGCACAATGACCTTTCTGTTCCTTTATCTTACCTCATGATTTTATTCTCTGAAGAATAATAGCTAGCATTTATGTAGCATGGTAAGTTGTACAAAGCACTTAATGTCTGCTATCTCATTTTATTCTCACAATAATTGTGGGAGGTGAGTGTTATTAATAATCTCCATTTTGTTGATGAGAAAATTGAAGCTGAAGAAGGTCAAGTGTTTTGTCTAGGGTCACAGAGCTAGCTAGTGTCGGAGTCAGAATTTGTACTCAAATTTACCTGAATCCAAGTCCTTTACGTTATCCCCTACACCATCAAGTTGTCTCTGAAGGTTATACTATAGTCTGGTTATCATCCATATAAGAGATACTCATCCAACAACTTTGGGTTTCTGGAGTCCCCCAGTTTATTCCAAAAACTCCTTCCTGTCTCCAATGTAGTTGGGCAGAAGGGAGGTAGGAAGAGAAAGCTTAACCAAAGGAGTAAAGTCATTGTGTTCCCTACCTGGCCTGTCTGGCCACACTCCCAGCCTTTATCTAGAGAGAGAACCAGCCAAAATCTAAATAGCCTTTAAGCTCCCTCTTATGCCACATTAAAATAAGATCTTGAGGTATTCCCAGAGAGTCCACTAAGCTTATTTATGTTTCTGCTTGAGAGCAAATGCTATGTTATACTTAGAACCCTCAAGCGGAGTCATGAGAACTACATTCTAGTACCACTTTCACCAATAACCTGCTAGGTTATTAGATAAACCATGTCATCTCTCTGGGTTTGAGTCTTCCCTTCTGTAAAATGAATGATTTGGAACTAGAAAATACTTTTGAAATCACATAATCCTTAAGTTGCAAGAGACCTCAGAGGCCATCTAATCCAAATTATGCCTAAACAAGAATTCCCTGTACAAAGTAGACTATTGGATAGAGCACTGGATCCTAGTGGCAGGAAAACAAGTACAGATCCTGCCACAGACTCTAGCTATTCAACCCTGGGCAAAGCACTTAATGGCTCTCTGCCTCAGTTACCTCATCTGTCATATGAGGCTAATAATAGTACCTATGTTGAAGGGTTGGTGTGAGAATAAAGTGAGATAATATTTGTAAAGCGCTTTGTAAACCTTAAAGCACTATATAAAAGCTTGATAGCTATTTGCTTGAACAACTCTAAAAAGGAGGGAAATTAATACCTCCTGAGGTATCCCATTCCACTTTGGATAACTTCACTTTTTAATTCTTTTTCCTCCTATAGCAAACTTCAATTTACCTCTTTATAAGCTATACCCATTATTCTCAGTTCTGCCCTCTGGGACCAAGCATAATAGATCTAATCTCCCTTCCACAGATCAGCTGTTCAAATGCTTGAAGTCAGTTTTCATATTCCCTTCACCCCTGGATCTTTTCTCCAGGCTAAATAGTCCCAGCTTCTTTAACTCATCTGTATGTGGCATGATCTCAGATACTTTCACCATCTGGATCATCTTCCTCTGGAAGCTCTCAGGATTATTAATGACCTTCCAAATGCTGTACCTAGAACCAAACAAAATATTTAAGATACAGAATTGCTTGATTACTATAATCATTTTGTACAACCATCTAGGACTCTACGACATTGAATCCTTACATCTGAATCTTGTTTTTATCTTTATTCAGACCCAGAAACAAGTACTTTGGATCTCTTCCTTGTCTTAATTCAAAGCCCACCTGTTCTATTTCTTTTCAACTCCCTAAACATCATGCTGCCCCCAGGATGAGTTTATCACCTGAAATGTCTTCATCATGAAGGCTGATTCAGCTTTGATTCTCAACACCTCCTTCGCATCCTCAGTTCCCTCTCCCCTCTTATTGGATACTTGGAGGGTAAAACATGAACTCCTCCCAAAGCTTCCCTTATAGAGGGATCAGAGTGTTCCAGCTAACCTCATTTTCCATCAGCTGCTTTGCTTAGGTTCAACACAGTGAACATCATAACCCATAACTGGCCACATTCTCCACCCCACTCCCCCTTCAGCCTTTTTTTGTGTATTATCTTCTGTAGTTTGATTGTAAGTTCTTTGAGGGCAGGAACAATCTTCTTTTTTTCTTATTTGGACCCCCAACACTTACTTAGCACAGTTTCTGGCACATAATGAGCACTTAATATTTCTTGACTACTAACTAAATGAACATGAATATTTCTCTTTAGCTGATTAATTCAATGCCTGTCTAATCTATCCGGCTGTGTTTTTTTCAAAAGAATATGGCCGCCACATTTTAGGGATAATGCTAACAAGCTCACTGAGATAGACCATTGAGACAGGAAATAGTAAACTACATCATATAAGAGAAAATCAATTGAAAGAACTGGGGAGATGTATAGTAGAACAAGAATCTGTTACAAAAAGTCAATGAAACTAGATTCAATTCCCAGCTCTGCCACTTGTGACAAGTCAACTTGCCTCTCTGAGTCTCAGTTTCCTCATTTGTAAAATTATGATATTATGTTTGATGATCTTCTAGTTCCAATCTATGATTCAAAGGCTTCATGGGGACATGGTAACTTTCTTCAGATATTTGAAAGACTATCAGGGGGAAGATAGATTAGACATTTTTTCCTTTTGCTTGGTCTCATATGTATATATATGTACATACTATACATGTAACCCACACTCATACAAGTTGATGTATTAGACGGCTTCCCATACTTTAATTTACCATCTTTGCATTTTACCAAGGACTTTCTGGAGATACAATTTTTTGACTAAAAATGAGTACAACAACCAGTGTTTCAGGAACAATGTCAACAGAAGTAGGTATTTCAATGTCTTTACCTTCCCCCAAACCACTCACACTGCATGTGCCACATTTGTTGAGTTTGAGGTTTAGGTATCAGTATTAGATTTCCTTTATGTGAAATTCTACCTCTTGCCTCCACCTCATGACACAGGTTGTTCTTCATATCTAGAGAATTTCTACTCCTTAGAATCCCTAGCTTAGTTCAAGTCACAGCACAGATCTTATTTCCTGTATGAGATCTCTCTTGATTCTCCCCGAATTGTTAGCCTACTATCCCTCTTGTATTATTTTCTCTATATTTTGTATTTATTTCTATCTGTACATGTTGTAGCTTTCAGGTAGAATATAAGCTACTTGAGGGTAAGAACAGTTTTATTTTTGACTTTGAATCCCCAATGTCTAGTATGGCACCTTACATACAGTGGATATCTAATAAATGTTTGCTGAACAGGATTAATTTGAATTAAGATGAATTGAATTGGACTGGAGTTGACTGGACTGGTTGAGATGGGACTGGATGGGATGGGATAGGATGAGATGGGGATATACAAAATCTTAAGAGCTGTGACAACAAAGGAGACAGGAAGTTTAGAGAAGGTCTGCCTGGAGCTCTGCCAATAGCCCAGGCTCTCCAGGGTACAGGAAAAATTATATAGATGTCAATAGCATGAGAATAAGAATAGTCTAGTAGAAAGCAGATTTGGAGTGAGAAGTTCTGGGCCAGAGTCCTATTCCCTAGCCCTGTCAGCTGTATGACCACTGGCAAGTCACTGAAGCTCTCTGAGTTTCTGATGCCTCGATAATCAGATGGCACTAGCAATGCTTGGTCTACTTACTTCATGGAGTTTTTCTCAGGAAAGTGTTTTGTAAACCTTAAAATGTAATGAAGATGTGAGTCACTGGTTCAAGTCCCTGACCCAGCTCCCACTCAGTGTTCTCTGTTCTTTCTGATCTCTAACCTTATTCCACAATTTTCATTGCTACTGTATAAGGATTATTAGCTACAAACATCTTTCTTTCCCTCACCAGCTCCACATACCAAAGCATTTTGGAAGTGCATTTATTTACAAAGAAAAAAATACATTCAGAAATAATCCACAGGGGGGGAAAAGGTCCAGAGACTAGCTAGTTGGCAAATTTATTGAACCTGCCCAAGGTCTAAGCTACATAAAGGCCCCATGACATGGTCAAAGGAGCGCTGGATATGACATCAGATGTGATCTGCCTGACTGATGCTTACTAGCTATGTGACCTTGGGTATGTCACATAATCTCTCTGAAACTCAGTTTGCTATCCATCCCTGTGGAGATAATAGGGGCCTCATCATCAGAAAATGGATCACTGTGTGAGGTGTTTCTTTTAATCATAGCAACTCATGAAGGCCAGAGAGTAAGTGAGGAGGGGGGGCAGTGATACATATCAATGGAGGAAATGCCTACATCAGTAAAGTCAGAGATACTTGATGTCTGGAACCTTCTTTTCTAGCTATTCTTGCTAATATTGTCATTATTAATTTATACCTCATTACTTTCTAACTATTTGGAATTGGGGGTGGGGGAGGGAATCATTCACCCATTCCTTACTCTGCTTCATCTAGAACACTATGTCTTGAGAACGTGGACCCAGTGAGTTATATGATTGGATTGAAGAAATGTCTTCCTTTTGTTAACAGAGCAAAACCTCCGTGATTTAAAATTGACTGGTCTCTTAAAAAAGAAGAGCTCTTTATTGGCCCTGAGGTCTGGCACAGAGCTAAGGTTGCAGAATGTAAGATACCATCTCCAGCGCTCAGAAGGTGATGAAGGGCATGCTCTAGCAAGAAAGAAGATAATTACATTTGACCTGACTAGCCTGGAAGGCATCGGCAGGACTTCAACACAGACAGGTCTTCTACGATTTCACTCCTCATTTTTCTTCTTGTCCCTTTTTCCAGAGAGCAAAATAAAAGGAAGAAGCCCTGCTCTTCATCTTCTCTTGGGGAATGGATGGGGGGGGAGGGGAAGCTCCTAGAGCTAGTAGATGCCAAGATGTTCTTCAATTCCCCTTGAAACTCTTCCTGGTAAACAAAGGAATGACAGCCAGTCTCTCTTTATCTCACTGTCTTTCCCTGTCTCTAGCTCTACCCCTATTTCTCTGTCTCTCTGGTTTGACTCAGTCTCTCTAATGCTCTTTGTCTATCTCTGTCCCTCTCTGTTTTTGTTTCAGTCTCTCTCTCTTTCCATCTCTATCTCACTCTGTCTCTGCATGTCTCTCCTGTGTCTCTGTCTCTGTCTTTCTCTCTCTCTCTACCCATCCCTCAATTGTCTGGTACTACAAAGAGAGTTCTCACAAGCAACCCTCCTTACTACTGATGGAGGAATGGAGCACTTGGTAATGGTCAGGCTGGTTCATGCAAATTCAATGGAAAAACCATTTGTGTTCTCACTAGGTTTGGAACTACAAGGTGGCAGAGGCTGAAAGGGTAAGGTAAGAAGGAAGGGTTGTTTACCCCAGGCTGCATGGGAGAACATAGGTGTCAATCATTCCTAGGACCTTTCTACTCATTACTTATGGGAACCAAGAAATACCCTGAGAGCTAGTGTTGATCCTTAGAAACTGGCCCAAGCTGGGTGACAGCGTGAGTGAGCCAAGAGGCATTCTGTACTTGGTTTACAGCACTGAGGACAGGAGCACTTCTTTTATGAGAACAGTTATTTCAAAGAGGACATTCTCTATGGTATTAGGATTCAGACCCTGTTCTACCAATAACTTGCTGATTTACCCTGGGTAAGTCATGTCCCAGCCTTCCTTCTCAATCCTAAATTTCCTCCTCCATAAAATGGAAGTAACCACTCTTCTGTGACCTACCTCACGCAGTGCTACATGTAAGGTGGTTTGTAAATGTTAAAGTATTATAGAAACATGACTAAGACAGTTTTCTGATCTGCTTTATTGGAGTACTTTCCATTGAGCCAGGCACGTGTGCTTTGGCTCTTTGACAGTGGGGGCCAACATACATTCTGCCCCCTTGCTAACAGACATAATACTGGTTGGTCTTCCAACACCCTCATGACCAGGGGCTGGGGCAAATAACACTGGTACCAGGAAAGCCCAGAAAGAAGATATAGTTGTACGGGCTATAGGGATCAATGAGAAATGGTTTCTAACCTTTTGAATCCTTGAGTTTACCAACCGGGATGAAAATGTCCATTTTTTGGTTTACTGGTCAGTGCCCCAGTCTCAGGGAAAGAAAAGAAAAAGGGAAAAAAACTGTAGAGAATTTGAAGTCCAATATCAGGCTCCTCCAGGCAAGCACGTGTTCTCACTGGCATGTGCATGTAGTCACCATAGCTACTAGGAAGAGGAAGGAGAGAAAGCCTTTGCCTTTGCTGGAAGTCCAAGGATAACTGGTGCTGATTGTATCCTGACAAAGAGACCACCTCGAAAGAGGCCAGAAGCCATCTTTTTATAGCCCACTAAGTGGGTGGATCTTCTTGTCTGAGACATCCATTCTCTTTGGCACAGTGCTGTGTCACAGGGATCCACATTTCTGGTCATGCATCTATGTCCTTTAGCCATGGAGCAGAGAATGTGTCTCTCCCCACAGAGCAAAAGTTCACATGCCTACATGCATAGGAAGTAGCCTTAGTTTAGCAGATTGGAGGGTTGCTTTATATCACCCCTTTGATCTCTAATTTTCAGTCTGGCTTTGAAATCTTATGATTCCTACTCCACAGCATAGCTAAGGGAAGCAGAATAATAATGGAGAAAATGAGCACCTACACCTGAGCTGCTTTACACCAAAAGGAGTCAATCTAAGATATCTACTAGCCCCAAAAGACCTTGTTCTTTCCCAGAAAGAATCAGTATGGTCCTGGATTTGCATTGAGTTGCCAAAGACTTAAATTCTACTTGTTCATTGGATGACCCTGGGCAAATCACCTAATATCTCTGAGTTTTCCTTATGTGTAAAGTGAAAATAAGAATACTTTCCTTGCCTACCTCAAGGATTTATTGTGAGGAAAGAACTTTGCAAATCCTAAATCCCCCCTGCTGGGTGTCTTGGGTTTAAGCTGTAGTCACTTTGGAAGAAAATGCACCAAATCTTAGTCAATGGAGAAGCCTACAATTTCTTGGAAGGAGTTAGACCGTCTTTTTATACACTCAACAATGAAAAGCAACTTCCTCCTGGCCCACAGGCTAAAAGGATAAATGAATTCATAAAGGATTAAGATAAATTAATGGACATAGAACTCTAAAAAGAAGTAGGGGTTATTTGGTCTTTGTGTCTGACCTGACAGAAGACATCCTGAGAGGAGATAACCTTGACTTCTCTCCAGTGGCTCCTTGATAGCCTTGAATCCTGAGCTAAATGGACAATGCAGCTGATTCAGGAAGGTACTGTGTTTACTCTTTCATTCTTTCCCACACCCTTCCAAAGCAGAGCCCACCACCTCCTCCTACACTATTAATATCCTGAAAGAACCTGTCCTATCTAATCACTTCTCCCTGCATTAATGTCTATTCAACTTCCCTATGGATTCTATAAATCAGATACAATGCCTTCATTGCATATTGACACAAAACTAGGGGAAAAATCCATCTTATGCAGACCCTTCCTATTCTGTTGTCTCATTTAATCGTATAATGTATTCATGAATCATCTCTAAGATCCACAACCAAAAACTGTCTGTCTCTACTTTAAAAGAAATCCTTGAGCTATGGTAACAAAGAAAGAAGAAACATTATTTCATCTATACACAGCATGTACTGTATTCTCAAAACCATCCTGGGAAGGCTAGCAAAGAAAACAACATTGCCTTGAACAGACATGTAAGATACAACTGACTTGTTGACTTCTCTACTCCTATTTACCATCAAGACATGTGGGCAAAGGCAGTATTTTTAACTAAGAAAAGTGAAATTTAAAACTCAGTAAAGGCTCCAAATCTCCCCTTATCTCAAGCCACACTTTTGAGTTCAAGAATACCTGTCGTTTGAGAACATCTGGTAACATTTTTCTGTTCACAGTGTTGACTGATGGATAATAAGTTTGGTGAAGGCACTCATGAGCTATATAGAACACACCTCATCATTCCATGCTTGGTCCACAGGCATCGATATTGATTTGATGTAGATTGTAAAAACAGTAAACTTGGCAGTAAAAATAAGCGGTGGTGAAGCAGTATATATACACATGGAGAAGATGACCAGACAATCCCAGGGCTCAAAGAAGGAGGATGTAATTCTCCCCCTCTCTGCCAGAATTCAGCCATCTGTTAAATGTCCAGGGATCTTTCTATTATGCCACATAATAAAATTCTGTGAAAATATCATTTTAAATTGCTCAATGCTGATTGTACTGAGTAACATATAGCTTTAAAAAAATAGATTCTACTGAATGTCCATGTACCTTTTATTTCCTTTAATTCCCTCCTCATCTCTGTACCTTGGAATCCTTACCTTTCTTTAAGGCACAACTCAATGGCATCTTAAGGATGTCTCTCCTGCTTCTGCCTCTTATTAATGCCTTCTCTTTCCTCAAATTTCTTGTGTTTACTCATCTATGTTCATATAAATGTAAACTCCTTGGAATTATAAACTCCTCCAGAGGAAGGTAAACTCCTTGGATGTAGGTTCTAGTTTTCGTTTTAACTTTCCCTATTTTGATTTAAAACCCTTCATAGCCTGCATCCTTCCTACCTTTCCAGTCATCTTACCCATGTTTCTCCTCCATGTTCTATATGGTCCAATCATGCCATTCTATTCATACACCACATATGTTTGGCCATTTCTCCATTGATGGGCACCCATTTTGTTTATACTGTTTTGCTTCGAGAAAGGGTGCTACTATGACTATTTTGAGCTCTGTTGTGTGTACATATGTGTTGTACAGATGTATATACACATGTATGTGTCAGTGTGCATGTGTGTATGTGTGGGTATGTATGTATATATGTGTGTGTATATATATATATGTACATGTGTGATGTATATACATGTATATATACACTAAGCTGTATATGCTCACAGAAATTTCAATGCTCCCGAGGTCCTTATGGGGCATTGCTTCATTTTTCCATCAGTAACCTCTTTGTGGTATATACCCAGCTCTGAAATTGTTGGGACAGAGAATAAGCAGCTTAGTAACTTTCTTTACATAAGCCCAAACTGATTTTACAGAATTGTTACAGCTTTACCGACAGTGCATTGGGGCACCTAATACAACAGCATCTCCAACACTAGCTATTACCTAAACTGTTAGCAACAAGTAATTTTTGAGTTAGTTATTGATAGCTTGAATTTCTTCTTCTCAGAACTCTTTATTAATATCCATTGTCCAGTTATCCAACAGGAAAAGGCTCTTAGTCTTATTTATTGTGCTAATTCCCTATATTTCTTGGTTTTTATCATTGCAATGATTTCCACATGTTCCCCCCACTCCTGGCTTGGTTCCCATGGAATAGCTTTTTTCCCCTTATTCTAACTACATTAATTTTATTTGTGAAAAAGTTTTTTTTAAATTTTATATAATAGAAATTTCTTTTATTTCTTGCATCCTTTCCTATTTCTTATTTGACTATGCTTTATTCTTCACCTATGATCTGAAAGGTAACTTTTATTTTCCTCTAATTAAAAAAAAAATTACCATTTAGATTTAGGTTTCCTTTTTCCTTTTTCTTAAATATTTTTTAGTTTTCAACATTCATTTTTATAAGATTTTGAGTTTTAAATTTTTCTCCCACCTTCTCCTCCACCCTCTCTAAGATGGTGTGCAATCTGATATAGGCCATACATGTACAGTCATATTAAACATATTTCCACATTAATCATGATATAAATAAGAATTAGAACCAAAGGGGGAAAACTGTGAAAAAGAAAAAAGTAACACATGCACACACAATGGAAAAATAGCATGTGTCAATCTGCATTTAGACTTTATCTGGATGTGGATAGCATTTTCCATTGTGAGTCTTTTGGAATTGTCCTAGATCATTACATTACTCAGAAGAGCTAAATCCATCAAAGTTGGTAATCACACAATGTTGCTATTATGTGTACGATTTTCTCCTGGTTCTGCTCACTTCACTCAGCATCAGTTCATGTAAGTTTCCAGATTTTTATGAAATGTGTCTGCTCATCATGTTTTATGGAACAATACTATTCCATTACATTCATATACCACAACTTATTTAGCCATTCTTCAATTGATGGGAATCACTTCAATTTCCAATTTTTGGCCACCACAAAAAGTGCTGCTATAAAGATTTCTGTACCTGTGGATCCTTTTACCATTTTTATGATTGCTTTGAGATATAGACCTAAAAGTGGTATTGCTAGATTAAAGATTATACACAATTTTATAGCCCTTTGGGGATAATTCCAAATTGTTCCCCAGAATTCCAAATTTTTGAATCAGTTCACAACTCTACCAACAATGCATTAGTGCTCCAATTTTCCCACATGTACTCCAACATTTATTATTTTCCTCTTTTGTCATGTTAGTCAGCCTGATAGGTGTGATGTGGTACTTCAGAGTCATTTAAATTTGTGTTTCTCTAATCAATAGTGATTTAGAGCATTTTTATATGACTATAGATAGCTTTAATTTCTTCCTCTGAAAACTGCCTGTTTATATCCTTTGACCATTTATCAACTGGAGAACAACTTGTGTTCTTATAAATTTGACTTAGTGCTCTATACGTTTAGCAAATGAGGCTTTTGTCAGAGACACTGACTGTAAAAATTGTTTCCCAGACTTCTGCTTCCCATCTAATTTTGGTTACATTGCCTTTGTTTATGCAAAACTTTTTTACTTTAATGTAATCAAAATGATCCATTTTGCATTTCATAAGGTTCTCTATCTCTTGTTTGGTCATAAATTCTTCCATTCTTCACAGATTTGACAGGTAAACTATTTTTTGCCCTTCTAATTTGTTTATAGTATCACCCTTTTTGTCTAAATCATGTACCCATTTTGACACTATCTTGTTAGATGGTGTAAGATGTTGGTCTACGTCTAGTTTCTGCCATACTATTTTCCAATTGTCCCAGCAGTTTTTGTCAGATAGTGAGTTCTTATCCCAGAAGCTGGAGTCTTTGGGTTTATCAAAAAGTAGATTACTATAATCATTGATTACTGTATCTTGTCTTGAATATTCCACTGATCCACCACTCTATTTCTTAGCTAGTATCATATATTTATGATGACTGTAGCTTTGTAATACAATTTTAGATCTTATATGGCTAGGCCACTTTCCCTTGTATTTCTTTTCATTAATTCCCTTGATATTCTGAAACTTTTGTTCTTCCAGATGAAATTTGTTATTACTTTTTTCTACTTCTATAAAACAATTTTTGGGTAGTTTGATTGGACGGCACAGTTTCATATCTTTTGGGAGCTTACTGTGCCATATAACATAAGTTGGTCATCTAAATCTATTTTCTGACAAAATGGCTTCCAGTTTCCCCAGTAGTTCCTACTGAAAAGGGCACCTTCCCCCAGTAATTTGTGTTCATCAAACACTAGAGTTCTGTATTCATTTGCTTTTTGTATGTATTCTTTGCATAAGGGGATGCCCCTTTCAGATTTTGACCATTTTACTCACTGAAATCAGGCAAAAACAAAGACAGATATGAAAACTATAAATCTGGAAACTATATATGAGAAAAATAGCTTCTTAGGCAAGACACTTAGGGTAAATATGGCTACAGAGTCTTGTTTCCCAGAAACTAATTTTCAAATGACTGACAGGAGGACTTTGGACTTTGTAATTGGGAGACCCAGGATCTAATAACTGTTTATAACAAGCATTGTTATTAATATAACAAACATTATTATGGGACAAATGTACATTGCCTAATTGTTTCTTAATGGACTGAAATGAGAGTTTTGTTAATCACCATGAGCTAGAAATTTGGTCTTTCACTAAAAAGACCTTACTTTGAACCAGGAAGGGGAGAATCTAAGAATGGATCTCAGAGCCTGGTAAAAGAAAGGTTATGTCTTCCTCTGCACTACTACCTATGCCTAGTGGAGCTAACTGGAGAAGTTAATTTCTTTCTCTCTTCACTATCACCTCCTACCTGGGAAGTGGAAACCTCTTAGAGTCCAGTCAAAGGAACAGAGCTAGAAAACTCTAAAAAAAAATGCAGATTAATGGCCTCTCTCTTTTATGAAAGAACACAGTAAGACCTTAGCAGAAAGGTGGAGAGACCTAGGTCAGCAGAGAAGCAGAAACAGGATAAAAGAGATAAGCAGTCCATGAAAGGAGAAGCCAGGCTTGGCAGTAGAGGAGTCCAACCATGGATCAGCCAAGCTCAAAACTGCAGAGCTCTCCAACAATGACACCACATTAATCAGTCTTGGTACAGACTATTCCTGAAGAAAAGAAGGTCATCAAGCTCCACAGTTCCAGAGTGTTGGTGGGGAGTTCCTCTGGGCACACACCTCTCTTCCCATTGTTTCCCATAGACATTGTGTGCATTGATGGGAGAAGGTATCCCAAGCCTGTAGGGAGAGCGTTACATTAGGATTCTTCCTTTGCCTTCAGCTTAGTAAATGTTTGCATTAAAAGGTAATAGAATCAGCTGGGTAACTGGCTGAATTCTAAGCACACCACCATGGGCTCAGGGGGTACAGTGCAAAAGAGTAGCAATCTATCAAGGTTAACCCTACAACTCTGAGGGAATTACAGCCTCTTGGCAAACCAGCACACATGCAGCTAAGGATGAGCAGGAAGACCCAGAAAGAAGATGGGTAGGCACGTCCCATTATTTCACTACACTGCTTTCTTAATTTTACTCAGTATCATGCTTGATGACCATTGCTTCACACTAATAAAAAATGAAAATAATAACACAGCATGTCAAAATTTATAGAATGTAGGGAAAGGACTTCCAGGTCCCATGACCAGGAAGATCATGCATTAGCCACTTGTTGAGGTCCTTTTGACTCTCCAACACATCAAAGAAGGCAATTATGTCTCTGGCATAGAGAAATTAGAACTGAATCCAGAGGACAATGAAGAAAGAGGCCCTGCTAACTAAAATCTATATGAATTATCCATTGAGATAATATAATGGACTTCCAATTAAGATGATGATGCAAAAAGTCAGAAAAGCCAGGTCTCCTACACAACCCTCCAAAAATGTCTGAAAATGATATCAGAAACACCAGTGCTAAAGAAAACAGAAAAGGAACAAATGTAAACTCATACCTCCAAATAGAAATGGCTCAAAAAATTAGCCAAAAATTGATAGAGGAGAGCAGAGGTTTCTTAAGGAAACCAGATGAGTTGTCTCCATGCAGAGTCATGGAGAAGATTTGTGCCAGGGAAACTGGTACTATCTCAACTAAAGCAGCTGAAAGTCAAGAGAGACAGGGAGAGAAGCCACACCAGGAAAGTCAGCACGGGTACAAGTAAATGAGCCAGAAGTTCAAGAACATAGAGAGGAGCTAAGCCAGAGAAGTCAGGAAGAATTCCTGCAGGAAAACTAATAATAATAACTTGTGCTTCAAATTCTAGGATATAAAGTGGTTAAATTTAATCATTTCGATGACAAATTTTGCAAGTGGTCAGAAAGACCTTCAAAATGTAAAGGAAAGAAAATTCACATGACACAAGATTATTCTGTACTCATGAGAAATTGAATAAAGAAATGAAATACTATATTCCAAGAAGCAAAGAATTGCAAGCTGCATCCTCAAATGGAATACACTGCAGATCTGAGCCTGATAGTCAATGAAAAAAGACTTTCAACCAAACAGAGACATCAGAATCATTCCTAGAAAAACTAGACAAGTAAAAATTTCAACTTGTAACTACCCCAAGTAACAGAAGCACAAGAAAGGTACATAAGCAGAATTACAAAGAGCAGAATAAGTAATGAAACCAATTACCCCATGTTTAGATGTTATTTTTTAAAAGAGAGAATGTAGCTAAAGTAGTTCTTAAAGGCAAATTTATTTTGCATGGCACTTATGTTATCAAAGGTAGAAAAAGAATATTAATGAACTGAATTTGCAGTTAAAAATTAGAAAGTTGACATACATCCATAATAAGCACAAAAGAGATCCCTGAAATAGAAAAAAGAATTAACAAAATTGAAAGCAAAAAAGGAGTAAAAAGACAAATAAATAAATCATTAGCTAATTTAACAAAAAAGAGGAAATTCTTAAATTCAAATCACAATGAATTGTGAATGAAAACAATTCCTAAAGATTATTTTGCTAAATATATGCCAATAAAGTTAGAACGCAAAAAGGATGACTTATTTCAAAAACATAAAAACTCAATTTTATGAAATAGTAACAGATAATGAATTTTTTAAAAAATTGGACAAAGAAATTCAGGGACCTTTTTTTTTCCTCTTCATGTTAAAGTATGTCATTCACCATTGCTGTCTGAGAGGAGGTAATCTCTAAGTAACAATTTTTTAATTTATGTCAGTTTTTATTCATTTTATGTTGATTAGTGAATCTTTTTGGTCTTGATCATGTGTCTGTCTCAACAATAAAACAAGTGTCTTGATGGCAGGAAACATGCATCCTCTCCACTATACCCAGTAATAGTTCTTGGCAGGTGCTCAGTCAACATTGACATTGGAGAGTTGACATGACTAATGAATTTTATCACCTCTTCCATATTTCCCAACTCTGCTTTAATGGCTCAGCCTACATCCTGAGGGCCATTTCACCAGTGTCTTTCCTCCTTCTTGAGCTGCCCATATGAAGGGTATCACTATATTACATATGGTATGGTAGAATGAACCATAGTTTTGGAGTTATTCAGTAAATCTAGATTCACATCCTGGCTCTCACTACTCACACAACTTTGAACAAGTCAACAATCTCTCTGGGTCTCAGTTTCATCATCTGTAATGTGGGAAGGAGTTGGATCCTAAATAGTCTGTCAGGAACCTTCCTGTTCAAAAGTCCTATGATCCTATAAATATCCATAGAGCCTGGTGAAACGAAGCCAGTAAGGTGTGCCTAGTCTAACATACTTTGCTTAATAAATCTCTCCTTCATTCGATTGTGGTAAGCAATTGATGTGTGTGTGTGTGTGTGTGTGTGTGTATATGTGTGTGTGTGTGTGTATATGTGTGTGTGTAATGGCAATAATGAGGGGAAAGGAAAGTTGAAATAAAGAGAATATTTTTTATTATTAAATAAAACCTAAAAGTTAAATAAATATTATTTAGAGAATATAATTTCTTAAATGAGCTGAGTTGCACCTTTAAATGTGGTCTCTGTTTCCCCCAATTAGTAAATTTATTTCCAAATAATCCATAGTTAGAGTGGAGAGCGTTAGCAGTATTAAAAGGCAAATGGAGTATTAAGTGGAGTATTTAGAGACAATCCAAGGAGAAAATATTACAGACCATTCATTTGTCATCCTAACTACGGTTTCAATAGCCTCTGTCTCTAGACAGCAACAGGATAAAATGTAAGGATTTTTAATGCTCACAAAATGCCTATAGGATAAAAGATAAATTCCTCAACCTGGCATTTGAGATACTTCACAGTCTGACTGCAACCCACTTTTTCAGCTTTATTTCACTTTATTACCTTTCATTCATTCTATTTTCCAGCCAACCTAGACTAGCAGTTTCCCAATCTGGAATTGAAGAAGACATTCTGACAATATCTGGACTTGTTCCTGGTTCAGTTTCTACCCATTTTATGAAGAATGATATGGACAGAGTGGCATTTGCTACTGATGACCAATTGAAGGATACCTCATGAAAAGATTCACAGCAGATAGTTCACCTCTAGTGGGTCACTAAAAAATTCCCATGGCTGTTCCCGTATTTGTGGATATGTGCCTGAAGACTCATGTATGAAAAGAATACTGAAAATGAAAAAACAATACTTATTTAAGAGTCAGAAGTATCTAGCTATGTGATCATGAAGAAGGCAGTTAACCTTGGGGGTTTTGAAAGGTGGAGGTGAAGACCAAGGGGGAAGGACATTCCAAGCCGACTTTTGACTCGGTCTCTGGGTGGATGATAGAACAAACAATCTTGTTTTTTTCTATCCTTCAAGGTGATTCTACCCACAGGTGTCAATTAGGAACCTATCCTAGGTAATAAGGTACCTGTTCTGCCTAAAATAAATCATCTGGTCAGCAGCAGACCCAAGGGGAAAAGACAGGTCCACTGGCTCCAGGACTCTGCCCACCAAACCACAGAAACTCCCATCCATTGCTTTCAATTAAAGACTCCACTTCTGATGTCACTGGAAGTTTGCCCTTGCCATAAACACCTTCACCTTCTACTACTCTAAAATGTATGACCAAAACCAAAGGAAGAGTTTGTCAGCTTTACCTTCCTGCCTAAATTCAAGCAGTTTTACATCTCTCAGGCTATTTCTCTCCTCAAAATCTTCTTCTTAGGAATTTCTCTATTGAAGAGAGAAAATAACTAGTCCTGTGATGTCAGTTGGGTGAGTATCTTAACTCTTTGGTCTCCCCGTAAATAAAGTGATTATTAATAGCTCATTTCCATTTGTCAAATTCATTCAAATATGAACTGGACATCTGCTGTGTGCTCAGAACCCTACTAGGCTTTTGATAATTTTTATACAGTTCTTGGAGTTCTTGCAAATGTATTCTAAAGGTTTAATTTTAAATGCAAGGCTCTACACACATTGTGATATTAGTACTGCCTATCATTGTTTCTCCAAAGGACCATTTAAATCCCCAACATACTGAGCCCCTTAGATTCCATTTCATTAGCGAAAGAACAGACTTAATCCCAGCCCAGCAAGGAGGCTTGGAATCAAACAACTGACTTTTACCTCCAGAGGATCTTCAAACTGACACCCCCACCCCCTCAGTGCCTTTCTGTCGAGAGGAAGATTGGACCTCCCAGCAGTTATCGACAGCAATGGCAGAAGGAAATTGATTGTGAATATGAAACGAGTCTCTTTCATTTCCAAGTGGCAGCTGCAGGCTGGTGATGGACGGGTCTTGGTGATATTTCGTGCCTCCCCTCCTGATGCCCGAGTGGTGCATGAAAGTACTCATGCAGGGCCTGCCTGCATAAGGGATGGAGAACATTGTTGACAGCAACAAGTCCTGACCTTTCAAAGCAAAACAAAAATCCTGGCTGTGCACCAGATGACTGACAGCTTGGCAACAATGGAAATTAAATACTGTAAATGGCGTCAGGAGGAGGGCAGCCAGTGGGACCCCTCTACAAACCTATTTCCATCAGCACAACACTAGGACTTTTCCCATCAAATAAATAGACAGTAAAGGCCTGAAGGACACCCCTTCAACTCCCAGGGTATTTGAACCTCTCCCTAAGAAAACATTTTGTCATGGACTAGCCATATTGTTTCTTTTCTATATGTCTTCAACCTGGCTCTTTGAGAGCAATGTTGGCTTCCTTCCTTAAGTCTGGCTCCCAGGGAAGGCATAATCTTTCCATTAAGGGGACATCATGGTATAGTGAAAAATATTCTGGTTCTTCAGAGAACCTGGGTTCTAATCCTGCCCCCAACACTGTATGACCTTAAACAAAACTGGACTTCTGTTTCTTCATTTGTAAAATGAAGGGTTGGACAACATGGATTCTGAAATCTCTTCCAGCACTATGAATGACACATACATTCTTCTCATGAAAACTAAAGGAGGTTGGTGAATGGCTGGTACATAGATATATTGAGTAATTAAGTGCATATGGGATCATTAAATACAATGCCATTAAAATTATAAACATGGGGGAGAAAAAGAAATTTAGAGAGACTTATGTAAGTAATACAAAGTGGAGAAAAGCAGAAATAGGAGGGCATTCTATACATTGGCTATTTAATACTTTGATATTTCAATGAATCATCAGTACCCTCCAATTGTACCAAGTGAAGCTCAGCAATGATTTTTCTTATTGTGCAATTCTTGTCCATGTCCTCTCATCAAACCCCTACAAAATAACTGTACAACATACAAGAGGGCTTCCTCAAGATCTTCTAACTGTCTGTGAGCAGCATTGCAACATATGAGCTATCCATAGTGCCTGGCATATACTATATACTTCACAAAGGTTTTTCTACATTCATAAAGCAATCAAAAAACATGCATTTATTAAGCTTTTTATAGGCTATGCACTATGCTGAGTATTGGGAATACAAAGACAAAAATGGATCTCACATTCTACTGGGAAAACAGCATGTGTATATGCATATAAACAGCATTTATGCATACATAAATAAGCATGCATATGCATGCACAATACAAAGTAGTTAGAGAGGGTAGTTTAGGGGTATTAGGAGAGACTTGTAGAAGATGGTGCCTAACCTTGAGAGGATTGATTATTAATAACCTATTATTTGGGAAGATCTAGAGTTCCACCTTTTTCTAAAGTCCTCAGTTTAAAGCTCAGTGTCTGTAGGTTGAATTAACTTTCTTCTTAACTGTGGTCAGATCCCACCCAACCTGACAAGGAATTTAATCTAAAGTGGCGAAGCCCATTGTGTTCTACTCAGGTTTGGATGGGGATGAATTCTTTGATTAGATTGCCCAAGATGCGGAGGGGGGAGGGTAACATAAGAAGTAAATGATATAGCCAAAGTTACACTCCTAAGCCCTTCATTAGAATAGGCCCATTTTTCATTGTAATATTCATTCTCACATTAATTGTAAACCAATCACAGTTGATTACTACCCTTAGGAACACCTACTCTTCCAAGGCCGTATAAATTGTGAGCCAACTAATTATGAGGGGTCTTTGGCATTTGAGAATGCTGCTGACCTTTTTTATTAATAAAAAACTAGCATTATTAATAAAATTATTAATTACTACAAAATTATATTTCTCAAGCTTTTTAAAAGTCACAAACTATGTCTTGAAAGGAATCATACATTCTCCAAGGCAGAGGTGAGATAGGTATGAACTCCAGACATGGGGGATGGTTAGAGCAAAGGCATGGACCCAGAACATGAAGTTCTACGTGTGAACAACAGTAAAAAGGACTATTTGACTGAACTTTGAAACTTATAGAGACAATAGGAAGTGTCAATGTTGGCAGAAAAACAACAGATTGGCCAAGAAACATAATTTGGACCAACTAGGTTTTACTGAGTTTGCCAACAGGAGAATCTCACCTGAAGAGGCGAAGATTCTTCACATGAACAATGACACAAGGTTTATAATAGGTTTCAGGAAGTGAGCAACAGTGTAGGGGAATGGGCAAAAGTTGATGAGTCAAGGTCCTTCAGGCTGGAGGCTGACCTGGTGTAATAACCCTTTTACCCAGTTTCAGGTTTAGGGGTTTCATAGCAGGATTGGGGTAGGCTGTTTCTTAGAACAGTACCATGGCATGTCATATATGTGTGTATACAGCATATATATGTGTGTGTGTATAAATATATGAACAAAATGGAGTGATTCTCAAAATTCTCTATTCCATTTTGAATTTCTTGAGTAGGAGAGTGCCAAAGTCAGATCTGCATTTAATGAAGGTCATTTTGGGAGCTACATGGAAAAGGAGCCAGAATAAGAAGAGACTTGAGTCAGAGGGAGCAGTTGGGAGGTTGTTATGAGTATAAGCAAGTGGTGATGAAGACCTGAATAACATAGTGGCTATGTCAATAGAGAGAAAGGGTTTGATGCAGGAGATGTTGTGGAGGTAGAAGTGACAAGATTTAGTGATTGATTGGGTTTGTGGCATAAGAGACAGTAAGGAATCAGGAATGATTTTGAGGCTATAAATATAGGACACCACAAGAATAGTGGTACTCTCAACAAAGTAGGGAATTTCATTAGAGGAGAGGATTTGGGGTTTGAGAAGAAAACTAATGAGTTTTCTTCTGTATATGTTGATTTTGAAATGTCCCTGGAATATATGTTTGGAAATTTTCAATAGGCAGTTGGTGGTATAGCACTGAAGCTCGGGGAATAGAATGGGGCTGGATATGTAGATCTATGAGTCATCTACATAGGTATGGTAATAAAACTCACAGAAGCTGATAAAAGAGTGATTGAGGAAATAAGACCAGAGTGTTAGAGCACATTCTTAATCACTCATTCACTCACTCATTCATTCATCTTCATATTTTTCTGAATATAACCCAACCCCAGATCCCATTGGTATGGGGACTCTCTCCTCATTGGTGGCGATCAATGTCCTGTGCTTGCACTAGGAGCAGGTGGAGTTGGCAAGAATGGAAGAGAAGAGAAATCTCATCTTTTCAGACTTTTCAGGTTTGTCTTCAGAGAAGATGGGCCATTCCTCTCTTCAGCCCTCAGCCTGAAAGGTGAAAGATTCTGGGAAGAAGCTGATATGTAGAACTTTGATCATGTCCTCATTCTCACTTTACTACCTTAGAGACATTGAGACATTTCCTTTAGGGTGAAATTTGGTTCTCTCTCATTTACCTTACTGCCCCCATGGGAGAGCTCTTTCAAACTGCTTTGTCTGGTATATATTCTTATATGTATACTTTCTTTGATTTCTGTTCTGCTATTGGGTTGGATAAATTGGATGCTACCAAATTCCTGTGTCTGAGGAAGACAACAAAACTTCTGTTTTTATCTGTCCAGCTTTATCAGTTTGAGATATTGGGTCACTTGTCTGTTTACAAATAGCCCCAGAGATTGGAGAGGACCCTATCAGGTATATTCACCACCCATCTACTGCCCACAAAGAAAGTTAGTTCGATTTTCTAATGAGGAGGTGAAAAGAGTTGGTAAATACCCACCCAGGCAAAGGGTGAGAAAAAGAGACTGTTCACCAACTGTACAAAGATTTTTATGATTCAGGTATGGGTACTGAAAGTGATGCACCCAGTGAGGGATCCTGTGTGTCTTAATGCAGGGCAGAAGAATTGAACTGGACAACTCCTTTCCTAGCCAAAATTGCTACAGAAACTACAAGGGTACAAATTCAACCAAGAGAACAGGAATACACTCAAAGTCAACCTCACATGGCTTCCTGCCCAGATGTAGACAAACAAGTCTACAATGACCCTTATGGAGATAGCCCATACCAACTACTAACTCTGGTATAGGAGCTAAGAAATCAGTCATCGACAAGAGAACTAGGCCCATCACATCAGTCACTGGACTAAGTTATGATGGTGCAGGTAAAACTATGTATCTAGGTGATAAGATTAGAGATTGTCTATGTGAAATGTGCTTTGCACATAAATATGTATGTTTATTGCTACACAAGACAATTACTGCATGTTTAAGTATACTTGTATCTTATTTTGTTATGCTTATTTCCCTGTTTTGTATTATTTTCATGCTACAGTGATGTCTCATTGTTCATGCTTACAGTGCTTACAATGAAGTTATAGTTATCACTTCTACATCAAAACTTTCCCCAATGCCATTCTAATATATTGTTCTTAGGCATAAGAAATAAAATGGGAATTTGGGTGGGGGGCATTGTGAAAGCTGCAGATGACTTGTGAAGGCCAGCAGATGACACAGAAAAAGTTTAGAAATTCAGATTTCATAAAATATAGTATTGTATAATATCAACCCAAATTTTATAATATGGTATTGTAAACACCCTAAAAAGGAAAAAGAAAAAATTCAGACTTCTTTGTTGTGAAGGGAGGACCAAAAATTTTTATATAGATTTTCCAGATCATGGAGGTATCACACCTCTAACCCTTATGATCTGGAAGAAATAACTGTATTCTGTATATAGACCTATTGAAAGGATTACTGTTGCAGCAAGTTACCTTTGTTTTGTTAGCTATGTTTGTTGCTTTTAATTGATTTCTCTGTACTATGTGCATGTGTTACGTCCTATAGTACCATCCCAGGTGATGACCTATATAGTGCCATGTCCATTGCATGTACTGGTAATTTGAATTTGTTTTAGTTCAGTATCAATAGTACTGAAAATTGGTTACCTGGGATGCCAGGAAAATCAATCTTGTTGTTTTAAAGTGCTGATGTTTCTGTTTATACTGTATAGGTTTTAGACTTGCCCCAATTGATCTGTGCAAGCAACTGAAAAGAGCTTTGGCCCAGGGGAGGAATGTAACCAGAGCCCCAAAGCCCATTGGTGTGGGATTCTCTCCTCTTTGGAAGAGATCAGTGCTCCACAGCTGCATAATGGGTGGGCAGAGTTGACAAGGGTGGGAGAGAAGAGAGATTGAGCCCCTTTTTTCTTGGGGCTCATCTACTGACTTCCAGTTTCAAGAGAGGAGATGAGACATTCCTACCTCTCTTCAGAACCCTTGAAGGAAGAAGTATTTTTGAGGAGAAGCTTTTGATCATGTCCCCATTTCCAGTTTGCTACACTAGGACTTCAGGAAATTTTCCTTTGGATTAGATCCAGCACTCTCTCCCCCCTCCCCATTTCTCTCTCCCTCCTTCCCTCCCTCATTTCCTCTCCATCTCTCTCTTTCTCTCTCTCTGTCTTTCTCACCTCACTCCCAATGGGAGTACTCCTTTATTCTGTATAGTCTGGTCTACATTCTCATAAGCTTACTTTTCTGATTTCCATTTTGCTGTTGGCCTGAATAAACAAGGGCCTCTCTCTGAAGAGAATCTGGACTCACACATCTCCTCTTCCAAAGCTAGAAGCAAGAAGGACAAGGATCTCTCTTCTCTTAGTCTTTCATCAACTTTGCCCCTCATGCAGGAACAAAGCATTGAGTAATCACTCTCCATCAATGAAGACAGTCTTATGCAAATGATCTTAAGACCCAGTCTATATTAAGCTTCATAAAACATTTTCCTTACAATAAAGAAGTTTGGGCTTAGAGAGAAGAAATAACTTGTTCAGAAGAGTGATGGGCTGGGTTTAAATCCCACCCTTAACATTAGGAATGTGATGACAGGCAAACTACTTAAATTTTCTGCATCTCAGTTTCCTCATTTGTAAAATGTTACTAGTAATACTTGTAGCCTACCTGTTAAAAAGCTCAAATTATACCATGTGCTTGAAGCATTTGTCAACTTTAATGGAAATTTTAAGAAATAGGACTGGGCGGGGAGGGGGGAGTCAAGATGGTGGAGTAACAACATGGACTTTCTAGAACACTCCCACCAAGCCCAGTCAAATACCTGTAAAAATGGCTCTAAACAAATTCTGGAGCTTCAGGACCCACAGGATGATGGAGTGAAGCAAATCTCTAGCTCAAGATAGCCTGGAAGGTAACCAGAAAGTGTCTATCACATTATGCCGGGAGCAGAGCACAGTCCAGTGTGGGCTGTGTGTGCACAGAGGGGACCTGAGCAGGCCTTGGGGAGACTGAATCTCTCACACCTGTGGTGGTTTCCAGACTTCATGACCTCAAAAAGCTGAGGATAAATTGGAAGGTCAGAGGGAAAAGACTGTGAGACCAGTGCAGGAGAGTGGAGTGGTCTGGTCCCAGGCCCAGAGTGGCAGAGAGGGGAGGGGGTGGAGGAACTCACAGTAGCCACAGCAGGAGCAGGGGCAGAGACAGCAATCATTTCTGGAGCTCTAGGCCCACAAATTGTGGAAGGATCAACAGGCTGACAGTACACCCTCCACCCCAATGGAACCAGAGAACTACCTTGACAAAGAGCTCAAAAGTCAAGTAAATGGCTGGGGAAATGAACAAAAAATGGAAAAAGAGTCAGACTATAGAATTTTACTTTGGTGACAAGGAAGATCAAAGCTTGCAAACAGAAGAAAATAAAGTCAAAAGCCCTCCATCCAAAGCCTCCAAGAAAAATATGAATTGGTCTCAGGCCATGGAGGAGCTCAAAAAGGATTTTGAAAATCAAATAAGAGAAATAGAGCAAAAATTGGGAAGAGAAATGAGAGTGATACAAGAAAATAATGAAAAATGAGTCAACTTCTTGCTAAAGGAGAATCAAAAAGTGCTGAAGAAAATAACACTAAAAAATAGACTAACTCAAATGACAAAAGAGATCCAAAAAACCAGTGAGAAGAAAAATGCCTTAAAAAGTAGAACTGACTAGATGGATAATGAGATCCAAAAGATCACTGAAGAAAATAATTCCTTAAAGATTAGAATAGAGCAGATGGAAACTAATGACTTTATGAAAAATCAAGAAATTATAAAACAAAACCAAAGGAATGAAAAAAAACAGAAGATAATGTGAAATATTTCATTGGAAAAATAACTGACCTGGAAAAGAGATTCAGGAGAGACAATTTTAAAATTATAGGGTTACCTGAAAGCCATGATGAAAAAAAAGAGCTTAGACATTATCTTTCATGAAATTATCAAGGAAAACTCTCCTGATATTCTAGAAGCAGAGGGCAAAATAAATATTGAAAAAATTCACCAATCACCTCCTGAAAGAGATCCGAAAAGAAAAACTCCTAGGAATATTGTAGCCAAATTTCAGAGTTCCCAGGTCAAGGAGAAAATATTGCAAGCAACCAGAAAGAAACAATTCAAGTATTGTGGAAATACTATCAGGATAACACAAGATCTACCAGCTTCTACATTAAGGGATCAAAGGACTTGGAATATGATATTCCAGAAGTTGTCAAAGGAGCTAGGATTAACACCAAGAATCACCTACCCAGAAAAACTGAGTATACTATTTCAGGGGAAAAAATGGTCATTCAATGAAATAGAGGACTTTCAAGAACTGTTGATGAAAAGACCAGAGCTGAATAGAAAATTTGACTTTCAAACACAAGAATCAAGAGAAGCATGAAAAGGTAAACAGGAAAGAGAAATCATAAGGGACTTACTAAAGTTGAATTGTTTACATTCCTACATGGAAAGATAAAATTTGTAACTCTTGAGACTTTTCTCAGTATTTGATTAGCTGGAGGGAATTATATACATATAGACAGATGGTACAGGGTGAGTTGAATAGGAAGGGATGATATCTAAAAAAATAAAATTAGGGGGTGAGAGAGAAATATATTGGGAGGAGAAAGGAAGAAATGGAATGGGACAAATTATCTCTCACAAAAGAGGTAAGAAAAAGCTTTTTCAATGGAAGGGGAAAGAGGGGAGGTGAGGGGGGGAAAAGTGAAGCTTACTCTCATCACATTTGGCTTAAGGGGAGAATAACATGCACACTAAATTTGGTATGAAATTGTATCTTACACTACAAAATAATAGGGGGAAAAGGGATAAGTAGGATGTGTGGGGAATGATAGAAGGAAAGGCAAATGGGAGGACAGAGTAATTAGAAGTAAACAATTTAGGGAAGGGACAAGGTCAAAAGAGAGAATAGAATAAATGGAGGAGCAAGATAGGATGGAGGGAAATATAGTTAGTCTTTTACAACATGACTTTTATAGAAGTCTTTTGTATAACTACATATATATAACCTATACTGAATTTCTTGCCTTCTCAGTGGGGATGGGTGGGGAGGGAGGAAGAGAGAGAAGTTGGAACTCCAAGTTTTAAAAATTAGTGTTAAAAAATTGTTTTTACACGTAACTTGGAAATAAGAAATATAGATAATGGGGTATAGAAGTCTAACTTGCCCTACAAGAAAATAGAGGTGATGGGGATAAGGGAAGGAGAAGGTGTGACAGAAGAGAGGGCAGATTGGGGGAAGGGGTAATCCAAATGTATTGTGTCTTGGGGTGGGGACATGGGAGAGATGAGGAGAAAATTTGGAACTCAAATCTTGTGGAAATGAATGTTGAAAAGTAAAAATAAATAAATAAATTTAAACAATAAATAATATTTTAAAAAAGAAATAGAAGAGCTAACACTCAAACACATATCTTCTGACTTCAAATGCTGTGATTTCTTTACTCAGATATCCATTCTTTTCCTCCAAGTCCAACCTTATCATTAATCAATCAATCAACAGATATTGATTGAATGACTACTGTATATTCAACACTCATCAGATACCTGGGACCCACTTAAGGACTGGGTAGGGAAGGGACACTCAGGTTTGACACAGATAAATTTGTGGATTGAGAGTAGATGACATTTGTCTGCTTTCCTCATCATCATCATAGCTGACATTTTTATGGAATTTGTGATATCCAAAGTGTTTTCCTTATAACATTCAAATCCTATTGTGATCCTCACCAAATCACCATTGACAAGTCACTTAACTTCTCTTTTCTCATCTGCAAAATGGGATTAGTGATACCGGCAACATTGATCTTGTATTGTGAGCCCCAAATGAACCAGCTACGTAGGACTCTGGGAGACAGGAAGAAGATTGAGTTGAATACATAAATCTGTGAGTAATCTCACAGATGATCAAAATGAAATTCATGGAAGCTTATGAGGTCATTGAGGAAGAGAGAGAAAAAGAGAGACAGAGAGACAGAGACAGAGAGAGACAGAGAGAGAGAGAGAGAGAGAAAGAGAGAGAGAGAGAGAGAGAGAGAGAGAGAGAGAGAGAGAGAGAGAGAGAGAGAGAGAGAGAAAAGATTATGAAAGGGGAGGGGTGGAGCCAAGATGGCAGAGTAGAAACACACACATATGCTAGCTCCAAACCCACAACCCATAAAATATCTGTAAAAAAGAACTGCCAATATATTCTGGAGCAGCAGAAGCCACAGAACAGTGGAGCAGACAAGATTTCTGTTCCAGAGAGCCTGAAAACCTCTCACAAAAAGTTCTTCACGCCGCGGACTGGGAACCGAGCATAGCCCTGTGTTGGCCGCCAGGTGCTGAGAGGAGCAGATCCGAGCGGGGAGCAGATCCGAGCAGGCTTCAGGGACTGAATCTCCAGTGGCCACGCAGGTCCTTCCACCCACAGGGGACAAAGGTAGGTGAGAGGGTCTCTTTGGCGGGTCGAGAGGGGAGTGGGGTGCCCCCATGACTCGGGCCGCCTCGGGAGGCAGCAGCAGAGGTGGGAGCAGACAGGGGCTCCCCAAGCAGGCAGGAGCCTGGATCCATTGTTGAAGGTTTCTGCATAAACCCTCTGAGGGAACTGAGCCTGGGAGGTGGCCCTGCCCCCACCTGAGCACCTGAACTCGATCTCACACTGAATAGCAGCCCCGCCCCTGCCCAAAGCCCTGAGGCTGGGGAGCAGCATTTGAATCTCAGACCCCAAGCCCTGGCTGGGCGGATGGGGAGGTGAAGTGGGTGTGAAGAGGATATTCAGAAGTCAAGTCACCGGCTGGGAAAATGCCCAGAAAAGGGAAAAAAACCAAGACTATAGAAGGTTACTTTCTTGGTGAACAGGTATCTCCTCCCTCCCTTTCTGATGAGGAAGAACAATGCTCACCATCAGGGAAAGACTCAGAAGTCAAGGCTTCTGTATCCCAGCCCACTAAATGGGCTCAGGCCATGGAAGAGCTCAAAAAGAGCTCAAAAAATTTTGAAAATCAAGTTAGAGAGGTGGAGGAAAAACTGGGAAGAGCAATGAGAGATATGCAAGCAAAGCATGAACAGCAGGTCAGCACCCTGCTAAAGGAGACCCCAAAAAAATGCTGAAGAAAATAACACCCTGAAAAATAGGCTAACTCAATTGGCAAAAGAGGTTCAAAAAGCCAATGAGGAGAAGAATGCTTTCAAAAGCAGAATAAGCCAAATGGAAAAGGAGATTCAAAAGCTCACTGAAGAAAATAGTTCTTTCAAAATTAGAATGGAACAGATGGAGGCCAATGACTTTATGAGAAACCAAAAAATCACAAAACAAAACCAAAAGAATGAAAAAATGGAAGATAATGTGAAATATCTCATTGGAAAAACAACTGACCTGGAAAATAGATCCAGGAGAGACAATTTAAAAATTATGGGACTACCTGAAAGCCTTGATCAAAAAAAAGAGCCTAGACATCATCTTTCATGAAATTATCAAGGAAAACTGCCCTGAGATTCTAGAACCAGAGGGCAAAATAAATATTGAAAGAATCCACCAATCACCACCTGAAAAAGATCCAAAAAGAGAAACTCCTAGAGAGAGAGAGACAGAGAGACAGACAGAGAGAGAGAGACAGAGAGACAGAGAGAGAGAGAGAGAGAGAGAGAGAGAGAGAGAGAGAGAGAGAGAGAGAGAAGGGAACCAAGAGAGAAAGAGAGAGCAATTTCATGAAATCCCAGAGAAGAGAGTACCTAGGGAGAAAGGAAGGTGGAACAACATCAAATGCTGCAGGGAGACCAAGAGGATGAGAACTAAGAAAAGGGGGTCAGAAAATAATAATAACAATAATAATAATATTTAATATTTACATAATGCCTACTATGTACCAAACACTGTATTATGTGTTTTACAAATATTCATTTGATCATCACAATGACTCTGGGAAGTAGGTGATGTTGTTATCCCCATTTTCCAGATGAGGAAAATGCAGCAAACAGAAATCAAGTGATTTATCCAGGATCATACATCTAATAAATATCTGAGGCTAGATTTGAATTCAGGTCTTCCTGACTTTAGACCCAATATTCTATCCACTGAACAAGAAGGGGTAGCTAATCCAGTAGATGACAGAATTAGTATACAAAAAGTTCCTGGATCCAAATGGCTAGAATATTTGAATGAGACAAATAAGTTGGAATGTAACAGAGATACATATAAAATCTACCATTTAGGCTTAAAAAATCAGTGTCACAAGTACAAGATGGGAGAGGTAACTATTTGAAAAAGACCTTGAAGTTTTGGTGGATCAGGAGATCAGATAAGATGGTAGACAAAAATATATCATTCCATTTGTGGCTTCATTAAGAGAGATTCAGCATTCAGAAATCAAGGGGTGATAGTCCTACTATACCTGCCCTTGTCAGAGTACACCTGGTATACTCAGTTCAACTCTGGTAGTCACAGGTTACAAATATCATGAATAAACTAGAAGAGTCAATGCAGGGCAACCAGGAGAGTCAAAGACAGTGTTCATGCCGTGTGAGCTCGCTCTTCTGTTGATATATAAACCCTGTCACCACCCGGCTCCAATCTCTTTCCAGCCTCTTTCCAGTCCTAGAACACACTCCCCTCATCTCTGCTTCTTAGAATCTTGAGTTTCCTTCTTGCCCAACAAGGGAAGGACCCTAGCTAGTACAACAGAAACTGTGGATGTTTTGTTTTGTCCTGCTCAAGTACTACTTTCTACATGGGGGCCTTCCTGATTCTCCAAATGTGTGTGTGTGTGTGTGTGTGTGTGTGTGTGTGTGTGTGTATGGATATGATGTGTATCTGTATATATGTATACGTATGTGTATACATATATACACATGTATATTCATGTATATATGCAGGTACATACACACATCTATATTTGTTCAGTCATATCAAACTCTTTGTGACTCCATTTGGGGTTTTCTTGGCAAAGACACTGCAGTGGTTTGTCATTTCCTTCTCCAGTTCATTTTACAAATGAAGAAACCGAGGCAAACAGGGTTAAGTGACTTACCCAGGTTCCTACAGCTAGTATGTATCTGAGGCCAGATTTGAACTCAGGAAGATGAGTTTTTCTGACTCCAGGCCTGGCACATTAATACACACACACACACACACATATGTATGTATATGTGTATATATGCACCTGAGTACAAATATACATATAGACACACATTTATAAACATGCATATGTGGATTCCTCCTGGGAGAAAAAAAATCAGCTGTTTGAGAACAGTACATATCATTTCAGTCATTTAAATATCACATGAAGCAACAATTTTTGTTCTATAGAATGAGGTATTTTACACATTGGAATTCTGTAAACAACCTAATATAAGAATTCCTTTTGATGTCACAGATATCCTGTTTCAGAAAAATTTATTATTGCTTATTAAAAGTGATTTTCTGGATTGCTTTTATTTCTCTGGGAAAACTATATTGTTTTACATTGTCAATTAAATTGTATTCTACATGTATACTTTCAAGATGTTTTAATTTATTAGGTTTGATGCTATCTATACCTAAGGCATTCATAAAAAACAAACACAAGTTTTTTCTTTCCACTAATATCTGCAAATCCCAAATTATACAGTGTATCATATTTTCTGGATTTGGGCTTTTTACTTTATATTTTTGTATTTCTATTGTTTAAAGTATATCTAAGCTGTTCCCACAGTTTTTTCTTCAAACCAGTCATGTATCTATTATGTAGGGATTTTTTTCCATTAAAATTTCCATTGTCCCTTTCTTAGGGACAATTAAAAAGCACAGACAATTAAATTTAAATTTAATTATGGAAAATTTTAAACTATTGCCTGTAACCATTTTCAAGTCATTTCAATTTTCTAAAGTTGCAGTTTTTTTTAAAAAAATTTATTGCATTTAACAAAATGAACAATTTTGAAAAATATGCCAGGTATCATAGTACTCTTAAGTTATACATTACAATTGTTTAACTTTGACTTTAGATACTCTATAACTGAATGCAGCAGGAAATATGATGGTACAACTCATCTGTGTCACAAACAGTATGATGGTAGATAGCTCCTATGTCTGCCCAGGTTGAGACTGGAATGTTGACCTTCAAATGTGCACATACTATGTTGCACTAGTCTTCACTGTTATTTGGAAGGAATTTCCTGTGTTCATCTCACTTGTGTTGCCTTGTATTTGAATGCTGTTTTTATGGTAAATGTAGATGATGCAGGAAGTTGTGCTTGAATACATCCACTAATTTTTCCATTTTCCATTGCTTCATGACCCCAGACCTACCCCATTCATTTTTGGTTGTGTTCCCAACAATTTGGAAAACTCTAATCCACAAAATACCTAGAACATGGATCTGCTTTCTGGGGGCCCAAGAGTGAGGGAGACCTGGGAGTTACAGTTGCTTTAAAAGTTATTAACTGAACTCTATCACTTTGCTGAAAAATCTTGATGATCAATGTTCTAATATAATGTTAGCATTTGCAGAGTGTTTCTTAGCTGAGTAATAGGCAGTATCTAAGGCTACTATGATTACTTTTTTTGAAGCATGGTATCTTAACCAAGAGCTTTGTTAGCTGTGCATTTCTACACCTAAGACTCCAAAGTATGTCAATTCTCTTATACACCACAGGTTTAAGGTAAAATCTAGGCCATCACTCTTGATCACATAGATCTGACCCAACAATTCCTGTACTTCATCAATTCCAGTGGTTTCCCATTGATTCTAGAATAAAATATAAACTCTATTTATCCCCATATAACCTGGCCTCAACCTATTTTTCCAGTCTCATTGGCTTTCACTCCCCCATCCAAACTCTACAAAATAGCCAAACTAACTTTTGTCATTTTCTCACGCAAGTCTTATTTCTTGTCCCTGTCCCTTTCCACTGGCAGTGCCCCATGCCTAGCATGAATGCCCTCCTTACTCTCATCTCACAGAATCCTTCTTTTCCTTTTGGATACATCTCAGGCATTATCTTTCATATGGAGTCTCTCCTATTCTCTCTACTTGGCAGTGTCCTCTCTCCCAAATTATCATGTTTTTGAGAACATTGTATAACACACTTTATTGTTCAATCATTTCATTTACGTCCAACTCTTCGTGAGCGCATTTGGAATTTTCTTGGTAGTGGTTTGCCATTTCCTTCTCTAACCCATTTTACAAATAAGGAAACTGAGACAAACAGGGTTAAGTGACTTACCCAGAGACACACCACTAGTAAGAGTCTGAGGCTGGATTTGAATTCATGAAGATGAGTCTTCCTGTTTCCAAGCCTGGTGCTCCAGCCACTGCACCATCTAGCCAAGCTAACATTATATATTTGTATTTATTTACTTTTTATTTATTTTGTGGATGTTTTACATGCACTTAGTGTCTCCAACATTAGAATGTAAGCTCACTATGAATAGAGATTGTTTCATGTTTTGTATTTGTTACCTCAACACCTAGCACAGTGTCTGAAATATACCTGTTCATTGATTGAGTTGTATCTTTCTGCCAATGACAATGAAGCACTTTACTTCAGAGTTCTCACAAAAGTTAGTCTAGATTAATATAATATTTACCCTTTTAACTCTTCTTTTAGCTTTTCATTCCTCTTCAACAATTTCCTTTGAGTCTCTCAGTTTAACTCTCATTTAACCTATGGTCAGGAACCCATTTTAATCCTTAGCCCTTATCATATGTAACTGGCTATATCCTCAAGGCTTTACCTCTCCTAAGGGAAAAGAAGATAATTGAAAATGCTGTGAGGAAACTGCTTTTAACCTCCTCCATCAGACTTATTTGTTCAATGTAAATAGAAAATATTGTCCTCAAAGAGCTATAAACCAGAATTGGAACTCTCCCTCACAAGAGAGAAACTTACTGAACTTCTGCATCCCCAATAGATGATAGAAAACATATTAAGATAATCACTATCTGAAGGTATCAGAAGAGTTAGTTACATGCATAAAGAGCCAGTAATCCAATTCTGAATAAAATATTTGGATTATAAACGGAATCAGAAGGTTGTTAAGGAAGGAGCTTACAGATTTGACCTGGTTGTTGGAATTACTGTTTACCACCAGCCTCTAGTACCTACTTTCAGTAGCTGCAAAATGGAATAACATTAGTGAAAAACTATATTTCCATAGATTTCTTAGAGAATTTTTAAGGTCAAAATCACCTGATCTACATAAACACTTGAGTTCAAATGAACTACTGAACCTTTCCTGTTGTCCAATCCTCTGTCCTAGTGGTAAGAGTTTTTCAGCCAGGATATCTATAAAAGACAGTTTGAAAAGTAATAGAGTAGTAACTTTCTTTCCTATGCACTTATAGATTGTTTACCATTCATTTGCTTGGTTCCATGTGATATATTTCATACTGTAAGGATTTCTTATGGAGCTGATGGGTTTTATAAGCTGACGAGCACCTGGACATTGCTATGAATTTCATAAAGACTGCTGTTTGCCACTAGGGAGCTGAGGTGGTAACACTGATGGAAAATATTGTGCATGCAAGTCAAAGGGAAGATACAGAGATAAGTTACAGCTATGCTCAATAGATACTGCTGCAGAGAGAAATGAGCATTCCACTAGAAACTCAGCCAGAAGCACACACAATCTTTATGTGTTGAGATTGAGAATGATTTTTATAGGTTTGTTATATTTGAGACTAAGCAATTAACTGAGTCTCTTTTAACAACAATATTGGCTAAGTGTGGTCTCATCCTCCACAAATGTTCAGTCAGTTTTATGAAACAGATTATTACTGGTTAAATATTTAAAGATGATTGCCCTTTGGATCCTACTTTGACTCCTGAAGTCAATAAATATTATCTTCCAAACCAATTCCAAGTTCTGAAATGCCTCGTGGGGAGGAAGATTTCAGATCAGCTCAAGAGCAGAATCAATTCCCCATGTTCTTAAGAGTTGCTATTGAAGGGGGAAAGGAGGAGGAGAAGGGAGAAGAGAAGAACAAGGAAAAATGGGAGAAGGAGAGAAGAGGGAGGGGAAAAGGAGGCAGGAAAGAGAGAAACAGAAGGAAAAGGAAGAGGAAGGAGAAGGAAGGAAGGAAAAGGGTATGAAGAGAGAGGAGATGAAGAGAAGAAGGCAATTGGAGGGGAAGAAAAAGGAGAAGGAAAAAGAAGAAGAAGAGTATGATTATGAAGAAGAAAAAAGAAATGAAGAAAATAGGGGGAAGGAGGAGGAAAGGGAGGAAAGGAAGAAGAAGGAAAGAAGGAAGGAAGGAAGGAAGGAAGGAAGGAAGGAAGGAAGGAAGGAAGGAAGGAAGGAAGGAAGGAAGGAAGGAAGGGAGGGAGGGAGGAAGGGAGGGAAAGAGAGACAAATTCTCTCAGACTTTCCAAAAGGAAAGAAAGTGTTGAAGGAGACAGGAGTCAAGCAGAGGTCAGGTTTTGAAAGTTAAGTTTATTGCCACAGAAGTGATTGATAGGACATACATGTGTGAATCAACCAACAGGGTTTCACTCATAACCTTTAAACATTTTCTTTCCAGCTTTTGCAATTCTCTCTTTGCTCTCTCTACAAGGCTCAATGCCTGCAGATCCTGCCATTGAAACTCAATACCTAACACTTCCTTTATTCACCCCCACCTCCCACCCCTAGAAGCTCCTATGCTTTAAAAACAAATATGTGAGTTACCAATGATGCTTCCCCTCAAGGGACAATTGTGTTCAATTGAAAAGAGGGCGGAGACTAGATGCATTTTGAAATAATAAAGAATTAGCTCAGGGCAGTTCAAAAGGTAAAAAGCAGCTCAGCCCAGTTTGAAGATCAGCCATCTTGATTCTTGATCTCCACTTGAAAATCCCCAGACCCTGCCTTTCCTTCCCCAAGACTGATGCCTCATCCTTGATTCGCTATACTCAGTGTCATAAGATGTGTCTTTCACTCCTCCACTTCAAAAGCATCCTCAGAGAGAAAAGAGATGAAGGAACAGCAAACTCTTGGCTTTGTTGCTGAGGACAAAGAAGACTTCTTCAAACAGCAGGTGGACATCTTGGAGTCCTAAAAGTAGATCCTCTTCAAGAGAACTATTGCTTCAAGAATAACCAAAAAAGTCCAGACAAGATAAACATGATATGAGTAGAAAAAGAAATCTGTTCTTGTGTGTATGTGTGTATGTACACATACATATACACACATAAAATAGGTACATTACCACACACACACACACACACACACACACACACACACACACACACACACACACGTTTTGGTCCAAACTTTCAAATTCATCACTACATCAAACACTTTAGTATAGAAACTCCCTTCATAGATCTAAATCTGACTTGTCTCTAACTTAAAGTCTTAGAAAGTTGCAGGGAGCACTGAGATCTTAAGTGGATTTCCTAGGATCACATAGCTAGTAGGCAGGCTCATAGAACCATGAATTTGGATCTGGAAGGATTCTTAGAAGCCATCTGGTTTAGCTCTCTCATTTTACAGATCAAGAAACTGAGGTCTAGAAAAGGGAAGTCACTTGCCCACTATTAGCCAGTTACTAAGTGTCACTGCCAGGGTTTGAAAGCAGGACCTCTGTACCTGGCAACAGTAATAGTTGCTTAATAGGTGCTTTTTGACTGAGTATCCCATGATGCCTCAGTGTATCAGAGGCAGGAATTTAATCCAGGTCTTCCAGATCCCTAGACTGGACATCTATCCACAACAGGATACATCACATATGTATACCATTTATATGGCTGTTTACATTTTTATAAGCAAAAAAAAAAAAAAGAACACGGAGGGGCAGGGGGGAAGAAATCACAGGAAAGAGCTCCAGAAACCACCCAAACTGACTTTAGAAAGTTCTTTCTGTAAAGAGTAAAGGCACATTATAAAGGAAATTAATTTGGAACTTTCAAGTCTGTTCGCTTCCTGAACTCAATCAAAGTAATGAAGAGGGACATTGCAGATTAAGTCCATGACTGAAATTTCAGAATAGTCATCACCTCCTCCAAAGAGAGAGTTGACCTCAGATAATTATTTCCAACTTGGAATGCCTCTGAAGAAATTAATAAAAGGAGAACACCTGGTTCTTGTACCAGTGTAGTGAGAAGCAAGTTAAGTTTGAAATGAATATCAGTCCTACCATCTATATGACTTTAGACAGGAGAGGAAATAGCTCAAATTTATATAGCCTTATTTATATAGCATTATATAGCATTTTTAAAGTTTGTATAATACTTTGAATATATTATCTCATTTGATTCTCATATCTTCCCTTTGAGTTCAGTGCTATTATTACCCTTATTTTACAGATGAGGAAACTGAGGCTGAGAAAGCTTAAATGATTAGCTGATGGTCACACAATTATAAATGTCTGAGACAGGATTTGAACCCAGGTCTACCCTGACTACAAGTCTGTTGCTTTTATCCACTATGCTACCTAAGCATGTCAGGAATTTGAGGGAGCAGAAAGGACAAGTGTTCTCCAGCTAGCAAAGGCATGAGGACATTAGAAATGATTAGAAATGCCACTTAACCAAATGAATTGAAGACAATTTGGAGGAACAGGGTATGATGACAAGAATGAGTAACAAACTTAAGGAATAAAACAACAGCAAAGATTATACTGCTATGCGTCTGAGATCTCCCTCTTTCCATTTCTTATTCAAAAAGAGGACATTGGGACTTATATTCTACAGTCCAACTGAGCGTATAACAGATGAGGGCATCTCAGAGATGAAGGGATGGAATTTTGATGATGACAGCGTTTACTATCAGCTTACTTAGAAAAGCCCTCATACTCCTGACATCAGGCTCTTGGAGATGATGTTGAGCTATGGTTTAGAGTAGAAGTCCCATCACCCTGTGCAGTGAGCTGCCTGGCATTAGAAGAATCTTCCCTCTCAGGCCTACCCACTCACCTAGACCCTCCCTCTTTCTCTTCACCAACATTAGCATCTGCCAAAATTCTGCTCTGGCTATACCCTTCTTCACCACATGACCAAGGGAAGCCAAGGCAGCCTGCCTCCCTGGAGAAAAGGAAATCTGCAAATCCATATGGGAATTAGAAGCCTCCTTCACTGTGTGCTCCTCCCAGCTGTTATTAACCCCAGTATGCTTCACCATTTCATCATCCTAGCTACCACTGCTACCAATCCTACATACTGCCAAATACATCTGCTGCACTCTGGCTAGCAGATTCCTACCTCTTTCTTCCTCTAATTCCTATGAGTCAGAACTGCCATCTTACTGAGGTAAAAATCCCATCCCCTATAATTTCTCCCTGCCCCCTCATCTCTCTCCCGCTCAGTCCTGTACTTCCTCTCCAAGGTCTGTTAAGCTTTGTGTCCTTTTTCCATAATGTCCTCCAGAATCCGCGTTTTTTGTTAACAAATTCCCTTTTCCTTTGGATCTCTTTCTCTCAATGGTTCCCGTCATCTACCCCTTATGAAGTGATAGTGGCCTGTGGATCTTCTCTATACATGTGAGTCTAGGAAATTTTCTTTTATAAATTCTCAAAACATAAAATTCAAAGTTGTGAGTTTTTTAATTTTTTAAGAGGATTTTGGGATACAAAATTTTTTCCCCAAAAATTAAATTAATTTTTTTACATTTAATAATATTTTATTTTCTGAATTGCATGTAAAAATAGTTTTTAGCATTCACTTTTATAAGATTTTGAGTTCCAAATTTTTTCCTTCTCTCCCCTCCCCTTTCCCCAAGACGGCAAGCAATCTGAAACAGGTTATACATGTACAATTATATCAAATGTATTTCTATATTAGTCCTGTTGTGAAACAAGAATCAGAGCAAAAGGGAAAAACCATAAGAAAGAAAATAAAAGAGGAAGAGAAAATAATATGCTTTGATCTGCATTCAGACTCCATAGTTCTTTCTCTTGATGTGGCTAGCATTTTCCATCATGAGTCTTTTTGGAATTGTCCTAGATCATTGTATTGCTGAGAAGAGTTAAGTCTATTAAAGATGATCATTGCACAATGTTGGTGTTACTGTGTACAGTGGTTTTCTGGTTCTGCTCACTTCACTCAGCTTCCTTTTATGTAACTCTTTTCAGGTTTTTCTGAAATCTTCCTGTTTGTCATTTCTTATACCACAACAGTATGGAATTCAATAATTCTTAGATTACTTATTCACATTCTGTTTTTCAGGTCTATTATATGTACACATTTTATTCTTCCAATTTTGTGATTTTTAAAAAAAATTTTTCTCTATTTTTATAGTATCCTTGAATTTTTAAGTTCCTTTTGCTTCATTCTTTTTTTCAAGGTATACACAAAGTTGAAAATACTTCCTAATTTCTGTTATTTTCTATTTTTTCTATTCTTTAATATTTCCTTTCCTTTGATGAAAGCCTTCAAACCATTATCAGAGTATTTATGTCGATTGCATTCTCTCTTCTGACATCCTAGTTTTAATTATTTCTAAATTGCTTTCTTCCTTTTGGAATTTATCTTGGAAGTTTTTTATCCATAGCATTTATTCATTATATTAGTATTTTTTCCTTGATCGTTTCCTTGGGCTTGCTTGGTTTTTTTTTCTTCCTGTGAAAGCTTAATTCTTGAATTTACCCTAAAGAGTAAAGGAATTTGTTTGAATTGATGTCAAAGGGAGATTCCACCAGCTCATGGTAGAATTTGAGAGTACTGGAAAAAAACCTTTATGGATATCTATTCTCCTTTTAGTCCTTTCTACAGTAGCCAACATATCCATATGGAGTCTGTAGCAGAGGGTGCAGAGAGGGTGTGTAAAGCAGGCATGCAGGAGTAAGCGGAGAATAACAAGAGACATTGAGATGGTTGATGTAGACCCCCCCCCACCTGCTGTTAGGTCCAGCCTTCTGTCTCTGGAGCTATTAGAATCACTGCCAAATATAGCCTAGGACACTGGGCCTGAACTGTGTGTGTGTGGTGGGGTAGGCAGAGTAAAAACACAAAATAAAGTGGGGAGTGAATAACAACCAAGGAGGTTCATTGGCTGGTGAAGTATCATGATGAGTAGTCATCCTGCCTAATAACAGACCTAGCTTTCTCCTGTCTCTGGAGCACTGGCCCACTACCCACAGGTAACTTATAGTATGGTGTACATGGAGAAGGGGGGAGGGGGCCAGTGTAGATGTACAGAGTACAGAGCATAAAACATAACGCAGAGCCAGTAACAACAACAGAGTTTAGGTAGTTCATGAAAACCATGGTGTAGCCACTCTTCTTATCTCTTAAGCCACTGGAAGCTGCCACCATGTAGAGCATGGGTGCAAACTGTGTGTAGGTGATGGAACACTGGGTCAGGTAGACTGCAAAGTGCAAAATGAACTGTGGAACCCATAGTGTGGTGTCACTGCAATTATAGTTTCTGAGATTTTTTTCTTGCTTCTCTTTTAATTGCTTTTTTTAAACTTCATTTAGCAGGTTTCTTATTAGTGGTGAGGAGAACTGGATGAGGGTAATACAAAAAGAGAAACTGACAGAGAGAAGAAAAGAGGAAGAAGAAAAAAGAAAGATGAAGAAGAAGGGAAGGAAGGAAGGAAGAAAGGATGGATGGAAGGAAGGAAAGAAGGAAAGAGAAGGTCGAGGAGGAGACCAAGACACCAGAAAAAAACCTTGGAGTCAGACACATATAGCAGACAGAAGATGGATGACGAGCCAGCAAAGGAGACTGAGAAGGACCAGTCAGATAGTTGGGAAGAGAACCAGGAGAGAGCAATGTCATGGAAACCAAGGGTTTCAAGGAGAGAGTAGTGTGAATGGTGTCAAAAAATAAAGAGTCAAAAAAGTATGAGGATCAAGAAAAGGCCATTTGGTTTAGTGGACAAGATATTCTTAGCAACTTTTGTAGCAAGGTGTATGGGTTATTCAGGGAGGACCATCAACTCTGTTATGAGGGTTTGCTCATCCACCTCTGGTGTCCACCTGATCCATCCATCTCTCACGTGGGTCTCCAAGAAGCTGTAGCATGTGCAGTGGCCACACCTTGATAAATCATCTTAGCAAATGGGCTAAACCACGTAAAGGTAACTCAAACCCATAAGTGAGTTAGGGAGATGTTTACCCCAAACATATGGAGACTTCCCCAGCAGAACAGGCAAATGAGAATGATTTGTTCAATGGCCATAAAGGCAGCTGAAGCAGGCACTGTGGAGAGGAGAGTGTAGTGCTTGTTCAGATACCAAGGTCATTCACTGCATCCCAGGTCATTACCAGTTGTCCTGACTTTTATCTTGCCGCTGGACTTCAATGACTTTGGAAGACAGAGTGAGGTTGACAATTTTGTGCAACTCTGCATCACTTAAATCCAATTCACCAACAAGTCAAGACATCACCCCATGATGTTATAGGTCCTCTTCAAAAATGAAAGACCAACAACACTATTAACCTTTGAAAGGGCAATCTCAGGAGAGTGACTGGATTAGTAACTATATTTCAGAGTTCAGAAATGACTGGGTGTTGAAGAAATGAAGGCACCAAAATAGACTACCCTTTCTTATATTTTGGCCATGAAAGATAATAAATATCTTGAAAGGAAGACAGGCTCAATTTAAAAAAAGAAAAAGAAAATAAGTGGCATCTGAGAATGTGTTAGATGCCACGAAGAAACAAATAGGTAAGGAAAGATTGAAGAAAAGAATGAGGGAAGGACGATCTCCTGGAGAAAATGGGAGATGGTGTCCAAGGCTACAAGTAGAGGAGCTAGTCTTGGCTAGAACAAAGTTGAGTCTTCCCTGGAGGATGAAGAAAAAAAGAAGAGAGGAAAAAATTCAGAGGTTTTGTTAAAGTGTAAAGTTAGGGAAATGGACAAGCTCATGGTGTGTGGTCTCAACTTTCTTTTCTTTTCTTTTCTTTTAGAATCAAACTCCAAAACACAAATACAGAATAGAAAAAAGAAAAAAAAAACAGATAAACTTAAATAATGGAATTTAAATACAAAGAACAGAAAAAAAGCTTGTCATCTGCATAGCAGAATATAAAAGAGAATTCAAAAAATGTAACAATAAATTTTCATTTCAAGAAAGCCTGTGTGATAAGTTCTACATGTTGAGAGCTAATCTTCTTTCTTTTCTTTGCTTCCTTGTAAGTTTTCTTTTGCTCTCTGCTGTGCACTTTTTACTTCATTATTTTTTCAGCCTTCCCCCCACAAAGGCTACAATTAAGTGTGAATATACTACTATATATAGATATATACTGACACATACATACACTTATATAATACATGTATAGGCATATACTTTCCCTAACAAATTCTACTCCTGATCTTTGTTTGTATGTTTGTACATATCTCTTGTTTCCTTTCCCTCCTGACTCATCAACTTTACTTCTACCCCCTACCTTTCCCTCCTATTAATTAGCATATTCCCCTGCAAGGATCCCTCTCCTATCCTCCCATTCCCATAAATCTAAACACCTTTCTGTAGCCCCCATAACCTATTCCCTCATCCTCTCCTCTAGAGATACCTTCCTTATCTTCCCATTGCCACTGATCTAAGCAGCCTTTTATAACCCCCTCTAAACTATCCCCTCACCCTCTCCTCTAGAGATCCTGCCCTTGCCTTCTCCTTACTCCCTATTCCCTTACTATTTTTTTTTTTTGTATTTAGAAGATTTTTATACTCTTCTGGTTATATATGTATTGTTCCCTCTTAAACCCATTCCCAATGAAAATAGATTACCAGAATCACCAGCCCTCCTTCCCCCTCTAATTCCTCTGTATCAGTTCTTCCTCTTCTATCTCATTTATATAGAATAATTACTCTATTTAGCTGTTCCTAAATGGTCTTACTTTTAAAAGTCATAGCATATTCATATCTACCCCAATCTTTCTTATGAAGTACCCAATTACTAATGACAAAAATCTTAGACATATATACATTTTACACATACAAAAAGTAAATGATCCGTCCTTATTGACTCTCTTGTAATCAGTCTTTGGTATATGCCTTATGTTTCTCCTGGCTATTTTATGTCAAATCTTCTATTAAGTTCAGGTTTTTTTCAGCAGTCTTGAAAGTCTGACAGTTTATGAAATATCCATTAATTTTTCATTCAAGATTATATTTAACTTTTCTGGGTATGATATTTTTGGCTGGAGCCCCAGTCTTTTGCTCTTTGATATATAGTGTTCCATGACTTGTGGTCCTATAGTGTCTCTACTGTTAGGTCTTGTGTAATTTTAAATATGGCACCATCATATTTAAATTGATTTTTTTCTTTTTGCTTTTAATGTTTTGTCCTTTAGCTGTGGGTTTTGGAATTTGACTATAATGTTCCTATGAGTTTTCCTCATAAGATCTCTTTCAAGTGGTATTTGATGGATCTTTTCCATTTCTACCTTCTCCCTTGTTCTAATGCTTCAGGACCATTTTCTTTAATTATTTCTTGTATTATTGTATCAATGTAACTTTCAGGTGGTCTGATTATTCTTTTTCTATATTAGCTTTGATTTATGTCATTTTTATTTTTTATTTAGTTATTTTATTTGTTTTCAGTGTTCTACAATCACTTCCATATATCTGAGATTTTTTCCCTCTCCTTCCCCCTCTTTCCATCCTACCTCCCCACTCCCTCCCTGAGACAGCATACAATTTTAAATAGGTTCTACACGTACATTCCTATTAAATACATTTTCACTTTAGTCATGTTGCGTAGGAGAATTAAAATGAATGGGAGAAATCATTAAAAAAAAGCAGAACAAAGCATAATACAAAAGAAAATGGTCTGCTTCATTCTGCTATCAAATTTCATAGTTCTTTCTCTGGATGTGGAAGGCATTTTGCCTCAAGTTCATTGGGAATTTTTTAAGTCCTTGCATTGCAATGAAGTACTAAGTCTACCAGAAAAATTCCTCACACACTGTGGTTGTTGCTATGTACAAAGTTCTCCTGGTTCTTCTCCTTTCACCCAGTATAAGTTCATATAAGTCTTTCCAGGCCTCTCTGAAGTCTTCCTATTCATCATTTCTTATAGAACAATAGTATTCCATTACATTTATATACCACAATTTATTCAACCATTCCCCAATTGATGGCCATTCCCTTGATTTCCAGCTTTTAGCCACCACAAAGAGAACTGCTATAAATATTTTTTTACATGTGGGACCCTTTCTCATTTTTATAATCTCTTGAGGATACAGTCCTAGAAATGGTATTGCTGCGTCAAATGGTATGAACATTTTTGTAGCCCTTTGGACATAGTTCCAAATTGCTCTCACAGCTCCATCAACAATGAATTAGTGTTCCAACTCCCCACATCTTCTCCAACATTTATCATCTTCCTGTTTTGTCATGTTAGCCAATTTGATAGGTATGAAGTGGTACCTCAGAGTTGTTTTGATTTGCATCTCTCTAATCAATAGTGATTTAGAGTATTTTTTCATATGACTATAAATATCTTTTATTTCTTCCTCTGAAAACTGCCTGTTCATATCCTTTGACCATTTATCAATTGGGGAATGACTTGTATTCTTTTTCATTTGACTCAGTTCTCTATATATTTTAGAAATGAGGCCCTTATCACAGATACTAGTTGCAAAAATTCTTTCCCAGTTTTCTGCTTCCCTCCTGATCTTGGTTGTATTGGGTTTGTTTGTGCAAAAACTTTTCAATTTAATGTAATCAAAATTATCCATTTTGCACTTCATAATGTTTTTTATCTCTTATTTAGTCAAAAATGTCTCCATTCTCCATAAATCTGGCAAATACACTATTCCTTGCTCCACTAATTCATTTATAGTATCCATCTCTATACTAAGAACATACACCCATTTAGATCTTATTCTTGTATGGTATCAGGCATTGGTCCATGCCCAGTTTCCACAACAATGTTCTCCAGTTTTCCCAGCAATTTTTTTCAAGCAGTGAGCCCTTGTCCCAGAAGCTGGGGTCCTTGGGTTTATCAAACAGTAGATTGCTATATTCATTGACTACTATGTCTTGAGTACCTAACCTATTTCACTGTGTCTTCCCTTCTGTTTCTTAGCCAGTTGCAAGTGCTTTTGATAATTGCTGCTTTATAATACAATTTGAGATCTGGTAGGGCTAGGCCACCTTCCCTAGCATTTCTTTTCATTAGTTCCATTGCTATTCGGGACCTTTTGTTCTTCCAGATGAATTTTGCTATTATTTTTTCTAGCTCTAGAAAATAATTATCTGATAGTTTGATTGATATGACACTGAATAATTAAATTAATTTAGGTAGAATTGTCATTTTTATTATATTGCCTCAGCCTATACACAAGCAACTGATGTTTTTCCACTTACTTAGATCTGACTTTATTTGTGCAAAAAGTGTTTTGTAATTATGTTCACATAGTCCCTGGGTTTGTTTTGGCAGGTAGACTCCCAGATATTTTATAGCATCTACCTTAGCTTTAAAAAGGATTTCTTTTTCAATCTCTTGTTGTTGGGCTTTGTTAGTAATATATAGAAATGCAGATGATTTATGTGGGTTTATTTTGTAACCTGCAACTTTGCAAAGTTGTTTATTATTTCAAGTAGTTTTTTACTTGATTCTCTGGGATTCTCTAAGTGTATCATCATATCATCTGCAAAGAGTGATAATTTAGTTTCTTCTTTGCCTATTCTAATTACTTTTCAATTTCTTTTTGTTCTCTTATTGCTACAGTTAATATTTCTAGTACCATATTGAATAATAGTGCTGATAATGCACATCCTTGTTTCATCCCCAATCTTATTGAAAATACATCTAACTTATCTCCATTGCATATAATGCTTGCTGAAGGTTTTAGGTAGATACTGCTTATTATTTTGTGGAAAGTTCCATTTATTCCTATGCTCTCCAGTGTTTTCAATAAACATGGGTGTGGTCTGATTAATCTTATGTTTTCTTTTCTTGATCAATTATTTTTATGTTTCACTTTCTCTTCTATTTTTTCATCCTTCATATTTTGTTTAATTATATCTTGATCTCTTATAACTTCACTGGCTTCAACTTACCCAATTCTAATTTTCAAAGTGTTATTTTTTTCCTTAAGATTAAGAATCTCCTTTTCTACTTGGCTGACTTTCTTTTCATAATCATCTTGTTTTTCTTCATTATTCTTATTTTTTCTTTAGTTTTTCCTCCATCTCGTTTATTTGATTTTTAAAATCTTTTTTAAGTTCTATGAATTCTTTTGGGGCAGGTGAGAATTTGACACTACTTTTTGGGGTAGAAGAGGGGTTCTTTGTTCCAATAACCTCTTCTGAAGATGAACCCCTATCTTCTCTATTCCCATAAAAACTTTCTGTGGTTGCATTATTTCTCCTTTGCCTGTGTATTTTTTGTAGTAATAGCTTAATTTTTGTAATCACCTCTTGCCCTGGGGTATGGGAGATGGTGCCTCTTGCTCCAGATCTTCAGTTCTCTCCTCTAGCTTGCAACCAAAGCCAAACATTGCACCTCCTGTAGGTGTCCACAGTCAGGGGCATTCTGCCCCACTGTTTCTACATTCACCAGGTGTGTGCTGGTTCCTTCTCACCCTGCTGCTCTTCACAGCACAGCGGGATCTTACATTCCTTGTCATCGGACTTTCCCTCAATCGTCCCAGGCTCAGATGCTCAACTCCCATCACTTTGGGGGGGGGGGGGGGAAGGGGTTTGCAAAAGTCCCACCAACAGTGACTGGGTCCAAGGTGGCCTCCCAACACCACTAGCCCCAGGGCAGACCCTAGTCTGGAGGTCTTCCTGAGACCAAACATCTTGCTGGAATTTTTCTTCTGATCTTCTCAAATTGTCTCTGAAAGACCCTTTTTGTACCTCTATTCTTATTTATTTTTACCTGCACTTTGTTTGCCTAAGGTGCTATTTTATCTCTTTTATGGGGGAAAAACTTGAGAATTTGGAATTTTCTGACCTACTTCCCCATATTCCCAGAATTCTCTCCTGGTCCCAGTTTTCTGAGGAAAGACAGAGGTAGAATGATCCAATAAGAGAGAGATCAGGAAAAGGGTAGGGCTAGGGTCAAGAAGAGAAAGGAAAAAGTTTGGGATAGTTGTAGCGAACATGATAGAGTCAATTAAGAAAGAATAAAAGAACTGACATGCTGCAGTGAATTCCCAAATGAGATTGTGCAGCATGAATTCACAGTGAACCCTGTTAATACTTCCTTCAGTAGTATTGAGTAATTCAGGAATAGTAGTAGAAAAGTTGATTGGTAGGGATGACCCAGTATGGAGGGTGATAGAATATCATTGTCGAACATACAGAATTACACTAGTCAACAATAGGGTTAAGTCTGTGAAGAGAAAAATATTTGAGGACTGTGAAAGGGAAATCTGACTGAACAGGGAAGAATATAGAGACTACAGGTCTCAGTGAGGATGAAGAATAGTTGTTTAGAAGAAGGAAAGGAGGGAGAGATAGAAAGACATATCATCAAAGTGGAGAATTTCAGAGTTCAAAATAATGGAGCTAGAAGAGTTGAGATTGATGGTAAGGATTAAGGTATGACCATCCTTGTGGATTGTTAACTCAGAAAAAAAAGTGACATTGGGATTTAAGGTGGCTAATTATAAAAGGAGGAATAAGAATATAATGAATAGAAAATTGGTCTCCAAATTAGGGAAATCTAGATTCAACTTTCCATTCTGGTTTATACTAGCTGTGTGACTTTATGCTAGGTGCTTAACTTTTAAGTGTTCCCCAAAACTCTCTGAGATAGCACTTTTCAGAACAATTGCTGTTTTGCACTGATAGTGTGGGCTTCCTGACTGGGTGTTCCCTATGCCAATGAACTCACAATTTAAAAAGATGAAAAAGAATTGAGAAGCCAGGGTCATGTTCCAAAACACATAAGCAGGCACTGAGAGAAAAATTGTGAGCCAAGAGTCAGAGTGACCTAGAAACTGGTAGAAGAGCAAAATGACTGGGACAGGATTGTATAAACAGTAAAGAATCTCAAATAAGGAGATGTTACTGAGTGATGTTTGCAAAAGAGAGGAGCAAGAAATGTACCAACTATTCTGTTAGATACCATTGTAGCCTTGGGCAAGTCATTTAACTTCCTTGGTCTCCATTTTCCACACCTGTAAGATGGACTAGATGATATCTCTTCCAGTTCTAAAGCTGAAATCCTATGATCCTTCTAGTATGATATGTGACAATTAGAGACACTAGAGAAGGGGGGAAATAATAAAGTATCTTTCAGAGAAAGCCAATCTAGAAACAAGACTTTTTTGTTGCAGTTCAGTCATTTCAGTTGTGTCTACCAAGTTCTAAAGATGCCAGATCAAAGGGAAAAGATACTACATGTGGCTAAGAGGAGTCATACCATGTATCAAGGAATCCCAATAAGAATTACACAAGACAATTTATCATTGGTGAGAAAGGAAAGAAAAGACTGAAACAGAATCTACTGAAAAGCAAAAGAAAATGACTTGTGTGGAAGAATCTCATCCTGATGAGTTGAACACAATCCTACACAGGATAGATAAAGTTAAGCTTAAGTGAACTAACAACTTCTAAGCATTCTTGTTGAGAAAACCAGAAGGGGAAAGAGTTTTCAAGATGTAATTACAATAGATAAAAGAAGCTTAAGAAACAGAAACAAGTTTATACATATCAAAAGAGCTGTGATAAATAAATGCTTGAATTCTTAAAGGAGAAGAATAACCATTGTTTCTTTGGAGTCCCAAATCTGGGAGAAAATGAGGCAACAGAGGAATGGTTTATGTATTTTTTTAAAAAAGAACCATAAAAATATCTGAGAAGAGAAAGTTAAAAAATTACTATTTTTTGAATTGGAGAGGCTGAAGAGATTATTCTAACAAATAATTAAAAATCTCATGAAACTCACTTTTATCTGAACTGGGAAAGAGAAAGTTAAATATATGTGTGTGTATATATATGTATGTATATGTATATATATACATATATACACACACATATATATGTATATATGTACATATATATAGTCATTAAAGTATAGTAAAGTAAGGGGAGGGGGAAGGGAACTGTGCTGGGACCAGGAGGAGGAGGAAGAGAATTTGAAAGGAAGGGTACAATCAGGAAGGGAATTGCCTCATAAGAAAAAAAGAGAAAGAAATAGTATAAGACCCAGTGATTTGAGACTGATCTGGAAGAGCAGAGAAGACTGTTTCAAACAATTTAACTATAGATACCTTAGACTGGATTTTCTTTCTTTTTTTAAAAAGAAAGTCAGGAGAGCTGGATTTAATGGAGTGGAAAATATACTTAATAATTACAATTGTGAATATGAATGAGATATACTCACCGGGCATGACAAACTTGGTGAATTTTTTTTCATGCTCAGACCTCTTCTTGGCCTGTCTGTTAATCTGTTTTTGTGAAACCTCACTGGTTTTGGACTATTGTTTCTACCTGCCCCAGTTAACAATATTACTCATTGCTGCTAAATGTGAAAGGATCTGGTTTCAAATTTTAGCTTTGCTGCTTTCTACCAGTGTAACCTTAAAGCAGTTACTTAACCCCCTTGGGCCTCCGTTTCCTCCTCAGGAAAATGGGTGAGTTGAATGAGATGATCTCTAAAATTCCTTGCAACTTAAAATCCTTTGATCCTATGATACATGGACACTCCTCTGCCTCTACCTCTTTCTGGATTTGGTGTTTGATATCCTGTTGATTGATTTCCTCTGCAACTCAAGGCTTTAGAGCCTCAATTTCTTTCTCTGTAAAATGGGGTAATAGTGATACCTATATTATTGATCCATGCATTTAAGCATGATATAAATGAATATATTTATTATAGCTTCCAAGTGAACAGAATATAGAAAATGCATAAAAGTGCTGCAATTCCATCTGCAAAGGGAATTCCTAGTGTGGGAAGGCCCTCCATCAAGCAGATTGCCACCATGAAAGATTTAGCAGATAAGTCCTAAGGAGTTGCCTGAAGTGTATAGGGATTAGGGGGTACTACTGAACACAGCTAATAAGTGTCAGAGAAAGTATCTTAACCTAGTGCTTTCTGACTTCAAGCCAAGGGTGCTATCCACTATAGTGCCATACTGTGTTGAAAACTCCTTTGAGGACTCATTCAGAACCATATAGGAAGAAGTAACACCTAACCAAGGTTCAGGGCCAACAGCCAGTACCAACCAAGAGATTAGCCAGGAGATAATATTTTATAATCATTTCAGTTCAAAAGCAAAGCCAATTAATTCTAATAGTTGCTTACCAGAAATTAAACAGAGATAATTAATCAGTGAAAAGAAAGTCATAGTTGCCATGGGCCCTTCCGATCCATTTATTTCAGTCACTTAAATCCGACTATACTTTGTTTTCCTCTGAATAAAGGAATTGATCTGAGTGTCAATCAGAACTGTACTCTCTTGCAAGGATAATTCACATAACAGATTAGAAAGCTGATCAAATGTTCTGTTAATGTAGCACTTTAATAACAATATCACTTAGATCTTAAATGACTTAATGAGATTTCTCTCATTGCCATCACCAGCCTCATTGAAACTGTTCATTTATAATTTATGGTCACTATGCATTTAACTGTTCAGCTGTAAAAATGGGAAGGAAAAAAACAACAAGCCAGCAAAACCTGAAAGAAAATATTGCAGCCTCCTCTTCCCCTGGGACAAATGGGACAAATGTAAACAGTGTTTATATGCACCAGATTTCAGTGAGAGAGCCTCCTGACTGGTCTCCCTGACTTCAGTGTCTCCTTTCTTTAAGTCATTTTTAATATTCATCATCCTAGTTCACAGATATGATCATGTCACTACTTCACTCAAGAATTTTCACTGGCTCCCCAATGAGAGCTAAATTAGGTTTAACTCCCTTGAAATATATTTATTTGATATTTTATTTTCCCCCAATTACATGTAGAAATAATTTTTAACCTTTTTTTAAAATTTTGAGTTCCAAATTCTCTTCCTCCCTCCTCTTCCCTCTCACTGAGAAGTCAAGAAATTTGATATGTTATACATGTGCAGTCGTGCAAAACATAATAGATTTTAATTCCTGATTTTGACATTCAAGGCTCTCCACAAGAAATCTACTTGGGTCTCCCCTTTGTATTTATCTCATATTATGCTTTGTTTTATAGACTTGCTTCCGTATCACCCCAACTTCACCTTACCATTTAAGTTTCCTGGGAGCGTATCTATCTTTGCATTTCCAGTTTCCAGTAAAAGGACCTCGCACTATGCTAGGGGCACAAACTCAAAACAAAGGCAGTCCTTGTCCGCAAGGAGCATATATTCTAATAGGGGTTGTTGTGTTCATCCTTCATTTTCAAAGAGGACCATGACATCACAGAAATGATGACCTGACTTGCACTTGACTTTGTTTTGAGAGAGGGAGGGCTGTGCAAGGTCACCAACCTCACTTTCTTCTCCTGAGCCATCTGGGTCCAGTGACCAGCTATTCATCAGAATGACTGGAGATGGCCAAAGATGCAAAGGGAGACCTTGGCCTTTTAGGGGTAAACAATACACACAGGGAAGGATATTTTAGCCATAAAATGCCAGGAATGTTGAGAGAGGGCGTAGACTGATATACCTTTTCTAAGAGCCATCATCTTTCTGGGGTCCAGAACCCAAAAAGTATGTAAGGAGGAGAGAGAGGGTATCTGTGCAGCATCAAAGCAATTACCAAGGAGAGCAAGTAAAGTAAAGCATAGTTAAAAATCTGTCTGAATATACCAGTCAGGATAGCGGGGCCCTGGGATGTGAGGTTGGGAGATGAAAGTGTTAAAACCTCCAGGACATGATGAAAAAGATATTCAATCAATCCTCAAACCTAAAGGCTACATAACCACACATTCTTTGGTAATTATTAAAATATTTGTTAGAAAAATAGTAAATGTTCCAATGACCTGATTTTGTCTTAGGAAGCTCACATCTTTGTCACAATAACAGGAAGAACATGTCCACAAAAAGGGGGCCCACAACCTGTGAATGCTAATAGATGCTCCATAGGCAAAAGCACAGAGATGTGATAGTATGGGGAGGCTGGGGGTTTGTACCCTCATGATGAATTTAGAGGGCTCTACCCTTCCTTACAGCACGTATAGACTCATAGAAACAACAGAGATTAGCCCCTTATTTGCAAGATTAATCTGTTAAAATATATAATTACCAGATAAGGAGCTAAACTCTCCTGCCCACTGCCCACATGGCGGCAGTGACCTCGTGCCATTGCCCCAGGACCTTTGTTCCATTCTCATCTGGAGGTGAGCTTTGTGTTGTTCACTCAGGCAAGGTGAGGTTTGTGGCACTTTGCCCAGGTACAAAAATTGCTAATTCTAGCCCCTCTAGAGAAAAAAACTGAATTTATACTTGGTAGTTCTAGTCCTGAACCACTTACGATTTGCTCTGTATCCTTGGGCAAGTTATTTAACTTCTCTATGACTTAGTCCTTCATCTGTGATGTGATTGATATTCTCTTCCCCTCTATCTTTCATCACATGGATGGTTGGAAATAATTGATGGCTTGGATGGAAGTAGCTTCATAGCTCCATAGGCATGAGATTGGAAAATGAATTAATGAATAAAAACAAAAACATTTATTAAGTATTTCTGCCTGCCAAGAACTACACTGTGCTGGGAATGCCAATACAAAAGCAAGAGTCCCTACCCTTAAGGAGCTTACCTTCTAATAGAAATAAATATAAAATTCATAGGATAATTTGGGCAAAATATTATGGTAAGAAAGTACATGGTCACATGGGGAGGGGGGAGAGTAGTTTGTTATTTCTCCCCTCTGTTCGTGTCTCGTGTTCTCCAAAACACAGTCACAGAATATTTGAGGGAAAGGGTCCTAAGAAAAAAATAATGAAGTCTAGCCCCTTCATCCTGCAGATGGGGAAACCGAGGGCCAAAACAAAAGAAGAAACTTATTTAAGGTGACCCAGCAAGTTTAAAAAAGTGGTAGAGAAAGAACTAGAATCCAGGTCTTCAATTGCTTTATCAAATACATTTTCCATTGCACTGCACAGAGGAATACTTCATTATTCTCCCCTTCACCAAAATTACTTCTGTGATCACACAGTGTGTCCATGTCAGAGCTATGACTCTTCCCATGATGTTTTCCCTACTAGAATGAGAGTTCCTTGAGAACCAAGACTCCTTTGCACATTGTTTTTTTAACGTAGTAGGGACCTAAGTAAATATGTATTGATTTGACTTGGATAGATAGATGATAGGTAGGTAGTCAGAAAGATATGGATAGAAAGTCAAAGAGATAATTTCATTTTTCCAGCTTGTCTCTCCTCTTCATTACTATCAACAGAAAGAGGTCCAGAAAATCTCATGATAAAACTGAGCAGCAAACCCCCCCCCAAAAAAAACAAACAAAAAAAACTTGACTTGTTTGAATCTGAAGTGAATACACAGAATAGGGGTTCTTCGAAAGCTATTCCACCTCAGCATTCCTGACCATGGTGCAGGAGAGGGGTTCTTTGAGTGAAGGTGGACATCCCTATTTCTTTGACCTGGTGAATCACTAAGGAAACAGCATTTATGGCATGTTCCCCGTTGGTTTTTGTTGTGGTAGACTGAAGTGTATCAAACGTGTATTAGCTTTGTGATACCAATTTGTGATAAATGCTGGTTAAATCCTGTTATATGTGATAACACATATAAGACACCAGATTTCTAGCACTGAACCATGTAGGGGAAAATAATGTCTTGCTCTAGGATTCAAGGAGAAAAGAATAAAAAAGGAGGACAAGGACCTTGACACAGTGACAGAAATGTATTGCAAAGATCATCCACCCTGCCTCATCTTTTCAACATTTGAATGGTTTCTTTCTGGCTGCCTTGTAGTATTTTCTCCTTCACTTGGTAGTTCTGGAATGTGGCAATGATATTCCTTGGTGTTTTTAGTTTGGGATTCCTTTTGGGGGGTGAACAGTGAATTCTTTCAATGACTATTTTGTCCTCTGGATATAGGATTTCTGAGCAGTTTTCCTTGACGATTTCTTGGAGGATATTGTCCAGGTTGTTTTTTTTTTTTCAGCATGGTTTTCTGGTAGACCAATAATTTTAGATTTTCTCTCCTAGATCTATTTTCCAGGTCAATTGTTTTTCCAGTTAGATATTTTACATTTTCTTCCATCTTTTCATTCTTTATATTCTGTTTGATTCTTGATATCTCATAGAGCCTTTAGCTTCTACTTGCCTGATTCTATTTTTATCAAATTGTTTTCTTCAGTTTACTTTTGCATCTCCTTTTCCATCTATCCAATTGTTCCTTTCAAGGAGTTATTTTCTCTAGTTAGTTTTTGTACTTCCTTTTCCATTTGTCTAATTTTCTCAGTTAGGTTTTGTGCTTCCTTTTCCATTTGTCCAATTTTCCTCTTAAATTCTTCTGTGATTTCTTTTTTTTTTCATATTTTTAAAATCATTGACCAGTTTTTCTTCTATTTTTCTAATTTGGCTTTTAAAATCCTTCCTGAGCTCTACCAAGAATGCTTTTTGTGCTTGCAACCAGTTCATATTCCCTTCTGAAGTTTCAGATGGGAGTACAGTCTCAATGCTGCCCTCTTTGGTATTTGTGTTTTGGTCCTTGTCTCCATAGAAAGATTCTATGATTTTTTCTTTTCTGTTTTGCTTCTTACTCATAATGATCACCCTATTCCTGGCTTTTATAGTAGATCTCTGCTTCTGGGGCACAAGAAGTTCTGTCCCACAGTTCTTGTGCTTTGAACTTGAGTCTTTGTGTGTTGTGGCCTCTGATTCTTTCAGCTAGAAGCTAAAATGCTGCAGCTTACGTGGTGCTGAGCTGGCTGGTGTTTGAAAGCAGAGGCCAGGTGAAGTCTTTCTGGGTTTCCCCAGAGTTGCCCTGGAGCTAACTGAGTTGTGTGGGGGAGGGGTAGTCTAACCACAGGTCTCCTCTGCTAAGCTAAAGCATAGGCAAGCTCAGTGGCTGATGATCCCGTCTGTGCTAGTGTCTTCCCTATTTCCTTGGGCTGAGGCACTCCTGGGGTCCTGGTATTAGTGGTTGCAGGCTTCAAACTCCTGGGGCTCAGGATCTCCTCCAGGTTTGCTGAGTTGGAGCTGTCTGGGACAGCTCTGATCCTGCACTGGGTCCCTTCAGCCACAGCAAGAGAGACCCTCCTTAGTGATTTTCCTAGTCTCACATGCTAAGAGACTGTTTACCCCTTCAGATGATCCCACTGTTCCAGGATTTTTCCTGGGGAGATATTAATATGGGTGCTTCAAGGTCATCAAGGGGAGGGGGAGAGCATTTACCAATCACTCCACCATCTTGGCTCCCAGAAGTTCAAGTAGGTGACTTATAGACATTTAATCTGCTGACTGATAGTCTCAAGAGCAGCCACTGCAGATACCTGGGGCTCTGTGGCTCTCACTTGCTTGGTCCCTGCCTCATCTCCTCAAAAGTTGCCTTCTTAAGACTTGTTGAAGTGTCTAGGAAATTTGGAAAGTCCTGGTGCTAGCTATCAGGAATATAATGGGAGTCTAAATAAATTTGCCCACTTCAACCTAAATATCAAGAGAGTGATAGGAACTTGATGTCAGGGATAGAAAAGAGAAAAGAAGAAAAAGAAGAAGGAGAAGGAGGAGAAGAAGGAGAAGGAGGAGAAGAAGGAGGAGGAGGAGAAGAAGAAGAAGAAGAAGAAGAAGAAGAAGAAGAAGAAGAAGAAGAAGGAGGAGGAGGAGGAGGAGGAGGAGGAGAAGAAGAAGAAGGTCATCTTGATTTGACGTGCCTTTTTGTGACCTCTCTTGGTTTGGTTGTAAGACTGAATAACAAAAAAGATGAAAATATGTTAAGTAGTTGATCCAGCAATTTCATAAAAATAGCAATAACACTTTCATTCAAATTGGAGAAGCCCCAGCAACAGAAGAAAATTCTAGAAGATGATAGCAGCAGCTCTGAAATGTAAATATAGAAAGGAACAGCAACAGAAGGGTCAAAGTAAAGAATCAGTGAGGTCTGACTTGTCACTTTGTGATACAAATGTGAAAGGTATTCTAGCCAGGATGTAAATGGAGGCATGTGAACTGTCCTCCATTATCAGGGGAGAGTGTTCTCTGCCCCACTAGCATAATGAGAATCTATTTAAGACTATACAAATTTGTGTAAGGGAAAATTTTCCCCAGTACTTTGTTTCGCAACTCTGTCTTAATTAAAAGCTATGCTATTTAACATAAAGTCTCCAATTTGTTGCTGGAGAATGCTAGTGGATTGACCTATATTTACCTAAGGATGATCACTTAAAATACCCCACAACAAACCTGGAATAGTGGGAGATTCCAAAGTATTGTGTGGAACTCATGCTATAGAAAAGTTAGTTGTTGAAAATATTATCAGAAGACTCTAAGAACTCCCTGAAAGGACCAGACTACAAAAAACTGAAGTAGATAAAGTTTATTTCTGATGTTTCTCCTTCTCCTTCCAGTGTTCCTCTCTCCACTCTCATGATATCCTGATGGGTAAGATGGAAAGGGATAGGCTAGATGATAATGCAATTATATGTTTCCAAAAATGGTTGAAGAGACTCCTCGAGAGTAGTAATTAGTGAATTGATGTCAACCAAGAAGGGAAGGTCTAGCAGAATGTTCCAAAGATCTGTCCTTGGTCCTTTTCTGTTCATCATTTTTCTCAATGCCCTATATGATAGCATAGATTTTATACTTATCAAATTCCTTGATGATATGAATCTGAGAGGGCTGCTTAACTTACTGGATGATGGAATTTGGATTTAAAAAGGCTAGAAAAGTAGTTTAAACTTAATAAGAAAATAATTAATTGAGATAAATGTAACATTCTGTACTTGGATTTCAAAAAATCAATCACACAAATACAGAATAGGGGAGGAGTGACTAGAGATCGTTAAAAAACAAAACAAAGTCATAATCTTAATTTTAATGAACTATAAGCTCTATTTGAATTAACAGTATGATGTTGCAACCAGAATATAATAGGACCTCAGTCTGGATTAATGATGATCGCATACAGTGCTTTAAGATTTATAAAGCACTCTTTGCACAACAGTGAGGGAGCATAGTGGAGAGAACTTCAGGCTTGGAGTCAAGAAGACATCTTCAGGTGATGGAGTGGATAGAACACCAGTCCTGTAATCAGGAGGATGTGAGTTCAAATCTGGCCTCAGATACTTACTAGTTTTGTGACCCTGGACAAGTCACTTAATTCTGTTACCTTCAGTGTCTTCATCTATAAAACGAGCTGGATAGCAAACCACTCTAGCATCTTTGTCAAGAAAACCCCAAATGGGGTCATGGAGGGTTGGACATGACTGAAAAAAGACTGAAAAACAACTTCCCAACAATCGTGGGAGATAAGTAAGTTCAAAGAGGGTAAATGGCTCGTTAATGGTCATACTAATAATAATGCAGATGGAAGTTAAACCAAGTTTTTCTGACACTAAGTTTAATACACATCCTGTTTGTTTTGACCTTCTCAACAAAAGTATCATATGTATGATTAGGGAGATGACAACTCCATTATACTTTGTTCTGGTCAAACCATATCTCGAGTATTGTGATAATTCTTTATGAGAAACTATAGGGGGAGAATTGATATCAGAATACATACAGAGGATGGTAACCAGCATGGTGAGGGAAGTGGAGACCCCAACATATGGGTTGAAGAAACTGGCGATGTTTAATCTGGAGAAGAGAAGATATCAGCCCTGCCTGCAAATGTTTGAAGGGCCTTCATATGGAAGACATGTAAGACTTGTTTGTCATCAGGAGACAATATTAGAAACAATGGTTGAAAGTTACAGGGAAGCAGATTTTACTTCAAAATTAGGGAAAACCTCCCAATAATTTGAGCTGTTCAAAAGTAGAATGGGTAGCTATGAGAGGTAAGTGGGTCCCTTATCAAGCAGAAACTTCACATTGATTTTGAGGGGATGTTGCAGAAGGAATTTCCTACTCTGGGTATTGTTAGGATTAGATGACCACTAAGCTCCCTTCCAGCTCCGAGATTCTATGACTCAAGAGCACCCTGCAATTCCACACAGATGACAGTCTTCTGTCTCATTTCTAAAAGGCCTTCTTGATCTCAGCTGGCTGCCAATTAATCTCCTTCTGCTAAGGGATTCACAGTTAAAAACTTAAGGTATTTCCCCATTAAAGAGTATTTATACTTTAGTAAGAAAACCCTTAACACACAAGAGCCTTTATGATCCAAACAAATAAATCCCTGATGGAGGAAGTTCTAGCATTCTGACAAGATACAAAGAGAATTTAGGGCAAGGGAAACCTGACCAGCAGTGCTCTGATCACATCACCTAAAGCCTCCTACTTTGAGTTAGCCTATTCCTGAGAACCTAATGCACCTCCCTCACTCAAAGATTTGGAAAAATATACATCTTCTCACCAGTGTTTCAAATTAGCAATGAGCTTGAAGTCTAAAAAAAATCAGGTGCTTTCTTTGGAAAGGAAGCATAATTCATTGCACATGTTTGATGTGAACAATTCACTTGTGTGAGATGAATTTTAAGCAGTTGCCGGCATTTTAGACAAACACATGGTTTAGACAAGCTCCTGTCGGACTGTCAGCAAAGAAAAGAAATAGTTGCTTGGTTTGACTTCCAACTGTGATGGGGAACTGCTTTTTTGAGTTTACATGGATGGCAGTAAGGGGAAAGCATGGTGGGATGTTTGGAGGGTTGTCTCTAGCAAAATGTCTCGAACTCATTTTGGTAGCATGCCTTCTTCATCAGATCCAGGCAATAATAGCTGAAATTAATTGAACATATATTTATTAAGAACATACTATGTGCAGTGCTAGGAATTAGGAAAACAAAGATGGAAAATAATCAAATCTACCTCCCACCCACCCAGGAGCATATTATCTGGTATATGATAAGACATGTACAAAAAAGTAGAATGCAAATTAGAATGTAATAAGTGTTTAGAAGAGATTCAAACAAGAGGGATAAAAGATTTTAGGAAAGTCATAAATTTTGAACTAGACAGGATCATATAGGTCCAACCCTCCACTGAGGCCCAATTAAATTAAATGACTTGCCCAGGTGACTCAGATACTAAGAATTGGAGACTAGATTCAAACTGAGCCTTCCTGTCTCAAAGTCCAATGTTCTATCCATCTCAATGTAGGGATTGTTTATCACTGGGGAGGCAGGGGAGGCTCTGTAAGACCAGTTTACCAAGTTTCTGGTAAACTGAAACTTCAAAAGGTAGAAACATAGATGGACTAGGAATAGAACAGTGGCAAAGAGAGACTCAGTGTCTTCTTTCAGAGGAGTTCAGCCAGCCTGGCTAGAGGTCATGGGATCATAGATTTAGTGCTAAACTAAATGATTTAAAGATAATTCAGTCCCACTCATTTTACAGATGAGGAAACAGGTCCAGAGAGGCTGCGACTTGCCCAAGATCACACAGATGGTGACAGACTCAAGATCCAAACTCAGGTCTTCTGACTTCTTGTCTAGACTACATAGCATGGAGCCATTCTAATGACAGTTCTCATATCCAGGGGACTCACTCCTTTGGCACAAAGGAACCATGGAATGAAAGGAATCATCCACATGGTTAATACAATCCCCTCATTTTACAGATTTGGTAATTGAGCCAGAAAGAAGTAGCAACTTACCCAAGACCCACAGTTGGTAAGTAGGGGAATGAAGATTCAAACCCTAGGTCCTCTGACTCTGTCTCCAAATCCTGTGCTCTTTCTCCCATGTAGAGGAGAGCTCACTCAGGAAGACTCTGAGTTTTTTCTCACCCATTATCTGGATATCTGGATTTGCCATATTTTGACTCTCTAATACATCTATGAACAACCAGAGTGCGAGAGAAGGAACAGAGGGAAGAGATGCGTTGCCCTGCATGATCCAGTTAGCTATACTTCACTTCCAGCCACATCACAAATGTGTATAAGAATGTCTACGTATCTATGTATGGTGGTATAGACCAGGAGTGAGGAACATGTGGCTCTCTAGGTCCTCAAGCATGACCCTTTGAGTGAATCCAAACATCACAGAACAAGTTTGGATTCAGTCAAAGGGCAACGTTTGAGAACCTCAAGGCCACAGGTTCCCCACCCCTGGTACAGACAAAAGTACACATATCAATCAATGAGTCTAGAAGTACTTATTAAGTGGCTACTTGTGCCTAGCACAGTGCTAGGGGGTGGGGACAAAAGAATAGAGGTGAAAACTCTCCTCATATTCTAATGGGTGAGATGATATGCATAGATATGGGTGTCTAAAAAATCCATACAAAACATAAACAAGGTAATCTTGGTTGGGGAAGGGGGAGACTCCTGGCTGGGGAGAGGAGAAAGAAAGATCTCATGCAGAAGACAGTGATTCACAGATTCACAAAAGGACACTCCCCCTTATATACTATGCAGTATGTATGCATACACTGTGCAGAAATATATGTATATATATGCACATATACATGCATGTACACAATATATAGATATATAGATCTCTGTCTCTGTCTCTGTCTGTCTGTCTCTTTCTCTCTCCATACAGGCAATAAGAACTGAAATTAATTGAATATGTATTTATTAAATATTATTATGTGCAGTGCTAAGTACTAGGAATACAAAAATAATGGCATCTGCTCTGCCCACCAGGAGCATATTGTCTGTTGTGTGATAAGACATATACAAATAACTGCAATGCAAGTTATAGAACAGGTTCTAATAAGGAGGATCCAGGAGGATCATATGTTTGGAACTAGAAGGGATCTTATAGGATCTTATATCTTTTGTGTATGTATATACTTATATGTATGATATAAATATATATACACACTCACATAAATATCTACAATGATATACATATATGTACATATTACACATTCACACAGGCTGTACATACATGGACATATATCTTCACATGTCACACATACAACATCACAGTCACCTCCACCCTCCAGGTTCAGACTTAATAAAGGGAAATAGAGAAACCCAAGACATTGCTAATACCCCGAGAATGTCCTTGTAATGCCCCAAACTGTCCTAACACCCTGTCTGGGAAATTGGGCCCAAGGGAATGGCTCAGTTACTGGAGCAGCTGCTCTTCCAGATGTGCAGTGGGGAGAAAGCCAGCCCCTTCTGTGCACTGACTTGCCATGCAGAGAAAAGTAGAAGAGGACGGAGAGAATGTGACATCATCGTTGCTTTATAGGTTTAAGTTTGCAAGCTCAGCTCTCAGGAAACTGTTTATTTCCTCTTAGACACTTTGCCCGTAGTTGATATATTGCCACCAGGTGAGTGGTGTTATCTTGGTTATGGGCTTAAAAGTCAGACTTCCTACAGACATGATTAACTGAGAAGGAGTGAGAGTGGAAAATAATTCTAATTCCCTCATTTAAATAACTAAAAATAACCCCCAAAACCTATCAGGAGAGAAGTCCAGTCGATTCTACCTCCACAGCCTCTCGTTTCTGACCCTTCTTTTACTTACACAGCTACAATGCTAGTTCAGTCCTGATTATCTCTGTTTCAACCTGCGGATGAATTAATTGATTGGAAAATAGTTAAATAAATTGTAGCATATGAAAGAGATGAAATATTATTGTGTGGCAAGAAATGGCAATTAAGGAAATTTCAAAGAAAGTGAGGAAGATTTGTTTAAAGAAAGCAGAACCAATTAGAAACAGTACTTGTCATGACTACAAAAATATAAAGGAAAACTAAGAGCACGAGGTGAAAATCAGAATCCAGATCATTGCAATGACTAATTCTGACTTCAAAAGGTAAAGAAGGATGATTTCTCCACCAGCAGAGGAGGCCTACTATGAGACATATTCTGTCAGATATATTCCAACATGTGTGTTTGTTTTGTGTAACTATTTCTGTGTTGTTCAGTCGTGTCTGACTCTCATGACCACATTTGGGTTTTCCTTGGTGGAGATACTGGAGTGGTTTGCCATTTCTTTCTCCAGTTCATTTTACAGATGTGGAAACTGAGGCAAATAGGGTTAAGTGACTTTCCTAGAGTTCACACAGCTGCTCAGGGTTTGAGGCCAGATTTGAACTAAGGTCTTCCTGACACCAGGCACAGCACTCTATCTACTGTGTCACCTAGTGGCCCTTTGCTTAACCACACTTCTTAGCAACAATGAAGGGTGGTTCTGAAAGGTAAGAGTCTTTGTAAAGAAGTAGTAATGATAGAGGAAGAAGCATCAATAAGACATTGGATGTCTATAAGAATATGAGTCACTCCCCAGTTGACAAATGATCAAAGAATATGAGCAGGCAGTTTTCCAACAAAGAAGCCAAAACAATTTATAGTCAGATAAAAAGGCTCTAAATCATTATAGATTAGAGAAATGTAAATTAAAACAATCTTGAGATATCATTTTACATCTATGAGACTGGATAAAATGATTGGAGGGAAAAGTGACAAATGTTGGAGGGGATGTGGAAAAATTGGGACACTAATTCATTGTTGGTGAAATTGTGAACTGATCCAACCATTTTGGAGAGCAATCTGGAATTATGCCCAAAGAGTTATTAAACTCCCTATTCCCTTTGACCTAGCAATCCCACTACTAGGTCTGTTTTCAAAGATAATTAGGGGAAAAAGGAAAAGAACCTATATGCTATAAAATATTTATAGCAACTCTCTTTGTGGTGGCAAAGAACTGGAAATTGCAGGGATGCCTGCCAACTGGGGAATGGCTGAACAAGTTGTGGTATATGATTGTGATGGGATACTACTGTGTTATTAGAAATGACAAACTTAATGAGCCTCCATTTCCTTATCAATAAAACTAGAAGGTTGGCCTAGATGATCTCTAAGGTCCCTTCTAGTCTCAGTCTATGATCCTCTAATTTTATAAAAAACAAAACAAAACAAAAAACCAAACAATATGTAGAGAGGAAAGTAAATAGAAAGTGATTGGGGGAAAAACACTCACAACTTGTGGTATCAGGAAAGATCTCTTGTGGGAGGTCAAGCTTGATCTATGCCTTGAAGAGAGTTAGGGATTCCAAGTGATGGAGGTGAGGAGGTCAAGCATTCCAGGTATTGGGAAGAGTCAATACAAAGACAAGGAGGTAGGAGAAAAAAATATCATATACCACTTACAGCACCTAGATGAGTTTGATTGAAATATAAAGTACATGAGAGGCAACTGTATGTAGGATGGTTTAGAATGGGAACAGGCTAGACCAATTAAGAGGATTTTGTAATAATCCTCAGTGATGGTGACTGGGTAGCAGGAATAAAAGGAGTAAAGAGTTTAGGATGATCCTGAGATTAACTCAGACCAGACTGACTAGAAGAATAGGAATGCCACAAACAGAAATAGGAAAAGAGGTAGTTTTAAAAGAAATACAAAAAGATCATTTATCTTGAAAAACTCCAACTATACTTGCCATGTGCCCTAACTCCTCAAACTCTTACACTTTGCTGGGGCTAATCTGATAAAGATATTCTTAAACTGTCTCCCTCAAGTGAGAAATAACTTTCCCTCCTCTGATCCTTTGTAGAATCTCAGTCAGAAGGAACATCAAAGCTCTTCTAGTCCAACCCGCATCTGAAGAATCCCTCTACAATACTCTCAAATGATCATCCAGCCTTTATTTAAAAGTGTAGAAAAGTCTACATTTCTCTGAGACAGCTCTAATTTGGATCTTATTCCCAGGTTCCATGGCAAAAGGTTGTGGAAGAAAGGACTCAAAGCCAATGAAAAGAGATCCTTCTTTCATGTAATCATGTAAACAATTTACAGGGGTTTGGAGTAGTGAAATATGTCAAAGGTTGAACCTTTTCAGAAAGAGATATTGAGGAAAATTTGAAAGAGAAAAATATCTAAGTCCAGCTACTGATCAAGATTCTACTTCTTAAAAGAGAAGTAGAATCAAGAACAATTAAGGAGAACATAAAAGGATGAAGGAGAATTAAAGAAGATCAGGGGGTAGAAGTTAGACTCAAGAAAGAAAAAAAGAAGGTAGCTGTGAGAAAAAAATTGGTTAAATAATACATTCATATAAGGCTGAAAGGGAGGTATGACATAGCTATGGAGCTGTTGAGACTAAAGAAAGGAAGTTGAGTGGATTTGCCAAGTTATTAAGCAGTGATAATTGGCTATAAATTACCCTCCTGGTTATGGGTTGCAGCATAAACACCCATGAGTAGGTAAGGCAAACAAATAAAAAACCAAGGCTGCAAAATTCAGCCAGTGTGGAAAGTAGGGATTATTGTGCAATGACTTGCATTGTGTGAATCACAGTTGCATTGTATATGAATGATTTCTCTGAATTCTAAACATAGAATGATCTGTCTCAGAGGAAAAAGAAAGGTCTTCAAGAACACCCCTTAACACTTCAGGTTGTTAGGGACAATGAGACTGTACTAAGAGCAGAAGGAAGGTTTCAATGGGGAAAATGTGTCTCTGGAGTGGAAGATGGGAAGCATGACTCTTGACACACAATCAGAGAGTGGAAGAGTGTTTCACAGAGTAGAAAAAGAAGGAAAATTATATCTGCATATTTAGAGCTTAAAAATAGGTTTCAGATTCTGCCTGAAGGACAGGGAGCTGGGTGTTCAAGGAAGGAAGAAACTACATATCCTTCAAAGAATGACATAGTAGACTCACTGAAGTTATCAGGTGAGGGCTCTTCCAGTAAGGGTCGGCAGAAGAAGAGATTCTCTGCTCAGGGATACTGAAGCAGCTATTAATTGCTCTGAAAACAATAATGAAGAGGACTATTATTTTCCTGGACCAATTTTTCCAAATCATAACAGAGTCCCTAACCAAAATGGGTGATAACTATAAATCAATAAAACAAGCATTGTAATTAATAATTAATTTATTAAGCTTAATTTGTTACTGTGCGAAGAGCTGTGGACATAAATTAAAAAGTGAAAATAATCGCTACTATCAAGAAGCTTACATTTTAAATGAGGGAGATGACCCATATATATTTAAACATATATAAAATTCATACAAAATATGAAATACCCATTTCTGGTGATTTACATAGGCACAAATAATTACTCAAAAAGCACCTAAAAGCATTTCCAGAAAGTATGAAGTCTTGGCAAGAAAAACCTAAATAACTAAAATCATAAGGTACAGGTTATTTTCTTCATTGTTGAAAAGGGTAAAGAAGAGAAAAATTAATATGGGAAGTGAATGAAGAAGGTTAATGCCTGAGAAAGGAATCTGGACAAGATTCTAGAGCACGGCTTAAAGTATAGGGATGACAGGTTCCTAGCTAGAGAATACATTTAACAAAGGCTGATAAGGATATTATTTGTCATGTCTTACAAATCTAATCAAAAGGCATTCAAACTAAAAAGGACAGGAAAGGGAGAAGGCTGCTTATATAGATTTACTGAGGTGGATCCTGTAGAGGACTCATGAATGAAGAAAAAAGAATGGCGATTGAGACACTTAGAAATTCACAGGAGACAAAACTCAAAGAGTCAATAGCTAAACTCATGGCTTCAAAAATCTCTATATAAATGCCCACAACTTGGTAGACAAGCAAGAACTAGAGGTCCTAATATACAGAAGCAAATTTGACCTAACGCGTATCATGAAACCCTTAACTGGACAGAACAAAAATTATTCCCAGGGAACTGATAACCAATATAATGAAAGAAATAGTAAGAGAGCTCCTGATGGATTCAAGTGTCCTGGCTTAGATGAACTGCTTCTTAGGATACTGAAAGAAGTGTTCAGTGTGATTTCTGAACCATTGCTGGTAATATTTGAAAGATTGTGGAAAAGGAGAGATACTGCAAGACTGGGGAAAGCCACATGATCTGATTTAAAAAAAAAAAAAAAGGTAGAGGAGGGAGAAGAGAAGAAAATTCATAAACTGTTAAGCCAGTTATCCTGACTTCAGTTCCTGAGGAAATTCTAGAATAGATTATTAAAGATATAGTTGATGTCTAGAAAATGAAGCAGTAATTGTACACAAAGACAGCATTTGCTCCACTTCCAGAGAAAACTGATAAATTCTGAGTGCAGATTGAAGCATATTTTTCACTTTACTTTTCTTAAATTCTTTTTGGCAACATGGCTAATATGGAAATATGTTTTGTATGACTTCACATGCATAATGGGTTTCATGCCACTTGTCTTCTCAATGGGAGGGGGGCAGAGGGAGGGAAAGAATTTGAAACTGAAAATACTTTTTAAAAGAGCAGGTCATACCAGAGTAACTTTACTTCCTTTTTTGACAGGATAATTAAACTAACAGATGAGAGGAATGCTGTGAATATGGTTTATTTAGGTTTTAGGAAAGCTTTTCTTGGGTAAGTCACTTAACCCCTATTTGTCTCAGTTTCCTCATCTGTAAAATGGGGATAATTAAATAGCTCCTACCTCACAGAGTTGTTGTAAGGATCTAGTGAGATAATGTTTCTAAAGTCCTTAGTACGGTGCCTGGTATATAACAGGTACTATTTTTTTGTTAGTTATTATTATCATAGGTATCTCATATTAGCAGGCAGCTAGGTGACATGTGTAAAGAGAAATGGACCTAGAATCAGGAAGCTCTGGCTTAATATCTGGCTTTAGACACGTAGTAACCACTAAGTGATTCAATGTGAACATGACAGTAGGTCTAGTAGATTCTTTCAGGGATCTATACATGGCCCTGTACTGCTTAACATTTTTATCAATGACGTAGATAAAGAAATAGATGGCAAGTTCATAAAAGTTTCAGCTGGCACAAAATTGGGAAGGATTGGGGGGTTGAGAAGGGAACAAGCATTTATTTAGTACTTATTAAATGCTACGGACTGTGCTAAATGGTTTACAAATATCTTATCTCACCCTCACAACAACCTTGGGATGTAGGTCCCCAATTTTACGGTTAAGGAAATTGCATCAGACAGAGTTTAAGTAACTTGTTCAGGTCACACAGTAAATAGGTGTCTGAAGTCAGATTTGAACTCAAATCTTTCTGACTCTAGATCTAGCGGTTCCTGCACTGTACCACCTAGCTGCCAGGAAACTGCCAAGCATTCAGACTACTACAGAGAGTGCTGGCCATGTTGTTCAAATGCCAAATGTTTGCCTAAAAGACAATTTTATGGAAAACTTACCCAAGGTCAGAAGAAGCAATAAAAGGTCACTCTCAAGGTCTCTCTGAAGAACTTTAGTATCAATTGTGAGACAAGGGAGATGCTGGCACAGAGCAGTCCAGCATGACACGCCCACAACAAAGGAAGTGCTCTATGAGCAAAGCAAAATTGCAATAGTTCAAAATAAAAGTGAGAAGCACCAATTTAGAGACATCTCCATTCCAAATGTTCATATGGACTATTTGACCCTGACCTGTAATAGAGCCTTCTGAGCTCATGTTGGTCTGATCAAACCAATCACAGTCAGAAACACAGCACCATGACCCTGACATCATGATGTCATTTTGGTCCTCTCTGAGTATGAAGGACAACATAATTGACATAGTATTTAAGAATCAGGATCAATAAAGACCTTGACAGGCTAAAGCATTGGGCTGACTCTGATATGATAAAATTCAATAAGATTTAAAGTTATACTTGGTTCCAAAAATATCACCTTCAGAAGTATAAAATGAAAGAGATAGTAGCTGTTCTGAAAAAGATCTGGAAGTCTTAGTGTACTGAAAGTTCAACATGAGTTAGCAGCATGACATCATTAAAAGGAATGTAACTTGTAGGAGTAGGTAAGAAATTGACCTTTTCTGCAGTATTGTGTTCAGCTCAGGGCATCCCAGGGTAAGAAGTGTTGATAAGCTGGAGAGTGGTCAGAGAAAGGCAACCCAGTATGGTAAAGGGCCTTGAGTTCAGTCATTCAAGGATTACTTAATGTAACTGGGTGTGTTTATCCTGGAAAAGAGAAGATAATATCTGGGGAGAACATGATAACTGTCTTCAAAACTGAAGGGCTGACAAATGGGGAAGGAACTAGATCTGCTCTATTTGGCCCCAGAAGGCAGAACCTTCTGTGGCAAAAGAAACCGCTTGGGGCTTGATGTCGGGAAAAACTTCAGAAAAGGCTCGAGCTTGTCCAGAAGTGGAATGAATGGTTGGAGAGGTTGGGGGAGGGGGCTTCTCTTCCCTACAGCTCTTCAAGTGAAAGCTGCACTTTTTATCAATATTCCTTTAAAGTATGGGTTGGATTCTATGGCCCCTGCAGGAGGAGGGGCTTATTTCTAACACGGATCCTGTGATTCTACACAAGCAAAAGATCCAGTCACTTTGGCTAACTGTACTTAGAAGCTGCTTGGGGCTTGGCTAACTTTTCAAGTCTATTTAAAGACCCTCTGTTCCTAATACCAGGAGCACATCATTGGGCCTCTGAGCACAGTTTAAATTACTTTGGGGCTTAAGTCATTGGACTCTCCCACAGGGAATCATAAGCTTAAATACTGCACAACTAGGTTACAGACTCTGAGGAGACCTTAGAGACTAGAGTCTCATCTGCTCATTTTATAAATGAAGAGACTAAGGCCTAGGGAGGCTGAGAGATTTTCTCTAGCTCATAGAGATGAACTTCAAACCCAGGGCCTCTGACTCCAAATTCAGGGCTCTTTCCACCACCCAAGATCCCATAGCCATTAGTTTTTGATGCTAAAAGGAGTCTGGTGTAACACAAGGACAGCCTGTCCATGGTAAGAAAGGTCTGAGTCCAAACACCCAAGGGGCACTGTCCTAGAACAGGAAAGGCAGGAAAGCTGGACTTGGGCTCTCTACTCACCATTTATACTTACTCTCATGGCACCATGCTGCTGGTCCCCAAAAGATGTGCTCTGGAATCAGAGAACCTGGATTCAAATTCTCACTCTGACACTTAATATCAGTGTGATCTTAGACAAATCCTTCAATCTCCATGTACTTCAGTTTCTTCAACTATAAAATGAGGGGATTGAAGTAGATGGCCTCTGAGGTTTCTACCAGCACACTGAAACTCTCGGTGCCTCAGTTTCCTTATCTTTAAAATGAAAGGGTTGGACTAGATGACCTCTCTAAATCAATGATTTGCCTGTGAACATATAGCTAGCATATGTCAGATATAGAACTTGAGCCCAAGTTTTCTTGAATTCAAGGCTGGCCCTCAGCATGCTATTGCCATCCCATAAACTACTTCTATTCAGAGATTGTCAGTCTCTAATGGGCCTTAATTCTTCTCACTCTAGGGTACCCCCCCGCCCCGACACAAGGCAACTACTAGGAATCCAGGACACCAGAAGGCACTGACTTCATAATCCAGAAAGTATTACTGATGGGAAGTCAGACACACCAATACAGAGGCTGCTTGGATCACTGGTGTCAGTCACTCAGCTGGTACTTATTAAGTGCCTACAACAGGTTCTTTTATTATCCATTTTACAGATGCAGGAAACTGAGGCAGATAGTTTAAGAGATTTTTCAAGGATCATACAGATAATAAATATCTAAGGCTGGATTTGAAGCCAGACCTTCCTCTGACTCCAGGTCCAGTGATCTCTTCACTGTAGTAGGTAGCTATAGTTATGCTGGAGATAAGCCCCACCATTGACTATCTTGATGAAGATTGGATACATCTGATGGGTTGATTTCCCCTTAGGGTCATTCCGTAGTCCTACAGGGGACCATGTCCTCCACTTTGGAAGCTACTGACTTTGGATGCTGAGAATTTAAGTGACTTGCTCATAGTGACACAGCTAGTATATACTGGTGTCAAGATTTAAGCCTTGATCATCCTGACTTCAAGGCTGACTGTCTACCCATACCATACTGCCTCTCAGATGAGATAATGTATATAAAATGATTTATCAAAATAATAGCACTATATGAGTTATTACCACTATTACTAACATCTATCCCACAGGGCCCTTCAAAGGACTAAGCCCTGCAGGCCCCAAGGTTTTTGGCAAAGTCCAACTCACCACATCTTTGTAACCTAGACCAGCATCTGGAACTGCAACATAGAGACCTCTGGGGCGCTGATGCCTAGAAATGAGGCCACAGTTCCAGCAGCTGAGCAAACACGGAGGAGGAGACCTGAGTCACCAAGATTTCCTCCACCGATCAAAAGCGTGGGAGAAAAAAAGAACTCCTTTTGCTCCAGTTTTCTGAGAAAAGCAAGATATTTGCTGGCGCAAGGTTATGGGGTGTCGGCAGCTGGCAGCCAGTTCTCATCATCTGGGAGCTGTCATGGGAACGCGCATTTAAAGCTGGAAGGCAACTTAAAACTTATCCTTCAAAACTTAGGCCTTCAAATTTATGCTTTTTACAAATTAGGAAATTGAGGCACTGGGCGGTTAAGTGACTTGTCTGGAGTCAGACAGAAAATGTTTTAAGTGGGATATGAACCCACATCTTACTGACCCTAGATCCAATGCTGTATCCATTACAGACTTCACTAACCCTTTCCCAGTCTTCTTATAAGGATGCTACGACACAATAAAGAAAAGAACTCTGGAGTCAGAGAACCTGGGTTCGAATCCCACCTCTAACTACCTATGTCACCTTAAGCAAGTCCTTTAATCTCATTCGGTCTCAGTTTGCTCATCTGTAAAATTGTCCAGTTGGATGAGTTGATTGACCTTGAAGGTCCCTTTCAGAGCTAAACCGATGATCACGTGCCCATAAGACACGAATGACATTGCCCTTCTGAGATACTAGTCTTCTGGGATAATGCAGCATGATAATCTATGCTAAATTAGTTATAAATCTAATAGCCAAGTGATCAGAAAAGACTGATGAGCCTCGTCCTTCAGGAGCTTAAACAGAGGCTGGTGACTGGTGGCATTCACATCTCCCCAAGACCTTCTGTTCCTTGTTTGTTCAGTTGTTTCAGTCATTTCTGACCCTTCATGACCCCATTTGGTGTTTTCTTACAGAGATACTAGAATGATTTGCCATTTCCTTCTCTAGGTCATTTTACAGATGAGAAAACTGAGGTAAATGGGATTAAGTGATTTACCTAGGGTCACATACCTAATAAGTGTCTGAGGCCAGATTTGAACTCAGGAAGATGAAACTTCCTGATTCCAGGCCCAGCACTCTATCCACTGCTCCACATAGCTGCCCTTATTCTATTCCTATAGCTCCCCAAATTTCTTTATTCCTCACCCTGTCACAGTCAAAAACTTCTTATTTACATGCAATAATACTGGACTATAAGAAAGGAGGACCTGATGAATCTATAACTCAGGAACATTTATAAACCAACTTCTACATAAGTTAATTCCCCCATATTCCCCTGCAGGCCTCAGGAAACAGAATGCTCAGTTCCCCATTGAAATTCCTGTACGATACAATCCAGAATTTGGCGTCTCAACCTAGGCATCTAGAACACTGGTCTAGTCCCAGCTCTGCCTTTAACTTGCTGAGTGACCTTAGGTGATAACTCCGTCTTTGTAAACTTCAGTTTCTTCAACCATGAAATGAAAAAGTCACATAAGATCTTCTCTAAGTCCCTTCTAGTGCTCAGATTCTGCAACTCAATAATCATCCAAACAATAGCCATCTTTCAGGTCTGCAAAGCTCTGAGGTGGTTTTATAGGGCATCTCTTTCTCCTCCCCAGGTAAAATTTGTATCCAGGTAAAATCCTGTTATGATGAACATTCAAAGTGGTCTTTCTTGGGGAAGAAGGGGCAGTCATTCTATCATAGGATTTAGAATAGGAAGGGACCTTGGAGACCATAGGTTCATAAATTTTGAGTTGAAGGAAAAGGTCATCTAATCCAACCCATTCATTTTACAGATGAGGAAACCAAGGCTCAAGAAGGTTAATTGACTTGTCCAAGGTCATAAATGTGTGAGAAAAAAACCAGGTCCTCCAAATCCAAAGTCAGTGTTCTTCTCACTGTGATCTAGTTCAACTCCCTCTTTTGACAAAGGAGAAAACAAAGACCCAAATTAATGAAGTATAAGCTGAAAGGGAGAATGTAATCAAAGAATCATACATTACATCCAACCCCCTCATTTTACAGATCAGGAAGTTTAAGTGACTTGATCAGGCATCACAGTTAAATGTATGAGGGAGAATTCCAACCCAAGGCTTCCTGATTTCAAGTCCAATACTCTATCCACTACACTATGATGGTGCAATTTGTCTTTGTACTAGTGATGAGAAGGCAAGATTAGGGATTGAATATGTGCATATGAACCTCTGGTTCTTTTTAGTATTAATTAGGAGGTCAGCATCCTCCTCTCTGTCAGTCTCCCTGGGCATTTCTTACATTATTTTCTTGGGGCTATTGGGTTTCTGTCTCCAGGGAATCTCTGGAGCGCAATGTGTCTGTCTGGTGATGAAGACTGTAACTCTTCTCTGTCCCCGAGCAAAGACAAAGGTGGCTTTCCAAAGTGAATATATAACCAAATAAAAGGCTCCCTGGGCAGCCAATCCCTTCTCTCCTTCATCACTCTTTGCTCTCCCAACTCAGCTCTACCAAAGCTCCCATCTAGCATCCTGCTCTGGGCTCCATTGCTGTCTTCTTGCTCTAGAGGACAATAAATGGAAGATCAAAGGTGGAACCCAGAATCAAAAGGCAGGCCCTGGCACAAAGAACCTGACAGGGCTTGGTTCTCAGCATTGTTGCTATATGACTTCTACCTGCCTGGAGCAGGCTAGGGCCTCTGAGGCACTTCAGAGCTGCCACTCATAACCCATTATATTTTCAAAATTGCTTCATATTTGATTTTTCTAATGAGAACATACTGAGGGGAGAGATGACAGCAATGGAGAAGACAAAGGAGAAGGGAAAAAAGATGTCTTTCAGAAAATGGCATATGAGCTAAACCTGGCATGGCCTGACCGCAGTCACTCACCATTTGGAAGGAAGGGAGACTACAAGACAGAATGCTTTGGACCATTTCCCAGGTAGAGCTTCGAATTAAACTATTTCCACCATACCTTGGTTATCCTGGCTGCCTTTGACTTTATCCAGGAGGAGAAATGCCTGCTTGTTTGGAATCCATTGTCATCCTTGGTTTCTAAACAACTATTTCCAACAAGCCTAAGCATCATTTGGAGGAACAGGGCAGGGGAGAACATTACCTCATGCTCAACTTTGTCAATACCTTATGTGGAGGAATTTATTGATTTATATCCTTGGAAATGCTCCCTGTGTCATCTTGGGCAGGTGGGAAGGTGCCGCAAGGGCAACTTTACTGGAATAGAATTTGGCACCCAAACTATCCTGAAGCCTATCCTCACCTTCTTACTTCAGTAGACTGCCAATATGGATGTTTTTCACCCCTACATAATTTGTGACACAGTCATGCCTCTTCAGTCTGTGATTATTGCCTGCATAGGATGAATTTTTATAGAAATCACTGTAAATGTCTGCACCTGGGTTAAAATAAAGATTTCCAAATCTGGAACCCCATTTCTAACCCTACAAGACAAATCTAACTCGACCAGATTATTGGTTTATAACTCACTGCAGTTTGAAGACACCACCAAAATGGAGATTCTCAGAAATGTGCGATAGCATGTTTTCATAAATTTCTTAATCTCCACCCCAAGGTACTTGATAAATGATTGTTGATTGCTTCATTCATGAGATCTCTTCTAATAGCGAACCGTTATGATTTCACTTCTCCCACCAGGCAGTCAAGCCCACCTGGTCAGCACAGAGAAGAAGGAAGCAGATGCTGGGGGGATATCCAATCAATTTAAACCATTCTGTCTACCCCTTCCCCCAGTCTGCACTCCACACCCCATCTTCCCTGCATCATGATGAAAGATTTGGAGGAAAATAAATGGAAGTCACTCTGGCCCTGTTTCCCGGAATTCATTAATGTAAAAATACTTCATACCCAGTGACCTTAGAAATGAAATATGGGAAATTTGGGGCTACTGAGTTCCCATACCAGCCTTACCAATGGGATCAGAATGCTCCTTGTGCTTGTGTTATTTGCTTTTATTGATTAAAATCTCATTGTAGTTCTAGAACATCCCTGACTACAAGATTCCCAGAACAGCAGGGTAGCGTGTTTTCATAATTTCCTTAATCATCACTCTGAGGCACAATTTGGGAATGTTCCCAGATACACCAAAAATTCATTTAAAAAAATGCACCACTGTGAAATGTAATCAGGTTCATGTTGCTCTTAACACTAGCCAGGGATGCTTAAGTTGCAGCTTCAGTGTAGGGGGAAGTTATGCTGAATTTGTGAGCCAAGAGAGTTGGGTTCCAGTCTTTGCTCCTGGGACTTCAGGCAAGTTCTAATTTTCCTAAGCCTCTATTTTTCTCATCTCTAATAGGATGATAATCATTCTTGAATTGAATGCAAGGGTTTTGTAAAAGTCTATTGATCTTATCTAACCCTCTCGTCTTACAGATTAAGAAACTGAGGTCTAGGAACACATTCCTATGGTGACTACCTTGTTACAAGGGAGAATGGGGGGGACTTTGGAAAGTACTGTAAGTATTTAAAAAGAAAACTGTAAAGCACCATACAAATAAATAGTAATAAGTTAAAAATTGAACCCCTATAGAATTCATGCTCTGCACAATCCACTTGAACAAACCCATCCACAAGGTGTGGTTCATTCATGTGTTTAGATCATTCAGCATTCCATGAACTCAAAGGAGCAATTTTCTTCAATGATCCTTTAACTAGCAATATTAAGCCAGGCATAAAACAGGGAGACATGCTTGACAAAGGTTTCATGAGTAATAATATTATTATGTAATAATACTATTAATGATACCTATGCAGGATAATGTCCTGCATAGAATATGAACAGAAAAAGTAGGAAGCTAAGTGGTCTAGAGCATAGAGTACTGGATTGAGAGTCAGAAAGAGCTGTGTCCAAATCCTACCTTAGATAATTACTCCACATCACAACTTTCTCCATCGTAGTTTCAATATATTGAATGTTGTCATAAGAAATTAAATGGGAATTTTGGGGAATTTTGCGAAAACCACAGATGACATGCAAAGGCCAGCAGATGAAACAGAGAAAGTTTAGAAACTCAGAAATGCATAGAATATTTGTATAGTATTGTATAATATCAATATATTTTATCTTTTAATACTATAAACAACCCATTTAAAAAAAAAAAGAAAAATTTCAAACTTCCTTTCTGGTATGGAGGCCCAAAAAATTTTATGTGGATTTTCCAGATCATGAGGCGCTATCTGTGATGTGGAGGGTATTAGCTGTAGTTGCATAGCTTTGATCAAGTCACTTAACCTCTGCCTGCTTCAGTATTCTTATCCGTAAAATGGGGATAAAAAATGGCATTCACCTCCCAGGACTGTTGCAATGATCAAAGGAGATGAATATTTGTAAAGCACTTTGCAAACTTGAAAATTCTACATAAATGCTATCATTATTATCATTATTATTATTGAAAGGTATGTAGTTAAGCTTCTTAAGAAGGAAGGTCTCGCTCTAATGTTTATGTGCCTAATGCTTAACACAATATGTAACATAACAGATGCTTAATAAGTGCTTATTAATCAATTGAAATAATGAAGTCCCATTGGTGGTCCCATCTGCAGAGAGCATTGTACAGTTGCCTACTGGACCTCTCAAACTGGATGTCAGATAGACATTTCCAACACAATATGTCAAAAGCTCATTATCTTTCTCTCAAGAACTTCCCCTCTCCTGAACTACCCTATTATCATCAAGATGGCACCATTATCCTCTCAGTCACTCATATCCACAGCCTCGAGGCTATCCTTGCCTCTTCATTCACAGTCACTCCATATATCCAATCTGTTGTCAAGTCTTGTCCTTTCTGCCTTTACAACATCTGTTCTACGTGTCCACTCCTACAGCCACCATCCTAGTTCAAGCCTTCATAGACAACCACAAAAACTTTCTACTCCATTCTCTACTCAGTCAAAGGGACATTCCAAATGCACAGACCTGATCACGTCACCCTCAACATACCCACTCCACAAACTCCAGTGGCTCCTTATTATGTCCAGGATTGAATATAATGCTCTGTTGGACATTTAAATCACTTCACAACCTGACTTGAATTCCCACCATGTACTCCATGATTTTGCAACAAGGTCGTTCTTGCTTGCACACAACACTCCACCTTCTGACTCTATGTCTTTTCACTGACCGTCCTCCATGCCTGGAATGCTCTCTCTTTTCAGCTCCTCCTTCTTCCCCTGGCTTCCTTCATGCCTCAACTCAAATTCTTCCTGCTACAGGAGTTCTTTCCCAGTCCTGTCCCAGTGGATGAAGATGTTTATTGCCCTGATGAGAGCACTGAGTTGAATGGAAAGTGCATTGAAAGTCCTCTAGTCACTTATGCATTCTAGACCAGTAGGGAAGATGAAGTAGGCCCAGAACTGAACAGGAGAAAAACATGGTGTAAAGGAAAGAATAGAATGCTAGCCTTGGAGGCAGGACAATGGGATACAGATATTTCCTCCAACATTTATTAGATGTGACCATGGATAAGTCATTTAATAACTTGCTTTCTTATATGAAAAATAAAGATCACAATATTATGTTATCAGCCTTGGAAGGTAGATGTGAGCAAAGCACTTTGAAAGACTTTAAGTTCTTCCTAAATCTGAGTTGTTAATATTACTATATTTTGCAAACTGCATAGTTTTGCTCTTGACACAAAAGTTCGTCTTTTCAGCACTATTATTATCACAATGAAACTGAACAGCAAAGAGTCCTTGAACATTACAAGTGACTCAAAATGCACTGGAAAGATGCATGGTGGGTGTAAGAAGATACCTTACCAGTGAAGAGCTTCATAGAAAAACATGGCATGAAAGACATCAAGGATATCTCTGGCAGAAGAAAGGCAGTGGACCAGTCATATATCAAGAGCAAAGAATGACATTTAAAGAGACTGGGTGTTGCACTGGCAGTCATGAAATATTAAAAAATCTGGAGAAAATTCTCCAGTGTGTTAGTTCAATCCTCTGTAGAAGATTCACGAAATGACACATGAGAGAAGTATGTAGGGGGAAAAGGCCCAGTCAGGCTGATCCTTCAGGCAGCACTTGATTGGTCTGCTTCCTTTGTCTTGAATTCTGGGACAATGGAGGGCATACCCATATCAGCAATCCACTGAAATAGCAAAGAACTATCCTTTCCTATCCACACAGCAGAGCTGAGTAGAAGGAACACTGTGTTTGCACTTAGAAGACTTAGATTCGAATCACAGTTCTTCCAGTTACTCCTTATGGAACTTTGGGTTGATGATGATGATGATGATGACAATGATGATAACTAATATTTATATAGAGCTTTAAGGCTTGTAAAAATGCTTTACAAATGTTAAGTACTTAATATTATAGAGTCATTTTTCCTCTCTGAGTCTTATATATAAAATATGATTGGATCAGATGACCTGTAAGATCCCTTCTAGATATAACATTCTTTGTTCTTGTATTTTGGATATGATTTCTTGGGTTTTGGTCCCTTTGAAGTTTGATGAGTGGCCCATTGGAATGGTCTATCCTCAACAAGCAGCAAGCTTCAGTGCGTACATCTTGGACAGGCACTGTTGACTGACAATGAACTGGATCCAAAATTGAAGGAAGGAAGGAAGGAAGGAAGGAAGGAAGGAAGGAAGGAAGGAAGGAAGGAAGGAAGGAAGGAAGGAAGGAAGGGAGGGAGGGAGGGAGGGAAGTTTGCTAGGGCCTGCCATGTGCCAAGCACTATGCTCAATACTTTCCATATATCACCTCATTCAATACTCATAACCTTAGGAGGAAGATGCCGTTATTATTCCTATTTTACAGTTGAGGTAATTGACACAGACAGAGATTAAATGTTACATTTGAAGTGTCTGAATTTGGATTTGAATTTGGTTCTTCCTGCCTCAGAGGCCTAGCACTCTGCCACCTAGCTGTCTCTGAAGAATAAGCTGTATTTCCTCTGGGGAGTTGCCCAGTGCTGCTCTTGGCCAAAAAATATCCCATCATACTAAATGACTGCAGATTCTGGAAGCCTGCAGTCTCTAAGGAACCCCAAGTGTGGTCTCAAAAGCAGAGATCATCTTCCCCTCTCAAAATTTCAGAGTACTTTATCTCTCTCCCTTCCTCCTCCTCACACTCTGCCTTAAAACATGCTAATTAATATTCCTGCCTGTCATTTCCCCCCAGAATAATGTCGTCTTCATGAGGACAGGAACAGTGCCTTTCTCACCTTTGTATCCCCCATGCCTGACTCAGCTCTGCACCTTACATCTAATGAACTCTTGATAAAGGCTTTCTGAACTAAATTAAAATTCTGCAGTACCTACCACACATTGCACAAGGCTGGAAACAGAGCTAAATAAATACTGACGGAATTGTATTAAGCTGATCACAAGGGCCAAAAGCCTTTCCCACAACGTCCGTCTGCTTCACAGCCTGCCCTGACTTCTGTTAGAAGAAGAAAATGGTTGTATGCAGTTTGGTTTCATGACCCCAGCAGATTTTGTAAGAAATAAAATATGTCCCATTTAAGGTAGGCCAATTTTCTGAAGGCCCTGTGGTAATGCAAACACACCTGTAGACATAAAGATATAATGTTTACAGCCAGCATTCACTCATCAACCAGAGCTGAATGAACTCAGATGGCAGTTAATTAATAAATTGTACTACTAAAATTTAGCACCTTTAGGCAATAAGCCCAACACAGCATAATCTGGTCCTTGTCAACAGGCCAGTGCCTGTCTGCCCTAGGTGTCTATTATTATTATTTTTTTTTTGCCAAGCTGGTAAATATTTACATGAGGGGCAGGTCTGAAAAGAGGTGTGAATTTATTTACCTGTATGGTTTTCTGGAGCTTGGAGAATATTGTTCCAATGAGAGCTGAGGTTAATTACATAGAGAGGAGCATCAGGAGATTTACCCTCACGGAGAGGATGAATAAAAGTTGTGCTCTGGCCCCAGGTCATAAGACCAGCCCCTACGAGGAGCAAGCTAGGGGCAGCTTATGTGGGCTAAGGTTTTGTGTATGATTGTTGTAGCCCAGAATAAGGATCCTGGTTTCTGAAAAAGAAACAGATCCCAAAGTGGAAAGCAACTGTTCTTTTCCAAAACAGATGTGCTGACGTTTTACCCTGAATGACTTTATGTCCCAAACATGAGATGGACCAAATATTAATCTCTACTAGTTATAATGTGTATTTCTCATCACCTGAAAGGGCCAAGCCTTCAAAAGAACTCTTCAAATAAGTTCAAGGAATCCAGACTATGTCAAGCACAGGTACAAAAATAAAAGCAGGAAGAACAGACATATATAGTGTATCGCATACATTGAAATGACATAGCAGGACATAGTGAATAGGATTTGAGTTCAAATTCTGCTTTTCATGTATGTTAGCTGTGTGAGCCTAGGAAAATAACTGAACTCCTCAGTGTGCCTGGTAACTCTCTTTTTTCTTTTTTCTAAAACTTTATTCATTTTTAATTTTGGAAATACAACAAGCATTTCCACAACATAGTATAATAAAAGGATTATACAAGACGATACAAATCTATTATGTACAACTTGCTATTTCTTTTAAATACATAATAAAGTTATGATATAATTTTTTTCTTCCCTCTCCCCCTGCCCTAGAGATGGCTACCATTGGACACAATAGATAGATGAGTTTGTGTGTGTGTGTGCGTATATATATATATATATATATATATATATATATATACATATATATATATATATATATGTATATATATATATACATATATATATTATATAAACACGTATGTATGTTTATATATAATATATATTACATATGTAAAATTATTCTGTACATCTATTTATCAGTTCTTTCCCTGGATGCAAATAGTGCATAGATTCCCAAAGTAGGTGATACCACCTCCTGAGGGGTACTGAAATGATCCAGGTGGGCAGTAGTTGCCTCCAGTGCAGTGGGGGGGGGGGGTGTTAAGAAAAGAAGAGAAAACAAGAAAATTTTGAAAAACTGTTTGTACATGTTTCCTTTGTTGTGTGACAGAGTTAAAGTTGTAGTGATTACATTATTTTCCAAATAAACACACAAAATGCACATTATGACCAATCACTGGTCAAGTCTGCCAACAGATCTTAATAAGCATTGGCAGGCGAGCATACCCCCATTATCAGGAAGTACAGCATGCATCGGCAGGAATATGTGTACATAATGACTTGTTTACAACATGATACTATTTGCTTACATGACACAATATTACATCCTCAAAATTTCAGTGCAGAAAAAACCCCCACAAATTTATAATAGATCATTAAATTTAAGATGCATCTTTTTTTCAAAAAAAATATTTTATATTTTTTAGATGATGTAATTTTTTTAAACCATTAAAGGGTTAAAGAAAGTAGATTTCCAGGGGGTCAGTGAGTAATTATTTTAAAAGGGGACAGCAAGTGAAATGAGTTTGGGAACCTCTGAGATAGCATCTTTCTTCATATGTCCTTAATAGTTAGTTTGGGGTGCTTCTAACTGTCAAAATGACTTAGAGTTATTCTTAAAACAATATTACTGTGATTTTATACAATGCTCTCTTGGTTCTGCTCATTTTGTTCGTTATTTAGTGCAAGTCTTTCCAGGTTTTTCTAGAGTTAAGTTGTTGATCTGTCTCAATGGAAGCAATTTCAACACTGGGAGTTCCCTATAGTGATGAAATGTAAAGATGGTGCTTGGAAGCAGCTGTGGTCAGTTACATCATTTTGGAGGTAGCATGTTGTAGCAAATTCTCCCCTTGGAACTGACTTCAACACATGAGATTTGAATTTAAATCCCAGTTCACTTACTTTCACAGGGGAAAATGTGAGAAACTTCAGGGTGAGAAACAGCTTAGCTGTGAATGAGGAAAGAACCTTGTAACTCCATAGTGAAGAGACAGACAAAGGCTGGCCATCCCTGGACACGACTGAAGCCTCCCATCTCCTCTCCTCTCTCCTCCTCCCACATGCAATCACTCTCACTCTCCTTGATGTGTGGATGGGAAGTCTATATGCCTCTATGTCAAGGTGGACCTTGACCTAAATGGACCTAGAAGAAGTCATTTAATTTGGTCCTATTCACAGAAATCTGTGTATGACTATAGAGTTTCAGTCTAAAGGAATCACTTTTGATGGATTTTTATGTTTATATTTGTCTTTTTCAATGAAATCCAAAATCTAGTCCTTTTCCTTCTCCCTTTGCAAGGAGAAGGAAAAGAAAGGAGGAAATAACTTTTTAAGAAGGAGGCCACTCCACTCATATAGCAAGGTTGCCCTTGATCAGGGTTTGCACAATAAAGGCAGAGGAAGACTGCAACTCAGTGGAGCTTAGGACAACTACATGGTATAGTGGATAGGGTATAAGGTTTGGAGTCTGGAAAACTCGAGTTCAAATACTTACTCAGACACTTCTGAGCTGTGTGTCCCTGAGTGAATCATTAGCCTTCTAGCACCTATCAGGCAGGATAACTGTAAGGATCAATGAGTTAACAACACATATGAAGTGCCTTGCAAACCTTAAAGCCAGTGTTATATAAATGATATATATTATTATCTATTATTATAATGGAGACAACACTAGGGGCCAGTCCTAGCATCTCCTGAACTTCTTTATCACTGACCTACAGCCAGGGACACAGATTGCCCCCTCAACCTCAGAGAATATCCATGATGTCAAAGTTTCAACATATTGGTTAATACTCAGCTACCTAAATGTTCCAAATAATATGTATTTTCATCCCACCCAAGATCAGGAATGAGGAGAACAGGGAAGTTTCTAAACTGTGAAGTACAGCTATTCAAATAGCTCCCAGTGGGTGTATCAGAAGTGTGGGTGGTGTAGTGATGAGGAGAGGGTGGTCCAAATAATCTATAGAAGACACTCTGAGATCCTTAAAAGGGCCTTTTTTTACCTCAAACTGAAGGGCTTCATTGTTAATTAAATGCTAATGTAAGAAGTGTCATTTGTGAACAAGATTTCTTTGTAACCATTTTATAAAATAAATAAAAATAATGAGTTGACTGGTCTCTCCAGACTTTTTAAATGATCATGTGTTTCCTAAATCTGAGACAAATCCCTAGATTAATGTGCTCACATCATAATCTTCGCCATATTTAGCATACTCATGATGCAGGTGCCCAGCAAGTTACTGTCAGATTTGTCTCCCCAAAGGAAAAAATACTCTGCAGGACTTTTACTGCTCTACTCATGTTGGTCCTGGATCAAATGTCCCAAAGATGAGGAAACTAAAGAATCAATCCTCCATAATCTAGATCCAGTGCTTCCTGGATATTGTCATCACCAACATCATTATATAAAATACTTTGTTTACTTTTTGAAGCTCTCTAAAACCTGGATCTTTTCTGACTTTCAGATCTCCTTAAACAGTTTTAGCCTTTATTATATCCATGGTTCATAGCAGAGTGTCTGGCATATAGTAAATAATAGATGCTTGTTGATTGATTGATAATTGATTGCCCCATTGGGATACAAATTCAGATTCTTCTGTTTGCTAGAAATGACTTTAATGAATCTACAGAGAGAACACAGTTTAGCCTTATAGCAGTCCCAATATCCATAGCACTTAAATATTTACGAATATTTCTCTCACAATTACCCTTTCAGACAAATGTTCTTCATTTTTTTATTTTTTAAATTAATTTATTTATTTTTAGTTTTCAACATTCATTTCCACAAGATTTTGAGATCCAAATTTCCTCCCCATCTCTCCCCTCCCCCACTCCAAGACACCATGCATTCTGATTACCTCTTCCCCAATCTGCCCTCCCTTCTATCACACCCCTCCCTTCCCTTATCGTCTCTCTTTTCTTGTAGGGCAAGATAGATTTCTATACCCCATTACCTGTATTTCTTATTTCTCTGTTTCATGCAAAACCAATTCTCAACATTCATTCTTAAAACTTTGAGTTGCAACTTCTCTCGCTTCCTCCCTCCCCACCCACCCCCACTGAGAAGGCAAGCAATTCAATATAGGCTATACCTGTGTAGTTATGCAAAAGACTTCCATAAGAGTCATGTTGTGAAAGACTAACTATATTACCCTCCATTCTATCCTGCCCCCCATTCATTCTATTCTCTCTTTTGACCTTGTCCCTCCCCAAAAATGCTTACTTCTAATTACTCCCTCTTCCCATTTGCCCTCCCTTCTATCATCCCTTCTACACCCCATTTATCCCCTTCTTCCCTACTTTCTTGTAGTGTAAGACAGATTTTCATACCAAATTGAGTGTGTATGTTATTCCCTTTTTAAGCCAAATGTGATGGGAGTAAGCTTCACTTTTTCCCTTTCACCTCTCTCCTTTCCCCTCCATTGAATAAACTTTTTCTTGTCTCATTTATGAGAGATAATTTGTCCTATTACATTTCTCCCTTTCTCCTCCCAATATATTCCTCTATCCCCTTAATTTTATTTTTTTAGATATCATCTCTTCCTATTCAACTCACCCTGTTCCCTTTGTCTATATGTATATAATTTCCTCCAACTACCCAAATACTGAGAAAAGTCTCAAGAGTTACAAATATTATCTTTCTATGTAGAAATTTAAACAGTTCAACTTTAGCAAGTCCCCTGTGATTTCTCTTTCCTCTTTACCTTTTCATGCATCTCCTGATTCTTGTGTTTGAAAGTCAAATTTTCTTTTCAGCTCTGGTCTTTTCATCAAGAATCCTTGAAAGTCCTCTATTTCATTGAATGACCATTTTTCCCCTGAAGTATTGTACTTTGTTTTGCTGGGCAGGTTATTCTTGGTTTTAAACTTAGTTCCTTTGATTTCTGGAATATCATATTCCAAGTCCTTTGATCCCTTAATGTAGAAGCTGCTAGATCTTGTGTCATTCTGATTGTATTTCCACAATATTTGAATTGTTTCTTTCTGTCTGCTTGCAATATTTTCTCCTTGACCTGAGAATTCTGGGATTTGGCTACAATATTCCTAGGAGTTTTTCTTTTCAGATCTCTTTCAGGAGGTGATTGGTGGATTCTTTCAATATTTATTTTACCCTCTGGTTCTAGAATATCAGGACAGATTTCCTTGATAATTTCATGAAAAATGAGATCTAGGTTCTTTTTTTGATCATGACTTTCAAGTAGTCCCATAATTCTTAAATTGTCTCTACTGGATCTAATTTACAGGTCAGTTGTTTTCCAGTGAGATATTTCACATTGTCTTCTGTTTTGTCATTTCTTTGGTTTTCTTTTGCGATTTCTTGGTTTGTCATAAAGTCATTAGCTTCCGTCTGCTCCATTCTAATTTTTAAAGAGCTATTTTCTTCAGTGAGCTTTTGAACCTCCTTTTCCATTTGGCTAATTCTGCTTTTTAAAGCATTCTTCTGCTCATTGGCTTTTTGGACCTCTTTTGCCATTTGGGTTAGTCTGTTTTCAAAAGTGTTACTTTCTTCAACATTTTTGGGGTCTCCTTTAGCAAGTTGTTGACACGCTTTTAATGTTGTTGCATCTCTCTCATTTCTCTTCCCAATTTTTCCTCCACCTCTTTTACTTGATTTTCAAAATCTTTTTTGAACTCTTCCATGGGCTGGGACCATTGCATTTTCTGTGAAGGTTTTGGATATAGAAGCCTTGACTTTGATGTCTTTCTCTGATGGTATGCCTTTTTCTTCCTCATCTGAAAAGACAGAAGAAAATGCCTTTTTGCCAAGAAAGTAACCTTCTATAGTTTCATTTTTCCCCCCTTTTTTTGGGGGCATTTTCCCAGTCAGTTACTTGACTTTTGAGTCTTTTGTCAAGTGGAAGGTATACTCTAGGGACCTGTAAGTTCTCAGTTCCTCCAAGGTGGCATAATCAAGGGAGAGGATTTTATTCCTCTCAGCCCTGTGCTCTGGTCTGTGAGCAACCACAAGCATTCTTATCTGCCCAGGAACTGTGAGTAGGTGTCCTGTCCACAATCGTCTCCTGCTCCACCACACCAGCACTCTTCCTCACCTCAGGAATGCCACTCAGAACTGAGACCCAGATCAACTGCTCAGTTACCTCAGGGTCTTTAGGCAGAGGACTCCAAAAATGGATGCTGCTGCCACTGTGGCTGCCACTGCCCTGGAGTCAGGGTTAGGGCCAGACACTGCTCCCTTCTCACCCAGTTGAAAGAGCTTTCTCACTGACCCTTGAAGTTGTCTTTGGCATTTGTTGGTTGAGAAATCTGAGAACTGCAGCTGCTTCCCATCATTCTATGCCTTGAAGCCTGCTCCAGTCCTGTCCATGCTGTGCAGCATGGCCAAGGCTGGGCTGTGGTCTGCTCTGAGCCCAGTGTGATAGACCTTTCCTGTTTGCCTTCCAGGATGTCTTGGGCTGGAAATCTATTTCACTCTGTCGTTTTGTGGCTTCTGCTGCTCTAGAATTTGTTTAGAATCATTTTTACAGGTATTTTATGGGCTATAGGGGTAGAGTTAGAGCGGGTCCAGCCTTCTACTCCTCCATCTTGACTCCACCCCCAAATGTTTTTCATTTTACAGATAAGGAAACCAAGGCAAAGAGAAATGATCTTGCATTGACCATGGTAATGCAATAAGTATGTGAATTGGGATTTGAACTCAAATCTCAAGTCTTGGAATCAGCTCCAAGGGGAGAGGTTGCTACAGCATATTGCCTCCATAATGATGCAGTTCACCACAGCTGCTCCCAACCACCCATCTTTACATTCTCAGCAGAAATATTAGCCCTAATTCAACAGGGGAATAGTTGACTCAACACCCATCTGCACAGAGAAGGAGAGAGAGTTGGGGCAGAGGATTCTTGTCCTTTCAGAAAGTTCATTGCATCAATGCATGGAGATATTTGTATTTGTTACATAGACATTTGGTAGGGCTAGCTATGCAGGGCATGGGCAGTACCAATAGAACATGAGACAGGCACTCTGGTGATCAGGCAAAGTGATTTAAAACTCTACTCTCTCAATGCCAGAGGTCTTCAGCTGAGCTCCCATCCTGTGGCAGTGGAGGTGTAAGTCCCTCCTGTATCAGTTGTTCCATTTTCACTTGGTGAGGTTTTTCCCAGGGTTTGGGGGGTTTTGTTTGTTTTTTGTTTGGTTTGGTTTGGTTGGGGGAGGCCACAGAGTACCAAGCAGAGGGGCAGGAGAAGGGACAGAGAGCACACTACCACACAGTAAAGTTAACATAGGTTTTTTTTTTTTTTTTGGAATGCAAATTTCTTTCAGAATTCTTTATATAAAGTCAAATTTGCATAATACAAGTTTATATAAAAGGAGAACTATCTAAAATAGTTTAGGAGGGAGAGCATTCCATTTCTGGGGAATATCTTGTACATAGGTAAGAGATGAAAGGTCATACATAATAAACATCACATTCACCAAGAATATAGAAAACATGACAGGGAGTATTGTGAAACAAACCTAGAGAGGTTGAAATCAGATCATGAAGAACTTTAAATGACAAAGAGGGACATTTATATTTTCTTCCAAAGGTAATAGGGAGCCAAGGAAGTTACTTGAGCATGTGAGGGGCATGGTCAGACCTGCACTTTAGAAATACCAACTTGTCAAGGTTGTAAAGGATAAGTTTGAGAGGGAATAGACAGGAGGCAGGAGTAGCAATTATTATGATGTTGAAATAGCTCTGACAAGATGTATTTAGGACCTGAATAAAGATGGTAACCTTATGAGTGAGAGAAGGGGATAGATTTAAGAGACACTGGGGACAATTAGTTCAAGCACAGCCTAAAACAGTCCCAGAATAGAGACAGGTTGTCATTTGACTCTACCTTGCCACACTTACTTCTTGTGGCCATTAATCCTCCTTACAAAGTTCAGCAAATGGGATGTAAAAATACATACCAAAAATGTGCCTATAGAAAAGCTACTGCTTGCCAGAGGGCATCATTCACCAGGGATGGGAGATGCTTTAGACAGGCAGCTCTAGGTGGGATCTGACATCAACTGTCACATTGCTTGCTATGATTCGGGTGCATGAATATGGGAAATTCTAGAGCAACATCAGCCATGATCCTGGACCAATAACAGACAATCATGAACACCCTGCCATGACCACCACAGTCACAAAAGGGGCGAAACACACAGGACGAAAATGCTAAGCACAGTGTCTGGCATATAGTAGTCACTTAGTAAATGCTTATTCCCTCTCTTATAGAAGCAGTTAGTAGAGCAGAGGGTAGATCACTGGGTCTGGAGTCAGAAAGACTCGAGTTCAAATCTAGCCTCAGACACTTACTAGCTGTGTTGTTCTGGGCAAGTAACTTAGCCTCTATTTGCCTCAGATTCCTCAACTGTAAAATGGGAATAACAATATCATCTACCCCACAGTGTTGTTATAAGGATCAAATGAAATAATATTTGTAAATACTGCTCAGAACAGTGCCTGGAACATAGTAGGCACTCCAAAAATGCTGATTTTCCTCTCTTCTCATATAATCACTCAATTCAACAATACCACATTCTTTCTAACTGCCACATATAAGCTGGTTCAATCCAAAACACACCAGCCACTCTCCACTTTATCAACTCCTTTATCAACTCCTTTTAAATACCCTGGCACATGGGCCAGTGGAATTGGCTGTTCCCCATTTCAGCTGTGTGAGGCAGTCTTTTCTTAAATTAGAGAGACAAGTATATGAAATGGAGAAAAGGGAACATATATGAGATATGTGGTGATGATAGAAACAAGATTGGATAGTGGATTAACTACATAACGGGATGAATGTGAATAAGGAGCCTAGGGTCATATGAAGGTCATGCTGCTGGATCACTGAGAGAATGATGAAGCCCTTCATAGTAACAGGGAGATTGAGAAAAGGAGGAAGATTTGAGGGGAAGATAATTAGTTCTGTTTTAGACAAGTTAAGTTTGAAGTAACTACAGGACATCTAAATGAACTGAGAGGTCCAAAAGTTGCAGGTAATACAAGTCTGGAACTCAGGAGAGAGACTAGGGCTGGATGTATGGATCTAAGAAGTATTTGCAAAGGGATGATCATTGAACCATTGGGAGCTAACAAGACCACTGATCAAGAAAACAGGAGAAGGGGCAGGATAGAGCCTTGGGGGACACCCACAGTGTGCTGAACAATGACAAAAATCTGCAAAGGAGGCTGAGATAAATTAATTATGAAGCTAGGAGGAGACCCAGGAGAGAACAATGTCACAGAAATTAAGAGTAAGGAAAATGATATATTATTGTACACAGTGACCACAGCAATGTAAATGGAAAAAATTCCAGCAAAGTGAAACTCAGTGCTGTACTCTTAAAAGTTTCAAGCTTGACCAGGAAGAGAGAAAAAAAATGCACCTCCCTCCCTTCTTTGAGGAGATGAGGGACTATGAGTATAGAATATCGCATATTCTGTCAGATTCAAGGGATACGTCAATTAGTTTTGCCAAACTGCTATTTTTTTCTTTAATTTTTTAGTCCTTGATATAAGAGGTGAACCTCTACCAACAGGAGGAACAAGGAATATATCTAAAATGAATTTGATATAAAAACAAAAGATACTACTAATTTATTTTTTTTAATGAGGTTAAATTAAGTTTTCTTTTCTTTTTTTTTTTAATGAACTGCTGATCATTCAATCCCTCTCTTGCTACCCAGTACATGAGATCATGCAGGCATTGCTGCTGTCTCTCCCCCAGGCAGACAGCCTGAGCTTCCAAGATTCTCACCCAGACAGTTTGCCAGCACCTCCCTGAAAAACAGACCCCTGCTCTACATCATCTGCCACCTCTTTCAACCTCCCCCAGGGTCAGGGCTGAGAAGAGAGGGCCTCAGAGAGCAGACATGGCCTGCCCAATGATAGTGACCCTTTGCAGCTTTACTGTACATGGCAGAATCTAGCCTTTCAAAACTTCGCATCCCCTTCTTGCCAATTAAACAATATTTTAACAGTGACAAATTATTACTAATACATAAAAACTTACAATGGAAACACTGGGAAAGGGTATCACCTCTTATTACCATGGCAACTACCTTTGACAACCCAGGCAGCCTGAGTCTGTTTCCAGAGATGAAGGCAGGGTAGGCAAATTCTCCCTCAGTGTAGGAGGGGGCTGGTGAGAAGAGGGTGTGGGGAGAGACAGAACAAGTTCACACATCAGAAGGCTTCAGAGGACACCTCAAAGCTTGGCCAAAACATGAGATTCAAAAACTCCGTCATGGTGCTATTTAATTGATAGCAATGATCCAATAATGGTATTCAGTTGAATGAGCTTTTAAGGAAATGGCTCTGATGTTCTCATGTGACTGGTTTGTTCGCAAGTGTAGTTTGGAATGGAATTTGGAGGAGGGCCCAAGTCCACTCTTGCCTATGTCAGTAAGAACTAGCTTTCCCAAATGGAAAACTTATTCTATGTAAATTCCCAATTTATGATCTCTGTTGACACAACTTTGAAGTTGCCCTCTCAATGATTAGCCTCAATAAACTGAGATGATTCATATGATTCAGAACTAAAGAGACCTTTCTGTTGTCATTGTTGTCATTAAGTCATTTCAGTCGTATCCAACTCTTCATGACCCCATTTGAGGTTTCCTTGGCAAAGATACTGGAGTGGTTTGCCATTTCCTTCAACAGCTCATTTTACAGATGAGGAAACTGAGGCAAGCAGGGTGTCCAAGATGACACAGCTAGCAAGGGTATGAGGCTGGATTTGAACTCAGGAGGACTGGGCACACTACCCTGCACCACCTAGCTACCCCTGTAAAAAGGACCTTAGGGATTAGCTAAGAGTCCAACTACTTCACATTGGGTATGAGTGAAGTGACACACAGAGGGAAGTGATTTGCCTAAGCCCACATAGCCAGTAAGTGGCAAAGCAGGGACTCAAAGGCAGATCATGGGATCATAGATGTCTTAGAACTAGTCTGGACTTCAGAAACAATCCAGTCCTGCCCCCCTTATCTCACAGATGAAGATGAAACTGAGAGGACAGGAAGGTTGTGACTTGCCCAAAGTGACATAGATAGCAAATATCAAGAGTGGAACTTGAGCCAAGGTTCTCTGATGACAAAGGCAAGCTCTTTTGCCTATCATACCACGTTTCCTCCTTAGAACAAGGAGATGGTGAAAGACCCATAATTATTCAGGCCAGGTCAATTCACACCACATAGTCATATTCTGGGAAATAAGAACACTTGGTTCTCTGGTTACAACACCATGAGGAAGGGCAGATAAAGATTCCATCATCTTCACTTAGTCTTTGGATGACTAAACTCCCTCCTCCTTCTAATCTGCTTTGTAGGGCAGTGATAAAGACTGGATCTATGGTTTTGTGTGTTCATCCTTCATTGCCTAAGAAGACTATGCCATCAGACAAATGATGACATGACTTGCATTTGACTTTGTTTTGAGTGAGGGAGGGCTGTGCACGTCACCAGCCTCACTTCTCTTCCAGAGCCATCTGAATCCAGTGACCAGATATTCATCAGGATGACTGGAGATGACCCAGGATGAGGCAATTGGGGTTAAGTGACTTGCCCAAGATCACACAGCTAGTAAGTGTCAAGTGTCTGAGGTAAGATTTGAACTCAGGTTCTCCTGACTCCTGCACTGGTGCTCTATCCACTGCACCACCTAGCTGCCCCAACCTATGGTTTTATTCGTGTAGTGAATGACTTAGTGAAGAAACTCCCTTTTAAAAATTAGTCTTAGAGACTAATTTGTCTATAACACTGAGAGGTAAAAGAAACTTGTCCAGGGTTACTCAGGGTCTGTATTTGTCAGCACTGGGACTTGAACACAAGTATTCCTGGTTCTGCTGGCAGCTAGGTGGCACAGTGGATAGAGCTCTGGCATCTGGAACTATGCCCAAAGGAGTATAAAATTGTACATACCCTTTGATCCAGCAATACCACTGCTAGGTCTGTAACCCAAAAAGATCAAATGAAAAGGAAAAAGGACCTATTTGTGCAAAAATATGTATAGCAGCATTTTCTATGATGACTAAGAATTAGAAATCCAAGGGATGCGTGCTCATCAAATGGGAAATGGCTGAACAAGCTGTGATATATGATTGTAATGGAATTTTATTGTGCACATTATTAGAAATAATGTGCAGGATGATTTCAGAAAAACCTGGAAAAACTTGAACTGATACCTAGTGAAGTGAACAGAACCAGGAAAATGTTGTACACAGTAACAGCAATATTGTTCAATGAAGAAGTGAGAAAAGCTTAGCTATTCTCAGCAATACAAATGATCCAAGACAATCCTTGTGATTGGATTTGTGCTGAAGTGTACTATCTGCCTCCAGAAAAAGAATTGAGATTGTTTGAAAACAGACTGAAGCATGCTATTTTTCACTTTCTTTCATTCTTATTTTTTTATTCAGGTTTTTTTTGTACAAAATGACAAATATGGAAATATTTTACATGATTTAACATGTATAATCTGTATCTGATTTCTTACTGTCTCAGGAAGGGGGGAAAGGAGGGAGAGAGGAAGAAATAGAATTTGGATCTCAAAACTTTAGAAAAAAACCAAATGTTGAAAAGACATGTAATTTGGGGGAGGGATAAAAATACTATATAGATATATGTGTATATATGTAAACATTCGTGCATATGGTTGGTTGGTTGGTTGTTGTCCTTCATCTTTGAAGAGGACCAAAATGACATCACCATTGTAAAGTGAAATTTCAGTGTGTCTGACTATAGCTGATCAGACCAATACGAGCTCAGAATGCTCTACCACAAGTTGGGCACAGATAGTCTGTTTGAATATTTGAGGTGGATATCCCAAATTTGCATATCCTGTGTTTATTTTGTGCTGTCTCAATTCTTCTTTGATCAACGAGCACAGCACCTTTTCTTATGTGGACACACCATGCTGAGTGGTCCTGTGCCAGTGTCTCCTATGTTGCACAGTCAAATCCAAAGTTCTTGAGAGACACCTTGAGAGTGTCCTTGTATCACTTCTTCTGACCACCATGTGATCACCTGCCCCATGCGAGTGCTCCATAAAATAGTCTTTTTGGCAAGTGTACATTTGGCATTCGAACAATGTGGCCAACCCATAGGAGTTGCACTCTCTGAAGCATAGTTTGAATACTTGGCAGTTCACCTCAAGCAAGGACTTCAGTAACTGGTACCTTATCATGCCAGGTGATTCTCAGAATCTTCCTAAGACAATTTAAATGGAAGTGATTCAGTTTTCTGGCATGGCACTGGCAGAATGCCAGTGTTTCATAAGCATATAACAATGAGGTCAGCACAATGGCTCTGGAGACCTTCAGTTTGGTAATCAGTCTAATACCTCTTTTCTCTCAAACTTTTCTTTGGAGCCTCCCAAACACTGAGCTAGCTCTGGCAATGCATGCATCAGTCTCATTAACAATGTGTACATCCCTGGAAAGTACACTACCAAGCTAAGTGAACTTATCCACAGCATTTAAAACTTCTCCATTTGTTGTAACTGACGGTTCCATATGGATGGTGTGGTAGTAGCTGATGGAGCACCTGTGGGGTTTTTTTGGTGTTAATTATTAGACCAAAATTAGCACAGGCAGCAGAGAATTGATCCATACTTTGTTGCATCTCCGCTTCAGAGGCTGCATTGAGTGCACAATCATCTGTAAACAGAAAATCACAGACCAACACTCCTTACACTTTGGTCTTGGCTTGTAACCTTTTCAAATTGAAGAACTTACCATCAATATGGTAGTTGACCTTGATGTCGTGTTAATTCTCATTGAAAGCAATTGTTAACATGGCTGAAAACATCATGCTAAAAAGCATGGAAGCAAGCACACAGCCCTGTTTCACTGCATTGGTGACTGGGAAGGCATGAGAGCTTTGTCCATTACCCAGAACTGGGGTAAACATGCCATCATGAAATTGACATACAATATTGATGAACTTCTCGGGGCAACCAAATTTTGACATAATTTTCCAAAAGACCTCATGACTAACAGCGTCAAAGGCCTTGGTCAAATCCACAAACATTGTGTACAGACCTCTGTTCTGCTCTTGGCATTTCTCCTGGAGTTGTCAGGCAACAAACACCATATCAACTGTTCCTCGCCTCTTTCTGAAGACACACTGGATCTCAGGTATATGCCCATCTTCCAGGTGAAGGATCAACCTATTAAGGAGGACTAGCAAGAATTTTGCCAGCAGCGACTAAGAGAGAGATCCCCCTGTGATTGTCTCAGGACAATTTATTCCCTTTACCCTTATAGGGATGGGCAATGGAGGTATCCTTGAACTCCTGGGGGATAACCTCCTCTTGCCATATAACCTGGAAAATTTCAGTCAGCTTTTGTATGAGCAATGGTCCCCCTACCTTGTAAATCTCAACTGGAATAGAATCAGCACCAGGTGCTTTGCCACATGAAAGGAATCTAATGGCCCTCAAAACCTCTTCTTCAGTGGGAAGTTCAGCTAAGGGGGGATTGGCTTCAACTTGAGGTAAACGATCAATGGTCTCAGCATTGATTGATGATGTTCTGCTGAGAACACTATGGAAGTGTTCAGCCCATCTCTCTAGGATCATGTCCTTATCACTAATCAAAGTAACTCCATCTGCAATGAGTAGTTATAATGCACCATAAGTTTTTGGTCCATAAATACCTTTCAGGGAATTATAAAAGCACTTCGGATTCTTACTATTAGCATAAAACTGAATTTCACCTGCCTTCTTACTGAGCCAGGAATCCTGTATCTCTCTAAGTTTTGCTTGTACTTTGCTTTGATGGAATTAAATGCTACCTTCTTAGAGGAGGATGAACTATCCCGCTGGTAAATCCTGTGGAGTTCACGTTTTTCATTTAGTAGCTTCTGAATTTCCCCATCATTTTCATCAAACCAGTCTTGGTGTTTGAGAGTGTCCTGACACAGATGAGCAAAGGCAGTGCTGTACACCAAATCTCTGAGAGTTGTCCACTCTTTTTCTGCTCCACTGTTGCTAACTGTGTGTGGGCTCAACTTTCCCTCCAAGTCAGCAGGAAACTGTTCATGCTCAGAGAAGAGCTTTGGATGAATGCGAATATTCAGCTTGGAAAGGATAAGTCTATGATCAGTCCAGCACTCTGCACCACACTTTGCCTTTGTCACTCTCACATCTTGTCTGTCTCTTCTCCTTACAACCACATAGTCTATTAGATGCCAATGTTTGCTGTGAGGGTGTATCCATGAAGTGGATCAACAACATAGTCATTCTGAGGCCAACTCTCTATCCTCTATGTCATGTGGCTAATAGTCTCTGTAGCATCAATACTATTAGTAATATAGATTATTGATTAGTAATAAGGGCTGTGCTGTCATTCAGGCCTAACTCAGACTAGTTTGTTAGCTCAGGTTAGAGGGTGAATTAAAATGAAATATTTGTAGATATCTAATTTAACGGTTAAAAAAAGGGGGCTTACTTTTCCTTAGTACAGAAAGAAAACTTAGGAAAGATACAGGTCTGGTTCAGCTGGACATATCCCTCTTTGCCTCCACACCAAAGTGTGTCTGGTCACAGCAGTGCAGGGCAGTGATTCACAAACTGTGGGATATCTGCCAAGTCTATAAGGCATTGACTCCTATTTACCAGTCTCTTTTATGCCATTAGGCACCCAAGAAGCTTCATTAACTTGAGACATTCTCCTGAGTCAATCAAGTCTCAGGAATAGCTTCCTTGCTTGCTAAGGAAAAAATGAGCCCTGCCTACATGGTAAGGGACCCGGGCAGATAATGCTCCTATAAGAAGCTGATAATCCCATTAGGCCACCCATGCATTGGGAAGGTTCAGTAATAATCCTTTTATATATTATCTCTTAGCTGCTAAATGTGATGGCTTTTTCTCAGTCTTCATTTGACTTGACTGTTATAGTTGACCAGCACCCTCTTCAAGAATATTCTCTCATGCCTGAGTTCCCATGACAGTGACTTCTCCTGCTTCTCTTACCTGTCTGACCCTCTGGATCTCCTTACAGGTTCATCATTCATATCCCCCAACTGAAGGTATACCCCAAGGCTCTGCCCTGGGCTCCCTTTTCTTCTCTATATTCTTTCTTTTATTAATCTCATATACTCTCATAGCCTCAGTTAGAATCTCTTCGCATACTATTCCAAAAGCTATGCATCTTGCCTTTATAGCTCTCCCTAGTTCCAATCTCACATCACCAATTACCTGTTGGATACCTCCTCCAGATAGTTTCTTGTCATCTCTGAATCAACACATCCAAATCTTTCCCCATAAATGTCTCTATTTTTGTTGAAGACACCACCATCTTGGAATAACCCAAATTTACTTCTGCATCATTCTTCAAAAATCCAATTATTAAGCACCTACTATGGGCAAAGCAGTAAGTTAAGTACTAAAAGCATTTTCTTCTCCCTCATCCCTCATCCTTTATATTCATTCAGTTCCTATATCTCACTGATTCTACCTTTATAGCAGTAGCTTTTACATCTATCTCCTTCTCTCTATTTACATTTTCCACAATCATGGTCCAGGATTTCACCACCTCTCACCTGGATCATTACAACAACATCCTAATTAGTATCTCTGCCTCCAGTCTCATCTCTTTCCAACCTATGCTATGTATACCACACATCTTAGATTCAAACGCAGAAGGCTCCTTATCAAATCCAACACACTCATTATACCCATGAGGAAACTGAGACTCAGAGGGCTTAAATAACTTACTTAGAGTCAGATAGCTAGTAAGTGTTTGAGGCAGGATTTGAACTCAGGACTTTCAGACTCCATATCAGGCATTCTATCCACTGCATTTCCTAGTTACTGCTACATCTTCCTATGACTCAGGTCTGACCCTGCCTAAGAATCTTCAGAGTTCACTATTTCCCCTGTAGAATGAACTACAAACTCCTAGCTTACATTTAAAACCTTCTATGATCTGGCTCCAAATTACCTTTCTACGGCTTATTTCACACTCTATACACACTTTTACACACTCTGTATTTTGGATAACCTAATGCACTTATCTATTTCTTAAAATCAATATTCCATCTCCCAGTCCTATAGCTTTACACAGGTTGTCCCCCATCACTGGAATGCAATCTCCTCTCATCTGTCTCTTAGGATCCTGCTTCCTTCAAGGCTCAGTGAAGGTACTACTACTTGTTAAAAGCTTTCTGATTTCATTGCTACCTCTTTACTCAATAATGAGTGCTATCTCTCTCTTCAAATGATCATTTCTTATCTCTTTCCATGTTTATGTCAGTATAATATAAACTCCTTGAAGAAATGGACTTTTTTTTCTTTTTGTCTTTTTATCCTCAGTGCACATAGGAGGCATTTAATGTTTGTTGAGATGTTGAATGCCATTATCATTATGACATGACATGGTAAAGAGCTATATGACAAATCTCTCCACAAAACAGATATATAATATCAAGCTGAGTATCTTTCTACACCCCCAGATTTCTTCTCTAATAGGGCTTAATACAAAGCAGAAAGGCATTACATCTCTCATCCTAGAGAAGGAAAAAAATTTACAAAGCAGAAGATGATGTCACAAGTATTACTGTTCTTATTTTTTTAGGAGAGATAAGATCTTAAATGACCTGCCCAAGATTCTAGGACTAGTTGACAGAACTGAAATTTGCACCCAAGGCCTCCAATTCCAAATCCAATGTCCTCAATATTAATAGTTCCATGGCTTGCTATTGCCAAAGATTCTATCATATAAGGTGGTGAGTCCTTATATACATAACTAAGCTGGTCCTCAGACTACAAACACAGGCCATAAGGGTGATTGTATTCAAAGCCTTGAAAGAATCTACCAGAGCTTGTAGCTCTTTGGGAAAAGCTTTTGAGGGCCAAGGGTCACTAAGAAAGTACTAGAAAGTCACAAAGATTCTGCAGGTCAAGAGGGGAAGAGGAATGAAAGAAGGAAGCCAGCACTTTTTTCTGCTTTTAAAAAAATATGCAATATTTTATTTTTCCCCAATTACTTGTTAAACAATTTTTGAACATTTGGATTTTTTTAAGTTTTGAGTTCCAAATTCTATCCTTCCCTCCCTCTTCCTAAGAATAAGCAGATACAGGAGTACAATCATTTGAAACATTTCCATATTGGTCATTTTGTACAAGAAGAGTCAAAAAAAAAAGAAGAAAGTGAAAAATATCTTGCTTCAGTTTCTATTCAGACAATATCAATTCCTTCTCTAAAGGTAGATAGTATGCTTCATCATTAACCCTTTGGAATTGTCTTAGATCATTGTAATGCTGAGTCATCTCCAGTCATCCTGATGAATATCTGGTCACTGGATTCAGAAGGCTCTGGAGAAGAAGTGAGGCTGGTGACCTGCATAGCCCTCCCTCACTCAAAACAAAGTCAAGTGCAAGTCATGTCATCATTTCTCTGATGGCATGGTCTTCTTGGGCAACGAAGGATGAACACAACACAAGCTCATTGTATTGCTGAGACTGACTAAGTCTTTCACAGCTAGTCATCAAACAATATTGTGATTACTGTGTACAATGTCATCCTGGTTCTGCTCACTTCACTTTGCATTAGTTCATATAAGCCTTTCCATGTTTTTCTGAAATCATCTTGCTTGTCATTTCTTATAGTATGATAATATTCCATCCCAATCATATGCCACAGCTTAAAACAAGCATTTATTAAGCACTTACTATGTGCCAAGTGCTGTGTTGAGTGCAGGAGATACAAATGCAAGCAAAAAGAAAAGTCAGTTTCAAAGAGCTTACATTAAGAAGAATATACATAAAAGGGAGCCAAAGAGGGGTGCTGGGGGGATAAATGTACCAAGCTAGGCACATGACTTTGAAATCTAAAGGAAGTCAGAAGTATGGCCATGAGGAGAATGAAAGCAAGCCATCTTTCAACCCCTTCACAAAATGGAAGCTCTAGAGAAATCACCAATAGAAGAAAGTGGAGCAGGTCTTGAAGAAGAGTTTTCCTTGGAAAACAGACTTCAGTGCTTTTAGGCAGCTTCAGAGTGAGAAGGTCCTGGGCACTAAGGGGAAGTTCCAGAATGAGCCAGCTGTAGATAGGGTACAGTTTTGAAGGCCAAAGGAATAAGGTCACGAGAGTTACTGGTGGGAAACGGGAGAAGGAAGACAGTACTTTCTATGGTCCAGATGTAAGTCCTATTTCCATTAACTTGTAAATATAACTCCTCATGATTCTTTTTTTGGGGGGGTGGGAGAGAAATGGGGCAGGGAAGAATCCAAGGTCATCTCAATGTCACAAAAGGCACTGGAATTGAATTTTTGTCCTGCTCCCAACTCAGCAAATGATCCAGAGATTCTTCCAAATGTAATTGTACCATCAGGTGTCATTGACAGACTGCCAGCTCTATCCTAAACTTCCTATTTCAGTAGGGGAATTTAAACCCAGACTAATTAATTAGGAACAAATAAAAGTGGGAGTGAAAGAGGATAGTCTGAATTAGTATAAAAATATCATTTATAAAAATTAATTTTTAGTGTCTTCAAGTTGTAGGGCACCTCAAACTAACTGTTAACCAAGTGTTAACCTGCTAGGCCTGAAAAAAATTACAGAAACCTAATTTATAACTAGTAGCATCCATTTGCATATAAACAATTAATTTCCTAATGTCCTTAAAAATTATATATTTTCTTCAGTGAGTTAAACCATTCTTAATCTTATTTGCACCACTAATTTGCTTACTAAACTATTTCTCCATAGATAAGCAACATAGAGAGATTGGGGTCTAGCCCAGATCAAAGTGGTCCCCACTTCCAAATGAGTAGAATCTCGATAAGATCCCCAGGTAATACACATCTTTACCCCTTCCCATCTCTTCAGAAACAGCCTACATCCTCTCATAAAGGACCAACCTGGTCATATCTTGCCTATGATATTTTTTAGCCTTATGACCTTCATTAAAAATTTCCCTGACTAGGAAAGTGATTGAAGTAATGAAGGTATTGAATTCTTTTGTGTCCATTGAAGGGGCTGGCTGATGCTGACTGCCACACAGGGCGTTTATCTCCCCTGGAGTGATTACCACTGAGCAAAAAGACAGCCAACCCTGTCATATAAAAGAGTTGTTCTTTCCTCTGCCCTTGATTACTCTTTCTCCAGAGAAGGTGGCTGTTTTCTCCTCGTTTGACTTTTTGATTAACAGAAGGACTGCCCCTTAGAGTCACCAGTGGGAAAACCACTGAAGTCATCCAACCTGACACCACCCCCACCCCTCCCCCCCAATCCCTGACATTCTCTCTATGTCTGACATTCCTGTTAATGGGCTTTACTAACCTATTCTCAAACCTCTTCTGCAAAGGTGACTTGATCTTTTCCAATTATAGTCTAATCCAGGACCCAATTTCTTTTCATTTAAAAAAGTTTCTTAGAATGACCGTGCAAAATGTCTCCTTTCTCAACCCCAAGCTTTTTCTTTTGCCATCTTCTGAGACTGGGTACAATTTATTTTGCTTGTTACCTGGCAGGAAAGCTATCTGAAAAATTGAGACATTTTTCCATTACATGTATGTGTGCATACACAGTGTACACTTTTTTGGAGCCCAGTGACATCTCCAATGTCACCCCCATATTCAAAGCATTTCAATCCACACCCCTTATTCTCCTTTTGAAATCCTTTCTATAGCAAAACACTCCTATTTTTCATACTCTCATGTCCATCATTTCTAAAAACAACAAAAAAAATGAGTGTTATGGAACTGTTCACACACTTATTTAACTCATAATGTGGGCATTTTCCTTCTTCCCCTCTCCTCTACCACTCTCTCATCACTCCCACCCTCAAAACACCACCTCTATACTCTCTTCTCCCAAACATATACCTCTTGGGGCTCAGGACTGTGTTATTCAGATATAACACATTGAACAGTTTTTCATCATTGTTACCAAAATATTGGAATAATTCTATTAATAGGGCATGATCAGACTTGGCATGTACACAATCTCCCTGGATAGCATCACTGATCAGGGAATACCCACCTACCTACCCACCTTAATGTTCCCTCTCCCTTAACTTTCTAAGTCAAGGTTTTCACCAGGGGAAAAGCCATCCCACCAGAGATCCACACCCACACTCACCCATAAACTGAAGGGATCTGTACCTGCACTAACTCACAGCTTCCACAGTCTTATCACTCTCATATAGCTAAAGTTTGTGCTGCTACTCACTCTCACCTTCAAAACTACCCCACTGATTTCTATATGCTCAATAGCTCTCTCTCATTACACTCTACCAGCACCTGAGAGACTACTCCACCTAATATCAGCATCTGGAGAATGTCTGGACCAATCTTTTATTGCCAAAGAACTATTTAATAGTTTTTCTTTTCAAAGAAAATATTGCTTTCCTTTTAATCTTTTAGTTTAACAATACTTCTAAATTTTTAAGCAAGCTTATCTGAACCAAGTTTTAGTGTAATCTTTCACGTATTATTAAAAATCAAAGATTACATTTTTTATATTTTTATTTTATTTTATTTTCAGTTCCAAAATCTCTCCTGCCCCGCCCCCTGAGGAGTCAAGAAAAATACAACTCATTACAAATATGCGTAGATATGCAAAACATTTCTACATTAGTCATCTTTCCAAAAAAAGGAACGATAATAAGAAAGAAAGAAAAGAAAATATGCTTCAGTCTGTGCTCTGAGTATATCAACTCTCCTTCTGGATGTGGATAGCATATTGGAATTGTGGTTGGTCATTATGTTGATCAGTTACGAAGTCTTTCAACGTCGATTACCTTTGTAAGATTGCTGTTGCTAGGCAGATCATTCTCCTACTTGTGCTTGCTTCATATTGCATCAGATCATTTAGGTCTTCCCAGATTTTTCTGAAACCTGAGGCTAAGTGGTGTAGTGGATAGAACACTGGGCCTCCAGTCAGTAAGGCCTGAGCTGAAATCTGGCTTCAGATGCTTCTTAATTGTGAGACCCTGAGGAAATCACTTAAATGTCTGTTTACTTCAACTTCCCCATCTGAAAATTAGAGATAACAATATTCCTTCCAAGGTTGTTGTGAGGATCAAATGAGATGATATTGTAAAGCGTCTGGCACATGACAAGCACAATATAAACGTTAGTTGGTGGTAGTAGTAGCATTATCTTCTCCATCATTTCTTATACCCCAGTAGAATTCCTTCACATTCATATACCATTACTTGTTCAGTCACTCCCAACTGATGGGCATCCTTTCAGTTTCCAATTCTTGCTACCACAAAAGGAGCTGCTATAAATATTTTTGTACATATGAACCTTTTTCTTCTGCAAAATGATTGAATTAGTTCACAACTCTACCAACAGTTGCATTACTGTCATTTTTTTACTTCCCTTCTAATATTTTTCATTTTCTTTTCTTGTCATCTTAGCCAATCTGATGGGTATGAGGTGGTATCTCAGAGTTGTTTTAATTTATCTTTTTCTAATTATTAGTGATTTAGAATATTTTTTCTTGGGGCTATTTATAGCTTTAATTTCTTCCTCTCAGAGCTATCTATTCACATCCTTTGACCATTGATCAATTGAGGAATGGCTCTTTTTCTTGACCCAGTTTGATATTATATATTTTTAAATTAGATCTTTATCAGAGAAATTTGTTCAAAAGAGTTTTTCCCTACATTCATACTTTCTCTAATTTTAGATTCATTGATTTTATTTGTGCTAAAACTTTTAAAATTTTATGTAATCAAAAATAGCCATTTTTACCTCCCAGGAATCTCTCTATGATATGACGGGTAATTTCTTCCATGTTCCAGTAATTTGCTTATAATGTCATTTTTTATATTTAAATTTTATACTCATTTTGAGCTTATCCTAGTACATGGTATGAGATGTTGATCTATGGCTAATTTCTGCCAGACTGCTTTCCAGTTGTCAGAGAGTGAGTTCTTGCCATAGTAGCTGTGATATTTGGGTTTCTCAAACAAGTTGCTATCCTCATTTTCTTCTGTATATTATATATCTAGTATGTTCCACTGATCAACCTCTCTGTATCTTACCCAGTCCTACCTTACTATTATTTTACTAAAATATTTTGATGACTACAGCTTTGTAATATAGTTTGAGATTTGGTACTTTTAAACCCCCTTCCTTTAATTTTTTCCACCTTGATTCCCTTCATATTCTTGACTTTCTCTTCCTCCAGAAGAATTGTGCTATTTTTTTTCTAGCCCCATGAAGTAATTCTGTAGTAATTTGATGGGTATGGCATTAAATAAATTAATTAATTTAGGTAGTATTGCTATTTTTACTATATTGGCTCAACCTACCTATGAGCAATTAATATTTCTCTAATTTTATTCAATCTGTCTTCATATATATATATATGAAAAGTTTTTGTAACTTTGTTGATAGTTCCTGTGTGTCTTGGCAGGTAGATTCTCAAGTATTTTGAACTGTCTATAGTTATTTCAAATGCAATTTCTCTTTCTATCTCTTCTGACTGAGTTTTCTTGTTAATATATAGAAATGATAAAGATTTTCATGGATTTATTTTATATTCTACAACTTTTCTGCAGTGGTTAATTGTTTTGATTACTTTTTAAAGTTAATTCTCTAAGGTTTTCCAAGTATTATATTGTGCTCAAAGAGTGATAACTTTGCTTTCTCATTGCCTATGCTTTTTCCTTCGATAGAGTTTTTTCTTATCTTATTACTATAGGTAGCATTTTTAGTATAATATTGAATAGTAATGGTCATAACAGATATCATTTTATGGAAAGCTCCGTTTATTCCTGTGCTTTCTAACTTTTTTTTCATAAAAGTTGGTATGGTATTTTGTCAAAACATTTTTCTACATCTATTAAAATAATTATATGATTTTTGTTTTTTTTGTTATTGATATGGTCAATTATACTTACAGTTTTCCTAATATTTAACCCTGCTTTTCTGGTAGAAATCCAGCCTGGTCATGGTGTATGATTTTTGCGATATATTGCTATCATCTCCTTGTCAGTATTTTACTTAAAATTTTTGTAAAAATATTCACCAGGGAAATTGGTCTATATTTTTTCTTTTTCTCTTTTGATTCTCCCTAGCTTAAATATCAAGATCATATTTGTGTCACAGAAGGAATCTGGTAAATTTTTTTACCCATTTTCTCAAACAGTTAATGTGGCCTTGGAATTAATTTTTTTTAATGTTTGATACAATTCGCTCATAGAGCCATCTCATTCTGTGTTTTTTCCCCTTAGGGAGTTCATTTATGGTTTCTTCAATTTCTTTTTGTAAAATAGTGTTATATAAGTATCCTGTTTCTTATTCTGCTGACCTGGGCAATTTATAGTTTTATAAATATTCATCCACTTAATTAAGATTTTCATTTATTTGCATCTCAATTTGGTTTTCTTCTTTAAAAAAAAAAACAGATTAACCATTAGTTTGTTGATGTTTCCCAGGAAGGGGAAACAGATTTGTGAAAGTAACATGTACAATTAAGAATAAATATATTCCTTTCTATTCCCATTCAGAAGTCTAACTTTTACTAAATTCTATTTAATCTCCTCAACAGCTTTCTTGTTTACTTTATTGTTAGGTTTATCTGGGTTTTAGAGGAATAAATAGATGTTGCACACACACACACACGCGCACACACACACACACACACACACACACACACACACACACTACTGCTTCCTCCTATAACTAATTTAACTTTTCCTTTAAGAATTTAGATGTTATGCCATTCAGGGTATGTATGTTCAGTAATGATATTTATTCATTGTCTATGGCACCTTTCAGTAAAATGCAGCTTCTACAATTATCTCTTTTGTTTAGGCTTATTTTTGCTTTCTCTGAGATCATGATTGCCACCTCTGTCTTTTCTTCACTTTGATTGAAGCATAATAGATTCTGCTCCAAACCCATATTTTAACTCTTTGTGTTTCTTTCTGTTTTGAGTGTGTTTCATATTGATGGACTTTGGTTTCTAATCCATTTCACTGTCTTCTTCCACTTAATGAATAAGTTCATCCCATTCACAGTCAGTTGTAATTATTAACTATGTATTTCCCTCCATCTTATTTTATTATACTTATTCTTCTCTTGTTGACCCTGTTCCCTCTTTAAGAACTTGTTTTGCTTCTGACCATTGCCTCCCTTAATTTACCCTTCCTCATATCCCTTCCCTCTTTCTCTGAACTTCTTTCCTTCCCACTTTCCTATTAGTTAAAGTAAACCCACTTTCAATCCAGTACCCAGCTAATCTCTTTTCAGAATCTATGAGAAGTTCTATAGGTTTTGCAAACTATGTTAGCTCCTTCCACGAGACTGGTAGACAAGTGGAAAGAAAAATCTATTTTTGGTATAAATCTGAATGTGCTAGTTGTTGTGGTGGTGGTAGTTCAGTCATTCAGTTGTATCTGACTTTTCATGATCCCATTTGGGACTTTCTGGGCAAAGATACTGAAAAGCTCATTCAACAATAGGAATTTTTAATCTGAGGTCTTATAATTTGGGGGGATTATATATTTTGATCATTTTATTTTAATATAATGTAACCTTATGTATTTCATTTTATGCATTTAAAAACATTATTCCGAGAAGGGGTCCTAACACAAAAAAGTTACAGAGACCCTGTTCTAAAAGTAAGTTATACAAAGAGCATACAACCTTCCTGGGCCTCAGTTTTCTCCTCTGTAGATGTGGAGGGTTGGGCTAGAAGTCTTATCCATCTCTAGGTCCATGATCCCATAAAAGCTCCATCATTTTTGTTGTTGTTGTTCTCTTGTACTACTATTATCTTCAATTCCCTGATTCTGATGGGAGAATAAAGCACTGAGACAGGCAATCAGAATATAGAATAATGATGATAAGTGCACTAAAGAGCTGAAGCTAAATGCTATCTGAGGTCCAAAGCAATAAAGATTAACCATTCCTTAGAGTCCAGGTTTTCTAATTCTGCACAATAGTGGGGAGACTGTAACTGAAACTAAATGGAAACTCCATCCTAAAGATGAGGAGTGTTGAATTCTTGGAGTCCTTGAAAAACATGGTGGAACAAGGGACATGGCAATAGATTTAGAATTAGAGAAACTAGGTTCAGATCCCAGCTCTGCCACTAATTTACTCATGTAACATTGTACATTTAACCTTTCTGAGCCTTGATTTATCTCATAGTTTAAAAAAATGAATATCTTGAATTACATGATGTTTCAAGGTCTCTTGCAATTCTAAATCCATGATTATATGTTTTAAACTAGTATATTTAAACTAGTTATACATAGGTGTCCTTTATATGAATCTGTATTTCCTTTAAGTGTAGTCTGATGAGGCTTCTCTTTATGTCAGGATTTATAGAAAAAAATAGAAAAGGTAATTATTTATCAAAATGGAATATTACAGTTATAAATAAGTTCAAAGGAGCCATTTTGATCACTAGGGAAAGTACCATAATGAATCCCCCCTCCAATCAAGTTCTTAGACAAATTTAATGAAGGGAGTGAAAGGATTAAGAGTCCAGGACACCAGATCCTTAGGATAAGAAAATCTGCTTCTGAAGGAATACAAGTGCTGTCAGCATCCTCTAAATTTTAGTGCCCAGAGGCAATACTCTGATTGCCTCACCTGAGTTATAGCCCTGGCACTGAACTATCCAGAGCATAGCTAATGGGCATGCATACACAAAGGATGGCTTCAGACATTCAAGTTTAACTCCTTCATCTCCACATCTGCACATCAGAAGAGGTAACCATGGGACCAGTTGACATACTTTAATGACAAGTAAAGGAATAAACCATAAAGGAGAGATGTCTTTTTTATCAGGAACAAAAATATCGACTCTTGGCATATCAGATCTGGCATAAGCAACTGTGCTTCATTCATAAAGTACAGGAATGAAAAATATAATTTGTAAGATAGTACTCATCAAAACCCAAATGTGGTTATACTGCAGGTCAGATCTTTTCCTCCAAAACACGACTCCATACAATGATAGCCTGACTTATTACGACATATATACCCTGTAAGGCAGAGATTAGTCCTGTTCCACATATCAGTATGAGAACAATTTTAATTGGCTCAATTTAGCCCCTGAGTACCAATAACATATTAATTACTATATGGAGAACTTTAGTTGATGGTCAGCATCTACAGCATGTGAAGGCTAAAGCTGTCTAAGGACTTACATCACATTTACCTCAACGGCATCCCCTCTTGCCCACTCTGATACCACTTTCAATTCTGTATATGAGGTAGTTAGTAAGAAGGAACAGACAAGAGGGGGCAACTAGATGGCTCAATGGATAGAGTGCCAGGCCTGGAGTCAGGAAGGCCTGAGTTTAAATTTGGCCTCAGACATTTACTAGCTGTGTGACCCTGGGCAAGTCACTTCACCTTGTTTGTCTCAATTTTCTCCTCTGTAAAATGAGCTGGAAAAGGAAATGCTGCTCTGGTTTACCCCTAAGTGAAGATGGGCTGAGCAGAGCCCACAAACACCAAGAATTTACTGAAGGATCAATTTTAGCAGACCCTTTGTCAGACCTGCTCAACAAGGCCACCTATATCACCTTCAAACTCATCTGAAAACACAGAGATACCCCAAGAGTCCTACCTACATTTGTCACAGGCAGACAGCCTGCACCCACTCAGGAGGCATGACATCTGTATTAAGATTGCAGAGGGAGGGTGCAGGCAGAGAATAGTGGAACAGTGAATAAATAAAATGCTTAGTAATGGGAATGCCAAATTTTGGTTATATAGTCATCGTCCTCATCCAGGCAGCTCTCTGGAGCTATAGAAGGCAATCTGTAGTGTTCCTGAGGAGTCAGATTCAGAAACATCATCTTCATTAAATGGAGAGCCCATGTTACAGAGAGGAAAGAGAGCTTAATTGGAAGGCAGACCTGAATTTGAATCTGCCATGGATGCCCTGAGTGACCTCATACAAGTCATTAACCTCTCTGGACTTCACTTTCCTTATTTGCAAAATAAAAATATAATAATAATAATAATAATAATTTTAAAAAATTAAATGTGGAGGGGCAGTTGAATTAAACATTCTGTAAGGTCCCTTGCAAATCAAGACTCATGAACCCATGATCAATATACGCTGCTAGACAATAAGAAAAAAAATGCTGAGAAAGAACTCAAGCTTTTGTCAATAAGGGGAAGTATAATATGCATTCATTCAAAAGTCAGTTATTCAATAAACATTTACTCAATGCCTACTAAGGGCAGCTAGGTGGCACAGTAGATAGAGTGCCAGAGCTGAAGTCAGGAAGACTCAGGCTCCTGAGTTCAAATCTGGACTTAGATACTTACTATACACAAGTCACATAACCTTCTTTATAAAATGAACTAGAGAAGGAGATGGAAATGGAAAACCACTCCAGTATCTTTGCCAAGAAAGTCCTAAATGAGCTTTCCAATAAAGAGTTGGACATGACTGAAAATGACTAAACAAAATGCCCATGTTCCAGGCATTGCGCTAAGAGCTAACTAGCTTAACAATCATTTATTATGTTCTTATCATTCTACAGAGCAATAGTTTGGGTACTATAGAAGATATATAAGGATTATAATAAAACATGGTTCCTGCCCTCTTGAAACTTATTCATAGGTAAGTGATAGGGGAAATTGTATGTGTGTATGTATGTGTATACACACATACACATGCCTATAGTCCAGAATGAGTATCTCAGAGGCAAGAGTCACATAGCGAAAGACTTAGAAACAGGAAGATCTAGGTTGAAGTCTTAACTATTATACTTCATTTCAACCTCTGTGTGGCTCAGACAGTTCTCTAGGATGTATCTTGTAAGTCATAATCTCTATTGGTTATAATCTCTATTGGTGTTAAACAAAGATAAAAATATACGAAATTCAAGCTCTCAATCCTTTCCCACAGTCTGAAATCCTAAAACCCTTAGATAACTCACCTGTCATCTACTAGATACCTGGTATTACTAATTATCCATGTTCACATCTCCCCAACCAGATGGAGAATAAAATGAAGATGGTCTAAGAGAGACCTCACCTTTACCCATTGCTTACGATTCCAAGTGATATTAGGGTAGCTTTAAAAGGACAAAGAGTTGAATTAAATAAATTTTCAATCTTCTCTCTTTGTTTTTTTTAATCTCTAGGACATTTTATTTTTTTATTTATTTTAAATTTATGGAATAAAACAAGCATTTCCATAACAGTATAATAAAAAAAAAGATGATTGCACATGAAGGTGCAAATCTATTGTGTACAACTTGCTACTTTTTTAACCTGTGCAATAAAATTATTACATACATTTCTTTTTTTCTCCTTTTGATATTTCTTATTGTCTCCTGGAGCCATTTTGGTCCTCTCTAATTTTTGAGAATCCTGTTACTTTGGTAAGGTTTTATTACTTTTTATTCTAAACTGGTAATCCTCTTTTCAAGTCTTTCTTACATTAATTCCCATTTATTTTCCAATTCTTCCCTCTAGCAACCTCATTACATTTTATAATGTCATTTTTAAGCTCGTCTTGCTTCATTTCTTCCAGAAATTTTAACTGATCTTATAGCCAAGCTATTTTTTCTTTGAGATGTTTTGGAGTTATTCTTCTAGTTTAGTATCTTGGGGATCTCTGACATCATAATAACTCTTTTGTTTGCTCATTCTTTCAGTCTTACTTTCAAGATTAATACTTTGTTGAGTACTTGTGGAGGGACTGATGTGACCTTATCTTATCTGAGTTCCTGCTTCTACAGCTCTGGGCTCTGAGCCTGAACCCAAATCTTCAGTCCCTTCTTGTTAGTCAGAGAAATAATATTGTGGCCTTCTTCTAAGCCAGGGGCCTGATTCTAAGGTCCCTTCTGGGTTAGAGATGCATTGTTGCAGGCCTGTTTTGAGCCACGCACTAAGTCCCTGATCTCCAGTCCAGAATGAGAACACTATGGCCCTGTTCTTAAACTGAGGTCTGGGTCTGTGATCCTGGCCCACTCCTGTTCCACAGTTCCTGCCTTGGTCACTTGCCTAGGAATTACATTTGTGATTTGAGACTGGAAAGATAGTTTGTTGTGGTTTCTACTTAGACAGTCCAATCATGGCTTGATCTGATGATGTTTTCAGATTTTGGTTGGAGTAGTTATAGGGAGAGATAGGCTCTATGGTTTCTTTTTATGCTGCCATCTTGGGTGATCCCCTCAACAAACATTCAGATAGGCATTTTACAATAAGGCAAGATCTACAAGATCTGAAGCATGGGTAGGATTTCAACAGGTGGGAAAATGAAGGGCATTCCAGGCATAAAGAACAACATGGGCAAAAAGCACAGAAAGAAAGTGTAGAATGTGCATAGCAGACAGCAAGTCATTGATTGGAACAGCATTTGTGGAGAAGAGTTGTAGGAGAAAAGTATGGAAAGAGAGGGCAGTTTTTCCTGTGGAAGGCCTTGAATGCCAAACAAAGGAGTTTAACTTTTACTCGGTTTACAAGAGGAAGACCACAAAATACATAGGAAGATAAAATGAGAGGAAAATTAACATGGACTAATGGTATACACACAATCAACTACAAACCACCGTAAGGATCAGTCTATTCTGAATTATCACATTGTGTCAGTAGCCTCTATCTATACCGTCTGTGACCAGTGGTAATCACATCTTCAGTGTTTGGTTGAGGATAATTACCTGGGGGAGAAACAAATGTGGGAATGGAAAATAATAAATCAGTCAACAAATATTTATTGAGCTACTTTCAGAGTCCTGTGCTGGGCTCTGGAAAGGATGAAGAGCAATGTGCAGCCTGGTTTCCAGTAGTTTCCATTATACTTGGAGAAGCAACATATACACACATACAAAAATAGCTCAACAGGCAAGGCAGCCTATGGTAGATGTCAAGTGAGTGATGCGGACAGCCATTGCTCTAGGCTGACTGGGAAATGACAACCACTGTAAACCTGAACATAATCTATTGACATCCAAGTCGTGAGTTCCCAAACTATGTTTCCCTGAATTTTCCTCCTTTAAGGCTCTCCCTTCCTTTGGGACCAGTTTGGTTCCAGCTGTACTGGCTTTAGATAAATAGGAAGGGGTGCAGATAGGATCACTACAGGGAAGACTAGAGAAGGGACAGTGTATTTGGGACTGGCAGACACCACACAGGCTATCTGACACAAATCCCTCCATTTTGCAGATGAGAAAACTGAGACTCAAAGTCCAATGATAAGCAGTTTGACTTTTTCAAACTGGAGTTCAAAAAAATGATTCATTTCTTTCCGTTCTTAGTCATTGTGCCTTCCTTGAGACCCCATGATTCCATATTTGCTCCCTAAAAGAATTAAGAAGCCTGAGGACAACAGTCCTGGGTCACCCCATCCTTTGGGATGCCACAATGCAACCACCCACTCTCACTTCCCTTATTCTCCCCAAGATCATTCTAATAATAATAGCATGTGTTGGCTGCTATAATATTTGTTCCTTGTACAGGTCAAGATGTTTTGAATCAAGGAAACCTCAGTTCAGTTTGAAATGAATATGACCAGGGCTTTAGGCAGGGGCACTTCAGGACTGAAAGATTTTGAAGCAGACAGAGACCTTAGAGGTCATCTAGTCCAAGTATTTCATTTCATAAATGAGGGAGCTAAGACTCAGAAAGCATAAATGACGAGCAAGGTCACAGGAACACAAATACTATGGAATCCAAATTCCTTACCTAAATGGAGCATTCTTGTTGCTAAGGACAATAGGACCTCACCTAGAAGGCTTCCCCTCACTTAAATTACTTTCATTTTTACACAGCCCAGAACTATTTCTAGAATCCTAGTGGCACAAAATTTCTACCTATGACCCTGAGTCAGACAAAAGCAGATATGAGTGTGTTTAGGTTGGAAATAATTAATAGTAATTGACATTTATTTAACATCTCAAGGTGAGCTCTTTTGATCTCTCAACAGATCTGTGAAATAGGTGAAATAGTTATTCCAGTTTTACAAAAGAGGAAACTGAGGCTTATAAAGATTCAAGGACTTGTTCATGCTCATAAAGATAGCATGATATAGGCTTTAAAATTAGAGTCTACCCACTCCTAGCTCAGTACTCTAGCTATCTCTGAGAAGTACAGTTGTAATTGTAAACTGCTCCTCACTCTGTTCCAATAGTGACAGGAGAAGAGAAGGAAGAATGAAGTCACGAGTGAACTACACTCATAAACTCTTCTGAAAGTGGGTATACCTACAAAACCAAGAGAATTCAGAATGAGTGCAAATGACGTACCCCTTAGGGTCCTTCAAGAAATAGGGAGAAAGAAGCTGGGGCAATGGTACTAGGGCACTTAAACATGTTTTCCCCCAGTCCCTTGGCAGCATTGGGATATGTTGGCCAATTCTACCCTGTGGGACCCCAGTCTGCTGGACCCCCTGGTATAGATAAATGTCACCTGAAAATGCAAAGAAATTACCTTCTATGCAAGTATGGCCTAAAGCATATGGATGGTTGGGGAGACCAAAGAGAGGGTATCATGATCTGAAGCCAGATGCTGGGTAACTGCCCTTAAGGGAAAGTCCAGCAAGTCAGTCTGGATCAAGCTGCCTCAATTGATTTTCCAACATGGTATCTCCTGGAGACTCAAAGTTTTGGGGAATGTTTGCTGAAATGCCAATGAGGAGGCTGTCTGAGTCTAAGCATCTAAATTGCAGCAATGCCTAAGTTTAAGGTATGTCTATAGACTAGTCATCTGGGAAAGGTTGCAGGTACCATAATGATGAAATCATGATCCCAGACGACCAAGGATGAAGCATGCTACCTACCTCCCAATGGAAAGGTGTGTAGAAATAGTCATAGATTTTTGAACATGGCCAATGCAGGAATGTGTTTTTCCTGATTATGCATATTTGTTACAAGAGTAACAATTGGGTGGTGGAGAAAAGGAAAGTGCAAAAAAAAATATCTATTTTTGTTCATTTAAAAATAATTTTAAAAGGAGAAGAAAAAAGTATGTTGCCCACTCAATAATTTTACATGTATCTACTTCAGTTCCTTTTTTATTTTCTGGTCACAAGTAGAGAAAATGTGTACAGTTGAACAAAGCTTGGTGAGGTCATTTCCATTATATCATGTTCACATTACAGGGGCCTATTGAATGGAGAGGTAGCTGAGACAAGAAGAAAGTAGAGTCTCTTAATGAGTAGGAACTTCAGTTCAGAGTCTAACTGCATCAATTCTTATGGATCACATGTCTTCTGAGATAACAAGATTTGTAACTACCCCCAGAAAGGGGTTGAACTGGGAGACATAGGGAGCAACAGCTCTCTGAGCATGATAGAGTGTTCTGCCTGAGTGCCTCCTCAACTTGGTGTGTACACAACAAAGATCTAATCTTGAAGGTAAATCTGAAAGAATGAGCAAACAAGAGGGCTATTATAATGACAACCCAACAACTATGAAGTATACCACCACCTAGGTGAGCATAGACTTACAAGCACTCAGCTCTCCTTACCAGCAAAGGGTCTGGTAAGTAGGCAGAATATCACTACTAATCTCTACCAACATCCATGTCCTATGCATCACCATGGTATGCAAGTGACCCTGGACTCTTGCAGGCTATAAGAGTGAAGTACAAGCTTGAGCAGATTTTCCAAGCTGGAAAGGCTTCGGGTGCAGACCTGGCCTAGGTCTATTACCCAACGATCAGCTGAACCTCTAGTGTACGCAGGATCACCATGACAAATTTAGTCACCAGGAAACAAGCATTTTCTTCCTACAGCAGCTGGTATAGACAGACTGTAAAGGTATGGAGAAATTTCAGTCTGTGTTATGAAAGTACCCACAGCAATGAAATCATAGTTCATCTGAAGTATCAATGAAGCATCATTACTAATTCACATCAGTTTAGATTCTGACATATATATACACACACACAAAACTCCCCCAGTAATTCATCATCACCACATGTTGCCACAACACTTAACCCAAGAGTGAGTAATAACTTGCTCTGACTGAGCCAATTCACCTATTCATTCCTCTGTATCTGGAAAAAGATGTTTAATATGAAGGGAGATGCCTCCTTACATTGGCAAACACCCCTTTGCTTCTAAGATTCTTAGTACTGACCAGTGTGTTCACCAGAACAAAGAGAGGAATATTTCAAGATTGCTACCCATATACAGTACCTACTTCCGCCCAGGAGACACTGATTTTCATGTGTCTCAGAACCTTCAGTCAGCACATTCAGGAGACCCAAGACACAAAGCAATTACTCAAATTAGGGCAGGCAAAAAGGAAAGAAAAGAAACATAGAACCACAGCAGAGGTATTGTGGTATACAGGAAAGGGCACCAGAGGTAGTCAGGTGAAACTTGTATTCAAACTCTGCCTCTGACACTTACTGATTGAATAAACCTGGGTAATCACTTTTCCTTTTTGAACCTCAATTTCCTTATCTGTAAGACAGAGATAATGCCTATGGTCTTGAGAACTTTGGATTTAGTTGTGCAACATGGGAGACACTAGCACAGGATCGTTCAGCATGTCGTGCCCACATCAAAAGGGTACTGAGCTCTATGAGAAAACAGAATTGAGACAGCACAAAGGAAACGTAGGATGTACAATTGGAGTATCTACCTCAAATGTTCACACGAACTATCTGTGCCCAATCTGTTGTAAAGCATTCCGGGCTCATATTGGTCTGATCAGTTATAGCAGGACACATTGAAACTTAACTTTATCATGGTGATGTCATTTTGGTCCTCTTTGAGAACGAAGGACAACAAGCAACCATATTTCTAGTGATTGCCTGTGGTACTTCCTTCACAGGGTTGTTGTGAGAATCAAATGACATTACAAATGTATGTATGTATATATGTGTGTGTGTGTGTGTACATGCATACATACATATATGCATATATATATGAATGGATATATATGTTGTATGCCTATATGGGAGTATGTGTGTATGTATGTGTATATTATAAATGAGAAAGGCAGAGGAAGGAAAGGGAAGGAGGAGAGAGAGAAAGAGAGAGAGAGAGAGAGAGAGAGAATACCTTGGGAATTGCAAAGCCTTATATAAACTACCAGTTATTATTGAAGGATGTTAGACCAAGCAAGGACCTTAGAACTTAGAATGTAAGAACTAGAAGAGACTTTGGGACATAGAATGTCAGAGCAGCATGGGATCTTAGAATATGGCGCATTTAAGCTCGGAGGGGCTTTAGAAGAAAAATACAGAATATCACCACTAAGAGAATTTAGAACATAGAGCCCAGAATATCAGAGCCTGAGAACATAAGAGATAAGAGCAAGAAGGGATGATAACAATCATTCGTCCTCCAAGATACAGCGGTACCATGATTTGCCCCAAATTATGCATCCAGTTAGTGACAGAGAATCTGGACTGAGAGAGCCAAAGACCCTTTCCACTAATACAGCTTGATGAAATCTGTTCCTTTGTTGATCTCCTTTTTCCCTCCACTGCTCTATAACCTCGACCCCACCCCCTCCACCTCAGGAACTTTTACACTTTCCTTCCTAAGGGCAGATAATCTGGAGATCATCAAAGTACTAAGTCCCCAGGGAACTTTATATGAAGCCAAAATATCCTCTGCTTCTCCTCTTTGGCCTAGAGAGGTTTGCAGCCCTTTATAGAACGTTTTGAAACTCTCAAGAGGGTAGTTATGTAACTCCTAGATCGTGCCTTAGACAACAGACCGATATTTCTAAGTCCTTCCTCACTTAATGGCCAAATTATTTTTGGCTGGTGAAGAATTAAAGACAGGTTCCATGGATTTTTGTCCAACTGGAGGACAGTTCCATTTCCTTGTAAAGACCACATACATTGTCTATGGCAGAATATTGTTGGCCTAGCTCCCCTCCAGAGAGAGCAAAACAAAGAGGTGATTCATCAAAAGGGAAAACAAAGGCTATTTGGGTTTTGCATTTTTAAAGGACTCCTAGTGTTTCCAAGTTGTTAACACATTAAAACACACCCAGAACAGGGGTTTCTGTTCTAGTGGAAATTCATTCATCCTAGGGAAAACTCACTTCAGGACATTCATTCCCAAATGCTTCATTTGCAGACCATGAGGAGGGCTTCTGTTGCCAACACAGCTTAGAATAGGCATTCAGCATTAGACAATAGCCTTAGAATTTTTGTTTGTTTTGTTTTGAAGGCAACTGGGGTTGACTTGCCCAGGGTCACACAACTAGTAAGTATCTGAGGTCATATTTGAATTTAGGTCCTCCTGACTCCAGCCTTAGAATTTTAAGAGTGCTTGAGAGTTGAAAGGGATCATCTAGTCCAAACCATTGAACTAATAGAGAAACTGAGAACCAGAGAAGGGAAGAAAGTTGTACAAAGTTTCCAGGACATATATTTCCATATATCAGAAGGAAAAAGTGGTGTAGGGTAGCAGAAAACACATTCAACTTAGAGGCAGGAACAACTAGAGTTTGAATCTGCTTCCTGTAAACAACTCACTTCACACTCTGTTTACAGTTATCCCTTCCACATCATGACTTTTCCTCATGGCAGTTTCAATATAACACAGGTGGGCATAAGAAGTTAAATGAAAATTTGGGGATTGTTTTGCAGAAACTGAAGATAACACAAAGCCTATGATCAAATGCTTACCTCAAATTCTACAATAAGGTACTATAAACACCTCCATAAAAGAGAAAGAAAAAAACTCAGATTTCTCTGATACAAAGGGAGGGTCAAAATATTTACATGGATTTTCCAGATTGTGGGGGCACCCCTCGTAAGGTGGGAGAGATTACTGTATCAGTCTCCTCATCTATAAAATAGGGATCATAATACTTGCCACATCTAATTCACAGAGTTCCTTTAGGGACCAAATGAGACCATGAGTACCACATGCGCTGCAAACCATTAAGACCCACAATATCTCAAGGACTTTTTTTGTTCATGACCCTGTCTTGTCACATACTGTCTGAATTATTCTGCTTCTCTTTGGCTCTTATATCCTATGTCTGAATATCTCAAAATATGGTCACTTTCACTAGGATGAGCCCACATGGTAAAAAAAACTGATTTAAATTCATTTTATTTTGAGTTGATGATGATGAGATCTAGTATTTATACAGCCCTTTAAAGTTTGCAAAGCACTTTACAAATATTATCTCATTTCATCCTCACAACCACCTGAGAAGGAGGTACTATTATTATCCCCATTTTACAAATGAGGAAACTGAGGCAGAAAAAGCTTTAATGACTTAGTGAGGGTCACACAGCTAAGTAAGCATCTGAGGCAGGATTAGAACTAGAGTCATTTTTTTTTTTCCTCTGATGCTACCTAGCCAACTCTGATGTCTCTTAATACAAGCTGTAGGTAATGACCACCAGACAGCAATGTTTCATATTCTGTTTCAAGGGAAGTATAGTTGATAGAGAACTGGCTTCAGAGTCAGGGAGACCCTCGCTCATGTCCTGCCTTTGAGAAATTCTAGCAGTGTAACCTTTTTGGCAAGACACTTACCTTCTTGAAACCTAGGATATTCTAAGACAGGAGAGGTGCTGACGTGCATTAGTGGAGGGAGCTTCCTCATCCAGGACTTCCCTATCTAATGAAACAATCAGTCTAACCTCTGTTCCCTTTCTCTCATGAGGCTATTCCTAACCGTACAAGGAACAATTAATGAAATGATTGAGTTCATGCGGATTCTTTGGAGATTTGTAGACAGTAAATGGATGGCAGTCCCAGCTGATGAAAGCAGCTGATGAAAGACGCCATCATACACAGACCACTGGGCTTGGAATCAGGAAGACTCATCTTCATGAGTTCAAATCCAGTATCAGACACTTACTAGCTGTAGGAACCCTGTTTGCCTCAGTTTCTTCACCTCTAAAATGAGCTTGACGAGGAAACGGCAAACCACTCCTGTATCTTTGCCAAAAAAAAAACCAAAAAACCCAAAGACTAAAAAAATGGACTCATGGAGAGTCCCAGGACTTGAAAATACTCAGCAACAACAGCCAAATTATATATGAGCTCAAACTCACTTGAGATTATCATGCTTAAAATCAAAAAGGTAAGTGGTAAGATCTTCGCCTTAAGCAATGACAAATCTGGGAATGATGAATCCCCTACAGATTTATGTAACACAGCCCTCCCTCACTCAAAACAAAGTCGAGTGAAGTCACGTCATTATTTCTCTGATGGCATGGTCTTCTTCAGCAACAAAGGATGAACACACGTGTAACACAACACACAGCAGAGGTTTCAGACTCCCAGGTGCAAGGCAGAAGCATGACCAGATTAAACAAGAAAATAAATAAAAATGTAATACAACAAAGATAATATTGATTTGCGGCTTTCTAAATTGACATGCAGCAGCAGAGATCATTTTTACTTGAGTTTGACACCACTGGTATAATAGCGCAGAGGTAGATAAGTCTCAAAGTGAGGCCGCCAAAGGTGACAGGAGAAATCCAAGAGAAGCAGGAAGACAACTTCATCATGGTCATCATCATCATCATCATCCACATACATAGAAATATATATATACACATATATATATATATATATATATATCTCATTTCTCGTGTTTTTTGATGGTGTTCATCAGGCAGAAATGGTCCTGGGACAATTCACTATCCTACCATTATTATTTCATCATGTTCTGCAGACTGTAGCACAGTTCTGAAAAATAACTGCTTTTTGTAATTAAATGAAAGTGTTGAGATATAAGCTTACCTTCTCTAGGCTCACTGAAACATCTTCGGAACACTCCAGTACCAGAAGATGTTTTATTCCAGGGGTGGGGAACCTGCAGCCTCGAGGCCACATATAGCCCTCTAGATCTTCCAGTGAAGCCTTTTCACTGAGTTCGAGTTTTACAGAATTGTTCATTGTTCTGCAGAACTTAGACTCAGTCAAAGGGCTGCATTTGAGGATCTAGCCGGCCACATGCGGACTCTAGGTTAAAGGTTCCATCCCATGCAGCTTGGAGATTATGGGTACATATTGTTGTGCCATTTATTTAAAATGTTGTCCTTAAATTTTAATCAGTCAGTGCTATCCCCAAGCATTTGTGGGCAACAGTTCTGTCTGTGATAATGGTCTGGTTCAATCAACCAATAACTATTTATTAAGTCCCTCTTATGTGCCAGGCACTCTACTAAGTGCTAGGGACACAAAGAGGGGCAAAAGATAATTCTTGCCCTCAAGGAGCTCACAATCTAATCGATTGTTACAACTATGGTTCCAATACAGTTTGTTTTTGAATTCAGCAAGAAATTCTAAGACCTATACTGTGGAATAGGAAATTTTTGTTTGGGAAACGTTGTTCTTCAGTCATTTCAGTACTGTTCAACATTTCATGACCCCATTTAGCATTTTCTTGACAGAGATAACTGGAGAGATTTGCCATTTCCTTCTCCAGCTCATTTTAGAGATGAGGAAACTGAGGCAAACATGGTGAAGTAATTTGCCCACAGTCATGCAGCTAGCAAGTGTCTGAGGCCAGATTTGAACTCAGGAAGATGAGTCTTCCTGACTACACGCCTGGCACTCTGTCCACTGCACTACCTAGCTGCTCCTTGGGAAAGATAAAGAGCTTCTAATGCATAACTATAAGCACTAGGTTCTATTTTGCTGGGTATGTGATAAATTGGTAAGTTTAATTTAATTGATAAGCTAGATAAGTGCTAAATTGTTGCCACGTAATGTGATATGGTGCAGTTTCAACTCTTTCTTTGCATAATCTGCCTTGATTATTAAGTCCACGCTCCTTAAGGGTAACAAATCTATAATTTCTGGTGGCAATGACCTGCTCTTGAATTGTCACAATAAACTCCTCTGTTTCTATTTTTAAAACCCACATGACCCAGCTATTTCTCAATACTTCTTTGTTAGCATATTATTGGTGGAACTCTTTGGCTTCCATTCTTGGATCTCTATCTGGAGGCAAACAATTTTCAGTTACCTTTGACAAATGAAAAAGCATATACCTATTGGAAGCCATTACTATTGTTCATTGAAGTTTTAACCTGTTTTTCATGAATTCTGAAAATATCTAACAATCCTCCTCCTTCTTTTTGACCAGGAAGTATTAACCTTTCCATACTTTGCCTTAGGGTAATGGGATCTTTGTTTCATTCATACAGTATGTTTTTTGTTAAGATGCTTTCCAAATCTATTATAGTCTACTTACTAGTTCCAAAGCTGCATGTTAAGAATTACGTGTTACAATTGAGCTTTGATTTGAGGATGCCATTAAATCTCAGAAGACACAACCACAGCTTTTTCATTAATAGATTTATGCCCAAAATGTACCTTGCTTTGAGAAAAAAACCAAGATATATATATATATATAATCTCCTTCATCTTCTGATTCAATCTGACACCCAAATTCAAGCTCAGAAACTTCAGTCTTTTTTTGGCATAAATTAAGAATTTTACACTTATTGAGTCCAAATGAGATATTTGTAAAAAGCTCTTTCCACAATACCTGGCATTTAGTAGGTACTATATAATTGTTTATTCCCTTCTCCTTAGGGCATAACATTTGATATGGTATTTGATATTATCCTTGACAGGATAAAGATTTCATGAGATGGAGAAACTGTTTGATGTATTTTTCAATAAAGTCACATAATTTAATATTGTTCATGGAAGTAATTAATAAGATATTTTGGGAGAGTTCCCTTTTTAACTTGGAAGCCATACTTATTTCTAATTAACAGAAATGACCATAGGTTTAAACTAGGGAGAAAAACAAGGGGCATAAATTGTTTACCTGAAAGATGCCAAATTTTAAACCAATTGCTTGTGACATTGTGTTGGTGGTATGTTTTAAATGAAAAACAGTTTTCCATGTTGATTACCATAATGTTCTCACTATACTTGGGTCAATTTTATATATATTTGGTAGGTATATTTAACAGCTGGGAGTGTGGAATTGAGTCAAAGTCTTTAGCAATAATAAATAGTCAACTAGAATTTATTAATCACTTACTATGTGACAGGTATTGTGCTAAGCACTGAAGATACATAAAAAAGACAAAACAGCAATCTCTGCTCTTAAGAAGCTTTCAGGCTAATGGAGGAGCCAGCATGCAGACAACTATGTATATACATAGTGTATAGTATAGACCAGTGTGTTCTACGTAGACGGCCTTTCTTCTTACCAACACTGTATAGTGGCAGAGGGCCATGCAGATTTATTAAAGGGATGTTTTCGTAGCTACTGTTCTAACCCCTCCATCTTAATAAATGCCTTACTTTCATAGGATCATAAATTTAAGACTGAAAAAGCCCTTAGAGGCCACCTCTTCCAGCTCCCTCATTTTTCAGATAACACAACTTGGGCTAGAAAAAGGAAGTAACTTGCCCAAGGTCACACAGGAAGTGAGTGTCAGAGCCAGGATCTGAACCCAGATACCGGATACCAAACCCAGAGCTCTTTTTTTGCTATAGCATGTTACTTTGAGCTCATTGTGTCCACTGGCTGACTCTTCCAGGTAAGTGCTTGATAGCTTGTGATTTATAGTTTTAGGAATGCAGACTCGCAGAATACTTGGAACTCAGGGATAATACAGTTATCCTTTCTACATCGTGACTTTCCCCATCAAGCTTTCACTATATCAAGGGTCAGCATAAGAAATTAAACAGGAATTTGAGGGGAGTTTTGTAGAAGCCCCAGACAACATATGAAGGCCAGTGCAAAAAAAGTTTGGAAACTTGGAAATGCATTAAAAAATGCATAAGTTACAGTCACAATGTGCAGTGACTGACTTTGATAGACTTGTTTCTTCTCAGCAATACATGGTTCTAAGATAACTCCAAAAGACTCACGATGGAAAATGCTGTCGACATACAGAGAAAGAACTGTGGAGTCTGAATGCAGATTGAAGCATACTATCTGCTGTCTCCCTTTTTTTGTTTTGTTTCTTCCTTTTTGTAGTCCATTTCATTGGTCCTAATTCTTCTTTGCAACATGACTGATGTGAAAATGTGCTTTAAGTGAATGTATATGTAGAAAGTCTATGTCAGATTGCATGTTGTCTTGGGAAGGGGAAGAAAATTTGGAATCAAAAGCTTATAGAACTGAATGTTGTAAACTAAAAATAAATAAATTCATTTTTAAAAATGCATAGTGTTTTTACTTAACATTGACCTACAGGTAGCCTCTCACCAAATACTTAACCCAAATTTTACATTAAGGTACAGTAAATACCCCATAAAAGACAAAGAAAAAATTCAGACTTCTTTTCTGGTACAAAGGGAGAGTCAAAAAATTTTACACAGATTTTTCAGCTATGGGGGTAGGGAGGTAAGGTGGCACTAACCCCCACAAAGTGGAAAGGATAGCTGTATTCATCCCACTGGGGATGAGCTCTGCAATACCTAAGTGCTGAGCAGGGAAAGTAGCCGTGAGGGGACGTTAAAACTACCAATATGGGAAGAGATGGGGTACCCACCTACTTTTTACAGGATTGACACCATCTGATTACCTTTTTGCAAACTTTCCAAAAGTACTAAGTCTGTGGATAAATCATTCAATTTCTTCTTGTCTCACTTCTAAATCTAATTACTTATTTCACTTAAAAGTCATTAAAGAGTTTTGAGCAAAGATTCACAGTAAGGGAAGTTGGGAGGGACCTTGAAGACCATGAACTCCAATAGCCTGCCAAGCAATTTGGGAAACCAAGGCCCCCAAGGAATCAAGAGTGACTTGCCCAGGGTCAAACAGTAGCTGACAGAGACAGAAATAGAATCCAGGTCCTCTTGCTCCCATGTAAAAGTCTTTCCCAAGCCATGCACTGCAGGACCATGGAGAACAACTAGGTGGTGCAAAGAATGGAATGCCAAGCCTAGGGTCAGAAAGACTCATTTTCCTAAGTTCAAATCTGGCCTCAGGCATTTACTAGTCTGAGACTCTCTCTTTGCCTCATCTATAAAATGGGAAGAATGATAACACCCACCTCCCAGGGTTGTTATAAGAATAAAATGAGATAATAATTATAAAGCACTTAGGGTAGTGCTTGGCACATACTAAATACTATATATAAATTGGCTATTAGTTGAGGAGGAGAGAATCCAGAGACCAGATTTTATTCTGTCCCCTCAGTTCATGGAATAGTGTTTGCCTAGGAAAAGAACCACAGTATTTAAATCACTCAGACAGCCTGATTGACTGGTTGAAGCAATCTAATGTCTTGTGCTGGCTAATGTCCCTTTTCCAGTAAGGAGAGCAAGGCCCAGAAAGGCACCGTTGCATGCCTAACTGGGGCATGGCGTGACACAAACACTCCATTTAGGCTCAAAATCTTGAGCCTGGTGTCCTAATTGCTTTAAAATGACAAATCTATTTTGGAAGTTGCAAAGGGTGAAATAAAAGATCCTTGATACTTAATGTGTTAGATGGCAATCGAAATTTAGTCCAGGGAATTGTTCTTCAGGCTTGTGCATCTGGGAAAACAACTGTACTGGGTAAATTGTAATGATGGTTTTTGAAAAAGAAAAGGAAATTGTAGTTATTGTTGAATCCTGACTCTTCCTGATTCCATTTGGGGTTTTCTTGGAAAAGATGCTGGAGTGGTTTGCTATTTCCAGCTCATTTTATAGATAAGGAACTGAGGCAAACAGGGTTAAGTGACTTGCCCAAGGTGACCCTGTAGGAAGGGTCGGAGGCCAGATTTGAACTCAGAAAGATGAATCTTCTTGATGTCAGTCCTGGAGCTCTATTCACTGAGCCACCTTTCTTCCCTCTATCCACTGCTAACTTGCCCATAGACACAAAGTACGTGAAAGAGTCTTGAATTAACGATATGATGTTAAATGTTTAACAGTTAGCTCTCTGGGGGGAAAAATTCACTGGCGTAATCCAAATTATTAACTTTTTCTCCCTCTTTTTTAAGTCAAGACCATCAACAAAATAATAAATCAAGTCCTAATTTGTGGAATTTGCTGATTTTCAAGGTGTAAATGCTCACATGAAAAATTTAATAATGGGATCTCCTGAGCAAGAGCAGGAGCTAGCTCCTGTGTACTCCTGACTTGAACCCTCAGCTTCCTGGTTCCAAGACCAGTCATTTACATATTATTTCCCATTTACCCACCATGGTTAAAAAACAAAAAAAAACAAAAAACAGGTCATAAAGTCAACTATTCCTCACTCCAAGGCCAGTTCTCTATCTATTGTACTATGCTGTCTCACATGACCAAGAAAAAAAGAAAATTTTTAATGACCTTGACATTCACCCCCTCAACCTCAGGTCTCCCTGATTCCTTTACAGAAAGCAATAATTCTTTATTTAAAAGCTGTCATACAGAAAAATTTTCATGATCCCTGATCTTTTAAACATTTTTTCATGCTAATCTATGACCTCCAGACTGAGGGATACTAGGCTAAGTTGCCAAGCCTGGTATCAACATTTATTGAATCATTGATTTTTTAAAATAATAAAATACATTTGAATTTAGGTTTTTCCTCCTGCAATTGTACTAACTTAAAAAAACACTCAGTAAGTCAATTCAGATGGAAACTACACCTGTATATTTTCTAGGTCAACTAAGCAGAAATCATCAATATTCTGTAAATCAAATCTGGATCATAGTCTATTTAAACTAACAGGGCCCCTAGTTTCTTGCTCTGTCAAATGAGGGGGTTAGACCAGATAATAATATTTCCCATTGATAGAGCACTTTAAGATGGAAAAACCATTTTCCTCACAATGATTCTACAGTGAGAATAGTATTATGCCCATGTTACAGAGAAAGTCGAGACTGAATGAGGATGAATGAGGTGATAACTTAACCAAAATCACAAATTTGGCAAGTATACAAACCAAAATTTGAGCCCAGTATCCCAGACCTCTTTCCAATAAACCACACAGTCTCTAAGACAGAGAAGTGAAGTATGACCAAGGTCACATTTTAGTCAGTCCAAGAGATGAGATTAGAACCTAGCCTCCTCACTTCCACTCCAGAGTGCCTTTGTGCCTACAAGTTAAACAGACCAGGGAATCCAGTGGAAGGATGGTTAGGGATGCTGTAAAGATGTAGGCTCTAGTCCCACAGGATTTGCTTCATTTCATTTCTCACCCCAATTTCCTTATGTTTGTGCCAGCCCCTCACCCATTCACACCCAGATACATTTCTGCTAGCTGAAGCCGAATACCAGCACCATTTAAAAACAAAACTGTTTCAAATCCTAGGCTAATGGCACCAAATATACACAGCTATCCTGGCAAAGAGAAGCATGTTATTTGTAAAAACTGCAGACACTCTGCTGATTTCTCCCCAGGTCCAGAGGCTGGCTTGCAAAAATGCCAGCAACATTTTGTGGGAAGAAATCACCCAAGAGATTGAGGAGTTTAGGCCTTTGGGCAAATAACTTGTTTTGCATCCTCTACCTGAATCTTCCTCCAACACCCGGGAGTGGCACTGGAATTTTCAAAGCTATGTCAACAGACTATAAGCTCTTGTATCTCCTACCAGGCAGGAAAGACTCTGAGTCCTGGCCCCAGAAAAGCCTATAGAATAAAGATAATAGAGATGACTCCTATTTCTACAGCACTTTCTTCATCAAAACTGGTGGGGCAGATAATATAAGCAGATGCCTTAGCAGTAAGAGCAATAGATTTGAAATCAGAGGAGTTGTTTGGGGGGAATAGGTGTCAAAGGAGTCAAAGAAATGATTGATGGGTTCCAATGGCCTCATGTTTTACAAGCCATCTCTGGAAGAACGGGAAATTCTCTAGAATGAAATTCTGAAGACATACGCAATTATCTTAATGAGGAAAAAAAGGGCAGTGTAAAGAAGGTGTTGTAATTTTATCCGTATCATGAACCCCTTTGACTGTTTGGTGAAGACCATGGACCCTTTCTCAGAATATCTTACATGCATAAAAGAAAATACATAGTATTGCAAAGGAAACCAATTGTATTGAAATAAAGATGTATTTTTTCCTATCTACGTTCATGAACCCCTTAAAATCTATGAATGGATGATATGTGGACCCCAGGTTAAGAACTCCCGGTCTAAAGAGAACAATATAGATGCACAGAGAACTCATTAGCATATTCAGATTTTAAAAAGATGTGCATAGATGATAGAAGCAAGGGTAAGTTACTGGAAATGAATACAGACACATTACATGGTGCTATAAGAATTGTCCCAGGCGTGTTCAAACCCAGAATGAATTCAAGCTGGCAATATAAACCAAGGGCAGCCAAAAGTATTTTTTAAAGCAAAGTCAGAGAAAAGAGAAGGATCAGTGAAAGGACTGGGTTACTGCTTAGAGTGGATGGAATGATGATAAAAAGTTATAGTAAGAAGGCTGAATTATTTGGACCAGGAAGGATTTTTTAAAGGGGATAACGGGGAGAAGATAGGTGAGAAGACAGTCAGACAATATCTACCTGCCCCCAGTGAGTTGAGGTAATTGACCATTTAGGAACTACATTGGAGGCAGCTAGATAGCACAGTAGATAAAGTACTGGGCCTGGAGGCAGAAAGGCCCGAGTTCAAGTTTGACCTCAGACACTTATTAACTGCGTGACCCTGAGCAAACCATCATCTGCCTCAGTTCCCTTAACTGCAAAATGGGGATAATTACAGACCTCTTGGGATTGTTGTAAGGATCAAAGGAGATACTCTGTAAAGTGTTTAACAATACCTAGAATATAATAGGCACGTAACAAATGCTTCTTTCTTTCCTTTCTTTATCTGAGAGTGCTGAAATAATTGGCAGAGGAGATCGCTAAGCTGTATTCAGTGAACTTTCATGGATCTTAAAGAACTGGAGAAGAGCTACAGAACTTGGAGGACAGATTTCCCAAGTTTTAAAAATGGCAAGACAGAAGAGTCTGCAGACTACAGACAAGGGAGCTAGACATCTCTCACCAGACGCGTTCTACAACACATGGGGATATCTGGTGAGCACCTGGGAAAGTAGTAATCACCAAAAGCCAGCATGGTTTCATCAAAAATAGACCATACTAGACTAACATCATTTACATTTTTCACAGAATTCCTACACTGCTGGATCAGGGCAATGCTATTGACATGGTATAATTACATTTCAGCATAGAAGACTTTTTAATTGAATTGGGGGAGGGGATAGGAATAGAGAGAATGATCACAATTTGTTTCCATTACCTCGAATGTGGAATAATTTACCGTGAAGTGTAGGTAATACTCAAAGGACTTAGTGTTGTTTCAGTCTTGTCTGACTCCTCAAGACCCCTTTTCGGGTTTTCTTGGCAGAGACACTGGAGTAGTTTGCCAATAGGGTGAAGTGACTTACTCAGGATCACACAGCTAGTAAGGGTCTCAGGCCAGATTTGAACTCAGGAAAAAGAGTCTTCCTGACTCTGGGCCCAGCACTCTATCCACTGGGCCACCTAGCTGCCCACTCAAACAACACAAAAGACAATTTTCCTTATAACAGGACAAAGGGACCATCTCATACCTACTCTTTCTTCACAGACTGAGATCACAGTATCCTAATCTTGGAATCACTACCTCATTTATCTTTCACTTATAACCAACTAGTTTTAAGATGTTACCCAAGTTTTCCAGATAGCAGGGCCCACATGTACATTTAGCAAAGCATATTATCCTAGGATCTGACATAGGTATAGGACTCTGTAATCAAAGTGAAGCTGGTGACAGATTGTCTAAAAACCTCAAGTATTTGAAGAGCTATCATGTGTTTGGGGACAAGGCTGCACAGCCTTAGTTTCCCCTCTTCTGAGTCAGTTCATTAAGTTATTAAGTAGCCATCATGCAGAGAGCACTGTGTTAGGACATAACCACAAAGAAAAATACCCTAAGAAAATCTGAGAGGGAAAGAAATGTCTTCAAATGGGGGGACTGAGGAGAGAAAAGATTTCATAGAGGAGGTGCTACCTGAGTTGATTGTTTATGGTAGAGGAAGACTTAAGGAGATGATCATCAACCAGTCAGTCAATAAACATTTATTAAGTGCCTACTATGTACCAGGTATACAAAGAAAGGTTAAGAAAAAAAAAAAGAGTCCTTGCTCTCATGAATTCACAGTCTAATGGAGAAGACAGCATTCAAAAAGCTATGTACAAATACAGGATAAATTAGAAATAATTAACAGAGGAAAAGCACTAGAATTTGAAGGGATCAGAAAGGCTTCCTGCAGGTGGGATTTTTGCTGGGACTTGAAGGAACCCAGGGAGATAAGGAGGTGGAGATGAAATAGCCTGAAGGTGGGAGATGGATTGTCTTTATAGAGGCTAGCATCACTGGATTGCAGAGTTAGTGAAAGGGTGAGGTGTAAGGTACAAGAAAAGTGGAAAGGTTGGGGAGGTGGGATAAGGAAGGGGAGGCAGTTTATAAAGGACTTTGAGCAATAAACAGAGGATTTAAAATTTGATCCTATAGGTAATAGAGAACCCCTGGAGTTTTTTGTATGGCGGGGGGGGGGGGGGGGGGGGAGAGGTGGTGCAGTGATATGGTCAGAGTTGAGCTTTAGGAAGGTGACTTTGACAGATGAGTGGAGGGTGAACTGGAATGGGGAGAGGTTTCAGATAGACAAACCCACCAGTAGGTATTTCAATAGATTAAGCATGAGACAATGAAGGCCTGCTCCAGAGTGTTGGAGGAAGGTCTGCACTTCAAGGATGGAGAATAACGAATGTGAATGTGTGGATGCTGGACAAGACTTGGGAACCATTAGTAATCTATCTTAAGTCAAACTGTAGGTGTTAATGTGAGTTAGAAAGGTAAGCACGTTAAGAACTTGTCCAATTGGAATTATGCTCCAAAAGTTACTATGTATGACCTTTACACCTAGATATACCAAAAATAATAATAATAAACATTTATAGAGCACTTACTATATGCTAGGCACAACCCTAAGCATTTTACATTTATTATCTCATTTCTTTCTCACAACAATTCTAGGAGGAAGGTGCTACCATTATCCCCATTTTATAGATGAGGAAAGTGAGGAAAACAGAGTCGGAGTGACTTGCCCAAGGTCACTCAGCTAGTAAGTGTCTGAGGCCAGGATTTGAATTCAAGTATTCTTATCACAAGGAGAGTACTCTACCCTCATTACTAGGTCTATAAGCCAAAGAAATAAAAGAAAGAGGAAAAGGATTCATCTGTACAAAAATACTCATTGCAGCTCTTTCCATGGTGGACAAAAAGTGGAAACTAAGAGGATATCTTCTTACCGAGGAATGACTAAAGAAATTGTGGCATAATAAATTAAATGGAACATTATTGTGCCATAAGAAATGATGAAATGGAGAATTTCAAAGGAAATCTGGAAGACCTCTGTGAGTGAACGAGTGAGAAAAGCTAGAACAGTTTATACCATAACATTATAGAGAAAAACAACTTCAAAAGACTTTGAAACCCCGATCACTGTAACAATACGCCCCTTGTCTCCTAACAGAAAGATAGAGAATTTAAAATGCAGAAAGAAACAGAAATTTTCAGACTTGCCAAAGTGGGAATTCATTTTGCTAAAATAAAGAATTCTTCAAGTTTTGGGGTTTTTTTTTGCTCATGGTAGACTAGTCCAATCAATCATCCAATAAACATTTATCAAACATCTACTGCATACCAGGCACTGTGTTAAGTATAGTTGAGAGGCAGAGTATTTTTTAAAGATAAACCTACAAATACTAAAAATAATTTTTAAAGAAAAAAGTCACCTTATTCATCATCCCATAAAAGGCTTCAGATCCTAGTAGACAGAGAAATGGTCTCTGACCAAGAAAATCCTTAACTCCTGATGGATTTTCTGGGTATTCCGTTTAGCCAGACTTTATTTGTTATCTTTTTCTTTTTAATTAATTTATGTATTTTTACTTTTCAACGTTCATTTCCATGAGATTTTGAGTTCCAAATTTTCTCTCCATCTCTTCCCTCCCCCACCCCAACACAATGCATTCTGATTACCCCTTCCCCCAATCTGCCCTCCCTTCTGTCACACTCCTGCCTTCCCTTATCCCCATCTTCTTTCTTTTCTTGTAGGACAAGATAGATTTCTGTACCCTATTACCTATATTTATTATTTCCCAGTTGCATGTGAAAACAGTTCTCAACATTCAATCCCAAATCTTTGAGTTCCAACTTCTCTCCCTTCCTCCCTCCCCACACATCCCCACTGTGAAGGCAAGCAATTCAATATAGGCTATACATGTGCAGTTATGCAAAAGACTTCCAGAAGAGTCATGGTGTGAAAGACTAACGAAATTTCCCTCCATCCTATCCTGTCCTCCATTTATTCTATTCTCTCTTTTGACCTTATCCCTCCCCAAAAGTGTTTACTTCTAATAACTCCCTCCTCCCATTTGCCCTCCCTTCTATCATTCCCCCCCCAGCCCATTTATCCCCTTCTCCCCTACTTTCCTGTAGTGTAAGATAGATGTTCATACCAAATTGAGTGTGTATGTTATTCCCTCCTTAATCCAAATGTGATGAGAGTAAGCTTCACTTTTTCCCTCTCACCTTCCCCCATTTTCCCTCCATTGAAAAAGCTTTTTCTTGCCTGTTTTATGAGAAATAATTTGCCCCATTACATTTCTCCCTTTCTTTTCCCAATAAATTCTTCTCCCACCACTTAATTTTTTTTGGATATCATCCCTTCTTATTCAACTCACCCTGTATTCTCTGTCTATATGTATATAGTCCCTCCAACTATCCAAATACTGAAAAAAGCCTCAAGAGTTACAAATATTATCTTTCCACATAGGAATGTAAACAGTTCAACTTTAGTAAATCCCTTATGATTTCTCTTTCCTCTTTACCTTTTCATGCTTCTCTTGATTCTTATGTTTGAAAGTCAAATTTTCTATTCAGCTCTGGTCTTTTCATCAAGAATGCTTGAAAGTCCTCTGTTTCATTGAATGACCATTTTTCTCCTGAAGTATTATACTCAGTTTTGCTGGGTAGGTGATTCTTGGTTTGAATCCTAGTTCCTTTGACTTCTGGAATATCATATTCCAAGACCTTCAGTCCCTTAAGGTAGAAGCTGCTAGATCTTGTCTTATCCTGATTGTATTTCCACAATACTTGAATTGTTTCTTTCTGTCTGCTTGCAATATTTTCTCCTTGAAACTCTGGAGTCTGGGTACAATATTCCTAGGAGTTCTTCCTTTCAGATCTCTTTCAGGTGGTGATCTGTGGATTCCTTGAATACTTATTTTGCCCTCCGGTTCTAGAATCTCAGGGCAGTTTTCCTTGATAATTTCATGAAGGATGATATCTAGGCTCTTTTTCTCATCACGGCTTTCAGGTAAACCAGTAGTTTTTAAATTGTCTTTCCTGGATCTATTTTCCAGGTCAGTTGTTTTTCCAATGAGATATTTCACATTGTCTTCAATTTTTTCATTCTTTTGGTTTGTTTTGTAATTTCTTGGTTTGTCATAAAGTCATTAGCTTCCATCTGCTCCATTCTAATTTTTAAAGGACTATTTTCTTCAGTGAGCTTTTGAATCTCCTTTTCCATTTGGCTAATTCTGCTTTTTAAAGCATTTTTCTCCTCATTGACTTTTTGGACCTCTTTTGCCATTTGAGTTAGTCTATTTTTAAAGGTGTTATTTTCTTCAACATTTTTTGGGTCTCCTTCAGCAAGCTGTTGACTTGTTTTTCGTGATTTTCTTGCATCTCTCTCCTTTCTCTTCCCAATTTCTTCTCCACCTCTCTTACTTGATTTTCAAAATCCTTTTGAGTTCTTCCATGGCCTGAGACCGTTGCCAATTTATTTTGGAGGTTTTGGATGCAGACGCCTTGACTTTTATGTCTTCCTCTGATGGTATGCATTTTTTTCTTCCTCATCTAAAAGGATGGGGGAAAATACCTGTTCACCAAGAAAGTAACCTTCTATAGTCTTATTTTTTCCCTTTCTTGGGCTTTTTCCCAGTCAGTTATTTGATTTTTAAGTCATTTTTCAAGTTGAGAGTATACTCTAGGGACCTGTAAGTTCTCATTTCCTCCAAAATGGCACAATCAAGCGAGAGGAGTTTACTCCTCTCCTGGCCTGAGCTCTGGTCTGGGAGCAACCACAAACCTTTCTGCCCAGGATCTGTGAGTAGGGTTCCTTCTCCACAACTGCCTCCAGCTCCACTACGCCAGTGCTCCTTCTCACCTCAGGGCCACCACTCAGGGCTGAAATTCAGATCAGCTGCTTGATTCCCCCAGGGTCTTTAGGCTGAGGGCTCCAAAAACTGCCTGGGGCTGGGGCTAGGGCAGGACCCTGCTTCCTCCTCACCCAGGTGAAAGAGCTTTCTCACTGACCTTTGAAGCTATCTCTGGCATTTGTGTATTGAATAATCTGGGAACCACAGATGCCCATGATTCTGTGCCCTGAAGCCTGCTCCAGTCCTGTCCCTGCCATACCACATGACCAAGGCTGGGCTGTGCTCTGCTCTGAAACTGGTGGGATAGCCCTTTTCTGTCAGCCTTCCAGGCTGCCTTGGGCTGGAAATCTCTTTCATTCTGTCATTTTGTGGCTTCTGCTACTCTAGAATTTGTTTAGAGTCATTTTTACAGGTATTCTATGGGCTTTGGGGGGAAATCTATAGCAGGTTCATCCTTCTACTCTAATATCTTGGCTCTGGCCCCACCCCCCTTCAGCCAGATTTTAAAGGGGATTCCCAACAATCTGCTAGGATTCAAGGTCCACCAGAAATTCTGTTCTAAATGTAATCCTCATTCAGGAAATAATCAACCAATTATTAAGTGCCTTTATGTTCTTCACTATACTATTTTCTGTGAATAAAACGACAAAAGAAACAAAAATATCTCTACCCTCAGAGAGCTATTGCAACTGTACAATTATTGGAGGCACCAGAGAATCTTTCATGTAGCAGGTTTCCAAGGGCAGGACCAGCATTAAAGTAAGACTTCTGGCTATAGCTCCTCCTAGACAACAAAGCATCTAAACTCAAAATTCATTACTGCTTGCTCTGATGACTGGCTTCATTAGGAAAAACCCAATAAATTTAGCTTTATTAAATTAACAAATTAACTTTATTATTGTTACTATTATTATTATGGTTTTGTGATAAAAATCTAGAAAGAAAGAAAAAAAATTACTTTTCTTTCTCCACTCACCAGGGGTTAATTAGAATCCTGTTTCAGTTCTTCTCTTTGCCCCCATCACTTTGTTTCAAGGAGGTGGAAGGCAAAGAATAAAGATTTGGTACTTTTCCTAATGTATGAATTAGGAAGTTGTCCCAGTTACCATTGCTCCCAGTTAAAAACCATAGATAAAATTCTTATCTACATCCACAGCTAATGAAACTTTTCTTCTTCCTTGGTAATTGTGACTTGAGATAATACAGCAAAGCCATAAGAAGGAAGAAACAGAGAGTTAAAAGTATCATAAATTAACAAGTCAGAGCCCCACTTGAAATAGGGTAGTTATTCTTCTGTATCGCACAAACATATCTCTATTAGGTGGCCACGGAGGGACATTTTTTAATAACACTTGAGCTCATCTTTTAAAAAACAGCACGTTAATTAAATTCACAGATGATACTAAATTGGGAGATATTTCAGACAGCAGTGAGGACGGAGGAATAACATAAAAGGCCCCAGAGAGGTTAGGAACATGGGCAGAAAATAACAAAATGATATTCAATTTGTTAAAAATGTAGGCTAATGCATCTGGGAAAAATAAATCCAAATACTGATCTTTTGGAGGCATGATCAAAGGTAGAATGTGTATCAAGGCCAGTAGGAAGCCCCAGATGATGGGGAATGGTCAGAGAATTGTCAATTTGGGATGTGATCTGAGAGCAAAAATGGACAGCAAAATTTAGAACTTCCCTGATCTAAATCCTGTGTCCTGCAGGGCAGGACAGGGCAAGAACAGGGCAAGAATGGTGCCTTTCTAGGGGAAGCTGATCTCTCCTGGAATTCTTTTTCCTTTGGCTCTGTAATTTCCTAGTAATAATATATCCCAGAGTGAATTCAAAGAAGAAGCTGCAAAGAGTGATCCAAAGAAGGAAAAGCACTAAAGGTCTGTAACTTGGGACTGTGGTAACTGCCTCTGGTACTGGAGAGAGGCACAAATATCACAGAGGAAGAGAACCCCATCTTCTAGTAAATATCTGCTTTCCTGGTGCCTCATCTCTCCCTGTCCCCTTGCCATGGAGTGGAAAGGACACCAAACAGGTAGTCTGCAGGTCTGCATTGATTCTCCTCCAAGATTGGCCACCAGCTAGCTACATCACCTTGGGCAACTCATTTCCCCTGTCTGAGTCTCAGTTGTTGTACTTGGAAAATGGGAGTATTGAACAAACTAGGTAATTTTTAAAGTCTTCTCTAGCTCAGAAATCTATGATTCCATGAGGAATCAAAAGATAATATCCACCAAGATGCTGAGATCAACTAGTAGGAGATAAAAGGAGTTAAGAAAATTCAACATCAAGATAATTGATGACTAAACTTATAAATCAATCTCTCCTTCCACAACCTCCAAGAGGATTGAATGACAGCTACAACTGGGAGGTCATCAACAGAAATGAGGTCACTTTGAGATATCTCAAGAGTGAAGACATCTTTTGGCACTGAAAAAGGGACTGGTGGGAAGGAATAGATCAAAACTGCGAATACATTTGTTAATATGCTTCCCCCATATTTCTAGGCCTGATTCTTTCTACCACATCGAGAGGTAGCTAGGTGGTACATTGGTAGAGCACTGGGTCTGGAGAGTCAGGAAGACCTGCATTCAAATCTGACTTCAAACATTTGCTAGTTATATGAACCTGGACAGGTTACTCAACCTCTGTGTTTCAGTTTCCTCATCTGTGAAATGGGGGAAATTATAATATTTACTCCCCAGGGTTTTAGGAGGATCAATATCTCTTGCAAATCTTAAAGATTTCTAGGAATGTTAGTTATTATTGTTCTGATTACATCCAAGTCTAGATCTTCTTCTAGGTCACTTCCACCACGAAGCCTTCCCAGATCAAGTAATAAGTTTTCCCCACTCTAGCCTCACAAACCACTTGGTTCACACTTACCACACTTAGCATCCATTATACTGGGACCTCCTGTAGATCAGGGACTTTGTTTTGCCTCTTTTTGCATTCTCAGTGCTTAGCATAGGTCCATACACAGGCACATAGAAGGTATGTGGCATGCACACAGTAGGTGCATAATAATTTATTTATTGACTATTGACTATGAAAGTAAGATGAAATCAACATCTTGCATTTTTCCTTCATTAATATTCTCCTAGGGAAATAGCCTTTTAATTGCTTTCTGTTTCTCCTCTCTTCCTGGTCCATTCCATCCTATATACCAGCTGTCAAATTAATCTTCCTGCTACATGTTCTTTAATTGTAATTCCCCCACTCAAAGCCTTCAGTGACTCCCTATTGTATACCAAATAAGGGTCAAACTCCCTAACATGGCACTCAAGGTTCTTCATGTTCTGGTGGCACCCTATGTTTCCTGTTGTATTTCCATCACTCACCTCCACACTTTGTAATGCTCTAGCCAACTTGGATTCTATGCCCCTATGCTTTTTCTGGAGCTGTTCTCTAGGTCTAGAATGACTTCTTTTTCCTCTACTTCTCCATCTCCACTTCCAGAAATTTTTCTCCTTTCAAATCCAGCACAAACATCACCTCTTCTACAAAGCCTTCTCTGATCCTCCCAGTTAACAATGACCCTTCTTTTCTCTGTCTTCACCACACACTTAGTTTGTACCTTTTATATAATCTTCTCATGACCCATTTTGAGTTATTTGTGCATTGTCTTACCTTCCAGCCATATTATGAACTCCAGAAGAAGAAGGTGACTGTACCTTATCTAAGCTCTGGAACTTACTAACTGTGACCATGAGAAAGCTGATTCATGTCTCAGAGCCTCAGTTCCCTCACTTGTAAACTAAGAATAATAATTATCTATCTTATATTATTGATGCAAGGAAAATATTTTGTAAATATTAAAGTGCTAGAAGAAAACAGAAGGACAACCAGGAGGAGACACAGACAAACAGGACAACTTGGAAAGTGATGAGTTGAAGTGATTATATTCCTTAAGGAAAAAGCAAGATCTACTTAAGACAGGTTTACATTTTCATACGCAATCCTTGTCCTCCTATGTCCTATTGTGTGCATGGAAATGCTAATATTACTGTTTGTTAAATTCAAAAAATTTATAAGTGTAAATGATAAGTGCCAAAGAACCATGAGTAAATATTTTTAACAGCTACCCATAACGCATGATGAACTGTGCTCAGTACCATGGAAGATACAAAGATGAATGAGACTTCCTGACCTCTGTTTGGAAAAAAAGGCTTATTATTTATTAATATTGCTTGAACCTAGCTTTAGATGACTAGAAATTGTGTAATCCAAAGCTTACCATGGGTCATATTGCTTTCAGAGACCCTCCAAGGTAACTGGTTTAAAGGAATGCTTGCAACCTGACCCGTCCACCAAAGTCTGAATCCACTCAAAAAGCTTGTGTTTTTAGTTTCACAATGACTTGTATTTTGACTTTGACAAATTTTTATTGAATATTTATACTTGCCTGCTGATATATATCTCAAGAAAACTGCCTACATGCAGCAGCAGTACCCGTGCTGGTACCTTGTTTGGACTCTATAAAATGTAATATTTAACAGAGATTAAAGAGGGGAGGTCACACCTTTTCTGGATCTCATCTGCCAAATGATTCAATAATATTCTTTCTAAAAAATATCTTTTCAGGTTACAGAGTTTATTCTCCATCGACACCCATCAGTTACATGAAAGGAAACCTAATAATACAAGGAAGTATAGGAAGGTATAAAAAGTCATGGACTTCTAGACAAAAGACTGAAGTTTGAGTTCTGGCTCAGGGAAGTTTTGAACTATATGATTCAGACAAGTTCTGAGTGTAGTCTAGTACAAGAGAGCTCTGATCTTAGAATCAGGATATCTGGACTCACCTCTGCCTCAGACACCAGTTGTGGATCCTTGGGCAAGGGCCTCACAGCTTGTTTCTCCATCTATAAAACGTGAATAATAACACTAGCTACCTACCTTACTTGGATGTTTTAGGAAAGACCTTTGCAAACCTCCAAACACTAAATAAATGTGAATCATTATTATCCATCTTTGTATCTCCTCCAGCACTGGCTATAGTGGTTTGCAAATAGATGGTGCTTACCACATGTCTGCTGCAGATGAAGTTTGCAAATAAAGAGGCAGGAGTCTGTGGGGACAGGACACAGAAGGAATAAGAGGCTCCTTATACAAGCAAGATAGACTGCAGTCATTAACAGCACTGAGTTTGGAGGCAAGAATCCCAGCTTTGCCTCCTCTTATGTGTATGACCTCAGACAAATGACCTCCCTCTCTAGACCTCACTTTCCTCACTTATAAAACGAGAGAGTTGGACCCACTCTTCTTGGGCTACTTTCCAAGCCCACTGTTCTACCCTCTATTTTAGGATATGAGGACCACTCCCCAAACTCATTCCCAAATAAAAGCCCTACTCATGGTACTTCACCAGGTTAATACTTGTGGAATCCAAATGAACAAAGTAAGGGGTGAGGGTAGGGTACCATCTTAACAAGTGCCACCTACATTCCATGTACAGTCCAATTATTTACTTAAACCTCCTGTGCACAGTGTTTCCTGGGAGTTAACACAAAAACATCAAACAGAAGAGACCAAAGGAATGTTTTTGTTTTTTTGTAAGTTTGGCCAAAGGTATTTGAGTTCAAGGGGGTAGGAGAAAGCTCCAGTAAGCAAAGTCAGCATATAACCCTAGGTCTAGGATTTAAGTTTAAAAAATTCCAAGATTCACATGGACCCAAGAAAGGAAAAGTACTAAAATCTCCCCAGGGTTCTGTAAGATTTCAAAGCAGTTGTGAGGTTTCTTTTGTTTTGTGTGATGGCTCTTTTTTTTCCCCCACACATTTTTAAACAGTCATACCACTGGCTTTCAAAACCAGTGAACCACTTTCATTGTTGCAAAAGAAAGTCCTTTGATATTTTCCTATAGACAGACTCATTAATGATATGATATTACCCACTATATATCTCTATTTTCTACCCACCTCCAACCATCCCTATTGAACGGATCGGTACCATGGCACCCAACCAAATTGCTTCTTTTCCCAGGAACATCAGACTTGCTGATCTGAATGATCATCTCTTGAGTCTCTAAACAGTAATACTGACCTGCTGGGAGCACCGGGGTTTTAACAGATGGGTTGAGTTAACATCCTTTATAGATAAAGTAGGGCAATTATGGGACACACAAAAATGCCCGTGCACACTAACACAAACACGCACATTTCTCTATATTTTTTCCATAGTCTGCTCTCTATCTGGCTTTCCCCCCTCCACCATATTGATTGGCAGTTAGGTGGCACAATGGATAGAGCTTTGGGCTTGAAATCAGGAAGGCTCATTTTCATGAGTTCAAATCCAGCCTCAGACATTTACTAGTTCTAAGGCCCTGGGCAAGTCACTTTATTCTGTTTGCCTCAGTTTCCTCATCAGTAAAATGAGTTGGAGAAGGAAATGACAAACCACTCCAGTATCTCTGCCAGGGAAACCCCAAATGAGGTCACAGAGGGTCAGACACAATTGAACGAAAGAAAAGGCATCTGCTGGAGAATCGTAGGATTCTTTAGTCCAATCCTCTCATTTTACAGAGGAGGAAACTGAGGCAGCAAGAGTTTAAGTGGCTTACTCATGGTCACAGAAGTAGTAAGTAGCAGAGTTAGAATTGGAAACCCATCCCTTGGCACCAAATCCTGTGCTCTTTCCACTGAGACACACTGCCCCTTGGGTTTAACAGGTAATCTCCTAGACTCTGACCTTTCGGGGCTCTGATTGAGCTGCGGGGTAGAACTTTATGGTATGCCAGGGTGAGGAGAGAGGTAAAAGACCCTAAACTTTGGTGCAAAACAGCCCTGGAGTGAGTGTGGTTCACAACTACCTGGTACAAAGGGAAAACATTAACTCTGGAGTCAGAGGAACTGGGTTTCTATCCTGCCTCTGAAACCTACTCCCTGTGTGGCCTGTAAAATAGAGCAGGGAAGGGCCAAACTGGAAGGCCCAGGGGTCCCTTCCATCCCTAGAGCAATGAATCCCCATGATTGAGGACCACCGAAGAGCTATATTCCCAGAGATGTGCCAGAGCGCGCACAAGGAAAGACTAAAAGATCATGTAGCAAGCGCGGCTTGGGTTTGACTGAAACAAATCACTTAGGGGGACCTGAACTGCAAGTTTCTCCTTTCCTCTAAATAAGAGGTGGCAGACTTGAAGCCTGGGAACAGCATTTGCCTGGCCACACTTCCTAGTACTGCCGAATCAGATTACGGCATAATTGGGAAATGTTTAACAAATTTTTTTTAATGCAATAAGACATAGATAGTGTGAATATGTGGTTTTTTAAGTCAACGTACACCGCAGGGATCCCTACGTATGCTTTAGCAGCCCTCATTTTTATTTGAGTTTGACACCTCTGCCCTAAACCAAAACAAATTAAAGTAGGCACTTTCCTAGCCCCGAAGCATTTGTCTGGCTACCCCATACATTAGTGCTTCACGTCTTGAAACAAAGAACCAGTGGTATCCTTCGAAGGGTCAGTTAGGTTGGAATCCAAAGCATGTTTTGCAAAGAACAGGAGGATTTGATGAGTGGGATTCCAAAGCTGGAGTATGCTGGAAATGATCCCAAACACAGCTACTGGTTACTCATTGACCTCGACTGTCTAGAACTGATGAGAGGTAAAGCTCTCTCCAACTATCGCAAATATTTATTTGGAAGAAATGGCATTTTTGAGCGGAGTAGATGCAGTTATTTCTGGAGTGAACCCCTATGCAAAGTGATAAAAGACCCTTTGGGAAGCAAGTCTGGCTACTAACCTGACATGTTAAAGGCTCTTAATGCTAATTGTGCATATCGACATCTATTCCTTGACTAGTCTAAGGCTGAGCTCAGCAGAAAGAAAGATTTACTTACCCTTGTCCCCTGGCTAAACCCTCACCACCTTTTTAAACATTACAACTGAGGCAGCAAGAGGGAAGGAAAAATACTTTTGGAACAACTGTAACATAAAAAGCAAAGCCAATTTAATTATCAATACATGGCAAGCATGTGATATATATCAGTATTAATATTTAATGCAATTATAAATGCAGGGAAAGTAGGACTATAGAAATATTTCTTTATTGATATTTAATTATAAATGTATCTACATATGACATTATATTACATATCTATATTATATAACATATTTAAGCATTAACATTTAATAAAATTCTATCTGGCAAGGATGCATATGTTTATATATTATATTTAAGTATTGATATTTAAATTTAATTATAAATGGCAAGTATGTCTATATATACTGTGTAAAATATTTAATCATCAATATTTAATTTAATTATAAACATGTCTCTGCATGTAATATATTTACAAACTATTTATTAATATTTAATTATAAGTACATTGCAAGTATGTCTATACATGTAATATATTTATAAACTATTAATATTTAATTATAAACACATGGCAAGTCTATACATATGTATATATTCACATATGGCATTTACTGATGAATATTTAATTTAATATATGGCAAGTAGTCTATACTTATATGTTTATAATATTTACTCATTAATATTTAACTATAAATACATGGCATCTATAAATATATTTATATGATATATATTTGATTCAAGAAGCAATAAACCCCACAGATTATCTAATTAATTATCTGAAGGCTGTCTTTTTAAAAATTTTATTTATTTTTAGCTTTCAACATTCACATCCACAAGATTTTGAGTTCCAGATTTTGAAGACTGCCTTAAAGGAGTTTGGAGATAGATTTAATTCTCTGTTGGGATGAGATGGAAACTGGGGGGGTTATTGGATGATTTAAGGTCATCGAGAAAATCTGATATGGAGCCAGGAATAGGAATCTGCAAGACTATTTACTCTTCAAGAGCAAAACTCTGCCTGTCCAGCTCTACCCCTCCTCCCCCGCCTCCCCTCTCCCCCACCAACTCCCCACCCCCAGCATTTATCACTATTTATCATTATTCTTTCACAGCAGCAAAATTACTGGTCCCCACCCAACGATAAATGAGGATTTTAATCCTTTATGTAGAGTTTTATTTTTTTTAATTTATACATCTTAAAAGGAGCATTTCTATATACACAGAGAAACACAAAATCAAGATTCTCTATGAAATCATGAATCTCCATTTCATACCACTTGCTTTTCTTTTAAGTAGATAATATTCTGCACATGACTTTCAAAATAGTCCTGCTTCTCTGTGCTTCCTTCAGAACCTCGCTCAACCACAGTGTTCTTAAATGGCAGGTGCTAAACTATTGATAACAGTAACAGTCGTCAGAGAATGAGTGAAAAGCTAGGTCAGGCAGTGAAATCAGAAAGACTCACCTTCCTGAGTTCAAATCTGGCCTCAGGCACTTACTAGCTAAGTGACCAGAGGCAAGTCACTTAACACTGTTTGCCTCAGTTTCCTCATTTGTAAAATGAGCCAGAAATGGAAAACCACCCAAGAGTCAGAACATGACCAAACAGTAACAGTGAGTGGAAACATGATGCAAAACTACCATCTATCATTTATATGGCACTTTAAGGCTTACACGTCATTTTATTTGATCCTCATAACAACGGAAAGGAGGTAGATGCTCTTACTAGACTCATTTCAGAGATGACAAAAGCATTAAGTGACTGTGCAGGGTTTCGTGGCTGGTAAGTGTCTGAGGGAGGATTTGCATTCTATCCACTTTGTCCCCTAGTTGCCCTTCATAATGGATTTGGCTTTAAACTCTGCATAACCTAAGTTCAAATCCTGCCTTTGTCACATACTGCTTATGAATCTGGAGGTGAGTTCCTTAGCCTGTCAGTGCCCCAAGTAATCCACTAAACTGTAAGTTACAGATAATTTGGTGACCTACATCAATGAGGGAATTTAGACCAAGACCTCATTTCACAGATAAAGAAGCTGAGGCTAAAACTAGTTAAATGACTTGCCTCTGCTCCTAAGGCTGAATTCAAACCCATGTCTTACCGACTCCAATTGCAGTACCTTTTATGTCACCTTGACTCTTTAGGGTTTACCAAATATGCTCCTCCCAACAATCCTGTCAGAGGTATTGTGGGAGTAGTATAATATCCATCTTAATGAAGAAACAGAGCTTCCAAAAGATGAGTGCACTGGACACAGAGTTAAAAAATGTCGGAGCAAACACTCAAATCTATATCTCTCTACTCCATTTCCAATGCCTTTAGACTTTGAATGAATAAAAGAATGGATTATGGGATAAATGAAGAATGAAGGGGCAGCTAGATAGCACAGTGGATAGAGCACCAGGTCTGGAATCAGGAAGGCTCATCTTCTTGAGTTCAAATGTAGCCTGAAACACTAGCTGTGTGATCTTAAGCAAGTCATTTCATCCTGCTTGTTTCAATTTCCTCATCTGTAAAAATTATCTAGAGAAGGAAATGGCAAACCACTCAAGTATCTTTTCCAAGAAAACCCCAAATTCTGTCACAAAGAGTCAGACACAAGTGAAAAATGACTGAACCACAATACTCCCAGTCAAACTCCACCTCTTGGACCCTCCTACCTAGGAAATGAAAACCATTCCACGCATTCACACTTTGACCAGTGTTATTACTCATAAATCTAGGTATCAAAATATTTTAAATTTTAGTGCTTTCATTTTGCCTAAACTCCTCGTAGGGCATACTTAGAAGCTGGGAGCCATTTCTAGTTAAGTGATTAATGAACAGAAGTTAGGAATTCTGGGCATCACCAATTCAAAACAAACAAACAAACAAAAACCAACTAGACTGGGCAGGGGGAAGAGGGGGAATAAATAACTTCACATTCAACCAAACAAATAAAAACCCTCAGTCACTTGATATTTCCAGAAATGAAGGCAAAAGAGCAAAGACCCAAACCTTTGTTCTTACTGGTCTTCCAACTTAAGTTTTGCTTATTATATTGAGCAAGCACGCAGCAGAGAACAGGAAAGCTGGATGATAAAACTGGCTGCAAAGCACCTGTCTCCACCTCCACCCTTTCCTATCACTCTCTCTTAGGCAAGAGAGATGATTTTGGAAGAAAGGGGTTTACAATTCCTATGCATCAGACAGACTACAATTAAACTTTTCAAATTGTCATTTCTTGGCCTTTTTATTCAATCTAATCTCTTGCCTTCCCCTGTCCCCTTTTTTTCTTCAAAGCCATCATGAGCTAGAGGCTCAGATTCATCCAAGGAGGTGATACTTTACTGTTGTCTGCACCATTAGTAAAGTTTAAAAAAAAAACCCTCAGACTGGAAAAATCAGACAGCTGCATCTCCCAGGTTCACATGTGCTGGCTCCATCTGTTAAATCATTAAAACCCCGGGCTTGGCAGATTCTGTAGAAAAAATCCATTTGTTTTCACTATAAAGAGAAAGAGTAAACTTTCCTTCAGTTCTTATAGGTCTTTTTCAATTACTTTAATGTGCAAAGCTACTCATACCCAAGCAGGAAGCGTTTAACATGCTGCCGAGAAGAGATGGGGGCTTTCATTAAATTATATTCTATGTTAAATTATATGTTCTATAACTCCAGTAGCTTAACAGCCATTTAACAATAATAAGATACATTATGGCAAAGCTTGTAACTCCATTAAGGGGCTTCACAATTTGTTTCCTTCTAACATTCATCTTTGTGTAATGGGGGTTGGCACCCATGTTCAGAGAAAGCCTGGCCAACATGGAGAGGTGCTGGTCATGTCCATTTTCTGGGCCTCAGTTTCCTCATCTGTAAATTGAGAGGGGTTGAACTAGATTAGGGTTGCTAACTTCTTTGTGGTGTCATGAACTCCTTTGGTTAGCTGGTGACCATCTGTGGATTCCTTCTCAAAATAATGTTTTTAAATGCATAAAACATGTATAAGATGGCAAAAAAATTATATAGAACTATTAGAATTGCAGTTTAGCTCAGTCCTTACAGAGCACAGTCCCAGTTCTAAGTCCAAAAACCCTCTTAGGTTCAAGTCTCATGGCTTGAGTCCCATGGTTCCTCAGGGCTGCCATGCCAGGCTGGCTGACTATACCATCCTGCCTGTAATCTTGTCTCCCCATGGTTCAAACTCTTGAATCTGCATGGACTATCTCCAGCACCTAAAACTGAGGATAAACACAGAGAACAGAAACAAACACCTTCATCCCATTTCATAGAAATGGGGTAAAAGAATGTGAGGGGGAAGGAACATTCTTTCTTCCTTATTAACTCAGTTCATGGCATCCTTGCTATGGATAGACTGGGATCCTCACCCTGTGATGAAAAGAGCGCAGCTAAAAAGAAATTAAGTGGTTAGTCTAGTCAGTTTTTAAGTTACAGGCAGTCAGTCAAAGAAATTCTCATCCAGTGGTAAGGGATAAAGCAGGCTCCATATTAGGCAAACAAAGCATGCTCAAAAAGCCCCTCAAGGGCATCTCCCTAGTAGAACTGGGCATGCCCAGTGAAGCCCAGTTTATATCAAAATATTTTAAAAAACCAAGTTCACAGACCCCCAGGTGTATTAGCAAGGACCCTGGCATACACAGGAGGGCCTGCTATTCTTAGATCTGCTTTTCTAAAAGGAAAGAAACTTTTGAGGGGTCAACGATCACTTTAATCAAGCACATATATCAATTCTCTTAGTTCAGGGGGAAAAGTCAGCACCCTGAACTTCAGAGAAAATATAAACAGAGAAATATAGACCAACAGACAGGGCTTCCAACTGTCTGACTGTAAGCAATACATACATCACAGATAAACAGACAGCTGTCTGACCACAGTTACCAGAGAGAGAAACACTAACTTCAGGGCTGCTTAGTGGCTGCCCTGAGTCTCTTATGGCCAAACACTTCCAATGAGTAACCCCCAAAGGAAAACCTCACCTCAGAGTATTTATACACTTCTCAGAGCCAGAGGACATCACAACCCTTGAGAACCTTGCCTCATTAGAAAAATCAACAAAAGGTATTTGAGGCTTATTAATAGATGGGGTAGATCTAATTTACATTACACCAGGTTAAGAGCCCATGAACTGGGTGATCTTCCTAAATTCTTAATTTGGATGTAGAAGGTAGCTTAGAAATTATCTAGTTCAATTTTCTCATTTCAGAGTAGAGACCTAAAATGACTTGCCACCATCCATACAGTGGCAGACCCAGGGTTAGAAACCAGGCCTTCTGATTTCAAAAATAGTGTTCCTTCTCTATGATTCATTCCAACTCTAAATCCTGTGATTCCACAATCCAGTACCCTGAGAGAGAGGATGGAGAGTTGGGGAGGAGGGGAAGGAAAGATACTTAAATGAAGATGACAACTAAAAACCTTACCAGTCCTATCTGATTCCAAGACATCCTCAAAGAGTGGTGGATAGAGGGTTTGGGAGCAAGAGAAAAGTCCATTTTTTTTTTGTAATCCTAAACCACATGACCTAAAAGAAAAGATTTGGGATGACAGAAGAGTAAATGAGCTAAATCCAAAAACCAAAAATCAAATTGAGCTTGAATTTCCCAACTCAGAAAGCCATAGCTTTATCCTTAATTAAGACATTTTTAGAAACTCCATGAACTCTCTAGATGAGTTGTGATCTACACTGGTGGAGTGGGTACTCACACTAATAAAATAGAGACATATACAAGTTGCAGTTGGAAGAAATCTTAGGGCTCATCTCATTAGCCATTTCATTTTGAGAATAAATGAGATAGAAAAGTCAAGGCATGACTTCTAGGGGTGGAGCCAAGATGGCAGAGTATGTACTCAGCTGAGCTCTCCCAACATTCCTCTCCAAAGAACTTTAAAATAATGCCTCCAGATTGCTTACCATCATGGGGGAGGATGGCAAGGAAGGGAAGGAAAGAATTTGAAACTCAATTTTTTTTAAATGTTTAAAAAATTGTTTCAATATGTAATGGGTGAAATAAAATGTTATATTAAAATAAAAAATTGCATGGAATAAAATAATGCCTTAAATCAAATTCTGAGTGACAGAGCTAACAAAAGGTCAGAGTGAGACATTCTTCCAGCCCAAACTTTGTTAAACTTTCCCAATTCAGAAACAGATATCTGTGACATGGGGAAGAGGCTGGCCCAGTGCCCACATGGATGAAATACTAGTGGTGAAACTAGATGGTGGTAACAGAAGCAGCAGAAACTTTCAGAGATCCCAAGCTTCCAAGTAAAGGGGCCTAACAACTGGTCAGAAAGAGACTACAAGAAACCCGTGTTAGCACTGTACGCAAAACCAGACTCTTTTTGGCAGTTCCATGGCCTATACCCACTTCTGAGTCATAGTTCAAGGGCAAAGAAGAGCACTTTCAATCAGAAGGGAGTGGATCCCTGAAAGGTATAACAGTAAGCATCCCAACATACATGGGGAGGAGAGGGTGCTGCTATCACAGGTTCTTAGATCTACATTCATAAAAGGAAAGGCAACTTTTGAGAGGTTAAAAATCACTTTAATCAAGCACAAGTACCATTCTTTTAATCAAGCACATATATCATTCACCTACTTCAGGGGAGCCAGCACCCTGAACTTCAAAGAAAATACAGAGAAATCAAAGATTAACTGACAGGGCTCCCTCTGCTTGACCATAATTCAATAGACATGCCCAACTATCTGACCATAGTTACTAGAGAGGGAAGCACAGACATCTGGGTTTTCAAAGCCAGGGGGCCTCCTTGGTGGCTTCCCAGAATTCTCTTCTGGCCAAACAAACACTTCCAATCAGTAAGCCCCAAAGTAAAACTTCACCCTCAGAGTATTTATACCTTTTGTAGAGTCAGAGGACATCCCAACCCTTGAGAACCAGTGATTCATTAACAAAAAGTATGGGCCTTCCTACAAATCTTCCCTAATCCAACTCACTTTAATGGGCATGCCCATTAAAGGGTGGGGGGAAGATCTTTAATCACATTAACAATAAAAATACATATACTGTTTCTAGTTAAAGAAACTCTTGTTTCTGTGCATTATTCCTAGTAAAGACTCTTGGTTAATAAAGGCAAGATTCAATCAAAGGCATTTGATTATACTAAAACAAAAACAGCAAAATATCCCCCTTTACTTGACATCACAAAAGGCAGTCTCACTTCCAATCTCCAGGAATCAGCCTTGAGGAGCAGTATCAAATGAAATCCTAAGAAATCAGGGACCCTTCCTGGATAAGACTAGAGTGCAGACCAGGAGAGTAGTGACCATGCCTCTCCCAGTTCATACTATTTTGGAAGCACTCCAAACTCTCAAGTCCCCAGAACTAGTTCTGAAAACAGCAGTGCAAAAAAACCTGAAGCTTGAAACAGTGACCCTCTAAATTCCCTCCCTCATAATGGGAACAGAGCCCAGAATTAACATAAAGTTCCAAATCAAGAAATAAAGTGGAGAAACAAGCAAATAACAACAAAAAAAGAACCTAACCATAAAAAGGAATATCAAGACAAGACAGAATATCAAGTCAAGACAGGGACAAACTCAGAAGAAGACAATGAGGTCAAAACAGCTATAAGCAAAGCCTCAAAGAAAAATGGGAATTGAACACAAGCCCAAAAGGAATTCCTGGGAGAGCTAAAAAGAAGACTTTTCGAACTCAAATAAGAGTGGCAGAAGAAAAAGTGGGCAAGGAAATGAAACCAAAGGAAGAAAATTATGAAAGGACAATAGTTTGGTAAAAGAGGCACAAAAAATACTGAAGGAAATAGCACCTTAAAAAGCAGGATTATCCAAATGGAAAAAGAGGTACAAAGGCTCACTAAAGAAAATATTTTCTTAAACATTAGAGTTGGGCAACTGGAAACTAATGACTCCATGAGACATCAAGAAATAAAAAAACAAAGTCAAAAAACTGAATAAAAGAAGAAAATGTGAGATATTTCATAGGAAAAACAAACTACTTGGAAAACAGGTGCAGGATAGATAATTTAAGAATTATGGATTACCCAAATGCCTTGACCAAAGAAAGAGCCTAGATATCATATTTCAAGAAACTGTCAAGGAAAACTACCCAGATATCCTCTAAACAGAGTAAAATAGAAATTGAAAGAATCCACCAATTATCACCTAAAAGATAACCCAAAATGAAAACTTCTAGAATTATTATAATCAAATGCAAAAATTCCCAGGTCAAAAAGAAATCCTTCAAGCAACCAGAAAGAAACCATTCAAATATCATGGAGCCACAGTCAGAATCACAAGATTTAGCAGTAGAGAGCTTGGAATTGGATTTTCTAGAAGGCAAAAGAGCTGGGATTACAACCAAGCATAATCTAGCCAAAAAAAAAAAAAAAAAAAACTGAGTCTAATCCTCAGAGAGAAAAAATGATGTAACAAAGACCAAGAGATAGGAGGTAACTCAACCAAAGTCATACAGGCAAAAGGTAGCTGATCCAGGATCTGAACCCAGCTTTATGTCTCTAAACTCAGTGCTCTTTACACTAAAGCATGATGCTTGTGTCATACATATTCTTCAAGAATTAAAATATTAATTCTTTAAGGCCAACTACTCTTTCATGATCATGAAGACCAAGATGAAGTTCTTGGTCCAATTCAGTTTCACCACCATCCACTTTGTGCAAAGTCCTGTGATAAGGATCAGCAGTACAAAGGGGGAAAAAACCAATCCCTGTCCACAAGGAGATTACATTTTATGGGAGAATTCAACATATATGAAGGTATATAAATCTTCTCCTGATTACTATGTGGCTTTAAGGACAAGTAATCTATGGAAGATTTCTTTACTTTGATATGTGTTGCATGGAATGTAATAAATTCCTTGTGGTCAAGGACTGGTTTTTGTTTTTATTTTTGTACCTTCCTATTCTACTTAAGAAAATAAGATTAGTTTGAATATCCCCAAGTTATAAACTCTCAGGATAGTTATGAGGAACAAGTTTTAAATAAATTGCATGACATTTATCCAAAAAGAGACAGTCTTAGCTTCTGGTCCAGCTGATATGAAACATTAAAGAATGCCTTTTTTCCCGAGATGGCCCCTCCTGGTTACCCATAGGGATATGGGAGGGGGAAAAAAATCATATTGTCCTTGGGTATGGAACAAAGATTTTCTGTCTATAGTCCAATTCAAGTGGTATCTTTTCACATGCACAAGCTGATTGGAATATACACGCACACACAGAATGCTCACAAAAATAATTTCTCTCCAAAGCAACATACTCTGCCCTATGTTAACTCAATCTGTTTAGCTTAATAGAACAGGCTACATTTGAATCATTAAACTGTGTCAGTCTAGAAGTGAGAACATTCATGATTCTCTGACCCTGCCTTTCATATAAGAAAAGTGAGCTTCTCCTTGAGTATACATTTTCATCTCAGCAGTGCCTTCAGTAACCAAGAACAGGAGACAAGATTAGGCACCCTGAGGCAACACTAAAGAGTTTTGTTAAAGCAATAATTGTGTTTTACAATACATCAGGAAGAATGGGCTGTTGGCCACAAGTTGGGTGACGTCCACAGGAGCATTGAAGCAGTTATTTTGATAGCATTTCCATCTATTTGAATTTGACCTTTCCATTTTTTTTCTTCTTGCAAAGTGTCATGTGAAATACTCATTATTTTTTTCCATCACAACATGTTCTCCATCACGATCCCCATATTGCCAGACTCACGCATTCACAGTTGTGCTAGTGCCCTAGTAATGAGCCCTCCCTCAGCAGAAGAGGATGCAACTTCAGTTTGCTGTCCCTGGTACTTCTCCTGATGCAGGTGATGCTTGTCTTCTTAGCTCATCACTGCTACCAGAGTCTCTCATTCTTTGGAACATGTTCTCTTCTATTGGGGGAATTGTTGACTTAGCCCAAGAGTGTGCTGAAGATATTAGAATCCTCTACAGAATGAATTTGGGACAAAGACATCAGAGGGCATGTTCTTGTCATAGTACTTTGCTGATGGGCAGGAAGTCAAGGATCCTGTTTAAACTCAATATTCAAATCTTCCCTTAAATTTCATGTCTACCTTGCAAGTAGCTCTATTCTGGGATTTCTTTCTGTCAGGGCTTCACCCACACAAGACTACTATTGAAAATCCCTGAACTAGCTCTTTTATTTGGGTAATATGCTATTTTTAGAATCTTGAAGTTGGAGAAAATCTCACTGGTCAAATACTCCAACACCAACTTGAGCAAGAATCTCCTTGAAAACATTAAACAAGTGGTCCTCTAAACCAGTCTGTCTGCCTGAAGATCACTACCAATGGGAAACTCACAACCTCATGAGTCAATGCTTTTGTATAGCTCTAATTCTTATACCAAGGCAAAAATAAATAAAAATAAATTGTAAAAGGAACATGATTATGATTTGCAATTTAATCTACTCATTAAACAGAGAGATAGGAAGACAATCTTATGTGCAGTAGAAATCACTGATAAGCAATAGTCATTCTAAAAACAACAAAGTCACTGACTGCCAAGCAAGAAAGAACTCTCCCTGTGACACCTTGATCCTCTGTCAGGTTGGCTGCAGTTTCTTATGAATTATCATTCTGGTCTATAGGGCAGAGTAGATAAATGTCTATCCTGTGTTATTTGCAGACGCAGCATGGTATCATAGCATAAGTGATGTATTTGGGGGCAGGGCACATATACATATATAATATACACATACAAATAATATATGCATATATACTCATATAATATGCATATACATACATTTATACATATGTATATACACACATAACATATATATGCATAATCTATATAGCTCTACACATATATACACACTATATATTACATATGTGTATATGTGTGTGTGCATGCATGTGTGTATATAATACCCAAGGAGCCTGAATTCCTTACCTTTGATCATCCTTGACCTAATAATGGACACTCTTATAATTCATTGAAATTTCCCACAAGTTTTACATACACTATCTCATTTGAGACTCCAAAGAACCATACAAGGCAATCACTAGAGCTAATAATAAGTTCATTTTACAAATGAGTAAATTGATCCTCAGTGAGGTTAAATGATGTCCATCCATGATCATGCTGCTACTAAGTGTCAGAAATAGAATTTGAACCCAAGACTTTCTGATTCCAAATGCAATACTCATCAACTACACCATGAACTAAATGAAAAAGCAGTACTATTTTTGTTCCAATTGAATTGAAGTTGAGAGGCCTGGCTTCTAGTCTGAGCTCCACTACCAGAAAAATGTGACCAGGCAAATCCCATCACTCCTGGTTCCATCTATAAAATGAAGAGATTGGTCTAGAATGTCTTGGGCCCTTTTCATCTCTAATATTCTATGTTCCATAAATCCTTCCTACCTCTGATATTCTATGTTCTAAAGTGCCTTCTAATTCTGATATTCTATGTCATTACCAGAAAGAAAAAAAAAAGGCCAAGGACCCCACTGCATCCAGAGCCATTGCTAGTCATCTTCACCCATGCCTTGCCACTGGCCTCCAATGACTCTGGAGGACAGAATGAGTCTGATGACTTTGCACAGCTCCGCTTCACTGTAGCACCAATGTGATATTCAAAGTGCCTATGACAGCTATGAATATGCCAGCACAGTTCTGAATCACAAAATATAACAAACTTTCCACATGGAAGATAGAACCAAAACACTTATTCAAACACCAGAAAGCTCAATCCCAACACCAGAAAACCAAATCAATTATAGCAACAAAGAAATCTATACACAAAAGCAATGAAAGGAACACTACCATCCCCAAGCCTTCCCTCTGTTAGGCTTCCCACAAACCAACTCCCTTAAACAAAATCACAAACAAGCTCTCTCATTCATGCTAATTGCTGCCTGCTCTCTCTTTCCCAGATCTGACTGCTCTAAATCACTTCCTGCTCTAACCCTTCCTGCTCCATCTGTTCATCAAACTCCTTCCACCATGGCTCCATGTGACTCAGACCCAGGCAGGTCACATGGGCCTATTAATGGATGGGAAAGATCTTCCCACTTAAATTACCATTGCACTCACTTAAATCCAATTCACTAGCAAGTCAAGACATATCCTCCTGATGTCAATGGTCCTCTTCTAGAAGAAAGGGGGACAACAATGTCATTACCATAATCAAGAAGCCAAGACAATTGTTTTATTTCTGATCACCACTACCCCCAATCTGCCCTCCCTTCTATCAGTCTCCTACCACCTTCTATTATTCCCATCCCTTTTTACTTCCCTATAGAGTTAGATGGATTTCTGTATTCAATTGAATATGCATTTTATTCTCTCTTTGAACCAGTTCTGATGAGAGTAAGATGCAGGTTTTGCTCACCACCACCACCACCACCATGACCCAACTTCCCCTCCATTATAATAGTTCTTTCATGCCTCTTTTATGTAAGAATTTACCCCATTCTATCTCTCTCCTCCCTCTTCTCATAGTGAAATCTTCCTTACTCCTTTATTTTGGTTTTTGGAGCATGATCCCATCAATGTCACGTCATAGCCATACCTACTATCTATGTATACTCCTTCTAGTTGGCCTTATAGGAATAAAGTTCTTAAGAATGACAAATATTATTTTGCCATATAGGAATTTAACAATTCAATCCTGTTGAATCTCATGTTTTCTCTTTCTTGTTTCTTTTTTACCTTTTTATGTTTCCCTTGAGTCTTATATTTAAAGATCAATTTTTTTTGCTTAGCTCTAGTCTTTTAATTAGGAATGCTTAAAGTCCTCTATTTTATTATACATCCATTTTTGCCCAAATGATTATACTCAATTTTTCTGGGTAGGTGATTCTTGCTTGTTATCAGAACTCCTTTGTCTTCCAGAATATCCTATTCCAAGCCCTCCAGTTCTTTAAGGTGGAAGTTGCTAAATGCTGTGTAATTCTAACTGCAGCTCCACAATATTTGAATTGTTTCTTTCTGGCTTTTTACATTATTTTCTCCTGGACTTGGGTGCTCTGGAATTTGGTTATGATGCTCCTGGGAGTTTTCATCTTGGGATCTCTTTCAGGTGATGATTGGTGAATTCTTTCAATTTCTATTTGCCCTCAGGTTCCAGGATAACAGGGTAGTTTTTCTTGATAATTTCTTGAACGGTGTTGTCCAGTGATTTTTTTTTTGTTTTTTTTTTTTTTTAATCATGGCTTTCAGGTTGTCCAATAATACTTAAATTATCTCTCCTAAATCTATGTTCCAGGTCAGTTGTTTTTATAATGATGAATTTCACATTTTCTTCTATATTTGTATTCTTTGGGTTTTATTTTATTGTATCTTCATATCTCATGAAGTTATTAGCTTCCATTTGCCTGATTCTAATTTTTAAGGAATTATTTTCTTCAGTGAGCTTTTGTGCTTCCTTTTCCATTTGGCCAATTCTATTTTTAAGGAGTCATTTTCTTTGTGAGTTTTTGTATACCTTTTCCCATTTTTTGTGCTTCTTTTACCAAGCTATTGACTCTTTTTTCATGATTCTCTTGCATTAATCTCATTCCTTTTCCCAATTTTTATTCTACTGCTCTAATTTCATTTTTAAAATCCTTTTCAAGATGACAGAGAATAAAGATGCACACACTCTAGTTCTCCCCCCATAGCCCAGAAAATACCTGTAGAAATGGCCCTAAACAAATTCTAGAGCAGCAGAAGCCACAAAAAGATAGAGCAAAAGAGATTTCCAGCCCAAGACAGCCTGGAAGGCTGACAGGAAAGTTCTATGGCACTGGGCTCAGAGTGGAGTGCAACTCAGCCTTGACTGCAGGCCTCAGGGTACGGAGTCCTTGGCAACAGCTTCAGTTCCTAGATTACTCAACCCACAAATGCCAAAGGCAGCTTTAAAGGTCACTGAGAAAGCACTTTCACCTGGATGAGAAGGGAATGGGATCTGGCCCTGGTGGCCCTAGGGAGGCAGCAATCACTATGACATAGAATCCATTTTAGGAGCCCTCTGCCTAAAGACCTTGGGGGAATTGAGTGGTTGACCTGGATCTCAGTCTTGAGTGGTGGTCTTGGGGTGAGGAGGAGAGCTGGCTGGTGGAGCTGGTGAAGGTTCTGGAGAGGGAATTCTACTCGCAGACCCTGGGCAGAAAAGCCTGTGGTTGTTCCCAGACCAGAGCTCAGGTCAGGAGAGGAGTAAACTACTCTCGCTTGAGTATGCCACCTTGGAGGAACTGAGAACTTACAGATACCCAGAGTATACCCTCTTCTTGACAAAGGTCTCAAAAGTCAAGTAACTGGTTGGGAAAATGCCCAAAAAGGGAAAAAAATAAGACTATAGAAGGTTACTTTCTTGGTGAACAGATTTTTTCTTCCATCCTTATGAATGAGGAAGAACAATGCATTCAATCAGAGGAAGACATAAAAGTCAAGGCTTCTACATCTAAAACCTCCAAAATAAATATGCAGTGGTTTCAGGCCATGGAAGAGCTCAAAAAGGATTTTGAAAATCAAGTAAGAGAGGTGGAGGAAAAATTGGAAACAGAAATGAGAGCGATGCAAGAAAACCATGAAAAGGAAGTCAACGGCTTGCTAAAGGAGAAGCAAAAAATGCTGAAGAAAATAACACCTTTAAAAGTCGACTAACCCAAATGGTAAAAGAGGTCCAAACAGCCAATGAGGAGAAGAATGCTTTTAAAAAGCAGAATTAGCCAAATGGAAAAGGAGGTTCAAAAGCTCACTGAAGAAAATAGTTTTTAAAAATTAGAATGGAGCAGATGGAAGCTAATGACTTTATAAGAAACCAAGAAATTACAAAACAAAGCAATAGAATGAAAAAAATTGAAGACAATGTAAAATATCTCATTGGAAAAACAACTGGGGGGCGGAGCCAAGATGGCGAAGTAGAAAGACGCACATACACATAGCTCCGAACCCACAAACCACAGAACGGCAGAGGGGACTAACCCAGGGCGAATTCTGCACCCAGAGACCACGGAATATTGGAGCGAGGGAGATTTCTGTTCCAGAGAGACCTGCAAACCTCTCGGGGGGGATCCTTCGCGCCGTGGACTGGGCGCCGGGGCGAGAAGCAGAGAGCAACCCTACCGCGGCAGCGACAACGTGGGAAGAAGATCCTAGAGGGCTGCGAGACGGGATCTCCAGCGGCCACGCGGGTCCCCCCACCCACAGAGGGACCTGCAAACCTCTCGCAAAAGGTCCCTCGCGCTGCAGAAGCAGCGCCCAGCCCGGACCTGCGGCGGGGGCCGCGGCTCTGAGAGGCACAGTCCTAAGAGGGCTCCAGAGGCAGGATCTTCCGCAGCGGCACGGGCCCCCCCCACCAACAGGTGACTGACGGGGGTAGGTGAGAGAGTCTCTTTGGCGGGTTGAGAGAGGAGTGAGGTGCCCCCATGGCTCGGGCCCCCCCCGGGAGGTGGGGACTGAGAGGCGGCTGCGGACGGATCCCCAAGCGGTCGGGAGCCTGGATCCATTGTGGAAGGTCTGTGCATAAACAGCCTGAGGGAATTGAGCCAGAGAGGCGGCCCTGCCCCTGACCACCTGAACTTAATTTAACACTGAATAACAGCCCTGCCCCCGCCAAAAGCCCTAAGGCGGGAAACAGCATTTGAATCTCAGTCCTCCCAAACGCTGGCTGGGAGGAGTAGGAAGCGAGGTGGGTGTGAGGAGAACATTCAGAGTTCAGGCCACTAGGTGGAGAATATGCCAAGAAAAGGGAAAAGAAATAAAACTATTGAAGGGTACTTTATCGCAGAGAAAAAAACACTTCCTCCCCACCTTTCTGATGGGGAGGAACAATGCTTGCCATCAGGCAAAGACACAGAAATCGAGGATTCTGTGTCCCAGCCCACCCAATGGGCTCAGGCGATGGAAGAGCTCAAGAGGAATTTTGAAAATCAAGTTAGAGAGGTGGAGGAAAGACTGGAAAGGGAAATGAGAGGGATGAGGGAGAAGCATGAAAAACAGATCAGCTCCCTGCTAAAGGAGAACCAAAAAAATCTTGAAGAAATTGGCACCCTGAGAACTAGCCTAACTCAGCTGGCAAGGGAGGTGCAAGGGGCCAATGAGAAGAAGAATGCTTTCAAAAGCAGAATTAACCAAATGGAAAAGGAGATTCAAAAGCTTACTGAAGAAAATAGATCTCTCAAATCTGGAATGGTACAGATGGAAGCTTTGGACTTTTCGAGAAAGACAGATATCTCAGAACATACCGCGCAGATTCGAAAAATGGAAGATAAGGTGAAATATCTTATTGGAAAAACAACTGACCTGGAAAATAGAATCAGGAGAGACAATGTAAAAATTCTGGGACTACCTGAAAACCATGATCAAAAGAAGAGCCTAGACATCATCTTCCATGAAATTATCAAGGAAAACTGCCCTGAGATTCTAGAACCAGAAGGCAAAATAAATATTCAAGGAATCCGCAGAACACCGCATGAAAGAGATCCAAAAAGAGAAACTCCTAGGAGCATTGTGGCCAAATTCCAGAATTCCCAGGTGAAAGAGAAAATATTGCAAGCAGCTAGAAAGAAACAATTCAAGTATTGTGGAAATACAATCAGGATAGTACAAGATCTGGCACCTTCTACATTGAGGGACAGAAGGGAATGGAATAGGATATTCCAGAAGTCAAAGGAAATAGGACTAAAACCAAGAATCACCTACCCAGCAAAACTGAGTATAATACTTCAGGAAAAAAAATGGTCTTTCAATGAAATAGAAGACTTTCAAATTTTCCTGATGAAAAGACCAGAACTGGAAAGAAAATTTGACTTTCTAACACAAGAATGAAGAGAACCATGAAAAGGCGAACAGCAAAGAGAAATCATAAGGGACTTACTAAAGTTCAACTGTTTACATTCCTACATGGAAAGACAATATTTATAACTGTTGAAACATTTCAGTATCTGGGCACTGGGTGGGAGTACACACACACACACACACACACACACATGCACACACGCACACATACATAGAGACAGAGTGCACAGAGTGAATTGAAGAGGATGGGATCACATACTAAAAAAAAAAAAAATTAAATCAAGCAGTGAGAGTGAAATATTGGGAGGAGAAAGGGAGAAGTTATATGGGGCAAATTATCTCTTATAAAAGAGGCAAGCAAAAGACTTATTAGTGGTGGGATAAAGAGGGGAGACAAGAGAAAAACATGAGGTCTACTCTCATCACAATCCACTAAAGGAAAGAATATAATGCACACTCATTTTGATAGGAAAACCTATCTCATAATACAGGAGAGTGGGGGACAGGGGCACAAGTAGGATGGGGGGGAGGATAGAGGGGAGGGCATGGGGAGGAGAATGCAATACGAGGTCGACACTCATGGGGAGGGAAAGGACCATAAGAAAACAGAAGTAATGGGGGACAGGACAGGATGGAGGGAAATATAGTTAGTCCTATACAACACAACTAGTATGGAAATCATTTGCAAAACTAAACAGATATGGCCTATATTGAACTGCCTGTCTTCCAAGGGGAAGGGGTAGAGAGGGAGGGAGCCAAAGAAGTTGGAACTCAAAGTGTTAGGACCAAATGTAATGTTATTACCACCGGGTAACAAGAAATACAGGTTAAGGGGTCAAGAAAGCTATCCGGCCCTACAGGACAAAAGAGAAGACAGAGACAAGGGCAGGGAGGGAGGATAGAGGAGAGAGAAGATAGGTCACAGGGGCAATTAGAAAGCTTGGAGCTGGGGGGGGGGGGGAGGGGAAAAAAGGGGAGAAAATTTGTAACCCAAAAATGTGTGAAAATAAATGTTAAAAAAAAAAAAAATAAAAATAATCAAAATTAAAAAAAAAAAAAAAAAGAAAAACAACTGACCTGGAAAATAGATCCAGGAGAGACAATTTAAAAATTACTGGTCTACCTGAAAGCCATGATAAAAAAAAAAAAAAGAGCCTAGACGTCTTTCGTGAAATGATCAATGAAACTGCCCTGATATTCTAGAATCAGAAGGTAAAATAAATATTGAAAGAATCTACCAATCACCTCCTGAAAAAGATTTAAAAAGAAAAACTCCTAGGAATATTGTAGCCAAATTCCAGAGTTCCCAGGTTAAGGAGAAAATATTGCGAGCAGGCAGAAAGAAATAATTCAAGTATTGTGGAAATACAATCACGATAAGACAAGATCTAACAGCTTCTACATTAAGGTATAGAAGGACTTGGAATATGATATTCCAGAAGTCAGAGGAACTAAGATTAAAACCAAGAATCACCTACCCAGAAAAACTGAGTATAATACTTCAGGCATTGTTGATGAAAAGACCAGAGTTGAATAGAAAATTTGACTTTCAAACACAAGAACCAAGAGAAGCATGAAAAGGAACCTGGCTGATGCCACCACTAAGTCTCAAGAAGAAGAAAATTATCCCTCCAGCTAAATCTCCTACTGACTCTCTCTTAGCTTTGGATATCTGTCTTCTTCCATTCCCCTCTGCCAAGAGGAGGAGTTACTGTGACTAAAGAAGAGCATATAGAGAGTATAGTTTTGCCCTTTCCTCTGGAAACCACAGTAAAAGGACTGGAGACAACACTGTATAGTGGAAAGGGTCCTGAATTTACTATCAAAGAGCCTGGGTTTTCACCCTGCCTATGCTATTTCCTAAGGCAGTAGTAGATAAAGCATTTGATTTGAAGTCAAGAAGACCTCTTGCTTCAGACATTTAGCTGTGTGACCTTGGGCAAATCACTTAATTTGTCTGCCTCAATTTCCTCATCTATAAAATGGAAACAATGGCATCCCACCTTACAGGGATGTTCTAAAGTTCAAATGCAATAATAAATGTAAAGCACTTTGCATACCTTAAAAGTGTCACATAAATGCTATCATCATCGTCATTATGTGGTTAGGTGGAATAATGAACAAACTATTGGAACTGAATTCAAAAATACCTATCAAATCCTGCCTCAGATACTTCAAAACTATGAGACCCTGGGCAAGTCACTTATTTCTCTCAGTTTCAGGTCCCTCATCCATCAAATGGGGACAACAATGGTACCTACCTCCCAGGATTAATTCGAGGATAAAGTTATCAAGATATTCTTTGCAAATCTTAAAGTGCTGTATAAATGAATAAAGGTATCACTCGAGTTACTAAAGAACATTCTTTTAAGCTCTTTCAGGAGTTATTTTTGGGCCCAAAACCAAATTACATTTTAATTTGAGGCTTCATATGTAGCCATTTTGACACCATTGTCCTCTTCTAAGTTTGTGCCTTATTCCTCCCTATCACCATGGTAACTTTCTATATTCAATTTTTTTTGTTTGTTTTTTGTCCATTTTTTCCCACCCACTTTATGATTTGGTATGCCACATTTATGTGAGAGTTGGAGGAGTTTAGGGGGGTTCCCTGTCAGCCTCCCTTGGGTGTGGGGCCTTGTTGCTGGATTCCTTTGGAGGTGGTCTCTGCCAGATGACTATGGGCTCTCACTGATGGTCCAATTGACAATTGATCCGTGGGACAGAAAGAGAATAACTATTGCCAGTAACCTTCATGAAAAATATATCAGTCTTTCTCTTTCTCTGAGGATACATGTTTATAAATGCTGAGATACCCCAGCCTTCTGGGCCAGCTATTCTTAACTGGCCCTCTGCCTACAGAGTTGACAATGTTAACAAGAAGGGACCAAGGAAGATCTCTCTGTAGCAAAGTAGTATAGCTTTGGAGAGTCTAGATGGTGAACTGGCTTCTTTTATTTTCTCTTAGGTCATGTGTGCCCCTGGAGAATGCCTTGTACAGTAAGCTATATTATGGCCTTCCAGAAGTATTAGGGTACAGCACACATTTCTGAGCTTGGGCAATAATGATCTGATGCTGTGAGACCAGTGAAGTGTCTCTTTGACAACAACTTCTGAGACCTTTCCTTGCTATCATTCTATCTAAGAATACCTGTGCCAAATGCCATGAGAAGCTCTGAGGCAGATGTTCCAGGATTCTAACTTTAAGTTGTCTATTCCCTATTCTAAGGTCTGAAGGTTCCTTCCAATTCCCACATTCTGTATGTCAGGATCCTTATTGTTACTCTCTCTAAATGACATCTAAAGTCCTTTCCAGTTCTAACATACTGTGATTGTACTTCTCAGAGACTGAGAGGGGAGTTCGCCAGTCAATTTGATAATACCCTTGAGGAGCAAGCACATTAGAGTCATAGAAATAACATTTCAATGGCATATACTTTAGATTTTCTTGCAGCTTCTAAGAAAATGTTTTCAGACATGTTACCTATGTGTAATTGGGTAATGGTAACAGGGATATGCAAAAATAAAAGTTTTCTATTTTTAAAGAGACCCTCTTTTTCTCCTTTATTCTCTTTTCAGGAAAACCTTAGCTTTCTAGACTTAAGCTCTAACAAGTTACATTATTCATATTCGAAACAAAATGATAAGCAATCAAATGAAATTGAAGTTATCTGTGGCAGGGAGATTCTAATAATACAGACTTTTGTGACAATCAATCAACAGCCAATAGATAAAATAATGTGCCTGCTCTGTGCTTACATCTATGAGATGCAAAATAATAATAATATATATGTATATATATGTATATAATACATAATCCTTTCCCTCAAGAAGCTCACATTCTATACAGATTGAAGACACTTTTTATTTTCTTTATTTTTCCTGGGTTTTCTGTCTATGTTTTCTTTCACAGCATGACTTACATGGAAATGTGCTTTGCATGACTACACATGTACAACCTATGTCAAATTGTTTGCCTTCTCTATGGGGGTAGAAGGAGGGAGAGAATTTACAACACAAAATCTGAAAAAAAAGAATGTTGATATTGATTTTTACATGTAAATTGGAAAAAAAATAAATGCTAATTTTTTAAAAGAAGCTCATGTTTTAGTTGGAACTTATGATTATTCACATGATAAAATAACTAAGAATGCAAGGGATTCTAGACAATAAATAATAAAACAACAATTAGTATTTATATACTGCCTTAAGGTTTTCTAAGCACTTTAAAAATGTGATTTGATTTTATCCTCACAACAATCCTGAAAAGTAGGTGTTATTATTATTCACATTTTATAGATGAGGAAACTGAAGTAGACAGAGGCTAAATGACTTGCCTAGGGTCACACATCTAGGAATTGTCTGAGGCAGGATTTGAACTCAGATCTGCCTACCTTTAGTTCTAGCACTCTGACCACTGCATAAATCTAACTGCCTCTAGAATTTAGAAAAGATTCCATTCAATTAACACATTAAATATGTGCTATATGCCCAGCACTGTGCTGGGTGCTGGGAATATAAATAAGAAAAGGAAAGATCCTGCCCTGAAGAACCTTATAGGGGAAGACAACAAAATAAAGGAAACTAAAAAGGGGAAAGACCCTAGCATGGGAGTATCTTGATTCATGGAGTGGAAACTGAGTAGAAGCTACAGATGGAAAGGGGGGACTTAGTTGGAAAGTCCATCTCCTGCTCCCTATAAAAGAAGTCCTTGGGAAGAATTTAGTGCTCTATTCTCTAATCTTTCAATCAGAAGGGAGGGGAGCTGAGGAAGGTAGGAAGGGATTGAGTACCCAAAGATGAGTTAGCACCCTGGTGATGAGATATGAAGTGGTCAGCTTATCTTGGGAGGGGCATTTTGTTTTCTGGAGTTGGAACCAAGCAGAGCCCCAGAGACAAAGTGGAGGGAGCTGGATAGTCCAAATGCTTCCCTCTATAAAGGAAAGCTTTAGGAGACAAAAAACATGCTGATGTATAAGTGCTCAAAGGTTAGGGACACACAATCCTGAAAAAAACTGCAAAATTACCAAGTCCTTTGAAAGACTGATCCCAATTAGTTAAAATAAAAGAAATGCATTTAAAAAGAGCTCTGAGATTTCATTCAACACCCATCAAGTTGGTCAAGATAATATATAATAGAAATGGTCAGTGTTGCATGGGACCATGGGAAGACAGGCACGCTGCTATGATGGTGGGGCTTGAAATGATGCTAACACTCTAGAAAGTAATTTGCAATTACCCAAAAAAAGTCACTAATTGAGGGGCAGAGCCAAGATGGTGGAGTAGAAACACACAAATACGCTAGCTCCGAACCCACAGCCCATGAAATACCTGTAGAAAAGAGCTGCCAATAAATTCAGGAGCAGGAGAAGCCACAGAACAGCAGAGTGGACGTGATTTCTGTTCCAGAGAGCTTGAAAACCTCTTGCAAAAGGTTCTTCATGGTGCGGACGCGGAGCAGAGCCCAGCCCTGTGTTGGCCACCCAGCACCGAGAGGAGCAGATCCGAGCAGGCTTCAGGGACAGAATCTCCAGCAGCCGCAGGGGTCTCTTCACCCACAGGTGACAAGGGTCGGTGAGAGGGTCTCTTCAGCGGGTCGAGAGGGGAGTGGGGAGCCCCCATGACTCAGGCCCCCTCGGGAGGCACCAGTTGAGGTGGGAGCAGACCAGGGCTCCCCAAGCAGGCAGGAGCCTGGATCCATTGTTGAAGGTCTCTGTATAAACCCCCTGAGGGAACTGAGCCCGTGAGGCAGCCCTGCCCCAACCTGAGCAGCTGAACTTGATCTCACACTGAATGGCAGCCCCACCCCCACCCAAAGGCCTGAGGCTGGGAAGCAGCATTTGAGTCTCAGACCCCAAGGGCTGGCTGGGAGGATCCGGAGGCGAGGTGGGTGTGAGGAAAATATTCAGAGGTCAAGTCACTGGCTGGGAAAATGCCCAGAAAAGGGGAAAAAAACACAAGACTATAGAGGGTTACTTTCTTGGTGAACAGACGTTTCCTCCCCTCCTTTCTGATGAGGAAGAGCAGTGCTCACCATCAGGGAAAGACACGGAAGTCAGGGCTTCTGCATCCCAGCCCACTCAATGGGATCAGACCATGGAAAAGCTCAAAAAGAGCTCAGAAAATTTTGAAACTTATGTGAGAGAGGTGGAGGAAAAACTGGGAAGAGCAATGAAAGACATGCAAGCAAAGTATGAACAGCAGATCAGCACCCTGATAAAGGAGACCCAAAAAAATGCTGAAGAAAATAACATCCTGAAAAATAGGCTAACTCAATTGGCAAAGGAGGTTCAAGAAGCCAATGAGGAGAAGAATGCTTTCAAAAGCAGAATTAGCCAAATGGAAAAGGAGATTCAAAAGCTCACTGAAGAAAATAGTTCTTTCAAAATTAGAATGGAACAGATGGAGGCTAATGACTTTATGAGAAACCGAGAAATCACAAAGCAAAACCAAAAGAATGAAAAAATGGAAGATAATGTGAAATATCTCATGGGAAAAACAAGTGACCTGGAGAATAGATCCAGGAGAGACAATTTAAAAATTATGGGACTACCTGAAAGCCATGATCAAAAAAAGAGCCTAGACATCATCTTTCATGAAATTATCAAGCAAAACTGCCTTGAGATTCTAGAACCAGAGGGCAAAATAAATATTGAAAGAATCCACTGATCACCACCTGAAAGAGATCCAAAAAGAGAAACTCCTAGGAACATTGTGGCCAAATTCCAGAGTTCCCAGGTCAAGGAGAAAATATTGCAGGCAGCTAGAAAGAAACAATTCAAGTATTGTGGAAATACAATCAGGATAACACAAGATCTAGCAGCTTCTACATTAAGGGATCGAAGGGCATGGAATAGGATATTCCAGAAGTCAAATGAACTAGGACAAAAACCAAGAATCACCTACCCAGCAAAACTGAGTATAATACTTCAGGGGGAAAATTAGTCTTTCAATGAAATAGAGGACTTTCAAGCATTCTTGATGAAAAGACCAGAGCTAAAAAGAAAATTTGACTTTCAAACACAAGAATGAAGAGAAGCATGAAAAGGTAAACAGCAAAGAGAAGTCATAAGGGACTTATAAAAGTTGAACTGTTTACATTCCTACATGGAAAGACAATATTAGTAACTCTTGAAACTATTCAGTATCTGGGTACTGGGTGGGATTACATACACACACATGCACACGCACACACACATAGAGATGAGTGCGCAGAGTGAATTGAATAGGATGGGATCATATCTTAAAAAAAATGAAATCAAGCAGTGAGAGAGTAATATATGGGAGGAGAAAGGGAGAAATGGAATGGAGCAAATTATCTCTCATAAAAGAGGCAAGCAAAAGACTTTTTTAGTTTGGGGAAAAAGAGGGGAGGTGAGAGAAAAACATGAAGTTTACTCTCATCACATTCCACTAAAAGAAGGAATGCACACTCATTTTGGTATGAAAACCTATCTTACAATACAGGAAAGTGGGGGATAAGGGGATAAGCAGGGTGGGGGGGATGATGGAAGGGAGAGCATGCGGAGGAGGGAGCAATTTGAAGTCAACACTCTTGGGGAGGGACAGGATCAAAAGAGAGAATAGAAGTAATTGGGGGTAGGATAGGATGGAGGGAAATATAGTTAATCTTATACAACACAACTATTATGGAAGTCATTTGCAAAACTACACAGATTTGGCCTATATTGAATTGCTTGCCTTCCAAAGGGAGGGGGTGGGGAGGGAGGGAGGAAAAGAAGTTGGAACTCAAAGTTTTAGGAATAACTGTCGAGTACTGTTCTTGCCACTAGGAAATAAGAAATACAGGTAAAGGGGTATAGAAAGTTATTTAGCTCAATAGGACAGAGGAGAGGATGGAGACAAGGGCAGAGAGGAATGATGGAGGAGAGAGCAGATTGGTGATGGGGGCAATTGGAATGCTCAGTGTTTTTGGGTGGGGGGAGGGGACAAGGGGGGAGAAAATTTGGAGCCCAAAATTCTGTGAAAATGAATGTTAAAAGTTAAATAAATAAATAAACAAACAAACAAATAAATAAATAAACAAACAAATAAATAAAAAAAGAAAAGTCACTAATTATATTGCTCCTATCTTTTGATTTAGAGATCCCAGTGTTAGGTATATACTCTAAGAGAATTGATGGCAGAAAAAGGTTCAACATATGCCAAAATATTTATAAGAAAACTTTCTTTGGTAGCAAAAAAAATGGAGACAAAGCCAGTGTCCTTTCATTAGAGGAATGAAAGAACAAACTGTGATATATGAATGCAATGGAATATTATTGTGAAATAATGAAGAATATTAGGAATTCATAGAAACATAGGGAAGTTTGTATAAATTAATGCAAAATGAAATAATCAGAAGCAAGAAAGCAATGACTATAATAATAAAACAAGAATGTTTTATATGGTGCCCCAAAGGCTAACTTTAACAATAGGAGAAATTGAGGAAATAAGCATAGGCAGAGACTAGAGGAAACAAAATTGCAACTTTTCTTAAATGATATGATGGTTTACTTAGAGGACCCTTGAGAGCTAATTTAAAAATTAATTGAAATAATAAATTCAACAAATTGGCAGGATGTTAAAAAAATTCATATATATCATAAACATTTCTATATATCCCCAGGAAAGCCCAGTAGAAAGAAAAAGAAAAATTCCATTTAAAATAACAATAGAATGTATTAAATACTTGATGCTCTGTCTACCAGGTCATACATGGAAACTATATGAACATACCTACTTAGCACTTTTATGGAAATTAAAAATAGACCTAAATAATTGGAGAAATATGACTTGCTCATGGGCAGGCTGAGCCAATATGGTAAAAATGATGAAGCTATTTAAAGTAACTTACTAGTACCATACCAATCAAGCTACCATAGGATTATTTTATAGAACTAGAAAAAAATAACCATGAAATTTACCCAGAAGAAAAAAAACACAAGAACCTCAAGGAAAACAGTGAAAAAAATGTAGATAGGAAGGGGAGCCTAGTGGTATCAAATTTTACATTATTCTCAAATTATATAGTCATCATTAAAAATTATTTGATTTTGGAGTGGAGCCAAGATGGAGTAGAAGCAGGGACCTGCCTGAGCTCTCCCCCTCAAAACCCCTCAAAATGTCTGTAAAAAAATAACTCTAAACAAATTATAAAGTAGGTGAAGCCACAAAATGACAGAGTGAAACAGATTTCCGATAAAAGACAATCTGGAAGGCTGATAGGAAGGGTCTATTGCACTGGGCTTCGAATAGACCATAGCCTGGCATTGACTGCACCAGCACAGATGGTACTGGAGCAGGCCTCAGAGTACTAAATCACTGGCAGCTGTAGCAGTTTCCAGACTTCTCAACCTACAAACACCAAAGACAGCTTCAAAGTTCAGTGGGAAATCTCTTTCACTTGGGTGAGAAAGGAATGTGGTCTGGCCCCAGTCCTAGGATGGTAACAGCCACTGCTAAAGCAGCTGCTTCTGGAGCTCTCAGCTTATTGACAGTGGGGAAAACAAGTGGCTGATCTGGGTCACAATCCTGGGTGACCATCCTGGGGCAAGGAGCAGCACTAACATGGTACAGTGTGGAGAGAGAATCCTGCTTGCAGTTTCTGAGCAGAAAATCATGCTTGTGGTTGCTCACAGCCCAGAGAGCAGATCCGGAGAGGAGTAAATACCTCTTCTTTGATCATACCACTTTGGAGGAACTGAGAATTTATAGGTCCCTAGAGATATCTCTGAAAACAGCTGCACAAAACCCCTGAAACCTGGGGAAGTATACCCTCCACTTAACAGAGAGCTTATAAGACAAGTAATTGGCTGGGAAAATGACCAAAAAGGGGGAAAAATAAGACTATAAAAGGTTATTTTCTTGGTGAAAAGGTATTTTCTTATAATGAGGAAGATGAAAGCATAAAACTGGAGGAAGATCCAAGCATACAACTGGAGGAAGACAGCAAGGTCAAAGCTCCTACCTTGACCTCTAAGAAAAATATGAAATAATCTCAGGCCATGGAAGAGCTGAAAAAAGATTTTGAAAATCAAGTAAGAGAAGTAAAGGAAAAGTTGAGAAGAAAAATGAGAATGATGCAAGAAAACCATGAAAAATGAGTTAACAGCTTGCTAAAGGAGACACAAAAAAATGCTGAAGAAAATAACACTTTAAAAAAATAGACTAACCCAATTGGCAAAAGAGATCCAAAAAGTCAATGAGGAGAAGAATGTTTTAAAAAACAGAACTGGTCAAATGGAAAAGGAGGTCCAAAAGCTCACTGAGGAAAATAATTCCTTAAAAATTAGAATAGAAAAAATGGAAACTAATGACTTTATGAGAAATCAAGAAAGTATAAAATAAAATCAAAAGAATGAAAAAATAGAAGACAACATGAAATATCTCATTGGAAAAACAACTATCCTGGAAAACAGATCCAGGAGAAATAATTTAAAATTATTGGACTACATGAAGGCCATGATAAAAAAAGAGCCCAGAAATCATCTTCCAAGAAATTATTGAGGAGGGGGAGGAGCCAAGATGGCGGAGTAGAAAGATACACATATGCTAGCTCCTAACCCATAGCCCATAAAATACCTGTAAAGAAGAACTCCCAACAAATTCTGGAGCAGCAGAAGCCACAGAACAATGCAGCAGAGGAGATTTCTATCCCAGAGAAACCTGAAAAACTGAAACTAAAGGTCCATCCTGCACTGGACCCGGAGCAGAGCCCAGCCCTGCCTTGGCTGTGCGGCACTGAGGGGAGGCTTCAGGGATGGAATCTCCAGCAGCCTCGCAGGTCCCTCCACCCACAGGCACCAAAGGTCTGTGAGAAGGTCTTTTCAGCTTGCCAAGAGGGGAGCGGGGTGTCTCCATAACTCAGGCCCCCTCAGGAGGTAGCAGTGGAGGCAGCAGTATACAAGGGCTCCCAAAGCAGGTAGGAGCTCAGATCCATTGTTGAAGGTCTCCATGTAAACCCCCTGAGGGAACTGAGCCCCATGTGGTGGCCCTGCCCCCACCCAAGCACCTGAACTTAATCTCACACTGAATAGCAGCCCCACCCTGCTGAAGCCCTAAGGCTGGGAAGCAGCATTTGAATCTCAGACCCCAAGCACTGTCTGGGCAGATCTGGAGGTGAGGTGGGTGTGGAGAGGAAACTCAGAAGTCAAGTAACTGGCCGGGAAAATGACCAGAAAAGGGGGGAAAAAACATAAGACCAAGAAATTATTGAGGAAAACTGCCCTGATATTCTAGAATCAGAGAGTAAAATAGAAATGGAAAGAATCCACCAATCATCTCCTGAAAAAGATCCCAAAAGGAAAACTCTTAGGAATATTGTAGCCAAATTTCAGAGTTCCCAGGTCAAGGAGGAAATATTACAAGCAGCCACACAGAAACAATTCAAGTATTGTGGAAATACAGTCAGGATAACACAGGATTTGGTAGCATCTACACTAAGGAATAGGAGGGTTTGTAATATGATATTTCAGAAGTCAAAGCATCGAGGATTAAAATCAAGAATCACCCACCCAGCAAAAATGAATATAATACTTGAGAGAAGGTGGAATGGAATTTCAATGTAATAGAGGACTTCCAAGCATTCTTATTGAAAAGACCAGAGCGGAATAGAAAATTTGACTTTAAAATAGAAGAATCAAAAGAAACAGGAAAAAGTAAACAGGAAAGAGAAGTCATAAGGGACTCATTAAAGTTGAACTGTTTACATTCCTACATGGAAAGATGATATGTGTAACTCATGAGACCTTTTTCAGTATTAGGGTAGTTAGAGGGAATATAGACATAGATATATATTTGTGTGTATATTATATATGTGTATGTATATGTAGTGTGTATATGTAAACATATAGTGTGCAAACATAAACAAATTAAGGAAAGAAATTGCCTTTCAGATCTATGGAGAAGGGAATAGTTTATGATGAAAGAAGGGATAGAAAGGATCACAGAAGTCAAAATGGACAACTTTGACTGCATTAAATTAACAGGCTTTGCACAAACCAAACCAATGCAGTTAAAAGTAGAAGGGAAATGGTTAACTGGGAAACAGTCTTTACAGGGTTCACAAAGATCTCATTTCAAAGAAACATAAGGAACTGATTCAAATTTATAAGAATAAGGGCAATTCCCCAATTTAAAAATGGTCAAAGGTTACAAATAGGAAGTTTTCAAAGGAAGAAACCCAAGCTAATACTAGCCTTACAAAAAAAATATTTCAAATAAGTGAAATGCAAATTAAAGCAACTCTGAATTTCCACCTTATATCCATTAGTTTGCAAAATTGACCGCCAAAAAAGAAAAAAAGAAAACAACCAATGTTGGAGTAACTGGAGGGAAAACAGGCATATTAATGTAGCACTAGGGTAGCTATGGATTGGTCCAGCCCTTCAGCAGATCAGGACTGTGTCCCCTAAATTACTAAACTCTGCATACCTTTTGACCTATTGCCATCACTATTAGTTCTGTTCCCCAAAGCAAGCAAAGAAAGTGGAAAAGGGCCCATATATACAAAAAAAAAAAAAAACCAGTTCTTTTTTATAGTGACAAAGAACTAGAAACCAATGAGGTTCTCTTTAAGTACGAATAGCAGAATAAATTCTGGTGACTATATGAATGTAATGGAATACTAGTGTGTTTATTAAAGGCTTCGTTGCAGTGAAACCTAGAAATATTGGTATGGATTTGATGCAAAGTGATTATGAACAAAATCAGGAGAATAATTTATACAATAATAAGGACATTACAATCACAAATAACTGTGAAAGACTTAAAAATTCTGATTGATGCAACGATCACTAATGATGCTGGAGGACCAAAAGTGAAGCATTCTAGTCATTGTTTGACAAAGAGGTATTGAACTCAGGATACACCATAAGACATACTTTTTTTGGACATGGCCAATGTGGACATTTGTTTGGACATTTGAGCTTTGTTTTGATTTTGTTTTTTAACTGAAGGTGGAGGTAGGAGGGAGAAAAAATAGACTTTACTCAACTGGTAGGAAAACAAATTTAAAAGTAAATAAAGAATGGGGGAGGTATGGTTAGACTAATGAGGATTTGTGTGAAAAATATTTGAGAGTGTTTATGGACTAAAAAATCAATGAGTCAATGAGGTGACAGCAAAATAAATAAATTTTAAGTTGGATTATTAAAAGCATAATGTCCAGAATGAGGAAGGCAATAATGAATTTAATTTATTTACCTACTAAACTATAAGATCTTTCAACATAAGATATATTTCATTTATGTTAACATTCCCCATAGCCTTAATTCTGGTGTTTTGCACATACTTTAATAAAGAAAAAATATTGCTTAATGTAAAGAAAATGTGGTATTATGGAAAGTCTGGAGAAACCTGTGTTCCTAATCTGGGAACTGTCCTTGGCTTTTCTCTCTCCCCTAATTCCCAAATTCCTTCTTGCAATCCAACTTCCACACCTCCCAAGTTCTTTCCATTCTCTCTATTCACTTATCTTCTTCCCTAGTTCAGGTCTGTGTCATCTCTTACCTGTTTTGTTGCAATTGCCTCCAAATTGGTCTTCCTACTTCTTGTCTCAACCTTCTCAAATTCCTTCTCTGCAGTCTGCATGACTCCCAATCTGACATATCTAAAACAAATCTAACTATGTCAATCACCCCTAAGACGCTCCAGGGGTTCCTTCTTGCCTCTAGAACAACACCACCATCAGCCAAGTCTCTTTAACCTAGATGTCACAGCAGCTATATAATCTACTTCTCATTTAACCTACCTGTTTTATTTTATCTTAATCCCCCTTCATACCTTCTAAAACTCATTCAAAGTGATCTCTTCTAAGGGCCTGAGTCAAGTGGAGTCAAAAGAAGCAATGTAGCTGAACATTCATTGAACTAGAAAATGTATCAGATAGAATCCTGATGGGGAAATTCAGGAAAAAGTCCACGCCAGGCCCGAGTTGACACAGAGAGAAAAAGAAGCCTACAGACACTGGGGACTAAGTTGTGGCAAGAGCACACAGCTCATGGTATGCTCTAGTGCCCAGGAAGAAGCTGTGCCCCAGGGCAAAAGAAGGGCTGAGACCCATAGAAGGACAACCCATACTTCTATCAGGACATTGTGAAGCAACAGATGCCAAATACCTCTGTTTCCCACTGCTCAATTCTGAGTCACAGATCCAGGGAAGGATCTGTGCACAGGGATAGTATTCCTGAGATGGGAGGTCCTGCTCAGTTTACTGAAAAAAAGAATTTTTTTCTGAAACTTGAATTTCAGAAGCCAGCAGACTGTAGGAACAGAGGAATATCTCAGTTCCAGGAACTAATCCAGCCTGCAGAGGAATCACCAAGAGGAGTCTGCAGTTCTGTCACTCTGAACTAGCAGAACTTCCTAGCTGACTGATAGGGGCTGAGTCCAGCAGAATTCTATTGTTGCTCTGATTGAAACCCAGGTCAGAAACCTGTGCAGTTCAGACCAGAAGAGTAACAATCAGAGTATGCCCTGGATTATATCACTTTGGGAGTGCTGAAAACTTGAAAGTCCCCAGCTTGTCACTGAAATCTAGAAGTAACACAACACGCAATATACCCAAGAAAACAACAAGACCAGCTCAGACTTTCCCTCTGTGTAGCAAAGTCCAGCCTTAACACCAAATTCAAAGTGAGAAAGTTGACTGGAAGAATGAGTAACGAAAAAAGAACTCTACTGTAATGAACTTTTATGGTGGCAGGAATGCTTAAGACACAAACACAGATGAAGAGAATGACTCAAAAACATCTACAAGGAAAGACTTAGAGAAAAACACAGACTGCAAATAAACTCACCTAGAATTCTTAGAAATGAAGTAAGAGTTTAAAATTTTTTTGTAAATGAAATGAGAGTGCTTACAGAAAAAATGGAAAAGAAATCAGAGTATCCAAGAAAGAATAAGAAAGAAAATTAACAGTTTCACGAGGTAAAAAAAAAAACAAAAAAACCTTGCCCAAGCAACAAACTCCATGAAAATGAGAATGAACCAAATAGAAGTCAATGACTCCATGAGACAAGTGATATTAAAACAAAGTCAGAAGGCTGAAAAACATAAAACAAAATATAAGATATCTCATAACAAAAATCAACTGATCTGGAAAACAGATCAAGGAGAAAAAAATTAAGAATCATTAAACTGTTTGACTGTCATGATGAAAAAAAGTCTATATATTTCAAGGGATCTTCAGAGAAATACTTCCATATTTCTTATAGCCAGAGGACAAAATTGAAATTGAAAAAATTCACTGGTCACCTCCTGAAGATGCTTCAAAATTATCACTCCCGGGAAAATCATAGCCAAACGCCAGAGATTCCAAGTCAAAGAAAAAAATAATGCAAACAGACAGAAAGAATTCAAGTTCCAAAGAGCCACAGTCAGGATCACCCAGATTTAGTAGCCACTACTGATTATAAAGGAGCAGAGAACTTAGAATATGATATAACAGAAGACTAAACATCTGGATTTACAGCCAAGAGTAACACCTACAAAACTTAATATAATGCTTGCAATAGGGGGGAAGTGGGTCTTTAATGACACAGAGGATTTTCAAGCTTTCCTGATGAAAGGAACAAAGCTGTGGAGAAACTATGAAGTTCAAACAAAAGAGTTAAGAGAAACATTAAAAAAATATATGAATGTCAAATAGCACTGTTAACTGACTTAACAAGGAAAAACTCTACATTCTAACCCAGGAATATAATAGATTGCCTCCTCTTTGTCTTGTCATTATCCGGGTTCATAGAGGAAGCTCAATGAGACAAGGCCAGGAGTGGTTGGTTATGTTATGTGTGGATGATCTTATGAGAAGAATGCAAAGATAGCGGAATAGGAATACTTTGAGGGTAGGAGAAAGAGCAGAAGAAGGAAGAAGGGAAAGGAAGGTTAGGGAAAATTATATCACATAATCTGGGTGCACAAGTAGACATCCATACAAACAAAGGGGAGTGAGTAGGGGAAACAACAGATACTTTAACCTCACTCTCATCTTAACTGGTTGAAGGGGGGGAAAATATATACACACACACTGCATATGGAAGTATATTTCATTCATCAGGAAAGTAAGAAGGAAAGGGAAAAATGGGAAGCATATTTATAGGGTTTTGAGATGGCAAACAAAAGGAATCTGAGGAGGTGTCCATAAACTGAGGAATGCACAAACTCGTTGTGGCATATAAATGTTATGAAATACTACTGTGTTGTAAGAAATTATGGCAAAAACGATTTAAAAGAAATCTGGGGAGAATTATAAGAACTAATGAAGAATGAAGCAAAAAGAAGGAAAACAATTTATACAATGACAGCAATATGACAAAGTTAACCATCTCTAAAAAACATTAGGAACTCTTATCAGTGTAACGACCAACCAGGATTCCAGAGTACTAATGATGCCAACAAGCTACCCGCCTCCTGACAGAAAGGCGAAGGACTGAGATTGCACAATGAGATTTTTTTTTAACGTGGGCCACATAGAACTTTATTTCTATTGACTGTACATGTTTATAACACAGTTTGTTTCTCTTTCACTCTGGGGGGGGGGCAGTGAATATTCATATTTTTTCTAATTGAAAAAAGTACAGTTTTTAAAAATTGGTTTTCTAGGTGTTCACTTGGTATAACATTCAATCCCCTACCCCTAAGCCTTTGCAAAAATCATCCATCTAGATGCATCTGGAATATATTTTCTTCTTAGATGTCCTGGCTTCCTTGAAAGCACAAATCTGGCTCACTAGCTAGGTCTGGTATTCCATGACTCCCTCAGGTAGTAACACTGTCTCCCCTTGAATTTACTTTGTATTACTTAGCATATACTTCTTACTTGTTTCCTGTGTGTTTACTCTCTTCCCAATAGAACAATGAGCTCTTAGAGGAGAGGCACTGTTCCTTTTTATCTTTGCAGATCCCCTCCTGGCAGGATACCTTGCGCATAGGTGTCATTTAATAATGTATGTTGAATTCAACTTGATTTCCTACTTCTGCCACTTCTTGGCTATGTGACCAGGGACAAGTCCCTTCAGCTCTCTGATCTGTAAAGCAGGAATAAACATACCTCCCTCACAGGGTTGTAATGCAGATCAAATGAAATAATACATACAAGAACTTTGTAAATCTGAAAGCCTTAAATCAGTGTCAACTGTTCTTAATTAATGTTTGCAGATTACTGAGAGCTATTAAAATTTATACACAATGTTTAGAGTTTTAATGATAAATGAAGTTAGAGGAGAGTATTCATTGCCCCTCACCCTGATCTCAGGTTTACATTTCCTGTAAAAGGAGCAGGAGAGTCCATTGGATGACTGGATTCAGAGAAAGGACTCTGCAAGTCATCAAGTCCAACCCCTTCATTTTGTAAATGAGAAAACTGAAGCTCAAAGCAGAGCAGTGACTTTATGCAAGGATGCAAAGATTCAATCAGATTTTATGGCTCCAGATCTAGGGATCTTGTCACTGTATCACTTTGAGCCCCTGGATTTTATCTGTAGCATTTGTCTGAGAGGAATCAGGGCAGGAGAAAGGTCCTAACTTTATTACCAGCCCCATCCCCAACTTACACCACCTCTCTCCTCTCCTTTGTTTCTTAGCCGTAGGAAACAAAATTAAACAACATCAATTGCTGTTATTTTACAAATAAGCCTTACTTGTACCACATTCTTTTATTTACTTTTTTAATTTAGCATAACATAAACAAAAAATGATCCCTCAGGAAGGCAACATTCCATATACACACCTTCATACAGAAACAATAACCATCAGATTCTACCTTCCCGGTCACTGGCCTCCAGGTATGTAAAACTGAAATATCTGCGTGGTCATTATTATAAGACCATTGGGCCAGAGACTCCCTCCTGACACAATGGGTCCAGGTACCCACTGGGAACCCTTCACTTTCCTAGTTAATTGCCCCACCCGGATGGAACTTGGGATATTCAGTATCTGGTACTCCCTTCCCCCTCAATGATAGCCACCATATCCCCTTATAAGCAGTCATAAGACTTAACTTACACACTATGGACCACTCTTCTCCCTCAGGCTTTGGTTTTGTGTCTGAGATTTATAGTACTGCTTTGGCTGAGGCCCAAGGAAAGAGTAATTCCAGGATTTATTCCTATGTGTCAGTGTTTTACACATCGTTGCTCTCCTCCCAGTGATGCTTCATTACTCCTTTGCTACTGTCCTAGTAATGGTGTTGTCCCTGCTCCTAGAAAGTGTCATGGAGTCTTCTCCCTCATGTAACTACCCTCTCCTCTGCTCTAATATTCCATTCTGTTGGCTTTCTTCCAGTAGATGGTACTACTGTACTTACCTCTTCTCCAGATCCTAACTTATCCATGCTTGCCTGATATGTGTGACTCCTGTCCATAACCTCCCATGAGATCACCACACAAGATCCACTCAACATGTTAGGGGTGCTCTGGAGTTTTCTTGACCTCACAAATAACATAAAAAGTCCAAATTACGTAGCAGTTGTCCTCATTCTTACCATACAATCAGCCTGTTTCCTCTTTCATTAATGATATCCTTTATACTTCTGCATAATTTCTTATTTATAATATTCTGCAACCCATTCACCATGCACCCCTCCATTGCCCTTCATATGACATTCAAATTTAATTCTTTAGTGACTATGGTGTTCTATGACTTGCAGCCAAACATCACCAAAAGAAGATTTGTATTTTTTAATGGACCTTAGTTTCAGAGAAAATCCTGGTGTCACTAAAAGAATTTTACAATTTCCCGAGAAAATCCTGCCTACTCTTCTCTTCTTTTACAATTATAGACCAAACTAATGGTACATTTGTAGTGTCTTCCCAAGATATAGATCAAGAGAAGATAGATGATGATGAAGATAGATAGATGACAGATATCAATATAGCTATCTAGACATAGAGCTATATCTATATCTGCACAAGTATATGGAGAGACAGAGACAAAGAGAGATGGCCTCTTCAGATTGTCATCAACTTACATGTTATCTACTGTGCAATAGGAATACTGCATATACTTGGCTTTTCCTGTGTGGATGAGGAGGTTATCTCCTAGGAGTTCAAGGATGCCTCCATCGTCCTTCTCTCTAAAGGAAAAAGGAAATAGGTTGTCATGTGACAATCATGGGTCAGGGGAGGTCTCTCTCAGTCATTGCCAGCAAAATTCTTGCCAGAGTCCTCCATAATTGACCGATGTTTCACCTGGAAGATGATCAGCTACCTGAAAACCAATGTGGCTTCAGAAAAGGCTGAGGAATAGTAAATAAGAGATTTATTGCTCAAAAACTACAGGAGAAATGCCAGGAGCAGAACAGAGGCCTGTATATAATGCTTATTGATCTGACCAAGGCCTTTGATACTGTTAGTCATGAAGACTTGTGGAAAATCATAGCAAAATTTGGTTGCTCAGAAAAATTGATCAGTATTGAATGCCAGTTCTATGATGGCATCCTTGCACAAGTTCTGTATAATGAATGATGCTCTCATGCTTTTCCAGTCACCAGGGGAATGAAACAAGGTTGTGTGCTTGCTCTCATGTTTTTTAGAATAATTTGTTCAGCAATGTTGTTGGATGCTTTCAGTGAAGATGAAAATGCCATCAAGGTCAACTACCACACTGATGGTAAATTATTTAACTTGAAAAGATTACAAACCAATACTAAAATGAAAGTAGAGTTAGTGCATGACTTTTTGCTTCCAGATAAGTGTGCATTCAATGCCATCTCTGAAGCTGAGATGTAACAGAGTATGGATCAATTTTCTACCAGTGGTGCTAATTGCAGTTTGCCAATTAACACCAGAAATCAGATTATCCACCAGCCAGCAGCATCCCATTCATACATGGGAACCATTGGTTACAGCAAATGGAAAAATCTTGAATACTGTGAATAAATTCACTTACCTTGGCAGAATATTTTTCAGGGATGTACACATAGATGATGAGGTTGACACATGCATTGCCAGAGCTATCTCAGTGTTTGGAAGGCTCTGAGGAAAATGTGGAAGAGAATATATATTAGGCTGCCTACCAAATAGAAGGCCTGCAGAGCTGTTGTGCTGACCTCATTGTTATATGCTTATAAAACCTGGACAATATACTTTTGCCATGCCAGGAAATGGAATCACTTCCATTTTAATTTCTAGGAAGATTCTGAAGATCACCTAGTAATATAAGGTTTTAGACACTGAAGTCCCCTCTCAGACTGACTTGTAAAGCATTCAAACTCCACTGCAGAAAGCACAACTCCAGTGGGCTGGCCACATTGTTCAAATGCCAAACTTATGTTTGCCTAAAAGACTGTTTTACAGAGAACTCACACAAGGCAAACATTCACACAGAGTCCAGAAGAAGTGATATAAGGACATTATCAAGGTTTCTCTGAAGAACTTTGAAATCAGTTGTGAGACATGGTAGACACTAGCACAGCACTGCCCAGCATGGCATGCCCACATCAGAGAAGGTGCTGTGCTCTGGGAGCAAGCAAAATTGCAGAGATTCATAAGAAACATGAGATATGCTCATTTAAAAACCTCTTCATTCCAAATGTTCTCATGGGCCATTTGTGCCCAACCTGGGATAGAGCCTTCTAAACTTATATTAATCTGATCAGTCACAGTCAGACACACTATACATGACACTGACAAAGTGATGTCATTTTGGTCCTTTCCAAATGTGAAGGACAACAACCAACCAACTTAGGCCAAACTCTTGAGTGATGATGAATCTCCTTTATGAGGGTTGGTAGTGTTCTCAGATTTGATGCAACTAGTGCAATTTATCTGCAAACAAGAACATCTGGAGGACCTCAACATCCATAGGAAAACCCTCCTCTACTTGGACTCTATTAATCTCATCCACAATGGTAGCAAACAACTTTGTCAGGCATACACCTCCTCATTTTATGCCTTGCTTACTATGAGTAATCAGACAGACATTGAACAATACTGTTTATAGTTAATAAAAATAAACATTGAGGGATCTCTTATATTTTACACTGTTCAGTCACTTGTGTGATGGCAAAGTTGTGGCCTGCTCAATCAATCAGTAAGCATATATGAATGGATAAATAAGTTATGGCATATGAATGCTATTGTGCTGTAAAAATTATGAGTAGGCAGATTTCAGGAAAACCTAGAAAGTCCTGAGTGAACTGATGCTGAGTGAAGTGAACAGAACCAGGAGAACATTGTATGCAGTAACAGCAATATGGTGCGATGATCAACTATAACTTAGCTTTTCTCAGCAATACAATAATCCAAGACAATTCCAATGGACTCATAATGGAAAATGCTATCCATGCCCAGAGAAAAAACTGATGGAGTCTGAATGCAGATTGAAGCATACTATTTTCATTTTCTTTCGGTTTTTTTTGTGCTTACCATCTTAGGGAAGGGATGGTAAGAGAGGGAGAGAGATAATTTGGAACTTAAAATTTTTTTAAATGAATGTTAAAGGGACAGCTAAAAGTTGCAATGGTTGGAAAACTTTTCCTGAATTCGGAGGATCTGAATTCAAATCCAGCCTCACTCATTCACTAACTATGTGACCCTGGGCAAGTCATTTAACCCTGATTGCCTTCCAAAAAAGAATATTAAAAATTATATTTACACAGAATTGGAAAAAATAAAATATTACTAAAAATCAATCACAAATATGTATTCTTCTATGTGTCAGGAACTGTTTGGTGCTAGGGATAAAACTACAATGAATGAAACAAATTATACAGTCTGTACTTGTAAGAGCTTATATTCAAGTAGGAGAGACAATAAGTCCATTTGTAAGTATATAATACATAATGAATAATTATAAGGGTCAACTAGATTTCCACCAGGGATGGAAGGGTTACTTCAAGGTGAGTGTGGCCAGACAAAATAATAACAGTGACTGTGCTGCCTTTGTATTTCAGTATTGCTAGTACCTGGCCCTGTCTTAGCCCTTCAGCTTCACATAGCTGGACATACCCAAATGTTGTTGGAAGATCTACAAAGAGCAATGTCACTGCAAACTCACTGTGTAAGCCTTGGACGCAGGCCCCCAACTCTAATGGAGGTTGGAGAACAATTTTCCAATCTCTGACTTGAAAAAAATCTATTCCTTTTTCTCCCTGGATAGCCATGACTTCCCCATATAGCTGTTTGGTTTTCGTACTTAGACGTTTCCCTTGGTTTCTGTTTTAGATCTATTATGTAAATATATTAGCATATAACATATAATGAATATAAAGAAAATAAGCACTAAGTAGTTCAATAACAATTAGCCTAAAGGGAATGTACTAGTAGCTGAGGGGATTGAGAAAGGCTTCTTATAGAAGGTGGTGTGTGAGATGAAGGGTGTACATTCTAGGGATGGAGGACAGTCCATGAAAAAACACAGAAAGAAGAGATTGGTTACCAGAGGCAAGACCAGTTTGGCCAGATTGTAGTAGAAAATCTATGGGATGCTGTGAAAGCTTCCTTTACACATCTAAGACTCTCATCAAGGATGTTCTCAATACATGGATTGATTATTCCAAGAAAAAAAACATGTCTATATGGGAAAGTACATCTATTGGTCACATGACAAACAAGATGAAGGATAAAATCTTTTCTCTCATCTTTCCAACCTCTCAAAATTCTCCAAAATATGAATTATACACCAAAGGTTAAAAAAATAAATTTCAACTTCCTCCACTGCCTAGGATACCAATAACCCAAACAAGGTTAAAAACTCAATGAATGGCACAGAAAGTCAACATTCCCCAACCCCTACGAACTGTTCTCTTAGCATCCTCTCCCCCAACATCCAACATGCCCTTGGAATCAAGGTTGCACAGGTCAACCCATGGGCTTGCAACATAATTCAACACTACACTCTGACACTATCCCCTTCTTCCTAGTGCCTCAGAAATTCAAATTCCAAACTGCAGAAATATGCTCATGCCACAATAGCCCAGTGGCAACGTTCTGTGCTGAAACAGACCTTGGCCAGAGAGGAAGAACAGAGGGAACAGGGCCGGACACAAATCTGGACTTGTAATAGAGCTCAGCTGTAGAGATCCATACTCCAAATGGTAGAAATTTGTTCAAGCTGCTATAGCAGTGTGTGCCACAGGGTCAGAGAACTGAGGAACAGAAGGAACTGGGGTAGGACATGTGGAGATTGGAGGCAGTCAGCTAAACCTGAGGGAAAAAGCCCAGCATTAATTCGGGACCAATTCTGTCCTCTTATAAAGTTACTTAGGGTAGAGACCTAGGCTGGTGAACCAAGCCCACCATGGGATGAACCTGAGACACTTTGAGATCCAGCCCCTAAGGAAACTGCCATCAGAAGGGAGGGATTCAGAAAGTGAGCAATAGGGGGAAATAAGGAGAAAGATTGAAATTACCAAAGATCTTAGGAAAAAGAAAACTTAAAGACCTTGAGAATAAGCAGATAAATTAACAGGGAAGACAGTAATAATTGGAGGAAATTCAACTTCCAGATCTAGTAAAAGAGTTCAGACATCTATAAATAAATTTTGCAATATTATTCAATTATTCAATATTTGATGAAGTAGAAGACTGTGTATTTTAAGAACATGGAACTGTTCTTAAATAATGTTTCAGAATGGTTTTAATGAAAAATAAGAATTATGAGAGTAGAATCTATGGCCTACACAATAAAAATATTAAGGAGACTAGAAACATTTGAATACACAGTGACCAGTCTCAGTGAATAAACAAAAGGTAAAATAATTGATTGGGAATGAAAATACAAAGAAGTGAGAAGCAGTCTGGAAGATGAGAAACAAAAAGCAATCATCTTAAAAGAAATCCTGCTCTCTATACAAGCAAAATTAATTATCTCAAAAACAGTATATATAGAGACAACTTAATGATTACAGATCTAGAAGGACACAAGTCAAAAATTCTGAAAACAATAACACAAGAAATGATACAAGAAAACTGGCCAGAACTTCTGAACACACAATATGTGTGGTTGTCCTTCATTGAGAAGAAGACCATGCCATCAGAGAAGTGATAACATGACTTGCACTTGACTTTGTTTTGAGTGAGGGAGGGCTGTGCAGGTCACCAGCCTCACTTCTCCTCCAGAGCCATCTGAATCCAGTGACCAGATATTCATCAGGATGACTGGAGATGACCCAGAAGGAGGCAATTGGGGTTAAGTGACTTGCTCAAGGTCACACAGCTAGTGAGTGTCAAGTGTTTGAGGTGAGATTTGAACTCAGGTTCTCCTAACTCCTGCACTGGTGCTCTATCCACTGTACCACCTAGCTGCCCCAACCTCACTTAAGAGTAGGTTCTTTTTAAAAGGGCAAAAATACTTTCAAATGATGATTCCTGTCTTCTATATATATTAGACGGATGAAAGAAGAAGAACAAAAACTCAGTTTTGGAAGGTACCTCAGATGCTGTCTGGTCCAACTTGAACCAAAACAGCAATTCCCTTTCCATTATAATTGACCAATAGTCACCTTGTCAAAGTCTAAAGACTCTGCTAAGAATCCACTATCTTCTGAGGCAGCCTATTACTTTTAGGTAGCTATAAAACTTAACTGAAGAACAATGAGGATTTTGAACAGCTTCAAAACAGTACCAGCTAAGGATTTTTATTTAACCTGAAAGAGGAAGCAGCCTTAGAAGAGACAGGATAACTTTCTTAAAGTAATTGAAGGGGTATCATCTAGAACACATAATAGAAGAAAAAGAAAGGAAGAGAAAGGGAAAAAAGAAAGGAAGGAAAGAAGGATGGAAGTAAGTAGGGAAGGAAGGAGGGAAGAAGGGAAGGAAGCTTAATATCTGAAAAGCATGGTCAAGCAAAACAAATTTGCACATTGGCCGAGAAGAAAAGGACTCATATGTACAAAATATTTATAGTAACTCTTTTTGTAGCGACAAAGAATTGAAAACTGAGAGAATGCCCACAAATTGTGGAATGGTTGAGAAGTTATGACATATGACTGTGACAAAATACTGTTGTGCTACAAGAAATTATAAAGACGATGGTTTAAAAAAGCTGGGAAGAGTTGAATGAACTGATACAAAATGAAGTGAGTAGAACCAAGAGAACAATTTTTATAATAATAGTAATATTGCAAAAATAATCAGCTTTGAAAGGCTTAGCATATCTGATCAACAAAATAACTAAAATGACCACAATTCCAAAGAAATTATGTTGAAACATGCCAACTCCACAAAAGAGAGCTGATATACTCAGAGCACAAATGGAAGCATTTTTTTCTTTTTCTTAATTTTATTTTGGATATGATGTGATAATATGATAATTTGTTTAGTATGACTATGTATGTATATATAGATATATATAGACATATATATAGATATATATAGTAATGGGTTTTGTTTTTCTTACTTTCTCAATGGGAAGGAGGGAAAGTGAGAGGGAGAGAATTCCAAACTGAAAATAAAATAAAATTGAATTTAAGAATGTATTTCTTGTTCTTTATATTAGCCCACTATCTCTCATATTAAGGATATTTTTCAAAGTATTTTTCATCATCTTATGATTATCAAAGCATATGTTGAATTAATTTGAATTAATTCTTTGTTGAATTCCTTTCTTGGTCAGAGGATGAACTGTGCAACAGATGCTGGCACATAAATTTCAATTATTTGTCATGGTGGCCATTTTTCAAATATTTGTCATGATCACTGTGATACAAAATAACCAAATGTCCAATTAAATCATATATCTTGTGTTTCAATGAATGATTAAAAACCAACTTTTCCCTTTCTTTTATTTGCCTCTCAAAGGAGAATCCATATGCTATCTTTCCATTTAGCTGCAACTCCCTTTCATCTTTGCTTTCACTTGTTTGGAATGTCAATATTGATATGTTTCATTTCTCTGGTAGTATGCCCACTCGTAGGTCACTGGACAAAAAAGATCACATTGAGATTGTTGATAGATAAATAAATATTTGTAGAGAAGGTAAAACTTGTGTGATTCCTAGCACCCTCTGCCCCGTTTCCCATTACTCTGCCATCAACACCTCCATATTACAAGAGAGCCACACAGTTTAGAAGGCAGTTTGTATTTTTCTTTGTTTTATGGGTTGCCATGGGTACACTACCAGTAATGGACTTCTCCACACTTAAATAGTTCAGTCCTGGAAAAGCAATTTGTCTTTCCAGTGTGGTAGAACCTGCCAGGACTTGGCTCCACTGGAATAGCTTTCATAACTCATATATCATATGTTGTATAAATGTAAGAAAACACAGACTGACAATATGACTTTAGTCAAGTCTCAACACCTCTCCTACCCTTAGTTTCCTTATCTGTAAAATAAAAGGATTGGCTTAGGTGACTTCAAAAGTCCCTTCTAAGCTCTTAAATGTTATGTTTCTGTCTCTATGTCAAGATCATTAATATTACTGTTATTTTTAAAACAGTGGCAGGAAATTTTTGTCTATTCAGTTCCTTAAATAGGTCTGATCCTCCCGCTCATCACTGTCACTCCAGTAATGGGAGCCTTCATGTTTTTATGGCTCAGAGGACCTTTCCTGAAGGTGGATTCAGTTTGACTGAGATTGCACATCTCACTTATTGTACACCCCCTCCCCCTGAATCCAGCATCTAAGAAGAGAGAGGCTGAGGAGGAAGAAGAAAAGGCTTTAGAGAGGGGGGGGGTTGCATACCATGACAGCTATCTTCATGTATTTGAAGGGCTGTCAGGGGAAATAGATTTGCCCTATTTTGCCACATAAGGCAAAGGAAGGAACAATGGAGCAAGTTATAGAGGGGAAAGTTTTGCTTTGGTATATGGAAAACTTCCCAATCAATGCTCTCCTAAAGTGAAATGGCAGTTACAGTAAATAGTGAGCTCCCTATCTGTGAAGTTCATCAAGTGGTGGCTAAATGGCTACTTGTCCAGACCTCAGGGAAAGGATTCCTACTTCATTATGGGTAGGACTAGATAAGATCCTTCCTGCTCAAACATTCTGTGATTCTGTGGGAATCACACTGTAGTCTTCCATCAACTGTACATGCATACACACATGCATGTGTGCACACATATGTACACATATTACATACACAACATGGTATGTTGTATGATATATGTGTATACATGTGCACACGTGTACATACTTGTGGGTGTATCTACATACATGTATATATTCACATGCACATATACATAGCAAGGTCTCCCTATGTGCTCCAGGTTGGGAGTGCAGGAACCATTTATGAGCCCAATTCTACTCAATGCCCCAGGATCTTTGACCTGCTCTTTTTCTAACCTAGGCTGCTTTACCTAGCCAACCTAGTGGCTATTGAGTATGAAACTAGCATGGACACTGGATTGGCTTAATCCACTGAAGCTCAGTACTGCCAAGTTCAACCTATTCAGAAGCCTTAGCTTTCTGGGAAGCAAGGAGTATAGCCATATGCCACTACAACCAACCATCCACAGCGTTTTGAGCTTCATAGCGTGAGTTAGGGTTGAAGCAGAAACTAAACATATGCTCATGTGTGTGTGCGCACGTGTGATTTGGTTATAAATTTCATAATTGCCAGGCTTGCCTTCCTCCTGCAATCATGACCCCTAGTTTGCCTCCTGGTTGCCTGATGCTTTCTCACTTACTATGGACACCATACCCATTCTTCCTGTTGTTCCCCATCCCTGTCTTAAATTATCTACTTCTAAGTCACCAGTAGAGCCTGTATGGCATTCACTATTCTGAACCATGCAGATAATTATGGATTTAAAGAAAAGAGGGTGTTTGGGAATGGCTCCTTGTGTTCACCTAATTATTTCAGAGATGGTTTTCATTTAACTTGGTCAGAGAGGCATATGCACGCTCAACTCATTCCTTTAGACCCAACAAGCCAACTAATAAAAACTGACAATTTTTACCTCCCTGGGTAGTTTACAAAGTACTTTTTGGGCACAGTCTCTCATTTGATCTTCACAAGCACCTAAGGCAGGCCAGTGTTGGGGGAGGAGAGGGGAGTGACTTTCATCATTTTAAGGAAATTAAAACACAGAGAGAGGGAAATGATTTTCCTAAGGCCACACATATAGGACGTGGCAAAGCCAAAACCTGAACCCAGGTTCTCTGCCTCCAGTTCTAATAATCTTTCTACCACCCTGTACCCCCTGTCAACACTGAAGCATCATTCCCATGGAAGTGTGCTAACAGAATGCTTCCTCCTTAAAAAAATTAGTGACCTCCTTTGGATATTTTTTCCCTTAAAAAGTGCTACCTATACTTTCAAATAAGGATCTGGGACTTCAATGAGTATTTGCTAAGTGCCTACTAGCCTATTGTGCTGCAAAATATGTCCTAAAAAATAAAGGATGAGGGAAGCATCCATCAAGTTATTTCCTTGAAAATGAGAGGAAAAGGATTATTGACCTGCTCTGACAGGGCCTGGACTAGCTTTCAACCAAACTGTGAATAAGGTGAAAAGTGATTTCATTCAATTTTAGCAAACTTTACTGAACACCTGGGCCAGGTACCCTGCCAGGTCCTAGACATATAAATATGGAAAAACAATAGTCCTTCCCTTGAGGAATTTGCATTTTAATAGGGTGACTGCAGCAGATAAGCAGATAAATCTCATCCATGGTAAGAACTGAGGAGGCAAAGACAAATCCAGACAAAGAGACATGGCAAAATTTGACCACTTTAGTGGAGAGGGGTTTGGGAAAACTTCACAGAGGAGGTAGCTAGCAGCTGAATCAAGCTCTGAAGGAAGAAAATAATTCTGACCAGTGGCAAAGAGGAAGGAGGGCATTGGAGAGATAGGACTTCTTCCCCCTCTTCCTGTTGTTTCTACTATTTAAATTTGTCTGCTCTTTAGCTGCCCACCTAACCCAGGGGTAATATACATCCTGGATGTGGTTTTGCTCTGAACCCATATCAAAATTCACTTAACTTTCCATTCTTTTAGGGCTCTAGATCACAGGAGCATAGAATTCAGAACGAGAAGGGAGCTTAGGTGCCATTTGACTCATGCTGCTTATTTTTTATTTTATTTTATTCTTATTTTATTATTTTTATTATGAGGCCCAGAGAGGTTGACAGATTATCTAAAAGCATACAGCTAATAAGCGGCATGGCTAGAATTGAACTTCACTTCCTCAGGGACCTTTAAACTATACCATGCTGCCTCTCTGAATCCAGACTGGAAGAGATCTAAGTGGTCAGTCTCATACTCTCACCTTACATACTGATAAGGAAACTGAAGTCCAGGAAAGGATCATACAGAGATGACATCAAAATCCAGGTCTTTTAACTCCCTTTCCACTTCCCTAGTGCCTGCTAATGTGATGAAAATGGGTTACTTCGTCCTGGGAACATTCACTCCTATGGAGGCCTTCTAGAGATTAAGCTTTCATCCAAGGAGTGACAGAAATGGTGAAACTGCAGGTGTTAGTGTCAAATGGTTGCAGAGGTCTGTTTCTTCAAAGGGATCTCCCAGATCCCTCCTCTTATCATAGCACTGAGGGTGTGCAAGGCCAGCTCTATTGGCAGGATCAATCGACCACAAGCCATCCACATGGTCCTGTCATCAGGTAAAAGCCAAGAATATTGATCACTCCAGAAGGGCTATAGTAGAGAAAGGTTGCATTGATTCTTTTGACCACAAGTTATATGCAAAGAGTCCTCCCACCACAGAGTACACATGCAATATCAGCAGACAGCTAGACCTGCCAATATTAGGCAGGATTCCAAACTATTCTAGAAGTGTGATCCTGTGAATAAAGACCATATGAACCTCTTGCTATGTGTAACTTTTGTTTTTTTGTAAATTGGAACATTGAGGCGAGTGCCCTGAATTCTGTTTAGTGTTAAGTCCCGATTCCAAATACTTTGTGTTCTTTTGCCTATATGTAGCAGCTGCATTAAGCTGAGGGTTGGAGCCTTCTCAAAATTTCCATTTCTCATTTAATTGGAAGGGAAATGTGCTTTTCAACCAAACATAATATCAGATCATCAATACTATTTGTCCAAAATGTTTCTCTCCTGAGCTATAACATGGTCTGTGTATGACTTGAATGAAGTAACACATCCTTAAAATTTTTGGTTTAAAATTATCCCAGTCTACCCCCAGATTTCAAGCATGGGAAGAGATTCCATGTGTGGTGTGTATACATTTAAAAATTCAACCTTTCTTTCCAACACAATTCAAAATTCACATCTTGACCTTCAGCTGCCAAGCAAGAGGCATCTTGTTGATTCAACAACTTCTCAGTTCCATTGATGAGCTCTTTAACAAAGCTACATGTGTTGTTGGAGGTGGTGGATGTGCGCCTGCTTAACATGAAAACATGAAAAGCTCTTAAGAGGACTCTTTGAAAATGCACCATTGTCCCACCCAGCCTAAAAACCAAAGCCTCACAATCTACTTTAGCTTCAACATTTCTATTGCTGTACAAGCTCAGGACTCCCCCTCTACCAGCATCACTCCCTTGGTTATACATATGCCAGAATGGTTTTTTCCTTTCCCTCAACACCTACAACTCTCCTCATCTGCAACTCAGCCTCACATTTGCACTGCCTTGGTCTCTCATTGTTTTATGGTCTAAGCCTTATCTTCTCAGGCAAAGATCAACTATTCAAAGACAGGCTATCTTCTTTTTCCTTTATATCTTCTACAGCCTCTGGCACCATTCTGGGCAGACAGTAGGTCCTTAATTTCCTTTCATGAGTGAAAGGCAATATTGACATAGAGGAAAGATCAATGGATTTGGAGTCAAAATTTTGAGTTCAAATTCCATTTCTGTATTTCTGAGTCCATGTAATGATGAGCCAGTCTCTTCCACTCTAAATCTCATTTTCTTTATCTGTAAAATGGAGAAATCCATTTTTAGGAAAGTTTTCACTTGAGGCAAAACTGGTTTGGGGGTGGGGAACAGGAGGTGGTGGTACAAAATATAGTTCAAAGGGGAAAGGGAAAGAAGAGCAGGAAGTATGTAGACGGATGAAAGATAATCTGACTTCAGGTACTGTCATGCTTGTTCCTGAGGGTCTGGCCCTCAACTCTGAGGAATTGAGGATAAGCTCTCAGAAAGGGATAGCCTGGGAGTGGCAGCCTGGAAGAACTGTGCTACATGACCATATAGGCTGTCAAAGGACCAGAAGGTAAAATATAAAGATAACAGGTGCTATGATGAGGACTCACCCTTCCCAGTTAGAATCAATGGACAAAACCCTAGTAACCCAGCATCCATTACTGTCATGAAACTAGGTATAAAAACGTCTGCACTGCCTATCTCTCTAGGATATGGAGCTCAAAGGGACTTTAGAGATCAGATAGTTCCACTGTAGGGCAGTCTAGGTGGTACAGTAGATAGAGCGCTGGGCCTAGAGTCAGGAAGACTCAACTTCCTATATTCAAATCTGGCCTCATTTAGTATCTGTGTGACCCTGGGCAAGTCACTTAACCCCATTCATCTCAGTTTCTTCATGTGCAAAATGATCTGCAGAAGGAAATGACAAATCCCTGCAGTATCTCTGCTAAGAAAACCTCAAATAGGGTCACAAGGAGTTAGACATGACTCAACAACAATAGTCCAACTTCATCATTTTACAGATGAAGAAACAGAGGCATAGTGAAATGGAGTGACTTTCCCAAGGTTGCTTTTTGACCTTCATCCTCAAAGAGGACCAAAATAACATTACCATGTTGGGGTCAAGGTACAGTGTCTCTGCCTATGGATGATCAAACCAGTAGAAGCTAGGAAGACTCTCACACAGGTGAGGCACAAATAGTCTATATGAATCCAAAGTTGTAGATGACAGAGGCAGAATTCAAGTCCAGATCCTTTGACAATAAATTCAGCACACTTTCCACTGTGACATATTACTAGGAGAAAAATGTTTTATAAATGCTACAGCTTACAAAAAAAAGAAGCTACTGTTGTTTAGGAGACTAGACCAAAAAAAAAAAAAAGGTATTTAGAGAAGATAACTAAAGAATAAATACGATTAGCTGTCATTGTTCATGCCCCTCTCTTTTCCTCACTTGCTCTTTGCTCTCCATATGCCCTCAGTGCCAGCCTGAGCCAGCTCATGGGCAATAGCATTTGCTCTTTGACTGTTGATTCCAGTCGCCTAACAAGAATGACTAAGGATACTGGCTTAGGTCTGGCTCTCCACAGAGGTGCTGCTTGTTGTGTCTCTGTGCTCCAACCATGTTCAAAGAGGAGAACAAAGGTGCAAGCGTTTTCATCTTCATCCTCAGTGAAGCCGGTAAACTTTCAAATGCTGTTTCTAACAGATTCCCTCTGGGTCGTGTACACCAGCCACAGACACCAACCTCCTCTATGGTGTTTGTCTGTTCACTTCCCTCTCATATCCAATTTGCCTCTCCTCATCTGTATTCCTATTAGGTGTTGGGTAATCATGTTTTGCTGATGGTTTTGAACTTAGTTTCTCAGGGGGAAAGCTTGTGGTAGAAAATGAGCACACCATTCACATTGGTTTGCAGTTTTGTACCTCTGGTGAATTCTTTTCTTATTTTCATCCTCACTATTCCTTTGTAACATAGTACAGCCATCTTTGTCTTTCCCCTTCTCCCTTAGTTGAATGAACTTAATTAGAAAAACTTGTTTTTAACAATGTTGGAAGATTTTTAGATACTGAAAACTCCTCAGGAGGCCAGGAAAACGTGAAAGATGCCACCTTTATGCTTGGAGCAAATGCACACAATGCATTTGGAATTGTGCCTTCTTTTTTGAGGACTTTGGGGAGGAAAAGTATCACCTAGAAATACATATTCTCAAAACAAGATAAAATATTTAAAAAATATTTAAGGTCAGAACCTGTGTTTAATTACTAGCTGTCATACTTCGTGAGCTTGGACAAATCACTGTCTGAATGTCTGTTTTCTCGTCAGTAAAATGAAGCCAATAATATTCACACTAGCTACCTCACAGACTTGTCATGAGTTCAATGCAGGTTAAGCCTTGGCGTAGTAGAAGGATATTTGGAGTGGGGGGATCTGTGTTCCAATCCTGGGTCTGTACCTGTGTAATATTAGGCAAATCATTTAACCTCTCTGAGTCTCAGTTTCCTCTTCTGTAAAATGAGGCAGTCGGATTAAATAAGTCCAGTGTCCCACTCTAGTAATAAATCTATGACCTTATAAGAATTGAGGTGTGGCCTGAGGAAAGGTACTTGGTTTGAAAGGGCCTCTGTTTCATCGTATGTAAAAGAAAAAGGATGGATGATTTACTAAAAGCTTTCAACATATAAATGCTGTGATCTTACTTAGTATTACTATTTCAAAAATATTAGTGTTCAGTATTATTACATCAAAAGAACTGATGTTTATTACTGTCAGTACTCCCTAAATGATGGAGATGGTAATCCTTCCATGCTTCATAAGGTACTATACCCCAAAATAGAAATTCACCTGGCAGTCAGCCTTCTAGTGGGAAAGCTTTACATCCTTAGACAATAGATATAGACCTTAACACGGAGGCAGCGTGGTGCAATGGAAACACCACTGACTTCGGAGTCAGAAGTCCTAGGTTCAAATCTTGCCTCAGTGTGGAAAACCTATGTGAAAAACCTATGTGAACCTGAGCAAATTACTTAATCTCCTTGAGCCTCATTTATTTCAACTGTAAAATAAGAGGATGTACTCCATGGCTTTTGAGATCCCTTCCATCTCTCAATCTATGATCCTATGAGTATTCTGGATATCTATATGATCCTATGATACTTTTCAATGTGGCAGGACCTGTTTGTGCTTGTTTGGCATCGTAACCTTTGAGAACTTAGGGAGACAGCATGGCAAAAAGAAAAGAGAACTGTTTTAGAGTCAAGAGGACCGGCATTCAAATCTTGGACCTGTCACTTACTGTCCATGTGACACTGAATCACTCTTACCCTCCCTGAGCCTCAGTTTCTGCAATTGTTAAATGGTGGGATTGGTCTTAATTATTCCTAAGGTCCCATCTCTCTCTCTCTCTCTCTCTCTCTCTCTCTCTCTCTCTCTCTCTCTCTCTCTGTCTCTCTCTCTGTCTCCCTCTCTTTCTCTCTCTGTATATATTCATATATGTATATATAATGTGTTATATATTACATATAATGTATCCATATATATACATATATACACACATATATGTATGTGCACCTGTGTGTGTTTGCATAATCTTGCTATGCCACAGTGTAATATCAGAGAAGGACTTTAATAAATAATTTTTAAAATGTTCTTTCAAATTTAAGTGTGTCCTTCACCAAATTCACTGTGGGTCCAAAAATTACTGTTCATTCCTGTAATAATGCCTTGTTCTCCCTCCCTCTGCTTTCTTTGGTCACAGCATTGTCTCAAGGCAAGAAGGGCAACATGTTCTCAAAATTATTTCTAAGAAACAATATGAAACTCTACCCCCCAATCCATCAGCAGAATAACTAATTTTAAAAACATTCTTAGAGTCTCCTTGGGTCACAGATATATCCTCTATATTCAGTCAACTTTTAGAATAACAAATCTTTCATTATTAGACAGGAAAATTCTAAGTACAAAAGACCCAAATTCATGGGCAGCTCTGGTCAAGCTCTTGTATTCTACTTTTCCAAATGCAGAGGAAACTAATGATGTGTACCCCAGAGGTGATTAGTAACTACTTACAAGGACTCTATCAAATTATTACTCCCTTCTCTCTTAAAAAATGCAGTAGTATTTTATTGTTACTGTCTACAGCCAAATTTCTCTAAATATTTTAGTGAATGTCAAAATACTACATTTACAAGTTCAAATAATAAAAAATTTATCGGACATTTTGAAAAATTTAGTGGTGGGATTATGCAAGTTTTCTTTAAATTTGAGTCATACTCAAAGACATGCTCTTCATTTTAAAGATAAATTATGTTCTGTGGGAGCTATTCTAAGACTGTACTGGAAGCCCTGCCAACCTCAGAGCTTATGGATGTTTCTAGGACTAACATACAGTTCTTCTGTTTTAGCCCTATTCCACTAAATTGAAATAAAAATCAGCTCTTCTTTCTGTCTTTCCTGTTTATATAGCTGGAAGGGGAAATGAGTAAGGACCATGTGACACAATGGAAGAACCACTGGTCTTGGACCAAAGTTTGAATCATGACTCTGACACTTGGTAGTTGTGTGACAACTGGCAAATCACTTTTTTGAGTCTCAGTTTAGCCATCTTAAAAATGTGTGTAGTCTTATTTGTACTACAACACAGGATTGTATAAGAGAAGTACTTTGTAAAGAGTTATAGAAAAGTGATTCCCAATTCAGTAGGGTATTGAAAGAAGAAGCAGCCTTGAGTTTTATTTAGTTCTGACTTTGCTCCTAACTTGCTCTGTGATTTAGAAAATTATTTAATTTCTCCAGGACCTGGTTTCTACATGTGTTTAATAAGAGAGATTGGCTAGATGATATGTAAGGTGTGTGTGTGTGTGTGTGTGTGTGTGTGTGTGTGTGTGTGTGTGTGCGTGTGTGCGTGCATGCGCAAGACAATAGGGAAATCACCTCCCCACAGAATCAAATATACTACAATCACAAATGATCTTTGTCTAAGTCTGAAAGATGGCTATCTCGAATTATAGATCTGTGGGATACTTTTATGACACAACCAAAAATAAAATACATGAGCCAGAGTAGGAGAAAGTGGCCTACTTCATAGTTGGGTAAGCTAAAATAAATCACTTCCCCTCTCTGGTCCTCAGTTTGCTCATTTATAAAATGGGAGGAGAGGAGAGGAATTGGATTTGATGCTCCCTATGGTCTCTCTCAGCTCTGGCAGTGTGGAGGACATTACCAGATAGTAGTCATTTCCTCTGCTGGGCTCTTCTGAATCTCACGGTTCCTTTTCCCACCCTGAGACAGTGACAGAAACTTCAGGAGCTGTCACCCCATAACTCAAATCCTGACCAGACTCAATGTCTGGTCAGGCAAATAATCATAGCATATTTGTGAGGGTAGAGAGGAGAGAAAGGGATACAGGTGGGCATTCTCTTCCCACCTTCCTGGCTAGTATATGAACCATTCTAATACCCCTTTTTCCTGTCAGAACAGCTTGGCAACCATAATACCAATCAATTCTCATTTGCAGAGCCACTGAGGTGGAGCTATCCTATCAAAAGTAAAGAAGAATTACAGGATTTGGACATGGTACATTTGAGTGGGAAATATGCTGGTGGAAGCAATCCATCAATCAATGCACAAGCCTTTACAAAGCATCAGCTCCTTGCCAACTACTGTGCAAGGCTCTGGGAATGCAAAGACAATCATCCCTGTTCTCATAAAGCTTACACTTTATCAGACATAAAAATACTTTTAAGATGAATCCAAGGAAGATTGGGAGGAGAGGGCATCACAGTTGAGGTGGATGAAGAGAGGCTTCCGGTAGAAAGAAAGTGGCACTTTAGCAGAGTTTTGAAGGAAACAAGGAATTCTGAGAGGTAATGATAAGGAGGGAGGACATTCCAGGCATGGGGGACTGGACAGGCAATGGCAAGGAAGTAGAAGATTTAGTGCGATGTGTGAAAGATAAGAAGAAAGCCAGTTTGGCTGGTCTATAGAGTGTGGTAGAGGACTATTGTTTAATAAGGTTAGAAAGATATGTTGAGACCAGGTGGAAGAGACAAACAGGATTACTTTGTGAGCTTGGACAAGACATGAAACTTTCTCTGAGCTGCAATGGGAATTGGAATGGAGGATACATCCATGGAATATCAAGCCTGTGTCTTGGACAATTATAGGGAAACAGCAGTTCCTGAAAGACTAGGGCACTTTCTGATGATGAAGCAAAACTCTTCTTGGTGGATAAGCAGAAAAAGTGGAAGAATCAATGGATCTTTAGAAAAAATTGACCCTTCCTGGGTCTCTCTCTTTCCTATGAGGCTAGAGATTATATACAGGAGAGGTATAAGGAAGACCCAGTCCTACTGGATAGCCCATTTGCACAGACTTGAAGAAAATTCTTTGGACAATTCAGAGCCAATGTAAAATGCTTTTCTTCAGCATTTCCACAAACTACACCATCAAACTTCCAGGAGGGAAAAGCAGTAGTAAAGTTATCATTGCTGTTTGTTAGGTTTGCTGTCAATTAGCCCTTCTGGGTCTTATGTGTGCTAAGCATTTATTTTGTGTAGAGGAAATAAATAGCTGCCCTAATCTGATCAGTGATGTCCACTAAATACTTTTTTGCTCTCTCATTTTGGGAGACCATAGACATGAGCAAAAATGGAAACTGCAAGTAACTTTCCCTGGGGCACTAAATTGGGGGCATAAAGAGTGAAAGAGTATGAGAAAAGGAACCTAACCTCTTTCATTAGAAGCCAGATTCCCCAGGATTACTGGGGTACAGTTACAAGGTTATTCCCCAAGTAAGCCTGGTTACTATGACTATAGGTCCAGAGATACAGGGACCCCTTAGTGGAGAAGGAGAAGGCATGGTGCCACAGCCCCTTGGGTTCAGCAGTAGTTCTAAGTGTTAGATCTATACAAAGGAAATACTAACACCTTCCCTTCCTACTTCACACAGTTGAAAGAATCAAATGGGATGATGAAGATAAAAGTTCTTTATTAATGCTAAAGGACCATAAAAATTTTAAGAGTATTATAGAAGTAGAAAACCCTAATCTAATAGAATCTAGTTCAATGAGCTGGGTGTTTGGAAAGACAAAGACAAAATGAAAAACAGCCCCTGACGTCAAGAAGCTTAACTTCTACAGAGGAAGTGAACAGCGAATAAAGTCTCTATGTAATCATTTGAGGAAGGGAAAGACAGTATTAACGACTAGAGGATCAGGAAAGATTTCCCATCAGAGATGACACATGAACTGAGCTTTGAAGCAAGGGGAAAACAGAGAACATTCTAGACATGAGGGACATGTGCAAACACGTAGAGATGGGAGACAAAATGCTGGTTTCAAAGAGCAGGTCAACCAATTCAATTGGATTTAAGAGTGCATGAAAAGTAGCCATGTGTAATAAACCTAGAAAGATAGGTTAGAGTCAGGCTGTGAAGGTTTTAAATGCCAAAAGACATTCAATTCAACAAACATTTAGGAAGCTCTGGTTTCCTGGAGAGCACCATGCTAAATACTGTAGAGGACAACGAAGTTTAGGTAAGATACAGCCCCTTCCTTCATGGATTTAGAGTCTAGAAGGGGGATATGACATAAACAGAAGTAATTAGAATGGAATGAATGAATGAACTGAGTGAACTGAATGAATGATTGAATGGAAAACACCTGTTCCAGAAGAAATGATAGAGCCATTGATTACTATTCCCAAAAGACAAGATGCCTGGGATAGATGGGAGAAGGCATGTATAGGAGACAGTCAGATATATTGAGTTAGCTGAGCTTATACTCACTTGCTCACCAATCAGGACGGGGCAGAGTTCCAAAACTGAATGGATTAGCTCATATTAAATGATAGGCAATGAAAAAAGAACAAGCCAGTTACTGTGGGCAAACTAAAGGGAAAAGGGCATCACTTCTATAGGGAAATGAAGAAGGCTTCCTTGATTAGGTTACATGAGGTATTTAATGGGTGGGTAGAAATTCAAATTCAAATGGTGAGGAATGTAGAAGTGAACATTCTGGGCACAGAGAACAGTAAAAGCACAGAACATAGAGGTGAGAAAAGCTCAGGAATATATCAGGAATAGAAAGCAGTCCACTATGACTGGAGTATAGAGTATGTGAAGGAGAATAGTTTGAGAAAGAGAGGAAAGTTAGGGAAAGATGATCATAGGGTAGAGTTAACTCAAGGGATACTTCATAGAGAAGATGGCTCTTAAGATGCTCAAAGACAAAATGAACCAAGGTCACTTAAAATGAATCTGTCCTAAAAGAAAATGCCTTTTTATTGGCTTTCCTATTGAGAATGTAAGTTAGCAATGAGTTGAATTAAACTATTTTTAAAAAAACTTCAAGCATGAACAATTTCATGGAAGGAAATCAATGTTCATAGCTCATAGAACCATAACTCTAAGTATAAAAGGGACCTTAGAAGTCATCAGGGCCAACTCTTTATTTTTTTTTTATAGACAGGGATTTAAGATCCAGAAAGGTTAAATGATTTGCCCAAGATCTCACAGGTAGTATCAAATTCTGTCAGAACTGGGATTTGAACCAAGAGTTTTTACTCTAATTAAAGTACATTTTTCACTGTACTCTTCTGTTGGTTCTTACTACTACTGACAATAATAACGATAATGATGATGATAATTCCCTTGGGGTCAACCGTCTGACATGAGTCAATGCACATAGCCTGGTACTCCAATGATAGATATACAATCCATTGCCAGGCTCATTCCCCTAACTCCCATTAGATTGGCAGAGCTTGCATTCCATTGGCATTTGTTCTAGAGGTGAGAATAACCTCTGAGCTGGGAGAAGTCATTGGAGTGGGACATTTTGATAAGATGAAGTTTGCAATTTTGAGTAGCATTTAACAAAATGAAGACAGCATCTTGAAAAAGGTGTAAAAAAACACATTTTTGTTCATACAAGGTAAACTCAAATTATTCTTTCCTTGTATGCAAGAGTCAAGATAGTGCTGGCCCTTATACCAGGAATTAACTCAATTAAGTTAAAATACTAGAATGTCCCTTTTTGTGATCAAGGAACAATTTCAAAGGGATACAATGGCATGAAGAAATTCCAAAGGGAGACAATGACATGAAGAAAATAATAATCATTGAACTTTTTCAAAGTCAGAAGGAAAAGGATCTATGTCCAAAGGACTTGTCAAGTGCATACACTTCCTAACAATGCTACTTTTACCCAGTATTCTGGGATCAAAATATGATTTCCAGAAGAATATATTTTCTGACATCCTCCAAGAAAAAATTACTGGTTTCTTCCCACTAAGAGGATTTAGACGGAATAACATCTGTGTTGAGAATATTGTGAATATGTTAAACTGGCAGAATGTCTCTAAGGGGTGCTGTTCATTAATGTTCTGTGCATAAAATTAAAACTTGAAATATATTTTTAAATCCATTTTGAATCATTTAAGCAATTCTCCTGCAAAGAAACTATTGTGCTGAAATAATATATTTGGAGCAAGGAATATGAAAGCTATTAAAATGTCTTAGACCCCCTGCCTTTCATGGGGGAAAAGAAAGCTCTTTCTTTGATTTGAAACATGCACTGTATAAAACATACCCTAAAAAAGTGACTTTGAAATAACATTAAGAGCTTGACTTAAACCCCCCAAAAGCCAGGAAATTCTAAGTTAAGTCTTCCCACTTTTGTCTTAATGGATGTTGCTAAACTGAGATTGTTTCCAACCAAGGACCTAATCAAGTCCTGGGGGCCTCCTTCGGTATTCTGTTAGGAAATTCTGCTTCCATTCTGCATCCTCCCTACATCTGATAACATTCAGTCTTGAGATCAAGGAAATATCCAAAGAAGGAAAGAATGATGGACCAAAGGTCCCCCAACATCATTGCCACTATTTTGTCATCCAAACAATACCTTACAATTAATAAATATACAATCAAGTATCCTCTTATGAGCTCAGAGAATGGTTCACATTTATTATCACGCTCATCTCTGGGCAAATGTGTTTAGGTTCTCTGAGAGACAATTGTGCCCAGCAGCTCCTTGCTTCAAAATGATCCACCCGGGAGCTACAGTGAAGGCCTGGAATACTGAATGTGGAACCCTATCCCTGCTGGAGGTGCCATAATATGAGTTGGTATTAAGGAATAAAATGTGAGGTTTGGACTCTTTTCTTATTAAATAATTAAATGAACTCGATCGAAGCAAGGCTTAAAAGATAGCCAAGTTTGTCTAACCACAGACAGACACTGAACTCCACCAGAAGAACACACAATGAGCAAAGGTTTCAATTCCCAGATCTTCTGCTGTCACCAGATTTCTCATGCATGCACTATTATAACAACTCTCCAAACCTCTGTGGTACCAGAGCCTCTCATCTATTGTTTTCTATTGTCCTGGTAGCTAAGGCCCTTGGGGCACATGGGACAAAACACCAGCTCCCACAAGAAGGGTGAAATATTAAAACCCATTCTTTGAGTAGCGTACAGGCAATGATTCCAAAAATATACTTTCAACGAGCAAAATCTAATCTCGCAGTATTCTGAGTGGTTGGTTAGAATTGAAAACTAAAGATTTTGTTTTACTTAATAGATAGATTACTTTTATTATTACCCTCTGTCTGGTAAAGACACTGTCATATTCCAACCTGTCTCTGAAAGCTGAAGTCTCTTCCTTCTCTCAAGGTTCAGTTCAGGTGACAATTCTTCCACGAAGTCTGCCCTTACCACCTTCCCAGCATCCTCCACTGAAAGAGATCTCTCCCTCTTCAAATTTCTCATAGATTTTTCCTGGACTTTCCCCTTGAACTCTTTTCATGCTCTTCTCTATTGTAGTTGTGTACATGTGTGAGTGTGTGTGTGTGTGTCCAATCCAGTTGTAAGCTTGAGAGCAGTGTTGTGTCATATTTAACTTTATGTCCTTAGTACCTAACACATTTTAATCTGATTCAACTCAATTTAACAAACATTTATTACTTGCCTATGATGTTAAAAAAACACTGTGCTAGTTGCTGAGAAGGTTACAAAATAGATAATAGAATATAATGTCTGATTTTAAGGTGCATACAGTCTAATATCAGGGATATGGATACATATGAGGTAGAATGTGAAGGGGTAAAGGAAAGGATAGGACAAAATACTCTAGGAAAATCTGAGGAGAAAAATATCATGGTTAGGAGAGGAAGATCATCTCATGCAAAACAAGGTGGCATCTGAGCTGGGTCTAAAGGAGAAGAAGAATTTCAGTAGGCAAATGAGGAAGAATGAACATACATGGTGAACAGACCCAAGCTGCTCTACCCAAGCAACAAACTCCCAGAGAATTAGATCAGGAAATGCCTGACCCTTGTTTGTCTCAAGTGTAGTATTTGCATGTAAGGTATCAGAAGAGCCAGATTGTGGAAGGCTCATGTGTCTAGAGCTAGAAGGGAGTTCAGAAGCCATTTAATCCAACCCTCTCATTTTACAAGTAAGTAAACTGAAACTTAGGGAAGTTTAGTGACTCTCTCATGATCATACAATATTACACACTAGAGATAGAATTTGAACCCCAGCCCTCTCACTCCAGAACCAGTGTTCTTTCCACTGTGCAATATTTGCTTACCTCTGACACATGAAGTTAGAGAATTTGTAAAAAAAACAAAATGTAACAATAAAACTTTAAAAATTAAAATCAAAAAGAACCACTAAAAGTTCTGTACACTGCACATATCAGGTACAAAATAAATTCTTGTTGAACTGAAATATTCTAGGTTAGGTCTCAGCTTATCCATTGTCAAAATGCAAATAGAAATTCCATCCTTCATGACAAGATGTTTAAAAATTTTCAGATGGAAACTACTAAATCCATTTAAGAAGTCAACACTGGTAAAACCAAGATGGCAGAGTATCAACAAGAAGGACAGCAGAGTTTGCTCCCATGATAATACCTCCAAATGGATCTAGAAAATTCATCAGACCAAGTTTTGTACAGAAAATCCAAGAAAAGATCATAATGAGTCACTTTTTTAGGCCAGGTAGATCTAGGAAGATAGAGGTCTGAAGATATGGGAGTTGGGGAAGGGGAGTCTAGCCAGGAATGGCCAAATGTAGCATTCTAGAGCAGGAAGAGGCTGGGATCCAAGAAAATAAGAAGTTCAAATCCAGCAAAGAGGGGTTCAACCTTGTTCAGTGTGTAAAAATAAATGCTAACTGGAGATCAGTTGCTGATTACCCACTTCTGGGTCTCAGATCCCTGAATAACTAAAGAGAGGACCTATTCCTAGGAGTGGTTTCCAAAGGTAAGAAGAATCCACAGACCTCAAGCTCTGGAGCAAGGAGCAAGTTCAGAAGCGAGCAACAGCTATGTGATTATGAGCCCAGGAGCAAAATAGCATCACACTTCTAGCTTCTAGTCTGAAGCCTGAGCAGAATAACTATGACAGGAAACCCAAACCAAAGAGGCATCTGTAATTCTAACATGGTGAACCAGCAGAGTTTTCTAGCTGGCTGATAATGGATGAGTCCAACAGTAGTCTACTAGAACTCTAAATAGGGTAAACCCACAGGTATATTTCTCAGATGCAAACCTAAGTTAGGAAGATAAGCCCAGGAATCCAGGAGTCAAGTTTTAACATGAAGTCTGAAATCAGAAAGGAGGCTGGAAGAACGAGGAATCAAAAAAATCCAAACACCAAAAGCTATTATAGTGAGAGAGACATTGAAGACAAAAACCTAGAAGAAAATGACTCCAAAACATCTACACATAGAACCTCAAAGAAAAACATAGCTTGGGTACGAGTTCAACATTCCTAAAAGAGAGAAAGCAAGGGATTTTAAAAAGAATTTAATTTTTTTTTTATAAACAAAATGAGAGGACTAGAGGAAAAACTGGAAAACAAATGAGACCTGTTGAAGGAAGTATAAGAAAAGAAATGAACAACTTTTGATCCAAAAGATACAAAACTCCACTGAAGCAAGAAACTCCCTGAAAATTAGAATGGACCAAAATGAAAGCCAGTGACTCCATTAGACAGTATTAAAATAAAATCAAAAGACTGGAAAACAATAGAATAAAATGCAAGGTACCTCATAGTAAAAGCAATTGATGTGGGAAAAAATTGAGGAGAGATGAATTAAGAATAATTGAACTTCCTGAAAACTGAGAGAGAGAGACAGAGTCTAGATATCATACTTCAAGAAATCATGAAAGAAAACTGCTCATATTTCTTAGAACCAAAGGACAAAGTATAAATAAAAATAATTTTCCAGTCACCTCCTGAAAGATACCCCAAAATGTAAACTCACAGGAATACTATTTATAGGTCATATGCAACATATGACCTAAAAATCAAGGTCAAAGAAAAAATCCTGCAAGCAGCCAGAGAGAATTAATTCAAAGACCAAAGAACAACAATTAGGGTCACACACTTTAGCTGCCACCACTCTATAGGAATAAAGATCTTAGAATATGATATTCTAGAAACCAAAGAATATAGGTTAACAACCAAGAATAACTTACCCGGAAAAAAAAAAACCCAACTGTAATTCACAGGGGAGGGAAATGGATCTTTAATGAAATAGAGGCCTTTTAAGAACTCCTGATGAAAAAATCAGAGTGGCGTAGGAACTTTGAAGTAAGAGTCAGGAGTCAAAAGAAACATAAAAAGTAGCTCTTACTGCAGTGGCAAAGAACTGGAAACAAAAAGGATGCCCATCAAATGGGGAGTGGATGAATAAGTCATATCATCTAAATGTGATAGAAGACTACCATGCTATAAGAAATGATGAACGGACTGGTTTCAGGGTAAATACTAGCTGATTTCAGAGAAATTTAGGAAGGCATGTACAGACTGATGCAGAGTGAAGTCAGGAGAACCAGGAAACAGGAGAATGGTTTATAGAATGGCAATAATATTATAAAAACAAACAACTCTGAAAGACATAAGAATTCTGATTGGAGTGACCCACCATAATTCTAGAAGACTTATGATGAAGCATGCTAACTACTTCCTGATAGAGAGGCAATAGATTCAGAATGCAAACTGAGATATATTTTTTTGAACATGGTCAGTGAGGGAATTTGTTTTGCTTGGCTATGAATGTTCATAATAGGGGATTTATTCTTCTTTCTTTCTTAGTTGGAGGTAGAGGTAAAAGAGTTGTTAGATTTTTGTATATTAAAAAAATAAAATTTAATTTTAAAAAAAGAAGTCAGTATTTTAGGTTTACCAAGATTATTAAGGTTTTGCAACTAACTCTAAGATAACTAGGAATCTGAGCTGTTTCCTTGAGAGGGTACAAAAAAAATCATCTTTCAAAGATTCCTCAGTCTAGAAGGGACCTTAGAGATCTCCTAGAAGTGTCCTTAGCACTAAGGGAAAGGAAGAATAGTAAAGAAATGGATCTTGCATTTAATCTAATTTAATTAGATAAAGATTAATTAGATGAAGTAGCCTGAGTGAGGCTTCCAAACAGAACTCTCCAGTTTCTGGCCACAGCAATTATCCTAGTACAACAGAACTGCATATAAGAAAAAGAAAAGATAAAGGAAAGTGAAAATTTTCTATATAGGAGAAACCATATAAAGTATGTCTCTCCCATGAAGAGAGATCTTTGTACTTTACATGTGACTGATTGATTGCACAAAGTTAATGAAAGCAGAAAATGTAAGAGTACCTTGTTCTCCTCTGATTAAGGTACAGCTTGTCAGGAAATCAAGGATCTGATCTTTGATTGTTGCTGGACAATGAGATTCTATATGAGATATAATGTGAAAAGAAGATGGAATGAGAGATTGAACACTGAACACCAGATCAATTCCAGGTCTATAATACAAGCCATGCACCACTGAAGGTGTTCTTATGTAGCCCCAGGCGTTCATTCCCCTAATCTATCTGAATGGACTACATAGCCTGTGATGAAAGAACCTCAGAGCTTGCCCTGAGTAAGGCTTTTGTTTTATTAGTCACACAATTAGGGTCTTTAGTAAATGAAACAGCCTAGCCTAGTAGAAAAAGCACTGGACTAGAGGTCAGGAGAATTGGAATTAAGTTCAGCTCTAATAATCTAATAACAATTAGAGCTGGACTTAATTCCAATTCTCCTGACTACCACAGGAAAAGATAGCTCAAAGCTCTGTGTACCTGATTTTTGGAGTTGGGAGGAAAAATAGTGAGTACCACGGGAGGAAAAGAGGGAGTAGCTATAAAAAGTCCTACAATATTTGCTTTATCAGAGCAAGTCATTCAATTGTTCTTCATATTTTTTATATACGTTAGTTGTGTCTCCCTAAGTAGCCTATGATCTCCTTCCTGGAGGTCAGAAACTATATAAAATTGCAAGATTATAGCTTTAGAACTGGAAGGTGCCCTCAGAGGTCATCTAGCCCAGTCCTGACATTTTTTAAATGTGACAGGAAGAGAGAAAGTGACTAGCCCACATCATATGGATGAGAAGTTATAATCTTAGTATTCAGAAATTTTGTTTAATTATTTCAAGGGGATGTACTTTGTGGTAGCAGTTTTCTAGGTTTTCGTTGGGAATTGTTTCTGTGTAAAAGCAAATTTTCTTAAAAAGATGATTTCCCTTCACTGTCTTCTCTACTTGCTCAAAAAATCTTGGACAGTGAAGGAAGTTCAAAGACTATATCTAGCTCAATACACAATTGTCCAAAAAATTGCCTTTATAGTAATCAATCTAATTGAATTAAATATGATAAGCATTTATTAAAAGCCTACTATTGCAAGACACCATCATAGGCTTGCAGCCTGTGAGAGAATGATCCATATATAACTTGCATCTCCACAAGTGATCAACAATTGAAAACTTCCACTGCAGAGAGACCCATCACCTTGCCCGACAAAACTCATTCCACATTTCAGGGAATGCAACATGCTCATTAGCCACTTGCTATCTTTGACCCCACTGGAAGCCACAATTCTTTCCATAGGAAATCCAACTATAATAATGAAAAGAAGGGGCTGGGAACTTTTGTTCATTTGGACAAAATCTATTGTGCCTGAAACATCAAGATCATATGGCAAAGCTAAAGATGTCATTGGAGATCACCTTGCACAATATCTGCATTTTACTGATGAAGAAAGTGGTAACTTAGTCAAGGTCAATCGAGTAGTCATAATGAAAGCTCATATTTAAATTGTTTTAAGTTTGTACAGCACTTTTTCACAACAACCCTAAGGGGTAAGTAACAAGTAAAATGATCAATGTCATTGTACAGAAGAGGAAATTTGAGCTCTGAAAAGTTACATAACTTGCCTGAGATCACATAGCTACTAATATATTAGTCAGAATTTAAACACACACCTCCTCCTTCTAAGCCCACTCTAAGTGCTTGATTTACTGAATCACACTGCCTCTTGTAGGAAGGAACAATGAACTGAACAACTAGGACTTCACACCTAGGGTCAAATTCTTTGCTCTTAACTACATTGTCTATGTTCTGTCTTTGACATGGTATTCCAAATGGAAAGTCAAGCAGTATGGAAGAAAGCAGAGTGAATTTGGAGTTGTTGGGCTTCAGCTGTAATTCTGGCCCTTCTTTCTGTGGGGCCTTCAATAAGTCAAGCTAACCTCTCTGTTCTCAGTTTCTTCATCTGCAAAAAGACAGAGTTGTATTAAATGATCTTTAAGATCCTTTCATGATCCTATCATCCTGTTAATACTTCATGTTTTCCTCTATTTTAAAACACAGTCAGGTGATGATGCCTTCTACATATGCACCTCTATCCCCACCCAAACCCAAGCCCTCATTATCTCTCACCTGGTCTATTGCAATTGCCTCTTAATTGATCTATCTCCAGAGTCTGATTTCTTCCACCTCCAAACCATCCATCACTCAGCTGTAATGTTAATTAGATCTTCCCCACCCATTAATAGGACTCAAGTACCTTTTATTAATTTTCTAAAGAGGCACTGGTTCTCTAGGGTTGTGACGCCCTCTGGCTCTGAAAAATGTATAAGTACTCTGAGGTGAGGTTTTACTTTGGGACTTACTCACTGGAAGTATTTGTTTGGCCAGATGAGACTCTGGGCAGCCACCAAGGAGCCCCTCAACTTTGAAAACACAGATGTTGGGGGGAGGAGCCAAGATGGCGGAGTAGAAACACACACATATGATAGCTCCAAACCCACAGCCCATAAATTACCTGTAAAGAACTCCCAACAAATTCTGGAGCAGCAGAAGCCACAGAACAACGGAATAGAGGAGATTTCTGTTCCAGAGAGCCCTGAAAAATAGACACCAAAGGTCCATCATGCACCAGACCCGGAGCAGAGCCCAGCCCTGCCTTGGCTGCACAGTACTGAGAGGAGCAGACCTGAGCAGGCTTCAGGGACAGAATCTCCAGCAGCCACGCAGGTCCCTCCACCCATAGGTGCCGGGAGTGAGTGAGAGTCTTTTGGGGTGGCTGGGAGGGGAGTGGGGTGTCCCCATAACTCAAGCCCCCTCGGGAGGCAGCAGCAGAGGCGGCAGCAGACAAGGGCTCCCAAAGCAGGCAGGAGCTCCGATCCATAGTTGAAAGGCTCCGCATAAACCCCCTGAGGGAACTGAGCCCTGCCCCCACTTGAGCAGCAGAACTTAATCTCAAACTGAATAGCAGCCCCTCCCCCACCCAAAGCCCTGAGGCTGGGGAGCAGCATTTGAATCTCAGACCCCAAGCGCTGGCTGGGTGGATCTGGAGGCAAAGTGGGTGTGAAGAGGAAGCTCAGAAGTCAAGTCACTGGCTGGGAAAATGCCCAGAAAAGGGAAAAAAATAAGACCATAGAAGGTTACTTTCTTGGTGAACAGATATCTACTCCCTTCCTTTCTGATGAGGAAGAACAATGCTTACCATCAGGGAAAGACATAGAATTCAAGGCTTCTGTATTCCACACATCCAAAATAAATATTCAATGGGCTCAGGCCATGGAAGAGCTCAAAAAGGATTTTGAAAATCAAGTTAGACAGGTGGAGGAAAAACTGGGAAGAGAAATGAGGGAGATGCAAGAAAAGCATGAAAAGTAGGTCAACACCTTGCTAAAGGAGACCCAAAAAAATGCTGAAGAAAATAACACCTTGAAAAATAGGCTAACTCAATTGGCAAAAGAGGTCCAAAAAGCCAATGAGAAGAATGCTTTAAAAAGCAGAATTAGCCAAATGGAAAAGGAGGTTCAAAAGCTCACTGAAGAAAATAGCTCTTTCAAAATTAGAATGGAACAGATGGAGGCTAATGACTTTATGAGAAACCAAGAAATCACAAAACAAAACCAAAAGAATGAAAAAATGGAAGATAATGTGAAATATCTCATGGGAAAAACAACTGATCTGGAAAATAGATCCAGGAGAGACAATTTAAAAATTATGGGACTACCTGAAAGCCATGATCAAAAAAAGAGCCTAGACATCATCTTTCATGAAATTATCAAGGAAAACTGCCCTGAGATTCTAGAACCAGAGGGCAAAATAAGTATTCAAGGAATCCACCAATCACCTCCTGAAAGAGATCCAAAAAGTGAAACTCCTAGGAACATTGTGGCCAAATTCCAGAGTTCCCTGGTCAAGGAGAAAATATTGCAAGCAGCTAGAAAGAAACAATTCAAGTATGGTGGAAATACAATCAGGATAACACAAGATCTAGCAGCTTCTACATTAAGGGATCGGAGGGCGTGGAATATCGTATTCCAGAAGTCAAAGGAACTAGGACTAAAACCAAGAATCACCTACCTAGCAAAACTGAGTATAATACTTCAGGGGAAAAAATGGTCTTTCAATGAAATCGAAGACTTTCAAGCATTCTTGATGAAAAGACCAGAGCTGAAAAGAAAATTTGACTTTCAAACACAAGAATGAAGGGAAACATGAAAAGGTAAACAGCAAAGAGAAGTCATAAGGGACTAAAGTTGAACTGTTTACACTCCTACATGGAAAGACAATATTTGTAACTCTTGAAACTTTTCAGTATATGGGTAGTGGGTAGGATTACACACACACACACACACACACACACACACACACAGCACAGAGTGAATTGAATAGGATGGGATCATATCTTTAAAAAATGAAATTAAGCAGTGAGAGAGAAATATATTAGGAGGAGAAAGGGAGAAATGGAATGGGGCAAATTATCTCTCATAAAAGAGGCAAGCATAAGACTTTTTAGTGGAGGGAAAAAGAGGGGAGGTGAGAGAAAAGCATGAAATTTACTCTCATCACATTCTACTAAAGGAAGGAATAAAATGCACACTCATTTTGGTATGAAAAACTATCTTACAATACAGGAAAGTTGGGGAGAAGGGGATAAGCAGGGTGGGGGGGATGAGGGAAGGGAGGGCAATGGGAGGAGGGAGCAATTTGATGTCAACACTCTTGGGGAGGGACAGGGTCAAAAGAGAAAATAGAAGCAATGTGGGGCAGGATAGGATGGAGGGAAATATAGTCTTACACAACGTGACTATTATGGAAGTCATTTGCAAAACTACACAGATATGGCCTATATTGAATTGCCTGCCTTCCAAAGGGAATGGGTGGGGAGGGAGGGATGAAGAGAAGTTGGAACTCAAAGTTTTAGGAACAATTGTTGAGTGTTGTTCTTGCATACAACTAGGAAATAAGAAATACAGGTAATGGGGTATAGAAAGTTATCTGGCCCTACGCAACAAAAGAGGAGATGGGGACAAGGGAAGGGAGGGATGATAGAAGAGAGGGCAGATTGGTGATAGGGGCAATTAGAATGTTTGGTGTTTTGGGGTGGGGGAGGGGACAAATGGGGAGAAAATTTGGAACCCAAAATTTTGTGAAAATGAATGTTAAAAGTTAAATAAATTAATTAATTTAAAAAACCCAGGTGTTAGCGCTTCTCTCTCTGGTAACTATGTGTGTATATAATGGTTAGACAGTTGGATCTGCCTGTTGATCTGTGGTGTATGTATTGCTTACAATCAGACAGCTGAAAGCCCTGTTTATTGATTATTATTTCTTTATATTTTCTCTGAAGTTCAGGATGTTGACTTTTTCACCTGAACTAAATGAATGATAAATGTGCTCAATTAAAGTGATTGTTGACCCCTCAAAAGATAATTTTCTTTTAGAAAAGCAGATCTAAGAACCCATACAGCAGGTCGTCCTGTGTATGCCTGAGTCCTTGCTTTTACTCCAGCTACCAAAGAAATCTTCCTAACACCATCACTTTTATACCTCACTCTATACATCTCCTCATTGCCTATAGGATTAATATCCAAACATCATAACCTGAAATTTAAATTTAAAATGACCAACTCTCTAGTCTTAATTCCCGTTATTCTCTAAAGGCAAATCTTTACTCCACTGGGGCTGGTCTTACTGTCCTCCAAGCATAGCATGTATATTTCTGCTTCTGACACTTTGTTCATGAGATTTCCTCCAGCATGTAATGTTGAAACATCCTCCCTCCACCCCTTCAATCCACTGTCAACAGCAAAACATAGTGGCAATCACACCAGATTGGAAGTCAGATGAAATGGATTTGAAACCTGGCTCTGTCACTGCCTGTATGGATTTGGAAGAGTGACTCTACCCTCACTTTGCTTATCTGTAAAATGAGGATGTTGATTATATGAATTCTGAGATTCTTGCCCATCCTAAGTCCTGGTCAAATTTTCAAGATCCACTTCTTCCATGGAATACCCTTCTTCCTCACCCCTGAGCCTTTGGCAGTCCCTTGATGATCCCTCCCTTCCCTCAAGTCCTGTAGCACATTCTATATGACTACTCATTTGGCCTTTGGACATGCTGCCTGTACCATACTGCTTGTTTTTACTTTTCATGTATGTTGATAATAGGACCTGGAAGGGTCCTCAGAAGCCTTTCGTTTACTAGATCTAGGAAACTGAATCCCATAGGATGAATCCACAGGCCCAGAGTCAGGAAGACCTACCTAAGATACTGCTGTGTGACTGAGCAAGTCATTCAGCTTCATTTGCCTCTGTTTCTTCAACTATAAAATGGAAATAATAATAGCACTGACCTCCCAGGATTGCTGTGAGGATCAAAAGAGTTCATATTGTACAGTGGTTGGCACATAATAATCGTTATATCAATGCTTAGTCTCTCTCTCTCTCTCTCTCTCTCTCTCTCTCTCTCTCTCTCTCTCTCTCTCTCTCTTTCTCTCTCTCTCACACACACACACACACACACACACACACACACACACACACACACTTTGCTTTTCTAGGGTCACATAGCTAGCAAGTATCTAAGTCATACAGCTATAAGTATCTGAGATGGGATTCTAAGCCAAGCCTTCCCATCTCCAAATCCAGAGCTCTCTGCCTTCTATCACTACATAGTCTTATTTTCCAAACCAGACTGGGAGTCTCCCAAGAGTTGGGTTGGTGTTTTATACATCTCCATTGCTTTCCTATATCTACCACTGAGTATCATAATTGGTGACAAGGACCTGTGATTTCACTGGAAGATGAAGCTTCCACTGAGAAACTTCCTCTACCAAAGGAAGTCATCAAGTCATGTCCCCAGTCACACAGCCAGGATGTATAGGAGGTAGTACCGGAACCCAGGTCTTCCCAGATTCAAAACCAGCTTTCTTTATCCTCTCTATAATGCTTGCACAAAGTGGTCATTCAATAAATATTGGACACTAGGCAAATAGCTAAAATTCCCATCCAAAGGAAAGTGTAGGAAGCAGAATCCTCCATCTTTTTTGGTAAACCTTTCCTCCGCTTTTCCTGAGAGCCCCTGGTGGCTGAGATGACCGTCTGTGACTCACTGTTCTGTGCAATGAGGCATGCCATTATGACCACAGCTGTGTTAGAGACACGTTGTGTGCCTGAATTATTGATGCTCCCTTATGCATTCCGATCCTCCCCCTCCCCCTCCTCATGTTGTTGTTTTCTCTTGACCTTACTCTGGTTTTCGTTCTAACTCTGGTACCTTTTTCGAGCTTTTGTTGCATTACAAAGAGCAAAGAGAAGGTTGCAGGAATACAACAGAAACTCGACACAGAAAGACTGACAGATGTGGTGGCGAAGAAGGCAAAGGGGGCATTAGTGACCATTTGGGGCCATTTTATAGAAAATCTTACACAATGTTAGGCATGCAAGAACATTTTCATAGGCTCATTAAAGTGAAATCAAGTTGGAAAACTTAGTCTGAGAAAATAAGCATGATTTTTATATTCCCTTCGATGAAAATTGGGTTGGGGTGGAGGGCAAATTCATCTTCTTGTGTATTTTAGGGTAAAATGGTCTCCTTCAACTAATTCCTGGCATAAAGCCCCAGTATATACCTGGAGGGGCAGTGTGGTGTAGTCAAAAGAGTAGTAGACATGGATTTCATAAACCAGGGTTTGAATTATGGTTCTGACACTCACTAGCTGTGTGATCTTCAGTAAGTCACAACCATTTGAGCCTCAGTTTCCTCCTTTTGAGGGTGGCACAGTACATAATGTTCTGAACTTGGAGTCAGGAAGAATGAGTTCAAGTCTGGTCTGAGACACTTACTAGCTGTGCTACCCTGGCAAGTCACCTAACCATTTATCTGTCATGGGTAAAATGGGAATATAATAGCACTTACTTCATAGAGTTGTTGCAGTGATGTTTTCGAAGCGTTTTTACAGACTTTAAGGCACTATATAGACAAGCTATTATTATTTAAATATGTAAAATATTATTTGTACTAACTCTCCATGGGACTATTAGAAGAAAGTCATTTGCTAACCTTACAAAAAGAGGTACATAAATGTGAGTTACTATAGCAAGCCTCTGAAATTCATCAACAAGTTGATCCAGTTGAAATGTCTCAAATAATAATAGCCTACATTTCCATAGGATTTCAGAAAAGAATTCTCCTCCCATAAAAACTTTATGAGGTAATAAGAGGTCCACGGGTTACAACCCCATTGTATTGATGAAGAAACTAAAGCTCAGAGAGGGAAACCCAGCTGGTCACAGTCTTCCAATCAGGAAGAGGAAGAGCCATGATTCAAACCTAGGTCTTCTGACTCAGAATCCATTCCTCTGTCTATGCTGCCTCCTGAAAGATGGTGACTCTCCCACCTGGTTTTCATAATACCCCCAAGTTTTCATTTAAATTCCATGTCATGTCAGGTGACCTGCAAAAGGAATAAGAAAAGCCTTAGTGGAAGGCTTCCCAGGACATTTGACACAAGATGCTAAAGGAGATCAACTCCCAGACACATCCTAACTCAGCTCCAATACATGGAGTTCAAAATACTCACACCTTTGTTTTCACTGCAAGATGAATGTAAAAACAATCAAGCTGCTAAGAATTGCAGCACCACACACTGTGGTTCTGACTGTTCTCTCTTTATTTCTAGAGTTATTCCACAGACTCACTAGAATATGAGGACTGGAAGATGACCTCAGAAATGACCCAAGCTTAACCTTGTTGTTCAGGTGTTTCAGTCATGTCTGATTCTTCATAACTCCATTTGAGCTTTTCTTGGCAAAGATACTGAAATTGTTTGCCATTTCCTTCTATGGCCCATTTTACAGATGAGGAAACTGAGGCAAACAGGTTTAAGTGGCTTCCCCAGGGTCACACAGCTAGTAAATGTCTGAGGCTGGATTTGAACTCAAGTCTTCCTGATTCCAGACCCAGCACTCTATCTACCACACCACCTAACTGTAGTCTTACCCTCACCTGGCCAGATGCCCCCCTCTGCACCACCTCCTAACAAGCAACCTTCCAGTCTCTGCTTGAGCACCTCCAGTGAATGGGAGTATACTTACTTCATCATCTAACCTGTTCTACCTCTGCCATCTCTAGAATCTGGTCATTTTCATCGGCTGTTCCCCATGCCTGAAACACTCTACTTCCTCATTCCTACCTCTTGTCTTCCCTGGCTCCATTCAGGTCCTAGCTAAAATCTCATCTTCTATAAGAAGTCTTCCCTGAACGAGGGTAGTTGGATAGTGCAGCGGATAGAGCACTGGTCCTGGAGTTAGGAAAACCTGAGTTCAAATCGAAACTCAGACACTTTCAAGCTGGGTGATGCTGGGCAAGTCATTTAGCTTCTGTCTTCATCAGTTTCCCCAAATGTAAAATGAATTTTAAAATAGTACCCACTTCCCAGAGCTGTTGTCAGGATTAGATGAGATAATATTTGTAAACCTGCACAGTGCCTGGCTCATAGCTGGCACTCAATAAAAGATTGTTTTCTTCTTCCCCCTGAATAAAATGCCTCCCCTCTCTTGCTTATCTCCAGTTTATCCTGCGACTGGCTCTAGTTTATCCTGTACCTCCTTGCTTATTGTTTCCCCCATTGCACTGTGAGCTCCTTGAGAGCAGGGATTGTCTTTTGCCTTTCTTTGCATCCACAGCAGAGTGGTTAATAAATATTTGTTTCCTCCCTTCCTTTATGGTGGAGCCTTGCCTCTGTTGACTATCTCCAACTTATCCATTTGTTGTCTCCAATTTATCCCTTGTCCTGTATAGATCATGCTTCATATTCACATTTTTTTTATTGTGTCTTTCTCATTAAACTGAGCTCCTGGAGGGGAGGAACTACTTTTTGCCTTTCTTTGCATCCCCAGCACTTAGCACCATGCTTGGAACATAGTAGGAGCTTCATAACTGCTTAATGACTGGCTGATTTCTAGACTCTAATTGTTAAGAAGCTATTCCTTATAGCAAGCTAAAATCACTGTACCTTCCACTTATTAATTCTGGCGCTGCCCTCTGGGGAGAAGTAGAATAAATAGAATCCTTCCTCCCCATAAGAGACCTTCAAATACTTGATTACAGGTACGATGTTCCTACTAAATCTTCTCTTCTCCAAGCTAAATATCCACAGTTCTTCAGCTTACCTCCAATTGATATAATATTATTGCCTCTTTTTTTAAACCATCCTGATTGCCTTGCTCCTAGAAGTGTTTTAACTTGTCAACAACATTCCTAAAATGTGTTCCTCAGAACAAAATACCACACTCCAAATGTGGACTGACCAGGGCAGAGTAAAGTGGAACCATGAATTCCCCTTCCAGAATTCTTCATTTCTATTCATGCAGCCTGAAACCACGTTAGGTTTTTTGGCTCCCATGTCAGACTGCTTGTTCATGTGTAGCTTGTGGATCCACTAAAAACTGCAGGTCTTTTTCATACAAACTGTTACCTTGTTACATCCTTCCATCTATTCTTGGAGATGGAGTTTTTCAAGCTGAAGTAAAACACTTTATATTTCTCTTACTAATTTTCTTAAAGATTTGACCTATTGATTCAGCCTATTGAAATCTTTCTAGAGCCCAGTCTTTTAGATATTCCTACACCCTTCCGAGTTTCATGTCATCTAAACATTTTATAACCAAATCATCTATCTTGATCCCAAGCACTGATTAATATTGAATAGGATAGGGTCACGACAGATACATGAACCACTCTTCTAGGAATCTCCCTGCACATTAATATTATCACATTAATCACCATGTTAGGAATACAGTCCTTCAGACAGTTCTGAATCCCTCTAACTCAATAGTCCTAAACCATTTTTGTCACAAACCCCTTTGGTCATCTGGTGAAACCGATGGACCCCTTCTTAGAATGATGTTTTTAAATGCGTAAAATAATACGTATGGAATTATGAAACAAACTAACTATAATGAGATACAGTTATCAAAATATTTTTAAAGTCATGCTTATGGACCCTTGCTTAAGAATTTCTGATCCAAAAGGATGCTTTTATTAAATGTTTTGTTGAAATCTAAGCATACTATGTCAGTGGCATTCTCTTTTTTTTTAAATTTTATTTTATTATTATTATTTTTTAATGTTTAATAATCACTGCCATAAAATTAAGATTTTATCCCAGCCCCCACCTACCCCCCACTACCCCCCTCCCTCCCCATGACCGCATATAATTCTGTATAGGTTCTACATATACTTTCCTATTGAGTACATTTTCACTATGATCATGCTATGTAGTCAAACTAAAATAAATGGAAGAAATCATATAACAAATCAAAACATGATACACAAAAACACACATACACACAAACATGATCTGCTACATTCTGCGAATGACTTCCATATTTCTTTCTCTGAGTGTGGAAGGCATTTTGCCTTAGAAAACCACCACTGGGATTTTTTTTTTAATAAGTTCTTGCATTATTACGAAATTCCAAGTCTACCAGAAAAAACTCTCACACACTGTGGTTGTTGCTGTGCACAAAGTTCTCCTGGTTCTGCTCCTTTCACTCAGCATCAGATCATATAAGTCCTTCCAGGCCTGTCTGAAGTCTTCTTGTTCATCATTTCTTATGGCACAATAGTACTCCATTACATTCATATACCATAATTTATTCAGCCATTCCCCAAATGATGGGCATCCCCTTGACTTCCAGTTTTTGGCAACTACAAAGAGTGCTGCTATAAATATTTTTGTACATGTGGGGCCCTTTCCCATTTTTATGATCTCTTGGGGATACAGTCCTAGTAGTGATATTGCTGGGTCAAAGGGCGCATTCTCTCTTTCTACCACTCTGATAAATTGTCAAAAGGAGAAATAAAGTTGATCTGCTATGACTCATGCTTTATAAACCAATGCTGGCTCTGTCATTTTGTTCCCTTTCTAAATGTTTACAGCTATCCCTTTAATAATACATTCTAGGAATTTGTCTAGGAATTTTCTAGACTCTCACTGGTCTATAATTTGAAATAAGAATATTACACATTGCATAGCTTTCTATCTACCAGTGTTTAGTATTGTCCTGGACACATAAAAGGTACTGAATAAATTTTTACTAACTAGCTCAACTCCAGTCAGCCAGCATTTATTGGGTACTAATTATATGCAAAGAAATGTGTTAGGTCTTGAGAACAAAAAAATTGAAATCTCTCTGTTCTCAAGAAACTTATGTCTTCCTGATATGATGTGATATATGACAAAAACGTATAGTAAGAGAAAAATAAGGAGAGAGAGGACATGAAAAATTAAGAGATCAGGGAAGGCTTCACAGATTGGACAAGATTTCACATGAGTCATGAAGTAAAACAAACATGTTATGAGGAAAGGACAAGGATGAAGTGCATTCTGAGGAGAGAAGACAGTTTGTTCTAATACATGGAGGCAGAATATGGAGCATCACATCTGAGGACAGTTAGTTGTCCAGTTTGGGTGGAATGTAGAATTCATGAAGAGGAACAGTATTAAATAAGAAGCCTGTCATCCTAAAATTTTTTAAAAACAAACCACAGAAACTATGCCTAAAGGACTATAAAAATGTGCATACCCTTTGACTCAACAATGCCACTTCTAGGGCTGTATCCCGAAGAGATCATAAAAATGGGGAAAGGAACCACATGTACAAAAATATTTATAGCAGCTTTTTATGGTGGCAAATAGTGGAAATTGAGGGGATGCTATCAATTGGGGAATGGCTGAACAACGTGTGTTATATGAATGTAATGAAATACTATTGTGCAATAAGAAATGACAAACAGTCGGACTTCCGAAAAACCAGGAAAGACTTATATGAACTGAGGCTGAGTGAAATGAACAGAACCCAGAAAACATTGTTCGCAGAAATAGTCACAGTATGTGATGACTGATTTTGATGCCCTTAGCCCTTCTCAGCAATGCAAGAACCTAAAACAATTCCAAAGGACTCAGGATGGTAAATGCCATCCACATCCACAGAAAGAACTATGGAGTTGGAATGCAGAGTGAAGCAGACTATGTTCTGTTTTGTTTTGTTTTGTCTTCTTTCTCATGGTTTCTCCCACTTGTTATAATTCTTCTTTGCAACATAACTAGTGTGAAAATGTATTTAGTGGAAATGTATGCATAGAGCCCACATCCGATTGCATGCTCTGTTGGGGAAGGGGGAGAGGAGGGAAAGTGAAAAAATTTAAAACTTATGGAAGCGAATGTTGAAAAACTCAAATTTATTTGTTTGTTTGTTTGTTTGTTTGTTTACCTATTTATTTTTGAAGACACAGAAAGTGTTGTGCCCCATGCCCTCTCCATCATTCTTCTTCCTCCAGTCTTTACTCCTCTCCCGGTTACCCTACTGACAACTCCGCAGACTTTGTCTACCGTGCCATAGAAAGCTCTTCCCTCTGGAAGTTTGCTTTGCTCTTGGCCTATTTCTTACGTTGGAAGTGTTCCCCAGTACTGCAGCCTCTCCTTCTGACTGACTGGTTCCTCTCAGAATTCCCAGTTTGAGGATGTCCATGTCTTTATTCCCCAGAATGCACAGCTACTTCATCCCTCATCTTCACACTACTTTTTCTACCCTTCCCCCAGTTCCTTCCCTTCCCTCTTTCAGTTCCCTTTTGTGTGTGGTCTTCCCATCAGAATATAAAATTCTTGAGGGCAGGGACTGTCTTTTTTTCTGCTTTTATCTGCATTCCCAAAATTTAACACAAAACCTGAAACACAGCAAGCACTTAATAAGCGTGTGCTAAGTTATTTTTGATCTTAGCCATCTCTCTCTGTATTCAACCTCTCACTGTGTTCAACTACCCTTAAAGCAACTCTTGATAGAAAATAAGAAATTACCAAACTTTAGAGGAAGTGTGCTGTGGTAGAAAAAGCATTAGACTTAGGGCCAAAGCCTATACTGCAGTACAAGCTCTGCTATGTAACGTAGAGAAAGTCATTTCACCTCTCAGACTACCAACCCCTTAATTTAGTACTTTAAATGACCTTGAATCAATGCAGGTGCCCCCTCCATGGACGCAGGTTACAATCCCAACAGGACTAGACAAATGGTTATATGAATGACTGTGCTTATCCTGCCCCCCCACACCCCCTACACCTTCCAAATTAACCTCTCTACATGTATAGCCTCTCTACATGTATCTGGATTTGTCCCTAGTCAACATGCTCATACATGTCAGGTTTCTATCTAAAGCTTTTCCAGTTGGGAGGACCCATCAGAGCTTGTACTCTACTGTATAATTTTCAAGAACCCAGGGTCACCTCCATACCAGAAAGCAAGGGACATTAAAAGAGCGTTTCAGGAGAAGGTCAGAAATCTTATCTAGTATCTTATTAGCAGAAATTTCTTGAGTTAGCTCAAAAGAAGCAAAGAATTATATAAATACAAAGATCCTATTCAAGTTCAATATTTTTTACTTAAAGCGACTTATAAACAATTTAGAGTCCAAACAATATACCTTAGACTGTTTTTCTCTAAGTATATGCAGTACTAAAATAAAGAGTCATTCCCAATACATTAAGACTTAATTGCAAATTGAATTGGAACAATCTTCCCCATAACCATCTACTAGCTCTGCTTGGATTGGTAATGGAGCTGAAAGAAAGGTTTCTATGCACTTAAGACCTTAAATTATCAAGATTACTAAGCATTATTCACACTTTGAAATGAAAGTAGCTTGTTTCCCTTGCATTCAAATGACATTGATTTTCACTAGTCTCCTTTTCCTTGCATGCAGTACTTTCAGGGGAGCCCCTGTGGCCAAAGAGCCGAACAACTGAAAACCAGCAGGAGCTAAATAAACAGGACACCGTAGAGCCTCAGCCATGGACTCAGAGTCCTCTAATTGGTGACCTAATTGATAATTAGGCCTAAATGAGAATTTCTATGGTAGTTATAGGAGGGATAATGATTTTTTCCTTCAGACCCAAGGAGTGATGCTAATTGTTAGTGTAGGTGTATGGCATGGAAATGATTTGTCTGTGAAGGAAAGAAGTGTTTGGCTCTGAGAAAAGGCTTTATAATAAATCAAGGGGTGAAGACTAGAACTTTCAGTTTCCTGGGCTGAAACACACACATGTCAGTGAGCTATCAAGAACAGTACCTGCAAATTGGCACATTTAGCTCAAGTCTTCATGGTGTTCATTGTGTCTCAGAGATAATAATCATCCCATGCTGTGGGAAAAGACGCATTAACGGTAATAGTTCAGTGCACAAAGCATTCTTTGGTTCAAAAAAATAATAATAGTGAAATAAGAAAAAAAGAAAGAAAACTGTTTAAGCTTATAAACGAAAAAAGCGCCAGTTGGCTCCATTGTTGTTGAAATGTTTTATATAGCAACAGCAAGGAGAAAAATTGTACTGAAAAGTTGATTGAGGGCCAAAAATATTAATATACTGGAACATAGTGAACTTTTTGCAAGCTGTAAATATTTTCCTGGTTCCCCACATAGAATCATAAAGTATAGCAGTCCTTTTCTCTTTCAAATCCTTCCAGTTTGAAGTCTATTCTGAATAATAAATTTTACACAGACACACACAGCACACACACACACCTCACACCACACCACACTGCACATGCACACACACAAAATACCACTCAGTAAAATTATTGTATTTCGTCAGGGGGGCACAAATTTCTTGCTCTAAATACCATAAAAAAGATGGTTTGGGCAACAGCTATCAGGAAGTTATGGAAAGGAAAACAACAAGAGAGAAGCGTGAACATCCATGACAGAGGGTGTTTGTTTGCTGGTTAAAAAGCCCAGGGCAACAGACATAGGATTAGCCAAATCCAATGTAATTCCAAAATACCTGCTGAGGAAAAGTAACTTCATAATCCAGACAACAAAGAAAGCTTGGGGGACTGCTGAGGTTTCACTTCCCAGAAAGAAAAAAGAGGAGACCATGATATATTAAAAAAGAAAATGTTTGAGATCCAGTTTCTTGCATCATCCTACTTTGGTGGATGGAATGAATTTAGTTTTTCTTTTATGGTAGCATGGCTCCCTTATCCTGCAATCAATCAACAAGTATTTATTGGATACCTATTACATGCTAAGCACTGTTCTTCATTTCTATCTACTCCAACATTTAATACAAGATGTCATTTCACATGAGTACTTAAATAGTTTTTCCTCAAATGAACATATGAGAAAGTACTAGCATGTACCTAAAATACACCAGGCATTGCACTATGCAAAAATGAGGTGATCGGCCCTGGCCTCACAGGGATTGCATTATAGGAAGAAGAGACAGGAAAGGGGAAAGAGTATTGGTCTGAGGAACCACAGGAATTATTAATAGGGCCATAGAGCAATCCGTTGTTACACCCTTTCTAATAGCAATGGCAGTATTGATATTTTACTTTTCCCAAAATAAGAGATATAAAACACTGAGGGGCCTTGACATGAGGAAGGGTGGATAGCAAGAACCTAGGGCAGGCCCTGGTTTTCTGGTGGATGACTGCATGGCACGTAAAGCTGGCTAAATATAGGGAGTTAGGTGAGTCTGTACTAACTCGCTTATCAATCAGAATATTCAATCCCAAGCTGGAGATCTAAAGCCAAGTAGATCAATGGGACAAGGAGATGTAGTCTCTGAAGGTCAGGTCTGGAGTCTGGCTGTCACAGGTGGAAGGAAGGGAAACAGTGGCAAGGCAGACAGCAAGATGTATAAATGGGCTCTTTTTTCCTGGTGAAACAAAGGAAGGAAACAATCTTTATTAAATACTGACTATGTGCCGGGAAACTCAGACAAACAGAGATTAAGTAATTTGCTCAGAGTCACATAGCTATTAAGTGTCTGAGACATATTTGAACTCAGGTCTTCCTGACTCCAGGTACAATTCTCTATTGTGATTGAATGATTGTGAATGAAAATTCACTGCCATGTCAAAAGCAACCTTCAATCTACTCCATGAACTGGATCATAGGACCACATATTTAATGTTGGGAAGCACCTCAGAAGACATCTAGATCAATACCTTTATTTTACACATAACCTATAAGCCAGGATTCCCCAAGGACTCAGGAATCACACAGACAGGATCTGATCCTGGTGGGTTGATACCAAAGATTCAATCTCTCTCTGGCTCCCTGTTCCTATCCCCAGTAAAAATGCAATGAGATGGTTTTTTTAAAAAGTCAGGTATATATAACTCATGTCTAGGGTGTTTCAAATGTGAATGGGAAGATCTCTAAATTTTGCAAGGTGTCTAATAAAAAATATGCTTTTAAGTATAGGGCAGTCTTTATCTTAACTCACATGTATAGGACTCCAAGCAGTCACTGGAGTCTATGATCAAATACAAAAGAAAAATTTATTCAAATAATCCATCAGTCTTTCCTACTTCACACCCTCCAAGGGTACTGAACTTGAGTTTGCTTTTGGGTCAATATTCTGTAATTCCAGTGAGTCCTTCTTTCCCTCAGTACTTCAAAGGATTCCAAGACTCATCATACCACCCTGTGGTTTAGACTCCCCACAAAAAGCAAACACCTTTGGAGCTTGCTGAACAGCAAATACTATTCACATTGGACCTGTGCTTAGTCCAGGCTTTGCTTTCCAAACAGGATGTGCAGAAAGCATTTTAGAATGATATCTTCCTTTAAGGAGCAGGATGCATTAGGAAATCTCCCTCTAGAAGTTGAGTATCCAAACTCTTAAAATCAGGAACACTTGAACTTGGAGTTCCCCCACAAGGTAACTCTTAAAGAGTATGCTACACAGGAAGTCTCCTTTCCATGTTAAAAGGCAAAATTCCAGCATCATTGTGTAAAAAGAACTCAAAATCCCCCTCCTATACAAAGGAGGCTGGGGTTCTGGATTAGTGTCCTTGAATTCTCTTCTCAGGTTTTGTTCAAGCAAATGTCTTCCACTTCCAGGTGCTCCTGCATAAATCACCTTTCTGCTCCAGGTTGGACAGAAAGAGAGGAAAGAAATTAATTGAGCCCCTGGCCCCTGTACTTTGGGGAAAAGGTTTAAGTTGAAGATCAAATTCTCAAAAACCAGAGCCCCAGAGAATCGAACTAGCTTTTATAAACTGTTTTTTTAAATAAACTTTTGTAAGCCATAAGTAGAGATTTTCATTGTTTTTCAATCATGTCTGGAGTGAGATTATTTGGAGTTTTCTTGGCAAAGATACTGAAGTGGTTTGCCATTTCCTTCTACAGTACATTTTATAGATAAGAAACTTGGGCAAACAGGGTTAAGTGACTTGTCCAGGGACAAAGCTATTAAGTGTCTGAGGTCAAATTTAAACTCTAGAAAATGTGTCTTCCTGACTCTAGGCCCAGCACTCAATCTACTGCACCACATAGCTGTGCAGGTTTTTGCTCTTCAATCCAACAAATACTAGGCATTTCCTGTGTCCTGTCAACAGCCCTCAAACAATAGTGTACTCCTTACAATCTCACAATATTATTTTAAGAACTCCTTAATTTAGAGATAGAACCAAGATGGTGGAATAAAGGCAGGAACTCACCCGAACTCTCCAAAATTTCCCTCCAAACAATGTTAAAATAACACCTCAAATCAAATTCTCAATTGGAAGAACCAACAAAAGGCCAGAGCAAAACAATTTTCCAGCCCAAGACAACTTAGGAGATAGATGGAAAAGGTCTGTCTCACTGGGTAGTGGTAAGGGCTCAGGATCTGACAAGCCAGCAGCAGATCTAGGAGATGGCTGCATCAGTGGCAGTGGAAGTGGCAGGTTTTGGAGCTCTTAGCCCCAAGAGTGTAAGGGGATTAGATAAATGGTAAGAAGGGAATTACAGGCTCTGGAGAAGAAAGTGAGGCTGGTGATCTTGCACAGCCCTCCCTCATTCAAATCAACATAAACTATAAGTCACGTTATCATCTCCCTGATGTTACAGTATTCTTCAAGAGCAAAGGACAAACACAACCTGTGACTAATCCAAGCTGCCTGAATGGCAATTGACCAGTTCCAGATGGATACCTTAGCTCCTCCTCTCCTCACCTCTCCTCTCCTCTCCTTTCCTTTCGTCTCTTCTCCCCTTATCTGAGGATTTTGTGCCCAAAGGAAGGTAAATTTTGATGGCTGAAAGCTACCTATTTACCTTGGGGTTTACTGGCTAGATTTCTTTCTCAAAGACCAAGCCTTAAATCCAATTCACTCTGAAGCTCATAGATTGGGCAACAATAGGTCCCTGCCCAGGCATCACTTAATGGCTATTTTGGGGGTTCTCCCAGCTCAGAGTGAACATAAATAGTAACTGTTTCTCTTTTGGCCAGCAACCCTGAGGCTCTTCCCTTCCCAGTTTTCAAATATCATGGAACCACAGCCAGGATAACACAAGATCTAGCAACTTCTACATCAAAGGATCAGAGTGCTTGGAATATGATATTATAGAGGGCAGAGGAGCTAGGATTACAATCAAGAATCATCTACCCAGTAAAACTGAGTAAAATCCTTTGTGGGGGAATGGATATTTAAGGAAATAAAGGACTTTCAAGCATTCCTAGTGAAAAAACCAGGGCTGAATAGAAAATGTAACTTTCAAATGCAAAATTTAAGGGAAGTATAGAAAGGTAAACATGAAAGAGAAACCATAAGAGATTCAATAAGGTTAAAATTACTTACATTCTTATGAGGAAATGATACATATAACACCTAGGAACTTTATCATCATTAGGGCAGTTAGGAGTATATAGACAAAGGGCAATGGATTGAGTTGGTTATAATAGGATTATTTCAAAAAAATAAAATTAAGGGGGTGAGAAAGAGAGATGCACTGGGAGAAGAGGAAAAGGAGAGGGTGAATAGGGAAAACTATCTCATAAAAAGGCATGAAAGGAAGAGCTTTTACAGTGGAGGGGAAGATGGGGGGAGGGAGTGGCATGCAACATTTGAACCTTACCCTCATGGGAATTGACTTAAAGACCACTGAGTTAGATGTAGAAATCTACCTTACTCTAGGGAAGTAGGATGGGAAGGAGGAAGCTGATAGAAGGGAGGGCAGGTTAAGGGAGGCAGTGGTCAAAAGCAAAACAGGAGAATAAAAAGAGAATGATAAATGGGAGAAAATAAGATAGAAGGAATACACAGCTAGCAATCATAACTGTGAGTGTGAATGGAATGAACTCTTGTATAAAACAAAAGCCAATAGTAGAAGGGATTTTTTTTTAAAGAATTTAACAATATGTTTTTACAAGAAGCATACTTAAACAGAGACACACAGAATAAAAAAAAAAGGGATGGGCAGAATCTGTTATGCTTCAGCTGCAGTTTTAAAAAAGAGACAGGTAGAAATCACTGCAGGTAGGTGATACAGAGGATAGAGTACCAAGCCTGGAGTCAAGAAGACCTGAATTCAAATCCAGCCTCACAGACTTACTAGCTGTATGACCCTGGGCAAGTCTCTTAATCTTATTTGCCTTAGCTTCCTCATCTGTAAAATGAGCTGGAGAAGGAAATGGCAAACCATTCTAATATCTTTACTAAGAAAAATCTAAATGTGGCCATGAAGAGTAAGACATGACTGAAACAACTAAACAACAAGAACAGAAACCATGATCTCAGACAAAGCAAAAGCAAAAATAGATCTAATTAAAAAGAGATAAGTAAGGATGCTACATTTTGTTAAAATGGTACCATACACAATGAAGCAATATCAATACTAAACATATCTGCATCAAATGGATCCAAATTCTTATATAATGTATTCCATACAATGCATCTAAATTCTTAAAAGAGAAGTTAAATTAGTTAAAGGGGGAATTAGAAAATAAAACTAGACTAATGGAAGACTTCAACTCTCCTTTCTCAGAACTAGATAAATCTAGCCAAAAAAATAAACAAGAAAAAAGTTAAGGAGATGAATAGAATTTTAGAGAAGTTAGATATGATAGATCTCTGGAGAAAACTGAATTTCATCTATATGGCTATATATAGCACCTTCACAAACACAAACCATTTATAAGGGCATAAAAACCTCACAACCAAATGCAAAGAAGCAGAAACACGAAATGCATACTTTACAGATCAAAATACAATAAATATTACATTCAATAAATGGACTTGGAAACATAGATTAAAAATTAATTGGAAACTAAATAGCCTAATTCTAAAGAATAAGTGGGTGAAAGAACAAATCATAGAAATCATAAATAATTACATTAGAGAGAATGACACCAGTGAGGCAACATACTAAAATTTATGAGATGCAGTCAAAGCAGTATTGAGAAGAAATTTATATCTTTAAATGTTTATATCAGTAAGAAAAAGAGCAAATCAATGAAATGGGTATGCAACTAAAAAACTAGAAAAAGAACAAACTAAAAATCCTCAATTAAATACTAAACTGGAAATCCTGAAAATCAAAGGAGATATTAATAATGAAATAAATAATGAAATAAATAATGAAAGTAAGAAAACCATTGAACTAATAAATAAAACTAGAAACTGCTTTATGGGGAAAAACAATAAAATAGATAAACCATTGGTTAATTTGATGCTTTTTAAAAGAAAGAAGAAAACTAACTTACCAATAACAAAAATGAAAAGGTGTATTCACCACCAGTGAAAAGGAAATTAAAGTAATTATTAGGAGCTTTTTTGCCCAATTATATGTTAATAAATCTAACTCTCTAAGTAAAATAGATGAATAGTTACAAAAATATAAATTGCCCAGCTTAACAGAAGAGGAAATAGAATATTTAAATAACCTGTCTTAGAAAAAGAAATTAAATAAGCTATTAACAAGGTCAAAATGGGTACATGATTTATATATAAAGGGTGATATCATAAACAAATTAAGGGAGCATAGAATATTTTGCCTGTCAGATCTATGGATAAGGGGAAAATGTATGACCAAACAAGAAATTATAAGATGAATAAACAAGAGAATTTTAAGATGTAAAATGGCAATTACATTAAATTTTAAAAGGTTTTTCACAAATAAAAGTAATGCAGCCAAGATTAGAACAAAAGCAGGAAAGTAAGGGAAAAAATTACAGGAACTTTCTCTGAAAAAGGTCTCATTTCTCAAATATAGAAAGACTGAGTTAAATGTACAAAAATGTGAGTCATTCCCCAATTGATAAATGGTCAAATGATATGATGGGCAGTTTTCAGGAGAAGAAATCAAAGCTATCTTTAGTCATATGATGAAAAAATGCTCTAAATCACTATTGATTAGAGAAATGCAAATTCTCTAAATCACTATTGATTAGAGAAATGCAAATTAAAACAACTCTGAGGTACCTCACACCTATCACATTGGCTAATATGACAGAAGGGGAAAATGATAAATGTTGGAGGGGGTGTGGAAAAATTGGGACACTAATTTACTATTGATGGGATTGTGAAATGATCCAACCATTCTGGCAAGTAATTTGGGACTACGGCCAAAGACTATAAAATTGTGCATACCCTTTGACCCAACAATATCAATACTAGATCTATATTCCAAAAAGATCAAAGAAAAAAGAAAAGGACCTACATGTAACAAAATATTTATAGTAGTTCTTTTTGTGGTGGCAAAGAATTGGAAATTGAGGGGATGCCTATCAACAGGAAATGGTTAAATACATTATGGTATATGATTAAGACAGAATACTACTGTGCAATAAGAAATGATGAGCAGGACGCTTTCAGAAAAACCTGACTAATTATTTGAGCTGATACAAAGCAAAATAAGCAAAACCAGGAGAACATTGTTCTCAGTAACAAAAATATTAGTAGTCACAATACAATGATCCATGATAATTCTGAAGGATTTATAATGAAAAATGCTATCCACCTCCAAAGAAAGAACTGATAGAGTCTGAATACAAATCAAACCATGTTTCTTTACTTTCTTCATTTTTCTTGGTTGGTTTTTTTTTTTGGTGGAGGAGGGGGAGTATATGTTTATTTTGAGCCTTGGCTAATATGAAAACATGTTTTGCGTGACTGCACATGTACAATCTATATCACATTGTTTGCCTTCTCAATGTGAGGGTAGGGATGAAATTTGAAACTCAAAAAATGTATTAAATACATGTAGTTGAGAAAAAATTATTATTTTTTAAACAACTCCTTATTGTGATAAGGGACTACCCTGAATAACTCTGCCACAGACATCTAAATGAGGAAAGTAAGACTCAGAGAGATTCAGTGACTTGTCCAAGGTGGTAAACAACGAAGCTAGAATTTGAACCTTGGTCTTCTGACTTCTAATCTATTGTGGCATGTAATAATTATTTTATCTCCCTATTTAGAGAGAAAACTTGGACTCATAAAGAAATCTTATAGCCTTCCTGTTTGCTGTAAACCCAATTTCAGTCACTGGCATATTGTGAATACATGTTAATTAATCCAGAATCAATTCCTGTTCCCTCTTTTAACTATTTTGGTTGAGTGGGCATGTGTGACCCACCCTGATTTTGAGTTTTTGCCATGCATTTCTAGCAGCCAAGAAGACACCACCCGGCTAGGGTCTGGGGAAATTGGTTACAATAGGAAAAAACACCAGCTGTGAAACCTTCCAACTCCCCGTTAAAGTACAAATCTGTTGATAAAGGGAGGTCAGGGAAAGGGAGAGAGGCAAACAACCCCCTGGGATTGTGACAGAACAAATAAGTGCTATCAGACCTGGGAAAAACAGCCTTCCTCTGCTGCTGAGGAGATGCTTGGCTAATTAGCTGCCATGGATTCTGTTAGTCAGCAACGAGCCCCATCACACAAAAGGAGTTCACTCACTGCCTTAGATTTCTAGAGCTTGACAAGCATGGGAAAACATAACCAATAGAGAGTTTGCTTCTGTGTCATTAAAGTTTACCAAATTTTCTGTTCCTCTCATTTATGCCTATTTAACAGATCTACATCCTTCCCTTTCCAGGCATCATAAGATTTTGAAATCAGAAGGGATTTTAAATGCCACCCAGTCTAACCTCTTCTTATGGATGAGGGGCTATGTGGCTCGTCCAGGGTCACATAGTGACCATGGCAAAGCTGGGATTTGAACCCAGTTCTTCTAATTCCAAATCCAGTGCTCTTTCTAGCTCCATCAACCTATCTGGGCCCTAACCTTCTTCAGAATGTCAGCTCAGGTCCCACCTTGAAGCCTTCCCTAACCACATCAGCCACCAACAGCTCTCTTGTCTATCTCTGTCTCTGTCTCAGTCTATCTCTGTCTTTTTCTCTGTTCCTGACAGTCTCTGCTTGTCTCTGTCTCTCTGTCTCTGTGTGTGTGTCTATCTGTCTGTCTCTCTGTCTGTTTCTCCCTGTCTTTGTGTGTGTGTCTCTGTCCCTCCTTTCTCTGTCTCTGTCTCTCTCCCCTCTCTCTATCTCTGTCTCTGTCTCTCTCCCCTCTGTCTGTCTCTCTGTGTGTCTGTCTCCTCTCTCTCCCCTCCTCTCCCCTTCTTTCCCTCTCTTCCTTCCTTCTTGCTTCCTTTACTGTCTATATCACATATGTAAGATTTATAGAATGGCAAAGCTGGAAAGGACTCAGGAGATCATTTAGTCCAATCCCTTTATTTTTCAGATGAGGAAGTAAGCATATATAGCTTTGTATAGTTAAGTTTTCTTTGCATGCCTGTAGGTCCTGCTTCCTAAAATAGATTGTCCGCTCCTTTATGGCCCATATCTTTTGTCATGTACATCACTGTCACCCCCCCAAGTGTCTAGTAAACACTGAATTGCTTATTACATGAGCAAAGTCAGGAGGAAAGCTGTCTCATTACAGTAAGTAAATTTCCTTTGTTGGGGGGAGAGGGAGAGATATGGGGTTGAAGGTTTTGAACATCTAGGAGCTATACTCCTTTTTTGGAGTGTAGAGGACTAGGTGACATCACTGGAAGGGAGAAGAGCTTTAGAGTGGGGGATAATTTTGATTATCTAGTCTGAAGCAAGGTTGGAGGGGTAGATGAAAAATACCAAAGAAAAGCAGAAGTGGGAAAGGGATTAGAGGAAACTTTAGAGAATGAGGTGATTTGAAGGGAGGGTAAATTTCACTGTTATTTAGTTTGTGAATAACACTTTATACTTGGTTATTGAGGGTTAGTGTTTATAAAGCATTGTCATATCCATATTCATAATTAATCATAGCAAAATCCCTGAGAATCAAGTGTGATGATATCTTCATGAGGAAATAGAAGTTGAGGTTGGTTGAGCTATATGCCCAAGGTTCTACCTTTGATAGTTTAGTATAAAACAAGGATCAATCAATCAAAAACCAATTTATTAAACATTTACAAAATGCCAAACACTTTGCTAAGCAATAGCAAAAGCAAAGGAAAAAGCAAAAACAATATCTATCCTCAGGGATTTTTCGGTCTTTCAGGCAAAGACAAAATGTACTTATTACATAAGCATTTGTATAAAATATATATTGAGTTCAAATATGGCCTCAGACACTTCCTAGCTGTGTGACCCTGGGCACATCACTTAACACTGTTTGCTTCAATTTCCTCATCTGTAAAATGAGTTGCAAAAGGAGATGGCAAACCACTCCAATATCTTCACCAAAAACAAACAAACTAACTAACAAATGGGGTCATGTAGTCAGACACAACTGAAACATCTGAACAAATATATAAAATAGATACAGAATAGATACAGTGTGAGATAGTAAAGTGCTAGGCTTGTGGTTGGGAAGATCTAGTTTCAAATCCTGCCTCAGACACTTTTAGTTATGTAATCTGAAAACTTTAGAGAAAATTTATGCTCTGTGATTTGGGGGAAAACTACAACTTTCAACCTCAGTTTCCTTATTTGTAAAATGGGGATAATAAAGCATCTACCTCACAGGGTTGTTACAAGAAACAGCTGAGATAACATTTGTAAAGTTCTTTGCAAACTTTAAAGTGCTACCTAAATATTAGTTTTTATTATTAAACAAAGTGATAGGGTGAGAGGTGGGAGAGACACTAGCATCTTCAAGGTTCAGGAAAGGTTTGATGTTAATTAGAAGACAGTGCTTGAAAGCTCTTTTTGTGGTAGCTAAGACCTGGAAATTGAGAGAATGTCCATCAAAATTGGAGAATAGCTAAACAAAACTGTGGTATATGATTATGATAGAATATTGCTGTCCTATAAGAAAAGACAAGCAGGACAATTTCAGAAAAACCTGGAAAGACTTACATGAACTGATGCAAAGTAAAGTGAACAGAAGCAGGAGAACATTGTACAGAGTAACTGTAATATTGTACTATGAAGAACTGGAAATGACAGCTATTCTCAGCAATACAATGATCCAAGAAAATACCATAAGACTCATGATGAAACATGCTCTCTCCAGAGAAAGAAATGATACTATCTGAATACAGACTGAAACATGCTATTTTTCACTTTATTCTTTTTTAATTTGTCTTCTTATACAAAATAATTAATATAGAAATGTTTTACATGACTATGCATGTATAAACTATAATGGATTGCTTACCACCTAAGGGAGGGAGGAGGGGAAAAGAAGGAGGGATAGAATTTAGAACTCAAACCTTTTTTAAAATTTTAAAAATTATTTTAATATGTAATTGGGGGAAATATATATGAGGAGGAGGAGGAAGACGAGAAGAAGAAGAAGAAAAAGAAGAAGAAGAAGAAGAAGAAGAAGAAGAAGAAGAAGAAGAAGAAGAAGAAGAAGAAGAAGAAGGAGGAGGAGGAGGAGGAGGAGGAGGAGGAGGAGGAGGAGGAGGAGGAGGAGGAGGAGGAGGAGGAGGAGGAGGAGGAGGAGGAGGAGATGGTGCTTGAGCTGAGCCTTGAAGAGAACTAAGAATTCTGAAAGGTGAAAAAGAAAAGGGAGTACATCCCAGGCATGGATGTCAACCAGTGCAAAGATACAGAAGGAGATGGAGATCGCTGGATTTGGAATCAAAGAATTCAGAGGACAGAGGTTCCATTCCTTGCCAAGTTACTTTATGTGATGCTGGACAAACAAATCATTTGTCCACTCTGGGCCTGTGTCCTCCTCTATGAATGAGAGCTCAGAATGGCATAAGGACAGAACCTTGGGAAACACACACCTTAAGTAACCATAGAATGCTACATTCAGAGCTGGAAAACACCCTCCAGGTCATCCAGTCCAACAAACTCATTTTATACATAAGGAATCTGGTGAACAGAGAAGTTAAAGATTTAACCTAGGCAGCAAGCATTAGGGCTGGGATTTGAATACAGGTCTCTTGACTCCTGAGGTTCCATTCTTTGATGTCTAAGGTTCCTTGCCGCTCTGACATTCTATTTCGTGAAGTGGCATAGCAAAAGCTGGTTGAAATGCAGGGAATGATCCCAACCCCACCTTGATTGCCAAACCAGGGTTCTTTCCGCTGCCTCCCAACACCTCTGAGGAAGGGAAAGTATCTCTTTCTTGACGGACAAAGGCAAAAAGATATAAATAAGGCGAGAAGGTGGAAGGGAACACAGAACAATGTATTTCGAGCTTAAGGTACCTTAAGTGAAAGGGAAGAGGGAAGGGGCGGGGCCCCCAGCAGCTTCAGAAGAGAAACTGGACAGCGACCTGACCAGCTGGCCTCAGTCTCCCACCCACCATCTCCCAGCAACACCCGGTTGCCAAGGGCAACTGTAGGGACACAATGATCCAGGCAGGAGCCCAAGCCACCTGTGTCATTTGCACTCCGACTCGGACCAGAACCAGCCATGGCTCAGAAACCCCTCACCAGCTCAGCCGCGGATAAACTCAATTTCGTTGCACAGGATGAGATCTGGTAACTGCAGAGCCGCGGGGCCCCAGCATCCATCTGCCGACTGACCCTGACCCCTGCTCCAGCCAGCTGCTCCATCCCCACCTTCTTTCCCTCCTCTTCCTTCTCACACCCGCTCCCCAGCTCCGAAATACATTCACTTCCCTCTTCCCGACTCTCCCAGAAAGCAGCCTGAGATCCCGTGACCATTCCCCGAAACCAACACTACTTTCTCTGTGGCCCTTTGACCAAAAATGTCGTACTCCTACTCAGGATATTTCCCAGTACCCCATTCCCTTATCCGCAATCTCCGAATTCTTTATTCTAGAATCCTCAACCCCTCCTTCCCTAATCCTAACTCCTTAATCCTTCAGTCTCTGATTTCCAACCGTTCACTCACCAATCTTTTATTCCCCCATTCTCTAGTCCCCCAAACTCTAATCCTTCATTCCATATTAATCCCCAAACTTCTTTTCCTAATCCACAATTCCCCATTCCTTAATTCCCCAAATCCATTGCTTAAGCCTTCTTTATTTAAATCCCAAATGTTCACTCTAGAAAACCCAAACCCACATTCACTAATCCCCAAACCTCTTTTCTCTAATCTTTCAAACCCTTGTTCCCCAGTTCCCAAATCCAAGTATTTTAGTTCAATATCTATTTTAGGTTCTAGCCTTGACTGGGAAAGGTAAAGCAGCCAAAAGTTGGGCATAAGGGAATCTGGTTGAAAAACTGTCCCCAGGGAATTATTCCTGGAATGATATGACTAACCTCTGAACTTCCACAGAAATGGTTTGCCTCATAACTTTACTTCTTCCTGACTCATAACTTCATGAAAAATCATCCTCTAGGACTGGAATGTGCCAGGGAAGGTTTTGTCCCTGGTTGATTGCTTTTTTATATTGTAATCAAAATGAATTCAGTAGTTTGGGACTTCGTCTAATTTGAAAACCATGTTCTTTTTGAGCAATTAAGATTTGGAGGTTACCAATGTTTTCAGTTCTCTGATGAATTTTAGTAATAGTTAAACTCAGACTAAAGTTTCCAGATGTCTGATAGTCCAAGTAAAATATTTTTTTGTGGCAGTAGCCACAAGTTTATGAATGTCCAGAATCCTTTTGTGACTTTTTTTCTCATATATTTTCACCACTGAGAAATCTCTGTGCACCTGGAGCAATTTTCTCCTTCTGTTTTTCCACACTATTCAATATTAAAGAAAATGCATGCTAATGTGAGTTGAATAGTAATAGAAGTATTTATGGGTTATAAGGGATAATGCTTTCATATTTCAATGGGGCATAAGTGTGGTGTCTCCCTCCACTGATGAAGATATAACTTCCTTAGTAGGTTGTTATAAGAGTTACTAAGACAGAGAAGGAGGAGAGGGGGGAGAGTACAATGCCTAGTAGCCAGATTTCTGGTGATATACCTCTTCACATTTGGTTAGACTGGTTCTCCAAAGACCAACATAATCCATTACCTCCCACACTCTAAACTTCTTCATTTCAGTTGAACCTGTCAGAGTTCAACCAGACACTCTGCTGTCTGCAAAAATGAGCAAAATTTGAAACATGAAATTTGTCTATGCTAAAATATCATAAGATAGTCTTCCCAAAAAAAGTGATGTAAACTATGAGAGAGGTGCATTTTCTCTGGAAGTAACATAGAGAGGAAAAGTTGAAAGGAAAATGGAAATCCCATTTTAAGCAAAACCTCTGTTTGTTTGCTTGATTTTGTTAAAACATTCCAAACATCCCTTGTTCAGAATTTCAAATGATTCTCTGATCTCTTGGGTAATTTTTATTTTAATCTTGTTCTAAATGAATACATTATATAAGCAATGAGGTTCTTGCTTAAGCAACATTCCTTATGACCTGCTATGACATGCATGGCAGAAATTTGGAAGACTAGATTTCAGTGGGTTCAGAGAAAGTGTAAGTAGGATCCCATAGACTAAAATTCTACAGGGCAAGTCAACCATGGTGGAAAGAGAAATTTTCAAAAATGAGATTCTTAAGGCATAAAAATAACTCCACTGTGGTTAAAAAAAGGGATTGTCCAAAGAGATTGCTATAAATGCACAAGGAAGGTATTGTCCAACTTAGAATGTGAAAAGAAACTGCAGAAGATAAAAGTGAAGGCAGGTAATAAAAGCTGAATGCAAGTCCTACAAGAATAGTGTCAGGAGCCCTACCATTCAGAATAAACTGAGTTTGGCAAAGAATGCTAAGGGGAAAAAAGAGCGAGAGCTATGTTGAGGACAAAGGGGGTGGGTAGGACAATGATAACTGCCAATAAGGGACATACCAAAAATTATTACTGAGGCATTGATACTCAAGATAAATAAGGAGAGTAAAAGAGCATTCAGGTGTCCTTGATAAGTCCAAGTCACCAAGCCCAGATTAAAAAATAGCCTAGGACTATGACAACTCTGGCAGATGAGAAGGCAGATCCTCTGCTAAAGATTTCTGAAAGATCATAGAGAATAGGACGGAAAACAGAGAAGGGCAAATATTGACCCTATTTTTAGAGACTTCCAGCTATAGGCTAGTGAACTTGATTTTTGTTCCTGGAGAAGTTTTAGAACAAATTATAAAGGATGATTAGTGAATAGCACGAAAAGGAAGCAGTGACCACAAAGAGTCATCCCAACTTTGTTAGGAATCAGTAATGACAGAACAGCCTTATTTCCTTTTTGGGCAAGGTTATCACTGAATGGGACAAAATTATATGTTGCATTCTTATTCAGTTTGCAAATGACCCAAACAAGAAGAAATAACTAATCCATTGGATGACAAAGGGAAAAGCTTCACAGAAATCTTGAGAGGATAAACCTTTAGCCAAACCTAGAAAGATGAAATTTAGTAAAGACAAATGAAAAATAATCAACTTACTTGTTTTCTTCTTAATCACTTCTGCAATTATATAAGAAATGGGATGCATGTCGAGATTGCAATTCCTCTGAAAAAACAAAAAGACCAGGGATATTTAATGGAATGCAGCTGAATATCAGTCAATGGGGTAATGTGGCAGCCAAAAACCAAAACTAAATGTAATCTTAAACTACATTTAAAAGAAAAAAGAAGAAGTCTCATGTCCAGGACTAGGGAAATGAGGATGCTACTATATATATGTGGCCTGGTCAGACTCTCTCTGGAGTGTTATGTTCAGTTCTGGGCATCCTATTTTAGAAATGACATTGGTAAGCTAAAGAACGTTCAAAGAAGAGCCACCAGGATCAATTAACCAAAAAAATATTTTATTAAGTGCTTACTATGGACCAAGCTCTGGGGATATAAAAACAAAAATAAAAGGGTCCCTACCCTCAAGGAGCTCACATTCTATTAGGGAAGACATGTACTCATATAAGTACATACATAGAAAAATATATATGTCATATAATACATATTTGTACAAATATATTTTATAAAATATATATTTATATGTGTATGTGAGATAGAAATATAGATACATAGATGCATATATAAAAAACACATACAAACTGAATCTTACTGACTTAAAATCTGACCTCAGACACTTACTTACTGTGTGACCCTGGGCAAATCACTTAGTCATGTTTGCCTCAGTTTCCTCATCTGTAAAATGAGCTGGTGAAGGAAATTGCAAACCATCCCAGTATCTTTGCCAAGAAAATCTCATTTAGGGTCACAAAGAGTTGGACCCTACTGAGCAACAACAAAATGTTCCTGGGTCTCCTTCTGACCTTAGCTACCTGGCTGACAGATCTCACCTTGATCTCAGAATTCTCTAATTCTGGATCAAAGAAGAGGAACAGTCAAAGTTGAGGCAGGCTTTCATCAGGCATTTCAGGATTAATATTTCTGCCTAAGTTACTGCAGATGGGGGAGAAGGTGATGGAGAGGCAGAAATAAAGCCAAAGGGGCCCAAAAGGAAACGTAACTGACTTGGGAAATGAAACTGACTTGAGTACAAACAAGCAAGTAACCAAAGAATTTACAGAAATATGACATAGGTTGCTTTGCATTTTTTTCTAGGTTGAAAAGATGAGCCATACTTTATACTGATCAATCAATTAATAAGTATTTATAAAGCATCTACTATAAGCCAGGCACTATCAGGTGCTGAGGATAAAAGTAAAAAGAAATAATCCCTAATCACAAGGAGTTTACAGTCTAATACTATGTATAAGAATATATAGGGGTTAAATAGAAAATGAATTAACACAAATATATACTAAGTGGTGAAATACAAAGCAGTTTGAAAGAGGAGCGCTTGAGATACATGGAGATACATAGATAGCACAGGACCCAAACAACTCAGGAACCCTTCCTTACTTTATGTTTTATGTGGGTTATTATGGGTGATGATAATTCTTCACAGTTAAACAAATACATAACTGAAGCCCTGCCCATCCACACACTTCCCCAAGGCATTCTCCACCAACAGACCAAGAATAATAAATTAAATTGCAAAGCCTTTAATTAGGACAGAATCGTAAAATAAATCACACGAAAATTAATTACTAGACTCTTTCTCCATCCTGCTCCCCTCCACAAAGGTGGTGAGGTGGCATAGGGGATAGAGAGCAGGGCCTGGCATCACGAAGAACTGGATTCTATCTGACCCCGGGCAAGTCACTTAACCTATTTGCCTTAGTTTTCTCAATTGTAAAATGGAAATAATAATAGCACCTACCTCGCAGAGTTGTGAAGATAAAATGAGATGTTTGTAAAACTCTTAGCACAGCGCCTGGTATATAGTAGGCAATATATAAATACTAGACATCTTTGTTTATTACCGAGAGCTGTCTTATCCCACAGAACTCCATGCCAGTGAAGTAAAGGAAATGCTCATCAGACAGTTCATACTTTTAGGATTGCATGCTGACTGGAACATTTCTTTATTAGTCCTTTTATAAAGCAGATAAATGAGCTAACAGGATGTAGTGAGTGTCCCATCATTGAAGGTGTTCAAGAAGAGGCAGAATGACTAGTTTTCCATGAATTCTGTGGAAGAATTTTTGCTTAGGTAGAAGTTGGATGTATGATGTCCCTTCCATCGCTAAAGGTCTGTGAAATCTTTGAAATATGATTTTTAAATAAGAAGTGCCTATTTGTTTTATTTCCTAATTAGCATACATTGAGGATTTGCTTTGCATTTAAATTTTAGCCCCAATCACTAAGGCTTGCTAGATTTAGTAGTTCTAAATTATACCTGAATTTTCTATAATAAAAGGAAAGTATTCAAAATGGGAAAAGCAATTGTCCGGCTATCACATGCCCTAATAAGCAGCCTGTATCTGGAAAATTGAATTCAGTTCTGGGCAAACTTTGACAGTAAGGAAATCACTGACAAATGAAGCATGTCCAGAAGTAGGTAACCAGGATGGTGAAAAGATCTTACACAGGGATCAAAGAAGTAATGGTGGGGCTTACCCTAGAAAAGCCTGAATATATGATCATAGCCTTTAGATATTTGAAGAAAAGTCATAAGAAAGAGTTTTTTTAACTTGGCTCTGAAGAACAACTCCAAGATGGTGGAAGCATCAGTAAACACAAGTTTTGGCTCTTGTAAGGAAGAATTTCCTAACAATTAGAACTGTCCAAAAGTGTAAAGCAATGCCTCAGGAAGTAGTAGGTTCTCTTATCTCCGTTCAAGCCAAGAGTGAATGACCACTTGTTGAAGTTACTGTTGAGGTGATTATACATCAGATCTTAGATATTCTCCCCTTTATGGGTTCCACGATTCTCTCCTCTCTTGGTTGACTCACAGCCTGTCTAACCACTCCTTGGCAGTCTCCTCTGCTAACTCAACATCTATGCCCCCTACTTTAACTGTGAGTGTTCCTTAAAGCTCTCTTTCAAGTCTTCTTCTCTTCATTCTGTATATACCCTCTCTCAGTGATCTTATCAGCTGTCTCAGGTTCAAGTTTCATCTTGATCATGATGACTCCCAGATTTATGTCTCTCTCCTAAGCTTAAGTCACTAATCACAAATTGCCTATGGTACAATCATTAGATGTCCCATAGACATTTCAGGCTCAAACAGAACTCATTATCTTTTCCCTAAAACCCACCTTCTTGCTAATTTCCCTATTTCTGTTGAGGGGACCACCATTTCAGATATCCAAGTTGACAACCTCAATATCATTTTAAGCCTTTTATTTTCCTTCACTCCCCACTTCCAGTTAATTACCAAGTTGGGTTGAGTCTTCCCACACAACATCTCTACTCATGTATCCATTACCCTACCTCAGACCCTGATCTCCTCTCTCCTAGACTATGACAATCACATTCCAATGAGTCTTCCCACCTATCCTCCCTCCATCTATCCTCTACACAGGTGCCAAAGCAATATTCCTAAAGGCAGAGGTGCAACTATGTCACTTTCCTGACCAAAATTTTTAGTGGCTCCTCACAATATGGCTCTAGACTACCTATCCAGGCTTACCGTACTTTCTTACAGTACATTACTCATTCTTACTTACACATTACTCTCTTTTTACTATTTTCTAGGGTGGGGTGGGGACTCTGTGGCCTCAAGGTCACATATGGCCCTCTAGGTCTTCAAGTGCGACCCTTTGACTGAATTCAAACTTCACAGAACAAATCCCCTTAATAAAAGGATTTGTTCTGTAACACCTGGAGTCAGCCATAAGGCCTCACCCAAGGATGTAGAAGGCCACATGTAGCCTTGAGGCCAAAGGTTCCCCACCCCTGTAGACAAACTGACTGGTCTGCTGTTCCCCACATTCAACATTCTATCCCCTGTTTTCTCCATGCTTGGAATGTACTTCCTTCCTACTCAACTCTGTCTTAAAATCTCTGGCTTCGTTTAAAGTTTGGTTCAAGTGTTATCACACATTTAAGGCCTTTCCTGATTCTCCCAGAGGTCAGTGCCCCCCTGAAATGATTTTTATGCATATATTTGGTATTTACTTACATTTATGCCTATTGTTTCACCCAATAGAATGTAAGCTCCTTGAGGATAGGCCGTGTTTTTTTACTTCAGTGTTTGTATTTCCTGCACTTAGCACACTGCCTAACTCATAGCAAGCACTTTCTAAATGCTTTTCAAATGAATGAATAAATGGAGGAGCCATACTAAATGCTCTCTGAGGTCCCTTCTAACTCTGAAATCCTGCCATTTCATAGTGGTCACCATATAAGTAGGGATAGGGAGGTAGATCGAGTGCTGTGTCTGGAGTCAAGAAGACCTGAGTTCAAATCTGGTCTCAGATACCTACTTAACTGTGTGAAGCTGGGCAAATCACCTCAGTTTCCTTGACTACAAAATAGTGCTTACCTCCCAGGGCTGTTGTGAGGATTAAATGAGATAAAGTTTGTGAAGCATTTAGTACAGTGCCTGGTTCACAGAGTGTACTTAATAAATGCTTGTTTCCTTCTTTTCGCTTTGCTAATTCTAGCCCAGGTTTGTTAGGTCACTTTAACTGTCTAACCTGGGAAATTAATCACACAGTACAAATTCATAATGTAAGTCAACGATGGAGCACAACTTCATGGGTCTGATTATTTGCTAATATAGCTCTGAAAATGTGTTTTCATAACTCTGAGATTATTCATTTCAGGAAATATCGCCTTCAAGCTGAGACAGATGCACGGCATAACTGGTCTAAGAAGTGGGGATTTTTAACAATCTCTATGGAAGAGGTAATAGTTGAATAAAATTGTGATATACTAGATACTGACCCAAATGACTATAATCTTAGTTCTCCAATTTTCTTTGTTGTTGCCCAAAACATCACCTGTGTCAGGCAAGATACCATTTCCTTTTTTGGGAGGGAGACACAAATGAGGTTTTATAAAAACAAATATTTAGAAACCAGAAGAACTTTTCATTAATTCCTATACAGAGTTGTGGTAATCTTCAGTGATGTTCTAGAAATCAATAGGGAAAAAAATCTGCTTCACCGAAAATAAGCCAGCTCCATCATGCTATTTATTTGGGGCATATGTTCTATGATGTAAGGCGAATAATATTAGAAATACTTCAGGTTACTATGATTTAATGGAGATAGCAGTGGATTAATAACAGTCAATAGGCCTGGGGTCAGAGGATCGGAGTTCAAAATCCAGTCTTTTTAGTATGTATATGACTTGAGAAATTGTGTGACCTTGGGAAATTAACTTCAGCTCTCCTGTCCTCAGTTTCCTCATCTGTAAATGAGAATGATGTCCTCTAAGGTCGCTTCCAGTTCTCTGGCCTTCAGGCTCCATCTCTAAAACGTAGGGGTTGGATTGGATTACTTCAAAAGTTCTTTTTAACTCTTAAATCTTGATGCTAAAGTGCTTTATAAAACTTAAAATGCTAGGGAAGCAGCAGAGTATAATGGAAAGCACATTGGATTTGAAATTAGAGAAACTGGGTTCAAATCCCCTCCTGCTATTTATTTCCCATGTGATCTCAACTTTACCATATCTTCTCTCTGGGCCTCAGTTTCTTTATCTGTAAAATGAAGAGGTTGAACTAGAAAACCTCTAATGTCCCTTCCAACACTGAATCCATGACTATGTAAATGGGAGTGGTCCAAATTTAGGTTATACTTTTCTCAAAATTTGTCCTAAAAGTGAGCCACGGTGGTGCACTGCGATTACAATGTGACCTATGTATTTTTTTCCTTTTAAATATACTTCACTTGAGGGGAGTAGTCTACATTTAGGTAGGTTAATGTGGTAATTTTCATCTTGGTGAAGATAATTCATTCTCTATGGTTCTGTTACCTAGAAACCACATTCAAAGGCAGTCTATATCCAAGGGTGTGCTGGAACCAGCTCTTAGAGTCAATTGTTAAACTTTTTTTGGGTGTGAATGCTTATACCTCAGAAACTGGCAAATTACAAATCAAGAGTTGATTTGTTATTTTGTTGATTGTCTAGACTTAAGAAAGTGATGGAGAAAGTGTTATGAGGCAGGTTAAACTTTTAAGTGTTGCATAGTTTTTGAGAGCAAGTTATTAAATATTTACTAGCACACTATTTCCTATATCAATGTATTTATTCAAATTAGGAATTCAATAAACCTAACCAATCTGACATAAAATTGGGCAGGCCATTTTGAATTAGCCAAAAAGCCTGAATTGCCTTTAAAAAGAAATTCAGTTTATAATATCCCCTTCAGCAACTCAATTTTGGCTAAGAAAATGTTAACTAATAAAAGCTGGAGACCCCTAACTGTAACCCAAATAGCAATTATTTATATCTCTATTGTGATTTAGCATATACAAAACACTTTCTTCAAAACAACCCTTGTGGGATAGTCAAAGAAATTTAAAGAGATGCCAGCTATGACTTTAGGCAAATCTCTCAGCTTCAGTGAGCTTCATTTTCCGCACCTGTAAAATGAGGAGATCTATGCCATCTAAAGACCCTTCCAGCCGAAAATCTTTTAGGTTTTTAATCCTATAGGGTAGAGCAACTTACCCAAAGTTACATTACTAAGGAATTCTAGACACCAAACTTGAGTCAGTCAATCATGAAACATTTAATGCCAGGTGTATGTTAAGTGCAAAAGAGAGTTCCTTCTCTCAAGGAGTTCACGTCTAATGGAGAGACGGCATTTAAACTCATGATGACCTTTTGATCCCTGCCTTTTCCACTACAGAACAAATATTGTTATCATGGTGTTTGAAAAGAGAGTTATGACTGACTCCAGAGTCTAGAAGTCTAAATGCAGGGATAGGTTACAATGCATCCAAAGACTATTTTATGAAGAAGAATTTAACAAGGTAAAACATGACCCACTTGTCATTCAAAAATCATTTGAAGTGGTCTACTCTAGGCAGTTACTTCCAAGTTCTATGAGTATTGGTGTGATTACACTAGAGATTCCAAATATTTGAGATTTGGTACAACGGTGCATGTTATACCTCTGTCCTTGCAAAGTGCATATATATGTAATGCCAACATTTAGACTATAGTCTTAAGAAACTGGGCAGATTTTCAGGTATGAATTCATTAACTCTGAGTTTAGTTTGGGGAATTAAGTTGGAAACAGGTTGGACAGCTTTCTGGGGAAAATAATCATATTGAATTCAAATATTCTTTGGTGACCCAAGACATTCTGTTTTAGCTACTGAGGAGAGAAGGGGAAGTACCTAAGCCTCTGAAGCCCAAGATAGAACTTCCAGGACATTTACGCATCCGGCCCGTGACACCAGTGGAAAAATATATTAAGGTTAGAAAATGGAATTTTCAATACTGTTTTCATAAATAAAAAATGAACCACAATGGAAATCATGCTTATTCTGGATGCAAAAATAAAAATTCAGAGGCAAGAAGAATACACCACTGCACTGAATCTTAATTTAGAACTATAGAAATATCCCTTTCTAGTTTTCAGGACATTGAAAGCTGTGCTGCATTGTATATCAGACACATCAAATATTAGAGCTAGCAGGGTCTTTAGAATATAGAACTTACTATATTAACACTGGAAGGGACCTTTGAATATGCAAGATAAAATGTTAGGCTAGGAAGGAGTTAGTCAGTCAGTAAACATTAATTAAGCACCTAATATATGCCAAGTATTGTGCTTGGGATATAGGCACTAGGGATATAAAGAAAGATAATAGAAAGTCCCTGCTTTCAAGGATTTCACAATCTAATGAGGGAGAAATCATGTAAATAACTGTAAAAATGAACTATATACAAGATACATTAGAAATAACCCACAGATGGGAGACATTGGAATTAAGAAGAACTGGGAAAGATTTTTTTTCCTGTAGATGGGTTTTGCCTGAGATTTGAAGGAAGCCAGAAAGGACAGATAAGGAAGGAAAGTATTTCAAGCCGGTGAAAATACCCAGAGTCAGGAGATTGGAAGGTCTTGTTCAAGGCCATTGTCACTGGATCAAAGAGTACTTGTGGGCTGTAAGGTGTAACAAGATGGAAAAAGTGAGGAGGGGAAGACAAGGCAAGTTATAAAGGCTTTGAACTTCAGAGAATTAGATATTTGATCCTGGAAGCAATAGGGAGCCTATGGAGTTTATTGAATGGGGGAGGGGAGAGCGGGTAATCAGACCTGAGTCTTAGAACATAGATTAAATCTGGAAGGAATTTTAGAGACTATCTAGTATAGCCTCATTTAAGAGATGAAAAGTGAGGCAGCTTACCTGAGATCACACACTGATTAAGGGAGCAGGAACTAGATTCCAGGTCTCTTGGTTTCTGGTCAAATACCCATTCTTTCTGTGTCTACATAGGAGACACTTATAATTCTCTTTTCTCTCTATTATAACGGAAGGAAATTATGTGAATAATGTGATGCCCAACATAATCTATAAAATCATAAAATTTAGAAATAGAAGAAATATAAAATTTAAGAGGCAGCTAGGTAGCACAGTGGATAGAGTGCCACATTCAGAGTCACGAAGATCTGAGTTCAGATCCAGTTTTAGACACCTAACTAGTTGAGAAAATCATTTAACCTCAGACTTCTCCAGTTTCCTCATCTGTAAAATGGGGGTAATGGCAGCATTTTTCTCCCAAGGTTGTTGTGAAGATCAAATGAGATAATATTTGAAAAGTGTTTTGTAAACCTTAAAGCACCATATACCTGCTAGCTATAATCATCATCATCAGTCTTAGAGGTAAACTTAGAGGTAAAATGACCCTGAATAATGGAACCTTAAAATTGGACAGTACCTCAGAGATCACTTAATATAACATTTGTTGTTCTTCAGTCATGTCCAACTCTTCATGATCCATCGTACCATACTGTTCATGGGGTTTTCTTGGTAAAGACATTGGGGTGGTTTGCCTTTTCCTCCTAGGGTCACACAACTATGAAGTATCTGAGGCTGAATTGGAAATCAGGTCTTCCTGACTCTAGGCCCAGCTGTCTCTCTATCCACTGAATCACCTAGTTGCCTCCTAGGCAAACAGAGGTGAAGCAACTTGCCCAAGGTCACACAGATAGTAAATGTCTGAGGTCAGATTTGAACTCAGAGCCATCTAGCTGCTCCACTTGTATAACACGCACCTGAACAACATCCTCTCTACAGCACACTGATAAACTATTATCCAGGCTTTCCTTGAACACCTTCAATGAGGATCGGAGAGGGGTGTGGCAGACTAACCTACTACCTCCTGAGGTAACCCATTCCACTTTGGAACAGCTTACATCTAGCCTAATTTGCCCATTTGTAACTTCTACCCATTGTAGAAGTCTTGCTCTTTGGTGAAGGAAGAACAAGCCTACTTTCTCTTGCAAATGGCAGTCATTCTAATACATAAAGACAGTTAACACTTCCTCCCTCCCTTACTCTCCTTGAAGCTAAATATATCCAATTGCTTTAATTATTCTTCATATGGAAAGATTCTGGTCTCTCTTTTCTAAACCTTCTTAAAGTATGGTGTGCAGAATTAAACATAATACTCCAGATGCAATTTAATCTGAACACAGTAAAATCCTAAAGACATCATTCCTCTCTTAATGAAGCCTGACATTGTATTAGCTTTTCTTGGCTGCTCTGCCAGATTGTTGACATGTTGAGTTTGTGGTGCATTAAGACCCCACCTCCCCAGATCTTTCGTAGACAAACCGCAATCTAGGCATGTCTCTACCATCTTATAGCTATGGAATTGAATTTTTGAACCCTAAGTGCTAACACTTTACATTTATCCCTGTTAACTTTGATCTTATTCAATTCAGCTAAGATTTCTAGCCTGTCTTTTTGGATTCCAGTCCTTTTATATCTTTATATCTTTACGAATTTACCTTTACGAATATACCTTTATATCTTTACGAATTTAAAAAGAATGCCATCTATGTCTTTATCCAACTCACTAATGCAAATGTTAAAAAAAACAAATTTTACATAGCAGAAGCATATAGTTACATGTGCAATCTTCTTTCTTATTATAACCTAACTATAATTTACACATACTTGTAAAGTTTAGGAACAGCTAGGTGATGCAATGGATAGAGCACCGGCCCTGGAGTCAGTAAGACCCGAGTTCAAATGCAGCTTCAAACACTGACCCTGGGCAAGTCACTTAACCTGGATTACTTTGCCAAAAGTAAATCAAGTTTATAAAGCACTTTAAAAATATCATTTCATTTAATACTACAAACCCTGTGGATTGTGTTATTGTATCAGTTTTACAGATAAGGAAACTGAGACTGTGAGGCTAAGTGATTTTGTCAGAAGGACATAGTTATACAGGGTCTGAGCCAGAATTTGAACTCAGGTCTTCCTGATTTACATATCACCTAACTGATCTACGTATGTTAAAATATTTATGTTTGCTGATGTTTATCTTGTTATAAAAGAAATTAATATTTTGCATTTGAGAAACAAAAAGGCTAAATACGATAGGGCCAAATCAAATCTCTGGGGCATTCCAGTAGAGATCTCCTTTTAAGTTGAAGAGGAATCATTAATTACTATTCTTTGGGTTCAAATATTCAAACAGGTCCAAATCTACCTAAAGATATTATCATCTAGCTCACATATGTCTTCCTACTCATAAGAATAGCATAGTTTGCCAAAGGATTTGCTAAAATCTAGGTAAATTATGTAGCATTCTCCTCATCTACTATGCTAACAATCCTGACCCCCCCCCCCCCCCCCACAAAAAAAGTTCAAACCTTTCATCTGACACATAAGGACGATGCTGTCTGGAGTCTATGTGTCTTCCTCAAGCTCAACTAGCTACTTAATGGCAAAGCCAGAACTAGAACCCAGCTCTCCTAATTGCCTGGTAGATATTGCCTGGTGTCTAGTACATATCCATGCTTTCTTGTCGCGCCTTCTCAGGAAAGATGCCATATCACTTAAGGATAGAAAAATAAAGATTTTTTTTAAAAAAGTTAATAAACCAAAATAAACTAAAACATTTCCTTCACCCCATTTTCCACTCTAACCAAAAAAGTTCCTATCTGCATCCAAATCTGGTTCCTTCCTGTGTCACTCCATGCCCCTTTCTTCTTCCATTTCTTCTCTCACCTTAAATATCCACCCTTTTTTCTTCCTCTATCCAAGTCCTACCAATCTTTCAAGACCCAATTCAAGTCCCACCTGCATGATGATGGTGTTGATAATGAGATATCAATCAATCGATAAACACTTATTAAATGCCTGCTATGTGTCAAGCTCTGTGCTAAATGCTGTGATTACAAAGAGAGGCAAGACATAATTTCTGCCCTCAAGGTGCTCACAGTCTAATGGCAGGGGAGACAGCATGCAAACAAATATGTACCAACAAGCTATATATTGGATAAACAGAAGGAAATTAACAGCGGGTAGGCACTAGAATTAAAAGAGGTTGGGGAAGCCTTCCTGTAGATGACAATAATAATAGCTAGCACTTATATAGCACTTTAATTTTTTCAAAGTGCTTTAAGAAACAAAAAACAAAATAAGATAAGTATTAGCTATTGTTTTCTAAAACTCCAGACACCACAACAGATGGAAGATTTTCTCCATATAAAGCTTCAGAGAACACAGTTGCTGTTCCCTGAGGGGTAAGAAATGGAAAATTGGGAGGGAGAGTGAGTGCAACTTTTAATTCTGAGTCTGGAGTAAATTGCCTATACTTAAAAAAAAAAAAGCAAAAATCACTAGTTTCTTATTAGAAACAGCATGGTATAGGAGGATAAATGGGTGGACTTGGAAACAGGAAGGGCTGAAGTTGAACCCCACCTCAGCGATATTAGTTTTGTGACCCTAGTCCAATCACCTAATCTTTCAGGTCTCAAGTTCCTCCTCTGTAAAATGGGGAGAAGAGGAAGGTTGAATTCGACGACCTCTAGGGTCCCTTTAATTTCTAAATCTATAATATTGTGGTCATTAAAATTAATCATCATAATCATTGGTTATTTATTTAACCTCCTATATGCAAAGAATTGTACTTTTTTTTTTTTTTTGATAAGATGGTGGCTGACTCAGATCCTGATCCTGATCAGGGAGTTTTTACAGCTGAGAGTGGTAATATAAAACACATGACTGATACAGTTAGAATTTGCTGAGTGCATGAGAGAGATATCAACAATGTAAGACAAAAAATTGAAAGAGGGAGACATAATCTAAAGGGTAAAAGATGGGGAGAAATTGGGAAAGTTTCATAGAAGAGATAGATTCTCCCCCACATGCACCGTAACTCTTAGAATTGGAAAGATTTCAGCAGGCAGAAACAGATGAATCTGATATGGGAGATAAGTGAATAAAGGTATGGAAGGGGGAGAGTTTCAGGAAAAGGCCTGGTTTGGCAAGACAGCATGAATGGGATTGGTGTGAAAGATTCTGAATGTCATCTTGAATTCAAATAGTAGGAATGATCATTATGATTTTTATGATAAATTATAAAATCATAGATTATTAGAGTTGGAAGGGAAACTTAGAGATTATTGAGTGTAGTCTCTTCATTCTATAAGTAATCAGAGGACCAGAAAGGTAGAATGGTTTCCCCAAAATTACTCAGCAAATTATTGCTAGAGTCAGAAGCCATACCCAGATTTCCTGAATCCTCAACAGAATATTCTTACTACTCTCTTGTACTGACTCTAGGCAAACAGTTGAAGCCGGTATAGTGAAATAACAACAGTTAGCCATTATGTAGTACCTACTATGTTTCAGGCACTGTGCTAAGTGCTTTTTACAAATATGACCTCATTGGATCCTCACAACAATCCCAGGAGCTAGGTGCTATTGTTATTCCCATTTGACAGTGGAGGAAACAGGCAGATCTAGGTTAAGTGACTTGCCCAAAGTCAAACAGCTAGAGTCTAAGGAGGTATGTGAATCCAGGTCTACTTGACCCAAAGCCCAGCGCTCTATCCACTGCCTCATCTATCTATGTGATGATAGAACGATAACTCCTTGAAGGCAGATATTTTGTCTTTGTATCCCTGGCACTTAACATAGTGCCTGGCATATAGTAGGTATTAAATAGATTTGTATTGATTGATTGAGGATGACAATGATGCTGATGATGCCGGTGATGATGATGATGATAAGGAGAAAAGAGGAAAAGGATACCTATGAAGGCAGTTTTCTTTGTTTCAGCACTTTGTGCAGTACTTAGTACATAGTCAGCCTTTAATAAATGCCTGATGACTGAACACACGCACACACACACACATACACACACACACACACATACACACATACACACACACACACACGCACACACACAGAGGAACCTTTCCTCTTAATGAGTTTCTCTTTCCTCTGTACTGCTATGAGTGTCTGGTCTTCCAAGACACTACCACATTTTCTAGCGTACCCTTGATTTATGCTTCCAGGTTCAGAGCCATCCCAGCTAGAACTCTGTTGGAGATCTGTGTTGGGTACCCAGAAAAATGCCAAAGGGGGGAAAAGTGATTATTAATCCTCTTCACATCTGTGGGTAAAAATGACACTGTCTGCTTTTCTTGTTAGCAATGGATCATCTGACTGTATCCTTTCCACTGAGGTGGATTAGATTTAATCCCCCCTCCTACTCATTCCTTTCTGGAGTCTGGCTCCTGGTGGCTTCGGCACAGAGGAGCATCGGTTTCTCCATTCTGCTGCTCAGTGGGTGGCACTTGTGACCGCCATAATTATCTTTTCAAAGGAAGGGGCTCCACCTAAGTATCACAAACAGTTTCCAGCCTTGGCTGGAGAACAAAGAAGAATAGTCCTGGCAAGAGAACAAACCGAAACATTGTTTTCGCTCTGTGTGTTTCTCTATTGAGTAAGTCCCCAGATGTGAAAGCCATACAGCAGAGTGCTGTTTTCCTGCAGCCCAGGCATTCCAGCCAAACCCTAGCCTAGCCCCAAGCAGAGAACAGGGCTGTTTGCTTGGCTCAGAGCTACAGATATATATATACACATACATATCCATAGGTATGTACATACATACATACAGAAACAGAAAGATTATATATGTACATATATGTAGGCACACATACACATGCATGCACATGTATCCGATGAAACTGGTCAGTTCCTTTACTTTGCCATCTTCTTTTCTTATTGAACACAGAATTAAAAGGTCCAACTTAAAGTGTTGGTTACAAGAATCCCCCGGGACCAGTTTTTTTTAAAGCTATTTGGCCTTAAAACTAATTTCTCTTTCTAAGCTGTCCCAGTAGCAACTCATGCTCCTTGAGCATCTCTTTGACTTCTTTCTCTTTCTGTGGATTTTCTTAGAGATTAATTTTAGTACTTGATAGAGAAAATCTATTAAAGGGCAGATTTTTCTTCTCTCTGAAGCAGTTTAAGCCAACCTAGACAGCTAAAGGGGTTATTACAGGCAGAGATTGAAAATAAAAAGATAAGGATGAGTTCAGTAATCCATAATATATTAAACACCCTTGTCTCTCACTTAACTCTGCTAGATCTAATATCCCTAGTCTGTGTCTTTGTCTAAATCACCTTGTAATAGCAGAACAGATGATTATGTAAAATTACAATCACAAAAAAACCTTTCTAAACATTTACCATCATTTTCCAAAATGCTCAAATCTGTTGATTGAATTGACAAATTGAACTGTGTTCTTTCATTCCAGATACGATGCTAGTTTCTTCATTTTAATTAGATTCAGTTTTATTCCATGTGGTCTAGACAGTGAAGGACTTTTTTTTTGTTTGGTGTGTGTGTGTGTGTGTGTGTGTGTGTGTGTGCACGCACTAAAGCCTTTTAATCAAAATAGGAAGGTTTTGCACAGCCGCAATGTCATCTGACACAATTGCAATAGATTGTATAAAGGGCAGCCTGGACACAAAAATGTCAAACATTTTAGACAAAATTCTTCTTTGTTAATGAAGTTATTTTACTAGAAGAAAACTATTAAGGATATTAATAATTATATCGTAAAAAGTATTTAATTGACTTTCAGGAATGATGTGAGCAACAGAACGTCTCTGATTTTGATATGCATTCATATTGTTGTATCTTCTGTGGATATTCTCCCTTGATGAATCAGTGGGGTGCTAGCATTTCTGCAGTCTCAGAAGCTTTGGCAGTGGGATACAAACTCTGACAGGTCCTTCCTACCAAGCTAAAAAGTATTCAAAGAGCATTGGCTCCACTGATGCTCTATATATGTCTGCCATCATAGAACCTTAACTTTCTGAGCCTTGACTTCCACATCTAAAAATATGGATGACGATATTTCCTCTACCTTCCCCACAAGAATCTAGCAGGGGTCAAGAGATCTGGGTTCTAGTTCCAGTTCTGTCACTAATTTACCCAGTGACCTTGGGCAACTCATTTTCATTCCTTGAGCCTCAGTTTCCTCACATGTAAATTGAGGCAGTTGGACCAGCTTGGTCCCTGAGATCCCTTCCAGTTCTGATATTCCATGTTCTAGGACCAATCTAACTAATATAAGAGAGGTTCAGCACCTCTCTAGTGCAGGTCACAGAACCACCACCACCAACAACAACATTTATATAGCACTCACTCTGTGCCAGGCACCATGCTAAACACTTTCCAATTAGTATCTTATTTAATCTTTATAGCAACCCTAGGAGGTAGTTGCTATTATTATCTCCATTTTATGGAAAAAAAAACTGAGGAAAACAGAGGTTAAATGACTTATCCTAGGGTCAGACAGCTAGTAAACTATCTGAGGCTGAATTTAAACCCAGGTCTTCCTGACTCCAGGCCCAGCATTCTCTCGGTTGCACCACCAGCTGCCAATATTTTGGTGACAGAAATTCTCTAAGACCGTATAATTGTTAGAAGATGGAGGGGCTATGATCTGTACCAGCAGAGGGCGTACCCAAAACAATAAAATCTCACTTGTTTTAAGAATAGGGTCAGTAGGTTACTTTTTTTAAGTTCAATTCCACACATACAGGTCTTCAGAATGTTGATTTGTCATGTAAAGCTCTTCATAACATGGTCCCCTCCTACTTTCAAATCTCCGTGCTTTTTCCTCCCTTCCACACACGATCATCTGGACTATGTTCCTCTTACACAAGGCTCCATCTTCATGACTTTGCAAGGACTACTGCCCATACTTGGTTTGCTGTTCCCTCTCACCTCCATCTCTTAGAATTCCTCACTTCCTTCAAGACTAAGCTTGAGTTTATCCATTCTTCAGGAAGCTTTCCCCAGTCCTCCTAGCTACTAGAGAACTTCCCTTCTAGGGTTATCTTCTACCTATATTGTACTGTACCCTCTACATATCTATTTGTACAAAGGTCTCCTCCATTAGAATGCCTTCCTTGAGTAGAAGGAAAATATGTGTACCTGCACACATACATATATATGTATATATATATATATATATATATACACACACAGAGATGCATCATATATCTCATATATATATAATATGCACCCACATATATGTGTGTATGCATATATATGAATATTTATACAGGTAGAGAGAGAGGCAGAGAAAGACCCAGGGAGACACAGACTTGTCTTTGTATCCTTCAGCTATTAACAGAGTGCTTGACATACTATAAGCCCTTAATAAATAGATTAATAGTATAGTGTATCCTTAAGAATACAGTTTATTTCATACCTTTCTTTGTATCTACAGTGGAACAGGGTATGTGGTAGATGCTCCGTAAATGTTTACTAAATTGAATATGAATTTGTTAGAAAGATAACTTAAAGTCCTGACTTTTTCCATTTCAGGTCTATCCTTCACCACCGGTCCCTCAAACTACTCAGGGTTTTATCGGTTGGAGATCCACAGTTCCTGGTCTGGAACTTGAGAGGAACTACAAGATTCTAAGCTGTAAAGGTGTCTATGGCAAGGAACTTCAATGGCCTAAACAGGGAATCTACTGAAGACAAGGGTATAGTAGAGTAGGGCCCAGAGTGGGCCTTGTGTCTCCTCAAAGAATAAGAGAAACTTGATCATTTTAAGAACAACAAGAAGTTAAAATAACTATGTGAGTTGGTAGAGAAAAAAAAGGATGCTGATGAGGCACTTAGCATAGGCTAAAAAGAAATCTGTAAACTTTTTGGAATTCACACAGGTCACACTTACTTCAAGAAGCCAAGTAGATTTATTCTGTTGAAAGAAGTGTCTTGATTTTATTCTTTGTGGTCAGTATATCTGTACATGCAAAGTGTTTTCTGATGTATTTTTATGATATTGTGAGTATTTCTATGTTTATTATGGGTATTATATAGATATTTACTTGTATGACTTTAAAACTTCAACTTTTTTGTTAAAAAGTTGACTAATCAGAATTACAAATGGAGTTATCCCTTCCACATTGCAAAGGTTAAGGGTCCAGGGCCCCTGGGATATGAAAAATCCATGTGAAATATTTTGGCCCTCCCTTCATGCCAGAGAAGAAGTCTGAATTATTATGGTATTTAAAGATAAAGTATGTTTATATTATACAATACGATACATGTATTTTATGCATTTGTGAGCCTCTAAACTTTTTCTGTGCCATCTGCTGACCTTCACATGTCATCTGCAGCTTCCACAAAACTCACAAAAAATTCCCATTTAATTTTTTATGCTGATCCATAATGCAGCAGAACCACGATGGGGATAGTCACAATGTGTAAGGGATAATTGTGGTCATTTTCCTTTTTAAACAAAAGAATGAGACATGAAAGTCTTTCCTGCCTCTAAAATTATAGATCCAACTTTTATCTTGCTCCATACTGTTACAAACAAGAATTGGAGGGTAGGGTATAGAGTGCTCGGCTGGGGCTGGAGTTGGACCCTAGAAATGATTTTCAGGGGCTACACTCACTCACATGTACAAGCATATACACATACATATATGCTCTAGGGAAGAAATAGGTATTTAAGCTGGATTAAGTTGGCTTCAATATTGGTGTACCCTGGTCAGATTGACCCAACCTTTGTATGAGTTGATAGCATACAAGAGAAAGACAAAGTGACCAGAGGTAGGGCTCCTAGAAACTCAGAGCATCTCAGCGGCAGTGGTCCCAGTTTTTTCCCTCCTTTCTTCCCTGGTGGTGTGGTGTGTGACTTTGTCTACTGCACAGCCAAAGAAAACAGTCATTTTTTTCCCATTTCCTCCTGTTTTCCCATAGGAATCTTATGAAGGGGTTCTAGGTTGCTTGGGAGTCAGAATACATCATATATCCAAGAGGATAGAACAATGCCATTCTAGCCTGGAATTTTGGCCTCAGAGTCATGCTTCCAATCTTTACAATTGAGTTTAATCTCTTCTCACTAGGAAAGATTGCCCAGAATGGGCATTTAGTGGACATAGTGATAGTATACCAAAAGGATCACTGAGATAAGGCTCCCATGTCCTCAGGCCATTTTTAGGCAAACAGTAAGTCCCCTGATTTCTGGCTTGCTTTGGGTGCTCCCCCAACTTTGCTATAATAAAGAGACAACACAAAAGTAGAATAATTGTAATATTGTCATACATCATGTTTATATTATATAATTATAAGATCTATGGTAATAAAGAAGAGGGTGACGATGAATCTAAAAACTTAGCCAAGTAAATGTTCTTATGCCCTACTCCTGGAATAAAAATGACATAGAAATAATCACTATCTCTAATTAAACTTTTTCCCATCACTTCAAAAGGGGAATACACCTCCCCTCCTAAAGCACACATTGGGATGGAAATTATCTCATGAAGAAGCTAACTCAAGAGTTGGGCACAGAAGAAATGTCATTTTCCAAACCTGATTATCTCTGAACCTTGCCCTCTCTCTGGAGGTCAACAGTTTGCCAGACAAAGGAATAACATGGCTGTACTTGGTACAAAAAGCAGAAAAACTGGCCAAATATTTCATCCTCCTTTCTTTGGGGACAGAGAGTCACCTGTTGGTAACATCTTGTTCATAGGTCGTGCCAGGCAATATTAACCTTTACACAAACCATAAGAGCTGTGTGTTATGGGCCCTTGGGCCATTTAGTTCTGGAACAAGTCAAAGGAGAGGAAAGACTAGTTGAAAGTGAGGCTCTGGAAAGTATTTCAAGCTTCAAATTTCCTCGTAACAGCAATAGCAAATAATTGAAAAATAACACAGGATTCAACAAGCAGGCAGGATCATTCTTACAATATATTTTCATATTGAGTTCCCATTCCCATCCCCACCAGTCTGTCTTATAGCAGAACTATGAGTAGAAATTTTGGCCCATAGAGCAAGTTTCATAAAACGTGCCCAAGGCAAACAGAACCTAATGACTCTCAAATCAACTATATAAGGCAAATTTAGTTGTTTGATGAAAGAAATGGAGTGCTCAGGATGCTGACACGCTAGAGGCCAGAGATTTTTAACCTTTTAATCTGGGATCTGTGAATTTGTTTACAAAGAGAATAAGAATATATTGTTGCATATGTATAATGATATATATATATATAATTATAAACACACATTGAACTATATCAAAATATAGACTTTTTATATCTGTTCCATTATGCTTAGTTTCCTTCATAATCCTATGTATTTTATTTTATGCATTTAAAATATTATTCTGAGAAGACTTCCATAGGCTTTACCAGACTGCCAAACGGTTTCATAACATACAAGAAAGGAACTCTTCACCCAGGAAAAAATAACTTTACATACCCATGAGTCAACTACTGGGCCCTCTAAGATACAGCCACCAAGGGAAGGAAGTCCACTATCTTTCACCTTTCTATTTTAACTAATTATTGATAATTAGATGCTAAATTCAGTTGTTTCTGGGTGAAAAGGGTGTAAGTACTGTCATTACTCTTGAGATTTTAGTGCCCTGTGGCAAGACTCTGGTCACCTCTCCCTAATAATAGCTCTATGAAGCAGTTACGTTTGATGTGAAGAACCTGCTTTCTTTTGTACTTCAACTGGTATTTTGACCTTTATCTCACAACAGCCAAGAAAGTTTCATAATCAATTAAATCACCTACAATACCATGAACATGGGATCTTTTATCCTTCAGTCATCCAATCTTGGTAGTGATATTTTGGATGTTCAGAGATACCTCGGTATCTTGCCCCCAGACTCACTCTAGAATGGAATTTGAGAACTAGAAGGGAACTATTAATGTTATGTCCATTCCCCTCATTTTACAAATGGGGCTCTATGGTGCCACAGTGCAAGAAGAGCCTCTGGATCCCCTTGGCCTCATTTTTTTTTCTCCTAACAGCAAGCCCAGATCTTGGATCACTAGTTCTCCCATTCAGCTTTCTAGCTGCCAATCACTTCTTACTAGAGTTCCCTAAATTGTAGGTCTCCCATAGGACTTACTGTTTCTTCTGTCCTTGCTCCACAATAATAGCACACCATTCCCTTGGGCGACTAAAAAGGATTTGACTGTAAGAGAGAGACTATAGCCAAAATACATAATGGAAAGGGGAGAGAGAGGCCCAGGAAGAGATGATATTTAGAAGGAATCTTATACTTAATCCTGGTCCTCAGGATTACCAGCTAGGAAGTATCACCAGATACAGACAGGTGGATAGATAACAGAAAGATACATAGATAAATGGCTAGAAGGCTAGATGGATGAATAGAGAGATGGTTAAATAGACAGACAGATGAATAGATTGATATACATACATACATGCATATACATATATCAGATTCCTAGTCTTTTTGTGAGTGTCATGAACCCCTTTGGCAATCTGGTGAAACCTATGGACCTATGAGCCTCTTCATATAATAATGTTTTAAATGCATAAAATAAGATACAGAGATTACAAAGGAAACCAATTATATCAAAATATACTTATTAAAATATTTTTGTAAAACCATGTTCATGAGCTCTAGGTGAAGGATCCTTTGTCCAAAGACTTCCTACCAAACCCTCTCTAGTTCATTCTGGCTTAGGCTACAATCCACAGTGCTCCAGAATGTACTTCTCCTCAGCCCTCAGGATGGTAAAGGATTTGAAAGCCTAGGCAAGAACCTTTCTCTTACAGCTCCCACATTTGATCCTCTGGAAATAATTTGTCCTCATCACTGGCCAAAGGGCTTGGGAAATTCTATTCTTTCCCCCCACAGAAGAAAAAAACATTCCAGTAATACATAACTTTTTTTATTTGTGCCTCAAACTATCTTTCTGTGCTCTGACTCTTTCAAAAGCTATCAGCCCTTTCAATCAATCAGCAAGCATTTATTGTCTACCATGTACCAAGCTCTACACCACGTGTTGGAAATACAAACACAGACATGAAACTGTCCCTGCCCTCAAGGTGCTTACGTTCTGAATAGGGAAAGAAAACCTACAGATAGATGTGTGTGTATGTGTGTGTATCAGTATAGATATATATTTATATTGCTGTTCAGTCATTTCTGAATTCATGATCCCATTTGGGGTTTTCTTGGCAAAGATAATGGACTGGTCTGCAATTTTCTTTTCCAGCTCATTGTTCAGATGAAGAAATTGAGACAAACAGAGCTAAGTGACTTGGCCAGGGTCACACAGCTAGTAAGTGTCGAAGACCAGATTTGAATTCAGGAAGATGTGCCTTCCTGACTTTGGGCCTGGCACTGTGTGCACTATGGCATCACCATCAGCACCACTTAATAAGTGCTTGTTGCTTGTCTGATTGATTGTTTTTGTTTCATGACTAGTGTATCACCTTTTTCAGTTATACTAGTCCTTGATAAATCCTTTAGATCTCCTTCTCTTTGAAATCATTGATGGTAACTTCCTGCCTCCATGGATCTTTGCACTCTGTCTCCTCCAATCATGCTTCCTCTGAGATAATTGTGTTCCATGATTCCCAGCTATATAGAATTACTAGGTGAATATTAGCATTAGAAAGATATATGCTTAGAAGACATTAAGGGACTTTTGTAGAAAATACAAAGCAATAGCAAAAAACGTCAAGCTCTTAGGACCTCTGAGGTTTTGTGTTGGCATGAAAGTAGGTGATCCTGGAGTTCATAAGGAGTGTGGGAGGATCAGAAACCTCAGTTACTTCCAGTTTGAGGCTAACTTACTTTCCTCAATGTTCCTGTTAAATTACCCTCTGTTTCTCTCTCTTTAAAATGAGGGAAGACAAACCGAACCTCAAGGCACAATCTCTGTGCAAGAGTTCTGAGGAACCCCAATTACGTGTGCCCAATTAGTGGTGACGGTGATGGTAGGATGAGCATATAAGTTGATCATGCTATATGACGGGAACAGCTTTGGTGACTATGCCAAAGAGTGGTAGTGGTGCTTTGGAAGTGAAGGTGTGAGGGAGCAGCCTCTGACACTAGGAAATTCAAGTTCCAAATTAGAGAGCAAAGTAGTTGTTCAGTTGTGTGTAACTCTTCATAACCCTATTTGGGGTTTTCTTGGCAAAGATACCATTTCCTTCTCCAGTCCATTTTATAGATGAAGAAACTGAGGCAAACAGGGTTAAATGATTTTTCCAAGGTCACAGAACTAGTAAGTGTCAGAGGCCAGATTTGAACTCAGGAAAGTGAATGTCCTTGACAGCAGGCCTGATACTCTATCCACTACACCACCTAGGTGCCCTTAATAAGTAAAAGCTAACTTCAGTGTTAGGAAAACTTGTGTTCAAGACCCACTGCTGACACATATTGGGCTGTCTGACCCAAGGCAAGTCATTTTAACACCTGAGTGATCCGGGCAATTCTTTAAGATTTTAAGTTCCAGAGAACTTATAGGTATTGTTATAGGTTATTGTTATAGGTATTCCCTATAACAGTGAAATCACAAGCAGGAGACACCTGGGTACCTAGAAGAGTTTGGATGTGTCTTGGTAAAGGAGTACTCGCTAGTGCTGGGGCAGAATGCCAAAGGTCCAGTATGCTCCAGAGGTCAGGGTTTTCTCCATCATTCTCTTCAGAAGAGGCTCCTTTTCTATTTACACCTAGACATTACTGTGGGCCTGACTTCTGCTCCTCATTTAGCTTTCCCGCCTCTCACAGGTGGCTGTGTAAGTCCTCACAGTGGTGGAAATGCAGAGCTTGTAGACCAGCTTCCCCAAGGCAAAAGAGTCTGGTTACTTAAAATAAAACAGGAAAACTGCATTCTGAGCACAAAGGAAATGGCCTTAGATAGATGTTGGGCAGCTTTTGTCTGCTTCTCCCCTTGACACACATCCTACTTTACCTGAGTTATGTTTTGCTGTGGTAAGATGGCTATGTCTACCAAAACATCCAGACCATGAGAAAAATGCAGTCAGTCATCCAGACGTTTCCGACAGCCCAGATGTTTAGTATTAATGTAGACTAAACAACTGGATGATTGTCCACATGATACCAAAACATTAGGATTACAAATGAAAATTTTAACCAGAGTCTCCTCTTGAAGTCCCCCCACCCCCACTCTAGCATTTTGTTGCATGTGGCACATGAAAAACAGAACAGAAAGAAAAAATAAAGTAGATTGCTTTCAAAGCCTGTCAATGGCTTTTGGCAGCTAAGTTAGAGCTGTGGCTTTCCTTTGTATTATACTTTATCTCTCTGCCACAAGAATTTCATTTCAATCTGGTTTCAACATGTGAGATGCTCACAAGTGAGGTTTGGAATGGACCTCTCAGCTGAAGTGTCACTTTCGACGCTGTTTCTTGCTGCTTCAAAATGAATCCAAGCTCAATATTTAATTATATATTTATTACATTATATTTATATAGGCATATATTATATTGTATTTTACATTGTTATAGTATATATTCTATTTATACCTTTATATGTATATGTATACATTTTATATTATGCATGTATATACATATATACACACATACATGCATACATATGCACACGCATGTTGAGTTGACCTTTTGATTGAATCATGGGATCTCAGAGTTGTAAGGACTTCAGAAAATAGCTAGTAAAACCCAGACATGAACAGGAATCTTCTCTGGAGGCAGCTAGGTGGCTCAGCAGATAGAGTGCTGGACCTAGAATCAGGAAGACCACAGTTCACATCTGACTTTAGACACTTAACAGCTCTGTGACCCTGGACAAATTATACAGCCAGTGTGCTGAGCAAGTCACTTAACTTCTTTGTCTCACTTTCCTTAAATGTAAAATAAGGATAATGATAGAACCTACTCCTCAGGACTGTTATGAGGATCAAATGTATATTTGTAAAGTGACTAGCACATAAGAGGTGCTTAATAAATGTTTCTATCCTTCCTTTCTCCTTCCCTCCCTCTCTTCCTACCTTCCTTCTTTCTTTCCTTCCTGCTTCCTTCCCTCCCTTGCTTCCCTTCCTTTCTTCTTTCCCCCTTCCTCCTTTCCTCCCTTTCTCCCTTCTTCCCTTCCTTCCTCCCTCCCCTCTTTCATTCTTTTCTTCTTTCTTTCTTTCCTCCCTTCTTTTCTTCCTTCTGTCCTCCCTTCCTCTTTTCCTCCCTCTACAATATCGCCAACAAATGATTATCTAGGGTCCAATTGAAAGCTTCCAGTGATGGGGAACTTGCTATGTCTCAAGGTAACCCATTAAAATTTTGGACTGCTTTAGTTGTAATGAAAGTTTTTCCTTAAATTAAGTCTAAATCTGCCTCTGTTCAATGTCTACCCATTGCTTCTACTTCTGCCCTCTGAGACCAAACAAAATAAATCTAATGTATTTATTTGTATTTGTTGTTTTCATATTTATTCTGGATATATACACATATACATCCTTCAGGTATTTGAAAATAGTTGTTGAATCCACAGAGGCCGTTGAGTCTTCACTTCTCTAGGCTAATGTTCTTTCAGACGACCCTCACATAGCTCTGTCTCCAGTCCCTCCTCCATCCTAGTTACTCATTTCTGGAAGTTCTTGAGCTTATCAATGTTCTTGATAAAGTGTGACTCCAAGGAGAGTCCATATAACACTTGAGCTGGAGTCTGAGTGGGCAGAGTATCACAAGCCTCTCAGTTCCCTTATCCTGGACACGCCTCTATTAAGGTAATCTGATTTTTTGTTAGTTTTTTTTAATATATGTCATATCACATTATTAACTCCAACTGACTTTGGAATTTTGACTGATTTCCCTGGTTGTCAGTCAAAAAAAAAAAAAGAGTCAAGTATGAAAAAAAATCAAGTTATAAGTCAAACAACCAATTTGCTTTTATCAAAAATTGTTTTCATGACAGCTCTATTTTGACAGTTAACATTTGAATGTAGTCAGTCTACACTGTCAGTTGGTCTAGACACAAAAATCTGTTAGACCAACAGTCAAGCCGCTGGCTGTGTTTGCCCTCATCAAGCAGACATTTCCACAGAAGCTGGGATAGGCCTGAGGCATGAGGTCAAGCCTTTTGAACCACAGCTAAACAAGAGTGTTTTAAATTCCCAGGAAACTGTGCTTGGGTATTTTCCCACCTAGGCTTTGAATTACCTAATACCATCTTTATCAATAATTCAATAATGTGTTCACCCACAGACCAGCACATGCACTTGTGTTTAAAAAAGAAAAAACCAGTGCTTCTGCAGGTATCAAATTACACCACACTGATTGTCCTGATTCCCCCTAGACTCATATTTTGACCTTTTGATGTTAAGCAATTTCAGTTGCAATAGTGAGTTGGTAAGAGAGAGAACTGTCCAGTCAACTGCCCCAATTGTGAATGCAACTGGACAACACCAGAGTATTAAATTACCCAGTGCTGTTTCGAACTTGACATTTAATCTATGGAAATCAACCTCTTTATTGGAGTCCAAATGGGCCCATAAATGTCACTGCACACTGTAAAATACCACAACATTTCCAAGGTCAGAACAATGCTAGTAAACTCAATGTACACATTAAAGAAATACATCAAGACAATGAACTCCCTAGTGGATTTGTTTTTAAATGACTAAACTCGAGAATGATGCAACATGTAATTGGGATGTGGGCACCAAGTAGAAGCTGCGGCTATGCATTTCATTCCCAGCCAAATTAAATCTCCGGCATTTGGAATTATAAGAGAATTGCATGTTTGGCACTAGGATATGAAACCAATGTAAAATAAACATATTCTTCTCATCCTTTTCTTTTTCATTTTAAGCATTAGTTAAAGATGAGGCAGTGTGGTATAGTGCATAGGACTTAGAAACAGAGGTGCCTGGGTTTCAAATCATAGCTCTGAAACATACTAGTACAGTGGCCTAAGGTAGGTCCCTCAGTTTCTCAATGCTGTAAGTAGCTTCAGGTGAAGGGAATTCCCACCCTTAAAGTTAGTCCTCTATGATAATGAAACACAGGTGATGGTGAAACTGCCCCCCGCCCCAAAAAAACAATACTTTACTTAATACTGATTACAATTTCCCTCCAACTCTGAAAAGTGTAACAACATATGGCATGACAAAGTAAAGAGAAAAATTCTTTTGTTAACAGAGTAGATTTGGGAGGCTGGCCACTTATTTCAGTAATGTCCCCATGGTTCTATAATGCTTTTTACAAACAGCCTAGCTAGGTGACTCAAGATCCCACCTGACAGCCAAACCTGTCTTCCCATCTTGATACTTTAGAGTTTCACATTGTTTTGGACTCCGAATGGTATTCTCCACAACTTGACTCGCCAAAGGTATTTGCCAGACGTGTCTTGGCTCAGTAGCACGCCTCAGAGTTGATTTCATTTCTGGAAGTAGCACTGAACATATTCAAAACAAATGCTGTGAAAGCCACTCTCCAAGAGGAGCTTCCTAGTTATTTGGAACAAGGACAACATCATTAGAATAAGGGCACAGGCTTCCAAGGGAACGACTTTAGTGGGAACAGGTAAATTCCAATCAGCTTATAAAGTAATGTGACTGATTTTTTAAAGTCACACTTCACATATAACTACAATATCAACAGAGGAAAGGAAATTCCCTCTCTACATATCACAGAAATCTAAATTTAGAGGCAAAATGAACTTCAGAACTAGTTCAACTTTCTTATTTTACAGATGAGGAAACGGAGGCTCCCCAAGTTTTAGTCATATGAGTTGTTTTGACTTGTCATTTATTGGTTGAGGTGTTTTCCCCCACCCATAGACCTCCAATAGTCTGTGAATGCTTTGAAGACAAGAACTTGTTTTAAATCTCTCTCCCATTGATGAAAAATTTGGGCCTGGCACTCAGTGGGTGCTCTATAGACACCTAATGGTTTGATTTGTTAATAACGTCTACTGTTCAGACAGAACCAGAAGGTTTATAAATGACTTTCCTTACAACAGCTCCATGAGATAGGTAGCCCAGGTATTATTTTTATCTTTTTTTAATAGATAAAGAAATTGAGACTCAGAGAATTGGTGTGTTTATTCTTTCACAATGATTAAGTGGCAATTTAGGATTCAAACCCATCTCCTGACTCCAAGTCTGGAAGCTTTTCTTACTCTACTGCGTTCTCTCTCTAGACTCTGAATGAACTATTGAAGCAATCAGACAACAGAAATGGCCAGCCTTAGTATCTAGCACAGCACGTAGAGAATATCTATACATTCTGAGCCTTGGATGAAGCACATTCTTCTGGGAGGAAACATATCATTTTAATTTCTCTCTTTAGCAAAGGTCATGCTAGCCACTGGAAATGTGCACCAATAAGCATAGGGTTTCAATGGTCCTGGGCACAATGACACTTGTCCATTGTCTTTTCCAATCAGATATTATTTGTAATTTAAAGGTTAGCAGGAAAGTCAGTAAAACAATCCATGGAACCAGAAAAATAGACATTTTTAAGAAAATTTTTTTTCTTAAAATAGTGAACAGGTGAAGGAAAAGGTCCTAGCCCCGTGAAATTAGAAAGAAGTTTGGAAAAAAACAGATGAACTACTGCAAAGTGAAATAAATAAAACCAGGAAAACTATATATAATATAGATATAGATAAACATAGATATATACACACACACATATATATATACACAGAGGGACACATGTGTGTATACACACACATTTACACATTTGTCATACATAGGGGTATGTGTCTATATTTATCTTTCTATAAAGGTATATGTACATGTATACACACATACACACATGCCTATATATGTTTGTACATATATACACACATAGATTCATAAGTGTATATATAGGTATATAATTTAAATATATAGATATATGCCTGTGTATATATGTACATATATTTCTATGCATATACTATTATATATTCGTATATTTCTATGTATATACCATGCCTATATATACATAGGGATGTGTATATACACATACACATATGCCTATCTATATTCATATATATACCTATATGCATAAGTATATAAATAGATATATAAGGTAAGTGTGTAGATAATAAATCTATATGTAGATAGGTACATATGTAGGTACCTGTACATATATGTCTATGTATATCTCTATGTGTGTGCTCATATATACATTGTGTATAGGTATGCTTATATATGCATACATACATGTGTGTATACACACACACATAGGTGGCACAGTGGATAGAGTGCTGGACCTGGAGTCAGGAAGTTGTTCAGTTGTTTCAGTCCTGTCCAACAATTTGTGACCCCATTTGGGGTTTTCTTGGCAAAGATACTGGAGTGGTTCTCCAGCTCATTTTACAGATGAGGAAATTGAGGCAAAAAGGGTTAAGGAACTTGCCCAGGGGCACACAGCTAGTAAGTTTCTGAGGCTTTGAACTCAGAAAGATGAGTTTTCCTGACTCCAGACCTGGCACTCTATTCATTGTGACACCTGGCTGCCCAAGTTGTGTTAAATTGTGTCAGGAAGGCAATAAATTCAAATATGGTCTCAGAAACTTATTATCTGTATGACGCTGGGTAAGTCATCTAACCCCATTTACCTCAGTTTTCTCATCTGTACCATGCGCTTGAAAAGGAAATGGCAAACCATTCCAGTCTTTGTCAAGAAAACGCCAAACGGGGTCATAGAGTTGGACATGACTGAAGTGACCAAACAACAATGCCAGTATATTTACTTATATCTTTATATACACACCTATTGTGTGGGGGGGAAAGCATGAACCCCCTTACTCAAATTGACTACTCAGAGGCGTCTCAAGGTAAAAACAGAAAAATGTCCTTTATTCGATTCTTGCCAAAAACCAGGCGGTCCCTTCACCAGTAAAGCTGGAGTAGGGAGGCACCTTACAGAAGCAGAATGGCCATTTATATAGACCCTGACGCGAAAATCCCCCTCCCACCACTGACCATTATTCTCATTGGCTGAGAAGCAAGGTCTTACATTCTAAGCCCGAAATCTAACCAATCCCTTTTGAAACCTGGTTCAAATTTCCCGCTCCTAAATGTTACAAAGCCCTCGAAAATACCTATCATCATATGCAAATTAGGCATTGAGGAGTTTGTGAGTCATATCCAATCATTGATCTTAATGCAATACATAGCCTTATACGGAAATCACCCAACTCTGGAGGAATGGAAACCTGGGCCTAAGGTCTCCTCCACTCCAGGGAGAAGGCTCCACATTCCTGAGAAGTCTTCACTAAATCTGTTCCCATTCATCTATAGATCTAGATAGATAAATAGATAGATAGATAGATAGATAGATAGATAGATAGATAGATAGATAGATAGATATGTGTGTGTGTGTGTGTGTATGTATGTATATCTGTGTGCGTATGTGTCTATATAGCTGGATTGTACAGTGGATTTGGAGTAAAGAAGTCCTGAATTTGAATCTTCCCTCAGAAACTGCTTCTAAGACCTTGCACAAAACACTTAAAATTCACTGTTTTTTAATTAAAATTTATTTTCCTTTCAGATGCACATTCTCTCCCTTTCCTCTCCTTCCAACTGAGAAAGCAAGGTGAAAAAAAAAAAACCCTGTTATATAAAACATGGATAGTCAAACGAAACAAATTCCCACATTGGCTATAACGTACACTGAAGTCTGTACACGACGTTGGTAACTTCTCTTTCAGGAGGCAAGGATCATGTTTCTTGAGTCCTCTGGAATCGTTGGTCATTGTGTTGATCAGAGGTCCTAAGTCAGTCAGTCAATTGATTAGCATTTAGTAAGTGCCTACTACATGCCCTGCACCATGCTAATGATGAGGTAGAAAAGAGTGTTTGAGGCAGCCGAAGCAAGAAGGACATGGATCAGGATGCAGCTAGCCAGAACAGTGATCAAAGATGACAACGACCTTCACCCCTTCACCCTCCCCCAAAGATTTCTCCAGCCTAGTGATTGGGGGAGGAAATTATGGGGATACAAACAGTGCCCTAAGGCTTAAAAATAATATTAAGGTTTGCTTTTCCAGTACTTTGTGAAGCCTCTTGTTTATTCTGTAACTTGAAGGCGCCCTAAAGTCCTTTTCCCCTTATCTTGAACCTATACCAAAAGAATTGCTTTTGTCTCCCTTATCTTGAGTTCCCGGGTCCTTTAATTTTTAAATTGTGTCTTCTACCCTGTCCTTAAATCCTTAAAGCCTAAAGAATTCCTTTCGTCCTCCTCATCATCTTGTCCTGTCTTTAATCTTCAACCCCCATAAAACTTCTAAAACAATATCAGCATGCTGAAACCTCTACGTAAGCAAGCATAACTCCCCCAAATATCGCAGTCTCACTTAGCTCTCTTGCTAAGGAAGCCCGTGATGCTTTTTCACATAAAATGAAAGCCCCCTTTGGCTAAAAGAGAAGGTCTAAGTGAATTCTTTCACACCTGAACCAGCTCTTCCCAACTCTAAGCCTCAATAGTAAGCGCTAGAAATGCAAAGAAAGGCAAAAAGACAGTCCTTGTCCTCAAGGACCTTGCAATTTAATAGATTCTAAAGCCTTAAATCCAAGGCTTTCAGAGTTATTTTTCTTTACGATGTTGCTGTTATAGGACAAGAATTCTTAACCTGGGGCTGTGAATTTATTTTTAAAAATATTTTTATAACTGCATTTCAATAAGTTGTTTCCTCTGTAAACCTGTATATTTTATCTAGTTCATTTAAAAATGCTATATTAAAAATACTATTTATCAGATTGCTAAAGCCTATGGAACCCCTTGGAGTCCTCCATTCAATGGAGGTTTAATAAAGGTTTGTTTAAGCAAACTGAAACATTTTCATTGAACCTAGTCATCTTCCATTTAACATCCACCACATGTCCAGCAATAGATGCTATGGGGCTACATAAAAACCAATGGGGGGGGGAATCCAAGTATGTAACACTAGCCCCCTCCCCCCAAAAAAGAATCTGGGTGGTTTTTTTTTCTTCACATTATTCTTGATATTATGTTGATTTAAAAAATGCCCAAAAGCATCCTAGGCTTTGCAGCTCCTGCTTATGATTGTGTTACCATAAGGAACTGAGTCTTAGTTTGGGAAGGTCGGTTCTTGTTTAATAGGATGTGTTCTGCATCGGTGCATACAGATTCTGATTAGATGAAATTCAAATGATGATTTGGTTTGGGAGTTGTATTTGCCAATAGAGAGCATTTTTTCCTCCACAGAATAAAGTTAACTACTAGTCGAAGCGGCTGCAGAATGCATGTATGTAAGGTTGATTTATTTACTGTACAGAGAGCTCTTATTTAATTAGGAAATAAATCTTGCTTCTCAGTGTATAAGTATCCCATTCCTATAAATACGTACATTGAATTTCTGTGTGCTTGCATCATTTATGTTCACGGGCTCCCCTACTCTCCCCAACCTTGGTCATCATAAAGCCACAAGGGCAGCAAGGACAAAGGACATGGATATGTTCATAACCTGTAATAATGCTGGAGCTCTTAACGATAGGGTAGGAGTGGGATAGAATATAGTAGGGGAACTGGTATGAAGAGGGCGGTGGCCTGAGACTCTGATGACTGTCTGTTGTCATGGTGCTCAGACTCCATCCTACTCAAGTGGATACCACCATCTATCTGGGCTATTATGGAACTTGTCATATTTTTTCCCTAAACCCACCTTTCCTCCAAATTTCCTCATTTCCGCTGAAGGTACAACTATACTTCCAGTCACCCAGATGAATAATTGTGGTTTCAGCTTTGACTCCCCTCTCCCTTGACTCCCATATCCCTCTCAACTCCCATACTCAACCAGTTGCCAAGTTTTGTTGATCCTACCTCCACAAAATTTCTTGCAGCAACCCCTTCTCTCCATTCACACAATTTGAATCTTATTTCAGGCCCTTAACACTTTGACGTGGACTATTTTTTTTAAAGACTCTTAACTGGTCTGTCTCTTGTTCCTCTTGATAATCCATCCTGCACACAGTTGCCAAATTGATATTTTTAAAATGTAGTTCTGACCATGTCACCCCTCCTTGCTCAATAATATTCAATTGTTCTCTACTTCCTCAAGACAGGGATCCTAAACCCTAAAGGGTCTGGCAAGTTTTTGGTTTTTTTTACAAAATATGCATAAATTTCAATATTTTGTAATTTGATGTATTTTATGCATTTAATAACATTATTCTGAAAAGGTTTCCATAGGTTTCTCTAAATTGCCAAAGAAATTCGTGCAAAGGTGTGCTGGTAAACATTTAACAAATAGCTCTGGGAGGAGAAGATATTGTGCAAATTACAACCTTTTAAGTTTAATTTGAATTATTTTCATTTTATCCATCACTTTCTTAAGTCTAAACAATCAATGAAATAATAAGTCAAGCTAATTTGTAGTTTAGAGATTTCCAAGGTACAAATTCTCACGCTGAAAATTAAACAATTGGCTTTACAAAGCCAGCACAAACTGGTTCCAGCACACTCTTGGATGCACTGCACAAAAGAAAGGTTTTAAATTCTTGCTATAGAAGAATATATAAAATCTTCAGGCTGGTACTTACAACCTACTACAATCTGGCTCCCATCTTGTCTTTTCAACTTTCTTTTATATTATTCCCCTGCATGAACTTTCTGCTTTAGTCAAATCAGGCTGCTAGCTGTTCCCCGTATTTGGCATTTCATCTTCCACTACTATGCGCGTCTGGAATGCACTCCCTCCTCACTGCCACTGAATCCCTAACTTTCTTCAAAGCGCACATCAGATACTGTCTCCTACTTGAGGACTTGCTGCTCTGATTCCTCCAGTTACAAGCACTTTCCCCCTTGAGGTTACTTTGTATATATTTCTGTTTATTTATTTGTGTTCACGTTGTATTTTTCCCTTCCCAATAGAACCTAAACTCCTTGAGGACAGGTACTATTTTTGTTTTGTCTTTGAATGCACAACATTTAGCCAATTGCATTGAATGTAAAAGGGGTTTAATGAATGTTAAATTGAATTAAATTCCATCAAATTGAGTTATCAAGTCAGGGAAGTTCTCCTCAGATTTGTTAGCCAATCCCTCCATCTTCCCATACAAACTTTGAACGTTATCTAGATTATAGTAACTTAGAGTTTTCTTTTATTCAAGTCTTCTTGTACAAAATGACCAATATGGAAATGTTTTATGTGATTGTACATGTATAACCTATATCTGATTGCTTACTGTCTCAGGGAAGGGGGAGGGGAGGGAAGGAGAGATAGAATTTGGAACTCAAATCGTTACAACAAAATGATAAAAATTATTTTGACATGTAATTGGGGGAAAATTATATAAAGATACCACATATATATACATATGCAAGCACATATATATATGTGTGTGCATATATACATATGTGTGTATATACACATATATATACATGTGTGTGTGTATATATATATATACCTTCATGGTAATGGAGTCCAAGCTCCCCAAATGAATTGGGCTACCTTGTGAGAGTAGGAGAAGTCAGGTTATGAAGACATTTAAATTCCAAACAGAGGAGTATATCTTTTAATCACTGAAGTAATAAGGAGTCACTGGAATTTCTTGAGTAGAAGCAGGGTGACATGGTCAGACCCATATTTTAGAAAAGTCACTTTCTTAGCGGTGTGGAGGCTGGATTGGAGTGGAGAAAGACTTGAGGAAGGGAGTTCAAAGAGGCTATTGCAGTAGGAGAACCAGGTGACAAGTACATGAAATAAATTGAGGTCTATATGAATAGGGAACAAAGAGCAGTTGCCAGGGAGCTCTCTGGTATTTAATTATCTCCACCTTGAGGGCAGGACTACCTTTTTTTTTGTCCTGGAATCCTCAGCCCCTAGTGCAGTTTCTTGTAATGTTTATTGAAATTAATTGTTGACCAACTGAGTAACTCCCCCATAAATCTCCAAAGTACAATATACCCCAATGTCCTGTGAACTTGACTCTTGCTCCAGCTACAACGGAACAAATGCAATCAGCCCCCAGGTACCCTTGTTATTCAATTCACCTCTCACTAAGGACTGAATAAACAGAAGACTGCCAGCAGTAAACAAGACCAAATGAGAATTAACTGCAGAGCCAGAGGCACCTAAAAATCCCCCAGAAAAGGTAAGCACTTGGCTCTACCTAGATTAGGAAAATAAATGAACAGTGTGGAACAGTGATAAAATAAGGTAGATGAGTGGCTATGGGATGGTTGTGGCATAAATCTAATCATATCCCAAGGGAGCTTCTCTTTGAAGAGATGGAATCCTTCACTTGATGGATTTTAAAAACACATGAAGGTTTACTTGTCAGTTCTCATTCTACCCTACCCTGTAACATGTCCCTACCCCCATCTTTCATTTTCCATGGTGCTGGACCCATCACAGATAGGAAATCTTGCTAGAGAAAGCACAGAATTGGCCTGAGACTGCAAATTCCCATGAAAGAGAATGTGATGAGCACATTTTTACTAAAATCATTTCCAACCCAGACAATCAAACTCCAGAACAGCCATTAGCTGTTAAATGGCTTACCAATTTGTGACCCAAAGATTTCTAAACATGGAGCACATCAGGTAATGTAGAAGAGAAAAGAGATTTTTTAACTTTTTTTCAAACTTGTTTCCCTTGGTGTCTCAGATTGTCCTTTAAAAACTCCAGTCCCTTAAAACCACAAGCATTTGGAGGTAGCACAGTGGATAATGCTCTCTGGGCCTGGAGTCATGAAGATATGAATTTAAAACCAGCCTCAGACACTTACTAGCTGTGTGACTCTGGGCAAGTCACTTAATCTCTGCCTCAGTTTTTTCAGCTCTAAAGTAGGCACCTAACTTTGGAGGGTTATTGTAAGCACAAACGAGATAATATTTGTAAAAAGCACTTGGCACTATGTAAATATTTATTCCCCTTCCTCACTTTCATAGCTGTATTAAAATGAATAATATGGGCAAGAGAGAAACGCATAATGTAGTTGACAGAAAGCTGGCTTAAGGTCAGGAGGACCTAGGTTCAAGTCTTGCTTCTGTGAACCTCTCAGTGCTTCCAGGCAACCCTTAGTACAGTTTATTGTTCACTTGTCTCAGTCACGTCCAACTCTTTGTGGCCATGTTTGGGGTTTTCTTGGCAGATTTACTGGAATGGTTTACTATTTCCTTCTCCAAATCATTTTATTGATGAGGAAACTGAGGCAAACAGATTTTTTTAAGTGACTTGCCCAGGGTCACACAGCTTGTAAGTGTCTAGGACCAGGTTTAAACTCATGAAGAAGAGTCTTTCTGTAATTGGTTAAGATTACACTAAGACTTTGGGGACATGCTGTATTTCCTGCAAAGAATGTCACCATCCGCAGTGATAAAGTTCCTCACCAGGAGCTCCCTACAGGAATTAACTGAACAATTTATTCCCTCTTAGTGGGAGATTGGCAATATGTTGTTGTTCCCAACCATGGATTAGTTATACAAGTTTGTCTTGGGGGTAGTATATCAGTCAAGAGGCAGAAGAGTTAAGGCTTGGAATGTGAAGACTGGCTGCTACCAATCTTCTCCCTCCCAAACATGCCAAACAGCTATCTGAGTACCTGTGTGTGTGTGTTCGTCCTTTGTTGCCAAAGAAGACCATGCCATCAGAGATAATGACATGACTTGCACTTGACTTTGTTTGGAGTGAGGGAGGACTGTGCAGGTCACTAGCCTCACTTCTCCTCCAGAGCCATCTGAATCCAGTGACCAGATATTAATCAGGATGACTGGAGACGACCCAGGATGAGGCAGTTGGGGTTAAGTGACTTGCCCAAGGTCACACAGTTAGTGAGTGTCAAGTGTCTGAGGTGAGATTTGAACTCAGATCCTCCTGACTCCTGCACTGGTGCTTTATCTACTGCACCACCTAGCTGCCTCAACTGAGTACCTACTCTGTGCAGAGAACTATGTTGTGCAAAGTTCAGGGAAGTTGTGTACTGGCCCTCAGGGAGTTTCCATTGTGTTATGGGATATGATGTGTCTGCTTATCTCTTGTCCTGGTCTGACCTGTGGGTCTAGCCTGACTACAAGGAAAGACGAGAAATTCCATTCAGCTCCCCACCCCCATCATGACCCCACAAATACTCCTTTCTCCTGAGCTTCCTCATACCCTAAATGGATGGCTCTCTGGGGCCAAACTCCTAGGGCTGGTAATAACTTACTTGAACTCATTCCTCAATGTGTAACAAATAACCACCCGCCTATATCCTCCTCATCCCAATGATTCAGAGAACCCAGCTATATTCACACTCTAATCTTCATCCTCTATTGCTCACTCTCTTATACCCATTGACTTTATACCCATCCACTAATTCTACCCCCCTTCACCATGCCCCATGCTAAAACTACCCGTCCTTTCCATGGTGCCACCTGGAGTGTTTTATCATAATTTTTTTCCTTTCCTTCTCCTTCCAATATGTGGCTCTCCTTTAGCACTGACTCCCTTCTGATGACAAAGTCTCTCCAAACTTTCTCATTCCCCAATTCACTGCTTAAGGTGGGAGTGTGGGAATACTCTTTACTCCCCTTAATACTTCAACCTCTACTACCCCAATAATTTCTCTTCCTTTAAGATTCATTCCATCCATATGTATCATTCAAACAAATTTCTGGAAGCTGTTCCTTTCAACAGCCCTCTCCTTTCTTCAAGGAGTTTAGTGCCTAGCTTTTTCTCCTTAAACTAGGTGATTTCAAAATACAGATTAATATTCTCACAAAACCCCTAAACTCCTAATTCCTCAGTTTATTCATTTCCCATGACCTGCTCCTCCACTCCATCTCAGCTACACATAAAGATGGTCATAACTTAGGAGCTGCTAAGTGGCACAATGGATAGAGCACTGAATCTGGAGTCAGGAAGCTTCCTAAGGAAGGGGGTGAAATGGTTACATCCAAACTTTAGGAAAATCAATTTTGGTGTCTTTGTAGGGGATGGATTTGAAGCATACTGTTCTAACCAGCTGAGCTGACCAGTCCCAAAGAGGATTAGGTAAGAGAGTGTGGGTGGTTTAGGACAAATCATGCTATCCACTAGAAAAGAACTTTAAATTCACATGCTCTTTCGATGATGGGTCAGTAGCATCATCACCCAAATGATGACTGGTAAATTAAAATGATGAATAATTGTAGGTATTGCAATATCTTTGATCAGAAATGTCCCTAGACGGGAGAGCTTATGCCATCTCAATTCACCATCCCATGTGACCTGCCACGAACAACACAGAACAGAAGTAAACTCACCCAGGCCCATTTCTCGGTGCTGGGGTAAAAGAGAGAGCAGGGGAAGACAATCCTTTCCTTCTTGTAGGTTCAGTTCATTGGGTTTATGCCATGAGTGAACTGGGCTTTCTGTCCTCTGGACAGTGAAAGAAAGAACACAGAGAAAAGATGACTGAAAGGACGGCATAGACAAGAATATCACCAGTTTTAAAGATGCAGGCAAGCAATCAATGCAAGCTGCACCTACCCACAAGACGGGGATGCAGAAGCGTCCGTGTTAGGCGATCCAGACGTGCTCCCAAGGCTCCTTCAGGGAGCCTCCATGCTAGGAGTACTGGTCGTGCCCAGTCAAGTGTGGGCGACATGAAATTAGAGAGTTGGGTTAGATCCTCTCCAAGGTCCCTTCCAGGTCTCAATTTCTAACCCTATGAGTCTTTTCAGGAAGAAATAACACAAGGCCTTAGGGTTAGAATAATTAGTGGTATTTCATATTCTCTTAGATAGTTACATAGAAAACTCAGAAAACGCAAACTAGGAGAAAATGTACCAGGCCATATTTAGTAGAAAGAATATGAGGAACAGCTAGATGCCAGAGTGGATAGAGCAACTGGCCCTTGGATCAGGGGGACCCGAATTCAAATCCCTCCTCAGACACTTGCTAGCTGTGAGACTCTGAGCAAGTCACTTAATAGAAAGAAAGAAAGAAAGAAAGAAAGAAAGAAAGAAAGAAAGAAAGAAAGAAAGAAAGAAAGAAAGAAAGAAGAAAAAGAAAGAAAGAAGGAAGGAAGGAAGGAAGGAAGGAAGGAAGGAAGGAAGGAAGGAAGGAAGGAAAGAAGGAAAGAAGGAACAAAGGAAGGAAAGAAGGATGGAAGGAAGGATGGAAGGAAGGAAGGAAAGAAGGAAGACCATGAGATTTAGTATCAGAAGATCAAATCAACTCTACCTGTATAATAATCAGATTTAGAGTTAAGTCAATAAGCATTTAAGCTAGGAATATAAATGAGAAATGAAAGTCGGTCCTAGCCCTTAAGGAGTTTATATTCTAGTGAGAGAAGACAACACATAAAGGAAAACTAAAAAGCTAGGGAGAGGGATGAAAAAAGAAGGGAGGAAGTGGGGAGAGTCAAGAGTATAGCTAGAGGAGGGAACACATGGCTGGCCTGGACATTTTTAAAATGGAGGTTCTAGGAATAACCACTGGTCAAGTAGAGGAAGAGGTTACAAGGGTGTAGGCTTCTTCCAGTATGAGAAGTCCACAGGGAGAATGGCTTTCTAGTGTGAAAAGGTTTACGAGGCATGGTAGAGAACATCTAGAGAGTCAGAAGTGCTATGTGGAGAGTAATGAAGATGTGGCTGGCCCTTATAATGAAGCTTCTGGGAGAAACCAGCCAATCAGAGGAAGAGGCTTTAAAAGATCATCATTTTACAGATGAAAATACCAAGGCCTAATGAGGTTAAGTCTAACAGGAAGTAAGTAGCAGAAACAGAGTGCAACCTCAAGTCTTCCTGTTTTCTATCAAGTGCTATTTCTACTGTACCACAAAACCCAAGGTATTATATATGACCTTGAACAAGATCCTCCATTTTCTTATCTGTAAAATGGGGTGGGGTGGGGGGGTTTGAATGGAGTAGATGATCTCCTAAATTCCCTTCCCACTCTGGTATCCCATGAACTAGATCCACTTTATTGAAAAATTAGCACCCCTATTTGTTTCAAAAAATCAGGACTCCACTGAGGCCAGAGGTCAAATGTACTCATTATATGTATTTACTTTAAATGCCTAATCACAGAAATGAAGGCTGCTGTGCTGATCCAGTGGGGACAGCTCTGGAAACAGAAAGCAAGTCTATGTAGCTCACAGCTTGTCTATGTAAAACTCCACAGTTTAGGATATTGTTCAAATAAATGCAATATCTATTGTAACTTCATGTTTTTGAAGATAGAAGTTTTTTTACAAGTCAAAGATCACTGCTGGGCATGCAGGTCATGAAAAATTGTTTTGTTACAACAATAACACTTGAAAAGCATCCTCATCTAGCTAGGAACTCTGCTAGTGCAAAAGGCAAATGAAGGCATTCATTCATTCATTCCTTGAAATTTATTTAGTTTTATGTATAAAACACAGGGTTCAGTGCTGAGCAAGATGTAAAGTTTCAGAAAGAGGGACACAGAGTAAGAGACATAGAGTTGAAGGAGCCATCTGGTTCCAAAACACACACATTCTCTCTCTCTCTCTCTCTCTCTCTCTCTCTCTCTCTCTCTCTCTCTCTCTCTCTCTCTGACTCTCCATCTCTCTCTCTCGCCTTTATTTTACAGATGAGGAAAATAGGACCAGAAAGATGAAGTGGTGTGTTCAAGGCCCAGAACTGCTAGAGTCAGGATTCAAACCCAAGTCTTTTGATTCTGAATCTAACACTCTTTCTACTGAGCTTATATCCAAAAAGTTTTTGCTTTGGACTTTATTCAGATGGGCAAATGCTGTTTTTCAGTGTCCTTCAAGTCTATATATTCCAACTTCATTATTATTTTATAGAGGAGGAAACCAACACCCAAACGTCCAAGTAGTTAATAGAGTCAAGATTTGAAAGCTGGTTCTCTGATCCCACATCCAAGAGTATTTCCAAACACCTGCCTTGCTGAATCCTATCCTTTCTTAAAGATTCAGTTCACCTTCCAGCTCTAACTGCTCTTGTAAATTTTGTCTAGTCTGTTAGAAATAACTTTTCAGCTTAGAATTTAAAAAACAATATCAAGCTTAGATAGTAACTATTTTTAATGGAAGACAACATAGCACAGTGGAAAGAGCACTGACTGAAATCAGAGGAACAATTTTCAAATACTAGTTCTGGTTCCTACTCCTTGCATGACCTTGGACAAGTCACTTAAATTCTCTGAGCCTTAGTTTCCTCATCTGTAAAAGTGAGTAGAGAGGGGAGTTGGACTAGATATTTTCTAAGGTCATTTCCAGCTGTAAATTTAGGATCCTATGAATGCTTATAAAGGAGCCAGATTTTACAATTAAGCGACAGACTCCATGCAAGTAGCTTCCATCCTATGCAAGTAGCTTCCATCCTATGCAAGTAGCTTACATCCCCACAGGAGCTGGCCCAGTGAGTGATGGACTAGAGAGGCATATCATGGATGCTCACTTTCTAATGTAACCATCATCCCTGCCATACCCACTGTGCACTACTCTTTGAAGTTTCTTCTATAGCATTAGATCTGAGAGGCTTGTTTCCATGGAATACTTCAGAGAAAAACAGCCTGCCATGGCAGATGCAAATTAATTACCCTTGATCTTTTCCAATACGGAGGAAAAGGTCAAGCTATTAGAGTACAAAGCATAAATTCCTGCCTACCCCATTCCCCAACAACATACCCTATTTTATTTGCAGTGGCAAAAAAGGGGGGCTTGGAAAAGAAGTTTCTCAGAGGCCAGAGACCCCTTTTGTATAAACTACTGTCCACACTGAAGCTCAGCCCTTTCAGATCAAAATGGTTTAGAACCTCACTCCCACCACTATAACTCACTTACTCTGCTAATTTCAAAATAAATGGGAAAGTATCTCCATGACCCACCCCTGAAATGCAAGCACTGCTTGGGGCTTCTTGGGCTACATCCCTACCAATGGCTGCCCTTAGACAATTAATCGCTTCTGTAAGTTGATGAGTTTTACTATTCAGTGCCATGAAGTACTTACCTGTGCTGTGTCATGAAATGATCAAAAAGAAGATAGTTGGAAAAGAAGAGATATCTTTCCTACAACATATTTATTACTTAGGGGGATAAAGATAGATAGGTAGACAGATAAATAGATAGATAGATAGATAGATAGATAGATAGATAGATAGATAGATAGATAGATAGATAGATAGATAGATAGGGAATTTATTAAGCATACGTGATAGGCATTGTGATAAATGCCAGAGATCAAATATATACAACAAAATAATACAGTCCTTAACATCAAAGAGTTAATATTGTAATGGGGGAATATAACAAATAAAGAGAAAATTGAAAGCAGATGAGAATAGAGGATGTTCCTTCAAGAGAGACAAAGTTGCTGATAAATAGAAGTCCAAAACATGAGGCATGGAGGCATGAGTGAAGTGAGTACAAATTGGGCACCTCATTAAATTGTGCTTGGGCCAGTGACTGGGCAAATCAGAAGAGAGGGCCACAGGGCAAGGACTTCTTCAGGATAGGAAGGCTTCTGGCAGGAAGGTAGGAGATAAGGACAGGGACTATACCTGTGATGTCACTGTCGTAGGGAATGCCCAGGTGGCAATGCCCAGGAATGCCTCTAACAATGCAGTTTCTCTGTAATTTATAATCTTAAAGAATTGCCTGGATCACTCCAAGCAACTAAAGTTAAAGTGACTTGCCTTGGGTCATACAACCAATACATGTCAGCAGTGGGTCTTAAACATAAGTTTTCCTAACTTTAATGTTAACTCTCTACCCATTAAGGGCAGCTAAGTGGTCCAGTGAATAGAGTGCTAGACCTGGAGTTAAGAAGACTCTTCTTCCCGGGTTCAAATCTGGCCTCAGACACTAACTAGCTGTGTGACCCTGGGCACTTAATCCCATTTGTTTCAGTTTCCTCATCTGCAAAATGACATGGAGAAGGAAATGGCAAACTGCTCCAGCATCTTTGCCAAGAAAAACCAAAATGGGGGTCATGATGACTTGAACATGACTGAAAAATGACTGAACAATGCCCAGTTGCCTCATTATCATTATCATCCTTATTATTTGTAGAGGATAGATTTTATTGAATGCTGGAGAATTGTAGCAAAGGAGACCAAAGAGACTAATGGAGGTGCTCTAATTTCCGTAGTAGCACTCACCATCTAAGCTCCACAAGTGAAAAGGCATCTGCAACTTTTAAAAATAAATAAATCTGGTTTTTAGATAAATGAAATAGAGTATTAGAGCTGAAAGAAACCTTAGAGTAATCCAACTCACTCATTTCACAGAGGATGAAACTGAAGCTTTGAGAAGGTAAATGATTTGCTCAATGTCATATAGTAACTTGTAGACCCAAGGTTGAAACCAGGTCCTCTCTGACTCCAATTTCAGTGCTCTGATAATTGAAAATGATCTTGAGAATCTCAAAATCAGGATGAGTGAGGAGGGAGAAAGAATCTCCTGTCACATTTATTATAAACTGGATTGTAGTCATCACAATGAACTTTAAAAATTCTACACTGAAGGGGACTTCTTTAGCTTTCTCACATACCTAAAAATTAATATACACTGTGCCACACTTTTTATTGGTAGGTATTCAAATCTATGTGTCAAAAAGCTAAACAAAAAATGAATAGGTGTTGCTCCTCAAAAAAACAAAAACAAAACTGGAGAATCTGCAGAAACAAGCTTCCTTTTTTTAATGTTCTGTTCATTCGCTGAATAAATATTTACTGAACACCTACTAGGTGCAGGATCTTGTATTAGAAAGTGTGGAGATTCAGTAAGTATTTTCCCTACAAAGGCACATGTGTCAAAAAGGAGACTGAATAGAGACACAAATAGCCAACAAACAAGGTCTGTGAAAATGGTGTAGACAGTAAATGGGCTGCAGGAAGTCAGAGGTGACCATGTCTGACTGGGTGGGTCAAAGCAGAAGAGATGGAACTCTTTAATGTTCTGATTTGGACAAGCAGAAAGGAGAGGAAATAAGGGAAGGATTATCCAGTGGAAACAAACAATATGAGAAAGATGAAGGCTTTTCCATAAGGGGAGTGCAGAGAAGTCTATATCCACATAGAGAGTGGACTAGGCTCCTTCTAGAGCAGAAGTTATTAACCTTTTTTGGGTCATGGACCCCTTTCTCAGAATAATGGTTTTAATGTTTAGAGGAAATGAATTATATTAAAATACAATTATCAAAATACTTCAGGGGAGGAAAAGTTTACACAACCTCTGCAAATGGATAGGCAGTGGGAATGACTTTCCGACTCGACTGAGCACTGGAAGTGGTAGGGTGGGAAGAACTTGGGGTAGGGAGAAAGGAAAGGCAGGTATATGAAGGTCCGTGACCTCTTGGATAAATGCACTCAAGGATCCATAAAAGCACGGAAGCTGGGGAAGGGGGGTGAAATAGGCGGGGATGACATTTAAAAACAAGGCTCTGACCAGTGCCAATTTCTCTGAGATGGGTCTCTACAAATAGCAATATTTTCTGAATCTACTTCTCTGAAAGGTCACGTCTCAGCACACCATAACAAAACACAGAGGGGGCAGGGCAGCAGAAAGAAGGGGGGAGCCTAGAAAAACGGTGGGAAACTGCCTTCACCATCCTCCCCATCATCTCCCCACCTTCACCTCCTCTCCGTCACCACCACCAAGCCCTTATAGCGCCCTCCCACCCCCTAGGCCGACATTTGACATCTGGAGAGATCTGGGCTGCAGTCTGACCCTCACCTGACAATGTCTCACACCTCTCCTCGATTCCTCTCCCCCTCCCCACTGTTCCCAAGCCAAGTGAAAGTCCCTTAATGCTTCCATTCCTTGCGGGGAAGTGGGATAAGCTCCCCTGGGCCCCGAGGATCCTCCTCTCTTGTCGACAAGCGACAGACACAACATTCTCCGGAGGGAGTTTGAGGAGGCTGGGAGTGGGATGGGCGGGGGGATGTTGGAGAGGGACGAGGAGATGGGAGAGAGCGAGTATCTCTGGAAAAACGGAAGAACCACTGCCCCCCTTTCAACCGAGGCACAGTTTAAATCCTTTGTTAAACTGGAACAGGCAGGAGCCCTGCTCTCTGCCACGTGTCTACGCAAATCAATGGCCCGCTTTGCTCCATTGGGGGGAAAAAGAAATATTTATAGCGTCTCTCTCACAAATAACCCCTCGTGATTTTTTTTCTTTTTTAAACAAGCACAGTCTGCTCTGCATCAGCCCCCACTGACATTTTGTGCAAATGTGCAGGGAAGAAATGAATTGTTTGAAGGCTCTCTCAGCCCCCACCAGATGTTTGGGGCTGGGCTACAGATTTCAATCAGCCAGCTTGATGCACTGGAAAATCGGGCTCAGATTCCTCTCCTGGGATAAGAAGAAGAACAATTCTCAGCATGGGCAAGATTGCAGCAGACAGATTCTGCGACATCACAGACAGCCCAGAATCCACCACCCTGCTGGTGGTTGTGCTTCTTTTGGAGAGACGCACCAGGGACTTTTGTCTGCTGCACCCAAGCAGGAGAAATGTAGGCAGAGCAAAAGATAGAAAAAGAGAAATGTGAATGAGCTTTTCTCAGTCTCCACTTCATTAAAGGCTGGCTCCATTCAGCAGGCTGGGGGCAAGGGCCCACAAAACTGAGACAACTGAGCAGATATCTACTAGGACTGTTAGAGTTGGAAGAGATCTAACAGATCATCCAGCTCCAAGTCCTTTTTACAAATGACACAGGCAGAGGGGAAATGATTTGGCCGGGGTCACCTCAATAAGTGACAGAGCTTGGACTTGAACCCCAGGTCTTCCAATTCCAAAGTCCAGTGCTCCCTCCACTAGGCAATACTGCCTTTTTCCCTATACCTTGTAGCCTCTTCTGAGAGATAACTTGGTATGAGCAGAAAGGGAAATGTTGTAACAGGTATTGGGGAAGGAAGAGATCTTCCTGCCCTTGTCATCATCATTATCCATCCAGAAGCAAACAACCTTGCCCACTTGGACATAGTACTAAGCACAGCAAAAGAGATTCATGGAGACCTGTATTAAGCTATTGGAGAAGCTATTGATGGGAGGCAGGCAGGATTGTTTAGAGTCTTCTACTATCAATCATCAATCAATAAGCATATATTAAGTGCCTACTTCGTGTCAGTCACTTTGCTCGGTAATGGGAATACAAAAAAAAAAACAAAAAAAAAACAGGCTAAAAGACAGTCCCTCGCCTGAAGGAGCTTTCACTTTAATGGGGTAGACAACATGTAAATAAATATCTACAGAGCAACTTAAATACAGGATAAATAGCAAAGAATTTTAAAAGGAAAGGCTCTAGAATTAAGAGGGGTTATAAAAGACTTCCAGTAGAAGAGGGTCTTTTAGTTGGGACTTAAAGAAAAACAAGGAGGTCAGTAGTTGGAGCAGAGGAGACATGGGGATCATCCAGATAAAATGTATTGGGTATCTTCTAGGACGCAAGAACCAAGTTATTTACATGGTAGAATATAAGCTTCTTAAGGACAGGGGCTGTCTCATTTTTGTTTTTGTGTCCCCAGAGACTAATACAGAGCCTGACACATAATAAGTCCTAGTAAGGGCTCATAGAATTTAATTGAATAGTGACCTCACTTAGCCTGAGACCCAGGACAATTTTTTTCCTATCTTTGCTGAAACACAGAATTAGAATCATAAAATCCTGGATCAGGAAGGGTCCTGATCCCTCCTTCCTCCCCCACCACCTTCAGGGCAGAGCGTTATCTTTTTCCTTCTTGAAGCTGTCTAGGGTTCTGAGTCATGTGAGCAACAAGATAGAAGACTAGACATATTTTCTGATCCCCATGACCTCTCAAACCACTCTAAAACAGAAATTATGCACCAAAAATAATGCAATGTCATCTTTCTCCACAGTCTAGGACACCCAGAATTCAAAAGAATATTTAAAAAAGAAAGCAAAAAGACCTATGAACTAACTTTCACTTACCCTGAACTCACTTAGCTCCCTTTGCCCACCTCCCATTCTACTGGCAATGAAGCAGCACTAACAGATCCAAGGACTTGAAACACAGGCTTACAAGAAAACCCAATCCCACAGCCCATCCCCTCTCCCTCTTTTCAGTGCCATGGAAGAACTGGATCTTGGCTTTAGAAGTTTGCTCCTAATGACTGATAGCCAGTGTGTGTGGTAGGCATCAGCCTTTCAAGTGCAAAAGCTGGTTGGGGGCTGCAGCCCTACAACACTAGCACTGCGAAGCTCTGAACTGTCCATGCAGGGACAGAGAGCTGGACAAACCTGTAGCATTGGCAGGACAGCTCTTTAAACTGCCAAAACCAGATCAGAGAACTGAGAAACAAAGGGATGAGAACAGGACACTAGGAGAAGACATAATGTAAGAATACATGAGTGGAGTGGTGCTGTTCAGCACACCATTAAGGCTAAGGGAAAAAGCACAGCATCTTGCTAGGACCAGTTCTGACCACCCAAAAGTCATCTGGGGCAGAGACCTGGGCTGGTGAATTGTAAATTGCTCAGCCTGGGAGGCAACTGAGATGTTTTGAGATACAGTCCTAAAGGAAACCATTCTCATCAGAGGTGGGAGTTAGAAAGTGAGTAGGGGAAAATCAGAGGGGGAAAAACACTGAAATTACCAAAGATCTTAGGAAGAAGAAAACTCAAAGACCTTGAACATACATAGATAAATCAACAGGGAAAACATTAACTAAAGAAGGAAATATGGTCTCCAGATCTATTCAGATATCTATGTCAGACATCTAATACTGCAAAATAAAGAAAAATGAACCAAAATTGGATGAGACAAAGTATCCTGTGGAATATGAGGAGAATGTGGAACCACACTCTGTTCCTGAATGGATCAAAAGAGAAATGAGAATTGTGAGAGCAGTATTTATGGTCTGCACAGCAAAAATAATGGGCATAAAAAGCTGTAGTCTGCAAATGGCAAGCCTCACCAAAGAAACAAAAGAGAGAACAATAAATGGATCTAGGATGCAAATATATAAAAGTGAAGGACAATCTAGAAGAAGAGAAACAAAAACAATCAATAATATTAAAAGAAAATACGCTCACTATGCAAGCAAAACATAATGATCTCAAAGACAGGATACACAGAGACTACCAAAGGATCATAGATTTCCAAAAAAACTTGACATTATAATGCAAGAACTAATAGGAGAGAAATGTCCAGAACATAAAACATAAAATACCAATTGAAAGAATCCACACCTCAACTCTGGAAGAAAAGAAAAAGACCATAAACTCCACTATAAGGATTAAATTATCAATTCAGTTCAGAAATAGTAAGTTCTACTTGCAGTCAAGAGAAAGATCTTCAAATAAGAAGGGAAATTTGAATAATATCAGATTATTCTATAACAACCAGAAAACATAGGAGGCAATGGAATAATGTGTTTAGAACAGCAGTGAAGCTCAAGATCTAGTCCATGGTTACCTACCCTCAAAATCTGAATTTACCCATACATAAAAAGATGGACATTTAATAATAAAGAAAGCTTTGAAACACTTTTAGAAAGAAAACTAGAACTGAAAATATTGTTTGCTTCATAAGCACCCCAAAAAAACCCCCAGAGATATAGGAGGAGTGAATAAATGCAATAGCCAAGGACAAAAGCAACAGTAGAATGACAACGGAGAGATCCTTAAGAAACTCTTTCTAAATGTACACAAGGAGACAATGGTGAAGGTGGAAATCCATAACAATAAAGAGGTAGGCCTGGGGCATAATAGAACTTGGTGACATCCTGCCTATGAGTGAATACATGTTTTCTGTAGAACTACATTACAACATGGAAGGATACATGAAAGGGGGGTAAAGGAGCAAGGGGGAGAGAGAAGAATGTGAGATGTGCTACTGTCAAATCTAGCAAAGAAGAAAAGGTGACTGTGGTGGCCCCAAGAAAGATAAGAGTCTAAAGGAAAGTAGGAGGGAAAGACTGAAAAAAGAAGGAAAAAAAAGGAAGACTTGCATTGGTGATGGAAAGGAGTGAAGAGAGATGGTCTGAAGAGGGATGGGTACCTTGTTCTGAAGCACTTACCTTTTAATACTAGCGTCCTCATGGCATTCTATGACTGTAAATCTCAGAATATTGCAATCTCTGAGGAATTAAAATTGTGAATAGAGAGAGCTAGGGCAAAGGAGGGAATGGTGGTAGATGGAAGTAGGCTGTAGTATATTTCCATTGCTGACTTGTACTCAAAAATGATTATTACAGATTTCACTAAGGAAACCTGTGAGTAGCAAAGGAGGTAGGCCCAGTCATGTGGTGCAAATGAGGGACTACTGAAAGACAGCTAGTGTTCCTCCATGGATACATTGAAGTGGAAAACAATCTAGAGCAAGGGTCCTTAACCAAAGGTCTCTAGATCCCCAGCGTGACTATGGATAGAGTTCAAAGGGTCCATGAACTTGGACAGTATAAAAAAATCATCATTATTTCAGCATAATTGGTTTCTTGGTAATCCCATGTATTTTATTTTATGCATTTAAAAATATTATTCTGAGAAGGAGTCCATAGGTTTCACCAGACTACCAGAGGGATCTATGACACATGAAAAGATTAAGAACCACTTATCTAGCTGAAGGCCCACAACACATTGGATGTATTATATGCAAAGAGTCTACAACACAACGTAAACAAGGCTCATCCAAAATGAGAAGGCACAAATGTAAGGCACTCAGCACCATAGGAGGTAATGTCCATACTGAAGAGGAACTCCATCAAAGTATGAAAGCATGTTCCCTTAAGGCATGAAGAACAATGGATAGCTGGATTCTCACAATGACCTTTCTCCTGTACTGAAGACAAAAATTGTCACATACACACACACACACACACACACACACACACACACACACACACACACACACACACACACCCCAGCCTTCTCTTACCAAACAAAACAAGACTGTAAACATGGGTTGCATTTTAGAGATGATAGAGCCCACAGTCTGACAACTACCCCTAAGGTGTCCAAGGTGTCCAAGGTATCAGGCTAACTTGGAATCCAAAAGGCCTGAGTTCAAATGCTGGCTCTCTTTCTTCCTGAGAATGATCTTGTACAAGTTTTTTCCTCCTCTGAGCCTCAGTTTTTCCATCTCAGATTATATTACAAGACCTCTAAGAACCTTTCTAGCTCTGATCTGTCCTGAGTGTTCTGGAAAAGTCTGAAAGAGTTTTCACCCTTTCCTTACCACCAAAGGTTGAAGGGAAGCCAGTTTTGACCCTGGAGATTTAGGCTTTGAGATTCTCAGATGAAAGGCCCAGAGGAGTGTCACTTTGGATTCTCTCCTTTATGTTTATAACCTCGAAATAGAATGGGGTTAGATTTCTTGAGTATTCACTACCCAATCTGTAGAGCATTTGGGTTGAAAAGTACTCAGGAAAAAACAGGGCCCTCTGTCCCTCACCTTACTGATTCAACAGATCATTGCCATATGGAAAGATCTTTTCCTGTTGGCTCTGGGTTCTGCCTGTGTAACTGAGGGTATTTCAACCTGGGAGTAGTTTTCATCTCAGCACTCCAAATAAACCAAGTGACAAAATTAAAAGTTGAAAGGCAATTTCTCTAAGTTGCTTGGGGCTGGAAGGCATGTGGTGCTTAAGAATAAATGTGAATTGTTGTTAATAAGAGTAAGTAGATTTTCACATGGTTGCAGTAAAGTCTCAAAGGCTTCAATTTGTGAAAAGTGAATCCCAGCAGCCATAGAAACGTCCACCTTCTAAAAGCAAACAATTTCCTCTGCACAGTTTGATACATTATTGAAAGAGATCATGGTGGGAACGTGGGCACCGAGACAGACCAAGTGAAGTCACTGGGGTTCAAAATTATCTAATAAAGTACTGACTTAGGTGTGCACATGACTGTGGAAACAATCCCACTGTGTACTTGAAGCACTTAGCAGGGAGGTCAAATCGGCTCTGATCAGCCATATTTCCACCATTTCCTTGCTAGGGAACATTAGATCCAGCAATCAATTTGTCAACAAGCATTTATTAAGTGCCTACTATGTTCCAGGAACTGTGCTAAGTGACAGGGACACAAAAGGAGGCAAATGACAGTCCTTGGTCTCAAGGAGTTCACCATCTGATGGGGGCGACAATGCACAAACAATATATATAAACAAGCTGATATGAAGGATAAATAGAAAATAATTAACAGAAGGAAAGTACTAGAATTAAGAGGAGTTGGGAAAAGTTCCCTGTAAAAGATGGAACTCTATTTGAGACATAAAGGAAGCCAGGGCAGCTAGGAGGCAGAGCTGAGAAGAGAATGTGTGCCAGGCATTGGGGACAACCAAAGAAAATGCCTTGAGCTGAGTGATAAAGTGTCTCATTTACGGGACAGCCAGGAAGCTCATGTAAGGATCTAAAAAAATATATAAGTACCTATAAATAATTAGATAATAAGAAGAAAATAAGAAAAATAAGAGCCTCAGAGATACTTTTGTGAGTCAAGTCTATGGTCTATCTAAATCATATAAGTGCAAATATTCCAAAGGACCAGCTTAGTCCCAGCCTGGCCCAATAGGATCAACATTAAGATGTTTCTTCATTGTGTCGAGGATGACCCTCTCTTCCCTCCTTCCACATACATAAATTCAAAAGGTGTGTGTTTAACAATTCCATCTAAAAATCTCCAAGATCCTAGGTTCAAGAGGAATGTCATTTTCTTTGTTCTGCAATTAGAAAAGAATGAGCATTTTAGCTTTTTAAAGAAATTGTCAGAGTATTCATTCATTCATTCATTCATTCAATAAACATTTATTAAGTACCTAGTGTGTGCCAGGAACTATACTAAGCACTGATTAGCAATGTACTTCCGGAGATCTGTGATATCCTCTATATGGGCACTCCTTTCAAAGGTGTGTATCACATCCCAGTGAAGCTTTGTCATCATGTCTGATCTTTGTCTGCATCCTCAGGAGAGTCACCCAACAGAAGGACTGCCTTCCTCAAGGTTCTTCTTAATATTGTATGGGTACAAGCTGAGTAGGGAGGCTGTCTGGTTTGCTCCACTCCTTCACCCTCCCTAACTCCCTCCCCACTCTCCCCGCCACTATATGACAACCCTGTCTGCTTTTCCTCTCATACATCTCTCTGATGATAGCCTTCAGGCTGCTTCTCCTGTGCAATTCTTTGTCAATAACACACTGTTCAGGGAGACATGTTAAAAACTGATAATGAAATAAAGGGGAAAAAAAGACTATTGGCAAAGGCAGGAGCCTTAAATCAAAGGCAGGTAAGGTGTAATGGAAGGACCTCTGGACTGGTAGCTGGTTGACCTGGCTTCTAATCCTATGACCCTTGTGAAAAAACCAAACCTCTTCAGCCTCGATTTCACAATCCATTTTAAAAAAGGAGAGAGAAGGGGTTTGGAATAGATGATTTCCAAGGTTCCTCTAGGTCTGAATCCTATGATTTTATGGTACCTTAGTGCCTCTTCTACAGTGTCTGCTTTTCTTTATTACTTCTCTAGACCTCGTTTGTAAAATAAAAAATTGGATGACAGCGATCAACAAATAATTCAACAATTAAGTTATCAATTACCTAATATGCACAGAGTACTGTTAGCCCTGGGGGAGATACAAAATTTACAGGCGAAAGATGATAATTGATGATAATGGTTCACATTCATATAGTTTTAAAATGTGTAAAGTGATATATATGCATGTATATATAATCTCATTTGTAGATAAGACAAGATCCCTGACCTCAATGAGCTTATAATCTTGTAGAGAGATAAAATATAAACGTAGATCATTATAATACACAATATTAAGTGTTAAGTGAATTTAGAGCACTGTAAAACAAAATGTTTTGTGAGGTCCAAGGGTGAAAGTCATTATTGATAAAAAGATCAATAAAGGTTACATGGAAGCTATGGTATTTGAGCTGGATTTTAAAGTGCTAAGAAGAATTCAACAGCAAATTCAAGGCATAGAGAAGAGCCTGGACAAAAATATAGAAATGGAAGAATGCAGAGTACATTTAGATGAGTTTGTATTTTATCCTAGAGTCAATAGAAAGCTAATGGTGTTTTCTGGTCAGCGGAGTAATGTGGTCAGACTCGTGATCTAGGTAAATCACTAGCAATTCTATGGAGGATGAATTGAAGCCCAATTAGCAGGCCACTGAACCAGGTGAGAGGTTATTAGGATCGGAATTAGAGTGTTGATTATGTGAGAATGGAGGGGAGATCTGTGAGGAGGGTAAAGTGTAGAATGTAATAAGGTCGGCAAGGTAGGATGGTACTAGATTGTGAAAGATCTTAAATGCCAAGCAAAGAATTATGAAAAACCAGTAATAGGGAACCTGTAAAGGTTTGCAGCCAGTGTGGTGTGGTAAAATAGATACAAAAGGAATATTATTTTGACATCAGTATGAAGGGTAGATCAGTGAAAGAAAACAAAAGAGTGGAAAGACCTGTTATGAGGCTAGTGCAGTAGGTCAAGCAGGCAATAATGAGAGCCTGAGTGGGGAGTGATGTTAGGAGAAATAAAAAATAGGGAATAGGTACAAAAGACAATGTGGACAATGGAGTTGGTGACAGTTGATGGAGGTGCTCTTTTGGTGAGCTCATCAACTCTATGAGCTCAGTTATCATCTCACATGGAGATGATTCTCATATCTAAATATATATTTAACCATAATTTCTCTCCTGAGCTTCAGGCCCACATCACCTATTGGATATTTTCCACTGTATGTCTCAAAAGCATTTCAAACTTAACATATCCCACACTGAATTCATTTTGTTTTCCCCAAAAACACTCCTTCCCTATTTCTGGCAAAGGCACCATCATCACTCCAGACACAAAACTTACAGTCTAGGAATCATTCACTCTCCCTCATTTCCTGTCTCTAGTCATTTGACAAATCTTGTCCATTCCTACTCCTCATCATCGTTCATATTCCTTCGCTTCTCTGTACTCACATGGTCACCATCCCTGTTCAAGCCCTCATACCTAGTCTTGCAGTAGCCACCTAATTGACTCCCTGCCTCAAGTCTCTCCCCACTCAAATCCATCTTCCAGGGAGCTGGCAAGGTCATTTCCCTAAAGCACAAATCTGATTCTGCCATTCCCTTACTCGGGAAACTTTCTTCAAGTCTCAGCTTATAGGCCACTTGGTGGTTCTGTATTATCTCTAGGATAAAATAGAAATCCCTGGTTTGGCATTTAAAGATCTTTACAACCTAACTCCAACCTACCTTTCCAGGCTCATTTTATATTATTCCTCTTCCTGAACTTTTATGTGTCAACCAAACAGGCCTACTTGTTATTCCACATACATCACATTCTATCTCCCATATCTGCTTTTTGCATGGATTGAGCCCCATGCTTGAAATGTACTCTTTCCTCACCTCTGCCTCAGAGTAGAATTCTTATCTCCTTTCAACATTCAGCTCAAGTACCATCTCCTAAAGGAGGCCTTTGATGATCCTCTCAGCCCAGGTGCCTGTATTCCCTTTAAATTGCTTTGTATTTATTTTACATAGAATTTGTATGTACTCATACATCTGGTCCTTTCCTCCAATAGAAAGTAAGTGCCTTAAGGTCAGGGACTGTTTTGTTTTCATCATCATATCCTCAATAACCGATATAGTGCCTGTAATATAATAAAAGCTTGTTGACCAAAGAATTGTTGATTTTCTAGGTGGTCTCCTTTTCCAGATCTGAAATTCTTTGAATCAATAAAAGATGCTCTTTTACTTCACAACCAGAGCTGCCCTGGCACTGATGACTGAAAGAATAAATTGATCACTATCACCATCTTGACCTTGGGTACTGTTACTGTTGTTATAAGAATCATAGTTATGCAAATGTCCAAAGACTTGCATGATAAGTCAAAAGAAATGCTGAGACATCAGACGAGGAAAGATAAAAAGTATGTGTTACTGCTGCCCTCTTCTGGATGAAATCTGAGCCCCAATCTACTCCCATGCTCTTGGCTCTTGGCAGAGACCCCGGTCTGGGGGTCAGTACTGGAGAAGCTTCATAAGTTCCAAAGAATACTCAGAGCAACGCCTAGGGCTTTTGGCTCACCTGCTGCAACAATACTCATGGACTACAGTCCCTGTCTCCTAATGTATAGAGTTGGCTTGCAGAATAAAGTCAACAGCACTAAAATGTTTCTCTCATCTTAGACATCATAGGAGTTAGATATGGATGAATTCATCCAGTTCAACCCTTTCACTTTTCAAAAGAGGAAATTGAGAAGCAGGGAGGTAACACAAATAGAAAATGGTAGAGCCAAGATTCCAATTCAGGCCCTGTGACTCCAGGCTCAGCACTCTTTCCACGATACCACTTGTATTACTCTTCTCCAGGGATCTGGCTTTTAGAAGGAGGCTACAGACCAAGTATAATAATGAGAGGGGGAGGGGAGGGGAGGGGAAGGAGGAGGGTAAAAAGGGGTAGAGAGAAAGAAGAGTAAGAGAAAAAAGGAAAGAGAAAGAGAAGAAGGAGAGAGGGGAGAGGATCAAACAGAGAAGAAAGGGGCCAACACCTAAACATAGACCAAATTCCCTTAAGGGAGACCTATACAATCCCATGGCCCCTTTATAAAACCACAAAGCCCTCCTCCCAGAAAATGAAGAAATATAACCAGATGGAGACACAGAGTGTTGGAAGAGTTCTTGAATCAAATCAAAGAGCTAATTAAAAATGGAAGCTGAAGGAGGCAGAACCCAGAGACAATGAGGCATAGACCTATATAACATGGAGCCAACCTAAATCTTGCCCTTCATTGCGGTGAATCATTTGGACTGTGCAGGTCCTGGGGAGAGTTGCTTTACCCTAGGAAAGAAATTCCAAGTTCCTTCCCCTAGTAGTTAGGACACACATAGGATAGTATCTCATACTCTAGAAGGCTCTATAATCCTCTAGAGAAAGTGGAGATCAGCAGAGCAGAGGATTGCTTGCTCTCTAGCAATTCTTAGGGCTTTCTCCTTGTGCAGAGACTCGCTCAGGGTAGTATGTCTATTTCACCATCATAACATCCCTCCTCTCCTCTGACACTGCCACCACCCCAGTGTAAGCCTTCGGTATCTCACACTTGGACTATCACAATAACCTTCTGGTGGGTCTGCTTTCCCCACTCCAATCTATTTTCTATTCAGCCACCAAAGTGATTTTCCTAAGGCACTAATCCCAAATATGTCACCCCTACTCAATAAATTTGTGTCTCCTTTTCACTGGCAGGATAAAATACAAAATCCTCCATTTGGCATCCAAAGTCCTTCATTAACCTACTTCTCCATCCCTACTTTTTTAGTCTTCTTACACTTTTTCCCCTGATATATACTCTCTGATCCAGGGATACTGGCTTCATTATCTTCTACAAATGAGACACTCTAATAAGAAAATGAGAGACCATCATTCAAAAGTGGAAGGAATAAAGAGGAAGAGTATGCGAGTGATGTAAAAGCTTGGTCAAGATCATTTGGTCTAGGGGAATCCTTAATTAGGTGGTCCATATATCCCATCACTCAAGGAGGGAGGTTGGGAGCCAAGTACACAGACCTAACGCTAGGTCCTAGTTCCTGCCAAGTGGTGGGGTAAGGATGGAGATATTCCTGGAAATGTTAGAATTGCTTATGGCAACACACTTAATTTCAGAATACGTTAATTCCCAAAGCTCCCAATAACCTGAGTCTCTGTCACATCATTAAAAAATAAAATATATCAGAATTTTACAGGTTGGGCTATGTAATTCCATTTCAGAATTCTGGAAATAGGAGCCAGCCCTCAGGAGTCTCTGCCTCTCTTGGTTTATGATCCTTACAGAACCACTCGATGGAATTACAGTTTTATTATGTATAATTGGCTACATATAATTCCATATTTTATTTTTATTTATCATTATTGCTAATTATACATGCATATAGTTGTCACTTATTGGAGTCTATAAATTGTGCTCAAAACATTTGCAGAGAGAGCTTATTTTCACAAACCTTGTGGAACAACTCATAGGAAGTACTTTTTCCCACAAATCTCCACTAAGCCAGTTAGCATATCCAGGGATATCATTTCCAGATACATCTTTACAAAGAGACCCTGGGAAAATCACACCCTACAAAAGCAGATACAGATTACCTCTGTGTATATGTGAGCTGATCCCTTGAACTAAATATTTAGGAATGGAACCATTGGGAGTCAATCTTTTCCAGTCACCAGGAAACCATTATTATCTTGGGACTGCAATGCATACATTACACATGACCTGACCCAGTTTAACATAACTTCCACAGTTCCTAACTTAGCTCATGTCCTTTAAAGTTTATAAAAGTATGTAACTGTAGCCCAACAACAAAGCTCTGGGCTTCCCAATAATTAATCATCTCTAGAGCTTGTTTCAACCTTCTCAAGGTCCAGGCTCTGAGAGGATCTGAATCTGTCTTGTTATCTCTGGTCTAGAGGAATTCATTTCCCTGCAGGTACTCCAGGCCTTACAAGGCACAGAACAATGGAACACAGAACAGATTTATTACACAGAAGAAAATACAAAAAAAGATGAGTCACTTAAGCTCTTTGGGCTCCACTTTCCTTGTATGTAAAATGGGGGAGTTGGACTCTATGGTTTATGAGGCCCCTTCCAACTCTAGTTCAACAGCCGTATGAACCTATGATGTATCCAAGCTGAAAGGCAGTGAAAACTTTTACCTATAGTGAGTTCCATCGTTTTCTAGTAACCTATACAGTTGCTCCAGACTTAATTTACCATCCTTGGGTTGAGGGGACCCAACTGCAGGGGGAAAAAGATAATTACAAATTGATTCCCCTAACCTAGAACTGCGTGATACACGTACCTTACAGTACCAGTGAAGGACACAATCTCTATTTCTCTGTTTCATGGCCCCATGCTTCATTGGTTCTCACTTCTGGCCCTTGGGTTCAGGGTTCACTCTATGGTACCTCATCACTCTGTACAGCATCCAAGCAGTTAAGACTCTTGCAGGAAGCAGGATTTGAGGATATCTTAAAGAAAGGCAGAGAATCCCTTCTCTGTTTCTCTCTAACCTTTGGGTGGCTCAGTACTGCCTTGATCTCTGGCTCCTGCTAAGGCTTTTGGGTTCTATAAAACCCTTTACAAACTTCCTCTACCCCATCTTTCTAGGCTTTTTCACATTATTGTGTTTCATTCACTCAACATTGTAGCTTAAAAGTCCTAATGTATTTACTGTTTCCTGTGAAGAACATTCCTTCTACCACCTCCAGGTCTTTGTAAAGTTTATCCCTTGTTTGGAATGTACTCTTTCCTTGCCTCCACTTTGTAGAATCCCTAGCTAAAGTGCCACTTTCACCATAGAGACTAACCTGATCCCCCTCAACTACTAATTCTCTATCCACTAAAATTAATTTATTTTTATTTGGTATGTTTTTAAAAATTTACTTAGTTATAGAAGTCTACAGGGCAGGTAGGTGGTGCAGTAGATAGAGTGCTGGGTCTGGAGTCAGGAAGACTCATCTTCCTGAGTTCAAATCTGACCTGAAACACTTAATAGCTTTGTGACCCTGGGCAAGTCACTTAACTCAGTTTGCCTCAGTTTCCCCATCTGTAAAAATGAACTGGAGAAGGAATTAGCAAAGTACCCCTGCATCATCTGCCAAAAAAAAACAGAACAAAACCCAAATGGGGTCATGAAGAGTCAGACATGACTGCAAACGACTGAACCACAACAAAAATGTACATATATTTTCCTAACAGAATGTAAGTTCCTTGTGGTCAGGGACTGGGTTTTTTTGTCTTGTTCATCCCAGCACCAATGCAGATTTGCATTTCATAGACATTTAATGAATGCCTGCTAAAAAATGAAATCTTCACTGCTATTGCTGGCACTGCCATCTATGTTTTCTTTCTCAGGAAAGTCTTACAGCTCTTAGCATAAGATAACCATGGTCAACATGCTATTAAGCTAATTAACACATTCCCAGCTCTTTATTTAGGTCTTTGGCTTTACTTGTCAGAACACATAAAGGTCCCTCAGGTAGCTAGGAAGATTTCTTGACCTACCCTGCTCTAAATGGACCCCAGTTCTCACTCTTAACAATGGGGCAACTGAATACTGTTTATTTCTTCCCATTCTCATTGTGCAGGCAGTGTTTCATCTCCCACTCCCATTCCATCATGGTCAGACTATTTGAATATGAGGAAAACACATGCCTTTCTATAAATCTTTCTAACTCTAGTCATATTTTCCCACATATAAAGGTCAAGGCATGTAAATTACCTTGAAACTTAGAGAAACCTCTTGAACACACTACATACACTGGAGAAGAGAGCAAAGATGGCAGCCTTCTAGAAACCCTGCCCAAGGGCAAAGACATGTCTCCTTTCATATTCATCTCATATGATCTTCTTGCTGGTGCTTTGAAGTAGGTAATGTGCTAGTATTCCCATGTTACTGAAGAAGAAACTAAGACTCAGAATGGAGATATCTCTCGCAAAGATCAGAGATGAGACTAAACGAAAGGCCCTCCAATCTCACATCTGGCAGTCTTTCCATCACAACACAATGCCTCCCCAATTATTGGATTTTGAAGAGATCTTTGAGAGGAAGATTCTGTCAATGACTTTTGTTGAGTAAGGATGCTTCACTAGTGACAGAATATAAATGATCTGTTCCAAGTTAATATCTAGTTACTTGAACTTCCTCTCATTCTCCCCTCAGGTATTGTATAACATTAAAAACAAGCAACTTCTGTCAAGTTGAATCAACTGAATTGTTGGATACAACTAAAAATTCATTTTGTAGTTCATCATGAAGATAAAGTTAGTGAAAGACACACAAGTATCTGAAAGTCCAATATGGATTCTATCCTTTAGAGCGTGGCATAGTAGAATAAGAAGTAGCCTGGGAATCATATGACCTTGGTTGGACCCCAGATCCAGTGATTACACTGTAATACTTGGTAGTCTTGGTTTCCCATCTGTAAAATGGAGATAATAGTAAACATGCCATTGACCTTAAAGAGTTGTTGTAAGAAAAGTACTACATCATTTTAAGATATTATTTTCTTAACACTTAACTTGAAGCCAAGAGCACTGTGGTTCAAAATCCACTTCCAGAATTTACTGGCTAAGTGACCATGAACAGATCACTTAACCACTGGGAATTTCAATTTCCTTATCTGTAAAATAGGAATAATGACATAATCTACTTCACATGATTATTGTGAGGACCTCATGATACATAAGCATCTTGCAAACCTTGACACACTACATAAATGTGAACTATGATTATTATTACTAGACATAGACGATTCAAATAATATTTCTCAGACGGTAAACAATTCCTTAACCCAAGTGAGGAAAGCCTTGCTATTTCTTGACCAGTTTCCTCCTAATGATGTGTTCTTGAAAAGCTCCCAGTGGTTTATGACTCCAACGAAGAATCATATCTTAATGACAGAGAGACTGGGCACCCTCATGGTAGATTTGCATAATTTGTTTTTGTTTGCTGTTTTACTTCCAGATTAGTTGTTACTCAAACATTTTATTTGGAGGAGACAAGTGGGGGAAGAAAATATTATCTGGAAAGGCAATTTAATGTGCCCTTTGTAACAACCTCTCATCTGCAACTTTTCATACTCACCTCCTTTCCCATTCTATTCTACCCATGAAATCTCACTCCAGCCTCATTGCCTGGTCAAGAGTCTCACACACTGGAAACCTGCCAATACTTTTGGAGAATTTGAGTCCTGAACAAAAGGTCCTTCCCCATGACATGCACATTTAAATTTAGCACTAAACCGGGGGAGGAAAGAGTAAAATATGTAAAATGTCAGTTTCTGACAGGCAGAAAATTAGAATTCATTCCCCTGAGAACCAAATGGACTTTTCTGCTTCCAGTCACTAAATATGACAAGGTTAACAGTTTTTGGTTTAATAACTAAGGACATTAAGCATACCAATGAATTGAGGATAGAGTGTGTGTGTGTGTGTGTGTGTGTCTGTGTGTGTGTATACACAGGCGAGTGGGGGCACACACATGTATTTGAGGGTGCTCTAGGAGGGGGAAAAATAAATGATACAAGGATATTTACTTAAGTGAGTAATAAAATGAAAGGAGCACAGAAAAGCAAAACCAGAAATGTCAGCAAGCAATGCAGGAGAGAAGTTATGACTGGTTATGTTGGGAACTGAAGGCTGATAGGTTCTGTTATGCCCATATCTCTTCTGTCTTTCTTCAGCCCTGGAAGACCATTGTCTTTGTTAGGTGGCAGGTGATGCTAGTATGTTTAAACAGGACAATCATTCAAGCGCCTGCCTTATATCATGCACAGAGGTGATATTCTTTGTCAATGGGAAGACACTGTTTGCTGTCCAACAAACTTGATCACTGCTTGATTTAAAAGCTTAATTTTTAAAAAATCTCACCCAGAGAACTGTAGAATATGGGACTTGCAGTTATAAAACCTGGGTTCTGGTGTACACACATTCTGTCACTACAATAAGTGACTATGGGCAGGTCATTTCTCCTCATTTTACTCATGAGGAAGCTGAGATTCAGACAGATGAATGAGTAATAGATAAAACCCTGCATGGGGCATCAGATGATCTGAGCTTAAATCTCCATTCCAGGATCACAAAGCGAATAAGTGTCTGAAGCTGGATCTGAACTCAAGTCTTCCTAACTCCAGGTCCCATCCTTTCTCCACTGTGCCACCTAGCTGACCTTGGGCCTGGAGTCAAGAGAACCTGAGTTCAAATCCAGCTTCAGACACTTACTAGCTAGTAAGTGATGCTGGACCAGTCCCTTAAGCCTGTGTGCCTCAGTTTCCTCATACGTAAAATGATCTGGAGAAGGAAATGGCAAACTACTCCAGTATCTTTGCCAAGAAATTCCAAATGGGGTCATGAAGAGCTGAACACAATTAATCAGCTAAACAATAACTTTTTTCCAAAGAAAAAAAGACAAAGGAAACAAGACCCATTCATACTGCAGGCACACAGAATTTAATGTTTTATTTATTACTATAGGATCATCCTGAGCCACTGACCTGAGCTTTTTCTCCTTGGGCTTTTCAGAGAGAGACTCTTGTCTATCTACTCCAGCTGGATTCAGCTGTAGCTCTGAGGATGAGGTGAAAGCAATTTCTTTGATGTTTCCAAAGACCACCCCCCCAAAAAAAATTCTTACTGTTTTTGAGTGCCAGCTGAGCACAGGTAATGGCTGCTCTTGCTTGTGAGAGTGTTAATTAGTGGGCTCCTTAGAAACCCATAATTATTTCCCTGACCTGCCATGGCTCTCCAGTGCATCTCTTTGTAAAATCGAAGCTTCTCATACAACTACTCCTGGTTTGCAGAGCATTTTCATTCCCTTTAGAATTGCCTCCAAAATATTTAGTTGATCACAGCTATTTCACTCACTACCTACAGTCTCAAATGGGTGTGATCCCTTATGGCATGATATTTATCCTGGCACTGGAAGACCCTTACAATCTGATCACTACTTTATTCTCCAATCATTATCATCTACTACTCCTCTCCTCTGCATAAACTCTTTGCTCCACCCAAACTTACACAGCAAGTATGCTCTTACTTCAGGATCTTTGTTCACATCTTTCCCCTCTACTCCCACAAACCCTAGAAAAAAAGTTAAAATGTCATTTCTATTCCTTTTTCTAAATCCCTTTCCTTTAATTCATCTTTATTCCTCTAAAAAACCTTCCCAAATGTCCACAACAAATAGGCCATTTATATTGAGAGAAGTGATTTTTTTTCTATTATATTAATAGTCAATTATTAAATTAGGATTGAGGCTTTTTGTTTGTATTTCCTCATTCAGGGACCAGTCCCTAATGTAGATCATTCAGTCAGTCTCTGAAGGACAAGGTTGACAGATGAGATTGTGCTAGTCCATACAGAAAAAGCAGTAATCTTTGTTAGGGTCCCACCCACCTAGGGTGCCTTACTTTGTTTATAGTGTATACAGAATCTAATCTAGGTGCATTCCATACCTAAAGCATTGAACCCATGTCCTTGCACTCTTCCATTACAGTCTTTGGGAACTCAGCTCACAAAGGAGAAAATCAATCAGCATTGTCTGGGTAGAGATAGATTCCTTTGTCCATATTGTTAGAGGCAGCTCAGTGTCATGATAAAGTCACATTTTCAGAGGGAGAAGCTGGTAACTTTCAGCCCACTTCCTCATTAGTATGTTCATCCCCCTCATTAATTGTTCATCAATCAGGGTTGATTTCCACCTGTCAGGGGCACCCTCTTTTTCCAAAAGCATTTAAACATTCAGTGATCTCTATGGTAGGGTCTTTGATTACCAAGAGAAATCACTGACCATTGATTTATTGATTATCAGCTAGCTGAATTAATAAATTGATGATTAGGGGGTGAAGCTAAGATAGCAGAGTAGAAAGATGGACCTGTAGAAGCTCCTCTCCCCCCATAACCCATAAAATATCTGTAAAAAATGACTCTAAACAAATTCTAGAGCAGTAAAAACCAGAAAATGACAGAGTGAAAGAGATTTCCAGCCCAGGACAGCCTGGAAGGCTGACAGGAAAAGTCTATTACACCAGGCTCAGAGCAGAGTTCAGCCTGCGCAGCATGGCAGGAACAGGACCAGAACAGGCTTCAGGGTGCCACCAGTAGAAGAAGTTCCCAGATTGCTCAACCCACAAATACCAAAGACAGCTTCAAAGGTCAGTGAGAAAGCTCTTTCCCTGGGTGAGAAGGGAACTCAGTCTGGACCCGCCAGGAGTAGCCACTGTAGTGGCAGGGTTCATTTTTGGAGCCCTCTGCCTAAAGACCCTGGGGGAATTGAGCTGCTGGTCTGAGTCTCAGCCCTGAGTGCCTGGTGGAGCTGGTGGAGGCTCTCAGAGGGAATCCTACTCACAGATCCTAAGCAGAAAGGTGCTTGTGGTTGCTACCAGGCCAGAGTGCAGGCCAGGAGAGGAATAAACTCCTGTCCCTTGATTGTGCCACCTTAGAGGAACTGAGAACTTACAGGTCCCCAGAATTTACCTTCCTCTTGACAAAGGACTTAAAAGTCAAGTAAGTGGCTAAGAAAATGCCCAAAAAAGGGGGAAAAAATAAGACTATAGAAGGCTACTTTCTTGGTGCAAAGGTATTTTCTTCCATCCTTTCAGATGAAGAAGAACAATGTATTCAATCAGAGGAAGACATAAAAGTAGGGGAAAACGGGATAAGTGGGGTGTGGAGGAGATGATAGAAGTGGGGGACAAATGAGAGGAGGGAGTAATTAGGAGTAAACACTCTTGGGGAGGGACAAGGTCAAAAGAGAGGATAGAATAAATGGGGAGCAGTAGAGGATGGAGGGAAATATAGTTAGTCTTCCACAATATGACTATTATGGAAGTCTTTTGTATAACTACACATGTATAACCTATGTTGAATTGCTTCCCTTCTCAGTGGGGATGGGTGGGGAGGGAGAAAGGGAGGGAAGTTGGAACTCAAAAGTTTTAGGAACAAATGTTTAGAATTGTTTTTGCATACAACTGGGAAATAAGAAATACAGGTAATCGGGTACAGAAATCTGTGTTGCCCTGCAAGAAAAGAGAAAAGATGGGGATAAGGGAAGGGAAGGGTGTGATAGAAGGGAGGGCAGATTGGGGGAAGGGATAATAAGAATGCATGATGTTTGGGGGTGGGAGAGGGCAGAGATGGGGAGAACATTTGGAACTCAAAATTTTGTGGAAATGAATGTTGAAAACTAAAAATAAATAAAAAATAAAAAAATAAGAAATAATAGATTGGTGATCAGTTACCCAGAAACCATCCCAATTTGACACTTAGTTATGCTTTTGTATGTTCCAACCATACAAAGCAGGATGTAAATTCCTTTAAGGAAAGGGTACTTATTTTTCTTTTTGAATCCCTAGCATGTAATATAGTATCTTTCATATACTTTATCAAGCACTGTATATATCTGCTGAATTGAGTATGTTTTCTTCTCAATTAGACCAGAATCTCTTTATTATGTTTTATACCTCTCTTTATATCTTCAATATTTTTTTTGCTGTTGTTCAGCTATTTCACTCATGTTCATTTCTTTGTGACCCTATTTGGGGTTTTCTTGGCAAAGATACTAGAGCAGTTTGCCATTTCCTTCTCCAGCTCATATTATAGAAGAGGTAACTGAGGCACAAAGGTTAAGTGACTTGCCCAGGGTCACACAGCTAGTAAGTGTCTGAGGCTAGATTTTAACTCAGAAAAATGAATCTTCCTGACTCCAAGCCCAGTGCTCATTTCCCTGTGCCACAGAGCTGGCCTCCATATTGTCTAGCACAATACTCTACATATGGTGAGTATTCAGTCAATCAGTAGTTGTTTGATTCCTTGAATGAAACTGTATGAAGTGAACACTGAGATCCTAACAGTGGGATTGCTACAGTGGAATAGTGTATCTCTGATTCGTTGGTTATTCATTGTCCTTCATCGAAGAGGATCAAAATGATATCACTATGCTAGAGTCAAGTTACAGTGTCTCTGATTGTGACTGATCATTCCAATATGAGCTTGGAATGTTCTACCACAGGTTGGGCACAGATAGTCTCTGTCAATATTTGGGGGGGATTCTCTAAATTTGCGCATCTCAAGATTCTAAAGATGATACTAAATACCAAATGGTATCTTGTTTAACAATGCTTTTCTTCTCAATCTCAGTTTCCTCATCCAATTGATCTAACTGATATCTAAAATTCCTTCTAGCTTTAACATTCAATGATTCTGTCAAACCCAGTTTGCTTTCAGAATAGAAAGGAAGGGCTCTTTCCCTTAAAAACTCATTCTGATATTTTGCTCTGAAAATTTTGTCCAACTTAGGACGTGTTAAAGAACAAAGAAGAAAAAAGATGGCATAGTAAAAGGAAACTGTAAAGTCTGGGTCTCCCCACAACAAATCCAACAAAGATCAAAGAAGGACATAAGACCAAGTAGTAATTGAGAAATCTAAGGAGAAATTATAGTGGGTCATTTTCCTACCCAAAATAAAAAATTCTGCCTCTAGGCAAATAACCAAAGCAAATATGGTGGAACACTAGTATGTCAGAATCTCTGTTCCTTTGACTTCAGAGTCAAATTATGGATTCCACCCTCAGGCTTTGCTCAATGGTGAGCCAGCAGTTCTGTCATTCTGACCCCAGAATGAAATATTGTGTCCACCACCCCAGGTGGATTCATACTAGGAATGGACCAGCAACTCCATCTTTCTGACCATAAAACAGGATCTGGGATTCAGCCCGGGGGTAAGTAACCAAAGAATAGGCTGCAGAAGCAAGGGGTGGTTTAGAGCTCTATTCCTCTGAACTTGAAGAGCCTTCCAACTACCTGATGGGGTATAAACCTGGTCTTTGCATTGTTTTCATGAATTCCCTTGGTATTCTTGACCTTTTGTTCTTCCAGATGAATTTTGTTATTATTTTTCTAGCTCTATAGAATAATTTTGGTAGTTTGATTGGTGTGACACTGAATAACTAAATTAATTTAGGTAGAATTTTCAAATAACTCTGAGGTGCTACTTCACATCTATCAGATTGGCTAATATGACAGAAAAGGGAAATGATAAATGTTGGAGAAGATGTGGGAAAACTGGAACACTAATGCATTATTGGTGGAGTTGTGAACTGATCTAACCATTCTGGAGAGCAATTCAAAACTATGCCCAGAGAGCTATAAAACTGTGCATACCCTTTGACCCAGTAATACCACTTCTAGGTCTGTATCCCAAAGAGATCATAAAAAATGGAAAAGGACCCACGTGTCCAAAAATATTTATAGCAACCTTTTTTGTGGTGGCAAAGAATTGGAAACTGAGGGGATGTCTATTAATTGGGGAATGGCTGAGTAAGTTGTGGTATAAGAATATGATGGAATACTATTGTGTTATAAGAAATGACTAGATTTCAGAAAAACCTGGAAAGACTTATATGAACTGATACTTAGTGAAGTAAGCCAAACCAGGAGAACATCGTACAAAGTAACAGCAACATTGCATGATGATCATCTTTGATAGACTTGACTCTTCACAGCAATACAATGATCTCAGACAATTCCATGATGGAAAATGCTATCCACATCCAGAGAAAGAACTATGAAGTCTGAAGGGAGATTGAAATATACTATTTTCACTTCATTTTTTGCCTTTTCTTTCTCATGGTTTTTCCCTTTGTTCTGATTTCTTTTTCACAACATGACTAATGTGGAACTATGTTTAATATGATTATACACATAAAGCCTATATCAGATTGCTTGTTGTCTTGGGGAGGAGGGAGGGAAGAAAGGGAGGGAGAAAAAAAAATTGGGACTCAAAATCTTAAAAAAATGAATGTTGAAAACAAAAATAAATAAACTTTTTTTTACAAAGGCTAGCAACTATTTGATGAAACTCCATCTAGATGTAAATCTATAGTTGTATTACTTAGAACCAAAACAGTATCTTGTGTCTAGGAAGACCAGGAGGTCTATAATGAATGTCCCAGATATGCTCTCTCAGGGCCTGCTGAAAGTTTGTAACTCTCTGGCTGGAGCTACCCATGTGATCTAAGAAGAACTCAGCATTCAATACCCACTGAATATAGTAGCAGGATACCAGATGATATAGATCAAGATCACACAAGGTCCTGAAATTCTCTCTGAAAGTATGCAAAGACTGGTTCTGAATTAAGACCAGAAGAATGAGTAAATGATAAAATAAAGCATCCCAAGGTGCAGCTATTATAGATCCAGAAACACTGTAGACAAAAACCTATAAAAAATGACAACAATTCTAAAACAACTAAAAGCAAAAATTCAAAGAAAAACATCCTCAGCTAGAAAGTCAATTAAAATTCGTGGGAAAAAAAGTGAAATAGTAGGGAAGGAGCCAAGATGACAGTGTGGAATCAGCATTTTTTCTGAGCTCTCCCAACGTACCATTCTATAATTTTTTTAAAAGCATCAAACTAAAATCTAGTCTAAATGAGTCATTTTTCTAGCCCAGAGAAGCTTAAGTAGGCAGAAAGAGAGGTCTGCCAACATTGGCATGGGGGTTGGCCAGGAGAATGGTGGAGCATGGTAGAAGTGGTACCAGCTATGGGCTATAGAGAAGCAGGAGGAAGAACAGCCAAGCTCTTGGGGACAGTAAAGAGATCCCAGGAGACTCTTGTTCTAGCCCTGGGCTTTGTCACCCATTAATTAATTACAGGGCATAGTTCTAAGGCAGAGAAGAGTGGTCACAGTCATGAGGGAGAAGGGACCCTACCTATGTAAGGTCCAGAGCACAGATAAAGAGGATAATGAAGAGACTTCTCCCCAGATCCACACTAATTTGAAAGCATCTAAAACTTCTAAGTAACTATTAAGCTGTAAAATCAGAAGCAACTCATAAAAGACAAGAAACTGAGGCCAGACATTCCACCTACCCCAGAGGTGAGCAGCACCCAACTCTATCATAAAATCCAAAGTCAAGAAATAGACTGGGAAAATGAGTAAAGAACAATGAAATAAAGAACTGGCCATAAAAAAACTACTGAGGTGGCAGGGAAGCTCAAGACACAACTCAGAAGAAGGCAATGACTTTAAAATATCTACAAGCAAAGCCTAAAGAAAATGCCAATTGGACAAAAGGCCAACATGAATTCCTACAAGTATTAAAGAGATTTTTTTTAATGGGCAAAAAAAAAAATCTTAAAAATCAAATAAGGGTGGTAGAGGAAAAATCAGGGAAAGAAACTGAGGAAAGAGAGCTGTGCAAGAAAATTATGAGAAGAGAATTAACAGCATGGTAAAAGAGGCACAAAAATACTGAAGAAAATAATTACTTAAAAATTAGAATTGATCAAGTAGAAGGTAATTACTCAGAAGACATCAAGAAATAATAAAAAACAAAGTCAAAATGAGAGAATGTGAAATATCTTATGGAAAAAGCAACTGATATGAAAAATAGATTGAGGAGAGATATTGTAAGAATTATCACACTACCTGAAATCCATGATCAAAACAAAAAAAGCCTAGACATCATATTTCAAGAAATTTTAAAGGAAAACTATTCTATTATCTTAGAATCAGAAGGGAAAACTAGAAATTACAAGAATCTATTAATTACTTCCTGAAAGAAATCCCAAAACAAAAGCCCCAGTAATATCATAGTCAAATTCCAGAGCTCCCAGGTCATGGAGAAAAATGCCACAAACATCCGGAAAGAAGCAATTCAAATACTGTGAAGCTACAGTAATGATCATACAAGATTTAGTAACTATCACTAGAAAGAGCAGAGAACTTAGAACATGATATTCCAAAAGGCAAAGGAGCTACAACCAAAAATAACCTACTCAGAAAAAACTGAGTATAATCCTACTAGGGGGGATGAATATTTGATGAAATAGAGGACATTCAAACATTCCTGATAAAATGACTAGAGTTGAATAGAAAATTTTACATTTAAAAGACTAAAGAGAAACATGAAAAAGTAAACATGAGTGAGAAATAATAAGGGATTTAACAAAGTTTAACCATTTACATTCCTGTATAGAAAAATGACACATATAACTCCTAAGAACTTTATCAGCATTAGATCACTTAGAAGGAGTCTACTTAGAAGGCTTGAGGATGAGTTCTTTTATATTGAAATGATCTTAAAAGAAGAATGGAAGAGTAAGAAAAAAGAGATGAACTGGAAGAAATGGGAAAAGAGGAAGAATGGGCGAAGTTACCTCATATAAAAGAGACATGAAAGGAAGAATTTTTATAACGGAGGGGGAAATGGGAAGAGAAGTGGGCAACACTTGAACTTTACCTTCATCTTAAGTAATTCAAAGAACGAAAATATACACACACACACACATATGTGTGTATATACATACATATATATGTGTGTGTGTGTGTGTGTGTGTGTGTGTGTGTGTGTGTGTGTACACAAACAGTTGGGTATGGAAATAAATCTTACCTAAGGAGGAAGTAGGAGGGGAAAAGGATAAGACAAGAAGAGGTTATGATAAGAGAGTACATTTAAGGGAGGGAGTGGTGAGAAGCAAAACAGACTTTTGAGGAGGGAACAGGGTAAAAAGAGAGAGAAGGATAAATAGAATAAGATAGAGGAAAACACAAAGTTGGCAATCATTACTGAGAATACGAACAAGATGGAATCACTCATAAAATGGAAGAAGATAGCAAAATGGATTAGAAAACAGAATCCAATTTGTTTACTAGAGACACACTTGAAAGAGACACACAAATAGTTAAGATAATGAGTTGGAGTGAGTTCTATTATACTTCAGCAGAAGTAAAAAAATATATAGGAGTAGTAATCATTATCTCAAATAACACAAATCAAGATAGACCTAATTTAAAAGAGATAATCAGGAAAACAATATTTTTTAAAAGTACAATAGGCAATGAATTAATATCGGTACTAAACATATATGCACCAAATGGCATACAATCCAAATTCTTGAAGGAAAAGTTAAATGAATTACAGGAGGAAATAGAAAGTAAAACTATACTAGTCAGGGACTTTAACATAGTCCTCTCAGACCTAGATAAATATAACCATGAAAGAAACAAGAAAGCAGTTGGAAATAAATTGAATTTTACAAAAGTTATATATGATAGACTTCTGGAAAACATGGAATGGAAATAGAAATGAGTATGCCTTTTTCTCATATATACATGGCATTTCATCATGTTTTAGGGCTTAAAAATCCTCACAAATGCAGAAAACAGAGATATTAAATGCAACCATGTCAGAACATAATGCAGTCAAAATTAAATTCAATACAGGACCTTTGGCACAGATTAAAATATAACTGGAAACTAATCTAATCCTAAGAATGAGGTCAAAAAACAAAATCATAGAAATAATAAATGATTTTCTTAAAGATGAAAACAACAATGAGACAACATATTAAAATTTGTGGTATGCAGCCAAAGCAGTACTTAAGGGAAATTTAGTATCTCTAAAATGCTTACATCAATAAGAGAGAGAAATATCAAATCAACGAATTGGGCATGCAACTAAAAAAAACTAGAAAAAGAACAAATTAAAACTCCCCAATTAAGCAATCAAACTGAAAATCCTGAAATAATCAAAGAAGAGATTAATAAAAATGAAAGTAAAAACTCTGGTTTTATTTTTTTAAAAAAATAGTTAAACTATTGCCTAATTTGTTTTTTTAAAAAATAAAAACAAAATATTAGCATTAAAATAAAAGGGATAAATATACAACTAATGAAGATGAAATTAAAGCATGATTATGAGCTATTTTTCCCAGCTTTATGCCAATAAAACTGATAGTCTAAATGAAATGGATAAAATATACAAATTGCCTAGATTAAAAAAGGGAAAATAGAATACTTAATTTTCTTTTTGCAGGGAGGTGCTTAAAATGGTCATTGAGATTTTATTTTTTTTCATGTATTAAGCTTTTATCATCATTAACATATAGAATTATAGATTTTTTATGATTTATTTATTTTTCAGTTCTTAACATTCACTTCCAAAAGAATTTGAATTCAAAATTTTCTCCCCATTTCTCCCCATCACCCACTCCAGGACAGCATGCACCCCATCTACCCCTTCCTCCCTTCTGTTACCCACTCTTCTTCCATCCCCCTTCCCCTCTATTTTTCTGTAGGGCAAAATAGATTTCTATACTCCATTGCCTGTGTAGCTTAATTTCCAGTAACATGCTAAAACAATTTTTAACATTCATTCTTAAAAGTGTTGAGTTCCATATTCTCTCCCTTCCTCCTCACACAACCTCATTGAGAAAACAAGCAATTCCATATAGGTCATACATGTGTAACAATGCAATGCAAAGCATTCCATAATATTTATGTTGTAAACGACTAACCACATTTCCCTCTGTCCTATCCTGCCCTTCATTTATTCCATTCTCTTACTTGACCTGTCCTCCCACAATAGTGTTTGCTTCTGATTATCCCTTTCCCCAATTTGCTGTCCCTTCTATTATCTTCCCTCTCCTATCCCCTTTCCCCTTGCCTTCCTGCAGGGTAAAATATATTTCCATATCCAATTGAGTGTGTGTTATTCCCTCCTTAAGACAAATTCCATGAGAATAAGGCTCAATTTCCTTTCATCTCCCCCCTGTTCCTCTCCATTGTAGCAGCTCTTTCTTCCCTCTTATATGTGAGATGGTTTGCTACGTTCTACCTCTCCCTTTCTCCTACTCCTAGTACATTCCATTCAACAGTAAACTTTATTTTTTTAGATATTCTCCCTTCATATTCAGCTTGTCCTGTACTCTCTCTCTCTCTCTCTCTCTCTCTCTCTCTCTCTCTCTCTCTCTCTCTCTCTATATATATATATATATATATATATATATATATATATATATATATATATGCATACATATACATTTGCATATACACACGTACACATATATACATATACCCATGTACATACACATACCTACACATATATAATATACACATACATATATGCACTCTTTTCTGCCCAGGATCTGAGAGCAAGATTACCCCTCCAGAGCCACCACCAGCTCCACCACACCAGTGCTCCTCCACACCCCAGGACTACCACTTCAGAACTGAGACTCAGATCAGCAGCTCAATTCCTCCAAAGTCTTTAGGCTGAGGGCTCCAAAAGTGGACAGTGCTACTGCAGTGGCTGCTGCTACCCTGGGGCTGGGGCTGGCACCGGACCTTGCTCCCCTCTCACCCAGGTGAAAGAGCTTTCTTACTGACCTTTGAAGTTGTCTTTGGCATTTGCGGGTTGAGAAATCTGGGAACCACAGCTGCTACCCATGATTCTGTGCCCTGAAGCCTGTTCCAGGCCTGCCACATGGTCAGGGCTAGGCTACACTCCACTCTGAACCCATGCAATAGACCTTTCCTGTTAGCCTTCCAGGCTGCCTTGGGCTGGAAATCTCTCTCACTCTATCACTTTGTGGCTTCTGCTTTTGTTTAGAGTCATTTTTTACAGGTATTTTAAGGGCCATAAGGGCTAGAGTATGTCCATCTTTCTACTCCACCATCTTGGCTCTGCCCCAGCCATTGAGAATGATTAACTTTCTATCTTAGAAAAATAAATTTAATAAGTCATAAATTAGCTCCCCCTCAAAAAAAAAAAAACAATGACAGCTGGGAGTAGATAGATTTTCAAACAAATTCTATCAAATATTTAAATGATAATCAATTTCAGTAGAACAGAAAAAAAGTTTTTACATTAAGTTTCTCTGACAAAGATCTCCTTTACAAGACAAATAAGGAAATTTATTGAATTCAATAAGAATAAGAGTCATTCCCCAGTTAATAAATGGTCAAGGGATAAAAATAATTTTCAAAGGAAAAAAATCCATATTATCAATAGCCACATAAAATGCTATAAGTAACTAATAGAGAAATGAAAATTAGATCTTTGACATTCCACCTGACAAATTTTGGTAAGACTTTGGGAGGAAAAGCATGCCAATGCACTATTAGTAGAGCTATGAATTGGCCCAACCATTCAGGAAAGCAATTTGGAAGTATGCCCCAAAAGTTACTAATGTATGCATACCTTTTGACCCAATGATACCATTATTAGGCCGATTTACCAAAGAAACAGGGAAAGAACCCATATGTACAAAAAATCTTATATCATCTCTTTTTGAGGTGGCAAAGAACTAGAATCTAAATGGGTGATCTTCAGATGAATGATGGTTGAACAAAATATGGTATATGAATGTAATGAAATATTATACAGTAAGAAATGATAAATGAAGCTGGAATCTCTGCTACCAAAGAGGCTGAAACTGGCAAACCACTTGAGCACAGAAATTCTGAGCTGATTTAGTCTCAGATTATGGTCAGTTGGGTGTCCATGCTAAATTCAACACTCTCCCACAAAAACCCAGGAATAGAGGTCACCAGGTTGTCTAAGGAGGGGTGAACTGATCCGATCAGAAATAAAGCTAGTCAGCACTCTCATGCTGATCAATAGCAGTATTGGGTTCATGAGTGGATACGGCATTTCTACTTGAACCATACAGAGATACTAAATCTCAAAAAAAGTGACAAGAGATAGTTTGAAAGGAATCTAAGACAAATGAACTGATGCAGTTAAACAAGCAAACCCAAGTGAACAATTTGTACAACAACAACATTGTAAAAGTAAACAATTATGAAAGACTTAAGAACTCTGATCAATGTAATGATTTAGTCACAATTCCAGAGGATCAGTGATAAAAAAGGCTGCCCACTGCCTAACCTATTTTTGAACATAGATCATGAAGCAGTGTTCATTTTCTTCCCCAGTGGGTTTAGAGAATAAGGGAAAGAGAGAAAATAAATGCTTGTTAATTTTAAAAAATGTTATTAAAACAATGAGGGGGAGTTTGACTAGATTACTTCTAAGGTCCCTTCCTTTTCCCTATAAGTCCTATGAAACAAATGAACTATGAGGTTGACAATTATGTTTTCACCAATGCCAAAAAAAACACACAAAGCTAGGGTTAGAAAAATTCTGTCTCAAAGCAGGTTTCAGTTGTGCCTATCATCCCATTATTTAAAAAAAAAGAGTTGTGTAAAATGATTATTTTAAAAATGTGATTTTTAATATTGACAATATATTTCTAAATACTAGCACTTAATGTGTTATTTAATAAAAACTGAATGATGAACTGATACAACTTTGAATGAATCAATGTATTTTAGTTTCAGAGAAATAAATTAAAAGCTAAAGTTTTTAAACATATATGGGGGTATGTGGTGCATGTGAAGTTTAGGGTTCTATTTGAATGTAGCTCGCAGAGAAGAATGATGAGTGTCTCTAGAATCTCCTCTATTCAAGAGACTTTGATTCCTTTTAGGAGGAGAAGCAGGAGATTGGTGCCAGAGCTGGGTTATTCTACTCTCCTTAAAGAAAGAGTATTAGCTAAAATTGTATCTGTCCCCCTAAATAATGTTATACTAAGGGAAATAATTTTTAAATTCAAGTTGCACTGATTGTCATCCCTCAACAGGGAAAGAATGTCCCAAACTACATATCCAAGGTTTGACCCCCTTCCCACTAAATGCCAGCTCCACAGTGAACACACATAGTGACAAGTAAATAAATGCATTTATCCAAGTGGATAGCAAACAGAAATCACGGAAGATATACAGATGGAGAATATATGTGTGTGTGTGTGTGTGTGTGTGTATACACACATAGATGTGTACGTGTGTGTGTGTGTATACACATAGATGTGTACGTGTGTGTGTGTGTATTTGGCCCAGGGCCCAACCACAAAACACCTGAGTGGAGCCAAATCAGATTAAAACCTAATTGAGAAACGTTTAACAAAATAAATGAAAATACAACATAATGGTTTTCTAAGCCAATGTTCAGCTGCAAGGATGTTTCTTTCTGACACTACTTTACCAAACCATACACAGAGTAAATGAGTCCTCCCACTAGAAAGAAGAGTCTCTAGAGTAGCAAGTTGGGGATAGGGACGTGTCTGAGGTGCTGGATTCTCTAATGTCAGCTTCTTTGCAGAACCTTTCCCTTCAGAGGCCTCTCCCTGAAGAAAATCTGGAACATCTTCTCTCTCGGAGCTGGAAGCCATAGGACCAGGATCTTTCATCTTCTAAGCTCTTGACTTCCAAGCTAACTCAGCCTCTTACACAGGTGTGGAGGATTGAATAATGAGCCTCCATCAATGAAGAAAGTCTTATTCATATGAATGTGAGTCATGAGGTTATACTCACATTGATACAGTATGACGTGCCAAGTGCTTGTCTCACAACAACTCTGTGAGATAGGTAGTAGAAATATTACTATTCTCATTCTATAGATAAGGAAACTGAGGTCCAGGAAAGGGTAAGTTACTTGCTCAATGATCTCACAAGTGATATCTGAGGTGGGATTCTAACCCAGGTCTCCAGCCCTTAAAGTCAGGTTTTTAGTCACCAAACTATGCTATAAGAGACAAAAGATAAGAGAATAGGGAAATATTGAATTAAAATCCAAAAGTGTTCTTTTCTACTAACTCATTCCATGTTGTGTCTCTGAAAGATGTTTAAGGCAACTATTTAAAAGTTAGTGGTGCAAATGGTAGGTCTTGTATTAAGAAACTGACGTTCTACTAGTTCCCAAACTTTCTAGGGCATTCAAGTGTTTAGAGCTGAAAGGGTTATAGGATCATAGGATTTAGAACTGGAAAATACTTTAGAAATTATCAGGTCCTACTGTCTTTTTATGGATGAGGATCAGAAAGGAGAAGGGTTTTGGTCCTAAACCGAATTGGTAAATAGCAGGCCTCAAATACAACCCCTTATCCAGTGATCATCACACTATATGATGATACTTATAATACTAATCCCATAATACTAATCAACCCCTCTTTTTACAGATGAGTAAAATGAGGTCCAGAGAAGGAAAGAGACTTTCTTATGGTCATACAGCTGATTAGTGGCAGAAGCAGCCCAGTTCTCCCCAAACTTAGTCCAGTGCTTTGCTCCCCTTGACCATATGGCTTCCTTTTAGCATATCAGAATGGTACCATGGAAAGATCACCATATCTTTAGTCAGAGTACCTAGATTCAACTTCCAATTCTTGTTTCTTATTACTTGTGTAGCCACTTTACTTGCCCTCTCTGAGCTTTAGTTCCCTCATCTGCAAAATAAGGGAGTTACATCTGATGATTTTTAAGATTCTTTCCAACTCTAAATCTTTCATCCTATAATAAGGTCTGTTCTCCATTAGCTTGAGCATATACTATGCAAAAAAAATGAAGGCATCTGAAATAAGAAACAAAACCCCACAGTTTTGTATTTTGTTGATTATCCAAGTTAAAGAGGATGACCATTTCTCGACCCATATATTGTGAAATTTCATGAAGTCTTAAACTAAGCATCAATAACCCTTGGATTCTAGTTTTGGCTCTGTAACCAATTACCTGTATGACCTTATGCAATTTGTTGAACCTCTCTGGGTTTCAGTTTCCTTAGCTGGAGAGCGGGGCTATTTCTGTAATACTTTAGAGATTTCATTGATGCATCACTGAAGATCATAACTCTTCCATGCTTTTAAGAAGGTCATCATGAGTTGCTATAGCCAGTAAAATCATCACTTGGCATCACTTTGGGTGATAGTCAGCTTTAAAATAAGAGTAATAATATGCCCTTTATTGATGAAGGTAAAATAAGAAAATGTTTGTGAAGGTGGGTTTGATAAGAATAAAATCACCACAGAACTGAAAAGAATTGTAATTCTTATCATCCTCATTTTTACATAAACATAGGCTAGATCAACAAATTTATCTAATATAATATTGAAAAAGAGTCAACATGCTCATAATAAAATACTTAGGACAACTTTGACCACATGACTTTGGTTTAAAGGGATAAAGCTTCTACACTGGACCAGTCTTCTTTGCGTCTATATTGGATCAGATCTTATTTGCAAAAGTGCTGACATTATACCACTTTCTACCACATAGGTGTGCTTGTCCATGTTTTGGTAAGTAACCCACCATACCCATGATAGTTTATCCTAGAAGTCTCAGAACAGGTTAAGAAATGAAGCTGCTTCCTGGAATGAGATATCCAGCCTAGATCATGTTTTGTTTTGTTTTGTTTTGTTTTGTTTTTTTGGTAAGCGAGGATCAGTGTTACAAGTTTAGTTCTAAAGAGTCTCCATATCCTTTGCCTTGAAGATTCACTATCCCATATTAGAGAGGCAAGAGGAGAAGAACAGTGGTATTGAACTAGTAAACATGATCCAAAGTGCTTCTTTATACCATGGCACAGTGGATTGGACACTGAGCTTGGAATCAGGAAGATTCATCTTAAGAAGGTCAAATCCAGCCTCAGACACTTATTAGCTAGGTGACCCTGGGCAAGTTATTTAAACTTTTTGCCCCAGTTGGAGAAGAAAATGACAAGTCACTCCAGTATCTTTGCCAAGAAAGTTCCAAAAATGGGGTTATAAAGGTTGTAATGTTGGATGTAATTGCAATGGCTGAATAATACAACAAAAATAGTAGAAAGATAATGGATTTGGTGTTCAAAGATCTGGGTTTGAGCCACAACTACTATTTACTTGTGAGTATGAGCAAATCACATCTCTCTTATCCTGTTTCCTCATCTGTAGTATGAGAATATTTTCTTTACACTTCAAAAATCTGTTTTTATTTTATTATTATTATAGATACCTGAAATCCATATGTGTATTTACCTTTCTCAGATGCAGAGAATTAAGCTGCAACTTTTAAGCCTCAGTTTTTAACATTAATTTTTAAAAGTTTTGAGTTTCAGATTCTCTCCCTCCAATTCTTTCCCCCAATCCTCATCAGGTAGGGTGGATAGAAAATACAGGAAATAAGAGAGAAAAAGAAAGAGAGAGGAGAGAGAGAGAGAGAGAGAGAGAGAGAGAGAGAGAGAGAGAGAGAGAGAGAGAGAGAGAGAGAGAGAGAGAGAGAGAGAGAGCTGGCCTTGAATCGAGCAAGACCTGGGTTCCAGTACCACTTCTGACACATATAAGCTATACGACCCTGGGCAAGCCACATAACCAACCCCTTAGTACTCTAAGTACCTAAGACTTTATACAAAAGACACCAACATGCCTTGGTAGACAGTATATCATTAAGTCCAGTTCTTATCCCTATCCTGTATTATTCAGATGTTAAATTAGGTAGCTTTTCGTAGTAAGAAATCCATGGCAAGTTTGCCTACTCAGTACCAGGGATGTCAAATGCATTTTTATCTAACTCTTCTCAATGCCTAATTATATTACAGTACTTCATATACTCTGGTTAGGTAGGTGGCAAAGTGGATAGAGTGCTGGGTCTGAAGTCAGGAAGATTCATCTTCCTGAGTTCAAATCTGTCTTTAGACACCTACTAGCTATGTGACCCTGGGCAAGTCATTTAATCCTGTTTGTCTCAGTTTTCTCATCTGTAAAATGAGAAGGAAATGGCAAAACATGTCAGTATCTTTGCCAAGAAACCTCAAAATAGGGTCACTAAGAGTTGGAGAGGACTGAAACAACTCAACAACAACTTCATGTATTAAAACTCAACATGATAACTGTGATGACCTTCATTATCTTAACTACCAGAACTACCTATTGTCACTTACAATCTGTGTGACTTTGGGGAAGATCATGTAACTTCTCTATGACTCAGTCTTCTCATCTGTAAAATGGAGTTGTACCAGATAGCTTTCAAGGCTCCTTGCTTCCAGTTATAAATCTATGAATTGCAACCAGGTAATCAATATAATCTTACATGTGATACATAGAATAACAATAACTCACTTTTTTCTGTTTTTTTTTTCTTTTTTCGGATTTCAAGTTTCATGAAACCTCAGAGAAAATTTCCAGGGGTTCTTCATCTTTTTTGTATCATGGACCAATTTGGCAGTGTAGTGAAACCTATAGATCCCTTTTCTCAGAATAATGTTTTTAAATGCACAAAATAAAATACATATGACTACAAAGGAAACCAATTATGTTGTAATACAGTTACTAATACATATTTTGAAAAAGTTCACAGCCACCTGGTTAAGAAAATCTGTTAACTCCCTCATTTTAGAAATGAGAAAAATGATTCTCAGAGGGGCAAATCACTTGCCCAAGGACATATAAATAGAAAGTAGCTGAGCCAGAGTTGGAACTCAGGTCTGCTATATCCCAATTCCACACTCTGTCTGTTAGCTCACTCTGGCTTTATATAGCACTTAAAAGCTCACAAAGCACTTTTTTACAGTACTGAAGTAGGTACTGCAAGTCCTCTTTTTATCACTGAGGTCCCAGGACCACATGCAGTAGCTATTGTGTCTGAATGAAATTGTATTAAGATTTTCAAAGATTAAGCAATATATTTCTTCCTCCATCTGTTGTGAAATATATTGATGATAATGGCTAGCATTTACACAGTGCTTTGAGGTTTACAAAGTGCTTTACCAATATTACCTCATTTAATCCCCAAAACAATCCTGGGTGGTAGGTGCTATCGTTATCCCCATTTTACAGCGGAGGAAACTGACGCAAACAGAGATTTAGTAACTTGTTCAAAATCACAAAGCTAATACATGTCTAGGGTTAGATTTGAATCAGGTCTTTCTGACCCCAACTATCATGATGGTCTAGTCTAATAATCCCTAAGGTATCTAAATAAGAAAATATTAATAATAGAAAGATTAAAATAGCACAATAGCAAAGTTAAAAATAACAGTAATAGCAAAAAGATGAGAAAATAGTATACCAGTTGTGATCCTATGATCACTGAAAAGCACACTGGAAGAAATAATAAATGATATCAAGATTTCTAACAGCTAGCTAAATTATATAAACCATTAAGGAAAATAAACACATAGAGGGAAAATCACTCAGGGACACCAAACTCTCTTAGCCCACACTTCTCTAATACACAAAGGTCTTAACTGGCACACTTTTTTTAAAAAAAAAAAATATATTCCTTTCCAATTACATGTAAAAACAATTTTTATTTATTTCTTAAAATTTTGAGTTCCAAATTATCTCCCTCTCTTCTTCCCTCCCTGCTCTGCTCCTTGAGAAGGCAAGCAATTCGATATAAATTATACATGTGCAGTCATGCAAAAATATATTTCCATATTAGTCATGGTGCAAAAGAAAACAGACCCCAAAAAAACAAGAAAAATAAAGAAAAATTTTTTAAAAGTCAGTTCTGATCTGTATTTGGACTCCCTCAATTCTTTCTCTGGAAGTGGGTAGTATTTTTCGCCACAAGTCTTTCATACTCGTCTTGGATCATTGTATTACTGAATAGTTAAATGATTCCTACTTCATCATTGCACAGTATTGCTGTGTTCAATGCTCTCCTGGTTCTGTTCACTTCACTTAACATATAACATATAAGTTTTCCCAGGTTTTTCTGAAACTCTCCTGCTCATCATTTCTTATAGCACAAGTCATCACAATGATATACCACGACTTGTTCAGTCATTCCCCAATGGATAGGCATCCCCTTAACCTCCAATTCTTTGCCGCTACAAAAAGAGCTGTTATAAATATGTTTTTTACAATTTGGTCCTTTTTCTTTTTTAAAACAACTGCTTTGGGATATAGAACTACTAGTGGCATTGCTAGGACAAAGGATATACGCGGTTTTATAATCTTTTGGATATAGTTCCAAATTGCTCTCCAAAATGTTTGAATAAGTTTACAACTCCAACAGGGCATTAGCATCCCACTTTTTTCACATCGCCTGCAACATTTGCCATAGTCTTTTTCTGACATGTTAGCCAGTCTGATAGGTATAAAGTGGTGCCTCAGAGTTGTTTTAATTTGCATTTCTCTAATCAACAATGATTTAGAGCATTTTATATGACTATATATAGCTTTGATTTCTTCATCTGAAAATGGCCTCTTCACATCTTTTGACCATGATATTTTTTTCTGGATAATTATTTTGTTAAAATCATGCTAGCAGATAGTTAATAAAAGGGGCCAGTGGCACTCCCAAATGCTAAAGACCTCTCATGGAACCTACTCAACCCTTATATGACCCTGGAAGAGATGATTTTCCTGAAGGGGGAAACCAACTCTGATTGGTTAACAAGTAATGAAAGAATGAATATTATAATGAAACATGGACTTTTCTTTTTTCCCCACTTAATAGTATTTTATTTATTCCAATTACTTGTAAAGATAATTTTCAACATTCACTTTTACAAAATTTTAAGTTCCAGATTTTTTCTTTATCCTTTCTTCCCCAAGAAGGCAAGCAATTTGATATAGGCTATACATCTACAATCATATTAAATATGTTTCCACATTAGTTGCATTGTGAAAAAAGAATCAGAACAAAATGGAAAAAACATGAGAAAGAAAAAAAAGAGAAAATAGTGTGCTTCATTCTGCATTCAGACTCCATAGTTCTTTCTCTGGATGTAGATAGCATTTTCCACCACTAGTCTTTTGGAATTGTCTTAGATCATTATATAGCTGAGTGAACATCATATTCTTGACCATCATCAGTTCTCTATATTTTTGAGAAATGAGACCTTTATCAGAGAAACTTGCTGTAAAACTTTTCCCCTCAGCTTTCTGCTTTTCTTCTAATCTTAGCTGCATTGGTTTTGTTTGTGCGAAATCTTTTTAATTTAATGTTATCAACATTATCCATTTTACATCTTATAATGCATTTAATCTCTTATTTGGTAATAAATTCTTCCTTTATCCATAGATCTGACAGGTAAAATATTCCATGCTCCCCTAATTTGTTTATGATGCTACCGCTTTGATCTTATCTTGTTATATAGTGCAAATGTTGGTCTATACATTGTTTCTGCCAAACCACTTTCCAGTTTTCTCAGAAATTTTTGTCAAATAGTTAGCTTTTGTCCCCAAAGCTTGAATCTTTGCATTTATACAACACTAGATAACTATGGTCATTTACTACTGTTTATTATGTACTGAATCTATTCTACTGATCCACCCCTTTATTTCTTAGTGAGATTGTTTTTATGATTACCACTTTGTAAATATAGTTTGAGATCTGATACTGCTAGGGCACCTTCCTTCACATTTTTTATCATTAATGCCCTTGATATTCTTGAATTTTTGTTCTTCCAGATGAATTTTTGTTATTATTTTTTCTAGCTCAGACTCTCTCTTTCAAGGACAACCAGACAAGCTAATCCTTAGCGTGTGTGTTCGTCCTTCTTTGCCAAAGAAGACCATGCCATCAGAGAAATAATGACATGACTTGCACTTGACTTTGTTTTTTGAGTGAAGGAGGGAGGGCTGTGCAGGTCACCAGCCTCACTTCTCCTCCAGAGCCATCTGAATCCAGTGACCAGATATTCATCAGGATGACTGGAGATGACCCAGGATGAGGCAATTGGGGTTAAGTAGACTTGCTCAAGGTCACACAACTAGTGAGTCTGAGGCGAGATTTGAACTCAGGTCCTCCTGACTCCTGCACTGCTCTATCCACTGCACCACCTAAGCAATTAAGATTCAGGAATTACAATGAAGGTTCAGAGACTCAGACATATAAATAATAAAGAAGGAAAATGGCATTCATCAAGAAGTCTCGTCTATTGCAAAGTTTAACAAACTGTGGTCTGCAGATTCCTAGCACTGCAAGCAATGAGAATAAATTTTCCAGGAAAATTCCAGTGTGAAGAACAACTTCCTTGGGATAGTAAAAGACAGAAGATTCTGGGGAAAGGAGAGTGAGAGAACTTATGAATAAGTAGAAGAGCAGTGGTTTTTCTAGAGGGAGGATTAGATATAGGCAAAAGATAGCCTTAGTACCAGCAAAGAAACTGTTCCTTCCAGCTCCTAAGTGCTAACTGCAGATCCCTTCCTCATAGGTGTGCCTTTGATATGGTTAACAGTAGCAGCTACTACCTTCCCACTCCCACAATTTAACTCCTGTTTCTGATGATTATAGCAGCACCTTGTCTTCTGTGAGTTGAAAATACATCCAGCTTATGTGAAATCAGTGAAGCAAATTAAAAAGATGGACCCCAGATGCTACAAAATTGTTAAGCTATTTCCTTCTTCCTTTTTCTCATAAGAAAAACTTTCCAACTTTATGTAACACAAGAAACTATTATAGTTTATGTGATATTGGAGGACAAAAGCGAGCAGGCTAAAGTTTCCAAACTCAGACAACAGGAAAAAAAAGTGTTTTTAAATTATATGAGAATTTTAGTCCTTCTAAAACAGATTAATAATCTACTGGATATTTTTTTCTGTGTTAATCCCAATATTAAAAATTCTTTTGGATGATTCTTATACTTCTTATTCTTCTATCTTTAAAGGTATCTTTATTTCCTCCTCGATGAGAAAAAAGGAAAAGGAAAAATATCTTCCCTAATGCTACAAAATCCAATAAATAATATATTAATAAGCCACCTAAAAATATTGGGGGGGAGTTGATTAATTTAGCTTTAATTCATTCTCAGTCCTCAGAACAGGATGTTATTAGTCTCATGGTAAAACATAATGCTAATGCCTGTCTGCCTTGTTGGGAAGTTGGACTTTTGACTGACTGTCTTGATTTTCACAAAATGGTCTAGAAATCATTCCCAAACATCTCTTTTAATATAAAATAAATGCTTTTCACAGTATGTGTTGGCCTATGGAATTCACCATCAGAGAAAGTGAAAGTTGAAATCTACTAGAGCTGGGATTTAAGAACAAAAGAAAACTGCATGATGGACACAACAATTTATGTAGTTTACATTTAAAGACCAATGAGGCAAACATTAGTACTTAAGACCACGAGACTTTTCCTTCATTTTCCCAAATAACAATCCAATGTCCTATAACAAAATGTCCAGGGCACCCTAAGACCTTCCCATCCAATTAGTTCTGGTAGCATCAAGTCAAAAAGGGGATTTTCAACTTTGTTCTATGACCTTGGGACTACAATCTTGGGCCCAATGATGATGGACCAATGACCCAACGATGACCTCAGGTCCCCATATTGGATCATCACATTTGGAGTGAATATGTGCTTCAATACAATGAGAGACCATTTTGAGGTAGAAATTGTATACAAACAGGTAAAGTACATTAGCATAATTAATCCTGTCCAACTCAGTAAGGTTTAACCTCTCAGTCTGCATCTTACCAATGTCAGCTGAGCTCCCACTCAACACCACACAGCCCTCTGTGCAGAAGCTTATACTTTATAGTCCTAATCTCTAAGGGATATTCAGTTCATTAAGAGAAACTTATTAAATAACTTCTTGGTGGCCTAAAAAGAGTTAAGGCTTTTTTTTCTGAAGACCATATTTTGCAATTAGAGAGTAGCACTGGACACATTACTATGGCCTCTGCATGGTTTTTGATCCAGAAAATGAAGATACTAACCCAACTTTTTTTTGCAGAGTTTTTGTGAGGCATAACTAATAATAATGAGTGTAAAGCACTTTGCAAGATATAAATGGTAAATAATAAAATGCAAAGTCAGATTTTGCTTCGTTTATTACCAGGGCTGTTGGCACCACACAGGATAGTCCATTGTGAAATCAAAAAATAAAGTCATGCTGGCAATTCCTGGGCTTTTCCAATTCTTCACCTTTCAAAAAACATTATGTTCTTTATCACTACAATACAACAATACATGCATAATTCATAACTTAACCAACTTAAAAAGAAAAGACCCTGCCATCCCTGCCTCCTATTCTAAAAACTCATAAGGAAAATGCTGCTGCAGCAAGTACTGCAGCTTACTGATAAAAAGCTGAGTAAAGTCCATTCAAATACAGTATTTATAACTTGAATTTATTTTATTTACTGTAAGATACATGAATATAGGAACAGAGAAGCATTAGGGACCAGGAAGATGGACAATTTTGACCAGACCCCACAAATCCTTACATTATTAAAAAAAACACACAGTTCACCTTAAAACCCAAACCTCCATTGTGGCTCTCCTCTTTTCCTCACTGAAAAAAAATCCTATACTATATGGTGTTTATGGCGTTTGATCTTAATTTTTGTTCATCAATGTTCTCCTTTATAGGTAAGCAAGACGATGTTTTCTGAACCTCGGGCTGTGTGGGGAATATTGGAAAGAACTGTATTAAGGACAAGATTATGGTTACATTCTGTAACTGCCATGATCATTTGCATGGACTTCTTTTTCATCAACTAATGAGCACAGGACAAAGAATTAGATACTACCCCTACGTCTCTACCTCCCATGCTTTTAGAGTATAGATCAATTTGAGATGGTGAACTCCTGGACCTGTTCAACAACAACATAAGCAGCGGGTAAACAAATATTTATCGAGCACCTACTGTGTTCCAGATACTTTCTAAGGGATACAGAGAAAGTCAGCAAAATGAAACTTGAAAAAAAAAAGGCAACTTTGATAGGAATATTTAAAAATTATTTTCTTTGTAACACTATGTATTTTATTTTATGCATTTAAAAAATTTATTCTGAGAAGGGGTCCATAGGCTTTGTTGTTGTTTAGTCATGTCTGACTCTTTGTGACCCCATTTGGAGTTTTCTTGGCAGAGGTATGAGAGTGGTTTGCCAACTCATTTTACAGATGAGGAAACTGAGGCAAACATAGTTAAGTGACTTGCTTGGGGTCACATAACTAGTAAGTATCTGAGGTCAGATTTGAACTCAGGAAGATGAATCTTGCTGATTCTAAGCCCAGCACTCTATCCACTTCACCATCCAGCTGCCCATAAGTTTGTCCACATTGCCAAAATGGTCCATGATATTAAAAAAAGCTAAGAACTCCAGTTTTAGATTCACCTCTAAAGAAAGAAGAGAATATAAATGGAAAGAAAAACAAATAATAATTTTAGAAAATGGCATGTTTTTTAAAATTTTAACCAAGTTTATCCCTAAAGAAGAGGTTACACAATGTGTCTTCCTCAATTTGTAGAGGCGGAGTATAAGTCCAGAATACTGCATATAATGTCACATTTAATTGATGTGTGGGTGAGCTTTGCTGAATTTTCCCCCTTTCTCTTTTTTATTATTTGATACAAGGGATGGTTCACTTTTTAGTCTAGTCCCAATGACCTTCCATTTATCCTTCACACACATATAAACTCTCCTCCTCCTGTCTCCATGCTCCTATATCTTCCTTACTTCTACCTCTCCTTTCCTTTAAGATGAAACTCAAGAACCATGTTCTTTATGAAGCCTTTCCTTATCTTTCCAACTGTTAGTGCCCACCAAAAAACTACCTTCTACATAACTGCTTGGCTATTTTTGTATTGTATTATATTATATATATATATATATATATATATATATATATATATATATATATATATATACATATATATATATATCATCTTCATTTCTATTCTATATGTGTAGAGATTTTTTCCTTTTTTAAACTTTCCCAGCACTTAGTACAGCTCCTGGCAAATAGCATACATTTAATAAATGCTTGTTTATTAATTGATACATTGATTGACTAGAAGAGGGAAAAGGGATGTATTCAGAAATCAAGGTAATTGGGAACAAAAGATATTAAACTTAAAATTTAAAACCAACAAAAAAGATCGAAGGGAATGGAACTCCAACCCAAGAATTTCGCGCATTCTTTCATTCTTCCAACAGGCCTCCAGATCAAACAGTTATGTGCCAAGATGCTTGAAATGAAATCATTATCTTCTAAGGTGAGGTCATAAATGGTCAATTTTATGTCAATTGTTTGGATGTTTTAGTGACTACCTACTCATGTTTGTTTCTATAGCAAATTTCTTAAAGGGAAAATGAATAAAAAACACAAGTGACAAACATCCTTGAATAAAAAAGAAAGAAAAATATAGCCAAGAGAAGGTATGTTTACTTGCTCCTGGTCACAAAACTGGAATGGCATTGTTGAGAACAGAGCACAGGTTTGACTGGCCAGCAGGTTCAAGTACACCAAAAACATAGAATAAGTCATATTTGTAAAGGAGAGAATTTTTATCTCGATGTGATTTGTTTTACCCTTTTTAAATCATTTTCTGTTTTTAGGTCTTTACCCCTGGTAACTGAATACTGAAGATTGGCTTCTTAATGGAGTGCCTTCTCATTATCCCAGAAACCTGTCATGTTCATTTCTGCCTCTTAGTCTTTGTTCATGTTATTTCCTCCACCTGAAAACTTTTCATTCTCCCCTACATTGATTTCAAATCCTATTCATCTGTCCAAAGACCAGCTCCAACTCTACTTTCCCCAAGAATTCTCATGTGAGCCTTTAATTTCCCTCCCTTTTGAATTGTTCCTATAGTTAATAGCTGTTACCACTGTTTATCACTTGATTATAAACTGTCTGCCTTGGATTGTTCCCTATTATTATTTCATGTCTTCCCCCACCCAGATAGATTGTAAGGTTCTTGAAAACCAAGGCTTATCTTATACTTCTCTGTACATTCCTAATGCAGTGTCTAGCACAGATCTGAAAATGTAGTGGGTGTCCTACAAAACCTTCAGATTTGTTGATTGATTTAGTAAGTTATCTATAGGGGAAAATTTTCATTTGGAGGTCTGTATTCCTCAAATCTGTAAGTGTTCATTACTTCTACTTCATATCAAGATCTTATCTGTATTCTGGGAGGCTATCTTTTCGACCATAGACTCTGATTACTTGCAGTCCCCAACCTCATTACCTTACGCTGTTCTGCAATGAACTGCATAAGTCACTTATCAGCCCATAATCCTGTCCTATCCAAATCATTTTGAATGTATTTGTTCTGTTTCTCTGCAGTTGCTGCCCTCTCCCTATTTCATGTCATCAGCAAACTTGTGCAGTCGTGAAATTATTCTCCATTCATGGTCAATGCATTAAATCTAAATGTTTTTATAAGCAACATACCCTGTATCTGCTTTAATTCACAACAGATTTATTCATCCAGTTTATTATCAGGAACAAATTCAATCAATACTCACTGGGATTCAACCCACAGAGGCACCTGATTTATGCATACAAATGCAACACAAATGAAGTGATTTGAGATTCAACCACTGCACCATTCTGCATCCGCTCAAATGAATATGGCTGCATCCTAGGTGACAGCAAGCAGTAATGGTAGGACAAAGCTCAGTTTTTCATCCTGCTCTTAGGTACTCAGCGGACTCACCCCCATTTACAAAGGTGTGGCTGCTTCATTTAGGCTGCTAAAGGTATTGACTTTAGGATTTCACTTGGAAAGTAAGCTTTCACAAGGACTGCAATGCTGCAAGCTAAACTTCCAGCTTCTTCCCACTTCCCATCCCCACCACACTTCTCCTACTACTTGGTGAGTGTTAGGGCCCAGCTCTGGACCGTGGCCTCCTGTATGGAAAATTGAGACACCTGGAGGTGCTAACCTGCTTATGTGGCATGCTAGCTGGTCTAGTAAGCTACGAGGTACTGGGAATGCCTCAGTAACAGGATAGGCTCCGCCTACAGGGAGGAACATGGGAGGAGCTCGGGTGCCTAAAGATATACTGGGGCATTGGGGGGATCCCAGAGAGAGTGATGTAGCCATTAAAGAGTGAACTGCTGCCAACTCGGGTGTTCTGTCTAGTTATTCCCCGCCCCCACAGAAGGGGCCAGAGAAGTCTGAGGACCAACAAAGACTTAGATCTTGAGGTAAGATTCCAAGCGAAGCCCAGGGAGGGAAAGTTAGTGTAGGGAGCCCAGGAGATTTAAATTAGTGTAGAAAGCCCGGGACATTTCAGGTGAGAAAACATCTATCACTATATAAATTGTATGTTTTTGCAGTAGAACCAGAGTCAGAACTAGGCCCCTACATTCTGAATTCAGACAAAAACAGGATACTGGAAGTTTCCCTTCATCCCCAACCCAAGGATTTAGGGAAAGAAAAAAAAACCTTTTGCTCAAAAGACTTATCCTTTGGTGTCAATGAGTGGGTCATTGATGTCTGGTACTCAGTAAGGAGGATAAGGTCGTCACTCCTGTTTCCATCTGACAGAAATTCGATAGAATCTTATCCTCTTTAAATTTCCTGACACGGAGGGAAGAAAGACGACCACTTGATTTTCGTTATAGTTCAAGAGGCACCTTTTGCTAGCTTTACCACTGCTGTTGTTGTTGAATCCTGAGACTGCTTTTATAGCTTACATCTTTTCCTATGGCAAGGAAGACTTCCTTTTTGCATTTAACCCATGAAAGTACAGGTTCTCGAGATGTGATTTGTACTTTAAGATGGGTTCCTTGTATATCATTATTCACTTCAGTGTATTTCCTATCACAAATTTAGAGATAAGCTTAAAAAGCATACAGAAAGGACATTTTTTAAATGGCTATTTACCCAAGGACAAGTTCTACAAAGGTGGGACAAACTTGGATGAGTAAAGTAGAAATGGGTAGAGTCCATGGGATCTTTATGCTCTACAGGGATGTTCTATGAACCTCAAAGTTTTATAAGACACTCTGCTAGAGAACATCACCTTCCTTCTGATGTTACTTCTCTGACTTCCTGTCTGAAGTGATGGCCCCATTTTCTATAGTAATTATAATTGCATCTCTTCAAAGGTGAAATGTTGTTTTGTAAGGTTCATATTACTATATTTTCTCTCATGTTCATCTCATCAGTTCTCATACATTAAACTATCATCTCCATGCAGATGATTCCCAAATCTACACAACCAATACTGATCTCTCTCCTGAGTTCCAGTCTTGTATCTCCAAATCCCTGTTTGATATCTATAGATTTGGATGCCCCAGAGGCATTTCTTCCATCAGACCTAATTAACTTTTCCTCTAAACCCATCCCTTCTCCTGACTTCTCTATTTATGTCAAAGGTATAACATTAATCTTCCAGGTACCCAAGTTTGCAACTAAGAGTCATCTCTACTATTCAATCTCATTGACCTTCCATAATCCATTATCTAGCTTTCCTTAATTCTACTACCTCAGCATTTCTTGCATCCATTCTCTTTTCTCTACTTATAGCACAAATACCCTAAGTTCAGGCTCTTATTACCTTTCACCTGGACTATTGCATATCCTTGTCATCAGAATCCCTTCATCTAGCCTTTCTCCAATTCATCCTTCCACTGCCAAATTCAGCATTGCTAAAGCACAGCTCTTACCATATCATTCCCTGACTTGAGAAGCTTCAGTAATTCTCTGTTGCTCTTAGATTAACAAACTCTTGTTTGTCCTTTATAATCTGTCTCCGACCTGTCTTTCTAGGTTGATTACACATGTTCATTCCCATGGTGGCCGAGACAACATCCCATTCATTAGGTGGCCCAGAGGATAGAGTGCCAGGATTGAAGTCAGGAAGATTCACTTTTTTTGAGTTCAAATCCTGCCTCAGACATTTACTAGCTGTGTGACCCTGGGCAAGTCACTTAACCCAGTTTGTCTCTGTTTTCTTTCCTGTAAAATGAGCTGGAGAAGGAAATGGCAAATCGTTTCAGAATCTCTCTGCCAAGAAAACCTCAAATGGGGACATGAAGATATTACGGAAAATGATTGAACAGCAACCTTCCCAGGGTCAACCCTCAAACAAAATAGAGTTTTCATTCTGCTGTTTTTGCAGCAAATAATCTAGTATTCCAAATAGAATAAGAATTTATGTGTTATAGTAAACCAAAGAAAATATTTTAACTGGATTCCTTTCTTAATATCTAAAGATGTTTCTGGTGCTAGTGATTCATTCTCAGTAAAATATGTAAATTGCGTTGTTTCTTTGTGGTGGGATGGGTTGCACTGATCCCTGCACATACTCACATATTTTCGAGTGCGCAAATTTGCAAAAAGTCTGACGGGTCTAGAGAAGTAGATAGGAATAAGATTAACGCTAAGTGGCTCTTACAGTGATCCAGTGGGTTGATCTCATAAGCATTAAATTATAAACAATGGAGTTAACTAAACCTAATAGATGATATGGAAAGAGGAAGGAAAAAGTTCTGATGGAGATCATATAGGGGCCAAATGACTGGGAAGCATGTTTAGCCCATGGGACCTAGAATTCTACAATTTGGGGTTTGAAAGTTATACAAGCAGGTGTCCATGCCGTCTGGGACTGGTTCCTTCAGGCCTTGGGTCTCTCAGGGGCATATCAACAGCAAAAAGGAAATGGAGAAAAGCTCTTATTTTCAATGTATATGTTTATATATTCATCCATGTTATACCTAAAACGTGAATTTTTATGTTCATACTGTATGCTTACTCACATATTCATCCTTTTATAAAAATATTTATATTACAACAATAAAACTTGAAACAAAAAAAGTCGCCATTTTTAAAGTGTAAGGAGGAAAAGTGATCCTAATCTTGTAATGAAATATCAAGAATTAGAAACTCACCAACTTGGCAACCCTTGCCACCTCATTTAACTTCTGTTAGCCTTAGTTTCCTCATCTACAAAATGGGCATAGTAATATTGTATTATCTACCTCATAGTAGTTATAAGGAAAGTGTTTTGTAAAATTAAAGCATTTTTAAAACATAAGCTTCAATTATTATTAGTGAAGGCATACTCCCCCTAGGAATAAGTCCTTTAACTTATGAAGACTTTCTGAAGTTTAAGATATTACATAAAGTGCAATACTTGTAGCATTTTAAAATGTGCTTATAAAAACCGGAGTTTATCTGAATATTGACTGATCTCACAGTGCCCTCTGCTGGAAGCTTTAATAATTGACTGCAGATTCCACAATGCACTGCAGTACTGTCCATTTGCCAGCAAATTAATCGACTTTTCTTCTTCAGTCAAAAATATTTCCAAATCTAAGGGAGAAAAAAAAGCTTTTAAAGAAATTTTTGCATGTCCACAAACACGCCTTCATGTTTTAGAGAAAAAAACATCATTTTTTTAAATGAAGGAGATAGCAATAGTTCAGACGGACCTTATTTCTATACTTGCTTTCTAGGCCTGGGAAGTACATTGAAGCTCAGTTCCGTTTACCATTTAAAGTATACAAAATGTTTGTACTGTAGAGTGCAACCAGAGAGTAGCGTAGTTGCAGTATGGTGTTATAAAGCCTGATCATGTGTCTTGTATAAACACTAACTAGCTGGGTGTGACTTTCATAAAGTCATTTTACATTTCTGGGCCTCTTTAAAAAGAAATTGGACCAGATTATCTTTGCGGTCCACTCATTTCTATAATCCTTTGTGAGCCTAGAACAAATGAAAAAAATCAAGCTTAACAAAGGGTAGAGTAAGCCTTAACTGCTGAGTGATTATTGAAACAAATTGAATAGGCAAAGAAAACCAGGGACAAAGGTAAGATTTCCAAGGCCTGGATTCCTAGAATCCTCCAGAATGATAAAGACGCTGATGTGTTAGCTCAGTGTAAAATGACCTAATACTAAGGAAAAGAATATCTAAGGGATATATTAAGGATCAGGAAGGACCTGGAGGGGTCAGGGTGACCCATGGAGCAGAAGCATATTTGCAATCTGCAACCAAATGAGATGATCAGGGGACCCACATCCAAAGATCAATAAGACCCAGAACAGGGAGTAGGAGAAAACAGAATAACCAAATGTTCCAGGATTTTGTTTTGTTTTTCTGGAAAAAGAACTTAAAGATTTCCCTGGACCTGACAGTGGTGCCAATTAAAATCCTTCTAGTTTGAATATCATTTTTAGTAAGGGTTGAAGGGACGAAGGGAAAAAAACAGGAAGTATATAGTTTTCCAGGCAAGACCATCTTTGTCTACACATTAAAGTTAAGCTCTGATATTAGGACTCTGTTAACTCTTATATTTCTAATCATTTGTACACTTCACCTTAGTTTCCTAGAAAAATTCCAACTTTGTTTTGGTGGGGGATATAGAGGCAATATATTGTAATGTGAAAATATTGGATTTGGAGTTCTAAAACTTGAGATTGAGTTCTAGTGCTTGTACTTGACTGACCTTAAGTAAATCACTTAGCACCTATAAAAGAAGGGGTTTGGACTAGATATTAAGGCTCTTTCCATCCTGAAATCCTAGGAAACAGTCACCTGTTATTAAGCAGATGCTAATTTCCTTTAAGGTTAACTAGTTTTCTACTTTGGGCTTAGGGAATAGAAACGACCAGACAGGACAAGAGAGAAGAGAGAGTAAGTTGGAAATGCACATAAATGAGGTTGATCAGTTACTTACGTCAGGCCTCCTGCAAAGGGAGGGTGACCTGGCATGAGCAACTGTGGAAGAAAGGAGGAAGGGTGGAGAAAGAAGGCCATTGCTGGAGGAAGGGTGTGCCTGTGACAGCTCCACTTACTTCATGAATACACGGGAGCACCAGGAACTCCAGACTCTGCCACACTTTTACTTCTAGTGTCTTCCAGGTGTGCCAGCACACCTTCTACTCCATAAGACAAAGTGTATTGGTGTACCTGGGGCCAAGAAAGAAAGGATCTTACTTGTGACCCCAGCTCGTGGCCTGGTTATTTCTCTCTGCTCTTTTAGTGGGCAACCAAGAGCAGATTTGAAAAGGAGCATTAATAAGGATAGCAATCAATCTATGTGCAAATCTATGTCAAGCCGAATGGAGAGGAGCCCGTAAATGCACATTCCCAATTTATATAGTTTACACCCCAAGATTCTCTTGCAGTGTAATAAAAGAATTTATCTACTTTAAATGGCTGAGTGGGCATGTTCTTCTGGGAGGGAGAAGAATATTACAGGAGAAGTAAAGGGGAAAGTCTATGTTCCCAGAAAGCCAGTTTTTGGAGGATAAAATACCTGGATCCCCTCACATTGGCAAAACTGGCTGAGGAATCATGTTTTATGGGCTACCATTTATATAACAAATAGTTTGTGCGTATGCTCAATACACCGTGTTAGGTATCCTGGGAGACATTTTGTCACAAGGACATACCTGAATTACCCACTGACATTCTGCCAAAATATGACAGGTTCCTAGACCTGTTCTAGAAATAAAGGTTTTGCAGTAACCCTGTAGGGGCAGTAGAGTTTAGCAGATAGAGAGCTAGCCTCAGAGTCAGGCCAGCTTTGGTTAAATCTTGGCTCTGACACTGGCTATCTGACCATGGACATATCACACTTAAACTCTCAGTACTTTAACACTATAAGTTGCAGACATCAACCTGAATTGGTTGATGGAGTTTCCTCACATTAGAGTCCCCTAAATCAACGGAATTATAGGCCCAATCCCTAGCCTATGCATGAGTCCATATTTTGGGGGGCTTCTCTCACAGAAACATGTATGTGGCTTTCTACTAGATGGACCAATCTTTATCGGCCACAAAAACCCATGCAGAAAAAGCAAACGAGTTTCACAGTTTTATTAGTTGTTAGTAAGTAGCAGAATGTCTGCTGCCCAGGGTGTTATACCAGAAAGAGATTCATAATAGGCCCTTTGGAGCAGTTATAGGAACGATAATGTTATTTTACAAACTTACTGTACTACTGCTTCCATCCACTAAATGATGCCCCTAGAGGAATAAGGTTCATTATACCCCTCCTCCAAACCATATAGGATAATCACAGAAACAGCTTCAAAAAATATTTAGGTCAAATATTAGGGGATCCAACACCCATGATTGTAAAGGGCCATGAAAGCATTGTATTGTATAGAGAACTTTGTATTGCGAGTATTGTGTAGAGAACATGTGTGTATCTATATGCCTGAGAAGCTGGACTACATAATGTCTGGTTTCTCTTCCAACTCTGTAAGTCTATGGCTAAACAGAACACAAGATGATCTATAATCAACATGTTTTTGATATTCTCATGCATAGCCAAATTTAGCATTTGAACCAAATTAAGGGAGTAGTATCACAGTGGGTAAAAAATCCTGAACTAGGAGGTCAGGAAATCTGAGTTCCAGTCCTGGCTTTTTTCCCAATAACCTTGCAAAGTGGATAGTGTGGGTTTTATTACCCTTTTACAGATGAGGAAATTGAAGGCCAGAAAGTTTAAGTGGTTTGACCATGGTCAAATTATTAGTAATGTAAAGGCTGAGGTTCAAAACAAAGTCTCCTGACTGTGGTGGAACATCTGTGATGTTCTTTCCATTATATTGCCTCTAAATATCTGGGTTACCTTGGGCAACTCTCAACCTTTTTCAGCCTCAATTTTCTCATCTGTAAAATGAGGGGGTGGGAGGGAAGCAGCTGGCCTCTACTTTAAGGTCTGCTTTAATGATAGCTGTCTTTGATTGCACTTCTTCCACTTTTTCACTGGGACTACCTTGGATTGAACTTTTAAAATTTCCTAAAAGTAAACATTGACATTCAAAACTTTTAGAGTGAGACTCGAGACTCTACATATTGCCCTTTTCAGAAGAGTGGTGGAATTAAACGATGAGGAATTGTTTGGTAGTGTTCAAGATTTGCTGTTCTCCACTTCATCTGACATATGAAGAATGCCCGAATGGCCTGCTTACGCTTCAGGCGGCGTGCTATTTCGACTGGAGTTTCTCCTTTTAGGTCCTTCTCAGTGAGAGGTGCCCCATACTCGAGAAGTAGATTTATACAGTTGATGTGTCCCATGGCCGCAGCAACATGAAGAGCAGTTCTGCCTACTGGTGTTTTGGCCAGACAATTAGCACCTGCAAAAATAAGTAGGCCATATTGTGAAGTTTTGTTTTGTTTGTTCGTTTTTTACCCAGGATGCAAAATAGCACATTCAGTGACACAATCTGTAACAATAGGAAAGACAGAATAGTACTCAAGCTCTTTTAAAACACCATCTTTTAAGAAAGAAAAAACCATAACACTAATGAACATATTTCTTAATAAAATGGTGAAATCCTTGCAGGAAGGGGCAAATCATTCCTGCTGCTTTGGATTCTCACCTCAAATGGGATGGACATATAATAGGGGTTTAATAAGTAACAAGGTGGCTCAGTACTAGTCCTGGAGTCAGGAAGGCCTGAGTTCAAATTCAGTCTCAAACACTTACTAGCTGTGTGACGCCGACGGGCAAGTCACTTAACCTCTGTTTGCCTTAATACACTGGAGAAGGAAATGGCAAACAACACTAGCTTTTTGCCAAGAAAATCCCAGATGAGGTATTGGACATGACTGGACAACTCAGCAACAACAAAGCACCCAGTTACATAGAATTCTGTTCAATCTGAGTCTTCTCTGTATAAGGTACTATACTGGATGCATAGGTGTGTATGGGAGAAGTGTCAGGGACTATGGGGTCGTCAATAAATAGTTTAGATTAAATACTTAAAAATGTAATGCACATAAATTAGGCATACATTTTAATTCATTTTTGTTCATTTGTGGGGTTAAAAGTTTTAAATATATTCTTGTAATGCTGGTGTCACCAGTAGTCTTTCACAGAAAAAATAAATTGTTAGCCAGAATATTTTCCATGAGTTTGTCAGTTTCACTGTGAAGAAACTGTGAAAATTCAGCTTAAGACATGACCAAAATCTCAAATGCATCAAAGTCTTCTGGATTATGAAAATGCCTATTTTACCTAAAATGTAAAAAGTCTAGGTCAGTAAAATACAAAAGGGTTTGATGTTGTGAAAGTCTATAAAGCTATAAGTAGATAGAAAATTGGATTACCCTCCAGACACAGGTTCGCAAAATTTAGAAGTAGGAGATATCTTGAGATCAAGTTCAAACTCTCAACTAACAAATGAGAAAACTGAGGCCAAGAATTATTAGAAGTGGCTTGCTGAAGATCACTCATAGAATTGAAACCCTGATCTTTACTCCAAATCAAATGTTCTTTTCTACTATGCTCATTACTGTTATTTATTAATTATAACTCTTTTCTATATGGCACTTTAGATTTACAAAGTGCTTTCTCCTCATAATCCTCTGACACAGGTAGTACAAGAATTATTAGACCCATTTTACATATGAGGAAATTGGAGTTTAGCATGTGATTTGTCCAGAGCTGAGAAGTTATTAAGTGTCAAAGGCAGGGCTCTAAGCAAGGTCTTCTGAATCCAAGATCCTGGGACATCTAGATAGCATAGTGGATAGAGCGCTGGACCTGAGGTCAGGAAGATTCATCTTCCTGAGTTCAAAACTTGACCTCAAACACTTACTAGCTGGGTGAACCTGAGCAAGTCACTTAACCCTGCTTGCTTCAGTTTCCTCATTTGTCAAATGAGATGAAGGAGGAAATGGCAAAGCATGCCAATACTTTTGCCAAGAAAACCCCCAAATAGGATCATAAAGAGCTGGACATGACTGAAAAAATGACTCATCAACAAAAGCTCAAGACCAAGCAAATGGTCTGGGGAGAATGGACTTTGCTTTATTGTGTCTTCAATTCTACTCCACTACTTCTGGAAAGGTTAAGGATTGCTTTGCATGGTCAGCAACCATTGAGTCACCATCATATTGCATTTAGTTTTCACCTCTAATACAAACAACTGTAACATAGAACGATATGTAAGATTACAGATTCTACTGTAAAGCTAAACTGTGAGCTCCAAATTCATCCACTGAACACATAATATGCGCACAGGGCAGTGTGCTAGGTGTTAGGGAATTTATTTCAATCTATGAACACATATTAAGTACCTACTACAATGCAGGCACTATGCTAGGTGCAGAATACAAAAACAAAACAAAACAAGTCCCAGGTAAAAATATTAAAATGCTTTTGAGAGGGCGAAGTTGCAGATGGGGGGCTGGGGTTAAAGGTACTGGATCAGATAGAGATTACCCTTATCCCCAAGCTAACAATTTTCAGGCCAGGGCTGAAATCAATGCTGGGATCCTTACCTGGCAGCCCCCAAAGTCTCAAAACCCAGCATGCAAAGTGAAGGGTAAACAGGAAGGTCAGAAAAATAATTAGTGTTAAAAGGGAGTCTAGTTTGGAGAGCTTCAATGAAAAGACAGGATTATAAGGTGAAGGCACCTGGATAGCTCAGTGAACGTTCTAGAACATTGGACCTAGAATCAGGAAAACCTTAGTTCTTCAAATTCTGCTTCAAACACTTACTAGCTGTGTGACCCTGAGGCAAGTCACTTAACCTCTGTTTGCCTTAATCTACTAAAGAAGGTAAATGGCAAACCTCTCTGGTATCTTTGCCAAGAAAACCCTATGGATATGTCATATAGCTATTAGAGTCCATGGGGTCACAGAGAGTAGGACATGACTGAACAACAGGATATAAAGTAGGATAACCAAAACGTCAGTATTTTATTCTTTCTGTCTCAAGTCTGAAATGAAGATCATAATATTTACCTCAGAGGGTTGTTGTAAGGATCAAATGAGATAATATCTGAAAAGTGCTGAGCATAGTGCCTAGCACATAGCAGGCACTTAATGTTTATTCCCACTCCTCAAAAGTCTCACGTATACAATAAGAATTAAACAAGGTAAAGTATAAACTATGAGGTATTGATATTACCATTTTCTAGGAGAAAACGTACAGCTTCAAAGTGACCTCTGTGTGTTGCGATATACAAAGCCACAAAGGCTCTTTCTGCTATCCATTCCTTATATTTCTCTGCTCTTAAACGTATAGAATGTGGAGTTCTGTATAGAGAGTCTTCGGTAACACCTAGACAAGATAGCTGGCAAGAAAAATGGAATTACCACGTAATAAATAAATTATATAAAACCTAAGAATACTTCATAAGTTCAGATATACTTTACTAAGGTAGATGTTCCATCATCTATCCAGCAGTTTCTAGAAAAGAAGGCTCATGATGGAGATAAACAGGTATAATTGTCCTAAACAAAAACTTGGAAAATACTCTGAAAAGGATAAGTGGTTCTAAAAATCATAACTAGCACTTAGCATCTACTATGTGCCAGGGGCTTTACAAATACTACCTCATTTGATCCTTACACTAACTCTAGGAGGTGACTGTAACTATTATCCTCTTTTTACCATTTGGGAGACTTAGGCAAACAGAGGTTAAATGACTTGCCCAGGGTCACAGAGTTAGTGCCTGAGACCTGGATTTTAACTCAGGTTTTCCTGATGCCAGGCCCAGGGTTCTACCCACTGTGCCACCTAGCTGCCTCAATTTGTATAATACTATGCAAATGTTTAGGAAATGCTGATCTGTACTGAGAAAAGGTAAAGAAAACTTGTTGGGTGATAAGGGAAAAACAATTCGAATTAAGAGACTGAACAGAAGTATTATATAGCACCTAATAAACAGGAAGATTCTCCTGCATTTAATTTTTATGCAAACATTTAATAAAAACAGCTTCAGAATATACTTCTCTAAGATTTATCTGTTTCATAAAAAATAATATTCATTTAAAGAAGCATGAAAACACCTTACTAGCGTCCCCTTCCAGAGCAGCCAAAACAAGTTCTTGCCATCCATCGTGATGCCAAATACACATTGAAATAATTCCACCAGGAACAATATCATGGAACCCTAATGTGGAATCATCCATCAAAATTCCTACAAAGAAATTCCCCCACACACACAAAAGAATAAGGCTTTAGATATAAATTATTATACTGGACAACTAAAGAGATTCTCTGACACCTGACATAAAAAATTATTTTGAATTTTTAAAACAAATCTCACTTGATGAATTTGTACAAATTAGCTTTATTGTACTTACAGTCTTCTAAATACGTAATTTGGTTCATCTATAAGTAATAAAAACCTAACTATGACAATTTTAAAATAAAAAATTTCAACCATACTATGGAAAAATACAGAAGTCAGGAAAATCATTACATGAAGTGACTCTTTTGAAAGTAGGTTTAAATGTATGTGTTAGAATAAAATTTGCTTATGGTATTGTACTGTTATATTATACATAATATAAACTTATAAGCTATGATTCATGTTATTAGCTGCTAATGTGATAACAATGTCATATCTTTCAAAAATGTTAGCATGTTAATGAAATGCTCACAAGGTCCAGTCCAAATATAATAACATGAGTGACTAATGTTGGCATTTGCCAGAGTTTCAATATGTAATGAACATTAGATCATACGTGGAGATGTTAGAACAGCATTTCTATATCATATAGTTTCAACTTTAGCAGCATTTGGGAAAGGGTTCTATGAACTAATAACTTGAGGACTGTTGCTTTCAAGTATATAAAGTAATTTTTATTAAATGTTCTCTTAAGTTAACTATGTCCCCCTTGTGTTCTTCTTTCATAAGTAGTACAAAAGTAAACATAACTTCAATACAGATGCAATTATCATAAATTCCAAATGAGAATAATGAGGTTCAAGGCAATATTATATAAATGAAAACTATATCTATGGTATATATTTCCAGAAACTTGAACTAATATACCTAAACAGGAATTAGCAGACTCATTAATTACGGTCCTGTTCATAGTGTCAAAGGATAATCATGAAAATGAATGAAGGCCCTATCCCTGAACAAGAACGCTAAAAAATATATTAAGACCCACTGCTTGATGTTCCTCTAAGGGGAAAAAAGGTGCAAATAACACTTATTAATATTTTCTAAAGTATCTTTAAAATATTTTGATATTTGACTGTTTAAAATGTTAAGAAACTTTTTATATAACACTTTAAAGTTTACAAAACATTTTCCACACAACAACCCTGTGAGATAAGTTGTACAAACACTATTATCCACAGCTGGGACTGAGAATCACAGAGGTTAAGTGGCTTGCCCATAACCATGCAGCTACAATCACTAAGTGGCAGAGCCTAAATTCAAACCTAGGCCCTTCTGACTTCAAGTTCAGTACTTTTAGTTTTTTTTTTTATCAATAGACCATTTTGCCTCCATATTAGCATTATCAACATCCTTCAAAGGATCCAAGGGCATTTCCTTCCCTACCCCTATGCAAGCTCTTGGAGGGCAGAATTATTCTTTTTTTGTCAATGTATCCCCCACACTTAAATGTGAATTGATTTAATCAAGTGTGAATGCTTCCTCCCTGCCATAATTTTTTGAGTTTTATAAGCATGAGAATGCTTAGATTCCAAGTATACATTCCAAGCTGGTGCTTTGGTAGCAGCTTTTCCAGCTTCCACCACATCAAGATGAGGAATCAGAATTTCACCTTGGTGGAAGATACTTAGTAACAAAGGAAAAAACGTTTAAGCCCAAATAGATTTCACGAGTTTTAAAACCCAAAACTAAAATATCTCCCATAAGGCTTCTTAAAGACTTTTCAACTTATTTCAATATCTAAGTGAGAAAAAAAGTCTAAATAAAAAATTTAAAAAATGTTGAAAATGAAGGAACATTTGGCAAGACTTTGCTGTTCATTCATCTTTCTCTCCATTACGTCCTCATCCCTGCAAACAATGAGCTCTTCACATCCTCCTGGCCCAGTTTAAAACCCAAGGAGGCTTTTTGTCTGTTTTTTAACTTCCACGCTTCCTTGAGCTCTCCCCCGTTTGAACACGAGTGGGGAGGTGGATCACGTACTCAGTTTCGTAGAATTCTGGCAAAACTGAAAGGAGAAAATCCTGGTCCCCAAGTGTATTTGAGGGACTTAGGGTGAAGGAAGACGCTACGTGATTTGGGATCCTGGACTGGGAGGTCTGGTGAGACATCTGGGGTCCTGGACTCCCAAAGCAGGATCTAAATGGGACGAGCGGGGATGAGCTCCTGAGGGGTGGGGAGTGATGGGGGGTGGGGGGCCTGGTCTTGGGCAGGAGGTGGGAGGGGAGGGAGTGCTGGTCCTCGGGGGATGCTCGCGGGGGATGCAGGGCGCAGGCGCAGAAGGGTCGGGTCCTGGGCGGCCCGCACACGGGGAGCCACCTTGGTCCAGGTACAAGAGGCGCTGGAAGTGGAAGGGGATGCCGGCCATCAGGTCCAACTCCTCCTTCAGCTCCCGCACGGTGGTGTCGCCGTGGCAGCTGGACAGCCGGTATATCTCCCCAGTCTCCTCCAGCCGCACGCGCAGAGAGAAAGGCTTACTGAAGAGATTGGGCGACCGGCTCTGGGAAGCCTGGATCGGCCGCCAGGTGGAGCGCCGCCTCCCCGGGCCTCGCGGGGGCGCTGTCGGGAACGGCAGCGCCCCGGGCAGCGGCCCCGAAGCCCGCATCGCCGCGCTCCGGCGCACTCACGGCCCCACCCCCACCCGGACCCCCCCACCCCCACCCCGAGCCTGGGCTTCAGCCCCTGCCTACTGCGGTGCATGGCTCCCGGCGCAGCGCCAAATAGCGCAGGCACCGCCCGCGTTGCTAGGAGCAGCGGGAGCCCGCTCCCCGCTGGGGCCTTATGAGGAGAGCACTCGGGCCCACGTCTGCCGGGCCCTCGGGAGGCCGGCCGGCCCGCTCCCAGCCTGGGGCAGAGCCGGGCCCGGAAGCCCGCGCCAGCGTGGGCCTGGGAGCTGAAAGGAGCCATCCCCGGGCCGTCCGCTACGTCACGTTCTGCAGATCGGCCCGGTGGAAGGCCCTGGAGGACGGGGATCGTCCTTGTACCTTCTGCCGGCCACGCGTAGATGTTCGTAGAGCTGATTTAGTCCAGCGGGAAGGCTGCCCAGCTACAGCCTCGGGAGTGCTGGGGGCAAAACAAACCCCCGCCGTCCGGAGAAGGCCCTGGGCGGCCCTGGGGCGCAAGCCGCGCACCGCGGGGACTCTACGTACGTGGTGAGATCGGTGTCGATGGGTGTGCGCAAAGTCGGGGGACTTGGCCGAGGGACCCAGATAGCGCCTCAGGGCTTGGGGTGACCGCAGCTGCCCATCCTCCTGTCGAGTAAAGATCGGGGTGGATGTGGGCACGGCGCACGCGCACGCCTTCTCCCACTCGAGGCCTCGGATGGCCCCTGCGAACCCGAAGGTGGCAAGACTTGGAAAGGCCATGGCCGGCCCAGGGCCCACTGAGCTGGGAAGGCACTGGATGCCAAAGCCGGGCCCTGTGCCACCCTCTGAGCTCCCCGTGCAGGCTCGTACCCAGAGGAGTCGGGAAGGTGGAACCTTGGACAGTGCCAACCCTACAGCGAAGAAAAATACAGAATGCTTCAAGCCTATGAGTGCCCCCCTTGCCCCTCCATTATGCCTCGTGGGGCAGCTAACACCGTATCTACCATACCTGGCCCTTTCTGAAGCCACACTGACTCTCAGGTAGAGGACCGACCATCTTCCAGGTGAAGGATCGGGCAAGAATCCTGCCAGCAACGACTAAGAGACTAAGAGCCCGTTGTCTCAGGGCAATCTGTCTCTTTTACCTTTATAGAGATGGACAACAGAAACATTCCAGAACTCCTGGGGGATAACCTCCTCCTGCCGTGTAACCTGAAATATTTCAGGCAGCTTTTGTGTGAGCGATGGTCCCCCTGCCTTGTAAATCTCAGCTGGAATGGAATCAGCACCAGGTGCTTTGCCACATGAAAGGAGCCTAATGGCCCTCAAAACCTCTTCTTCAACTGGAGGTAAGCAAATTGATGATGATCTGTTGAGAAAACTGCTCAGCCCATTTTTCCAGGATCATGTCCTTATCACTAATCAATGTGATCAGCACCAAGTAGTTGATATGTACCAAATGCCTTTTATCCATAACTTTCAGGGCATCATAAAAGCTCTTTGGATTGTTACTATCAGTGTAAAACTGAATTTCATCTGCCATCTTACTAAGCCAAAAAACCTTCTCCTCTCTAAGCTTTCCTTGTACTTTACTTTTGATGGAATTAAATTCTGCCTTCTAAGAAATCAATGAACCATCCTGCTAGTCAACTGAAATTCTGATGGCCTGGCCATGTTGCTTGAATTCTTGCCTATGCTTGCCTAAAAGACTATTTTATGGAGAACTCACACAAGGCAAGGGTTCACATCACCAGTGGTAAGAAGAATCGATACAAGGACACTCTCAAGGTCTCTCTTAAGCATTTTGGAATTGTGTGACATGGAAGACACTGGCTCATGACCACTCAGCATGGCATGCCTTCATCAAAGAAGGAAAAGTGCTCTATGAGCAAAGCAAAGTTGAAGTAGCTAAAAGAAATGATATGTGAAAATTTAGAGAATCCACCCCAGATATTCAGATGGACTATTTGTGCCCAACCTATGGTAGAACATTTCACACTTCTATTGGTCTAGTCAATCACAGTTGGACACACTGCAACGACTCTAACAAAGTGATGACATTTTGGCTTCTTCACGAATGAAGAACAACAACCAATTATATTGGTCTTGGTGTGAAGATTCAAATAAGTGTTATTTCATCAGTAACCACTGACTATGTCACTTGATACTCTAATAAATGTTGACATACTTCTGGAAGAAATGAATTATATCCAAAAAGTCTTTGTGCCATTTTAAGCATAAAATTGCACTAAATTTTTGAGAGACCCCGCTTATCAATATTGATCCTCTTACTATTTGTCTCTGTCAATTTTAACACACACATATATACACACATGTATATACACACATGTATATACACATGCACATATATACACATATAAACGCCATTAACAATATGTGACATTAATATGTGTATAAACATAAGTATATCAACATTTTATGTATCTGACAGACTACGTCAGATATACATGCATATATGCCATGTTCATATATATATATATGAGAGAGATAGACATATATATTGAAATCAATATTGATATACAAGTTGTCCCAGAAATCTTAGTGTGCTTTCTCTCCATATATAGGTACATATTTTGTTGTTCTTGTTCATCTCAGTTGTGCCTGATTCTTTCATGACCCCATTTGGGGTTTTCTTGGCAAAGATATTGGAGTGGTTTGCCATTTCCTTCTCTAGCTCATTTTGAAGACGAGGAACTGAGGCAGACAGTTAAGTGACTTGCCCAAGGTCACACAGCTAGTAAGAATCTGAGGCTGGATTTGAACATGTATGTATATATTTGTGTATATACATGTGTATATGTAAGATAGACATTCATGGATTGTCATGGCATCTCTGTCTCCCTTTGTCTCCACAAATATACATATGTATATACATGTGTGTGTATATATATATATATATGTATGTATGTATATGGAGAGACAGACAGAGGCAGAGAGAGGGGCGGGTAGGAGAGAGAATGAATTCTTTGGTCCAAGACAAAATGGTTCACAAAGCCTGTGTTTTCACAATTCTGCAGCAGTGGTCTTAGAGCACTGGGAAAAAGGGACCACAGATGCTAAGAATCAAACTGATTTTACACTGTCAATAAACAGTTTAACTATGTTACTATTGGTACACTAAATATGAGATTGTTGACATGCTTCTGGAGAAACTGAATTTTATATTTATTGACAATTTTGTATTTGTATATAAATATATTTAAACAGTATATTTATAAACAAAGATGTGTAAATATATGGAATTCTATATATACAAATATAGATTTACACATCATTATTTAGATATGTAGAGAGATAAATTTTCTTACTATAAATTCAACCATTAGTGAGTTGATAATATAGTAGGAATGAGTTTTAACAGCTGGACAGAATGGGAATAACGTGAACAAATGAACCAGGTGCTGCCTCACTACCCACAGAATGTTAAAAAAAAAAAATCTAGATAAAGGCTGCCAAGACATTGATTAGGCAGATTCTCTGAGGAGGACTTTATGGTAGCATACAGACAATTATGCAGAATGAGAAGGAATAAATAAGCTGGATATATGTATCTTTGGAAGACTATCAACAACTATCTAAGTGTTAGTTTTGGGTTTTTTTAAGTTCTGGTATTGGGTAATCCTGTTTGGGAAATGTGATGAATTAATCCTTCTTACTTCAACTTCGTGTAGATTTTTATCAAAGGATAGCAAAGTCTAGCACTTGTGTATGAGAGATTCAGTATCATCATTATTAATAACCATAATAACTGACATTTCTGTGGAATTTTAAGATTGTATAAAAGACTTCATATATAATATTATTCCATCCTTGCAACAAGTCTGAAGTTCATATGGCAGGTACTATCAGCCCTGGTTCATAGAAGGGGAAACTGAGGAACAAAGTTTATTATAAACAATAACACACATAAATACATATCTATATGTGTATGTATATATGTGTATATATAATCTCTAAGATTTGCAAGTTTTTTCCTGACAATAATCCAGTGACTTATCCATGATCATGGTTACATAATGAATTAGTGTCAAAGATAGCATTCAGCGCTGGGGGTAACTGTCATGAAGGGAGAAGAGGATTGCTTCTACTATCAGATGATCTGGGTTCAAAATACCGTGTCTGAACAGTGGACAGATTCCTTTATCTCTTGGCCTCTCTTTAGAGGCCAACCCCTGAATCCAAAGCCCTTATCAACTCACAATTCAATGATCTTAAATTGTGGCAAAGCAGATTTTAATTTGTTTTAAAGAAAGAAAAATTCCTGCCAATTTTTTTTTGTGTGGTCATTTCAGTCACGTCTGATTCTTTGGAATCTATTTTTGGGTTTTCTTGGCAAAGGTATTGAAGTGGTTTGCCATGTCTTTCTCCACCACGTTTTACAGATAAGGAAGCTGAAACAGTCAAGTGACTTGCCCAGTGTCACACAGATAGTAAATGAAGCCAGATTTGAACCCAGGAAGATGAATCTTCTTAATTCCAAGCCAAGTACTCTATCCATTATGCTACCTAGCTGCCCTTCCTGACAGTTAGAGCTTTGCAAAAGTGGAAAGGTACAGTCCTTTGCACATAATATGTACAGTGGATGCTTAAAGTTTGTTGAATTGAATACAGTGTTGTAGAGAGAATTCCAGTTCAGGTTGGGGTTGGACTAAATGACTTCTGTGGTAATTTCCAACTTTGAGATTCTGTGGTTTTTATCAACCAAACATTTCATTTTTTTCTCTTAATTCAAATATGAAGAAGCTAATAGGCAATTTTCACGTATTTGAGCATTTGTATTTTTTTCATGTGTACCTTTGAGCTGTGAATTTTCTGTTCCTTCTGTGGTAAAAGAAATCATGTCCTGTATTTGATATCCACATAGTTCATTGAGTTCCATTGTTATCCACATATGGGGATACCCAATTACCCACATAAGGGGAAGTCTAGGCATGAACTAGCTTTGTTTAGAGCTTTGTTTTAGAGATTTCCCTGATCAAGGCAAGAGCAACAATGAGCCAAAGAAAATTTGACTGCTCTGCTTGGAGTAAGGATTCATAGGATGGAATTGTCTGAGTTAATAGTCCTATGCAGTCAGGGGAAGACTGAGGTCATAGAGTACATGTTTTTTAATATACACTCATACAAATATATGTTGTCCCCTCTGTAGCTGAGGGCAGGGACTTTCACTTTTTTGTTTTCATATTCACAATGACTGGCACACAAGTTGATTGATTTGTAAGTACTCAAATAAGTATGATAACAGGTAGACTGTAAAGAGGAAGGTAATTATAAACTTGTCTAAAATGAATCCATTTTATATTATTTTAAAATTAAGGGTTTCTACGCATAAAATGTGGATTAGTAAGGAATCTCATTCAAATGCCTAATGATAGTTTTCATATCTCAAAATTGATGGGTTGTCTTCTGCTCAGGAACTGGGTCCTCACTGTTAGTTGCATCTGGAACCCAAGGAAGGCTCCAACACACTCCATTGATTGCTACCTTCCCACATGACATAACTACCTTGTTAGATTTACAGCTTCTGTATTAGCCTCTTACAGGGTACTTGTTGCTACCCTAGGGGTAGAGTTAATTGCCAGGATGTGATCCCAGAGTTAAGGATCATGGGAATTTAGAGGTGGAAGAAATCATAAAGATTCAGTCCCATCCTGTCATTTCACAGAGGAGGAAACAGGCCCAGGGAGATTAAATTATTTGCCTAGAGTCATGCTAGTAAGTAGTAGAGCCAGGATTTTAATGCAATGACTTTGTCTCCAAATCCAGTTCCATTTTCATTATTATTCAGTTCAACAAATTAATCAGCTTACATTTATGAAGCACCTACTATTGGCTAGATATCAGCTATGAACTGAGTAGACAAATAAAAAGAATGAAACAATGCAGACATTCAGTTGGAAGATATTGTGCCATATACAAAAAGTTCCTGCCTTGAAAAAACTTACATTATAATAGAGGTTATCACATAAAAGGGAAGGGTATTTTGGTCTCAAAAAGGCACAAAGACAGTAATTAGAGTCATAAGGCAGTCCACTGATTCACCCTTTTCAGAAATGGTAGTGCTGTAGTAACTGTTCCCAGTTCCCAGAAGTTGGAAGTCCTAGTAAGAAGAGTAAGGATAGGAAATATATGGTGGTGTGGTATACAGGTAGCAAGAATATATCACTGAACTTCTTGAACTGGGCTGTACCCCAAGGCTACATTCACAGTCCCATTCTGCTACATAAAGGGAAGATCCAGATAAGCCCACACACGTTGTGTAAGGCAGCTCAAAAAATCTGAGCTTTTAGTCCCCGAACCCACCTTACTGTGTAAAATCCTTTTGGTTTTAATTTAAAACAAAAACAAATCCCCCTATTTTTTTTTTCAGAAAAAAAAGACCTCAAAAGCAGTTTTTTAAAATCGCCTTTAAAAAACAAACACATTTTGCAACACTAACTAAAAACAAATTGTCACCATAACTATTTGTATAGAGGGGTTGTTTTTTTCTCCAAGAATGACACTAATACAGATGACTGAAAGGTGCAGGGACTATTGTTGATTATAAAAAAAAAAAAAAACCTTTCATTTCAGTAAAGCAAAATTCACTTGTAAGAGCTTTTATTTAACAAACAAATCTCCTGTCTTTGGTACAGGGGAAGAGTTGCTTCCGCTCAGATCCAAACTCTGACACCACTTTGGGCCAATTTGCTTACCTTCCTTTTTGATGTTGAGTCTTCACTCTTGTCCAACTGATAGTGGTTTGCCATTTCCTTCTTCAGCTCATTTTACAGATGAGGAAACTGAGGCAAACAGGGTAAAGTGACTTGCCCAGGGATGCACAAATATAAGTGAGGCTGGATTTGAGTTCAGGAAGATAAGTCTTCTTGATTCCAAGCCCAATGCTCTACCCAGCAAACCACCTAGCTGCCCATCCTCATCTGTAAAACTAAGGGATTGAACTAGATAACAAATGGCCATTTACAACTCTAGATTCGATTCTGTGCATCTGCCAGGATCCTTCAAGATTCCTTAAAGAAGCAACAGATAACTGATGATGTTCTAATAAATGTGAATTCCACTGTTTTTAAAAAACTGTACTTCAGATTTCTAGCAGTGAAATAGTACAGCATTTAATAAATGCTCACTGAATTATCATGGTAGGCATAAACCTGTGAGATGTTTGCTCAAACTTGTTTGCTTCAGAGAAGCTGTCCAGTAAGAAATCCAAATGAGAGAGATTCCTTATACGTAGGGGTTCTTAACCTGTGGACTACAGTTCCAAAGTTTCCTTGAATAAATTTTATACAGTTCAAGAACTTAGTAGAAAAAAAAATCACATTTTTATTTCAATGATTGGTTTCCTTTGTAATTCTATGACTTTATTTTATGCATTTAAAACATTATTCTGGGAAGGGGTGGAGCCCCTAGGTTTCACCAGCTTGTCAAAGCAGTGGAGAGGCTGACAAAAAAAAAAGTTAAGAGCCTTTGCTATATAGAGACAATGAGATCCTTCAGATACTACTTTTAGGGTTGACTTTTGTGATTTCATCAAATCCTGCAGCACCATGGAGACTCCTAAACGAGATCCATAATTATTCAGTTTGGTCTTACCATCCACAAAGGAAAAAACAAATAGATGGAGACTCTATCTGGACGGTAGCATGCATTTGGACGGACAGCCCAGAAGTGGTTCATCATCACAACATACCATTGACACACATTGCAGATAGGCAATGAATTGGCTCATTAAACAGGAGGAAGAGAGCAGGTGGGACTATGTTTGGGAAATTTTAGGTCTTTCAGAGACACTATGCTACGCCCTGAAACAAAAACCCATCTTCTTACATCTGAGGGGAGACAGTATATACTGCAGTGAAGAGTGTTGGCTCCGGAATAAGAGGTCAAAGGCTTATATGCCCCTTTTCATATTCCCTGTATAAGCAAGTCACAACCTACCTGGTACTTAGTTTCTCATCTATAAAATAAGGGAGTTGGCCTAGATCTCTGAAGTTTCTTTCTAGCCCTAAATCTATGGTTCCATGATTCTTCTGGAGATGCTGTAAGGGATCACCAGAAGAATCATAGAATCCATTCTCAGGCATGGAATATTACTCTTCAAAAAATCAAAATGTCAGAGATGTACTGTACATCTAAGCATGCTATGACATATCACCAACTATAAATTTTGTGAGCAAAGTGACCAAAGATATCAGAGATAGGATAACAAAGTAAAAAAGTTAAGCTGAGTCAGTCATGTAGCAACAATAAGGAATGAATGGATGGGGAGTTCACATGCCATGCTGGTACCTTTTTAATGCTAAAAGATCCAGAGAAGAAATCCCCCAGCACGCAGCATGGACCCACTGGGGATGACTTAAAGGAGAACACAGATAAGGGCTGGTCATACAGGATAAAGAGGCATGGATGATCATTATCTGCAGCATTAGAGGGGATACTCCAAAAAATGAAGTCACAATGTGCTGAAGTACTGGTACGTGCATCCTAACTGGGGAACGGCTAACAAATTATGGCACATGCATGCAATAAAATGATTTTTGTGCCACAAGAAAGAAAACGAGTATGAAGAACTCAAAGGAATAATGGGAAGATATATGTAGTCTTATGATTTATATGAACTTTTATGGTTTAGTGAAGTGGAACAAAAACAATATACAATAAATTCCACCCATGTAAAGACAGCAGCAAAAATATAGTCTACACAGAGTAAAGGTCAAATATGAGGAAAACAAGGAGAACGAGTACTAAATTAAATCTTTGGGGAAGATTTTGGTTATTTGAATTTTTGGTCCAAACATTATTTTCATCACTTCTAGCATAGAAATTTCTTGCTTTGATGTGCAAGTGACTGTCATATGGTCACACAGTCATATATCTGAGGCAGGGCTTGAATTTAGGCCTTCCCATTCTTACCTGTTACCTTTTATATCTATGGCCTATTGCTTCTCTGGTGATAGGGAGGGCAAATAACCAGCAAATAGTAGAAGTTAAAGACAATACAATAAAGCCTCGAGGTAATTTGTTGGTTTGAGCACACGTGTTTGTTTCCCTAGTGCTTTTGTTCATTTGAATAGCTGTTTTTATCATGGAAGCCAATAAAATTTCTATTAAAAAAAGAACATATACATTTCATAAAACAATCATGAGGTTTATTGAGATAAATACAAAGTTACATAGATTCTATATTTTGACAATCAGTGGCACTTCCAGAGTGTCCCCATTTATTTGGGCTCTAAAACACTGTTTTCTGTCACTAGGGCAATTATCTTGTTAGATGCCATGTATATTATATATATAACATAGATAACAGTGAGTTTGAATTCTCAGCAACCTGACTAACATGCTTTAGATTAAAAGTGCCCAATAATCTTCTACAGTATCCAAACAATATTGCACCACTAATGTTAATTTCATGTCCCTTAGCTAGTAAAATTTAAATTAAATTCTTACTGTTGTTATGAAAATGTACCTTTGCTGCATGTGTATTTAAAGTACATTTTTTGCATAATTCAAAGTAAGCCATCTTGCAGAATTACATGTAAATACAGTCTAAAATCATCATAATATACCTTGTCTAAAAGAGCTGCCTTAGTCATGCTTAAAAATTGTATTTCCAGGATGAAGGAAAAAACTGACATCTTAGAAAGATGAGCCACATTAGCAGATCTGCACATTGCCTGATGTTAGAAAGTTCTACATTTCCCCCCCTTCTTCTAATGCATGCAGATATCCATTTACACAAATTTAGAAAGCTATATCAAAATCCGTCAAGTTTTTAAATGGTAATGAATTTTTGGAGTTTGAAAGGTGCTTAAAAAAACATTTAACAATGAAAACATTTCCATTTTGGAAAAGTTAGAAAATAGCCTATTATTTAACAACACATTCAACTAAATGTCCTGTGAGAAACATCACTATGTTTTCAGTGAGTCATTGCCGAAGAGGCTACTAACAGAAACAGGAAACTTATAAGTGATGATCAGTTACAAACACTCAAAACATTTATCTATATACACTTTTTTTAAAAAAAGTACAATCAGTGCTAAGAAATTTAATAATAGAAAAAAACAAAATGGAAAGTAAAGAGAGAACAATTTAGAAAATTTGAGTCATTTAAAAACACTCAAATATTATTAGCATTAGAAAAGATATTAAAACTACAAAAAATACTTCTTGCAGAGAAACTTGTCATAAAAAAAATTTTGCATTGGAGAGGCATTCATATGAAATCACAGAAAAATTTTAATGTACGACTGGAATTTTAGAGCTTAAATTATCTACCAAAACACTAACACCTTTACTTACAAGTTCTAAAAGCATGTAATCTATCATGCAAAATTCTAAACACTAAAATACAAATATAATCTGGTAGATTTTAATACAAAATTAAACCCTATGCAAAATTCCAATCTCACAAATTCTACTTGCTGCTAGGCTAACAATTCACTTAATGTAACAATCTTAACTTCCAGGCAATAAAGTAATCAAAATTGCGTGTTAAACAGTAGAACTGTATCTCCATCTATTTACATTAGCTAGCTCTATTGGATGTTTGAAAGCTATTTTAAGAAGTGTACACTTAATGTACTAACCTGTACTTGACAAAAGTTTGCAAAGTGTCCCCCTATAAATCACAAGTCAATAGATGTGTTTGACATTTTAACCTATGTACTTTATTTTCCACCTAGCCCAGAATGGCAACCATTTCTTTGCATTGAATTTGGGGCTTTGTTATTTTTAAAATAAAGACCTAAAAAAGAATCAGAAAACTAGCCAGTATGCCAAAAAATTCTATCACTTTAGAAAAAGCTCTCTGAACTTCTAAGGGAAGTATAGCACTGACGTACATGCCCTCTGCAGGTCACCCTTTGAACCCAAATTGGAATGTTTATCTTTAGCTTGTTTCATTTTTCAAATAGAAAAGAAAACAACAATTTACATGGGCAAACATATCTAAATTTGGGTTTTTGCAGTAAATAGACCATAATAAAAAGCAGAATAAATCAGCTAATGAAAATTGGTCCAAATGGCTGGATTTTGCGTAAAGCTGTACTTAATGTTGTCTCTCCCCCTACCCCTGCAATGATTACTATACGTAAACTATGTATATGGATGCGTTAGTTTCCTACTTCTGTTAAGTTTCAAGAACTGCAGCCAGTTACTACCCGTACATTTCAATCAGAAACTTTGTTTTCACATTCATAAATGTGTTAGTATAACCAATGAACTATTAATTTTATATAGTTTTATACCTCTGGGAATGGCCAACATGTATATTTATGAATATAATAAGTTCTAGCAGCAAGAGTGAGAAATAACCAAGTGCTTAAGAAAGTTCCAATAACAACGTGTAAGAATAAAAACTACAATATAAAATGTTGTCATATATTTTCTTTAGTACATTTAAGAAAATATTATGTATATTCAAAAGCAACACAAACTGACCAACAGTCAACAACAGAGTAGAGTACAAATGAAAATTATGTATTTATAAGGTTTTAGTGATATGAGCTTGACATTGGGTTAATATATCTTCTTCTGGCCAAGAATTATTCACATATGTACAATATTTCAGGTAGAATAAAATGCAACACCATAAACTATATTAAAAAGGGGTATCAGTGCACCAAAATATACAAGTTTACTAAACTTCAGGCTTTAAAGCTGGTAGTAAACTACTTTATTATGAAAAATAACTTTAAATAATATAGTATAAAATTACTATCAGATAATCTGATGGTATGAAGATTGTGGTTATGCATCAAACTCAAAGGACCTACATAGTATTGGCTCATTTTCATAGAAAGTTAAACAAAAATCAGGCTTTTAAGGGGAAGGTAAAAAAGCATAGCAGGTACAGCAGAAATGAAATAAGTAACCATCCCATATGAAATGTATGTTGCTTGCAGATGACAGTTTTCATTTAGTGAATGTTATGAATATAAGAAATCTTTTCTCTTCAAGAAGATACAAAACCGTTCCCCTTCTTCATTGTTATCATAAACTGTACATGAAGACTGTAAAATCACAATTCAGATTTAAAGCAAATTAATTCTGTTTTTCTAGAGCAGTTGTGTCCATAATATTTCTTTTTGGCTCTAAGGTGGCAAAAAAGGAAACATCCTGGTCTCGGTCTGATTGCAAAGCTAAGACAGTCTCTTCAACAACTTCAAGATGAGGGTTACCAGCATTTCTAAAATAAGCTAGAAAAAAAGAAAGTTACAGTTTTTTAATCAAGTTTGCCATGTACTATGTTTTGATATAGGATATATTCTTTGAAATTAGAACTCGGGACAAAAGAAAACTTTTTCTTGGAAAAATGAGACCAGAGAATTATAGGTCCACTAATTTCATGAGTTCTCTTAATGAAATAACTTTTCTCAAATTCTGAATTGGCCTCCTGGGTTAGAACTTTTTAAAAGAAGACTCAATCTAGCACCAAGAAAACAAGAAAAATGTCACTCATTCTCTCTTAACCCTCTTTCATCACTCCACTCCCCAGCCCTCATCCTGAACCCACTAGTTTAAGTATTGGCAAAAACTAATAAATCTGTAGGATCCTATTATAAAGGCATTTTTGGCCAAGTGTGGCAGCACACACCCATAATCCCTGAGGGGAAGGCTGGTGGAAGAACTGAGTTTAAAAGTTCTGAGCTGAAGTGGACTAAGCCAATAAGGTGAACACACTAAGTCCAAGAACAGTATGATGATCTCCTGCATGCAGAGGGGCTGCCCCCAGGCCCTCTAAGGAAGAAGTAAATTAGCCCAAATCAGAAATAGAGCAGGTCAAAGCTCCTATGCCAATCAGAGTGGGACTGGGCCAAGAAATGGCTCCTAAGCTTCCAGCCTGGACCAAGAGACTCAGTCAAAAAATATATTTTTACTAAGTCCTGTGTGGATGGTGGATATGAATTCAATATAAATTTCCTATTGATCATTTTAGATTTAAAATTTAAAAATTGGTGGACATAATGATTCCCCAGCTACAAGACTGAACTATGTTTGTTATTTTTGCTGACCATTAATATAGACATTTCCTTTGTTAAAGAAATAAAATATTCTCTTTCACTTCAAACAGAGCATACAACAAAATGACATGCCTGAATGGTGACAAAACAAAACAATGAATCTAGAGAGAATATTAATGCAATAGTATCAGCCCTTCTATTACTTCATTTAAAATTCACAAGAAGCTGTGAAACAAACAGTGCAAATCAGAAACCAGCTCAGAAAGATAAATGCTTTGCCCACGTTCACACAGCTATATTCTCTGCTCTACAGTCTGTCTCCTATAACAAACTACCTCTTTAAGCAGTGCTAAGTCGCTCATTTTTTTTTCTTCAGAATTTAACATACCTTTTTCCAGTAGTGTTTGTCTAAGGGCCTTGGCTAACAAAACCCTTACATTTGGCACAGGATCAGAAGCAAGACTGAGAAGACTGGGCAGTAGGTGCTCCACAAACTGGTCTACAGGTATACACTCCTCTCTTACTACTGCCTATGGAAAAAAATATATGCACAAGTAATCCATACCATTAACAGAAGTTCATGTTTGCCTCCCACATTTTTTCTATGAAAAATTCTTTTATAAATCATGACTTTTCTTGAGTAGGGCTGTACACATGTTTTAATTTGAAACTTCAACATATTTTCTAGAAACAATTTACTATTTACACTGAAATTCACAAATATGCACCATAATAAACTAGTAGCCCAAATGCATAATACATAATAATAGCAGTAGTACCTAATCCTAATATTTTCACATAAAATCCTCATAACATTCCTTTGAGGCACCAGGACAAATAGTATATATTTTACAGACAAGAAAATTAAAGCTAAGGGAGGCAATTATGACTTGCGAGGTCACATATTAATAAGGTATAGAACTGGGATGAGAAACCAGCTTTTTGTGGACTTCTAAGCCAAGATTCTTTCTAGCTGCCTTTCTCACTTAAAAAAGTAAATAATACTGTGAAGAATTATGATGCTCAACTATTAAATATCAAAATTTATTACATATAGTTGATCACCATAAGTAAAACTGATCTGGTACCATGGAAAGTACCTTGCTGCACTAATTTTTTTTTCTTTCAACTCTGATTACAAAAAACCAAAAGCTAAAAAAGCAAACTGCTAATGTAAGCTACTTTCTCTTCCCTACACCCAATGAACTTTGTACCATAAAAAATGCCAGATAAAGTTTTGTAAGTTGACATGACACCCCACATTTACATAGCAAGCATATATAATTCCCTGAGCAACAGAAGTTTTTCTGAAATTAAATATATTTCTATTATATCTAAATATCATCATCAAAAGCCTCCTGACAAACACAAATTACTAGCTTCCTGAAATGGCTAATACATTTGAAAAGATGAGGACTTTGAGTTCAAACCAAATAAAGGTGTACACCAAATTCAATATTAAAATGTATTACATAGTAATAGTCACAGATTTGCTATAACTTACCTCCTAGTTTAATTTGGTAAGCTTCAATTTGTAATAAAAGAGGAGATAACAGCTGCTATACTAGATTATTACTGACATGTCTATTGTAACAATCCATAACCATGAAAAAGTTACCAACATCTAATACTTGTACATACTGGATTAAAAAATGTATGCTAACCTGACAAATGAATGCAAATGCTTGCCTTCCAACCCACTTGGGACAATGTCGAAATCTTATTATGAGTTCATTGATAAAATTTAACCCCAATGCACTTGCATTGTTTGAATAGAACTTCTGCAAAATTGCCACAACCTGGAAAAAGATTAAAAGAATAGATTAAAAAACTGAATACTGCTCTACCTTAAAGTTTTTAATATATGCCTTCACTTAATTGATTACAAGCATGGTAGAAGATTATCAACTTAAGTTGTAAGACACTGATAGAAAAAATGCTCCATAACAATGAAAATTCAAAAAAGGAATATCCAATTAAAAATACATATATAATACATATCTGTCTTTTCAAGTTTATAAACAAGTTTATAAGTTTTTCACTTAATAACTGATGGAGGCTCTTTACTGTCAAAATGTTAGTAAATTACTACTTCAAATAAAATCTTTCATTAGTGTTTGATTGATATAGATTCATAGAAAACAATATTGTTTCCACATGAACTCCTCTCTTAGTTATTTTTATTCAAAATTATTTTGTAACGTAAAGCTTATTTAACTTTAAAAGAACAGTAAGTAATTGGTACAAACATATCAAATTAATTCTCCACAGTTTCCATCTCTGAAAAATATATTTTACAAAAAGATGTTTTACAAAATGACATTCTAGATGAAGTGTACAAATCATGGCAGTTAAACAGAAAATGCTCAAATATCTGCAATTTAGAAGCACAGAAGAAAAACAAACGATATATATGTGTATATATATATACACATATAAAAAATATGTATACACACACCCACATCCACACACACATGCGTATTCCCTTACTAGCTTAAAGGAGATCCATCGAACTTCAGAAACTTTATCTGCACACAGTTTTAGTGCAATGTGCATTAAATAGTCATAAACATCACTGGGGTTGTAGAGCTCTAATATCAGGATCAGTTGTCTGAAACAGAAAAACTGATTATCTTTGAGAAATCAACATAGTCACTTCTCTTATTTTTCCTTCAGACAAGCCATGGGGGGTGGGGGAGAGATGAAATAATGGAATACCACAGAAAAGTTGGACAGCTAGGTCTAAAAATCTTCTATGCCCAAGAGAAACATATTAGAGGCAAAATCAGAATTATGAAATCTCATATTCTTAATGTTCTTTCAAATGGAAATTAAAACTCCACCCTTATGTTTTCCCATGAATGGCAAAGCACATAAGGGGTTCAAAATTATCAAGATTAAGTTCAAGTAAAATAGAAAAATTTGCGACTATGCTTCAAAACAAAGCTGACAAAATCTACTCCTCACAAACAGGAGAATGCTTTATGCAATAATAACAATATTGCAAAGACTGACAATTTTGAAAGACTTCGGAACTCTAATTAACACAATGACCAACCACAATGCCAGAGGACAGAAGATGAAACATGCTACCCATCTCCTGCCAGAGATGTGACAGACTTATAACACAGACTGAGAAATATTTTTGTGTGTTTACAGACAGATAGATAGACACACAACGGGAGGAGGGAGGGAGTCAGTGAGAATGTGGATTTGAAAATACAAAATTTAATTAAAAAAAAAGAAAGAAAATCTGGTCTCGAACCTTTCAATATTTTCAAGAGTGAGAAAGAAGCGTGAAAAGAAATGTCAATCTTTAAAATAACTAACAGATGGAAAAATGAGAAGCAATCAGGGAAAAAAAGAATTGGAAACCATAAATCCCTGCGTCTAGTTACACTGTCAGAAGATGAGGAATACCTAGGACAGAGTAGATGCTTAATCAATGTATACTGAGTATCAAAAGGAACAATTTCTGGACAATGATCTTAGTATCAGGCACATGACAAAGATGTCACACCTATAGTTTTAGTTTCTTTAAAAATCACAAAGTATCTTGTGGTTAGAGATCATATGGGATGAAAAGCTACTGTTAACACCAAAATTCAAAATTACAGGAAGCCAATCATAAAGAGATGCAATCATTAATGAAGTGCTGCTAAAGAAAAGCTACATTGAAGTTTTGAAATATCACCACTAGAGGTCATGGAGTTTTCATAACATTTGTAGCTACTTATTTTAGATTTTTTTTTTTTTGGTCTAAGAACCTTAGTCTAGAAACAATAATGCGAAAACTAAACCTGAATTTTGGAAAGCACACAAAGCAAGAGAATTCTTGTCACTAGACAAAAGTTCTATTAAAAAAAGATCTTTCCTATTACGTTTGAATAGTTGTAAGCTGAAGTAAATTAAAGACAATACTGAAGCAAAGTGCTTTTTGTAAAATAACGGTTTCTCTGTTGTTTTTTAACAAAGATCTAGAGGTTTCAGGAGCCTATAAGCTCAATGAGTCAAGTCAATAACACTGTAGCCAAAAAAGCTCCTGCCATCCTGGGCTACATTTAGAGTAAAGGAAGAACTAGTTCTATTCTACTAGGCCCTTGTTGAGCTGTCACAGCAGGAATGTTCAGTTACGGGTACCACATTTTAGGAAAAAGACAAGGCAACTTGAAGCATGTCCAGAAGGGGGTCAACTAGAATGGAAAATGGAAACAGAACTGGAGAAGTTAACTGGAGAAGGTAAATTTGAAAGAACTGAGTTTACTTAGCTTGGAGAACAGATGACTTGGAAGGAAGACTTGTAAAAGAGGGAGTGGACTTATTCTGATTAGTTTGAAAGGACAAAACTAGAAAGAAAGGATAAAAGTTGCAGAGAAGCAGATGCAGGTTTGATTTAAGGGAAAATATCCTAATGATAAGAAGTATCCAAAAGTACAATGGGCTGTTTTAGGTAACGAGTTCTTTTTCCAATGGGGTCTGTAAGCAAAGAGATCACTGGTTAGGAATGGGTGTAGAAAAGATTCTTGTTAAAGTATATGGTGAAGTTCAAAGATTGTATAAAAATTAGGCATTATTCAATTTACCTTTTCATATATACAAGCAATGTTTACTTACTCTGCTAATTCATATCGAAACCTCCAATTCCTACTATTGTCAGTTACTACAAACTCTTGAAGTTGGTAAAGATACTCTCTCCTCTTGTCTGCATGAAGCAACTAAAAAAATGACAATATTTCCAAAGACATCAATACATGCTTACACATAAACCACTAAATTCCTCAGGGACAAAAACTTGTATTTCCACTGTAACAGTGAATAAATATTATTAACTAACTATTGCTGTATTTAGGAATACTTTCTATTCTTTTCAAATATGGAATTTAAAACTGGAAGAAAGTTTACATAATCTAATCCGAACATCTCACTTTACCAATCAAAAAACTAAGGCCAAGAAAGATTGACTTACTGAAGGTTGAACAATAATTAGCAATCTCAGAATTTGAACCCTGGTGCACTGATTCTAAATCTAATGCATTCTTTTAATTATGTCACACTGATTCTTGTGTAGGTGATAGATAACATCTAAATATATTTTAGAACATTCCCATGAATATTCTTCTTAAGCTTGTATAGAATAATAAAGCTCACATCAAGGACTATTTAATAATTTGGATTCAGAGGAATGTTTTTTACTGAGTCCATTTTCAAAATAATAAATTATCCTTGAATTTTATCTTTGAAAATATCTTTTAAAAAAAAAAGAGGAGAAACAGTAAGAAGAACTGAAATATACGAGCCAGAAGACATGTCTTACATCAGGCCATGCCACTGGACAGTGACTACAGGTAGTTATTTAATCTCTCTATACCTCAGTTTCCTTGCCCATAAAATGGACACTAAGTTTTTTATTAGCACTGAAATTTTCTAGGAAACAAGAAGAAAGAAATTTAACTGTTTAGTGACATAAAATATGAAACTTCCAAAGTAAAAAATACATTTCTTCCTACCTTTAGAAAATCATAGAGATGTTTAAGAACTCCAATGCGTACTTCGTCTAAATCCTTTAAGAATCCATTAAATATTGGCACCAAATCAGCAGCTGTTAACTGATCTCCAAGAATTACAGCTAGCTCGTGAATAGAAAAAGCAAGAGTCCGACGTACCTTCCACTATCCACAGGGAATAAAAGTAATAAAATGAATACCAAATATACTCTAAAATCTAACTTAAATTGTCATTTTATGGGACAAAATTAAGTAGAATGCTCAGTTTCTATCTGAATGCATAAATTGTTAGAATACATACACATTCATATTAATTTTATCTTCACATAAGTTAACCATAAAATATTTCAATTGAAATGGTTCTTGAAATTGAAATCTATATGTTCTGAAAATTCTATATTTACCTGTACATCTGATGCCAGTGTTTCATATGTATCTTTAAGGCAGTGCCAGTTCTGCCTCCCCAAAGTTAAAGCTACTCCAGGGAGACTGTATGCACAATGCTTGGCTATATCAGTGTCAACAGTTTGAGCTCTTGCTGGATCAGTCATTGACAAGTACTGGTCTAATAATGGCTGAGGTATTATATCCTAGAAAATGAGAGAAAAAAACTGACAAATAATATCCCAGAAATGATTTCAAAACTATATTAATAAACATCACAAACAATTCACAACATGGAACTGAGGCCAATTCTAGAAAAATTTCATAGGAGCAAAACACATTTACTTTTCCAAGGCCCACTAAGTCCTAAGCTGGATATTTTATTCATTTCATAGCAAATATCATTTATTCTGGTTGGGCTGAAGGATCAAGACACTTCACTAATTTTTATTCCGTATTTAAAACTAGCGGAACATCTGAAAAGGGCATGTATACTACAATAATTGATTAGCATTAATTCATGTCAGTTCATCTCATACTCTCTCTCCACATTATATATATATATATATATCTCCCATGTCTGATACCTTCTTTCTAAATGCTCAGATTTTAACACTACTTTATACACAAAGAGTGATCAATAAGTACTGCTAAATAGCAAGTCATCATCACAGAGGGGCAACATTCTCTTTATTTTACCACTACCAAAACAAATGAATGACTCTAAGTAAAAAATGAGCTGGAGAAAGAAACCACTCCAGTATCTCTGCCAAGAAAACCTCAAATGGATCACAAAAAATCAGACACCAATGAAAATGACTGAACAACAACAAAAATAAAATAAATTATGGAATAAATTCATTCAAGAAGTCGACCCAGAAGACAGAGTAGCCAGTCCCTGTTCAGTAGGACAGCTGATTATCAACAGGTCAGTCAAAACAGCTGGTCTGAATTGAAAGTCTGATAAGAATTTAAGAATGTTATTGAAACTGTCTTTACTCAGTTGTATTCTTTTTGCTTACTAAAATACATGCTGGATTCTGTACATCATTTTCTTTAACACTGTTTTTTTAAAAGGTTATATATGTGAAAGCTGGCAACTTGAGTTTATAAACCAAGATGGATAATGAAAGTTAGCTGAATAATAATATTAAATTTAAGAATAACCATCTTAGGCAAAACCCTCAGGAAATTAAATATAGACTCTTATTTTCTTCTCAAGACACATAGGAATTATTTTACTAACCTGTAACTTAGATTTATCGTCTTCAAATGGGGTTGGGTCAGATCTCTGTTCTTTCTGCAAATGTTCACTGGTTCCATTAAGATGTTTTTCAGAATCCTAAAAAATTGAATTTGCATGTTACCCATTTGCCCTTAAAAAAAGGAGATTCAAACTATCCTTCCATTAATAGACTCTAATGATGAAAAATAAAATACTATCCTAAAAAAGTTAATGCCCTTAGAATGTCATTTGATAATCCATGGCACTTCTCAGAAGATATATTTACAGAGCTGTGTACTTGCTATTAATGCTATGAAAAAGGTCTATGTGAAAACAGATAGTACAGTAAAAGTCTTTATCACAAGGGTTTTAAGAACTACTTGAGGTCTAGAATGAATATTTGTGGCCAAGAATGACCACAGAAAGGAAGAAGAGAAACAAAGCTAACTTTACAAAATAGTGAGGAGTGGCAAGTGCTAAACGTTATCTATCTTTGATCTAGATGGTGGATATAGAAAGAGTTCATTTGAATTTCAGTAAAAATGGTACAGTTAATAAAAAATGTATTCACATGATTTTTGTATACACACACACATCTTCCTATGTATGTATACTTTGAATATAAAATCTTTGTTAAGAAAACCTGCAAGAACTAGAGTGGTAATATTGGTCTCTGATCCCACATTAAATCAGATGACCTACTCCTTCAAATGTAATAGTAATTTCTTATTTACATCTGAAATGTCATACTCTCATAGCATAATGGATCCTGACTCTCATAGCATAGCTCATATAGGCTAAAAGGAAACTCATAATATACTCACAATGAATAAGATATGTGTCATGAGAGAACAGTGACTAGTTCTTTTTCTTTCTATCTCCAGCCTAACAGTGCTTGGGGGATAGTAAATAAATTGCACTGTTTCATCATTTTAAAATATAAAATGAGAAGTGTCAATCCCCACAAAGTATTCTTGAGATGTTTCCTAGTGGTTTGAAATGTTCACTTAAGTTGTAGTGTTCTCTAGGATAAATAAATAATTGCCTTTCAAGAACTGTTCTCCCTAGAACGAAAATGAAAATTTATATTATGCAACAGTTTTTATAGTATACATTGTGTATAACAGTGCCCTATTAAGAATTAAGCATATAGGCTACTGAAGAAATGTTTTAAAAATTTTTACCCAGGAACTCTGAGGATATTTCCCTGCCACTTTGATCTTTTTTTTTTAATCTCCAGTAAATATCCTGGATCAGACGAATCTGAATGGAGCTAATGGGGTCCTGAGAAGTAATAGGATCCATCTCTTCATACCAGAAGAATTCTAGAAAAGGCAAGGTACTTTTGGAGATGTACTAGCCAGGTAAAAGTTCATATATTCAGGCCATGAGATGAAATTCCAGGTTGCTGATAATTGTTTTCTCACTGCAATCATTCCTCTATGAAAATACTTGTGCTGCTCTGCATTTTCACAAACTGTGTTGAAGCAGTAGATATTGGAACATTTGCTATAAGTACCTTCTAATTTTTCCCTTAGTGAATAACCCATCCTCTACTGTTATTAAAATACACTAAGTGCTACTAGCTGTGACTTATGTGGCTAGCCCCATTAAAAACAAAAACAAAACAAAATAAGAGTGTTCAAATTAACTTTGGAGAAGTACTTTTGGTAACTTACTTCTCCAACTCTTGTTGTTTTGGAACGTATCCATGATTATCTAACAACTGACTATTTAGCTATCCTAAAAATGACCTCAACAATAAAATGCAACTTTACTATTTTCCTAAATGAGATTTATTAATGTAATGAAGATTTGTGATTTCTCTTTATTACTCAGAGAAAGTATAGATGCTTACTGTGCTCTGTATTACTCTGGTCACCAACAGGTCATTCTGAGATGACACAGAAGAGACGGCATTCTGATTTTCAGTGACAGAGGTAGGCACCGAGTTGGATACTTCCTCATGGGACTCTTCTGCATTTTTAGTTTCAGAATCATTCATGGAGTCAAGTTGGGCAGCTCTAAGGGCGGCTGATAACACCTGAACTTGAGCTGTAAAGATTTTAGCAACTGTTAATTGTTTAACTGTTAAATGTGACTCTGAATTTCAGAAATAAATATCTTACCTCAAAACCAAAAGTATGAAATGTATACATACACACATAAATATCTGACCTTGAGAATGAAGGTAGAACTCTAACTCCCCTTTAGACCCTCCCCGCTTTTGAGAGCCAGGTGGTGCTCTATGCTATCACTGTGAGTTTGCTGCTTAGACAATGCAGACTCAGGATTTCCAGGCATGGCTCTCACCACCTCGACCAACCAAAGTTGAGCCTCTTTCTCTGTGCTGAAGTTTTCCTTTTTAGCAAAGCAGAAATGACATGTCAACACCTCTTCCACAAAATATAACAACCCCTGTTTATGTCACCCCTCACTGACAAAATGCTTTTCTTCAAATATCTATGTGAATATAGTTGATGTATTACTATTTTCATTTTAAAAAATGAGGAATCTGAGACTCAAAAAATCTACTCACTTGCCCGTGGTCATTCTTACAAGATGAATACTGACACTCTACCCACATACATTTTATCCAACAAAATCAAAATGTTTTATACAACATTCTGTACATACACACAAAAATTGTTCGCTAAGTCTTCTAAGTTAGTTTCTTTCACAATTTTGCTTCATGAATTTTTTTTTTTTTGGTCAACATGTATAGGGATAGAGACTAGTAATGACACTGATTTCATTGGAAAAGGGAACTCCCTAATGAGGAAACTTTTCCTACCATGTGGATTGGCACCTTCTTTGAAACTCTAGCTTCAAGAGCTGCCCAGAGCAGTGAGAAGCTAAGAGACTTATCCAGGTCACAGAGCTAGGATGCATCAAAGGCAAGACTTGAATTCAGGTCATCCTAGTTCTTAGGCTGGCGCTATATCCACAATGGTTATTTTAAAAGTATTGTTATGTGAAAAGAACTTGTTTTCTTCTAAGTTTACTCAACAGATCCAAAGATTCACAAAATAAATATATTTTTCAATGATATTTCTTTAGTTAAAGGTGATATACTACATTTAATGCATTTCCTTTATAAATTTTGGGGAATGGAAGAAATCTATACAGATTCTCATAATATCCCCCTAAAACAACACCATAAAAACCCTTCTTCTTTGTACATAAATAAATTGCTGGGTGTTTTGGTTTTTTTTTCAGATTTCTCTAATCCAAGCAAGAATACAAATACTAAATTACTGAAGACAGTGGAAAGAGTTTTTGATAGTGAACATGTAGACTGCAAAATTTATTCCTTAATTCCAACAATGAATAGAAATAAAATTCATAAAAGGGGACACCAGATCAGCATGCTGTAGCTAAGAAACGTATTAGGCTCAACAGAGAGAAACCCAAAGTTCACATTCCTGTTTAGATATTTACTAGCTGTTTGACTATAGGCAAGTCATAATGTCTCTGAGCCTTGTAAAGAGGCCAATAATACAGGTACTACCTAATTCACAGAACTGCTGGCAAGGAAAGTATTTTGTAAGGTATAAAATACTATGTCAATAATGTCTCTTATCTAGCATCTCTTTATAATGATCAATGTACTATTAAAACTAGAAACTCTACAGTAGTACTGTTAAACATACATGCGTTTTTAACAATTAAAACTGACTTTGAATTGAATACATGCATACTCTCTCACATACTCATACATCCACAGACACCACACTTTCCAGGCAGTGATAAGTTTGAGCAAGTTTCACCTTACTATCCACACACACACAGACCACACAGACACAGACACAGACAGACAGACAGACAGACAGACACACAGACACAGACACACAGACACACACACACACACACACACACACACACACACACACACAGTCTCTCTCATATAGGAAGAAGGAAGATGTATTCACACACTCTAATAGACAATATCACAATTACTGACTTATACCTTGGACATCTGGATCATTCATCATATGTTCCTGCAAACTTTCCAATACTTTTTTAATGTCATTACTGGCAACACAGTTCTTACACATAGTGTCTGGTATACAGCATCCTTCTTCCTGTTGCTCAGTCTTGGTTTGAAGCAGTTCTAAATCCTGGCTGATATCTGGGAGAGGTGTGCGCCAGTAAAGAAAATTATTGAAAATGTCCTCAGAATTTCCTGAACAAGCTTTCTTCAGGCCCTGGCAGCTGTTTATTTGACTATCATTAGCATCCTTGATTGCATAAGAACTGTCACTCTGGCAGCTCTGGATCAGCTCTTCTTCAGGGCTAGTAGGGCAGGCCATTTTCTTTTCTATTCCACCTACATGCGAATTTTCAACATGCTGGAAATTACTAGTTTCAATTGATGTTCCTTCAGTCACTGGATCTGGTTTTATGTGTTCAGGATTTCCTGAACTGGGAAAATGGGGGGAAGAGGAAAAAACAAACAAACAAACAAACAACTTAATACCCTGAAAAGCACATGGGTCTGGTAGCACTGAAATGTCTATCCACAAAGGCCTCTTTCTTCCTTCTCTTAGTTCTCTTCCCCATTCTACCCCTGGATCTCTTTGGGCCAGGAAGAGGGATAAGACAGACAGACAGACAGAACAGAGACAGACAGACACACACACACATATGTAATACTGAGTATATTAAATATATTTAAAATATATATTAAAGTTGAAACTAAATAAATCATGCTGCTAGGCCCCCTTGGCACAAAAGATTAGAGAAGAATAGGGGTGAAAAGCTTTGTCTAAAAATAATCCTGCATTACTTTTGCATTTCAATCATTCTATATACTCTCATTAGAGACACAGGGCAGAAAGAGTGGGTAGAATGCTGGACTTGCAGACAGGAAAACCTAGGTACAAATCCTACCTTTGAAACTTACTGGTAACCATAGGCAAGTTTAACCTCTCTGTACCTCAGGCAAATCCCTAAGACTTACGAAGTTACAGATGGATGACAACTTGAGAGAGGGAGTTCCCTCACCAATAAAATTATAGATCTTTGATATGATGCCATATCTCTATCCTATATTAAAATAATTATTGGAGAGGTAGTTATATATTAATTTTTCCATAAAGCTTACATTCACAGCCTATATCTACAACTCCATCTTACAAGGTAATATGAGGGATAGGATCAAAATCATGGATAAGTAAATCAATAAAAACTCCACCACCACTACTTGCAAAACAGATGCAAGTGTAATAATCCATTATCAGTAGGTAAACACAGTCTGCTAAGTTATCTAATTTGAAATATCATCTTTGTATGCAAAAGACAACACATTTTATGTATTACAAAGTTCCAGGATGTTTGGGGCTCTTGCCATTGTGTTCATATTATCTACAGAATTTCCTGTAACTGAAAGATGAAGGGGACAACATCTTTCTGAATTATTTCAACTCTCATTTCAATGACTATTTCAAGTAAACTTACAATATGTAATCACTTTGTTACTTATAGTAAAGCAATCTTATTTTAAAACCTTTACTATATATATATATTTTTTACCAGACTTGTGATTTCATTGGTGTAGCAAGCTTCTAGTGAGGAACTCCCTCTACCAATGCTCCTAATACGCAACTGAAAGTCTTAAAAAATTGCCTAGAACACTTAAGAGGTTATGTGACATGCCCAGGATCACACAACCAGTATGTGTGTCACACAACCAGAAGTGGGACTTGAATGCAGGTTTTACTGACTGTGGGGGCAACTCTTTATGCACCCAGCCACGATGTATCTCACTAAAATGAATGTTTCTTTAAATAAAGCTCAAATTATCCATTTTACATATGAAGTTACAGCTAATCTTAACAGTTTACCAAGAAAATAAACTTGCAGTGATAGTTTTTTTTTTGCTTCAGGCTTACCAAGATGATGTGCTATTGACACAACTGCTTGTGGAGCCAGAAGTGGGAGTGATGTCCTGTGCTGGAGGTCGGATACTTAGGGTTCCGTCCTCTCGAATATAAAGACCAGCACTAGAAGGATTTGCAAAGGTAGAAATAAATGGACCAAGAGACTGAAAAGCAGCCTGACGTACCTGTAACAAGACAAAATGAGAAAACAAAATGTGACCTCCTTGTAGTCTGCTGGACATCCTTGCCCAGGGCGCCTATCAAATTAATTATTTAAAAATTTTTATAGGGGTAGGGTCAGTGATCCCTAAATCATCCAAAATGTCCTAGTTTTGTCCTCAAATCACTTAATGGAGGGCAGAGTCAGGACTAGAACTAAAGATCTCAAGATCTAGTCTTTTTGGAGATTTTGGACATTTTGGAGAGATGTAAAGAAAGGGAAAGACACAGAAATACACACACACACAATCACCAAAGGACACACACATATAGATACATACAAAGAGGGAGGGAGTGTGTATATATCTGCCTATGAATGCATGATTACCTGTGAATAAAAAAAAACCCTTTAGTTTTAGGTCATTTATGACTAAAAAATGTCCTAAATTCCTTTACTTGTAAAGGAATGTACTAGAAACACCTAGCATACCATCATTCAAAGGGATAAGACTAAGATAATCTGTTGTTTCTTTTTATTTGCTTTCAAAATAAGAAGTGACAACAACAAATCCTCATCAAGGACATATGTATGTCATGCTAGGAATGAGATAAATCAGAAAAACTGAATGGAAGAAAAGTCTGCTCTTCACTATGCTAACTATGAAATTTGCTTACAAGTTTTCAATAGGTAGCAAAGTATTCCTTCTACCACACTCAAAAGGCTAACTTTAAATCAAGTAGAAAGCGAGCCAACAGTAAGAGTGTCATCACCATTAAGAAGACAAATGGTTCAATTTCCGAAAATACAAAAGCCATAGCCATGAATTTGGAGGCCAAGTTGAAGACCTATACCTTCTGGTTAGTTTTTAGTCACGAAAGACAGAGACAAATATTGCTTTAATAATGCTTTAAACACATTAATCTGTACTTCCTTCAACTCACCCATCTACAAGGGTCACTGATAAGATTGATAAAGAGAGGAGATAGTTTGGTTCTTCGAACTTCAGATGAGGTGGTGTAGGACACAGCCATAAAGCATTCAGCACAAGCTTTCCGCATTCCCCAAACACTATCAGAGCAGAGTTCAAAAAACTTTGGGATCTGTCAGAACAAATGGAATAGGAATACTCAAACTTACTTTATTACAAGAGATTGCTTGGATTTATTTTTGCTTCTTAAATAAAAATTCACGGCAAAGAAAACAATAAAATGTCATTAAAACCAATTTGGAATTAATTCTCATTACTAATTTTAGTCATGATTTGTCTATGCTTATCAGAAAAAAAAAGCTTTAAAATTTCCACAATAATTATTTGTTGAGCAGCTTTTTTTTTTCCAGTCTCCTATCAAAATAAAATAAATTTAATGATGGTCACTTATGGAAGGATTCATATAGTGTTCATTGCTACACTTAATTCAATTATGTTGGATAAAAAGAGAACTTTCAAACACTGTATTCAAAGTTAGGGCAGCAAGGTTATTCCCTGAGTTTAAAACAAAACACAAATAAGCTTCTCAAGATAAAAATAAAAGAAAAAAATTAACATTAATTTGAAATGTGAAAGATTCCATTCACTCAATGTTAAATTCTACTAGACAGTGTTTCTTTTACTGTTTCTCAAACACCAATCATTTGTTAAGCCTCTATTATATTAGGCACTATTCTAAGTGCTGAGGATACAATTACAAAAGTAAGACTGTCCTTGCCACCAAGATGCATATGTTCTACTTATCAGTAACCAAATGCTTTGAAAATATTAATTTCTTAAACTGATAATGTCAATTTGGGACTTAAAATGTTCACTCCATATTAAATGCAATGTAAGTATAATATTTATTTTAAATTAGAAATTACTTTCATTTAAATGTCACATACCAAAAATTTCTCAGTAGCTTCTTGTCCAACAGCATTACAGACATCCCCAAAATTTGTAGCACAGACCTGAGGTAAGGAAAAAGTATTATTACCTGTTACTTTTAGCTGGCTGAAATGTACTTTCTTTGGTTCTTAAAAGAAAAACTGCAAACAAGCAAGCAGGAACTATAAATAAGAGTATATTTTTTCTGTCAGTCAGCTAACAAGAACTTGAGGATCCACAAATACATAATAGATATTACTAATTTAGAACTTCCCACCTCTACCAAAAAAAAAAAAAAAAGCACACCAAAGAATAATAATAAGACTTGTAAAAAGATAATCTTTTTTCTCCATATCAGTCTCACATGCATAAATGTTCACTGCCATCACTAATGACAAAATATAGCCCTTATATTCCCTACACATGGGGAATTCAATGGCCCTACTGATTGAGCAGGGAGGTAGATTTGAAGAGACTGGTTCAAGATCCAGAGAAGAGAAACAGTTTTCATAAAGGCCAGGAGTCTTTGGGCTAATAATACAGAAATAGATTACTAGAGACCTCCAGATATCTAGAAACAGCGTATGCTTAGGCTGTTCCTGTCCATCATTGGATTCAGCAATAACACCTACTTCAAACTCCTTTTCATAAACTGCTTTCAGTTTGCCCTCAAACAATAATCTCATCTGTGTACATAAAATGGTGCCTTCCTATTTCTATTAATTTACAAGGAATACTAATGAAACATAGTTTATGCATTCTATTAAAGGATGAATCTTTTTTAAACCAGATCATTTCTATCTAGTCAAGAAATTGTAGAACAATTTAATTTAAAATTTAATACATATTGTGTTTGAAACAAGATATTTCAACCTTCCGAACTTGGAAGAGCTTCCCATCACCACACAATTCACAAAATCGAGGAAGCAGCAGGCGTTCAACTGTGCTTTTGCTTAGCATTGAGGCCATTTTGCAGATTATCTATAAAAAATAATAAAGTAAAAAGTCACTTGAAAAACTAGCGTATACCTACTAACACATAAACGCTACTAATACTACAGTTAAATTATGAAATGGAACTAAAACTAAAGATCTTCCCATCCTGTTTTCTAACCATAACATTTTTAGAGATAAAAAGCATGTTTTCTTAAGAGATCATATAGTCTAAACCACTTATAGATAAGAATACCAAGGTCCTGAAAGGTCAAGTGACAGGCCCAAGATCATACATGTGTCCTTCTGACTCCAGACCTAGTGCTTTATTTTAATATTCTCAATGTTCAATATGATGTCTGAACAAAGTAAAAAAAAAGGCCTAACTTGTATTTTTTTAGTTTCATACCCCATCTTTAAACACTGATATTTTTAAACAACTATGAATTTGTACCTTACAATAGGAAAAAATTCACATGAAAATCAAGGAGATGAATAATATCTGTAGATAACAGAAATGACTATCACCCTCTCCTTTTTAAAATTTAGAAAATACAGATTTGTTGTCCTGAAGTTTTCTTGTCTAGAACTGGTATAGTATAGTAGAAAAGAACACTGGATTTAGAGTGAGATGACCTGGTTTTAAGTTCCACTTCTCTTACTACTTGTGTGACACTGAAGTAGTCCCTTAACTTCTCTCTGCTTTAGTCGCCTGAAGGAGTTGAACTAGATAATATCTACAATTTCTTTTAACTCTAAATCCTATGATCTTTTGGTTAAAGATAACTCAAGAAAAATATTAAGGTGCCACACTCAAAGCATTATTTAAAAATCACAAGTGTCCTTTATCTGTAAAGAAAAAAGAATGGGAAGACTAAAAACAACTATATTCATTCCTCCACTTCAGCCACACTCACTCAAATTTATTCCACTATAGCTCTAAGATTCTCTAAACTAAGAGCATTATAAATCCAGTAGCTTTGTAACAAGAAATACTATTTGGACTCTGAGGACTATTTTTATGATAAGACTTTTTATACATTTCATCAGAGCTACCTATTATTCTCTATAATATGTAATCACAAACATTTAAAAAAACTGCTTAAACATAAAAATACTTTGCCCTTTGACCCAGCAATAGCACTTCTAGGATTGTATCCCCAAGAGATCACATAAAAATGGGAAAGGGTCCCACATGTACAAAAAAAATTTACAGCAGCATTCTTTGTAGTTGCCAAAAACTGGAAATCGAGGGGATGTCCATCAATTGGGGAATGGCTGAATAAATTATGGTATATGAATGTAATAGAATACTACTGTGCTATAGGAAATGATGAATAGGAAGACTTCAGAGAGGCCTGGCAAGACTTATATGATCTGATGCTGTGCGAAAGGAGCAGAACCAGGAGAACTTTGAGCACAATGACCACAGTGTGCGAGTTTTTTTCTGGTAGACTTGTAACTTCATTGCAATGCAAAGATTTAAAAAAAACATTACCAATGGTCTTCTAAGGCAAATTGCCTTCCACATCCAGAGAAAGAGCTATGGAATTCAATCACAGAATGTAGCAGATCATTTGTGTGTGTGTATGTGTGTGTGTGTGTGTGTGTGTGTGTGTGTGTGTGTGTGTGTGTGTGTGTGTGTGTGTGTGTGTGTGTGTGTATTGCATTTTGGTTTGTTAAGACGATTTCTCCCACTCATTTTAATTCTTCAACACAGCATGACTATAGTGAAAATGTATTTAACAGGAGTGTACGTGTAGAACCTATAAAAAACTGTATGTTGTCTCGCACAGGGAGAGGGGAGGTAAGGTGGAGGGAAAGGAAAATAAAAATCTAAGTTATATGGCAGTTATTGTAGAACACTGAAAATAAATAAAATCAATAAAAAAACATACTTTTAAAATCAAGACAACATGAAAATCTATTGAGAAAAACTATTAGTTATAATTTCAAAATGCAGATAAATTTTCGGCTTGCAGGAACAATTACACTTTATCTACAGAGAACTGTTTATCTATTATCTAATTTATAGGAAAATATGGCATAAATAAAAGTATTAATGATAGGCAAGAAAATGCATCTGTGTATGAAATTTAAGTGTGTATCACATTTAAGAGTTTAACTCAAAGTTAAAATCAGTTTGAAACTAAACTGATAGGTAAATTATTAGTAGAAATAAAAATTTTTGCTTGCTTCACAATAACTTGACAAATCTAAAACTCCCTCTCCATAATTTTTTCATTTTTACCAGTGATTTATGTATGAAAGTTGCTAACCTCAACATAAAACTGATTTTTAATTTAAAACAAGAATGGAAAAATAAATAAACAGGACCTCTCTGGAGGTACTCAAATGTCTTCCAAGTTAGGTGGGATATATTTAAGGAGAAGAATCAGAGAAAAGAGAAAAAAAGAGAATAAGCATGGCAATACTAACATGGATAAAGCAGTTGCTTATTCTCTCAGCAATGACTATGCAAGGTGAATGCTACAAGCTACTCTAACCATCTAAATATAAACAGTACCAATTTGGGGGAAGGTGGGTTTCTATACACAATTTAGGCTAAGTTGTAACAATATTTAGCTGCATACTACTGTTGCAAGGGGGGAAGAAGAGACAAGCCCAACACAGATTCTTCTTTTATGATAGATAGATACATAGAACATTTATTAACCACTCACTATATGCCAGAAACTTATTTTGCTAAGTTCTGCAAATATAAATACAAGCAAGCAAAACAGTTTCTGTTCTCAATGAGTTTACATTTTAATGGGGAAGGACAACACATAAAGGGGAGCTGGAAGGTGGAGGGAGCTGGAAGGTGGAGGGAGCGGAAGGAGAAAGCTATATAGTAGCATACAGAGTTCAAGTTTCTTATGTTGACAAAGAAACATACCTGATGTAAGGGAGAATGATACAAATACAAAGGAGAAGTCTAGACAAAGAGATACTGCATAATTTGGAGAGAGTTATTATATCTGTTCACTTGTACTATTAATTATTTCCTCTAGAAATAAGTGTCAGGGATAGGGATAGTTGAAAAGAACTCTCAAATTAATTAGAACACTTCAAGTTAAGATGGCAGAGAAGCTGAGCTGTCCCAAAGAACCTCCCCTCTCCCAATTATCTGAAAAGCGTTCCAGCTAATGCTAATGGATTTTTGGGGGGGTAGGAGGATGGAGCAGAAGTTCTCCATACAGTCCGGGAATACACAAAAAGGCATTTGAAAGATAAAAGAGGCTGGTTGAACCAGGGAAGCCAAAGGCAGTTCAGGTAAATGAGGAAGCTATGGAAGCAGTGGGTGAAGGAGGGGAGGAGGTAATCAACTCATTCAATCAATCAGTACTTATTCAGCTCCTAATACGTGTCAGGGCATACGGGTTCAAATATAAAGAATGAAATAATCCTTACTTTCAATCAACCTAAGTTCTGAAAGAGAGAAATAAGTGTATATAAAAAGGCAGATAAAATATATACAGGCATACACACACATACATATTATGTACATACAAACTAGATAAATACAAGGTAATCTGGGTTCACACAGTACTTGAGTGTGGATTCATTCTATTCCACTGGTTTTAAGAAAGAAAAGAAAAATGGGGAAAGAAATGTATTAGGGAAAAAACTCAGGAGAATAGGGAAAGACATATTATTTTGCATAAATGGTGAGCACAAGAAGAATATACAAACAAGAAGAAAGGAATAGGAAGAAAATACCATGATCCCATTTTTAGCTGAACAAGTTGAAAAAAGCTAAAAACAGACACATTAACACACATAGAGTTTGGTGTAGATACATTAAACAAAAGATGGACAGGAAAAAAGATAAGGGTGGTATAAGAGGAAGAGTAGAGTGGAGGAGGGAATAGTATGCAAGCAAAATACAGCTTCAGAGACTTTATCATAAAGTGGAGACTAAAAATTAAAAGGATAAGAAACAGATTGTATCCTGGGCTTACTTAAGAAAGAAGGGACAGAGTACTAAGAATACATCACTTCCATTATAGATTATTAGTGTTAATCAGATTCCTTTCTTTCCTCTTCCCCCTTTCTTTGTAAAGATGAAGCATAGAGGGAAATAAAGTATAAGAGGATATTATGTAGGAAAATAAACAATTAACAATCCCAACTGTGAACATGAATGGGACTGAACTCACCCACAAAATGGAAAAGAGTAGTAAAGCAGATTAAAAATCAGGATCCAACAATGTTGTTTATAAGAAACATACAGATTCACATGGAGTAAAAATGAAAAGAAAGGCATAAGATTTTATACAGTACCTACTATATGTCAAGCACCATGCTAAGCATTTTACAAATATTATCTTATTTGATCCTTACAACAATTCTGCAAGGTAATTCCAATTATTTTCCTAGTTTTACAATTGAGGGAACTGAAGCAAATAGAGGTTAAGTGGCTTGCCCAGGCTCACAGAGCTGACCTCAAATATGAGATCAGATTAGAATGAAGGTCTTCTTGCCTCCAGGTGCAGCACTATCCACATGTACAGGTTGGAACAAAATATAATGTATTTCTGGCGAACTTAAGAAAAAAAGCAGGTAGAAACCATGGTCTCAAACAAAGCAACAGTAAAAAGAGACATGAATTAAAGTTGGACAAGGAGGGAAAAACTATATGTAAAGGTATCATGATAAAATTCTATCAATAATATATGTATTCCTATATGTATATACATATACATAAATGAGAATTGCCCAAAATGTCTGAATTCAAAAAATAAAACACCAATGAAAGAACTCTTAAGATTCTATAAAAACAAAAACAAAAAAACCAAGGCTGTAAAATCCAAGATGCATGGTTAAGCTGAACAGATGATCCATCCTGCCAATCGAGCTTAATGATAAATAAAAAAGACAGATACTTAATAATAAAGAGGTGTTTGAAACATCTTTAGTAAGAAAAACAAAGAGTTTGTTTCTTGAATATCCTAAACAACAGAAACGTAGGAGTGAACAAATGCAGAAGCTAAGGACAGCAACAGCAAGAGTGACAAAAGAGACCAATAACAGACTCTATTTAAATACACATAAGACAACAGGGGTGAAGGCAGAAGCCCAGTAGGGGTGACAGTGAAAAGGTAGACCTGGCATATTATGGCAACATCTGGCAACATATTTTGCTTATGGGTAAAAAAAAATTTTTTTTGGTGGGACTACATCACAACATGGGAGTACCCATAAAAGGGGGAAGAGTAGCAGGGTGACAGAAATGAATGTGTGATGTGGTGGGTTCAAATCAAGAGTTAGCAATAAGGGTAAGGTGACTTTTGTGGTCTCAGACGAAGAGTCTACAAGGAAATGGTTCGGGAGGAGGGAATGAATGAAAAGAGGGTGAAAGGAAGGCAGCCCTACTTTGGAAATAACAGGGGGTTCCAGTGAGGAATGCTCCTACAGATGAAGGGAGATGATTAGTGAAGGAAGATGAGGCCCTTTCACTGATCTGGGAGATTTAGTGCTTGGAATGTTTACTTGTCTATACTGGGAGAAGGGGAGTTGGAACTCTTTGAGGCAAGTGGTACATCAGGATTAGGAGAGCATGGACAAATGGAGGACATTTCCAGGGAGGATATAGACCAATAGTAGGAGAGAGGCCCTATCACAGGGCAGCATCCTCCCTCATACCTGTAGTAATTGGCATTGTTTGGAGGGTGAAGCACAATGGAAAAGAGGAATCTATAGGATAAGCCCTATAAGGCAGTGGCAAACAGTGCCTGGAGAGGAGAGACAAGAATAGATACTTTGGAAGCTTTGATCTTAAGTTGAATACAGAGAAAAGAAAAAGTCAGTATGATTATAGGGGTCATGAATCAGAATGAGGATCTAGGGTAAAAGAGAAAGAGAACATAGATGATTAAAAGAGTGAGAAAATTGTTTTTGGAAAGGAGAACGAAAAAATGAAATTTAAAAAAATAAATGAACAGGACTAGTTGAAGGGCGGAAACAAGGTGGATCTACTTGATTAACTGAAAAGAATAGAAGGAGAAAGAAATATATAACCAGATAAAAATAAGATAAAGGAACTAATAAATAAAACCATAAAGGAAAAGGAGTAACAAAATGAAAGAAGGGATTCAGGAGTGAGGGGAAGAGAGCCAATGGAAATAGGACCACATTGAGAAAAGAATAAGTAACTGAAGCAACATAATAATACTGTGTTTATAGCAGAAGATGAAGAAAAAAATCATAACTTGGAAAAAATTTTTCTACACAGATGGAGGAAAATATAAACCTAACTCATAACTTTAAAATGGATTAAACAACTAAACAAAAAGAAAAAAGTGACAGACTGGAAAATAAAACAAAATCCTAAAATGTGTTGACTACAAGAAACACATTTAAAAACCAGAGATACATACAAAATAAAACTGAGGAAATGGGGAAAAAAATTATTAAAGCTCAAATGAATCCAAAAGAGTAGGAGTTGCAACCAAGTTATCTAAAAAAGCAAAAACAAACATTCACAAACTAAAAAGGGATAAAAAAGGAAACTACATGATGTTGAAAGCAACCATGGACAACAACAACAAAAATATATCAATAATAAACATATACTCCAGATGTCTTAGCATTCAAACTCATAAAAGAAACACCTAAGGTACCAGAAGATATAGATAGCACAACAGTGATAGATTTCAAAAATCTCCCTCTTACTTTTGGATAGGTCTAAAAGAAAAATAAACAAAAGGGGGAAATATAGAACTGAACAAATTTCTGGAGAAATTAGACTTAAAGGACATAGAATCATCTAAACAGAACTGGAAAAGAATATACACATTTCTCACCACCACAGAGAAAGTTTACAAAAACAGAACACATACTATGGCACAGAGATACTGTAAACAAATAAAAAAAAGTCAGAAATGTTTATTATACCCTTTACAGACCACAACACAGTAAAAAAAAAAAAAAGTAATCAGTTCAGAAACCACAAAAAAAAGATATAACAAGTGAGTTAAAATCTGAAATAACAAGTGAATCAAAGAACAAATCACAGAAATAACTTCTATTTAAAAAATAAAATTATAATGATGAAACAACATACAACAATAGCAAAAGAAACAAAAAAATACTTCCAAAGTTATAAAATACTCAAACTTGCATAAGTGTAGGTAAAGATTTTAAATAATCCAATCTCAGCTCAGATGCAATCCAGCTCAGACTCCGTCTAGCTGGGATTCTATCTGGCCCGCTTGTGAATACAAGCGTTACAAATGCTTAGGTTCCTTAAGAGGCAACCCAATTTGGCGAATCTTTAATAAACTTTGTTTTCTTTGGCTTTAAAAAAAAAATAAATCCAATCTCAGAAATGTAAATAGATCTAGCTGCAAAGAAATCACCAAAGGAAAAAACTCCTGCTCCTGATGGATTCAGTAGAGAATTCTATTAAATTTTTAAAGAAGTCAGTACTCATTCTTCACAAATTTTACTCAAAAACTGAGAAAGATATCACCCTATCAGAATCTTCTAATAAGATGAACAAGAGTCCTAATACCTAAGCCAAAGAAAATGAAACACAGAAAGAAAACTACAGGCCAACACCATTAATGAACATGGAGAAATTTTAAACAAAATCCTGCCAAACAGACCACAGCAATTTATCCAAGAAATTATTCATTATGACTGTGAAATTTATACCAGGGATTTAATGGATGGTTCAACATTAGGAAAAAAGGGAGTACAGTCTGGGACCCAATTGAACTCTCCCAATATTCCCATCCAAACAACTTTAAAATAATGCCTCAAATAAAGTTTTGGAGTGACAGAGCCAACAAAAATGTCAGAGGTGAACATTTATCCAGTCTAAGGCAACTCAGGAAGTCCACAAGAGAGGTCTACATACTGGGGTGGGCACAGACCTGGAGAATAGTAGGAGAACCAGAGGTGAGTCTTGGAGGCAGCCATTACAGCAGCAGCAGCTCTGGGGGCTCTCCTCAATCCAGAGAAAGAGTATAAGGGTTGGACAACTGGTCAGAAAGAGATTAAGAAAGACTCTTTGTGGGCACTGGGTACAACTAGTGCTGATTGGCAATTCTATGACCCACAGCAGTTCTGGATTACATTTCCAGGCTAGAGAAGGGAGCTTTTGATCACAACGGAGTAAGGGCCCTGGTCGCAGTTTCAGGGCCAAGAGGAACATTAGTACACTTGTGGTTGCAAGAGATCAGGAGAATGGTTATAGTTCCAGGGCCATGAGGAGCACTAGCACTTATGAGTGCAGGGGAGCAAGGGCCCTTTGTGGGTAAAGATCAGAACACAAACCAGGAGAACAGTCACCACACACCTCTTCCAGGATAAAACCACCTTGGAAGGATCAAAAATTTGCAGACCTCAGAACTGTCTCTGCAAACAGCAGCAGGAAAATGTGTGAAGTTTGGCACAGATCTTTCCCATCCCCAGGTGAGCAGAGCCTAAAATGTAACATAAAGTTCAAAGTGAAGAAACAGGCTGGGAAAATGAGCAAACAACAACAACAAAAAGAACCTGACATAACAAACTACTATAGTGGCAGGGAAGACCAAGACATAAACTTAGAATATAGCAATGTGAAAGCAGCTTCAAGCAAATCCTCAAAGAAAAATGCTAATTGAATCCAAGGATAGAATGAATTCCTAAGAAGAGTTAAAGAGAGATGAACGGTAGAGAAAAAATTGGAAAAAGAAATGTGATACAAGAAAATAATGAAACGAGAATTAGCAGTTTAGGAAAATAGGGCAGTTAGATGGTGCAATGGATAGAGTGCCTGGTCTGATGTCAGGAAGACCTGAGTTCAAATCCAGTCTCAGACACTTAATAGTTGTGTGACCCTGGATAAGTAATGTAATCCTGTTTGCCTCAGTTTCTTCATCTGTAAAATGAGCAGGAGAAGGAAATGGCAAACCACACCAGAGTCTCTGCCAAGAAAACCCCAAATGGGCTAACAAAGAGTCAGACATGACTGAATGATTATACAAAAAGAAAAGAAGAGAAACAAACAAATAAAACACTTTAGAAAATGACATCTTAAAGAAGAGAACTGGCCTAATAGTAAAAAAGGCACAAAAATTCACTGAAGAAAAGAACTCCTAGTTAAAAAAAGCAGGCGTCACCAAATGGGGAAAAAAGGTACAAAATCGCACTGAAGAAAACAATTCCTTAAAAATCAGAATTGGGAAAGTAAAAGGTAATGACACTATGAGAAATTAAGAAACAATCAAAAAACAAAAGAATGAAAAAATGAAATGTAAAAAATCTCATCAGAAAAATAACTGGCCTGGAAAATAGGTCAAGGAGAGATAATTTAAGAATTATTGGACTATTGGAAAGCCATGATCAAATAAAAAGTCTACATATCACAATCTAAGGCAATTATCAAGGAAAACTGCCTTAGATCCAGAGGGTAAAAGAGAAATGGATAGAACACACCAACTACCTCCTGAAAGAGATCCCAAAATGAAAACTCCTAAGAATATCATAGCCAAATTCCAGAGCTTCCTAGTCAAGAAGAAAATATTTCAAGAAGCCAAATAGAAACTATTTAAATGCCATGGAGCCACAGTCAGTATCACACAAGATTTAGCAGCTTCCATGTTAAAGGAGCAGAAGGCTTACAATATGACAATCCAAAAGGCAAAGGAATTAGGATTATAATTAATAATAACCTACCCAGCAGTATGAGCCTTTGGGGGGAAAACGAATATTTAATGAAATAGAGGACTCTTAAGCATTCCTGATGTAAAGTCCTGAGCTGAATAGAAAAGTTGACATTCAAACATACTGTATTTCAAACACACCATATTTTACCACATAATCATTGCAGATTTTATGCCATTTTTTTTTTTTGGCAAAAAAGTGAATTGTGACCATTATGTGAAGCTTTAAAAAAAAATTGTGCTGGTATTACTTGTCTTTTAGTTTCCACCAATTTCAACCAACTTTTCACCGAAAACTCTTTCGGCAGCTGTTTCCATGCTGTTCAGCAAATGCGATCACTTTCAGCTTGAAGCCTGCAGAACAGTTTTTATATTTACCCACAATCAGAAAGAAATGTTTCACACATTAATGTATCACTGGCAGATGAACTGTACAATTTAGGGCAGGGCAGATGCATGTCTTACAATAGCACATGACTTACTTGTGACAGCTTCACCTGCCCATTGGGTTGAGTGACAATACCGTTACTACTGTAGCATTCTAAACAAACCACACATGTCAGCTTTTGGAAATATACTGTGATGGGAATTCTAGGCTCAAGGTCCACAATGCATGAGAGATAAATTCATATCCATATTTCATTGGTAAATACACTGCTGCTTTGTTTACCTTTTAAACAGTGTGACCAACAGAATTATACCATGTGATCAACTACATGATGAAAGGCTATAAACTAATTTTTGGACTGGAAAAAAAAAAACCCAACACCCAGAGTGCAATAATTATATGGTAAAATACAGTAAGCGTCCAAAGAATCATAAAAATGTAAATATGAAAGAGTAATCATAAGGGACTTAATAAAGTCAAACTTTTATATTCATTTATGGGAAGATAATACATATAATTCTTAATAACTTTATCACTATTAGGAAAGTTAAGAAGATACGGATGTAAGCTAATAATGTTGGGATGATCTCTAAAAACAAAACAAGAGGAGTGAGAAAAAAAGCATGCACTGGGAGAAGGGGAAAGGGAGAAATAGAATGGGGAGAATTGGGGAGAATATTCTGACATAAAAGAGGCACGAGGAAAAGCTTTTATAAGAGGAGAAAATGGATGTGGTGTGCAATGCCTGAACCTTACTCTTATTTGAATTGGTTCAAAGAGGGAAATACACACACACACACACACACTCACTCTCTCTCTCTCTCTCTCTCTCTCTCTCTCTCTCTCTCTCTCTCTCTCTCTCTCTCTCTCTCTCTCTCTCTCTTTCTCTCAGTTGGGTATAGGATCTATCTTACCCAATAGGGAAATAGGAGGGCAAGGGGATAAGAATTATGGGAGGTAGGTATGAGTAGGGATGATAAAGGGAGAGTGGATTAAGAAAGGCAGACTTTTGAGGAGGTACAAGATAAAGAGAGAAGAAACAAAGAAACAAAAGAAAATAGGATGGAGGGAAATACATAGTAATTGTTACTGTGATTTAAATGGGATGAGCTAACATAAAATAGAATTGATTAGTAGAATGTATTAGAAACCAGAATTCAACAATATGTTGTATACAAAAGACACACTGGAAATAGAGAGACACCCACAGAGTTAAAATAAAGGGCTGAAGCACTTAATGATGATCAACTGTGAAAGACTTGGCTATTTTGATCACTACATTCCAAAGATGCATGACGAAAAAAGAGAAATGATGAACTCAGTGCAAATTGAAGTATAATTTTCTCACTTCCTTCTTCGTGCTTTTTTAAAAAATATGGCTAAATGTGGCTAAATATGTTTTGCATGATTTTGCATGTATAATTGACATCAGGAAGAAGAGAATCTAGAGCTCAAAATTAAAAGAAAAAAATGCTAAAAAACAATAATAAAGAAAAAAGTTAGGAAAACAAGCAGCATAATTAATCATAAAAAAAGACTGACAAAGTACAATACTCCTTTAGGCTAAAAACCCTATACAGTATATGAAGAGAAGGACCTTTAATATCATAAAAAATCTGGAACTATGAATTGATCCAACCATTCTGGAAAGTAATTTATAACAATACAATTAAAGTCATCCAACTGTACATATCCTTTGATCCAAGAATACCACTGTGGGCCTAATACCCCCAAAGAGATGAAAGACAAAGGGAAATGACCTATATGTACTAAAAATATTTACAGTAGGACTCTTTGTTGTAGCAAAGAACTGGAAACAAAGTTGGTATCAACCAACTAGGAAAAGACTGGATGAATTATGGCATATGGATGAGACAGAAAACAATTGTTCCCTGAGAAACAGCAAAAAGGACATTCAGATAAATCTGGGAAGACTTGTAGAAATGCGGAGTAAAAAAAGAAGCAAAAGAAAAATTTTATGCACTATCAACAACTCTGTAAAGGAAAATAAATTTTAAAGACTTCAGACTTTTGATCAATGCAATGAATAACTACAGCTTTATAAGACACGGTATACCTCCCACCCCTTGGTAGAGGAATGATGCTCAGTGCATAATGAGACATGCATTTTTAGGCATGACAGAAACAGTATAGATTGATTATACTGATTTGCTACAAAGGAGAATTTTTAAGACAAAGTGAGACAAAGGGATAGTGATGCCAAAGAAATTAAAAGGAACATCAATGAAACACTTAAAATTAAACAGAAGAGAGCAGAAGTTCAAAAGGGGAAACAGACAAGTAAGGTCTATTTAAATAATCTATACTTTAAAAGACAAAATTGTACATAGCAAATTCAGTTTCAAAAGGAAACTTCTGGAAATGTTTTTATGTTGTTGATTCTCAAATCCACTATAAAAAAATTTTTTTTAAAAAGACTATAAAACTATGATCAATGAATGGTCCATTCATAGAAGACTAATGATGAAACATGTCTCCCATTTCTTGGGGAAGAGGTGTTAGACAATAGGTGTGAAATGAGGGATACATTTTCAGGAACAACCAAAATAACACCAATTTATTTTGCTTGACCATAGTTAATTGTTATAATAAAGGGCTTTTAAGGGTATGGGGGAGAAGTTGGGGGTAAGAGTGAGAGAGAGAGGCAATGATAGTGAGGCAGAGAAAAAGAAAAGTGTACATGAAACATTTAAAAAATATAAAGAAGAAAGCAGAAAAAGGAAGGTCAGAAAGGGAATAAAAAGAGGCTATGCTAACTATCACATTAATTTTACTTACACACACACGCACACGCACACACACTATCTGTGTACAGTTTATATAAATATAAAATTTATGTAATACATTGTTTAGAGATTCTAATACAGAGTTTCAGTGTCTGCTCCTTCTGTCTATGTAAATGTTCATGTTTCTTAACTTTGTAGTTGATAACAAGAAAAAATTGACATGCAGGATTAATATTAATATAGGGAGAAAACTGCAAAGATAATGGGGCAATTCTACTGCTAAAAAAATTAAAATTTGCCTTCCTGGGATCAGCAAAGATGTATGAAATAAGGAAAAAAGGAAATTCCTTCCTTCCATTTACCCTAGGAGCTCTCTTCCCTTATTAGTTTCTTCATATTGTCAAACCTAGATTAACAGTTTCAAGATTAAGATCTCATCTGAATTGACTGCAACAAACTTCAACATTCACACATATTGGGAGGCTAGCTGCTAGGTACAGGTTAATGGGTGGTATCTATTAGAAAATAACTGTAGCAAAAAATAATGCTCGGTAAAAGAGCACGAGAGGTACAATTCAAGTGATATATTAGGTCTAAATGGAGAAAGATTATTATTGACTAGGAGAATCCAGTAAGACTAGATGGTGTGGCATTCGAATGGGGCCTTAAAATAAAAGACAAGATTTAAACATCTTAAGATAGGGTTGGAGGGTCTTGCAAGCACTCAAAGCAAGTTTCATCAAACAAGACCTCTACAAGGCTGTAATTTCTCTAATTAGGCCAAATTTTAAAAAATATAAGCAAACAAACAAAAAAAACCCATATTACATCAGCCACCTTAAAAGCACAGATATGTTCAGTATTAAAAAGATTTTACATGAAATTCAGTCAGATTTATAGACGTACACATGGATATAACAGTTAAAATAATATTATTTTTACCAAGCAAAACAACAGCTAAATCAATTATACCATGAAGGATTCAAATAAGGAAGATTTTTACAAGCTTGTTAAGATATTCTCAATACTTACATTTTTTAAAAAAAGAATGTTACTGCGGATAATGTGGTATTTGGCAATAAAACAAAATAGAGAAAATGCTATGAACCTTATTTCTCATTATGTCAGTCTTCATGATAAGACATCTTGCTATCAGATGTCACCTTGGAAACCTGCCTGATTTCCAAAATGGAAAAGAGAGCTAAATGACTAAGAGGTTTATTGGTCATATGCCAAATACCCTTACTAAATGGCAATATCTAGTTTCATTTTGAAGAATCAATGTAATTAATTGCTTAAAAAAAAAAAAAACTAAGGATTTCATACAATATCTGAGAATTTAAACTTAATAATCACTTTTTCTTGAAACCAATCTTTTTTTATAAAGCTAGAGAATAAGAAAGTATAATTTTGTCAAAAAGGCCAGTCCTTAAGCTTCTAGTTGGACAAAATGAACATAAAAGGCATATGAATTCCAAGTATTCTGATGTTTAATGTGTTTTAACACATACAAAATTTTAAGGGAACTGCTGTTCCATGATACATAATACTTTAGAATCTTGAACAAAATTCTCTTTTCTCTTCAAATTTGGCAAAGATTTTTCTTCTTTTCATCTTATTGAACTCATAAATAAGACTTTCTTCAGTTCTTCAAGAATACCTCTAAAACTATGGCTAGCTTCAAGAAAGCATCAAATACATAACTGTACAAAGCATTTTAAATACAAAGAACAAGGACCTCCCTCTTTATCAATTATAGTTGTCACCATCCTAACATTTAACTTATATAATAATTATATTTTATTAAAATAACTATAAAACTTTAACTTAAATTTATATAATTTTTATCCTTTCAAAGGCTATAAAATTAACTCATTATAAGTGGAGTTTGATAATCAATACTCTGAACTTTTTCTCACAAGATACAAATGTAGGCATTTTATAAGATTTATCACAATTGCTTTAGCTTTATTTCTTGAACTAATTTAAAGACCAATGCTATATAAGGTAAAAGGACTGCAACCTGTCAATTAGAATTTACCAACAGAATATGAATATTATGTGGTGGGCTTTTAACTGATCAATGCTACCCTGTGCCTCTTCTCTCCCAGCTTTCCCGTCATTCTTGGTAGAGAAGGAAACATAGCTGGTAGCACTGCCACATTTCCCTCCTCTATTCAAGGACATTACTATCAGGATTCCTACCTCCAATATGAATTCAAGGCTCTAGGGCAATGAAGAAGTTTTTCTTCTCACAAACAGGTTGGGGATCGTTTACCAAAGAGCTAGTGCCATTAAAAAAAAAAAAAACACACCAAAAAACCCAACCCCACTCCAAACAAAAACAAACCAAAATAAAAGATGTTTTGTAATAAAATTCAAATTTTTAATAATAAAATCACAAATTATAAGACATATCACTTGTTGAAAATGTGATAAATATTAACTAAGCCAAAAAGTATACTTCAGGCTGTGCAACAGTCATTTCATACAAATTACCATATACATATATGAAGTAGGTGTTACCATAATTTACTTACATTCACTGCTTCTGCTTTGTATTCATCATCACTGTCTGGAGCAGATAGGTCTAGTAGTATTGGGCAGACTTTGTTTTCAATATCATTTTGAAAAATTAGATCCTGTTCCAATAGAATTAACAGTACTTCCTGACTTGATTTCCTAACCTAGAATGGTTTTTTTAAAAAAGGGGATGGGGTAGGAAAGGAAATATAAAAGTTTTTTAAAAGATTTTCTTCTCCTTAGACACAAAGTTAGAAACAATACCAGATCAGCATCCTAACCTTCCATTCACATCAAACATAGAGTTCTGGTTGCTGCAATTCAAAAAAAATGTACTGAAGTTAGAACAAGGCCAGAGAAGGATAATTAAAAGGACTAAGGCAAAGGAGCATTTTTCATATAGAAACTGACCAAAACGAACCAAAAACCCAACCCAGGGCTCTTTAAACTGGAAAGATGAAACTGGGGTAGAGTGAGGGTAGGGGCATTTAAAGGGGGATAAAAAGTGATTAAACTTGTAAAATCATAAAGTCTATAGGCTGAATGAGCTTGGATGCCATAAAATCTGAAAAAGAAAAAGTTTTAGAAAAATAAAAACAGATATAGCAGTAGTACTTTACACACTAGATAATAATAGACTTAAAGAAATTACCCGGCAGAGAAGTGGGGAAACAAATTGAAAATATAAAAAGATTCAAACAAAGCTGAGATAAATATGTATTCCTAACCTCTCTTTATAACCTATTATATCACTTGTTAATCTAACCTTTGCACTCATGGCACTTAGGTCACACATATTAAAATTTTAAGCAGAAGAGCTACATAATCAAAATGGGATTTCAGGATGACTAATCCAGAAGCTGCGTTTAGGATGGATTGGAGAAAAGAGAGGATTAAAGACAAGAAGATTAGTTAGAAATCTACTGCAATAATCTTGGTGTGAAGTGATGATGGCTTTCCAGAAAAAGAAAGGGGAAGAAATATAAGATATTAGAAGGAGTGGCAAGCCAGACTGGTAACCAAATGATATGGACTGGTGAGAAAAAGGGAGTCCAATGTTAACTTTAAGATTTCAAGCCCAGATGGAACTTAACAGAAATAAGGAAATTAGAATGTAAAGACTATTTTGCAGGGAAGAAAGTAATTAATTTGGTGTTAACTTAAGTATGAGATACTGATACCAAGGATATCAAGGTAGAAGTGTCTTACAGGCAGCTGCAGACATCCAACTACAACTCAGGAGAAGAGTTAAGTCTGGAAATGTGAGAATAGAGGCAAGAGGTGAGGACATGATGGTAATAAATTCTCCAAAAGAAAGAACATGAAAGAAAGTTAAAAGAAGAGAAGGTTTTACCTTAAAAGATCAGGAGGAAAAGAAGCCAGGGAAGAGGGGCAGGAGTACATGTCATAGAGGCCAAAGAAGGAGAGAAGGAAAGGGTGGTAAATAATCTCAAAGAAGAGGGCACAAGAAAAATCAGGGCTGAGAAAAGACCAACAAATTTATAAAATGAAGGGATTGGACAAGGTGACTCAAAGTTCTCTTGAGCTCCCAACTTCTATGAGTATGATTTGACAATTTAGAAGGTAGTAACTGAATCAGCCCCAATCCAACACAATTTTGAGGACAGTTTCAATAGAACAGTGAGGACAGAAGCAAGATGACAAGGTTAAGGAATAAATGAAGGAAAAGTGAAGGTAGTAGTAGGTTCAGAACACAGGAAGAAAGTAGCTTGAAGAAACTATAAGATCAAGATGTTTTTCATAGACATGGTGATGTATACATGTATTTAATAGGTAATATCTATTCTGTCAAGTAATTAGAAGAATCCTGAATAAACGGAAAGACTAATTCTTTAGTCACTTAACACTAGAAAACTAACAACTACTGTTGTGGGTTATAGAAGGCACAATTCTTCTCAAAGATTTAGTATAATTAAATAAGAGAAAATTTTGCTAACCATACAGAATTTGTCAAAAGGAAAGGCTCAAAAAATTTCAAACCTGGTTGTTTGGATCTGTGAGATACCTCACGACAATGGGCATAAGATATTCAGAGAAGGCCAATGGAAAGTTTGGTCGGCTGTCTTGCAAAAAAATGGCAATGGGAGGTATTTGTTCCATTAGCTCTGTCCGCACTGTAGGCTCTGTGGCAATGAAACAACAAAAGGAAAAAAAAGAAATTTATATTTAGAAAAAAACAAATCCTAGATACAGTATACATTTAAAATTTCTAGCTTTTCTTCCTAAAACACATCATCAAGAAAATGAGACATTGTAGTTTAAAAATAATAATCTATTTAGTGTATTTGTGCTAGTGCAAGACCTAAAAGTTAGGTGAATCATATAAAGCAAACAGAAAAGAGAATGGCAACTCTGTTTCAAGGCATAAATAAATCAAATAGGAAACAATATGCAACAAACACACTGGAACAGCAACCAAAAAACCAATACAACTAAGAGTATTTGTGCAAGATTTATAGGTTACTGTAAAATTCCTAGAAGAATGTGTATGTTAAAGATTTTTATCATATGATATATCCTCCTACAATTCATGAATTCCAGTTATTTTTAAAGCAAGACACTAAAAATACAATTTACAATTCAATTAATTGTAAAGGCATCATAAATGGTAACTCATTTAAAAAAAGAACACTTTTAAAGTTTTAAAGTATCAGATTAAACCTTTTAAATGTATATGAAAAATTGGGACCACATACCAATATGCCCCAGAGATCCAAGTTGGATTTACTAGGCTCCAAATATTTAAATGGGAGAAGTTTGTAACGGGTATTGACCAAGAGAATCTAAGACTCTATTAGAGGAGTTTTCCAATCACCTTAATGAATTATAATACATGAACCTTTATTTAGAGGCATTTCAGTGACATCTACCCATGGTGTGTAGGCATGTTTATTAAACCATTACTTAGCAACTGCTGATCCTAACAAATGGGATCACTAAGTCAAGGTAACAGCTTCAGTAACCCTGTTTTTTGTTTATTTTTCATTTCCTTTTCATTTTCCATCTGCAGAAGACAGAATAATATGAAGTAGAACAGGACTGATTCTAAGCAAGAAAGAAGCCTGTGCCCACAGTCTTTGTTTGTCAACACTGGAAATGACTGCCTTGAAGGAAAGACACACAGGAATTGCACATTCTTGAAGGTGGTCTGAAAGAAGAAATCTTGAGTAAACTTTGGCAGACCCAGGAGATAACAGGAACCAGGGCATGAAAGACTTGCTGCAGAAACACATGTAGAAGGAAATAGGTACACAATTGCTCAGCATCAGGAAGTCACTTCTCATCTCCATCTTTAGGTAACCCTTACTTCTCCCATCAAGACTCAGATCAAATACCCCCTCCTTCAAGGGGTCTTTCCTGACTTCCCATCCCCTGCGGTTTAGTATTTCCTCCTCCCACTACGTTGTATTTATTTTCTATAAATATTATATTTACGTCTCTCTAAACGTTATATCACCCCCACGTAATGTAAACTCCCTCAGGGCCTATCTTACTTTGTATTTGCATCCCCAGCACTTATAACAGTGTCTGCCACATGACTGGCATTTCCCCCCTCAAATCCTATCCTGACCCTGGAGATTTTCAAATATTATTCCAGTGCAAGTTGAAATTGGTTCAGTAACCTACTATGTTGCAATTGGCCATAGGACAAGGAATGCTTTGGTCACAGCAATCTGCTAAGATGTATCTACTAAGTCAAAGAGAAGTTTTTAATGTAAATTAGTGAAAGGAATACCCACAAATTTCTGAAACATTCAAATATGATCAGGAACAGAAACCTTATTTGGATGCTTCAAGGCAAACTAGTCAAATTCTAAAGCAGAACTCTGATTCCAAGAGAAGATGAATACCACATCAATGACAAAGACATTATCATTGTGAAAAATTTTCAGGGAATTAAAAATCAAACTATATAGATTTAAGAAACAATCTTTTATAAATAGAGATAATTTTCTTTTTCTATATAACTGGAGTGAGGAAAAGGGGGTGAAAATCCCACCTCAGATTTACCTTCAAATAGTCAGACTAAAATAGATAAATTATAAAAATCAAATTCAATATGCCTTGTACTTTGGAAGTTTAGCAAATTCACTAATAAATGAACAAAAAAATCAAAACCTGTAGATGCCTTGGAAAATGGACACATTATTTTTTGAAAATCAGTATTATTAATCAAATTCAGATAAGATCCTCAGTGTTATTTTTTGAAATTAATTAATGGAAGGAAAGTAAAGCCAAATCACAATCTTCCTGGGCCTTAGTTTCCTCACCTATAAAAGGACAGGGGTTGAAATAGATGTTCTCTGAGGTCCTTTCCAGCTCTTGCTCAATGATCCTATGATTCTTATTTTTAGTGTCTAACTTAATGATTGCCTGAAGATTCTGAATAACTTAAAACTAATTAAGTATAATTTTCAAAATGAGAAGTAAATTGTGGTTAATCTAAAATTTCTTTCAAATAAGTTGAAATTGTGCAGTTTCACAAACCTGCATCTTCTGACAGTCTGACCACTATCTCCATTACAGTCAAGAAATCTTCCTCATTATTACTGAAGTCCCGGAAGACATCCAAAAGTCCTCTAGCAATAATCTGTCTAGGGAGGGAATATAACAGCTCAGTACCATAAATGAACAAAAGATCATTCTGTCAAAAATATTTATCAAGCAAACTAAAGTCAAAGGAAAGAATAAATATCATTTTTAAAAAGGTACTTTAATCTCAACTAAACAATCTGTTTTATTTTTGTACATGTTTAAAAGAAATTCACTCAGCAATCCTAATTATCTAAACTTCATTAAATTCCGCCACTTTTTACTTCCCATCTTATTAGGTAATTAAGAGAAAAACAAACATCAGAAAATACACAACTGAATGAAAATGTGTAAAGAAGAAATTAAACACAGCAAAATGAAATAGTGTATTCCCCTTACACCACCCCCCCTCCCCCAATCCTTCCCGCCCCACCCCACCCCCAGTGAAATTCTTACCGGTTAAAAATGTTATCACTAAAGGCATACTTTTCCAGTCGAGCTAGTGGAGTCAAATTATCTTGTCCAGGAATGTCCAAGAAGGCAGTTATTCTCATGCTATCACAATCTGGCCCATAATCTTCAAACCCAACTTAAAGGGAGAGAAAAAAACATTTGTTTATCAACCATATAAGAAAATAGAGGCAGTTATGGTCAAATGAAAAAGTGAAAAGAGCCCTCCCTGTGTAGTCAGGATGACCCTGCACAAGTCCCTCAGTGGCTGCAGCTGTGGACACTCTGGCATACCCTCTTTGCCCCAGGCTTTCACGGTGCTCTTTGTTCTTTTGACCTGTCTAACCTGCCCTGATTCATCCTCCTCTAACTTACCAAGTGTGTGCTGCCTTCCCCCAATTCCTGCAAAGTTGTCTTGGGGCCTCTTCTGTCTCTAACTGCTCCTTTGTTGATATCACATCTACTCTCATCATCTCTGTGTGAAGAATTCACAAATCTAAAAAGATCAGGCCCACTCTCTCTCACCAATCCTATATTTCCAAATGCTGCTTAATATCTCTACCTACCTGTCCCCAGATGGGTCTCAAATTTAACAAGTCTAAAACTGAATTCATATTTTGTCCCAGCTTGTCCTTCAGAACTTTCCCTAGGTGGACAAGAGAAAGACTCCTCATTCTTTCCCACTGCCCTAGAGCCAATCAGCTGATAAGGCCTATCATTTCTACATTCATCACATCTCTTGCATATGATTCCTTTTCTCCTCTGACACTGTGGCCACCCTGGTGCAGGCCCTCTTTACAAAATGAGGTCTGGAATATATTGCAAGAGCAAGTCCACCTGATGGTCTCAGGTCTCTCACACTTCAATCCTCCTCCACTCAGGTGTCAAACTGATCATTTTAAAGCACTGACCATATCACACATTTGGTAAATTCCAGTGGCTCCCTGTCACCTCCAAGATCAAATATAAAATCCTCTTCTTGTTTTTTAAAGCCCTGCATACATTATCTGGCCCCTTCCTACCTTTTTCCAGTCTTCTTATACCTTACTCCCATCCTCCCCCTCCACATACTTTGTAAACCAGTGATGCTGGCCTACTTCCTCCAACAAGATACTCCATCTCCTGATTCTAATCATTTGCACTGACTGTCCCCCATGCCTGGAACATTTTCCCTCCTCATCTCTGCCTCCTTGCTTCTCAATAAAGAAGCCTTTCTGATCCTTCCTTCATCTTAGTGCCTTGGTGCCTTCCCTATGATCCAAATGATCCAGTGTATACTTGTTTGTATGTTGTTTCCCACATTAGACTCCGAGTACCATGAGGGCAGGGACTGTCTTGTGTATGGCCTTCCTTTGTATCCCCTGAAGTCAGCACAGTGGCTGGCATACATATCAGGCACTTAATAAATGCTAGATGACTGACTGGTACCACTATCCTTCCCAGGTACTCAGGTTTGCAGCCTTAGAGTCCTCCTTGATTCTCCACTTATCCTTCAACTCCCACATCCAATCAGTTGCTAAATATTACAAATTCTACCTCTTTTAATTCTTACATCACTATCCCTGTCTTGACATTCATATAACCTTTTATCTTATTCCACTTCAGGCTTTCTACTAGGTGAGTACAATAGCTTTATAACTGTTTACCTCCAGTCATCCCCCACAGCAATCCATCCTCCACATAATTGCCAAATCGATATTTCTAAAAGTCAGATCTGACCATGGTGCCATCCTACCTCCTTTCCTCCCACCTAACAATCTTCAGTGGTTCCCTGTTGCCTCTAGGATAAAACACAGTATCTTTAGCATAGCATTGAAAGCTTCCACAAGTGGACTCCCAGCTGTCTTTCTACTCTTTTACACATCCCCTTTATATATTATTTATTAAGTCAAACTTGCTTCCTACCTTTTTTTGGGGGAGGGGGACAATATTCCATCTATCTCCCATCTCTGGGCTTTTGTATAAGATGGCCTCCACTTCCTGAACAAACTCCTTTCTAACTTCCACCTGGCAGAATATTTAGCTTCCTGTAAAGCACAGTTCAAGTACTACCTCCTACAAAAAGTCTTCTATTCCTTAGTTATCAGTACTCCTTTCTTCTTGAAATTACTTCCTATTGCTTTGTATGTACTTTGAGTTTACCTACTCGTGAACATATTGTATCCTACTAATAGAATCTAAGTTCCATGAGAACAAGAACTGTTCAGTAAAAAGTACAGTGCCTTGCAGACAGTAGGTACTAAATTACATTTTGAATTGAAACACTATAAGCCTTCAACTCCTCATCTATAAAGTGGGGTTGTTATGAGGAAAATGTCTAAGTATAAAACATCATAGATCTGGAGCTGAAAGGATCTAAGGTGTTTAAATTTAGTAGCACTTTTTCAGTTTTTGAGAACCCCAATCTTTAACCTTAAGAATTCATCTAATTCACACTGCATTCCTATCTTCTGGAATAAATGCAAAGTTTATGTCTATACTAAGACTGCTAAGTGAAGTTAAATAATGTGAGACAACCACAGAATAACTTTGTTTCAAAATAATACTACGTTCAATTCATTTAAAATGTTAGAGGAAAGACAGGGAATTTTATTAAAAAAAAAAAAAGGGTCAGCCCACTTTAGGAAGTCTATGGAAGGAAGTTAAGATTGAAAAGGTACAGAGTTCTTCTTCAAGAAACCATTAAGAAAGAAGAAGGGTCAAGCGAATTTGGTTGCCAATGGAAACACTTTTGTTTGTAAAGAGTTATGGGGATCTGCATGGATCACGCACACAAAATATGATGTATTCCCCAACTTTTCATTTCCAATATGTTAAAAAGGAGAGTGGTTAAGAGGGAAAAATTTATTCAGGTCAGCCTTGTGATTTTATTTAGAGAACTCAATTAGAGAACTGTTAGATGCAGATTACCAAATGTATGCAGTTTGTATCTTTGGAGTTTTAGAGAATTGTCTGGGACACAGAAATGTTAAATGGCCTCATTCAGACACAGCAAGACTTTATTCTCTAAGCCAATCTGTCTCTAAGTGAAAGCAATATGCACACAAGCTGAGTATCTTCATTTTGGGAGGGATACCCACCAGCCAATCTCTTCATCAATACCCTCAGCACCTCCTCCTGATTTGATTCCACTCTCATCATAGTTCTTTTCTACTGGAAACCATCTCTCTGAATACTGGTCCCTCAAATGCATTCTTCTCAATTATCCTACTATCTTGGGCTGAATCTAGATTAACTCCAAATTTGTCTTTGGATTTCTCTGTTATTCATTTCCCTGCGCATACCAATACATGATTCAAATAACAATCTGATCCTGGACGGTGCCTCTGTTATAATGTTTTAACAAAATGCTCTGGACAACATACAATATTTGCAGGCAAAATACAATGGGAATCTTGAGTATAATCAAGCCTCATGACACAGGACAAGTACATTCTTGACTAATAACAGAATCTTTAAGTTGAGAAGACATTTTGAATTCACCTATTCAAATAAAAATGTCTTTAAAATAACCTCAAAAAGCAGTATCTTCAATATCTTCTTGAAGCCGTCTAGAAGACTCATCACTCCTGAGGAAAACTATTTCACTTCTGGACAGCAGTAATCATTTAAAATTTGTTTTTTCCCCCTTATATTTAATTGAAATGTGCCATTCTACAACTTCAGCTTCCTAGTTCTGACTTCGGGGGCCAAGCACACCAAGTCTAATACTTTTTTCACATGATAGTCCTTCAAATACTCAAAGATTGCTAAAATGTCTTTAGAGGGAAGGCATGATAAAGTGGATAGTTCTGAACTTCTCAGTGAGGTGGGATAGGTTTAGTGAAGACTTCTCAGATTGTAATTCTTCTCCCAGGGTGAGGTAAGACCTAGAGGCTCAAGGTTACAATATTTTTAGAATAGAATAGTCCCATATAAGGATATAAAACTGTGTAGTGTATTAGGGTCTCAATGATTGGATAAAACTTACATAATTCCTTGATGTCTTCATTTCAAAAGGGATTGGTTAGATTTTGTGTCTAGAATGTAAGATCATATTCTCAGCTAATGAGGATAATGGTCAGTGGGGGAGGAGGGACTTGCGTTAGGGTCTATATAAATCACTGCCTTTTCTTTGTCTTTGTCTTTCCTACTCCAGATGAACTGGTGTAGGATTGTCCCGATTCTTGAGAATCTAGTAAATAAACTTTCTGTCATCACTTTGAGAGGCCTCTGAGAAACTGATTTAAGTAGGGACCTGAGCCATCCCACACATTAGTTAGGAAGATCTGGATTCAAATCTTGCCTCTGATGCCAGCTCATGACCATGGACAAGTCACTTAACCTCTGTCTTTTAGTTTCTTCATTTATAAGACAAAGATTCTAACATTTGTATAGGTCTATCAAAGGTTCCCAAGCTTATTTGGCCTACCACCCCCTTTTCAAAAAAAAAAGAAAAGAAAAGAAAAATTACTCAGCACTCCCCTGGGGTTAGGTTAGCTCAACTCTTATTTTTATTCAATGTCACCCAGTTGCAGTGGAGGTTATTGCTGCCCTCACCCTGGATGGTTCCAGTGTCCCCCAAGGGGCAGTACTGCTCACTTTGGGAACCTATACATCTAAATCTATTCTCCTAGGTTCTCCTCATGCTCCCTTTCTAGACTCCCCTTCTTTTTTTTTTTTCCCCTATGGTTTCCCTTCTTGTTATTCTAGCAGTTTTCTTCTGGCTACACTCTAATCAATCAACACCTGCCCTGAAATGGTTTCCAGAACTGAATATTCAAGATGCAGTCTAACCAGGCAGAGTATCAGGACTGTCATCCTGAGAAAGCTGTTCATACTTTTGAACACAGTTCCTTTAATAACAAAACCCAAGGTTAACCTTTCTAAGTTGGCATGTCACAAGGATGACTCACTGAGCTTTCTTTTAGTCTACTAAAACACCCAGATCTCTTCCACATATACTACTATCTGGCCATCCCTTCCTCTTGCCATAGTTGCACAAACGATTTTTTTAACCCAGGTATAGGATTTTACATTTATCCCTATTACATTTTTTATTAGCTAGGAGCCATCACTTTAGTCTGTTTTTTGACCTTGCAATCCAAAATTTTAGCTACATATGCCAGTTTTTAATTATATCATCATTTAATAAACATGTCATCTACATCTATACCTATAGCATTAATGCAAAAAAAAAGCACTGTTACAACATTTTAAGATTTGAAAAATACTCTACAAATTTAATTTTTCTTCATCACAACAAACCCAGAAGGTGAGGGATACTAGTATCACCATTTTACAAATGAGGAAAGTGAGGTGACACAGATTAAAGGACTTGCGCAGTACCACACAGCTAATAAGTATCTGAGGTCAGACCTAAACTCAAAACATTTTTAGCACAGGGGCAAGGATAGATCTATCAGGGGAACTCTACTGGAGACATCTTTCCAGATTAGCACTAATCCATTTGAATCACAGATTTTTGGATTCAACTGTACAACTAGTTTTGAATCAACTTTACTCTTATTCAGTTCACAACTCTGTCCACAAGGATATAATGACTGTGTCTTTCAGCATTCCTGTGACCTTTCTTATACCTAGCAATCCAGTTTTTTTAAAAAAGAGGAAATGAGGCACATTTGCTATATCATAAAAGCTTCTAGATGACACTGTGCTAGCTCATACCTTTTACCATTTTTCTTCTGAAATTCTCTTTTTACAACAATTAAACAATTGTCTAGAACATGAAGCATTCATTCTCTTCCCACTTTCGAAATTCAGAACCATTTATCTTTCTTGACTATTATGGCTCTTCTATTCTCAGTTCTTCAAAGATCACTGACAGTAACTCAGCAATCATATCTGTAAGTAACTCCTATAACCTAGGATATGGAATCATAGGATTTAGGGTAAAACAGATCCCTAGAGATCATCAATCTAATGTAACCATGTCATTTTACATATAAGAAGACTGAGGACCAGAGAAGTTAAGCGACTTAATAATGTCACAAAGTTTTTAAAAAACACCTAGGACCTGAACTTAAGCCTTTGGACTCCAAATCCATTGCTCTTATACTATACTATGCTATAATTCATCTAAACCCAATGATTTGAGCTCCCTGAGGGCAAAGTGGTATTCTCTTACCATTTGGTTACTTCTCTTGGGTTTCAATTCTCTGTCAACCACTTCTGTGCCATAGATATTTACATGGCAACTGTCAGTTCTACCTTCTTTCTGTAGTCCATTTGTCATCATGTCTGACTCATCATGGCAAAGACTCTATAGTGGTTTATCATTTCCTTCTCCAGGTCATTTTACAGATGAGGCAAACAGAGTTAAGTAACTTGCCCCACAGTCACACAGCTAGGAATGTCTGAGAATGGATGTGAACTCAGGAAGATGAGTCTTTCAAAGTCCAGATCCAGCATTCTATCCACTGTGCCACCTAGCTGTCATCCATTAGCATTATCCTATCTGCCCCAAGTGCTCTTTTCTGATCATCTTTCATGCAACATAGTTTTTCTCTTTAGCATGCACTAAGAGGCTAAGTTCCTTCAGAACTCTAGCCTTTCTAATACTTTCTGTTCTTACAGGAGCATGAATCTTACTCATCATATCCATCAAACTGTATTCATTATCAGGGTTGTACTTGCAAGACCCATACATCAGTCTTTTCAGTTAATGATCTCTTTTTCTCCTTCATCTGCTCATTCATATCTTTATCATCAGAATTTCTTTACTGAAAGCACTTTTAACCTGACTTCTAGTAGACTCTTAAGCTCAGGACACCTAATTAGATCTATTTCTGAACTCTCTGAAACGTTCTTCAATAATATTATCCAAATATTCTTTACAACATTCCCATCCCTCACCCTGGAAAATCTTTAACTTTTAAAAAAAGTTTTATTGATGATTTGTTTTTTATGTTCCTGTTATTTCCAGATACATCATGCCTCCATCATAACAAAGAAAAAAGTCAGTTAAATAAAAACAACCAACTGCAACACATCACACCCAGTCTCCATTTCCTCCTTTTCTCTTGCTCCCTCTCTGACAAAAGGAGAGGCACAGATAACATCTTCTGGATATTTGGGCAGAAAGACTACACATATCCTAAAGAGTACACCATACCCTAAAGAAATGAGTAGGGGCAGCTAGATGGGACAGTGGACAGTGTTGATCCTAGGGTAGGAGGACCTGAATTCAAATCCAAACTGAGACACTATCTGTGAGACCCTGGACAAGTCATTTAACCGTTTGCCTCAGTTTCTCATTTGTAAAATGAACTAGAGAAGGAAATGGCAAACAACTCCAGTATCTTTGCCAAGAAAATCCCAAATAGATCAGGACGTGACTAATCAACAAAATAACAACAACAAAGCAATCAGTATTTGAGATGTTAAATCATTTGCCATAAATACAAGTGGTTGAAACTATTGCTTAGAACAGAATTTTGCTAGACCTGATCAGATTATAAGCTCCTTGAGAGCTGGAACTGTCTTTTGCCTTTCTTTGCATCCTCAGTGTTCAAGTATAGTGCCTAGTAAGGATAGGGTCTTAATAAATTCTTGATGATCTCATGAAACTTAATTTGTCCAGCCACAACACACTCGTATACAAACTATGGTTGCTAATGAACTCAGAACTTCTTCCTGATCTGACCTCCCCAGTTTTCTCCCATATGAAAGTTTCCAGGCCCAATTTTGATCCTTGCTCTTAGTCACCCTTAAGTACTTAGGTTCCTGCTTAATCCTGAACTGAACCACACACGCCTGAACTTCAGACTCATTCTTTGAGAATAATGCCTCAAGGCAAGCCTGCCTATAATCTAACTAACGCTGCTTCAAATGTGGACTGATTGCTCTCCCCTTTCGATGTAACACTTTGGGCAACTCATCTCCCTGGACAAGAACTCCAAGGTGATTCTCAATTGGCCCCTTCTGTGTTGTCAACATATCTAGGTGGTTTTCTTCCCCCATCTTTTTTCTTAAAAGACGTTCAGGTGGCAAGAGACATGAGAGTAGATCATCTAGTCCAAACCCCCTGTTGCCCAATATCCCTCATCTAAAAGATGAAGAAATTTAGTTCCAAAGAGGTTCAGTAACAGAAAGTAAGTAGCAGAGGTGAGATTTGTATATAAGCACAGTTATGTTTCTTAGAGGATCAAAAAAGGATTACATTCCTGACAAATTCTGTCATCTTTCCACTCTCTCAAGAGAATAGTCCTGCATGAAAGAGAATAAAATAAACTGGTAATCTAACTTATAAATTAGCTTTTTTTATTTTAAACTTTGGTTAGTGTGATTCATTCCCCAGGACCTGATTACTCTTTGGATGAGCTGAGAAAACTAACTTTATAAGCCTGCATGCATAAGAATCAGACCATATGCCCTGATAAGCCAACCAAGGTACAACACACTACATGGTACCAATCTTACCTGTTTCAATACTAAAGAAACTTTGTTTCTGCCTCCCAAATGATCTGGGACATGCAGTGAGATGGAATTTCCCTGATTAAAGGGTAGATAAGTCAATCCTTACCTGAGCCTTCTATATCCAGCAGGTGCCAGACCATGCTTCATGCTATGTATCCATCCACCAGGACACTAAGGCTTAGCCACCCTAGCCAACCTGACCTGCTACAAATAAGGCTTACACTACCCCCCACCCCCAATTTCTGTCAGTCAATAAACATTTATTAAGCACCTACTATGTGTCAGGCATTGTGCTAAGCACTGGGGCTATAAAGAAAGGCTTTCAAGGAGGTTATAGTCAAATGGGAGAGAAAACAAGTAAACAACTACATATAAACTATACTCAGTATAAATGAGAAATAAATCAACAGAAAGAAGGCTCGAGAATTAAAGAAGATCAATTATAAAGCCTTCTTCTAGAAAATGGGATTTAAAATGAGACTAGGAGAAAATATAGAGAATAAATTGCCAGTACCTTTGCTACTGCAAAGATCATGACAAATCTACCATACTAAGGTTCCACTCACAATCCCTGTTCCTACCTAAACCAGAGGTTCTTAAAATATTTCATATCACCCATAACCTCGAAGTCATCTCAGATTAAACACATAAACTACATATGATAACAAAAAAGCCCAATTATATTGAAATAATTTCACACACACACAGACATACACACATACATATACATGTAGTCTGGGTTAAGAAGCCCTGGCTTAGATCAAAGCTCCCTTCCCTGGCATGAAAGGCACCCACCACCACATGCATTATATTCCTAAGTAGAATATAAATTCCTGGAGGACAGGGGCTGTCTTGCTTATATTTGTATCCTATTGCTAAGAAAATACTAAGCACTTAATAAATGCTTAATTGAAATAGCTATTAAGCATACAATGTTGAGTATCAAATCCAATCCCCCTCATTTTACAGATGAAGAAACTGAGGCCCTAAGATGTTTTAACTTGTTTGGCACATAGTAATGGCAGAGCTGGGGTTAGAACTATGACCTTAAGATTCCAAGTCCAATAAAACTTCACCATACCATAGTGCCCCTTCCCCTGCTATTTTTGCCCCATAAGAAAAATCTTTATCTTGAAAAGAAAATTGGATAGAAAATATATTCAATCAGTCAATAAGCATGTATTAAGTACCTTGCTCTGTGCTAGGCACTGTGTCAAATGTTGGGGATACCAAAAAAAGACAAAAGACAGTTCTTGCTCTGTACGAGATCATGATCTAATGGGGGAGTTCACAATCTAATTGCTGCTAGAAACAATATTATTCCAAATAATATTTTTGTACACTGTTTATCAGCTGATAATAGTATTAAAACATGAGTCACCTGTTTAACAATTTAGATTACAGAATAATATTTTATAAATTTATACTGACGAGTGTCTAAATAAATGAAAAATTGATTATAAAATATTTTAAAAGAAATGTATTTTCAAGGAACTAGAACTAGGGTAGGTAAGTATTATTTAGATTTTGTTTTAATTAGTATACCCTGCAATTAGCATATTAAGACATCAGTATAAACAATGTTGGTCTATATTTACATTTCATTTATCTTATTTGTATGCACTGAAACTTGTCCCTCCTCAGTATTTTGTTCTGTTCTGTTCCCTTAAATATAGCCAACTCTTTGGTGAATCATAAATTATGATTAGATAAGCAAAAACCTATCACCTATACAAGAAAAAAAAAACCCAGCACATTTTCTAATGTCATTGTCATGCAATGGACAGTACTCTTCGCCACCCCCACTGCCCAAAAAAAGAACTTAAAAACCATTTATCTAATATAGGTAATTTTCATAGCACAAAGGTGGGCCACAGGGTAAAGTGATTTGCAAGAAACCTTAGAGCTACAGAATCTAATCTCCTAATTTTACAGATAAAGACATAATGAGAAGAAAAATAACAAAGTTTTAGATAGATTAGATAGACTTACTTCTGAAAATCAAGTCCAATTAATGAGATTCTTCTATAATGTTTACTAGACAGTATACGTTCTAGCTTTTTAAAAAATATATAAGTTCCACTAGAGTTTAAAGAAAGATTTTTTTTGAAAAATTACATTTTTTACAAGTGAATAAAGTTCAAATTAAACTAACTGACATTAAGATTTTCTTAATTAAGGATCAGAATAATTTAGGAATGAAATATGAAATGCCTGAAATTTTTATTCTAACTTTTAAAAAAGGTAACTAAGCAGTATTTCATAAATTATGAAACTGGACAAGAATGATGCCTACCTAAGCAGGCCCTGCGTATGTCCAAAAAAGGAATAATTTCAAAGTTATGATCTGCTAGATAAGTTAACACTTTGCAAAATACTGAAGAATTTAAAATTCTACTATTTTAAGAGTAATGTCTACAGACCAGTGCTAAATATTAAGTTTAATGTCTTCTCAGGATTGCTATATTCTTGGGCACTACTGAACAGTTAATCTATTCTCTGAGATGTCAGTAAATTATGCCATATGGATACATTTGGCATTTTAGAAAAAAAATACCAAAATTAGAAGCAAAAGACAAAATTTCAGCTTTTATGATGTATGAAATCAAGATCTTTTTTTTCTGTTTAAATCCTTTAGTTCACACTTGTGATTTTATCAGAGTGAGATATTACCAGCATGGAAACTCTCCTCCCCATCATAGATAAGCTGACATTAGTATGTGACTTGCAGTCTTGGAGAGTTGCCTAGGCATTATTAAGAGGTTAATTGAGTTGTGTCATAGTCAGTATATGACAGAAGCAAAACTTGAACCCAGATTTTCCTGAATCCAAGGAAAACTCTCTACTTATATACAACTGTATGCCTGCTTTCATTTATTACCTAAATGTGCTTAAAAGGAAAAAAAACCTACTTTTTTTAATGAAAACTTAATAAAAACTTTTTAAATATTCTTTCTTGTGGAGAACTAGTCAATTTCTCCTCTAAATTTTTGAGAACCAGCACATTAATTTTCAAAATCACTATCACAATAAAGTTTATAAGCTTTTTTATACAGGCATCAACTCAATTCCTAGAAATAATCAGAAAAATAGCAAGGAAAAACATGGAGCAAAACTTAAAGCACCAAGAATTTGGAAATTTAACATAGTTTCCTAAGAATTAATCATACCTTGTGACCAGCACTGTTCCCCATCTAATACACATACCTACCCAACATGTTTTCACTCAGCTATGTGACCAATATTCCCTTGCCTCTGTTGCATCACAGTAACAGATATCATTACCTATACCTCTAGGAGGATCCCTCAAAGAAGAAAACTCAGTTAAACAAAGGAGCACTGGAACGGAGTTCCATCACTATCAAATGACATAATGATCTAAAACATTTGCCATTTACCAGGTCTGACGGTTCCAGAAAATGCAATGAGCCTACCAAAATGACTTTAAATCAAGTTTTTATCGATTCTCCATGGCCTCTGATACTAATACCTTGTCTTTTTAATGCCTTTTGTGAAGGCATTTCTCGCCTTCTTGGGTGCTGTTCTGGTAATAACTGAGGCGTTTAAAAGTCACTATTTTCAGGCAAAAGGCTACAGCCTCATCAACAGCAAATGACTGCCAATCGTCTGACTAATAGGAGGCCACACTGGTCCTCTCAGTACGCTAGAAGAAATCAAACAGTCCTCACCTAAGATTGGACAGAGAAAAGTCTCTTGGTAGTATAACGCAGAGGTTCCTTGTGTCTGCAAGTCCCTTGAGACTATCCTGTTAGAAAATGAAAAGGGGCTAAGTCAGATCTTCAGTCCTTGGCTTCCACAACAACTGCTTTTCATTGTCTAGTGGTTAGTGTTAGAGAAAATAATTATTAAATAATTAATAATTGATTGGGATTCTACATCTTGGTCCCTCTTATTTCCTTCTTTCTCTACCCCCCCCCCAAAAACATCTGTTTATTCCTCTTTCCCTTCCAGCTTAATATAAGACAGCCAGCTTCTGTCTACAGAAGGGGCGGAATCAATATCTTCCTTGAGTAGAGGCAGTCCATCTCTTTGGAAGGAAAGATTGTTGTCTCCCCTTTCATCCCTATCATATTCAGTCATGTCCCTTTTCCTTACCAAGGAAACCTCTTTATATGTACCCTCAATCCCATTCTATCCCATCTTTTCTAGCAGATTGCCTCCTATATTAATTTTCAGTCTCTTCTCAGATAATTCTGTTGCCTACAAATACCCCATGTCTCCTCCATCCTTAAAAAACTGTCATATGATCTGATCATCCTAGCTATTGTTCTATACCTATCTCTTCTACCTTTTTTGCCTAAACACCTTTAAAAGACCTTCTATAAAAAGTGTTCTATTTACCTCTCCTTTCCCCTCACTCTCTTTTGAAATCTGCAATCCGGTTTCCAATCTCATCATTCAACTGAAACTACTTTCTCTGAAGTTACCAGGGATTTCTTAGTTGCTAGATCTAATGGCCTTTTCTCAATCCTCTTTCTTCTTGACTTCTCTGAAGTCTGGCACAATCAAACACCTCTTCTCTTGGACATTCTCTTATCTCTAGGATTCTTCACACTATAGTCTCCTGGTTCTCTTACCATTCCCTCACTCTTCTTTGCTGGATGTTCATCTAGGTCACATCCACTAACCACAGGTATTGCCTAAGTCTATACTGGGCCCTTTTCTCCAATCTTCCAATACTATTTCTCTTGACCTCCGCAACTTTTACAGATTCAATGATCATTTCTATGCACATAATTTTTTACCTGTTTTAGAAAATTTATTTATTTTTAATTTTCAACATTCACTTCCATAAGATTTTGAGTTCCAAAATTTCTCCCCATCTCTCCCCTCCTTTACCCCAAGCCAGTGTGTAACCTGATACAGGCTCTACATATACATTCACATTGAAACTATTTTCACATTAGTCATGTTGTAAAGAAGAATTAGAACCAAAGGAAGAAACCATGAGAAAGAACAAAAAAAAAAAAAAAGAAAGCAAATAATATGCTTCAACCTGCATTCAGACTCCATATTTCTTTCTCTAAATGTGGATGGCATTTTCTATCATGAGTCTTTTGGAGTTGTCTTGGATCCTTGCATTGCCAAGAAGAGATAAGTCTATCAAAGTTAGTCATCACACATTTTGGCTATTACTGTATACAACGTTCTCCTGGTTCTGCTCACTTCATTGAGCATCAGTTCATTCAAGTCTTGCTAGGTTTTTCTGAAGTCTGCCTGCTCATCATTACTTATAATACAATATAATACAATGGTATTCCATTATTGATATATGGTATATGTGGTATATCCATATACCACAACTTGTTTCAGCCTTTCCCCAACTAATGAGCATTCCCTCAATTTCTAATTCTTGGCCACCACAAAAAGAACTGCTATAAATATTTTTGTTCATGGGGGTACTTTTCCCATTTGTATGATCTCTTTGGGATACAGACCTTACTGGGTCAAAGGGTATGCACATTTTTATAGCCCCTTGGGCATAGTTCCAAATTACTCTCCAGAATGGTAGGAACACTTCACAACTCTACCAGTAACGTATTTGTGTCCCAATTTGCCTACATCCTCTCCAACATCTATCATTTTCCTGTTTTGTCATGTTAGCCAATCAGAGTTGTTCTGATTTGCATTTCTCTAATTAACTGTGACTTAGAGCACTTTTACATATGACTATAGAGAGCTTTAATTTCACCTGAAATTTGCCTGTTCATATCCTTTGACTATTTATAAATTGGGGAATGACTTATATGCTTATATATTTGACTCAGTTTTCTATATATTTTAGAAATGAGGCCTTTATCAGAGACATTGGTTGTAAAATTTTTTTCCCCAGTTTTCTACTTCCCTCCTAATCTTAGTTGCATTAGGTTTGTTTGTGCAAAAATTTTTCAATTTAATGTAATGAAAATTATTCATTTTGCATTTCATAATGTTCTCTATTTCTTATTTGGTCATAAATTTGTTTGTTCTCCATAAATCTGACAGGCAAACTATTCTGTGCTCTCCTAGTTTGCTTGTAGTATTATTAGCCTTCATATCTAAATTGTGTACCCATTTGACTTTATTTTGGTATATGGTGCAAAGTGTTGGTTTATGCCTAGATTGTGCCTATTTTCCAATTTTCCCAGGAGTTGTTGTCAAATAGTGAGTTCGTATTCCTGAAGCTGGAGTCTGGGTTTGTCAAACAATAGATTAGTATAGTCACAGACTTGTATCTCATGTAGCTTGCAACCAATCCACCACTCTGTTTCTTAGCCAGTACCAAGTAGTTTTGATTATTGCTGCTTTATAATACAATTTAAGATCTGGAATGGCTAGGCCACCTTCCTGAGCATTTCTTTTCATCAATTCCCTTGAAATTCTATATCTTTTGTTTTTCCAGATGAATTTTATTATTTTTTTTCTAGCTCTATAAAATAATTTTTTGGTAGTTTGATTGGTATGGCACTTCTTTTCATCTATTTATTCAACTCTAACTTCTCTCCTGAATCTTAGTCTTCCACAAACAACTGCCTATTGGATATCTAAAATTGAATGTCCAGCCCCTAAGACAAGTCAAACTCAACATATCCAAAAATGAACTCATTACCTGTCCCCCAAAACCCTCCCCTCTTTGGAATTTCCCAATTACTGTTAAGGCTACCACTATTTTCTCATTCACCCAGGCTTGCATCCTCAACTCCTCACTCACAATCACCCCACATATCCAATCGATCATCTTGATGTCATGGTCTTCTTGAAGAATGAAGGACAAACGCAACCTGTGAGGGAGTAGCATCTCCTCTCCACTCCATTAATTTTCTCTCCTCTCCTCTGCTCTCTATATCTCTCCTAATTCTACCCAAGGGAAGGTAACACTTCCATGGCCAAAAGTTGCCTTTTTTCCTTTGGATTTACTGGCTAGATTTCTTGCTCAAAGACTAAGCCTTAAACCCAAATTCACTCTGGGAGTTCATAGATAATAGGTCCCCACCCACCAAGCACAAAGTGAATGTAATTACTAAATAACAACGGTTTCTCTTTTATCCAGGAACCCTGAGGGTTTTCCCCTCCTAGTCTGTTTTTTTGTTTTGTTTTTTTTTTACTAAAAGGGCCATCTCTTGAGAAACTACTTAAAGAAGCCCATTCATTGAATGGGTGTATCTCACTCAAAGTGAGAACATGATAAGACCTTAAACTAAAAGGGCCAGGGTCTCACATGACATCCTGGGCCATCTCCAGTCATCATCATGAATATCAGGCCACTGGACCCAGATGGCTCTGGAGAAGAAAGTGAGGTTGCTGACCTTGCATAGCCCTCATTCACTCAAATCAAAGTCAACTGCAAGTCATGTCATCATCTTGATGTCATGGTCCTCTTCAAGAACGAAGGACAAACACAACAACGTATCCAATCTATTGTCAAGTATTGTTTCTACCCTCACAACATCTCTCACATATATCCTCTTTTCTACATTAACACAGCTGCCATCCTTGTGCAGGCATTTATCATCTTACTTCTAGACTATTGCAATAGTCTTCTGGTTAGTCTCTCTGCATTCCTCAAGTCTCTCCCTACTCTAAAACATCATCTACTCAGCTGCCAAAGTGATGCTCCCAAAGTTGGGCTCTATGTTATTCCCCCTTAAATGAACTCCAGAGACTCCCTATTACCTCCAGCATCAAATATAAAATTTACCTTTAGGCTTTTAAACCTTTTCACAATTTAGCCCCTTCCTACTTGCTTTCCAGGCTGCTTACACTTGACTTGTCTCCATACACTAGACAATGGATAGACGTAGGCCTCCTTACTCCTCAAAACTCCATCTCTCCATTCCATTCCTTTTCACCTACTGTTGTCTGTGCCTGGAATAATTTCCCTCCTAACCTCCTCCTCTTAACTTTACTCAAGTCTCAGCTCAAATTCCATCTTTTCAAAGAGGTCTTTTGTAGTCTCCTCCATTAATGCCTTCCCTTGGAGAGGGTTTCCATTTACAATGGATCTATCTTATATGTACACAGTTGGTTACATCTGGTCTCTTCCATTAGAATGTTTGTTCCCTAAGGACAAAAACTGTATTTTTGCATTTCTCAGTATCCTCAGTGCTTAGCACAGGGCCTGGCACATAGTGAGCACATAACAAATGCTTGATGACAATGATGATGATGATGAAGAATTGTTTTCTCAAGTATTTTACAAGTCAAAAAGGTCTACCAGAAAAACTCTAGATCCTAAAATTATAAAGGGCTTGCTAAAGCGGGCTCATTAAAGTTTAAAAGAATGTCTTATTGGGGCAGCTAGGTGATGCAGTGGATAAAGTGTTAGCCCTGGAGTCAAGAAGATCTGAGTTCAAATCTGGCCTCAAACACTTACTAGCTATATGACCCTGGGCAAGTCACTTAACCCTGATTGCCTCCAAAAAAAAATGTCTATCAATATACATTAAATGATGAACATATATGAGCATATTATCTTGTATGTTAAGTTACATTTTATGACTCCTCACTCTCTTACTCCCTCACAATCCAATCTTTTGCTAATGCCTGTACATTTTTACCTTTATAATATCCCTTGTATATACTTCTTTCTTTGCTCTGAACCTCCCACAACCTTGGGGTAGGCCCTCATTATCTCAAGCCTGGATTATTTCAATAGCCTGTGTCTTGGTCTCCTTGCTACAATTCACCCCCCAATCATCTGTGAAAGTTATCTTTCTAAAGCAGAGGGCTTAACATGTTCATCTTCTAATCCCCCACTTGATAAACTCCAATGGCTCCCTAGCACCTCCAAGATCAAATATAAAATCCTATTTGGCATACAAAGCCTTTCATAACTTGTTCTCTCCCTACCTTTTCAGTCTTCTTGGATTTTACATTCCCCTACATACTTAGTAGTCCAGTGACACTGACCTACATGCTGTTCCTCACATGAGAAACTTATCACTTCTTTTTCATCTCCAACCCCTGGGTTTTTTCAAGTCCCAGATAAAATCTCACCTTCCATAAAAAACCTTTCCCAATCCTTCTGAATTCTAGAGCTGTCGATTATTTCCAATTTATCCTGTGTAAAGCTTGTCTGTACACTGTACACTGCTGTTTGTATGTTGTCTCCCCATTAGACTGTGAGTTCCTTTTGAGTAAGCACTATCTTTTACTTTTCTTTGTATTCCTGATACTTAGCACAGTGCCTGACATAGCTGTGCTTAATAAATGTTTTCTGACTGATTTTATGTTATTGTTATTTTATGTTATTGATACGTTATTTCTCCCATCACAGTAAGAGATCCTTGGGGGCCAGGACTGTTTTTGGTTTTCTTCACCACACCAAGCAGTTCCTAGTACATGTTAAGTACTTAAAACACTTGCTGACAAACTGAGAATCACCTATTTTCTTCATTTAAAATACACTTTAGGCTGCTACATAGAATTAAAGGTTGATTTTCCTCAGTGCTCTGGTACTGGATTATCATTTAACTGGTCTCTAAGATCCCATCCAAATCCCATTTGAACCTATAAGGAACAACCATGCTTTCGATAATCTACTTATGGTTGTTGTCCTTCACCCTTAAAGAGATGAATGACAAAATGACATCACTATGCCAGTCAAGTTACAATGTAACTGACTGTGGCTAATCAAACCAATACGAGCTCAAAATGTTCTACCCACAGGTTGGGCACAAACGATCCATATGAACATTTGGGATGGATTCTCCAAATTTGTGCATCTCACATTTCTTTTGAGCTGCTTCCATTCTCCTTTGCTCATAGAGTAGTACAGCACCTTTTGATATAGGCATGCCATGCTGAGCAGTCCTGTGCCAGTGCCTTTCACGTCACACAATCAATTCCAAAGTTCTTAAGCAAGACCTTGAGAGTGCCCCTGTATCGCTTCTTCTGATCACCATGTGATCTGGTACTGGAGTGCTTGCTCTGTGTGAGTTCTCCATAAAATAGTCTTTCTGGCAAGTGTACTTTGCATTCAAACAATCTACTTATTTGTTTTATCTAAGAGTATTGAAAACCTAATTTAAGTCCATTTGGACAAAACGTGTTATTCAAAGTACAAGTTAGAATAGCAAAAAAAGGGTATCTCATCAATACAAGGCTCAGAAATCCTATTAAAGCAACAAAAATAATAGAAACAAATAGAAACCAGACACTATCTTGTTTTTTTATTTTTTTCCCTAAATAATTCAGAGATTAAATAACACTGGTATAACCAATACTTGCCAAATTATTGACTTTAAGTGTAGCCACTAGGTTGAGTAACTAGAGCATAATCATGTTTCAAATTAGAGAGTGGAAGGAATAAAAAGACATTAACCCTGTAACAAAAATCATCTAAGGAGAAAACTCTAATCCCCTACCTATAAGGGAGGGGTAGAGGTATAAGATATAATGCTATGGCATGTTATTTATAATAAATATTTTTATCAGCAACACTTTCCCTGAGTGATCAAAATATTTACTATTACCAATTCTGATGATAATTCTTGCACTAAAATTCTATATAAGAAATGCCATATTGGTAAGACCAATTATAATACATCAAGCTCAAAATTCTGGCTCTGTTATAGTACTAAGGAGTATTTTGTGGATGAATACAGATGTGGTCCACAATATCCCCCTCAAAAGGTTAAGAATATGTTTCTAGCTTCTCTCATAAACCATAATTTTTCTAATTCATTAATGAATCAAGTAACAATTTCACCTTATATAATCTCTTCAGCAATGAGCTCCAAATGGCCACTACCCACTTTCAAAAGGCATAAAGGCACTGAAGACTCTGTCCATAATGATAAAAACTATATACTAATATACTTTATTCAAAGTACTATTTAGAACAATGACCATTAGATTAAAAAACTGATATTCAGAGACAAAAACTGGCTTCTTCATGGTATTACAGCAAATAAAAAGGCAAATTTGAACCCAAGTCTTCTGAGACTTCAAGTTCAGTGTTCTTTCTCAATACCACTCCTGCACCTCACAGTATTTAAAACGACATTAGACTAAATGACCTTTAAAGTATCTTCCAGTTCTAAAGATATATGAATTAAGTTCAGATCTTTTTAGTCAATAATGTCATAATAGGTTATGAAGGGAAATAAGGAAATGTTTAATGTATAATCCTGATCTTTTAAGGCTGACACACCTAAGAAGAGGGCTAACAAGTCCTCTCTTGGTGCCAAATTTAAGACCTTTGGAATGGTCTAGTATAATATTGCTTATGTTCTTATGACCCTGTAGAAGCTGCTCTAAAAGTTTTTGGAAAACTCAATTCATTCCCAGAATCACAAAATTTCAGAGCTGAAAAGGAACCTAACAAACATCTAATCCAATCCAAACATGAAAGGAATTCCCCACTATTAACATTCCCAACAAGGGGCCATCCAGCCTCTTCTTGCAGATCTCCAACCAGGGGTTACCTATCACCTCCTGACATAGCCCACTCCAATTTTAGACAGCTCTGAGTGGTAGAAGGTTTTTCCTGACATCAAGCCTAAATCTGCCTCTTTGCAAAATCTACCCATTGCTCCCAATTCCACCTGTCTGACGCCAAAAAGAACAAATCAATTCTCTCCTCCAAATATCAGCCCTTCAAAATATTTGAAGAAAGCTATCATGTTTCCCTCTTACTATTCTCTTCCCCAGGCTAAATGTGTCCATTTTCTTCAAATGATCCTGATATGCCAACGACTCAAGGATCTTCGCTATCCTGGTGTCCTCCTCTGGATCCTGACCAGTTTATCTTTCTTAAAACACTTCATGATGTCTTTCTTAAAAGGAGGTACCCATACAGAATTAAACATAATAATCCAAATGAGGTCTGATGAGGGCAAAGTACAGTGAATATTTTCTACATCTAGAAGCTATGCCTCTCAATGATGCCCAAGACTGTATTAGGTCTTTTGGCTTCCACAACAAACTGCTGATGCATACTGGGCATTCAGTCCCCAAAAACTCCTATATCTTTTTTCAAAATAACTAAATACATAAGCACGCCTCCCCTATCCTGCACTTGTAAAGTTGATCTGTTTGTAGCCAAGTATAAAATTTACATTTATCCCCATTTAATTTTATCTAATTAGATTCAAACTAATGTTCTACCATGTCAAGATGTTTTTGGGTCCCTGCTTTCATTCTGTCTGTAATCTTTTCCAGCTTTTGGTCTTCTGCAAATTTGATGAGTGTACTAATCATATCAATTATCCAAGTGACTGATAAAAATGTTAAACAGCTTAGAGTCAAGCCCAGATCCCAGAGGTACTCTACTAAAGAGTAGAGTACCTACAAGATCACAATGACTCATAAACTACTCTTTGATAGCCATCAAATGAGTTCTGAATCTAATTATATTCTCATTTAATCCATCTCTATAAGAAAAGCCCAAGATACTTTACAAAAAAGTTTGTTAAAATTTAGGTAAACTACAATACACAACATTCCTCTAAATGAGTGATTTAACAACCTCACTTATTAATATTTGCCTCACTATCTTTTTTCAGAGTTCTCAGAGCAGCACAGAGATAACGATCATAGAATCATAAATAGCCTACAGTTTTCAACCTTATTATCCAACTTAACAAAAGTTTCCAAGTGTCATCTATTCTACATTCACAACAGCTTTTGCACACATCCCATTCTGTCCTTTCATACAACTAGCCCTCTAGTTCAGGTCCTGATCATCTATCCCAAGGGACTCCAATTTGATTTTTTCTACCACCAGTCTGTCTCCTCTCCAATCCATCCTCCACAGAGCTGCCAAATTGATAGCACTAAAGCATAAGTAAGACTCTATTACTCCCCTATTCAAGAAGCTGCACTCACTCCCTATTGTTTCTAGGATAAAATATAAACTGTGACATAAACTTCATCATCCAACTGGTCTAATGATTTCAAATCATTCATAAGGATCCCTGTGCTTGTATAGTAACTTAGAAAACCATATATTAAGATTATCAATGTCTTATTGGGGTTCTTTTAGGTTAAATTTTCCCAATTACATTTTAATATGGTTCAGGAACACTGGAGAGTGTCACACTTGCATGTTCTACAACTCTGCTCTAGTCTGTATTTCCAGACAGATTTCACATTATTCCCCCCAATGCATTCTACATTCCGGCCAAACTGGCTTGCTTGCTGCTTTCCCCTATGGTAGACTGAATCTTCCACCTCCATACCTCTGCATTCAGCCTGCCCCAAATCTGTGATGGTCTCTCTCCTCACCTTAGCCTCTTAGAATCCCTAACTCCCTGCAAGGCTCAACTAAAGTGTTACCTTTACACAAAGACTTTATTAATAAGACTTTGAGGGTGGCACCTCCTCTCCAAGGTCTTAGTGTTATCTCTCAATTACTTTACATACATTTAATATATATTTTGTATTTACTTACCGGTTTATGAGTTGGTTCTCCCAACCCCAAGTAGAATGTGACCAACTTAAGTGTAGGAACTGTTTTGTTTTTGTCTTTGAATTTCCAGAACCAAGTACACAGAAGGTGATTAATAAATGCTTGCCAAATTAAAACAAACATCACCAGTGTAATTCTTGTTCTCCATGCTGCTCTATGTAGCAACCTTTTAAAATTTTTCTCTCTCTTAAAACAATGCTAAACTAATCTCCTCTGTCATAAATTATATAAACAGCATGGTATGGTATCTTCATGTTATGGTTCTTTATTTGCTACATGGCTATCACTCTCTCAGTGCATGGCTATGGCTACATGGGCCAACTCAATCCATGAGCTACAAGAGTCCTTTCCACACTATCCAACTTTGATTTGTGGCTATAGCCACTGATTCCAAAGCCTAGGATTATTTATAACTCAGACTACTGGTCAACAGGAAACATATACTCAAGTTACCCTACATCTAAGATCTTGGAGGCTTTAAGTAGTTACACAGATGACATAATCCCTATTATGTCTCTAAAGTATATGCTATCAGGAAGGTGGGGGCAAGGGGATAGAAATAAGGACTATAGGGAGACTTTGTTGTTGTTCATGTCTGACTCTTTGTGACCCCATGGACCACAGCACTCCAGGCCTTTCTCCAACATCTCTTGAAGTCTGTCCAAGTTAAGGTTTGTTGTTTCCACGACACTATCTATCCATTTCATCCTCTGCAGTCCCCTTTTCCTTTTGCCTTAGATCTTTCCCAACAGCAGAGTCTTTTCAAATAAGTCCTGTGGTCAAAGTATTTTGACATAGAGACACTACCTAGATCAGGGGTGGGAAACCTGGGGCCTTGAGGTCACATATGGCCCTCTAAGTCCTCAAGTGCAGCCTTTTGACTAAACCCAAACTTCACAGAACAAATTCCCAATAAAAGTATTTGTTCTGTGAGGTTTGGATTCAAAGAGCTGTACCTGAGGACTTAGAGGGCCATATGTAGCCCTGAGATCAAAGGTTCCCCACCCCTGACCTAGATTCTAATAATCAAAAGAGTTAATTTGAATTTGTTAATACTTCTCCGTACTAGGCAGCCTATAAAAGTTTTATAAAGTAAGTGTTGCAAAGTAAAACAAATAGCTATTTTTATTTTGTTTTCCTCCTGTTTCAAAAATTTGAAACAACCCCATAATAAGGAATGTTTCAAGCCTAAAAAGATTTTCATTTTTGCTCACGGTATTAGAAGTCTAACACAAAATTAATTCTACTGACTGACAATCTTGGCAGAGACACCAAAAATTTTTAATTATGGAACAGTAACTCTTTCCATGATCCATCATTCACCTTATCCTATGAAGAATAAAAAAACTGACACCATAAGCAACAATTTACATTTTATCTCAGTTAGCTGAGTTAGGCCATTTTGGTTTTCTGGGTGAAGATTTCTCTTCCTAGTACTTTTCTTAAAATGGTCTTTATCTGTGATGAAAAGAGTCCATTTAAAGCTACTTTTATAACAAATGGATAATTTCTGGAAATTGTCAACATCTGTTTTCCTCATGGAATTAAAAAAAAACAGTGCAAAAAAGTAAAAGGAAAAAAATGGAAAATTTAATAATATTTTGGTCATTGATGTCTTCATTCTACTAAAAGATGGTGTGCCCCTTGAAGGGGAAGGAAAAAAAATGAAACAAGGAAAGATTAAATGTTTAGCCCAGAGTTGTCAGTAAATCAGAGTTAGGGTGTAAAACAACTCAGGAGTCTTGACTAAATGCAATTATCTAAATAATCCCCACTGCTTCATTTGATCAGAATACTCAAGGTTTTTAAACAAATGAAACATTAAATTTGGATATCATTTTTATGTTCTTCACTTATTCCAGTTCAATTGATTTAGAAAGTATGTAGGCTCTGTTCCTATTCAAAGTGGTTTAATCCTAAATGGATTAAAACAAAACAAACCAACAACCAATTATTTGATTCAACTTTCAGGAAGAAAAAATGGGGATTCAGTATAGTTCATTATTGTTCTTGGTTAATTAATTCAGTTCAAGTTCCCAAAGAGAATAAAACAGAATCATAGAATTTACAGCTGGAAAGGCCCTTAAAGATCATTTAATATAGAGGAGTCAAATTCACAGACCATGTTCCCCACAAAACTCTCTAGTGCAGCCTGAACCAGATTAAAATGTAAATGGGAAATATTTAACAAAATAAGTAAAAATACAATACAGCATAACTGTTTTCAAAGTGAATATGTAGCCAACAGGGATCTATTTCTATTTGATATTACTGATCTAATCTAACACCCTTTTTACAGATGAAAGAAAATGGCCCAAGAGAAATGAAATGGTTTGCTTGTGTGTATTCAGAGAATACACAGCAGTATGTAGATTCAAACTCGGGTCCTCTTAACTACAAGTTGTGGGAATCAAGTGAACTACTCTGACTTTATCTTGTGACTCAATTCTGGATCTAACTCAGTTCCCTTTGTATTCAAACATGGGTCTAGTTCAATTTCTGTCTTATGAGAAAACTTTATTAAAATAAGGGAATTGTGAGAAAACTTTATTGCACTGTTTGAACCTACCTCTGGCTGGGAAGCTGAACTACCTTTACCTGTTGCTTAGACTCTTAACTAAAGACTTAGGTTATGCTGACCAGAAACACTGTGAGATTCAAGGAATTTTCTTACAATTATACATTTCAAGCAACCCATATATCTTGTCTAAAAACTAGTCCTGCACTGGTCAATACTGTTTCCTTGTTCCTTTGAGTGAACAGAAACTTCAGAGGGAAAGAAGCACACCTATTTCTAATTTCAGAAACTGCACCTGCTTACTCTCTCCCCTCCCAACTCTTGAAACTCATTCATCCCCTTCCTAACTCAGAAAGTCCTTTAATCTCGCCTCCAATGAGAATTCAGATGTATCCTGGTTTAATGCCTGTTAATTGTTTTCTTTTAATGCATAGAAATCTGTCTTCCTCTACATTCAAGATCCACTGCCAAGCTGAAGAGACCTAGTCCCAATTTATTATGCAACTGGCATGTATTGCTTATTAAATCGGTATCTTCAAAAGCTTGAACCTTTATTTCTTCAGTTATTTCAGATTTCATCCATTACAAAATTCAATTCTCTTTCCACCATTCCAACATAAACTCTATCTTTTGCCTTCTTTTCTTTCTACACTCTCTAAACTATGCCCCACTCTTCCCTTTCCAAGGCTACTAACTGCAATTTTCATTCAACTGTCCCATCTCTAAAAATTAATCCAAAATCTTTAACTCAACCTTCAACTTCTGCCCAAAGCTTCAGGATACTAATTGCTGGCAGTCAGCCAATAACATCTTACTAAACATGAGGCACTGTGCTACATACTGGAATACAAAGAAGGATAAAAGACAGTCCTTGATCTCAAGGAGCTCAGTCTAATGGGAAACATGCAAACAGTGTCACTGGACTAAAGAGCATATGGGGAAGTGTAAGATGTAAGAAGAATGGAAAGACAGGGAAGGGACAGGTTATGAAGGGTTTGGAAGACCAAACAGAGATTTGTATACTTGATCCTGAAGTAACAGAGAACCACTGCAGTCTATTTAAGGGTTGGTTGGCCAGCCCTGAACTTTAGGAACATCACTTTGACAGCTGAGTAGAAGACAGCTTTGAGTGAGGAGGGGCTTGTGGCAAGGCGACTGATTGAAGGAGTTGCTGATACCTCAAACTCAACAAGCTTATAATGTCCTCCTTTCCCCAAATCTTCTATTTCTGCTGATGTCACCACTACCATTTTAGTTAACTAGGCTCATAACCACAAGGGCTCTTTGACTCTTTCTTCTTCATCAGTCCCTACCTACATCTAATCATTTGTCAAGTACAACTGATTCTACATCTGCAACATATCTCTGCATGTAATGACTACTCTCACCTCCTTATGCTTAAACTACAGTAACTGCCTTCTGTTTTTACTATCTTCAATCTATTTCCTATTCAAAGTCTTTGAAATCAATGAGCAGTCGTCACAACGCAACACTGATCACATCTCTCAAAAACCCTAATTGGCTCATCACAGAATATTACGTAAAATATTCCAATCTTGATTCAAGGTCTTCCACAATCTGAATCCAGCCTTTCTTTCCAGACTTATGATACCCCACTCCTTTCATGCACTCTCTGTTCCAGCCCAAATGGCCCACTTGGTTTTTCCCCATTCTAAATCTAGACTCTTCTCTGTTTCTTTGCTCATACCATTGTTACTAGGATCAGAGAAGGAAAGTTGAGAAGTTGGAGCAGGAACACAGTGATGACTATAAGCAGTTCTAAGAAGGTACTGACTTGATTCTTTTCTGAGATTTCCTGTAGGCACAGAAAAGTTAGGAAAACCAAGGCCTCCAAACTGGTATAACTGAACTTGCCCTTATACTGTGGCAACAGAGCAAATTTTGCTGACAAAAGGGAAATAAAGCCAGGTTAGATTGCTGTGTGACAGAACAGGAGAATTCTGGGGATCTCATTACCTGAATGGTTTTCCCTAGACATCTGTGTCCCCCTGAGTTGTTCCTACTTTTGGGAAAAGTTTCACATATAGGAAGCACTTGTGTTCTTAGGCATGAAGGACACCAAGGGGTTCAGCAATGATGACAATATAGGAAGGTGGGTAACAACTGCATATTTGAAAACAGCCTCTGGCCTTCCTTGTTTGTTTTTTCAAGCACACTAGGTGGAAGAGACTGAGGGATCCTAACATCAAACTCCCCCCAACTCCTCACATCCAGGTGTTTCAGCTGCTCTAGTCCCGTCCTTTCCCAAATGCTGCCTTCTCCATGAACAGTTCCTTTTCGGTTCCAACTGAAAACAATTTTTCTCTCATCACATTTCTCACAGCACTTTGCTTGGACCTCTCCTGCACATTTAATATACCTTTTCTTGTATCATTTATTTGTGCATATGTCTTTGCATGCTCCTTATTACACTATGTCATCAACTACAGTTCTTTTTTTATATAGCAGGCACCAAGTTTGTTCAATAATAGAAGGAAGAACCACCAGGAATGGCTAAAACACTAGTTCACAGAAGAGAGCTTCTCTTCATTTGTAAAAAGTTGTAGAATGGCAATTCAACATAGAATTAACAAATCAGTTTGTTTTAGATTCTTTTTTTAAATTCAATTTTATTTTATTTTCAGTTCCAAATTCTCTCCCTCCACCCACTGAGAAGGCAAGAAATAGAAAATCAGTTGCAAATAGGAAGTCATGAAAAACAAATTGCTACACCAGAGGGAGGAAAAAAGCAAGAAAAAGAGAAAAAATGCTTCACAAAATGAAAGCTATCTAGTCACATAAAAAATACTCTAAATAACTATTAGAGAAAAGCAAATCAAAACAACGCTGAGATACAACACACCTATCAGATTGTCTAACATGACAAAACAGGAAAATGATAAATGTTAGAGAAGATATGGGAAAACTGGAACGCTACTGCATTGTTGATGAAGTTGTGAACTGATTCAAATATTCTGGCAAGCAATTTGGAATTATGCCCAAAGGGTTATAAAAATCTGCATACTGTTTGATCCAGTAATACCACTTCCCAAAGAGATCATACAAATCGGAAAAGGACCCATATGTACAAAAATATTTATAGCAGCTCTTTTTGTGGTGGTCAAGAATTGGAAATTGAGGGGATGTCCATCATTTGGGAAATGGCTGAACAAGTTGTGGTACATGAATATAATGGAATACTACTGTGCTATAAAAAATGATGAGCAGGTGGACTTGAGAAAAACCTGGAAAGACTTATATGAACTGATACTGAGTGAAGTGAACAGAACCAGGAGAACACTGTACACAGTTACAGCAATATTGTGCAATGACTAATTTTGATAGATTTAATTCTTCTCAGCAATGCAAGGATCTAAGACAAGTCCAAAGGACTCCTGATAGAAAATGCTGTCCATATCCAGAGAAAGAACTATGGAGTCTCAATGCAGAGTGAAGCAGACTATTTGCTCTCTTTTGTTGTTGCTTTGTTTCATCTTTCTCATGGTTTCTCCCATTGGTTTTAATTCTTCTGTACAACATGACTAATGTGACAATATGTTTAATATGGATGCATGTATACAGTGAATATCAGACAGCACACCTTCTTAGGGAAGGGGAAGAGGAATAAGGGAGAGAGAGAAAATTTAAAATTCAAAATCATATGAAAGTAGATGTTGAAAACTAAAAATAAATAAACAATTTTTAAAAAAATGTTTCACTTTGTACTCTGAGTCCCTAAGTTTTCTGTATGGAGATGGATAGTATGTTTCATCAACACCTTCGGAATTGTGGTGGGTCACTGTGCTGATCAGTTACTAAGTCTCTCACAGTTGATTTATTTTACAATTTTGCTCTTACTATGTAAACTGCTCTGGTTTTGTCCACATCACTATGCATCAGTTTATGTTAAGGCTTCTTAGATTTTTCTGAAACTATCTCCTTCATCATTTACTATAAGATTTTGACAATTTAGTTCCAACCTGGGAACAAACTGAGTAGTTAAAATAGAATGTCTTGTTCACAAAGTTCATTTTGATATGATTCTTCTCATTTCTGAAATTCTATGATTTTATAATTTTGTACACTATTTTATTGTCTAATCCTAATTTTAAATCTGTGCCCTGATTCTAGATGTCATTACTTTAGGCATAATCATTTTTCATGCTTAGCAACACGGGCAGTTGTAGCTCCACTCATGTAAAAAAAATTATAAACCATCATAAGCTATCTCCAAAAATATTAGAGCCCTGCCATGAATCATTTAGAACTAAAGTGTCATCTTTACATAAGTTTGCAAATGTTAAGGTCTGCATCCAAGATTTCAGAATTTTTCCTAAACATAGGTGTATAAAAACAGTGTCACTTGTCTGAGCAAGTAAATCTTGTATATATACAAAACACCTTGGAGACAAATTTAAATTCTGAAGCTTCATCAAAAACCTTTTGGAGGGCATCTTTTAAAGAACACAGCAGAGATGTACACAAATAAATGATACAAGAAAAAGTATGTTAAGTGTTCAAGAATGTGTCCAAGCAAAGTGCTGTGAAAAATATGATGAGAGAAAAATTGTTTTTAGTTGGAACAGAAAAGGAAGTGTTCATGGAGAAGGCAGCATTAGGGAGAGGACTGGACTAGAACAGCTGAAACACCTGGAAATAGGGAGTGAGGGGGAGTTTGATGTTAGGATCCCTCAGTCTCTACCACTTAGTGTGCTTGAAAAAACTACCAAAAATGTATAAACATTTTTATCATGACCAGGATTATATCCTTAACATTCAAGAAGAGCTACAAAGATGGAAGCTCCATCTCACCTATATAAAACCACATACAGTGCTAGATATAAACTTTTCTCTATACCTGTTACTTAAAAGAAAAGGAACTTAAATTGTTTTAGTAGGCTAGCAAACTTAAAATACATTTTTCTAATATGACTGATTTAGATGGCTAGTCACCCTGTTTCATGCTACTAAAAAAGCCAAATTTGACTAAAACTAATAAAATAAAGACTAAGAAAATAAAATCTCAAACTTTATCAACCAACAGTAAGCACCTACTAAAATCTCTGTGCTTAAGTCAAAAAGTACACACTGCAACCAACAAATTAAAAATAGCTAAAAAGCACATATACAGTTTGGGAAACAAAATTATCCCACCTCCTCACGAATGTAACCTCTGATCCACTTACCTAGTGTGTACCATTAATAAGGGGTAGGAATGTTTTTAAAGGGACCAATGAAAAATGCCAGCAAACAGTTTTTTACTTTTGTAAAGTAACTCCTAGTCTTCATCCCATGCATACCCAAAAAGTAGAATTTAGAATACTGTGTTTAAAGATATAGTGGAGCATTATGGGGAAGATAATGTATGTATTTCTTAAAGGAAACAATTTTTCATTAGGAGAATGACATTTAATGTTTTCCTCACCTGTCCATTTTTTCATGAAATGAAATAGTCCCAATTCCTTATAAAACTCGTGTGAAAAATTTCCCAACAAAGATCCTAATTCAATACTTGCCTTTAAAACGATTCCACTAAACAAAAAATCCTCTCCTTAGGGAGGGATCAATAAATAGCAAGTAGGAAGAAATAAGAAACAATCCAACTCACAGGATCATGTAACCACGGTAGAGTTCTTAAGAGCCATGTAGCCCAAGCCCCTCACTTTACAGAAGAGGAAATCCAGTCCCAGAGAAGAAAAGTGACTTGCCCAGGGTCACGGGCAGAATGTGGCACCTCGGAATGCAGAAGCAGTACCCAGCTTCTCTCCAGGGCACTTTTATAAATCCCTAAGTACTTGGCCAGGGCTGAGCCTCCTCCTTCGGTCACACTCGTACCTTACTATGGGTCTCCTACTCTTTCAAAGGTGCCACGGGAAAACCCAGGGCAATTCAAACCATCCTCCTGCCAGAACAAGGAACGCCCCCTCCCACCTAAAGAAACTCGGGGTTACAAAGTATCCTGATGTCGGCCCCACCCCACCCACACCCCCCAGCGAGGCAGGCGGGCGCAAGGCGTTCCCCCATCACCGCCCAATTCCCCTTTTGGGAGAATGCAGGAGAGACCTTCAAGAGCAAGGATCGTGCCTGCTCCCCAAAATGGTCGGGAAGAGACACCCTTCCCCCAAACCCCCAAGTCCAAAGAGGACCCCGGACAGAGTGGGGAGCCTGTCACTTCCAGAAACTGTCATCATCACAATCCAAGTGGAGAAGTAGGGGGGGAGGAAGAGGAGGATGAAGTGTCCCCCTCCCGGGGGGCCTCACCCGCACCCCCAAAACGGCAGGGAGGGCAGCAGGGAAGGAGGGGCCCTCCGAGGGCCAGGGGACGAAGAGGAGGAGGACGAGGGAGGGGAGGAGGCCAGAACTGTTACTTACAATCATCTAAGTCATCCTGCAAGTCCACAAAATACAAGGGGATCTCTGAAAACCAAGAGAGATAAGAGATCACCAGCGGCGCAGGGAGCACCGGGAGCGGGGCTGGGGAAGGGGCAGGCGGGGGAACCCGGGGACGGCCGGATCCGGGACGGCCGCCCGGACCGGGCGGGAGGGTGGAGGAGGAGGACGAGGAGGACGAGGAGGACGAGGAGGAGGGGGGGGAAAGAAGGAGGAGGAGAAGCTAGAGGAGGAGGAGGAGGAGGAGGAGGAGGAGGAGGAGGAAGAAACAGCAACAGCTGCAGCCCAAGGAGTCTCGGCTCCACTCACCCGCCATCTTGAAATGGGCCTGAAGGAAGCGGGGCCGGGGGAGGGGGGAGAGGGAGGGAGACCCACTGGGCGAGCCGGGCGAAGGGGAGGAGCGGCCAGCTCCTCCCGACCCATCCCCTCGCCCCGCCTCCGCACGCCCGGAACGGGGCTGGGGCCGAGGAGGAGCAGTGACTAGGAGGCCTCCGGGGGCTGCTCCCCGCCCGGAGCTCGCGGAAATTTGGGAAAAGCGGCGTCGGCGCCCGCCTCCTCCCCCCTCCCTGCAGGCGAAGGTGGCTCCCGAGGTGGGAGGGCAGGTCAGGTGACCCTCCGGGCTCCCCAAGATGGCGGCGGCTGCGGCTTCTCGGTGGCGACGCGGCCGGCACGGCTGCGAGTCTAGCTGCTGAGGCGGGCGGTCGGCCCCCAGGCGGGAGGACAGGCCATCTCACGCGGGACAGCGGCGGCGGCGGCACCAGCCTGAGGAGGCCCCAGCGGGGCGGCGGCGGGGAGGGCGCTCAGGGCCTCCCGACGCCGCCTCGCCCCCACTGCCGGGGGCTGGAGCCTGGTTGGCCTGGGGATGTTCGTTCTGGGCCGGGGCACTCCCTCTCCTCCTTAGGGCGGTGGCAGCGGCGGCGGCAGGCCGGGCTCCCTGGACATGGCGCTGAGGGAACTGAAAGTTTGTCTGCTGGGGGTAAGTGGGCTCTCGCCCGCCGGGAGGGCTGCGGGACGGGCGGGAGCCGGGCCTGCTTGTCCCTCCCCTCCGGCCCGGCCTCCGCTCCTTTGGGCCTCCTGTACCTCCCGGCTCTCCCAGGGAGGACCAAGCCTCCGCCGCACGCCCCCCGTTCTGGAGAGGCAGATGCCACCTGGGAGCGCCCGGGAGCCTCCTCCCTGGCACCAGCCGCCCCTTTTCCTCTCCTCCCTCCTGCCCCCCGTTTTCTCTGAACCATCCACTATCGCTCACCAGCTTTGACTGGGAATTCTTGCCCCTTAACCCCTCACACTTTCCCCACACTTAATTCCCTTCCACTTTCCCTTCCACCTCCTGTACTTTCCCTCCTGCTTGGGTTCTCTTTTCTTTCTGTTTTTTTAAACTTTAAAAAAGCATTTATTAAGTACCTGCTATGTGACAGGCACTCTGCTAAGTGCTTTACAAACCCTGTCTCATTTAGCAGTGGTAAGAAATGAAACCCTGCCCGGGTCTTCTCTTTTTCTGAACTCCCACTAAGAAAGTGAAAACGCCTCTTTCCCACCTGTTCTCATCCCCCGGAGAAGGAATCCCATCACACATTTTCATGACCTCCCCATCATCTTATTTACCTACAGTACCTACCTCTTTGGTTATTCTAGAAATTTTTTTTAAAAAAATAACTTCTAACAGCATAAAATCTAAACCAGGATTAGCGCATTAAATCTTAATAAAATGCAAGTGCCAGAAAGATACCTTTCAACTTCTTTGGCCTAATTTTTTAAATGAACTTATGGCTGTGGAATGCATTTCTGAAATAAACTTAATGTGCAGAAAGAAATGTGAAGATACAGAATTTATAATGTGATTGCTATCTTATCAGGAAACCCAAAATTGATGCTGAAACTTCAGCTTCCTGTCTCTTGGTCACATTTGCAGTTTGAAGCATACTTTCCACAGCCTGAAAGAGGAGGTACTTGGGGCTCCTTTGAGTTTATCCCTAAAACATTTTTTACATGTCATATCTAATTCTTTACTTATTGGGTGTGGTTGGGAATAGTCAAGACTTACCCAAAACTGCTTCTGGAACTATTGATTTGCTTATTTTTCATTCATAAAAAAATTTCAGTTTTTGAACAAATAGTTGGTTCTTTAAAATCTTGTCATTTATAGACTACACCAGGAGTGGGGAACCTTCGGCCTTGAGGCCACATGTGGCCCTCTAGGTCCTCAAGTGCAGCCCTTTGACTGAATCCAAACTTCACAGAACAAATCTGGGGAGATTCAGTCAAAGGGCTGTACTTGAGGATCTAGAGGGCCACCTGTGACCTCGAGGTCACAGGTTCCCCACCTCTTGACTATACAAAACCTCCCTTTTTAAGATATCATGAAATCTCCTAATTGTTTGGCTGAGTTTTTATGATATTTCCCTTGGTATATATACACTTGTGAAGTTGGTTTTTTTAATCAGAAATTTTAAACTTTCATCAAAAAGATGGTTATCAGTGACATACGTAAATATTCACTCACAAAATCCTTATTTTTCAGGATACAGGTGTAGGTAAATCAAGTATTGTATGGCGTTTTGTAGAAGACAGTTTTGATCCAAACATCAACCCAACAATAGGGTAAGAAATGAGTTATTTAATATCAACTTTAAAAATGTCTTCAAAATATTTTCAAATGAAAGTGTTGTAAAACTTCAGCTAGTGTTTTTCATGTTGGGTCAGATAATTTGAGAGCTATCATTTTCTTTAATGAAACTCCCCTGTGAATGAGAAATGAGTATTTATTTATTAAGCACTTACTGTTATGTACCTGAAACTATGCTAGGCATTGGGCATGCAAAGACAAAAATGAGATGGTCCCTGCCCTCAAGAGTTTACATTCTGTTGGGGGATATAGCTTATATATACAAAATAAATGTGAAGTGAATGGGGAGGGAGGGGCTGATGAAAGGAAGTCAAGAAAGGCTTCTTGTGAAGGTGGCACTTGAGTGGAGCTGAAGGAAGCCAAGAATTCTGGGAAAGAAAAGTGAAGAAGAGTGCATTCCATACATGAAGGACAACCAGTACAAATGCATGGAGACAGAAATGGAGTGTCACATGTGAAGAACCAGAAGAAGACCAGTTTGACTAGTCCATAGAATCATATCAGAAGGTAGGAAAGGAAGTAATACACAAGTCTGGAAAGGGAAGTTGGGTCAGGTTGTCAGTATCTTCAGATGCCAAACAGGAGTTCAGATTTGATCCTGGATGTATAGTAGAGAGCCAATGGAGGTTGAGTAGGGGAGTGAAATGGTCAGACTTGTCTCTTAGAAACTCTGTGGAGGAAGGATTAGAGAGGTGAGAGGCTCAAAATAGAAAGTCCAATTAAGAGGTGTTTGCAGTATTCTAGAATAAGTGATAAGATCCTGAACTAGAGTGGTAACCCAAAGCAGAGAGAAAACAAATTTGAGAAAGATTGTTAGTAGAAATGACACAATTAAGCAGCTGACTAAATGCATGGTATGAGGGAAAGGAGGATTTGAGGGTAGTTCTGAGGGTTTGGGCATGGGAAGGATGGTGAGGATATTGAAAATAATAGGGAAGAGTTGTGGGCTTATGCAGAAATATAATGAAATCCTTTTGGGACATACTTGATTTTCCTATGGTGGAAGTGTCCAACAGACAATTGGAGGTGCCTGTTTTGAAATCAGAAGAGAGATACTGACTGCATACATAGGTCTGGGAGTCACCTTCATAGAGATGATAATGAAACCGTTAGTGCTGATGAAGTTACCAAGTAAAAGAGCATAGAGAGAGAAGAGGGTCCAGAGAGCTTTAAGATATACACACATTTCAGAAATTATCATGGTAATTAATGTCCTTTGGACTTTACAAAAATACATTTTTACATAAAAGTTTCATATAAAATAAATTTGCTTATCAATAAATGGAAGAGTGGAAAGAATGTTGGATTTAGAATTAGAGGTCCTGGTTTTCAATCTAGGCCTTCCCACTCCTTAGGTATTTGACTTTGGATGAGTCATTTAACTTTTCTGAGGTCCAGTTTCCACATCTATAAAATAAACAGGTTTGGATTAGGTAACTTCTGAGTTCCTTTCCTGCCACATGTATATGATCACAATGTATGTATGTAATTGCACATAAATTAAATAAAATTATGTGTTAATTATCCTCGAACGTTAGTAGTAGTCTTTACAATAAAACAAAAGGAAACGTAACAATTTCTTCATAAGCATAGCCCTTTCTGGCAAGTTTGCTCCTAAAATTAACTAGGTTTATTTTGCTCTTGAAGAATACAACCTCACACTCCAAACTCTCCCATAATTTACACACTAGAAGTAATAATGCTATTTGCTGGCACATAAGGAAAACTTTGAAAAGTTCTATTTTCTAGAAATTCCTAATAAATTTCCTAGCATGAAAGTAATGGTAGCTACAGGAAGCCTTCTTTGTAACCTTGGCTCCATCTGAGCTCTAGAGCAGTTTACAAAACTTTAGCACCAAGAAGAGAATTGTTCCTGGGGTCTGTGGCTAGGATACTGAGGTAGTAGGTCAATCAGTGAATATTTATGAATTATCTGCTTTGTGCCAGACGCTGTACTAATTTCTGGAGACACAAAGCAAAGCAAAAGACTACTTGCTCTCAAGGAGCCCCCAATCTGATGGGGAAAGATGACAAAAAGAAACTGAAAAGTGAGGGCCCGACACCAGGCCATGATGAAGTCCTATAGCTAGGTTAGAACTGATGTGCTACCTGCCCTGGACCCCCTCCTTAAATAGTACATCTGGAAAAAATTCCCTGATGTCTGCCCAGTCAGAGGGGGAGGGAAAGAGAGGGCCAAGAGTCTTAACTCCTTGGTGGAGGCAGGACCTCCTCTGTATGTCAAACATGGAGATTCTGAATGTTTTATCTCTTAGTCTCTTCTAATGGCCTCAGTTATGAGCACTGAGAAGGGGGACAAGGTGGTGAATATGTATGTTTTTATGTTTGCATATGATGGAGTTGGAGTGTGCAGTAGGAAGAGATGACTGAATGATTGGCAGTGCTAAGGTTTGTGGGGAAAGGATGGAGGGTGTGTGAAGAGGAGCTTTAGATAAGGATATAGAGATGTGTAGTGATGGAAAGAGCTGGATTTATAGTTTTAAAAAATCTGAGTTAAAATCATGGCTTTGCCACTTACTACTTTAGTGACATAACTCAAAATCTGTGATCCTGTGAAGTCTTTACATCACTAAGTATTTCCTATAGGAAAGAGGTGCTGCTATTTTGCTTCCATTACTGTGGACTCCTTTAAAGCAATAGAACTGTTGTAATCCAACCCCTAAATTAAGATGTTTACTATATTATTTTGTAGTTTTGTCTCCTGTGTTAAAGTATGATGAATCTTTGCTATTTTTCTGTTAACCAAAAGATGGTCTGGGGTAGAGAATAATAATTTCATTATATATTGGAACCTCCAGTAAACATCTACCCTGATTACGGCCTGTAGGTGAACCTGGGTTTTGGTTTCGTTGTTGTTGTTGTTGTTGTTGTTGTTGTTTTGGTTTTGGGAGGGAGGATGACTTTTGCATAGTAATTTTTTTTCTGTGAACAAGCATTTATTTTTTCCCCTTTCCACCACTACCCGGTTGGAAAAGTAAAAATGAAACCTTTGTAACATGTATGCTTACTCATGCAAAATAATTCTCCCTCTCATAAGTATGTCTAATTCTACACCTAAAGTCTGTTGCAACTTTGTGTCAGGAGATGGATAGTATATATCATTATTCACATCTCGAGTCATGGTTTAATCAGACTTCTTAAGTCTTTTAAAGTTGTTTGTCTTTACATTGTGCTTTTTGTTGTAAAAGTTCTGTGGTTGTGCTCATTTCGCTCTAAATCACTTCTCAAAAGAATCTTATTTTTTTCTTACTCCCTTTCATTACTTTTTATAGTACAATATTATGGCATTCATATTCCTTAATTTCTTCAGCCATTCTCCAATTGAAGGTCCATTTCCCTCAGTTTCTGTTTCTTTAACATTACCGAAAGAACTGTTACAAATATTTTTGTACAAATGGATGACTCTGGATTCTCAAAGATTATGCCAGTGGATTGCAAGCTTTGGCAGTCCTAAACTGGAAGTGCTTTGAATACAAGTCCTGTGACAGATTGCTATTCGAGGAACATCTAACTAAGTTCAGAAAGTCTTGTCACCTAGTTGGTGGTAAGGTGATGAATTTTTTAGTTATAGCAATCTTTAAAGACCACTTAAGTCAGTGTCTCTTTACCTTTTCTGTGTCATAGACCTCTGGCAATCTGTGAAGTCTATGGTCAGCTCACAATATTTTTAAATGCATAAAATAGAACACACAGGATTAGAGGAAACTAATTCTATTGAAGTACAGTTATCACAGTATTTTTTAAAAACAATTTTGTGGACACCAAATTAAGAACCTTCTCCCCACAATTGAATGGTAATGGAGCAGTGAAGTACTTAGACTTATTAAATCACAGATCCTTGAAATATCCGCTTATTTGATATGAGAAATTTTAATTTCCAGTTTTTAGTTCATAGTTCTTTTTATTCAAAATATGTTGCTTCATACTTGAAGGCATAGAATTAAGCCCATTAGCTCTTGCTATAATGACTGCTTTTGCAAAATTCTTAAGGAAAAAACCATGTATGTACATGTCTTTAAATGTATGATCCCATCAATCTCCCAGTAATAAAGGATGGCCAATTACTACCTGCAAAGGAATCTTGCAAATGATTGAAAACTGAAGTAAATATTTTTTGTGATTCAGTAGTGACCCACTTCATACTGAGTCATTTCTGAAGTGACTCAATCCACATAACACTCAAACATATTATATAGGTAACAAATACTCATTTAGGTTTATGTATAAAGTCAAAATTCTAGCTATTCGAATATTTTCTTTTTGAATACTATTTCCAGCTCTCAATTTCTAGACAAAATTTTAATGCTGAGTTAGTTTAAACTGTTAACTGCACAAATCAGTTATCCTATCCAGAAGGAGATTTGTTTCTTTAAAGCAAAGAAGGAATATTTTAAAGTAATATGGTGAACATTTCCTCCATTTAAGTCCTCTTCTGATGCTTATTGTAGTGTGGTTGTCATTCTAGGTTCTTGAAGGCTATTTCATTAGAACACAATTCCTGGTGGTTCTGCCAAGTAGAAACTTGGTGATCAGGGTTTAACATCTGAGAACCAACAAAACTTTTTTGAAAAGGTTCATCACTAAGATTTTGGTCAGCAGTTGATGAATTTTCCACTGTGGCAATTTCAGAAACCTGCCTACTAAAGTACAAAAAATTACAAAAGTTGTAATTTTCATTGGTTTAAGAGTTGAGTACTCACTGTTGAAATGCATCCTTGAATTTATTGCCATCAAATGGATGTCTCTGTACCATTTGTTATTCCCCAGATCCCTACGTCTAGAGATTTATTTGAAATAAGATTTTTATGTAGCCATAACTATAGCTAGTTACAAACAAAAATGCAGAAAAATGTGTGATGAAATATATTATGAAAATATTTTACTGTTATTGATAACTTAGGCTATATACTTTGTAAAAGGTAGCATTACAGGATACTATGAAAAATATATGAGAGGTAGTCCAAGTTTAGAAAGTGATATGAATGGAAATTGTAGTTGAGAGATGATATTGAGAACCTACCTAGATAGAGTAAGGAGCAGAGATTGGTTTTTAAAAAGAAATCTGTATATCTTAAGCAACTAAATTACAGCTTTTGAAAATGAAACTATAATTTGGGTGCCAAAGAATCTTGCATGCAATTTAAGGAGCAACCTTATGGAATTTTTTTTAACCTCCCAAATTATTTAGAATAAATGTCAGGGAAGTGTTTTGGAGGTTGGAGAAGAAATTGAGAAAAATAATTGTGAGAATATCTAATTTATTTCAGGGATTACTTTGCAGATTTAGGAGGTTAGTAGGATAGTGAACTACAGGCAGAAGTAGTGCACAATTAGATTAGAGGAAAGGACAGGCTTTCAGATATGGGAACTAGAAAAATAAACATAATCCGCCTTGGATGACAGCTAGAATATTTAAGGATTATTGGAAGAAAAAGTTATTTTCTCCATCTTAACTTTGAGGTAGTATCAAATACTTAATGAGATAATATCAAATACTTGATATCAGAATATGGATTTTAAAATGTGGAAATTTTCTTCTTAAATTATAGTATGTTTAGATTGAAATTGAAGTCAGGAAAGAATGAAATCACTGTCATATAACGGAAAAAGAAAAGAGCCTACTTGATATAAAGGCTTCCTATTGTCCAAAGAAGGGTAGGGAAAAGGTATCTCCATGAAAGGATTAAAAATAAAAATACTGATATATTGTTCAGTTATTCTAATGATTTGTCATATTTGAGAACATGGTATACAAATTTGTTATTTCAGTTCAGCAAACCTTTACATCAACTGCAAGGTAACTTGAAAGGCAGTATGGCATAGTGAAAAGAGAGCTAGTCTGAGAATAAGAAGATCTGGTTCAAATCCTGCTTTTGACCCATATAAGCTCTGTCATCCTACGCAAGTCGTTTCACTTTGTGGGCCCCAGGCAGCTTTAAGATTATAAGTGGAAGATCTGCTTTTTTGTCCCACAGTGAATTTTACACCAATGAAATCACAAAAGCCAAACCAAACATGTAAGGAGGCAACATGATCTACTTTCAAGTCCCATCTTCTGACACTAAGCTGTGTAATCATAGATAAGGGGATTGATTGCTCTAAGCCCTGTTAAGTCACTGTATCTAGCAAGGGTACAGTACCTAGGTAGATAGAGGGAATGTCCATAATAAAAATCAGACTTCACAGGATAGTGACTTAAGTGAAAGTCACTGGACTGGCAAAATAGCTGCTCAGGCTAAATGGGTTAAGTAAGATATAAATAGTGGATTAGTTCCTCTTTTGTATAAGTAATTACTTGCTGCATTGGAAAGGACTGGAAACACTCCTTAGAAATTGAGTCACAGCTGTTGTATCCTGGGAGGTTGATTTTTCTTGAAATGGAACCTGGCTTAAAGCTGAGGGAGAAGGCCAATGATTCTGCTTATTGTTTTTCTGCACCTCAGAAATTCCAATCAGAAAATTACTCTTATGCTGGATCACAGTTACTAAAAATATTGTGGTTAGCATGGAAAAATAAAAAAGCTTTTGGCCAGTGTCATGAATTCGAAACTTATTGAGATGAGAGAATATATTACAAAGGGAAAGAGAAGAATTGAAAGTAGAACTAGAATACTGATTATGTCATACAGTTGAGTAAGAAACCTTCCAAGCTTTCTTACCTGTTTATTTCTGTCCCACATTTATATCAGAATTTTTAGGCAAATGTGTTTAATATATTTCATTATCCCCATGAATTGGTAAGGGGGGAGGGATGTCACAAATTAGGAACTTACAGAAAAAAAGAATTGTCTAAGTAATTCTCTCCAAAATTTTCTAGATGACTTTCCCATTCTTGTGCTTCAGCTTTGGCATATTGTTTTGTAGGGTACAGTTTTGCTTGGTTTCTTAAGCTTCATTAAAGTGTAATGGTTAATCACATTGCTGAAATTTTCTTTTTTAATTATAACATGCCTTTCTCAGCTCTTTGTAATCAAGCTCCTTTATGGACTGGTAATTCAAGTATTTTAAACAGCTGAACTGATTGAGTTTGAGGTAATGATAGGTTTCTGTTCAGTGACTGTTTTGAGATTAAGTAAAATTTTACCACTATAACTGGAAGAAAATAATGTTCTGAATTTATAGATAATATTCTAGAATTCAGTTGGAAAATCTTGGTAGGAGTACCTTATAGTACTTCAAAATTACTTCCCAAGTGAAAAATCATACTACATGTCCCAGTTGTGTTTGTAAATGTTTCAAAACATTATGCATGCTTTTATTGAGCAGCTTTGTATGGATAGCAGTTTACTAAAGGCTACTGATTAGCATAGATTCTAATTGTTGGAAAATAACTCATTTAATATAATATCTAAAAATTCTTGTTTTTCTACACTTTTACATAATTCTTAGGACTTATTTTGCAGAAACTGATATCAAGGTGATAAAATTTAATGTGTATTTTCTTGAGAAGTTCTTTACACATAGCTTGAATTTAATTTAGTAATTTTCGAATACTTACTAGAGGCAAGGTACTATTCTAGATGTTATGCGAAATTAAAAGATTAATAGAGTAGTATTCTTACCTTCAAAGTGCTTACTAATAGGGGAAATAGGACATGTATATAAATACCTATTTAAAAGACTGCATAAAATTTATCTTAAAGTAATACAAATGAAGTATCAGGAATTTAATGTTACAAGTTCAGATCTGAGGGGGGAAGAGAACTACTGATGAGAATTAAGGTGGTCCTTGAGTTGAACCTAAGAACATACTAAAATGTTATTAGTATGACCAAGTATGACATAAAAAGCATAATTCATGAATTCTGCTTTTCAGCATTTCAGGTGTTCTACATAACATCAATTTGAAGTTATTTGGGGGAGGAGGAAAGAAGGGAATAGAAATTTTTGTTAATTGAAATTTTTTTTTAAGTTCTCACATTTATTTCCCTTTAAAAAGTCATTTATGAATTGAGGACTTTTTGAAGTACTTGCATTTGCTAACCAATTTCCCTCCAATTATCTTTGGGAATTCTATACTTAAGATCACTTGTAATCTGATATTTAATGTGTAGCTAACTTGTTTAGGAAATTCCAGACTTAGTAGCAAATATTTAGAAAATACAATTCTAATCTTTCTGTTCTTTAGTTTTGGCTGCTTTGTAGACTTTGTCTATGATGATATTGTCAAAAGTATTTATAGAGTTCAATAAAGGATGTGATTTCTAGGTACTGAAACACCTCTTAGATTTTTTTAACATGACTTTTTTTTAAAGATTTTGCATTTTAAATCTAAGCATTTTTTTCCCTTTGTGTTTGACATATGTTCTAAAAGTTTCCTTTTGATCCTGAATAAACAGTTATGATTAAAGAAGAAATTGAGGGAATAATCTAATAATTGATGATGGCAAGTTAACATACAAAATAAGTAAGTCAGTAGTTACAAAGCCCTCTGTTGTCTTTGTATTCAAATCACCTGGCCCAGAAAGCAAAGTACACTGAAAAGAGCACTACCTTTAGAGTCAGTTCACATCCTGCTTTTGGTGCTTCCTACAGTGTGGCGTTGAGAGAATCATTTCAGCTTCCTCATCTATAAAAGGAAGAGATTGGACTAGAAAGTTTTAGAGATCCTTCCACCTCTAGCTCTGTGAACTGGATTACTACATCTTTAGGTATACAAAAGACCTGACAGATGTGATTAATGAGCCAGTCATTGATATTTCAAAGATCATGGGCAAAAAAACAAAGCAATTCTATGGAACTGAAGAAAGGTTTATGTTCTCTTGATTCTCCAAAAAGGGAAAAGAAGGGAATCTGCAAGTTTATAGACCAGTGAGCTTGATTTGGGTTATGGGCCACATTTTAAAAAGGTTGATTACGTATCCCAAGGAAGTCATTGATAAAAAAGAAAGTCCTCATATATCCAAAATATTTATAGTGGCCCTTTTTTAGGTAGTTAAAAAAAAAAGAACAGGTGCCCATTGATTAGAGAACGACTAAACAAATTGTAGTGCCTCAGTGTAATGGAATACTACTGAATGATAAGGAATGATAAAAAGAATGAATACAGAAAAATGTAGGGACACTTACATGAACTGATGCAAAGTGAAATTTGCAGAGCCAAGAAAACGTTGTATATGGCAATAGCAATGTAAATAGAAAGGACAACTGCAAAAGAATCCAAAATGAAAGATGCAAAATTACAAAGAACAAGCATGCCTTCAAAGAGAGAAATGACAGTTCGAGTCCTTTGAAGAAGTGAAACACTGCATACATTTTTGGATTTTTAAAAATATAATTCTTAAGTTTTACCTGAATTTTTTCTTTCTTTTAAAAAATTCTGGAAGCAGAGCCAAGATAGCAGAATAAAAGTAGAGACTCACTTGAACTCTCCCCCAGACCTCTCCAAATGCTTGTAAAAGATGACTCTAAACAAATTCTAGAGCAACAGAACCCACAAAATGACAGTGAAAAAATTTCCAGTCCAAGAAAACTTGGAAGGTTGAAGGAAAGGTCCCAGCACTGGGCTGGGAAAGGAGTGCATCCGAGTATGGGTGCCAGCACACACTGGGCCCCAGGGAACCTAGAGCAGCCCTCAAGGTACTGAATCACTGGCAGCTGTGGTGGTTTCCAGACTTCTCAAACTATATACGTCAAAGACAACTTAGAAAGTCAGTAGAAAACATCTGTTGGACCTGGGTGAGAGAGGCATGTGGTTGGTCCAGCCCCAGGGCAGAGGCAGTGGCAGCCATAGTGACTATGCTCTTGGTCCATAGATGTGGGGGAATTGAGCAACTAATCAGAGGGGTATTGCAGGGATCTCTTTGCTGGCACTGAAGCAGCTTTGCCCATGCTTGGAGCTAGGTCAAGTTCCTGGGTTGTGGTTGTGGGGTGAGGAGGAGCGCTGGTGTGGCAGAGCTTGTGGCAGCAGTGGAGAGGGAATCCTCACAGTTACAAGGCAGAAAAGAGTACTTGTGGTTACTCACAGACCAGAGCACAGGTCAAGAGAGGAGTAGACACCTCTCCTTTAATCATACCACCCTGGAAGAACTGCAAATTTATAGGTCCCTAGAAGTATCTCTAAAAATAGCTGCACAAAACCCCTGAAACTTGGGACAGTACACCCTCCACACTGGAAGCAGAGCCTGACCATAACAAAAAGCTAAATAGTCAAGTAATTGGCTGGGGAAAATGACCAGACAGCGGAAGAAGAACCTCAGACTATAGAATCTCATTTTGGTGACAAAGAAGATCAAAACATACAGCCAGAAGAAGACAACAAAGTCAAAACTTCTATATCCAAAGCCTCCAAGAAAAATATGAATTGGTCTCAGGCCATGAAAGAGCTCAAAAAGGATTTTGAAAATCAAGTAGAGGAAAATTTGGGAAGAGAAATGAGTGATGCAAGAAAATCATGAAAAATGAGTCAACAGTTTGCTAAAGGAGACCCAAAAAAATAGTGAAGAAAATAACACTTTGAAAAATAGACTAACCCAAATACAAAAGAGGTCCAAAAAGCCAGTGAAGAGAAGAATGCCTTAAAAAGCAGAATTGGCAAAATGGAAAAGGAGGTCCAAAAGCTCACTTAAGAAAATAATTCTTTAAAAATTGGAATGGAGCAAATGGAAGCTAATGACTATGAGAAATCAAGAAATTATAAAACATAACCAAAAGAGTAAAAAAATAGAAGACAGTGTGAAATATCTCATTGGAAAAACAACTGATCTGGAAAATAGGTCCAAGAGAGATAATTTAAAAATTATTGAACTACTTGAAAGCCATGATCAAAAAAAGATCTTAGACATCATTTTTCATGAAATTATCATGAAATGTTGCCCTAATGTTCTGGAACCAGTGGGTAAAATAGAAATGGAGGGAGTCCACTGATCACCTCCTGAGAGATTCCAAAAGGAAAACTAGAAATATTATAGCCAAATCTAGAGCTTCCAGGTCAAGGAGAAAATATTGCAAGTTGCCAGAAACAATTCAAGTATTGTGGAAATATAGTCAGGTTAACACAAGATTTGGCAGCTTCTACATTAAGGAATCAGAGGGCTTGGAATATAACATTCCAGAGGTCAAAAGAGCTAGGATTGAAACCAAGAATCACCTACCCAGCAACACTGGGTGTAATCTTTCAGGGAAAAAATGAACATTCGAAGAAATGTTCTTGATAAAGCATTCTTGATAAAAATACCGGAGCTGAATAGAAAATTTGACTGTTAAGTACAAAACTTAAGAGAAGCATGAAAAGGTAAATAGGAAAGAGGACTTATTAAAGTTGAACTGTTTGCATTTCTACATGGAAAGATGATAATTGTTACTCATGAGACCTCAGTATTAGGGTAGTTGGATGGAATACTTATATAGATAGAGGGTTCAGGGTGAGTTGAATATGAAGGGATAATACTTAAAAATAAAATTAAAGGCTGAGAGGAATATATTGGGAGAGGGAGAAAGGGAGAAGTAGATGGGGTAAAGTATCTCACTTAAAAGAAAAAGCTTTTACAGTAGTGGAGAAAAGGGGGATGGTGAGAGGAAATGAGTGAACCTTACTCTAATCAGATTTGGCTTAAGGAGGGAATAACAAACACACTCACCTGGCTATGGAAATCTGTCATACCGTACAGGAAAGTAGAGGAGAAGGGGATAAGAGAGGGGAAATGATAGAAGGGAGGGCAGAAAGGGAGAAGGGCATAATCAGAAGCAAACACTTGAGGAGAGACAAAGACAAAAAGAGAGGATAGAATGGAAGGAAATATGGTTGGTGTCTCACTGCATGACTATTAGGGAAGTGATTTGTATGACTACACATGTATAACCTATGTCAAATTGCTTTCCTCCTCAACGAGAGTGGATGAAGAGGGAGAAAGGGAGAGAATTTGAACTCTCCCTTTCAAAAACATGTTTTTAAAACTTTTTTTTTAAACATCAGTTTTTACATGCAACTGGGAAATAAGATGTATAGGCATTGGGGTACAGAAATCTGTCTTGCCCTACAGGAAAATAGAACGGGGAGGGGATAAGAAAAGGGGGTGGGGGGTGATAGAAGGGAGGACAGAATGGGGGAGGGGGTAATCAGAATACATGCAGTCTTGGGGTATGGGGTGGGGACAGATGAGAAAATTTGGAACTCAAAATCTTGTGGAAATGAATTTGAAAACTAAAAATAAATAAATTTTTTAAAAAATTCTTTGTTATATGCAGTGGCTCTCAAAGGGGAGAGGCATAAAAGGGGATATGAGGGGAAATTTAGGAAATGTAAAAACAAAAGATGCCAAAATTTATTTATTAAAATAAGATAGTAAACATCCAGATAAGGTGATTATGGTTGCAAATCTACATGACTTCATCAGGAACAGATCATTCAAATTTCATTTCTTTTGTTGACGGTTATCAAACTAGTAGAATGTTGCATATACACTTTACCTAGATTTTAGCAAAGCCCTTGTTAAAGTAATCTCGTGCTGTTCTTGTGGAAAATGTGGAGAGATGTTGACTAGATGACAGTACAACTAGATGAATTCTGTACTGGGTAAATGACTAGCCTTAAAAGAGTAATCATTAATGGTTCTTTGTCAGCTTAGAGGTCCTCGCTGTGGTGTGCCAGATATCTGTGTTTGGTTGGGTACTGTTTAATGTTATCAGTTATTAAGAGAAAGACACCGATATCATGCTTAGCAGATTTGCAGATGGCTCAAACCTAGGAGGGGTAGCAGACAAATTGGATGGCAATCAGCATCCAAATCTAGACAAGATGAAAAAATTGGTTTTACACTAATGTGGTGGAGTTTAACTGGGATAAACACCCAGCCTTCTACTTGGGTTCAGTAGACTCTGGAGTGGGGTGGGGGGCATAGCTAGACAGCAGATCACCTGAAAAAGTTACAGGGGGTTTTAGTGTATTGCAAGTTCAGTGTTAATTAGCAGTATGATACAGCAGCCAGAAAACGCTAATGCAAACTTAGACTGCACTAAGAGAGACGTATCGGCTAGGAATGGAAATGTAACAATCCTGCTTATACTGTCCACCAGCTGAACTATATTTGGAAACTACATTTTATTTTATTTTAATATTTTTGAATGCCTTTTTTATTCACTTAAATCAATAAGCACAAACATTCTAGCATACAAAGGATAAAAATGACGAAAGTTGAATTGGTGTTACACTGTTTTTTAAAAGTGTACATTAAAATTTACATAATAGTAACAATTGCCTTGTTTCAGTCCCTTCTGAACTTCTTTTGTTTTCCTTATGTATTTCTAATTCTGCAACTATTCTAACACCTCTGCCAAAAAGCAGAAGGAATGTTTCATTATCAATATTTTGAGGTCATGAATGGTCCCTGAATCAAAGCTCTGAAATATTTTAGAATGCTTTATAATTATTGTGGTAATCCTCTAAATCATTTTGATCTCATTTCATCCTGCCATCATATGCATGTCTTCCAGAGTCTCTTTGAATTCTTCATATGTTCTTTTTGGGAGGGGGGCGGTGGAGCAGGTTTTGTGTGTGTGCACACATTTGTTATCTACCTCTTCTACTTCCTTCCCCATTGAACAATTAAAAGTAATAAAAATAAGGAAAATGTCAATAATAAAAATAAAATCCCTATGCATAGCACAGCAAAACAAATTCCCACATTGGCTGTTTCTGAAATTGTATCTCTCCTTCATTTTTAATTTCATCATCTCTTACAGGAGGTAGGTAGTATGCTTCATCTTTAGTCTTATAGCATCCTGGTTTATTGTTACATTGATCAACATTTATTTCCTTTACAATTATCGTATAAATTATTCTAGTTACACCCATTTCACTCCATATCATTTCATAAAGGTCTTCCCAGTTTCCTCTGAAACATCCATTTTGTCATTTCTTAGGGTAAAATAGTATTTCCTTACACTAATATCCCATCATTTGTTTAGCCATTCCCCAAAAGGTGAGTACCCCTTCAGTTTCCATTTTCCAGAGATGCTATAAGTATTTTTGTATATATAGGTCCTTTTCCTCTTTCTTTGATATCTAGCCTATAGGCCTAATATTAATATTTCAAGATTACAGGGTGTAGACAGTTTAGTGACTTCCAAATGCTTTCGAAAGTGACTGGACCAATTCACAATTGTATCAGCAATGCATTGGTGTGCTTGCTTTCTTCAGGTCCTCCAAGATTTTGTCTTTTTCCTATTTGTCATTTTGCCAATCTTATGGATATGAGGTAGAGCCTCACTGTTGCTTTTTAATTTTCATTTCTCAAATAATTTTTAATAATTTGAAGCCCTTTTTATTATGATTTTTGATAATTTACATCACTTCTTTTGAATACTGCCTGTTTATATGCTTTAACCATTTGTTGGAAAATGGCTATCTTATAAATTTGAATTAATTCTCTGTCTATCTTGTATTTGAGACTTTTATCAGAGAAATTTGCTGCAAAGATTATTTTTCCCCAGCTGTTTCTCTTTTAATTTAAGCTGAATTGTTTTTGTTTATGCAAAAACTTTTTAATTATACATGATCAAAATTATTCATTTTATCTGCTGTGATCCTTTCTATCCTTGGTTTGGTTATGAACTCTTCTATCTGTAGTTCTGAAAAGTATATTTTAACATTTTTATCATTTTAATAGTTATAGCAATTCAGTTATGCATACCAAAATTTGTTCAGCTTTCCCAGTTCATGAACACCCATTTCATTTCCAGTTCTTGACCACACTAAATACTATTTCAATTATTTTTTGTATGTATGAATCCTTTTCCTAATTTTTAACTCCTCAGGGTATTTGTCTAGTAGTGATATTGCTGGATAATAGGGTGGGACAGCTAGGTGGTGCAGTGGATAGAGTACCAGTGCAGGAGTCAGGAGGACCTGAGTTCAAATCTCACCTCAAATACTTGATACTCATTAGCTGTGTGACCTTGGGCAAGTCAACCCCAATTGTCTCATCCTGGGTCATCTCTAGTCATCCTGATGAGCATCTGGTCACTGGACCCACATGGCTCTGGAGGAGAAGTGAGGCTGGTGACCTGCACAGCCCTCCCTCACTCAAAACAAAGTCAAGTGCAAATCATGTCATCATTTCTCTGATGACATGGTCTTCTTCGGCACGAAAGATGAACACGCACACATCATGGGGTATTGTAGTTTAATGACTTTGGGAATGTAGTTCTAAATTTATGTGTACCACATTTTAGGAAGGACTTTGACATAAGGTGGAAAGTTTGAGAGTGAGAAAACTAAGTTGGTAAAAGACTTTGAGTCAATGGCATAAGATGTGTTTGAGGAGATGGGTATAGTTATCCTGGAGAAAAAAAGACTTAGGTAGAACAAGATAATTTTAAATATTTGAGAGGCTATTAAATGGTAGAGGGTGAGACTTGTTCTTCTTGGCTCTGAAAGACTAGGAGAATGGAAGGAAGTTGCAAATAGGCACCTTCTTACATCAGACCTAAAGCTTGATTTAAGAAAAAATCCTAACAGAAATATTCAGAAGTGGAATGGGCTACTTTAGAAGGTAGTCCCCCTCATCAGAGGTCTTCAGTTAAAGACTGAATGACCTTTGTCAGATGTGTTGTAGTAGAAGTTGGTTTTGGAGTCTAGATCAAACTGCGTGGCCGCTGGGGTCCCTTCTAAGTCTAAAAGCTCTAAAATTCTGTTGTACTGATTTCCTCTTTAAAGTCTGTGGGAATTTTTTTTTAAGCATCGAAGCTGAAGGATATGACCTATCCAATGCCCAATTATATTTGTAAACATAGTCATAGTAATTATGATGATTTTATAATTGATAATGTTTTGATGTGGTTACTATTGTAATACTGTCTTATTAATAATAATTATGATAAACTGATAATTTATATCCTCATAGAGCATCATTTATGACCAAGACTGTCCAATATCAAAATGAGCTGCATAAATTCTTGATTTGGGACACAGCTGGACAAGAACGAGTAAGTGTGTGTGTGTGTGTGTGTGTCTGTGCGCGTGTGTGTGGTGTGTGTATGCGTGTGTGTGCGTGTGCATGTACGTGTGTGTGCGTGTGCATGTACGTGTGTGTGTGTTTGTGTGTAAGTTTTTTCAAGCTTGAACTAAAGATCAAACATTCTGTATTTGGGTACACCACTCTTTTTCTACTCAGAGCTCTTAAATCCGCTGATAGAGATGACAGTGTTGATGGTTATTTAACATTTTAACTTTAAAGAAAATACTGACCAGCATAGAGATGACAACAGCTTTTGGAGCATTATGTATAAACTGGAATTCCATTCTTCAGGAAGTCACCAGTCACTTCTTAAGCAATTACTACGTGCCAGGCACTGTGCTAAGCACTAGGCAGAGAAATAGAAGTAGAAAGAGAGACAAACCCTGCTCTCAAGGAGCTGACATTTTAATGGGAGAAGAAAACACATAGAAGGGACCTGGAGGGGGAGGGTGCTGTTGTAGGATGAAGGTACCCAACAAAAGAGAATGGTAGAGAAAGTCAGGAGAGTCAAGAGGATGGCTTGAAGAGGAATGAAAACATGAAAGGATCTAAGTGCATTAGAGATGGAAAAAAAGCCAGATGTATCATTTGTGACAGCTTTTTAAAATATAATACTTAAGAGGGAACTTTACAGAAAATAAAACTTCCAACTTCAATTTAAAATGGATACAACATTATATGGATATAACATTATATGTACTGAACTTTTCATAAGCAGATAATAAAAATTAACCCAAAAAGTTAGTGACTTTTAGTTAGCGTAAGTGAAAAATGGTGCCGTGCTCAGAAAGCAGAGTGTATAGTATTGAAGTGAAAAGTTAGAGAGGACTTCAGCAATATTGACTAAGTCTACCCTCCTTTTTTTCCTTCCAGTAACTTTCTATGTTAAATACAAAAAAAAAAAAATTGGGGGAAGAAACTGATTCTCAGAACTTCCATTTCCCTTATGAAGTTCATTTGATGCCTTGAGTTTGAGTTGTGGGTTTGTTTTATCTTATTTTGACCTTATGGTGATAGTGTTGGAACTGACATTTAAAGAATTATTGAAAAAATATGTGTATTGATACTGAACTCAATAACATGTTTTAGCTTAAATCAGTTTAGTTTGGGACATGTCTAATTCCTATAAAACAGTGTATTCTGAATTATTTCCAAAGTGTTAATATTGCATTAAAATTGTTTGAGAGTTGTCAGTTAAATAATTTGCTTTCAAAGTATAATTTGACCTTCTTTGTTTGGATTATGACAAAGATTTTCATTTGTATAAGGGCATATTGAATTTATATCTAGTGAAATTCGCTGTCATAATTATGTTCATAATTCAGTGCTAAAACAGCTTTCCATATTTTTTTTTCCATACAGTTTCGTGCCTTAGCACCAATGTACTACCGAGGCTCCGCAGCAGCTATAATCGTTTATGACATCACAAAAGAAGTAAGAATATAGGCATACTCAGCATCAAGTTACCCTGAGCAGTGTTTTTTGCAGGAGTGCTATTGTTATAAACAAACTTCACCTTAAAGTTGTAGCATCCTGCCGTAATATCCTTAACATATTTTCTATTTATAACATTTATGCTATTGTTTCTATGGAACTAATTGCCCTTGCAATGTGGTTTCATCTAATGTCATATTTTCCTGGAACCAAATAAGACTGTTAGGTAGTCGATGCCTGTACAAGAGGTCCTCTTTGAATTTTTGAATAATTTATATTTGTTGCTGATGTTTCTGAATGTTTTCTTCCTTTTCAATAGGAAACATTTTCAACATTAAAGAATTGGGTGAAAGAGCTTCGACAGCATGGACCACCTAATATTGTTGTTGCGATTGCAGGAAATAAGTGTGACCTTATTGATGTACGGTAAGTTATAGGAATAAAAGTTTAGTTGAAAATAAGTTGTATTTTATTAGCAAGGAATTCCCATGTGAGAATTTTTATTTTACTTTATCTTTTTTTTATACTTATGTAGTTGGAAACATGAAATCCTTAATTTTTTTTTTAATAATATTTTTTCTCCAAATTACATGTAAGAACAATTTTAGCATTCAGGTTTTTTTAAGTTTTGAATTCCAAATTCTGTTTTTCTCTCCTGCCTTCCCTCCTCCCTGAGAGGGTAAACATTTTGGTATAGCTTACACATGTGCAGTCATGTAAAACATTTCCATATTAGTCATTTTGTAGAAGAAAACTCAAAGAAAGAGAAAGGGAGGAAGGACAAGAAGGGAAGCAAGCAAAGAAAGAAAGAAAACATCCATGCATGCTTTGGTCTGTATTCAGACACCATCTATTCTTTCTCTTGAGGCAGACAGCATTTTTCATCATGAGTCCTCCTGAAATTCTTTAAATAAAATTATTTGCAAAAATATAAAAATACTTTACACAAATGAATAGGCATAGTTTGTTTAATACTTGGTTAAATAGTGTTGTTACTGTTCTGATATTAATAAACTTTTCCAATTTTAAAGCTTAAAGAGACCCTAAAGAACATCTAGCTTACCCCTCTCATTTTTTACATATGAGGAAACAAGAGACTCAGAAGGATGAATTTATTTGCCCACAGTCAGACAGCTATTTATATTCCCAGGAGACTTGTATTGATAGAGAAAATGGACATAAATCTCCTTTTTAAAATAAAACAGGCATTTATAAACTATTTTCTCTTATTTTCATTTATGTTTAGAAATCATCTAGTCATAGTATCTGAAGGCTCAGTAGACCTTTTGGGGCCCTGTAGTCCAACCCCCATCAGACCAGAGTGTGGTGCACAGCATCCCCTCCAAGTAGGCCTCCAGTCTTTTCTTAAAGATCTGTAAAAAGGATTACAACCTCCTTTTACCTGCAGCAGTCCAGTCCATTTCAAAATAATTAATTGTTAGGCAGTTTTTCCTTATGTCCAGCCTAATTTTGCTTCTACGATTCCACATTTCTTGTTATAATTTCTGAGACCAATCAGAATAAGTCTAGTCCCTATTTCACATAATTGCCCCTCATGTAGTTGATAACAGCTATCATTTTCTCCTCATAATTGTTTTCTTCATTCATCCAGCTTTTTAAATAATCTCTGTGCTTCCTATTTGGGAAATAAACTGTCATTTTCTTGTACTTAGTTGTTAAATAAATTATTGTATTCCAAAAATAAATTTGTAAAAGTGGTCTGATTCAAAAGGACAAAATATTAAGGGAGTCACCACAATCAGTCAGGAGTCTTCATATTGTATTTTGCAGCCATAAATCTTGTTAAATACTGGGTGAAGAACACTTTTATAATGTTAGTCATTAAGATTTGTCTCATTTATAATTATTTTTCAGGGAAGTCATGGAAAGAGATGCTAAAGACTATGCTGATTCCATCCATGCAATTTTTGTAGAGACCAGCGCTAAAAATGCTATAAACATAAATGAACTCTTTATAGAAATTAGTAAGTCCTCTTGTACTCAATGTATGTAATGTTTGCAAATAAGCTTATCTATCTTGTAAGTTTGAAATTCTTATTTTGATAAGAAAGTTCTGTTTTCTTGTATTCACAAATCTAGAAATACAAGCTTAACTGCGTTCTGTCTTTCATTATAATTGCTAGAGTTTCTTAAAGATTCTAAAGTTCTAGATCAGTGATGTGGAACTCAAATAGAAATAGATCTACGCAGGCTGCATAATGAATTAGAAAACCACAAATTAATATTTTCTGTCTTACTTTTTAAAATGTAGTGAAATATTTCCCAATTTCATTTTAAACTGGTTCTGTCCTCATCCGGGGAGTGTGGCTCACAGTCTGCCTCTACTCTGTTAGATGTCTCAGCCTGTGGGGGGGTGGGGTGAGGGGGGTGTAATCATTTACAGAAAAATGGATCATAATTTTGTTGCCATAGAGAACTTCATGTAATGAAATTCCCTGTATTAATGCAGATTTGGCACAATATTGTGTAGCTTTTACCTCTAAATACTTAACAGAGTTGGGGAAAGGTATCACTGAGCAATATAGTGATTTATTCGATCTCAGTCTACTCAGTTGAACTGCCCTTAACAAACCATGCTGTTGAATAAGTAACATGAAGGTCCTTACGGTCATGTGAGTTGTGATCTTTCCATATTTATCGCAGCGTACATATTTCAGTTAACTATCCAAGGTTATTGAAAGTGCATGAGCAAAGTTAAAAAGAAACTGAGGTATCCACATTTAGAAAACTTATTTTATAAAAGTCTGAACCTGTAGGGTGAAGAATTTTAAAATAATTTTCCACCACCAGTGACAATAATGTTTATGTTAGATGATAATTGTTTGGTATCTTCAAAAGATATTGCTAAATATGGGATTCAACCTTTCATAGACTACATCTCTCCTAAATATCGTAAGCTTTATGACCTTAACTCTTACATGGATACCAAGGAGAAAACTCTTGTTGCAGGATGTTTTGGAGGAGTATTATAGAATTCTATTAAATGTTCAGCATTTAAAGCTTACCCAATAGTTTAAAAAGTAAATTATTTTACTTTCTTCAATCAAAAGTTGTTAACTGATATATTTTTGAATATACTGTTAGGTGTGATTGACACATTGCTGATTTTCCTGAACTGGTATTTTTTTCTTTGATTTTTGATCATAAGAATAAGGACAGATAAATGGGGGATAAAAAATGAGAATTCAAACCAAAAGCATCAATAAAACTTTTTTTTAACAATTAGGTTAATGTATAAATTCAGAGAAGGAATCAAGTGTCATAGTGAGTTGAAATATATGATAATGTTATTTTGTCACTGATGAATGACATTTATTTGTGCTTTTTTGGTAAAATTGCTTTACATACATTATCACATTTGAACCTTAGAACAGCCAGATCCAGGGTAGATTATATAGATATTTTTCCCATTTTATAGATAAGAAAGGATTTAGAGGTTAAATAACACACCCAAGGCTGTCCAGCTTAGAAGCAGAAGAGCTTGCACTTGAACTCAGGTTTTCTGATTCTCAGTAGCACAACAACCTTGACATTGGTATTTGATGATTACTACTTTAAAATGTGTTCTTTGAAAATACCCAACTTGAGTTTTCCAAAATATGAATAATTTCTACCTACTATTCCAAAGTTATTTCATTTTGGTCTTCTCCTATCTATAATTACCTTTTTTCCGTAAAATTAATTTTATGTTTTGAGAACTAGCAAAAGAGAAAACTCTTAGAATATATTTTTGTAGATGATTATTGGTTACTTAGACAAGGCTGAATTGATTATTTGAAATCCTCTGATTTCCTTGTCCTGCCTGCTTTTGGTGTAGGTCGAAGAATTCCATCAACAGATACTAATCCTTCATCTAGTGGTAAAGGCTTCAAATTAAGAAGACAGCCTTCAGAGCCAAAGCGAAGTTGTTGTTGACTGATATGCAGCAATTCAGACTTAATTATAAAGTAGGTGGTCCTGAAAGTTAATGTGGGGGTGTTTTGAGTATATAATGTTTTGAGTTTTCACCTGACTGATCATCGTCGCACACAGCGAGTCTACAGAAATCCACCAGTTTGTTTGTAGTATCTTTGACTTCCTGGAAACTACAGTTGTGAAATTTCAGTCTGTTTACTTCTATTATGTAAAGAATTTCTTGTATTCAAAGAGAATACATATTTGAAATTTTGACCTTACTGAAGAGGAATGTGTAATTGTATGGATAGTAGCATTAAAATGTTTAATAATTTTGTAATCAAGATTTTATGTCATGTTTTGTAAAGGGAAAATGAGCACTTTTGTGGTTCTTGAAAAAAATAAGCCTTGTAGAAATTGTAATTTTGAGACTTAGATTACTTTACTTCCCATTATCATTGCTATAGTAAGCTGTACCATTTTAAATTTGAGTGCATATCCATAGTGGAAAGAAGATAATTGTTACTTTGTATTCAAAATAAGTTATTTATGAAACTGATGGAAAGGATCTCATCCCCTACCATCCCTAAAGCACTTTTCATTGAAGGTATTAGCTATAAATGGATACATGCAATGAATTAAATAATCCTTTCTTCTTTTTTTTTTTTTTAACTATAATTTATGTTTAGGCAGATGCATCATCGGCACCTTTTTAAATAAGCTCTCATGATAAGATGTTGGTAATAGATAACACAGCAAACTGAAAATGTTTTGAACTGACTGGCAATAAAAAAAGCGGTAGTGTAAATGCTGTCAATGTTTTTATTTAACCCAAATATTTTGGGGGGAAATAATTATTTTTTGTTTAGCACATGTAAAGTTTATGCTATATTTATGAGACCCGTACTTAAAGCATTATAAAATCTGTAAATACAGTAGAAAATTCAAAGTTTTTCATTCAGTATCCCATTTAGTCTTACATTGAGGCCTCTGTGTACTCATCCATTCAAGTTTTCTTTGAGGAAACTACTTTTTGAAACATGTTTGTGATAATGTTCTAAGAAGAGTAAGTAGTACTTGAATTGAAAATACTATAGGATTTTATCTGCTGGCCCCATTGCACTGTGGATGAGCATATTAGGTTACATACTACCTTGACAGCATCCACATTAACCCTAGTTGGAGCAAGAGAAAAAGGGAGGTCAAAGCCTAAGTCATTTACCTGATATATGTAATAATTAATTACTCTTTAGCCTCAGGGCAAACCTAAAGCCAGTTTTGTTTTGTTTTGTTTTGAATCTTTAATTTTAGTATTCTTTTATTTTTGTCTGCTCATGCTAGTGGTAACCTTCTCTCCCACTTAGGGATATAATGAATTTTTCATATAACCTAAAAATAAAGCATTTAACTATGCTGTTTGGAAAAATTTTTTTTGATCTAATTTGACATTCCACCTTTACTTTTTTAACTAAAGGAAATTTTCAAGATTAAGGAATGAAGAAGTTAGGACCGTAAACTAAATTGTGAAACCAGAACTATCCTTATATTGGACAACAAATTTTTTAATAATTGTTTTATGTACACACTGTATGTATGGATTCTAATGGAAAATTATCTAGAACATTACAAACATTTGAAGCTCTTTTTGACTTTGGGATATATAATATCAGAATGAAGCAACACAGTGAAAGTTCTGTATTTAAAAAAAAATTTAGCTGCCTAGTGTTTTCTTGTTATTAGTTAACAAACTTGGAAGGAAAATGTACAAGTTCCTCTCTCAGTTTTCAGGAGAAATCGGAACCTGATGTTAACTTTACATATACCTTTATGTATTCTCTATCCATATTATTTCTATTGCTTTGCCATGCTCTTATTTATAAAATAGCAAAATACAAAAGTTGTGCTTGGAAGTTGATTGATTACTGAATAGACAGTGAATGCCTTTTGACCCTTCCTGCTTTTTTTATCTCTCTAAAAAAGATAATAAAAACGTAAGTTTTACATTCCTGCTACCAAATAATTTCCAAATGAATTTCATGCTGCCATTCTGGTTTAGTGTCTAGAAGATGTTAAGGCACTTCATTCTTTATAATAATATTGTAACATTTAATATAACACAGGTAAATCCCTTCAGCCATTAGCAAACCATTTTTCTTTTTGCTTTCAGCTACTTTCACAACATATGTAAAAACACATGTATTCCCATGTTTCATCAGGATGAATGGCTTCAGGTTCATGCATCCATAACTTTTCCATGCATTCAGGGACCTCTTTCTCTCTTTACCCTTCTCCCTGTCACCCATCCATCCAAGAAATTGGCATAATACAGCATATGATGCTCCAAATACCATAAAAGCAAATAGGAACCTCAAGTATTCTTCAACTGCTATCCATTGAAGATAAAATTATGTCCCTTTTTTGTAATGCCTTTCTGACAGGTAAAGATGATACCAAACTTTGTAGGCAATATTTTATTTTACCCATTTTTAAATGGTTACAAATCAAATCACATATGATTCATACTGCCTGTTTTGCATAGTCATCCAATATTGTTACAATTATATTTGAAAGAAACATAGTGAGAGGAGCTTGGCATAATAGATTGAGTGTCGTGTTGACCTGGGTTTAATTCTCATCTCTGAACACATCCATACTGGTTATTGGATCCTAGGAGAGTTCCTCAGCTTCTCAGTGCCCTAGGCAGCTCTCCAAAATGATAAGTTGCAAATAAATTTCCATTCTGTAATTGGGGCAGGGAGGAAGTCTCTCATTCCGAGCACCCTATCTACACTGATGAAATCATAGGTGGGGTTTAAAAAAATATTTGAAAGAAACAGCATCATACAATTGCCTATCAGCCTGCTATAAAATTCCTTTTGACTCCCATCTAATGACAGGGAATTGGGAAGGTTTTGAGAATTTTTTTTAATTATTTGCTCTAAATGTATGTTTGCTCCTTTTAAAAAAGTTGAATTATAGTCTAACTGCCTAACCCTAGAAATAGCTAGTTTCAAGAACTTTTAAATGTTTTCTGATTTTACAAATATCAGTTTGATTAGTGATTATAACAGCATAATTGTAACTAGTTATCATTTTTAGGAAGGATTTTCAATTTGGGGGTATGGGGGTAGGGGACTGTTTTGAGGAGACATTACAACTTATTCCACAGTCTAAATTCCTAACCCTCCAGGGGAACTTTGCTATTAACTTATATACATTATAAAAGAAAATGACAATTACACATTCAAATTTTAAAATTCAGGATTTTTTTTATAACCTACATCTTGTTGAGGGTTTGTTTTTGAAATGCCAACATCTATGTTTATATGTTCATACCTTTTTAATATGTGAATATATATGTATGTGCGTGTATGTGTATATGTGTGTGTACACATATATGTATATATACATACACATACACTTACATATATATGTAGACGCAATGCTACATATTATCCCTTATTCTGTCTAAGCCATTTATGAAAGAACAAAACTTTTTTTGTGTTGGATATTGATAGTCTGTTGCTTGGCATAATATGATTTTTGATTTACTCATATAAAGGAAAACTACTTTCACATTTCATAATCTTAAGTCTTCTTCATTTTCAGGTATCCTTAAGAAGATAGATCTAGGCATTCTAAATGAAACTGTAAAATTTTGAATAATGGAAACCCTTTACAGAATTGCTTAAGTGTCATTGTTGTTGCTTTAAACATATTGTCAAACCAGTAAGTTCTAGTACTGTAGTGTGGAGTGTAAAAAAACAATGTTTTATTCTTTTTAAAGCAGTTGTAGTTCTGGTTGTGATTAAGTAGTTGGCGTCTGAGTCCTAACAGATAGCAATGTGGTATCTGTTCATTAATTATGTATTTGTTTTACAATATGAGGCTGCATTAAAACAGATATTGCACAAAATTTTTCTTGCCTCTTGCTCCCAACACACTGAGAACTTGATACATACATTCTTAAAATAGTAATTGGTGGTGCATAGTAACTTGTGTTACTTTTGGGGTTTCAATATAAGTAGTATTAGAATCCTGTTTCTCCCAGAGGAAAAGGTATTGGAAAAATTCACACTTCAACATATTTAAATATTCCTATAACTATACATACCACTATATTCTGTACATCTCAACATTTAGGGGAAAAGGTCTTAGCACCAAAATCCTTATTATTTTTAGGCACTGTATTACTTTGTAATTTCATCATTAAAGTGTTGTTAAGATGTTAGGTTTTTTAAAAATACTAAAAATTACATTCCCATCACATCCATAGTCATTGAATCTTAGCCTAAGTTTTATTTGTATAAATATACATATATGATATACACATTTACACAAGTATAAATCAGTAGTTGAATTCGCTAAGCATTTATTAAGCACTTCCTCTATGCCAGACACTGTGCTAAGCTCTGGGGATACAGATAAAAATAAAAAGCCCTTGGTGTAATGGAATTTACATTTTATTATATAAAATATAGGAAACTAATGTGAAAAATGTAAAACCATTATCCAAATTTTGTTATAGAGGTTTAACACTATTTCTGTTTCCATTTCACTTACGAGTAGAGCTCTACCTCAACACCTAACATTAAAATGGGAGAAACAAAATGCACTTTTGATGTTCAGGACAGCGTAACTCCAGCTTGTTAAAAAATGTAGAATCTTAACTTTCATCAGAAGATAAAATGTGTCAAGATGATTTTAAGCGATTTAAAGCTTTCCAAAGGATTGTTAAAAATTTTTATTTTTATTATTTTTAAACTCTTCGGTAGTTTAGAAAAGATTGTTTCCTGAGACAAATCAGAAAAGTGAAAAAAAATTCAAAACTAAAAAAACCCAAACCCCGACTTAGCAGAAATTTGCTTATTTTGATTTATAAAAATAAAATTTAAGATTTGCACCTCTTATTTAGAAGAAATAATAATGGAATAAGTGTGAAATTTTCATTTTATTTCATGTGATAATAGACACAGAAAATGGTAAATATTTGAGGAACCTGAGTTGTTTGTTTTTTTTTACCATATTCAGAGGAATGCTAAATATGACTTGTGATCAAGTTCCTCTAATGAGGGAAACACATTTCAAAATTTTTTTATTCTTGAGGGTTTTTTTTCCTACTTCTCTTAGGAGAAAACAATTCTTAAAGTCCCACAAAACTTCAGTTAGCATAGATTAGCTTCATATTTTGAAACATTAGAAATTAATATGCTTATGCTTGTTCTTTGTTAGATTGCAACTGATAATCATAAAGATATGTTGGTCCTAAACCAAAGTACCTAAAAGTTACATAAAGCCTTAACCCTTATGATCTATCCTCATCTATGACCCTTAACATTTTATTTCTTACTATGATTAACTTAATATCAAATGTTCAAATGAAGCCATAACCTTTACAAAAAAATAAGCTAACAAATTCATTTTCTGTTGATGTGTTGGTACTCAATATGTTGTCAAATATATCCGAAACAAAAATATCCTAAGGTTCTTTCCATAACTAAGAATTCACTTCTACTAGTTCATTTCCATTTTCCAAATACTATGGTTCTAAAAATGCCTTTGAACAAGGGTTTCTTAATTCTTAGATATTTGAAAAATGAATTCAAATATGATCTCATTATTTGACAAAAATACTCATGATTCTCGTATTATCACAAGATTTGATTGTGAACTTTACAGTAATTTGTAAAGCAAATTCTATAAAGAAAAAGCTTAGAGAAAATAAACAGAATTATCAGGTATTTAGGGTGAGGGAACTTTCCTCTCAAATTGTAGTTCTAATTAGAAACACAAGTGTGTTCCCACCAAATCTTACCATATAATTTGTAAAGGCTTAAAACATCTTGGTCTTCCCAAAGGAGAATCTCAGAACTATGAGAATGCAATTTTGATCCTAAAATGTAGCATAATAAACCTATCTTTGATGCTTTCACTAAATTTCTAAAACTTTGGGGTTAAAATGAATACTTATCACAGCTATAACTAATGTTTTGGAAACCTGTGAATTCTGTCTATATTTGATTTGTGATTTTTATGTCCCTTACAGTTTTGATATTTGGTGACCCTATGATCATAGGGTCAAATTATATATTTTTTAATATTCTAAATTTATAGTAAAACTGGATATATTATATAGATATATATTTTCCCATTTACTGATGAAAAGGACAGATCCATCTGTTGTTCTTGGTGGTAAATTTTAATTTTGATCCTCCTGTTTTAGTATGTGTAATTTATAGAACCTGCTAATCTTCGGTTTCCACATGTGCACCTTCTCCAGAATAACCAGTAAATTGTCGCACACAAAAAAATTTCTCACACTATTTGTTGATGTTCAAAAAAAGAAAACAACTGCTTGGCTGAATTTTCATTTGCAAACAGTTGTGGCATTGTGTAGACAGAGCCTTATTGTCCTATATTATATAAAACCTTTTATTCTGACTTAAGTCTAGTCATCTTCTTTACTTTTTGGGAACCTCACAAGATTGTTTAGCATTCCTCTGTACTAAAGAATTTTACCTCTTGCCTTCTGTGTAAAGAATACTTCTTGCCTTATTTTATTAACATTCTCATGCTTACGGTGAAAGTTCCTCTAAAGGTCAATTGTACCTTCAAACATGTTATTGTCCCGACATTCCACACTGTGCTGCCTTATGTGATTTAAAGTGGTAAGCTTTTTGACAGCTCCTTCCAACTGTAGATTAAGAAGCAACTATTATTGTCAGAAAATGCGGAGGCTAATTTTAAGTAAATTTCCCTGTTTTCAGAGAGGTGTGAGAAACACCAAATTATGGCACACCATCTACTCTTATTTTCTTAAGTGTCTCTCTGAGAGAAATTTAAAATGTCAAAAGTTAGCTTAATTCTTAACAGAATATATGTGTATTATATATCCCCCCAAAAACATCTTGAACTTAGATCCTGAAATGTTGATCAAAAGTTAGCCCTTTGTACCAGCAAACCTTTTCTTCTCCTGTGAATGTTATGCCTTTCCAAAGTCTGATGCAAGGGTTAAGATATTTGTGCCTTTTTATAATAGCATAATGAAAAAACAAGCTGTTTATAGTTGCTTTGTAGCACTGTAAACTGCACAGATCTACAGCTATTGCTTCACTGCATGACATGTAGCTCGATTACTAGTGATGAAATATTGTAGTGATGGTTGCCAAGCTCATATGAATGGTTTGAAACTTTATTTTTACAGTCTTAATCTTAGGCTGGACCTAAGAGTCTATGTATAAACATTAGTATGATGTCTGTATTGTTTATAGAAGCTGACCGAGAAACCAGGATTTTGATTGCTGTAAGATTTTTCGGTTTATACTCATCCCATAGGTAGTTTGCGAATAAAGATTGATTTGGTATATCTTAAACTACATTGTTTCAGCTGAGTCATTCTACAGACTTTTATAATGTAATGAATGACATGTTAAATCACTGCAGGTTTATGTTGTATTGTGAATGGATGTAAACATTTTACTAATAAAATGTGTTTATAAACATGAAGACTTGCATTCTAGAATGGTTTTTCTTTGTGGTTTGATCTAAGGAGCACATATTTCCTCCAAATCATGATTTCTCAAATAGCATATCTAAAACAGTTCCCAGACAGAGTTGGGAAACTAGCTACAGAACTGACAGTTGTCACACAGGCAAGTGGCAACAAGAACCAGCTGTCTTTACTTTCTAGGTTATCCTTCTGGATGGTCCTAATCTTCCTCATCCCTTGTGATTCAAGACAGGGGCCAGAATTGCCAAGGCCAAGATTAGCCCTTTCTTTTGAGGGTAGAGTTGAATTGGTTAAATGGGTCATGAAATAAAAAGTTCAAAACTAATTTCACTTCAAACTTAGAAGTTTATCAGAGATGCTAGTGTTCCATTTGCAGTGTATATGTGAATAGTGTTACTGTGTACATGCTGTGAAAAGTAACATGTTTTCATCTTCTCTTAGCTTTTTAGAATCAGGATCCTTTACTGCTGTAATGTGCTTGACAGTACCTACCTGCAGGCTTAGACAGGGCAGGCAGTGCCTAGAACATGTTTCTCAGATTTCAGATAATTTCCAAATTGATTGGTAACTTTCATTTGAAATTCAGCACCAGACTTCTAGTGAGGTAGTGATTGAGATAACTAACATTTAAGGCTTAAATTTAAAGCTTGTGGGTATTTTGAGTCCAATCAATACCAGCTTAAAAATATGCTGCCCTACTGAAAAGGTCGATATTGTTTTGAGAAACCAAGCATCAGTTTTCTTAGATCTTTTATTATAAGCATTAAACTATTTCTTTAAAAGGAAGACAAAAGAAAGTACATATCCTGGAGGGCTCTTGACACAGATTGTAGCAAAAAAATTTACATCTGACTCTGGTCAGAATGAATTAGGGTGTTAATAGACCCATTGTTTTAATCAAGAGCCCAAGAATTTAGATTTTCATCTTAAACAGTGCTGCCTAAAACTTCTCAGTATTTTCTAGCAGTTTCACAGTACTAGAATTCAGAAAACACCTTTAATAGTTAATAGTTGAAATTTATTATGCTGCTTTTAAGGTTTGCAAGATATTTTGCACATATTTGCATATATTCATTTGACTCTCACTGAACACCTGTAAGGCTGAAGAAGATTTGAGAGTCACTTGGACAGCAAAGAGATCAAATACTTAAGAATTTGATTCAGGCTATTTACTGGAATGTCAGTCAATAATGAAGCTGAAGCTTAAATACTTCTGCCACATAATGAGAAGACAGGACTCCTTGGAAAAGACCCTGATGTTGGGAAAGATTGAAGGCAAAAGGAAAAGGTGACAACAGAGAATGAGATACATAGTATGGGAATAACAAACATGAACTTCAACAGACTTGAGACCTTGTGGAGGATAGAAGGGTGTGGTGTGGCAATGGTCTCTGGGGTCATGAAGAATCAGCCATGGCTGAACAACAACAACCCCGTGAAGTAGGCAGGTCCTGTTATGCCCATTTAACAGATAGGGAAACAAGTTGCAACTCTCCCATGGTCACACAGCAAATGTCTGTTGCATAATTGGAACTCGGGTCTTTTTTGTCTTAAGGTTTAGCATTTTCCCACAGTACTAGATTGGCATGTAAAGATTATAAAAATGAAAGTACTGTATTTATTGTAAATAATGTGAAACAACCAAACTGATTTTTTAAAAAGTTCTTTGGTAAGTCTTCAATACATAAATAATATAGATCCAGAAATTTGTTAAATAAACTTATTTGTTAAATAAACTTATTTGTTAAATGATATGGGAACAGCCTTCAAAGGTTTTACAAAGATTCTATTCACCTTTCCGGAAACAGCTATTTTTTAAAAATGAAATGCTGAACTTTACATTTAAGGTCAAATACCTAGATTCTTTTCATAGTGCTAACACTGACATCAGCATTCCCATCTTCAGCTAACATCAATACTATTAATGTATGAAAGAATGAGAATAAGAATTATGAAAACAACAATAAGAACTCATTTTTAACCCGTGTGATTGCAATGCAAATTTGACAGATTTTATTATACAAGCCATTTAAATTATAAAATATCTAGATTTGTTTTTTCCTTTAATATGTTATTACAAAAGCAATAATTCCACATTTGACAGTTAAGATGTTGGGGATTCTTTTTCAGTTACCCTTGATTTCTTTTTAAGTGCAAAAGAACAATTTTTACAAGTGGGATAGAGTATAATTGCCAAATTTACGAATTTCTGGGAAGAAAGTTTTAAATACGAAGTTTATAGAAATCAGATTCATTTTTTTAAAAAGTACAACCTGTTGTTCTAAGTGACTGAGTTTAAATAGAAAAATCTTAACTTGCCTCTTCAGTATTTTGAAATTGAATAAACTGATACAGAGGCTAAAGTGATCTGGCAAATGTGGAAGAACATTTGAAGAAGTAGAAAAAAAATAGCATCTGAAAGTGATGGTTAAATACAAATCACTTCCTGGACAAAGTTGATTTCAGACATCTAAGCCTGCTGTTTGACATGCTTAATTATTTACTGATGTAACAAGATTCATGACTGCTATATGTGAGCTGATTTGTATTTGCATATATAATGCTAACCCCTGTATATCTCCTAAGAGCTGAGGGTCATTTAACATGTGGCTCATAATTAACATGCTAATTTTTTTTTCATATTGCAGCTTTTAAATAGAGACAAACCAAAGTTGTCATTCTTCATTTAAAAAAAAAAGTCAAATGAAGAAAAGCAAAATGATTTAAATTATGTAGCGAAATGAGAAAGAAGAATCTTTCTAAGTCACTGAATGCACAACATTAAACAGGATCACGGTTAGTCTGAACCACCCAGGGATCAGAAAGAGGCCTTCTAAAGATGAACAGAGAAGTTTGAGATGGACAGAAACAGCTGAAGAGGTGGGATACATTATAAATAATGCAGATATATACTGTAGCCTACTTCCTTAATGTTTCTACACAATCTTCTGCCTTGTTGCAAGCTTTAATAGGTTGATTCATCGTGTTTTATGGTCAGATGTTAAAACACTCCTGCCAGTGAAAAGCCCTAGATCTGCTTAGACACAAAAATAAAAATCAGAACCAGATTTTACGGCTCCTAATTGTCTAGAGATAAAATACTGGGACAGCACTGACAAATTATTATATTAAGGAATTGATCTAAAAGATTAACAGGGAAAATATTTATTTTCAGAGAACTTCCACAGAAGAAGGTAGAAGAAGGTATTTCATAATCCTTCCCTTTCCTGGTTGATGTAAGACTTTCACATTAATTATATTTTATAGAATAGTCTGAGGATACCTTCAGAGGCTTTCAGAGGATTGTAGAGCACCTGTTATTTAATATATAGGAACGGCAGTAGGGTCTAACACAGATCATTGAACCCAAGGGTAGAAAATCTGTGTTAAAGGTCCCTTTTTACTAATAGTATGTTACTAAGTCGTGTCCAACTCCTCCCAATCCCACCCACCAGAGTGGTTTGCCATTTCCTTCCCCAACTCCTTTTACAGATGAGGAAACAGAGGCAAATGAGGTGAAGTGATTTGCCCAAGGTCGGATCTGAATTCGGGTCCTCCTGACCCTATCCACGTCGTCACCTAGCTGCAGCACAACGACGGACAAATCAATTGATTTCTCTTGGCCTCAGTTTCCTCATCTTTAAAGTGGGGGTAATTACCCTGAGCCTGGTCCACCTAACAGATTAGTGAATCTAACGATAGTAACCGGTGGTAGAAACTGTTGCAAGGTTATGTACAAGCATTATGTATTATCAGAATAATGCACTTGCATCTGGGTTGCCCAAGTTCCTTCGCTTGTTTCAGAAGTAAAACTGATATTCATTTGAACACTGCTGCTCCCGATGCCCACGGTTCCGCCAAGGCCCCGGGCACCATCCTTCCAGGTGACCTCTGGGCAAAGGTAACTATCCGGTGGTGGTGGAAAGAACGGTCAAAGCCGGCCGCTGACACCCCAGAAAGAACGAGAGCCGCGGTCTCCAGCAGAACGAGGGCAGCACCACGGCGGGGCGGCGGCGCGCTCGTGCCGCCCCAGCCCCGGCCCCTTCGGGGGCTCCCCACGCCCCCTCCTCCCGGAGGCCCAGCCCCGGCGCCCCCGCCCCTGGCGCCACGCCCTCCCTCGGGGCGCGCGGCCCTGCCCTCCTCTCCTCCGCGCGCCAGCTCTCCCCTCTCCGCCCCAGGCGGATCCAGCACGCGCGCACTCGCCCAGGTGGCCGGGAAGGAGGACCAGGCTTTCGCAGCGCTCGCTACGTCAGCTCCGGCCTGTCCGGCCCTCCGGGTGCTGCATCATCGCAGGCGCCTCCCGCCGCCGCCGCCGCCGCCGCCGCTACCCCCGCTCCCTCGCCTCCGCCGCCTGCTCCCTCTCTCCCCGGGTCTGGCTGTGGGTCTGCGTGTGCGTGCGTGCGTGTGCGTGCGTGTGCGAGTGAGTGTGTGAGGGTGCCGGGCCGCGGCTGGGCTCCCCGGGCATCTCGCCGCCGCCCGCCCTCCGCCAGGTCGCCGAGACCCCTCTGCGCCTTCCGCCGGTGCTCCTTGAGCGTGTTTTCCGTCTGTTATTCCATGCCCTCTTTATTTTAACCTCCTGGGTCACCGACCCTGGTGCAGCGGGAAGCGGCCGCCTCCACCCCCTCTCCCGCCCCCGCCCCTCCCCCAATCCGAGGAATATGGCGAAAGTGGAGCAGGTCCTGAGCCTCGAGCCGCAGCACGAGCTCAAATTCAAAGGTAAGAGCGCGGGGACGCGGGCCCGGCCGGGGCGTTTGCGGGCCCTGGCCGAGGCACCACTGGCAGCCATTTTCCGGGGGCCCGGGAGAGGCAGGCGCGAAGAAAATGTCCTTCAGGTTTATTTCTCGGGGGCTCTGTGTGTGCGTCTTGGCCGCTTGGAGGTCCCCTTCTCCCCCCCTCCCCCCTTAGATTTAGCTTCAGATTCCCCTCCCCCACCCAGGAAAACGCGTTTCGAAGGGGCGTCCACCTGTTTATTGTATTTACCGGGTCTGAATCCTGGACATTTCGGGACCGGGCCCCACTTGCCTTGCTCCTTTGCAGAGCCCAGCTCCTCCTCTTCCCACACCCCACACTGCCAAAGAGGAGACGGATAGCCTGGAGAAGGGAAGGCTCCGGTTCGGGCCGGGGCTGCCCGCTGGGCGTTTGCCTGCCAGCGCCGGGAGGACTGGGTGGGTGCCGGGAGCTGGGCTGGGGGTGGGGGAAGGGCTGAGCTTCTGGGCCTCGGGGTTGTGCGGGACCGGGCGCTGGGGATTTTCCAGACCCTCTTCCCCCGCGCCCCAGGTTCTGGACTTTCTGATGTTGTGCCCCAGAAAGAAAAATGGAAATTTCTCCTTTGCAGAAACGTTTCTCTTTCCAATGACTTGACTTTACAGGATTCTATTTCTTCATCTCCTCCCCTCCTCCCCGCGCCCAGTTTTCTACCTAGAGAAACTGCCCGGGTTGGTTTGTGCATACTTTGGGTAGCCTTCCTACGAATGGGTAGTGTGTAAGCTTTCTCGGTGGCAGCCTAAGTAAATAATATCTTCTTTTGGGGTTGGTGTCTGCTCTCTTTGCTCTTATTAAAATTGTCAGGGCTGCTGGGAGCTTCGAAGAGGGGATACCAAATGCAACGTGTGCAACTGGTTCTAATTTGTTATTTGCAAGGAAACCTAGGGCCTTTAGCCCAGGGTTTGTCAGTGCTTTACATTTACCTGTTATTTTGTTTATGCTTCCCCTTCTTGAGGGATTGCTAGAAAACATGCTAAAACTCTTGCCATTTTGCTTCATAAAACAGAGACATTGGCTCCTGAATGTGCAGGGACTTAACGTTTGCTATTTAAAATTAAGTTCAAATAGTTGAAGTTGACAGAAGAGAAGGTGTTTTAATGCTGTCCTATGGGACGTTGCAACTTTGTAACTGCACTCTAAGCATGTAGGCTAGTTGCTACATTACTAAAACAGGGTAATCTACTGTAATGACTTTATTTATGTATTTATTTTTAGCAAATGTTGGTGGAAATGATTTCCATTTAGAGTTGTTCCTAAGGGCCATCACCCAGGTGTGTGAAATAATAAGGGCTGACACGAATAGTTGCACTTTATTTTTATACCTGGATAAACTGCCCTTTGTCAACGTAGGTTTGGCTAGCCTCTAATTAAAACTATGTTGCTGTAATCTCTCAAAATCATTCCTAAGTTATTACTGCTTCCCTAACACGTCCCAACTTCATTTACCTAAGCCCCCACTAGTAGAGAAAGGAGACACCTATAACTAATGGAAAGCCTGAAGAATTCTATTCTAGGCCACTAGAAAATTGTTGCCAGGCCATCATCATGTCCCTAGAGGACAGCTAATGTCATTTTAGAAGTCTGTTTATCTGCTTGCTATTCTCTTTAAACCTTTTCTATGCTTTTGAGTCAACATGTTGATAGATTATCTTTTTAGTATCAAACTATGTCTGTAAAGAAGAGGGCCAGTGTGTAAAGTGGTGGATGCAAATTAGTAGTAGTAACTGAGTGAATTTTTGCAAACTGAGGTTGAATTGGGTGCCATGAATGCCACTGAAGAAATGACTTTTTGTTAATTATCACTTATGGCACTCTACTAAGAGAAGAGGAAATTTTGAGAGTCACTATGGTATAATGTAAAGAACACTGAATCTGGGGTCAAAGGACCTTGAATTTAAATTCTGAACTTTGGGCATCCCACTGAACCTCTCTTTTGGCTTCAGTTTCTTTATCTGTAAAATGAAGAAACTGAACTAGATGACCTTTCAGGTCCTTTCCAACTCTAAATTATCTTATGAAAATATCCCAAATAGTCTGTGCTCAGTGTTCCATCTTCCTCGTCAGGTGATTCATCTTTATGTGGAAACCCTTAGGGAAAGCAAGAAATGGGCTTTCTAGAAAAGAGGAGAAAGAAAACCATTTTTTTAGTGCTTTCACTGCTGGCGAAACAGAATTCCAGAAATCACATCACTCAAAGCAACTTCAGCATATGTGTCAAGTGAGTAGTAGCATATGAAGGACAAATGCCTATGGAGCTAAGATAGGAACACAGAAGGCATTTAAAAATATCTTTGTAATGCTTAAATTATAAACTGAACTTAACCACAAAATTAGCTAGAGAGTCATCAGCAGTCCTTGCTCTGCAGAGATCAAATTCATTACAGTGCAGAAACAAGCGAACATTGCCGGCTTCTTCATCATATCCTCCTTAAAGGAAAGGATAAATGTGTAAGCATTTTGGGGAAGAAGGGAACAACAGAAATATTCATTGTTTTTAACAGTTTTTATATATTAGACTCTTTATTATTATGGAATAAGCAACCTGTGAATGACTTTGATTTGTGTATCCTCAGACTTCTTTTTATTAAATCTTCAGGTGTGCTGCAATATATATATATATATATATATATATATATATATATATATATATGCTACTGCAGGAAAAAAGAATTAGAACATGTTTCAATTATCTTGCTCAGCCTTATATTTTAAATCTCAAACATGACTGCACTGTCTTGTGTTGTTAAATATTAAAACAAAGAAAATTGATCAGGCTGGTGGCTTCCCGGAGGAAGTAGGATGTAAAAGGAGTACTACTGAGTTAGTTTTTATGAAGTATTTATTAGATGTCAGCAGTAACACAGAAGCTTTTCTGACCAGAATAAGGAGACCCATTCCTAGAAATTGGGTACTTTGGGATTCTCAGTCGAAGGAGCCTTGTGTGTCTTTTGTATTACTCTTGCCCTAGTGGGAGCTTTTTTGTGACCTGCCCTTTCCCAAGGCCTACTCCATGTCTTTCTCCATATCTATTCACTCTCAGACAAATCTCTTTTCTCAGAATGAAAAAGTCTTCTTAGGAAGTTTTTTGATAAATCTCCTTGCTCCAAATGTAAGCCAGAGCCAATTTTACCCTTTTTTCCTTGACAAAGCAGATTCCACCTATTATACAATGCCTTATATTTGTAGAGCTCTTTTTTGAGAATTGTAAAGGGATTCCTTTATACTTTTATCATAATGGTTCTCAAACTTTTTATTCTCAGGACCTCTTTACACTCTTAATTATTGAGACCTCCAAAGAATTTCTGTTGATTTGTGTTATAGTTATGGTTATTTACCATATTACTAATTAAAGTAGATAAATATTTATTAAATGCTTTAAAAATAACCATACATCCATTAAACCTTAACAAATTACATTTTACGAAAAAAAGACTATATTTTCCAAACCAAAATAAGATTAGTGAGAAGAGTGTCATTGTTTTACCTATTTTTGCAAATCTTCCAATGTTTGACTTAATAGAAGACAGCTTAGTAGAAGGCAAATGTAAATTCTGATATCTGCTTCTGCATTCAATCTGTTGCAGCATGTTGTTTTGGTTGAAATATCTGAAGAAAATTCAGCCTCGTAAATATATTTAGTTGGAAAAGGGAGGAGTATCCTAATAGGCAAATAATGTCTTTATTACTTTGAAAATTGTTTGGAGGACCCCCTGAAAGGGATTCAGGACACCTGAAGGCTCAGGATTATACTTTGAAAACCAGTACTCTCTTCAGTCCTAATAGGTATGTTTTATTCACGTGGATGAAGTAGGCCAATTAATTCAAAGTTAATGAGGCCAGCAAGGGTCATAAATTCCATGGCCATGTATATTGACTACCTGTGTTGTGTTCCTTAGCCTCAAGACCTTTTACAGATTTCACCAGTGTATGTCATTGGTCCTAAGGCAGTATAAGAAAAATAATAAATCATATTTGAATGAATAAATTAAAAAGCATTCATGAAGTGCTTATTATATGCCACCTCCAATTTACCCTGTATACATCTTTTACATATGTATACCTGTAGACATGTCTTTTACAAACATAGTTGTTTGCTTGTTGCCTCCTCCTTTAGAAAGCAAGCTCTTCCAGGAACCGGATTTTCTTTGCGGTTCTTATGCCCACCCTTCCATCCCTCCAGGTTAACTGGAGCCTGGTGTGTAGTAAGTTAATAAATGCTTGTTGACCTATTGTTAGGCAATCACTAAGGATACAAAATTAGAGATTGCCTTCTCCCTCAAGGAGCCCCCCCCCCTAATTAGGAAAAGCCAATTTGGGACTGAGTAATTGCTTGGGGAAAAGGTTTTATCTGCAAAGTTGCTGGAATTGTGATGGGAGATGTAGGGTAGGTGATTGACATAACCTTTTCAAAAGTAGTGGTGGTTTGATTTAATTATTTTACAAAGGATTTTTCTTTACTCTTTTAGGTGGGTAGATAATCCATCTGTACTGTTGTGAAAACAAACCAAAGCCTGACTCTGAGATGGGTGGGTTAAGAAGACTAAATCACTGGAGTCAACTTGTGAGGTTTTTTTTCCCCCAAGGAAAGTAAATTTCTCACCTTTCCCTAAGTCTCCTTCCCATCTTCCTGCATAAATTGTGAAATTGTGTTCCTCGATATGAAACTTCGGAGAGGGTAAAAACACAAAAGCCTATGAATGAATTAAATTAACTATTGTACTTCTTTATTATCTATAATAAACAAAATTAGTTCCTTAATTTGGATTACAACTATGAGCACCTTTCTCCTTTTGTAGTGTAGTTCGAAAAGTGTCAGAGTCAGGGTTCAAGCATCGGTTTAAATCCCAACTCATCTTAATATGAGGAGGTTAAAAACTAAATGCCCCCTTGAATTCTCTCCTATCTTTAAAACTATGCCCTTTTGCTGACTTGCTGAGTAGAAACAAGGGCTTCGTAGTATAAACTATGTTTATACCCTAATATTTTGAATATGTGTTGATACAGCTAGGTGACACAGTGGACCTGGAGTCAGGAAAGCCTGAGTACAAATTTCACCTCAGACACATAGTAGCTGTGTGACTCAGGGCCAGTCACTTAACCATGGTTTCCTCTTCTGCAAAATGAGTATAATACATACAGTAAGAAACTCTAGGGATGGTTGTGAGGATCAAAATCTCTACAGTCTTTAAAGGGTTACTTAAATATCATTTAATTTTTTTTTTATGTAATATGTGTTTGAATTCACCCTGGAGACCCTTAACTTGCTTACCAGACTGCACTTTATTTATATTCTGCATATACATTCACAGGCTGGATCTATCTCCTGATTTTTTCCTATTTGAATCATTTTATGAACTGGAAGATTGGACTAAGAAAAGAACTGTGATTTTTCTCAGTTTTAGGAGTTCCCTCCACCAAGAGATCTAGCCCTAAATATATTCTAGGCAATTACCTATGGCATCCAGAGGTCAAGTAACTTGCTCTGGGTTACATAGCCAGTGTCTAAGATGGGATTTGGTCCGATGACTTCCTAACTCTTCAACCAGTACTGTATTCACTAAGCAATACTGCCTCAGAAGTGGAAAGACTTCTTAAAAATTTTTCACCCAAGAAGTTTCTTTTGTTTGCAGTAATCTCTTAGAAAAAGTAATTAGATTCTAGTGATATATATACATGTAATTATGCATATAGGTATGTATCTGCCAAATGCTGATTTAATGTGGTGATACTTTAGAATATAGGTAGGATGGGACATGTAAACTCTAATATTCCTTAGTATTTCTGGGCAGTTTTTCATCTCTGTACATTTATTAAAATAGTATGAATTAACATTTCTCCAAAAGGTAACCTCTTAAACATTACTACCACCACCATTTGTCTATAAACATTATATAGCATTTTCTTTTAGATGTTCCAGCAAAATACAGATATCTCTCAACTTGCCATACGTACCCCTACAAAATGAGGGTGTAGGGCTAGGGAGAAACAGGGGTGAAGAGATGGGAAAAATTACTGCTTATGGTTTAGCATTAGTGATCCATATTAGACTTTTAGAACATGATATTTTAATTTCCACATAAGAAATCTACATAAACTACATCTCTGTGTTTGGGTTTGAAAAAGTTGACATTGGAATAGGGGCCATGATCAGGACAGATAAGTACAATGTTTGGCAAGAAGAAAATGGTAGATATTGAATGCCAACTTCCATCCACCAAAGCGTGGCTGCCCTAAAGTTTCTTGGAGAGAATATAAATTCTTTGGGCATAAGAGACTGTTTGATTTTTACCCTTGTATCCCTACTGCTTAGCACAGTGCTTGGCACATAGTAGGTGCTTAATATTTATTAATTTTGTTGCTTCAGCAGAGTCTTGCCTACCGAATTTAGTACTCTAGTTTTATCCTTTTGGTGGCAGTTTATGAATCATTAACAAAGTTGCCCTGTGGTATTCATTTTACCTGAGCTGATGTCCTCATTTTGTGCTGTCCAAGTATTTGATCCTTATCTCTTAGACTTTTTTCCTATGGTGCCATGTATCCAAGATTCCTCTAGCCTGTTGACGGTGCATACTATGTGCTTTTTAAAGTATGTCATCTGACCAGATATAACCATTGGCTTCCACTGTGTAACAAGAGTTATTGGAATCTAATTTTCACTGGAAAAAGAGAACCTTGAATGATCATTTAAAGTAGATTATATTACAAGTACTATAAATGTGTCAGTGTGGCAAAATAGTATCTACCTATGTAATATTTTTCTAGGTACTGGCATTATATTTAATCATAAGTTGTTGATATCTGAGTAATGTTTTGATATAATTATGATTATTTGCTGGTTCTCCCAATGGTGAAATACCACTGAGAAAATCTAGAAAAACATCCCCTTTCCCCATTGCCTTTTGGATGTATTATGTTTTCAGTATTTATATTAATAACTAAACTCAAAGAAGTTCCTTTCTAGAATTGTATTCTTTAGCAGATTATTACCGACTTGTGTCATTTCTCCTTTTTTCTTCACTAGTCTTTTAAGCATGCAGAATAAAGTGGATTTGTATAGTTCCCCGCTGGTATCCCAATGGATTGTTTATATCAATGCATACTTAGTATTTCAATAGGCACAAGACTCCCAAACAATTAGCCTAAATCCCATCTCTAGCTTTAAGTAATTGACAGCTGTTTTAGGGGGAAGAAAAAAGGGAGGAAGAAAGTTGAACTCTGAAGCATAATAAGTAGATAAAAATTCTCCTGGGAGAAAGTCCTAAGAGGGACTGCCTCTTTTTCTGTTGTTACTCTCTGTACTTGGAGAAAATAGATGTTATCATCAGGACCTTTTACCTAGATTAGAATTGCTTCCAGTGGTATGGGATTCTGGGTGTGTCCTGTGTAGTCTCTGCAGACCTGAAAGGTATCTAGAGAGAAAAGAAGGAATTAGAATCTTAGGGAATATATAGTGGAGTATATATTTATTTAGCAGTGAAGTAGAGTATGGTTTTTTATTTTGTTTTTGTTTCAAACTGTGTGGAGAAGATAAGGAGAAGCAGTTTCTGCCAAGACAGGAAGAAAATTAAAGTGAAAAATGTTTTAGAAAATTGAACAGGTATCAAAGCCTTTAGGGATTTGGAGATCAGAAAAAAAGAAACCTAGTTTTAGTAGAAGTCTGAGTGAATACAGAGTGTTTATATGTGGAAGAGATCTTAGAGATTACGTAGAACATTGTCTTTTTTATGGACATGATGCGGTTTGGGGTTTCTGGGACCCCCAAAATGTCAGGGTATAGGGCAGCATCCACCTGGATTGAATTCACTCAACTCAAACCATCTTCCAGTGAAAGTGGCAAGGTTTATTGTAAAGCCAATAGTGAGGGCAAGATACTTAAGGAATATGCAACTTAATGGAGTAAGACTAATGCTTATATACAAAAAGGACCATGAAAGGATCTGGATGGGACTAAGGAGTGGGTAAATAGTCTGGGTTGGACCAGGGGCTATAGTGAAAGGAGAAGTCAGTGTATGCGAATATTCAGGGACTGAGTTGCTTTCAAAGACATGGTCTTTTCCTTTCAGGAGTCGGGGTCCCATCACCCCGTCTGAGGGCACTGAGACACAGAAAGCTAAACAGATCACTTTTTTCATGTACTAACTAATAAACTATCTTCATTACTGCCTTACATTCCATGATTGTGATAAGTTTTTAAAGTACGTGGGTTTTAATGATGTGAATATTTAGTGTTTCTTAGTACTGTATAATCCTCAAAGTTAATAATACCTGAATAATTTGAGCTTGTCCTGTAGGCTCTTAGTTTACTATTTTCATTGATTTTTTTTTAATGTTACCTTCATTTCATAATAGTTCATTCTCTGTCCTTCCCAGTGAGCTAGTCCTCATAACAAAGGGAGTGGATGGGGATGGAGACCAGTTCAGTAAACTAACCAATACATCAACCAAGTCTGACAGCATATGCAGTGTTTCATTTCCTCGGCCCCCACCTCTGCGAAGAAAGGAGATGTGTGTTTTCTCATTTCTTCTCTGGAGCCAAATTTGATCATTACAGCACAATAACATTCTATTACATTAATGCTGGACATTTTTATTTTAAGCCATTTCCCAATCAGTGGGTAATCGGCTTTGTTTTTTCTTCTTGGATGCCACAGAAGGTTCTAGGATTATTTTGGTATAGATTGTACCAGTGTTTTTCTATCTTTGACTTGAGTAACAGTGGGATCTCCAGGTCAAAGGCTTTAGACAGCTTAGTCACTTTTTAAACTAAGTCCAAATTGCTACCAAGAGTGGTTAGACCAGTCCACAGCTCTTATCTGCAGGGTATTGATGTGCCCGTGTTTCTGAAGCCTCTCCAGTATGCACTCTTTTCATCTTTGCCATTTTGTTGATGTGAGATAAAACTGCAAAGTTGCTTTGCTTTGCACATCTCTTATCCTTAATGATTTGTAATACTCTTGGATAATAGTTTATAATTTGCTAATAGTTTGTTAATTTCAGTTCTTCTTTTGAGAATTGTTTGTATCCTTTGAATATTTTGCCATTGGCTCATGAGTTTTAATTTTTATATTAGTTCACTCTGTATTTTGGATATCACACTCTTAGCAAAGATATTTGATGGAGTTTCCCTTCTATGCCCATTCCTCCCTCCCTATTCGATAGCTTCCTTTATCCTAATTCCATGTGCTCCAAAAGCTTTTTAATAATCATAATATCAGAATGATCAGTTTTATCTTCTGCGATTTCTTCTGTTCCTTTTTTAGTTAGAAATTCCTCCTCTTCCCACTCCATCCCTCAGTGCCTTTAAAAGGTACCTCATCTGAATGTCTTTTTTAAATAATATGGCGTTTAATAGGTTGTTTATCCATTCTGAACTTATTGTAGTATTCTCTACCCTCTTTAGGAAGAAGGATAATGCAACAAATTTTCAAGTTAGTTAAGGAAGATCACTGAGCTTCTGATGTGCAGTTATCAATTTAGAAATGATTAGAGTAATTTTTTTTTAATTCTTGCAAATTGCACTTTACAACATTTATAACCACTTGAGTCCTGAATGCCACTGTAGGGCCTTAGTAATACCAGTGGATGTCAGACCAGTCATATATATTTTTTAATAGAGGGAGGGTTCAAGTACTACTACTACTGTTATTTATATGGCTTGCTTTTACATAATTTTTTATACATAGTATTGCATATTTTACTCACAGTAAGAGCAGGTAATATAAGCATCATTATCCCCATTTTACAGATGATGTTCTTAAAGATGAACTGACTTACCCAGAGGACAGCTGTTGACACTTCAAGTGGGCCTCCAGTCATGAAGACTCCTCTTCCCCACTTCAAATCCAGCCTCAGTCACTTAACAGCTGGGTGACCCTGGGCAAGTTGCTTGGCCCTGTTTGCCTTAGTTTCCTCACCTTTAAAATGAGCTGGAAAAGGAAATGGCAATTCACTCCTGTATCTTTGCCAAGAAAACTCCTAAAAGGTCCCAAAGAATCAGACATGACTTAAAATGACTGAACAACAGAAGACCTGTTATACTCCAGAAATTAGAAGGAAGTGAATTTAGAGCGATCTGAGAGATGAAATTTAAGAGGAAAAAATGTGAAGTCTTATGCTTGGGTTCAAAACATAAACTTACCAAGGACAGGATGCAAGAGGTAGGGCTAGATACCAGTTCCTCTGAATATATCAGAGGGCATTCAGTGGGCTACAAGCTAGATATGATTGAATAGTGTGACATGACAGCCAGAACAGCTAATAATATCTTCATCACCTCACAACTGGATTAATTTGCAGTAGCCTTCTGGTGGGTCAGTCTGCCTTTCCCCACTCCAATCTTTACTCTATTAAGTTACTAAAGTGATTTTCCTAAAATCCCAGGTCTGACCATTTCAAAAAATACCCCTCCCTCTATTCACTCCACCAACTCCTGTGGCTTCCTGTTGTCTCCAGGAGTGAATAAAAAATGCTGTTTAGCATTCAAAGGCCTTTACAACCTAGCCTTCTACTACCTTTTCTTGTTCTTATACCTTACTTTCCCGACAAGTCCTCTTCTGTCTGTTGACACTGACCTACCAGCTGTTCCATAAACAGTACATTGCTTCTCTCTCCTCCTTCTACACCCTCTGCCCTTCGCTCCTCCCTCCACTGACCTCCCTGGATTCCTTTAAGTTCTAACTAAAATCCTACCTCCTTCAAGAAGCCTTTGCAAACCCTTCTTAATTCCATTACCTTCCCTTTGTTAATTATTTCTGATTTATTCTGTATATAGCCTGCTTTGTATATATTTGTTCTCCTGCAATCCTTTCCATTAGATTGTAAACTCTTAGGGACTGCCTTTTGCCACTTTTTGTATCTGCAGTGCTTTGTACAGTAACTGGCAGATAGCAGGAACTTTATGAATTGAATCTGTTGTGATTTAGTTGTTTTCAGTTATGTCCAACCCCAGTTGGGGTTTTCTGGCAAAGATACTAGATTGGTTTGCCATTTCCTTCTCCAGCCAATTTTATAGATGAGGTAACTGAGGCAAACAGGATTAAGTGACTTTCCCAATGTCATAAACTTGGAAGTATCTGAGGCTGGATTTGAACTCAGGACTTCTGACTCCAGTCCCAGCACTTTACTCACTGTCTCACCAAGCTGCCCCAACTGAGTAGACTGCATTAAGCAAGGTACAATATCCAGAATGGAAAAGGTGTTAATTCCACTGTCCTCTGCCCTGGTCTCAGGGTTTTTCTGGAGTCCTGTGTGTACTACTGGACAACAAGCTTAGGAAATTTTAGGTTTTTCTTTAAGATAATAAGAGGACTAGAGGCCATGCCATAAGACTATCAGGTGAAAGAATTGGGGCTTTTTTTTTTTTTTTTTAGCCCAGAGAAGCAGCATAGATTTAGAGCTAGCCATCTCATCCAGGCCCCTCGTTTTCTAAATGAGGAAAGGGGTCCAGAAAGATCAAGTGACTGGTTCCAAATTCATCTACCTTTCCAAAGCACCACTCAAGCCACTCAGGCTTAGCAGGGACATGATGTCCGTATTTGAGAGGCTTGTCATGTGAAAGAGAGATTAGGTTCATTTTGTTTGTTCCTAAAGGTCATGATTAGGAGGTCTGGGTCTAAGTTAGAGAAGCAGATTCAGCCTTGATGATTAGAGAAAAAAAAACTTTCTAATAATTTGGGTGTTCTTCAGTCAAGTACTATGTTCCCACAATATAGGTACTACTAGGCCTGAGTATACGAAGGGAATGATGAAATTGCTCTTGGACAAGCTTACTAAATGGAATGTAAGCTTTTTGAAGTTAAGAATTGTTTGATTTTGGTCTTTCTGTCCCTGAGTACTCCCTTGGTGCCTTTTTCATAGTAGGTACTTAATAAATGTTTTGTTGAATTGGAATTTGAAATGAAGTGGGCGACCTTAGAATGTAGTGGGATCTGTCGTTGGAAGTCTTTAAGTGGAAACTGTCTGCAGTGTTTTTGAGATTCTTCTTCACGAACTTATTTGTGACTGTGTAAAGTGCTTTAAATCCCTTAAAGCATTATTTTATAAATGCTGTTATTGTTATTAGTTTAGCGAGATGCCCTCTGAGCCACTTCTAGCTCTTAAATTCTGTGTTTCTTTGGCAGATGAAAAGGGCACACTCCTTACTACAAGGTGGATAGCAAATTCATTAAACCCATTGGGAAGGAAAGGCAAAAAAAAAATTTAGGTGAATTCATGGATGATATTCCCATAACAGAAATGGCAGTATGGCTTAATACCTTGGATCCAGGAATGCTTGCATTCAGGTCCTGTGTTAATTCCTCAGTGTCCCAGGCAACTTAAGGCATAATTTTTAGATATCTTTTTATGTACATCACTGCACATAAGGAGTTCTGTACATCAGTGTATTCACGCATTGGTTGGTGAGGACCAAATGGATTCACATAGTATAAGCCAGCCTCTTGGCCATTCCATGAATAAGACACTCCAGGCATTTTCTCTGGCTGTCTCTCACACCGGAAACATCCCTCCTCCTCTGCTCTGACTACTGACCTTTTTGACTTCAAGTCCCAATTTAAAATTCTTTTTTTGTTGTCCTTGCTTCCAGCCTTTCCCATTCCCTTCCCTTTCTTGATTATTTCCTCTTCATCCTATGTAGAGCTTGCTTTGTATACATTTGTTTGTTTGTGGTCTTCTCCTTTAGATTGTAAACTTCCTTGAGGACTGGGACTGTCTTTTGCCTCTATTTATATCCAGGGGGTTTAGCACAGTGAGTAGAAGAGGTAGAAAAGAATAAAAAGAAAAGGTAGATGTGATAGAGAGGGGTGAGAAAAAGTGTCCCTCTGAGGCATACATTTTGCCCATTGATAAGTGGTCTAGTTGAGAGAGTGATGAATTCTGGCAAGGTAGGCAGCCATCTCAGGTGGGCAAAACAACTGATATAAATACACACTTTTTCTATACTGGACAATCCCACTGTCCTTGGCAAAGTTGTGCATTCTTTGGACTTAAATTAGAAAAACTGATTTCTAATCCCAGCGCTGGCACACACCTTGAGCCTCGGTTTACCATTTTTAAATGAGGTGATTGGATTAGATAATTACTAAAGTCACTTCTAAGTCTGATTCTCTAACTCTAAATTGGATTATTACAGAGAAGCAGCACAGTAATGACACTCACACAGGGAGTACAGTTTTCAAACATGGGGAGTTGAAGGGGGCTGTAGAGCCCAGGATGTATAAATATGTTGTTGGGGCTATGCCTTCAGTTTTCTTTTTCCAGTTTGTTGAGTGTCGTTGGCACAGAGCACCTTAGACTTAACCTGTCTTTTCAGGGCTACAACAAGGAATGTGCTGTTAAATGCTTAGCTGTCTAAAAAATTGTGCGGATAACATTTTAAACTTTAAAATCCACATCATCAACATATTCTCCATCAACTTCTTCAGTCTAGACAAGCAACAAAAAATAAATCAAGCCTTGATTTGTAGCATTTGCCTATTTCCAAGGGATAAATGCTCACTGAAAATTTTAACAGCTAGCTCTTCCAAGCTAGTACAACTTGGCTTCAGCACACCCCTCACTAGGGTCCTTGTTGACTAGGTTCAACATACTCTATTGACTTCATCAGAGTTTAACCTGAGACTATACCAGAAAGCAAAAACATCTTTCACTGCTTCTTATTCATGATTTGCAAAGGCAAGTTAAATCAGAAAGGTAGCAAATTCTGAATATCATGCTACTGTTTCTTCAGGATTCTAGAAAGCAGCATGTCTTGTGGCTTTAGGAATTATATTCCATAGATAATCTCAGCTCTGACAGATACTACCTTTTAGTAGACTTGTCCTTGATCTCTGATTTACAGTGCTGTCCAGTCAAAGAATAAATGTTCATTTTCCACCTGCAGGCCTCAGTAAGCTCCATGGTCTGTCTGACTTTATTCCACTTCTTGTGGAATATTAGAAGTTTTGCTACTGTTGGCTAACTACACATTGAAACTCCTCTATAAGGAGAAGTGATATAAGAAGTTAAATCCCCTCTAATGACCACAGTTAAGGTCCATTTTTTCTAAGAGTTAAATGATGTGGTTTATAGTTTTTCTCTTTTTTCACAAATTATTCCATGATATGAACAAAAGTTTGTTTAAACCTAGTTTCTAAAATCTTTTAAAATTCCTTTTTGAAAAGCTGCATATAGTTAAGGCCAAATATGGTATAACTATTTTTTCTTCATGCTGTGCCTGTCCTAGTCCTCACTTCTGCATATAGAATGCATGCCGTCTAAAGCTGTTACGTAAAGTTTCTGGCAACTTTTCAATTTTTAAAAACATGAAACCTATTAAAGGAAAGAAACCTCTATATATCAATAGTCTTCTGGATTGTGTCTCCCAGTTTTTCAAGTGTGTTAGCTTTTGTCAAGTTCTAAGTAAGAGGTGGGGTCTGTGTTTTGATTTAAATGAGATTACTGCTACCCTAGGGGGCAGCTAGGTGGCACACAGTAGGGAGTTCTGGGCCTCAAGTCAGGAAGACTCATCTTCTTGAGTTCAAATTAGGCATATGATAATTTTCTAGCTGTGTGACCCAGGGTAAGTCACTTAACCATATTTGCCTCAATTTCTTCATCTGCAAAATGAAATGGAGAAGGAAATGGGAAACCACTCCACCATCTTTGCCAAGAAAACCCCAATTGGGGTCACAGAGTTGGACAAATTGAATAAAAATAATAGTGCTGCTCCTCTAAACATGTTTGTACCAAGATAACCTTGGTTTTTACAAAGCACACAATCATGGCTATTAATATACTAAATATTGTCTTTTAGTCTCTACAGTCAGGCTTGTTGGCAAGAATAGACTATGAAAAGAACATTGGGGGAGGACAGCTTATCTCTGAATCCTATAGAAAGTATGGAAAGCATATTCTCAGTTTGGGCCTTCTATGAATTCTTTCTCTCCAGTAGAGAGCCTCATCATGCATCTTACTTTTGAAATAATTGTGTATTTAGAACCAGTAACCAGTCATGATAGGCTGAAAGTTAATGTTTTCTTTATCTGCATAGCATAGGTAATGTGGTCTTTAGGTTGGTTTAGTCCACTTTGTCTCTATTAGCTTCTCACCTGAGACTAAAGAAGTCTACTAACTACTTACTCCTCCAGGCACCTATCCCCGTGTCTTCAATGTTGTAGGCCTTAATAAATGTTTATTGAATTGAATGCCTCAAAGACGACAAAAGTATGGAAATAGTTATTGTTAGAGGGGCTGTAGAAAAAACAGGCACACCATTGATGGAACTATGAGTTAGTCTGATAAATCAGTGTTTATTAAGCACTTAAGGAGAAGTGAGGTCACATGGATAGAAAGCTGGATTCAGCATAAGGCAGAACTGAGTTCAAGTTCCACTTTGGATATTGGCAGTGTGACCCTGGGCAAGTCACTTAACCCCTCAGTGTTGGAGCCACTTCCCTAAGACTCTTAAGTTGCCAAGAAAGTGTCAGCTCACATTGCTAGAGGGAATTTCCTCATGGGAGAGCTCCTTATGCTGAGGAAATAACAAATCCAATCCCTCTCCCTAGCCCTGTCCTAAACTAAGCTGAGATAAACATTATTTGAAGAGCTAGGGATTCGCAAACGAACTCTGCCTTCTAGGAGCTCACATTCCTTAACAGAGGAGACAACTAGGTATGTTCAAGATATATTGAGGGGATAGAAGATCATCTCAGAAGGGAAGGCAGTGCCAGGTGACGGGACCTGAAGCGAGTCTTGGAAAAAGTCAGGGAAACCAAAAGATGGAGGTGGGGAAGGAGAGCTTTCCAAGCATGGATGATAGTATAAAAACACAGAGAAGGGAATATGTGAGAAACAGCAGGTAGGCCAGCATTACACAGTTGTAAAGAGTGTGGGGGTCAAATTGTGATTTTTAAGTGCCAGTCAGAACATTTTATACTTGATTCTGGAGGTAATAAAGAGCATTAGAGTTTACTGAGGGAGGGCGTGTATATGGGACATGGTCAGACTTGCAGTTTTGAAGAAATCACTTTGGCAGCTGAATGGAGGGTAGAATGCTGTGGAAAGAGACTAGAAGCAGGGAAGCCAATTAGAAGGCTATTGCAGTAGCCCAGACAAGAGGTGACGAGGGTCGGAATTTGGTGGGTGGCTTGAAGAGTAGAAGGAAGGAGATATAGACAAAAGATGTTCTGAGGTCAGATCAACAAGATTTGATCATAGATTGTGCAAGGGGGTTGAATAAGTGAGGACTTAAGGATGACACTGCATTTGTCAATGTGGGTGGCAGAATAATGAGTTTGCGAAGAGGATAAGGTTTTTTGGGGACAGATAATGAGTTATATTATGGACATATTGATTTGAGATCCTTACACAACATCCAGTTCAAGGTATCCAAACGGTCCATTGGATGTGGGACTGTAGCTCAGAAGAAAGAGTAGAAAATCTGCATGGAGAGAACTGGATCTGTGGAAGCTGATGAAATCACCAAGTGAAATAGTATAGAAGGAGAAAAGGACCGAGAACAGAACCGGAGAGAGCACCCAAAGTTAGCAGGTGTGACATGGATGAACAACCACGAAAAGAGACCAAGAAAAGATAGGTTGGAGGAGAACCAGGAGTGAGCAGTCTCAAGAGAACTTCAAGAATGAAGAGGTGATCAGAAGTATCAGATGCTGCAGGGAGACCAAGAAGGATGATGATTGAAAAAGGGCCTTTAGATTTGGTAATTGAGATCATTCGGAAGTTTGGAGAGTGAATACTCTCAATTGCTTAATTGAGGTCCGAAGCCAGCTTGTAGAGGATTTAGAAGAGAGCAGAAACGAGAGGAATTGGAAGTACCTGGTGTCAATAGCTTTATTAAAGAGTTTAGCCAAGGAGAGGAAAGATCCAGGATGATGGGTAATATCTATAGGATGACCAAATGAGGGTTTTAAAACATGATGGGGAAATGATTATGTTAGACAACTGGGAAGGCAGATAAGGATTAAAAATAAGAGAGTGGGAAAGATGAAAGCGTTTATTGCCTTGTTCACTTGTCCCCTTGCTAAGACCATCACCCCTACATGTATCCTTGACTCTTGTAGGAGTCATAGGAGATAGTCACTGGTGTACTCAGGGGTGTTGGCCTTTGCATGGTGAATAGCTTCCTCTTCTGAGACTGAAAAAGAGTAGATAGTTGGGGAAGATAAGGTGAAATGAGTCAGAGGATAGGAGGAAAACATGCCATGGAGGCTTGGGGAAAGATCTGAAATAACCTTTGGAGAGAGTAGGATAATCAGTTGATTAGAATGGCTACCTTGCTACAGTGAGGGTCCACTTGGGATTATTAAATAACATAAATTTGTGGTGAGCCCAGTGAAAGTTTCATGTCATCCAGCTTCATTTAGCAGAATGTGAATAAGAGCAGAGGTGATGGATGTTAGGAAGAATCCAGGGTTTGGATTTGGCAAGGCACGATTGGTGACAGTGCAGGAGAGCAAAGGATTCAAGAGTAGTGAGGATACTAGAATTCACTAGTTGCTTCACCAAGAGGTCAGACTAGGGAAGGGAGGGGAGTGGAAGGATGGGAACTGGATGAGTGAGCAGGACATTTATGTGTGAACTGACGAGAGTGAAGGAAGAAGAACCAGAAAAAATAATATATACAGTGACTACAACAATGTAAATAGAAACAACAAAGGAAAAATGAAAGTTGTATAGTTTTAAGATACCCTCCCCCTTTTGCAGAAACGGGCCTGTGGATATAGAATGTTGTGTGGTTTTGCTTAATTATTTTTCTTTCTTATTCATTGTTACAAGGTTCACTGGGTAGAAAGGGAAAGATCTATTCTGAAATGAAGTTTAGAAAACCAAAAACAAATAATTTTTTAAAGAATTTTTTTAAAAAATTGAACTACCTTTGTTTCTCTTTTACTATAATGGTATTTAATATTTCATGACCACAAAACTCAAAGGGATATTGCAGAGGTTAATGATGTAATAATACATTTGAAGCATTTCAGACTCCTAGATGTTTCTCTGGAAAACTGTTTCTGTTTGTGTAGTGGGGTGGAGTTGTTTATGAAGTGTGATGATTTTAAATGATGTATAAATAGACTTTCTGTTGTCTGGATGGGAACAAAATGTGTGCCACTTTTAAAACCAATCAGATTGGTTGGAATATGTTATTGTCCTTTCTAAAGTGTTGATTTAATATATAAGCTGGCAGTTCAACCAGAAAAATTGAATTTAAAAAAGCTCTTTTCCCTTAGTGTCCTTATTTTTGAATATATTTATGCTAATTTTAAGTTATCTACCCCTAAGATCTGTCACTGTTAAATTTTTTCTTTGTTTGGGGACATTATGTAAAGCTTTATACATATATATAATCATCTGGGAATCTACATTTGGGGAACAAAGAGACATTAATACAGCTGATGTAGGCTACCTTTGACAACCTTGTTATAGAAGGGGCAGCATGTATCTCTTTAGAGAAGGGAACTCTTCCCCTCAGGTAGAGCAAGGTAGTGCCAGAGCAATTACTATTTATACCTTTGAGGAATTTAGGCCAAGAGATGGGGAAGGGTGAAAAGGTTGTTGGAGAACAACACTTAGCTCTGTGTCTGGCACATAGCAGGTTCTAATGCTTATTGATTGATTGAGAAGAAAGGAATTGTTTGGGAACCTAATCCCAAGTGTCACAAAGGAGGGGAAGAAAGCTGAAGAATCCTTGTGCCTTGAAGAACTGCATGTTTTGCTTTTGGCAGAAGTGAAGAGGGGGGATTTAAGAGGCAGATGCAGGGCCACCTTTTTAGACATTGTATAGCATCCTCTTTTAAGCTTCAGACACTGACTTGAGTATATATTGAATGAGAGGATTTTTAAAATTTAATTTAAACAGTGTATTTAAAGATTTAGTGCAATTTAGTCACTTTCCCCAAAGCACTATCATTTTCTCTGCTCTGGTAATTTATCTCTCTATCCTTGCTATCTCAACACCTGGAACTTAATCATTCTGAGAAGTTTGCTAGAGCATGGCTTTTTTTTTTTTTTTTTTGAAGACCTGAACCTTGCACATCTGTTGGTTTAACACTATCTGTAGGTTCAAGGACTTGAAGGATTTCTTTCTTCTTTGCTCACCAGAGGAAGGATGTTATAATAGAAAGAATGTTGGACTTGGGTCAGAAGGCCTGAGTTTGGATCTTAACAATGACACCACTACTTAGTTCTGAGCCTCAGTTTCCTTATTTGTAAAATATCGATCAGTAAACATTTATTAAGTTCTTATTCTGTGCCTAGTACTGTGCTAAACACTAGGGATCCAAAAAGCATCTAAAGATAGCCCCTGCTCTCAAAGAACCCACAATCTAAAGGGAAAGAGGCAACAAGCCAACAACTCTGTCCAAACAAGCTATCTGCAGGATAAGTAGGAAATAATTCACAAAAGAAAGAGGGGTTGGAAAAGGCTTCCTATAAAAGAAGGGATTTTAGTTGGGAGTTGAAGGAAGATAGGGAAGCCATGAGACGGAGGTGTGGAAGGAGAGTGTTCCAGGCATGGGGGACAGCTGAGAGATGGAATACCTTAGTCATGGAACAGCCAGGAAGCCAGTGTCACTGAATTGAAGAGTATGTGGTAGGGTATACTAAGACAACTGAAAAGGGACAAAGGAACTTGGTTGTGAAGGGCTTTGAAAACCAAATGGAGGATTTTGTACTTGATCCTAGAAGTGATAGGGAGCTACTGTATATTATTGATGGGGATGGATGAATGGGAATGGTTGGACCTTTAGTTTAGGAAAATCACTTTGATGGCTGAATGGAGGATGGGTTGGGCAACAGGCTACTACAGTAGTCCAGGAGTGGGGAGATGAGGGGCAGTGGGGAGGAGAAATGATACAAATGGTACTACATTTGTATGTGTATGCATGTATGTGTATGTGTGAGATGTACTCCATCTCAGAAGAGACATTGTTAAGAAGATACTATTTAAATGTCAGAGTTATGATCTATATTTTAAATAAGATTCATATGATCTTCCTTTTTTGAGAAGCATTAGGCCATAGAAGATAGAAAGCTCCCCTCCTACCTGTGTTGAAGTCCAGTTTCCAACACATGCTTGTTGTGTGACTTAGGAGTTAACCTTTCATCGTCCTTTGTTAGTATGATAAGATTAGTTGCAGAAAAGATAACAGATCTGCCTTGATAGAGGGAGTTTCTGACCTGGAGCTGGTTGTTGTCCTTTGTTTTTTGAAAAGGACCAAAATGACATCACCATGATAAAGTAAAGTTTCAGTGTGTCCAGCTGTGACTGATCAGACCAATATGAGCTTGGAATGCTGTACCACAGGTTGGGCACACATAGTCCACAAGAATATTTTGGGTGGATACTCCAAATTTGCACATCCTATGTCTACTTTGTGCTGTCTCAATTCTGCTTTGCTCATAGAGCACAGCACCCTTCCTGATTTGGGCACACCATGCTGAGTGGTCCTGTGCCAGTGTCTCCCATGTTGCACAGTCAGATCCAGAGTTTTTGAGAGAGACCTTGAGAGTGTCCTTGAATCACTTTTTCTGACCACCATGTGATCGCCTGCTCCATGTGAGTTCCCCATAAAATAATCTTTTTGACAAGTGTATATTTTGCGTTCAAACAATATGGCCAGCTCATCAGAGTTGCACTATTTGAAGCATAGTTTGAATGCTTGGCAGTTCAGCTCAAGCAAGGACTTCAGTATCTGGTTCCTTATCCTGCCAGGTGATCCTCAGAATCTTCTTAAAACAGTTCAAATGGAAGCCATTCAATTTTCTGACATGGCGCTGGTATACCGTCCATGTTTCACAGGCACACAACAATGAGGTCAGCACAACAGCTCTGTAGACCTTCAGTTTGGTAGTCAATCTTCTCTTCCTCTTCTCTCCCAAACTTTTCTGCAAAGCCTCCTAAACACTGAGCTAGCTCTAGCAGTGCATGCATCAATCTCATTGTCAATGTGTACATCCCTGGAAAGTACACTGCCAAGGTAAGTGAACTTATCCACAGCATTCAAAACTTCTCCATTTGTTGTAACCCATGGTTCCACATGTGGATGGTGTGGTGGTGGCTGGTGTAGCACCTGTGTTTTTTTGGTGTTAATTATTAGGCCAAAATTAGCACAGGCAGCAGAGAACTGATCCATACTTTGTTGTGTCTCAGCTTTGGAGGCTGCGTTGAAAGCACAATCATCTGCAAACAGAAAATCATGCACCAACACTGCCTCCACTTTGGTCTTGTCTTGTAGCCTTTTCAAATTGAAGAACTTACCATCAGAACGGTAGCCACTACACCCATGATACCACAAATCTTGCCTCCAAAAGAAAATATTTTCATCTAAACTAGTTTAAAGGAGATGTTCTCCTGCTATCCCTATCTATCCCTCACCACTCCCACTCCCCCAAACGTTCCAAAAAAAAGGAACCTTGCACTTTGAAATTAAATGATCTTTTTGTTTTCAGGGGAAGGAAGGAGAGGACAAGCATTTATTAAGTGCCTGCTGTGTGCTACTCACTGTATTAAGTGCTTTACAAACAATTCATTTGATCCTCTGAGTTTGGTGCTGTTATTTATCCCCGTTTTACATAACTTTTAAGTGACTTGCCCAGGGTCACACAGCTAGGAAGTATCCATAGATGGATTTGAATTCAGGCCCATCTCTCTATCCACTGTGCCACCTACCTGCTTTGAGTCTCCCCTAGCTTCATTGTACTCATCTGAAAAAAGGAGATATTTTCTCTACTTGCCCTATGGGATTGTTTTGAGGAATAATTGAAATAAAAGAATTACTTAATTTCATATACACAGAATTTCAGGAAGGAATGTAAGTAGACATCTAGGCCAACTGATCCCTGGAAAAGAATTCCTTCTGTACTGAACAAGTGTCATCCAGCCACTGCTTGAAACCATCTAAAGAAGGAAGCTACTACCATAGCTGTTTCATGCGTGGGTACATCATGAGGGTCATAAAATGAACATAATTCATATAGCTAAAAAGAAATGAAAACTCAGAGGGGTTACACAAGGCTTTTCTTATTCTTGTTTTCTTGTCTTCATTTCATGCCTCAGGTGATGTCCATGCAGAAGTTGAGAAATTTAACTTTACCATTAATATGCCTTCTTGGAAAATATGGTTATATTTTTCTAATTATCCCTTTATTTTAAAAGAAAAAAATTTTTCTCATCTAACTTTTGAATTTGTTTCCCTTGGTGAAATGAAAATAAATACTTGATAAGTTGTATTTTAGCATATAGAAGTATAGAATCTGAATTAGACAAAATCTCTGAGGCCACAGTCAATTCATTTAGTATGGGCTGAAGTGAAGCTAGTCCAACCATGGCGGAAGCATGAATTTTCTTCACTCCCTTACCTCAAAAATGATGAGCCTATCCTTGAATTTTTAAGTACTTGCATCTTTCCCCCTCTCCTCTACTTCTCCCATTTCATTGTTAGACTATGCTCTTAGGAAGTCTTCCTTTGTTTTACTGCTTTAATATTCTAGTGACTTTGATTTCCTCCACCCGGGGTTGTTTCTTCTGACTCAGCACCCATCCTGACTATCTTGTGCGACCCGTTGTCCATGCCTTCTCATAAATGTGCCAGAGGGAATCCACCCAATGTGCTTTCCTCAGATTCTCTTGACATTACAGAGCATGCCAGTTAGCCATCACTCTCATCTATGACTAATGCATCTCCATTTTCAATCATACACTTCTTTGGTAAACTTTACACAGTTATCTCCCACATCATTCCTTAATGTGTCTCAGTCTTTTCATGCCCACTGTGTACCTTCTGTTGCCCTTTGGGTGAAATCTCACTCCCTGCAATATCTACCTATTTATTTCTTCCCTTTGAGGCCAAAGAACATGTTTCATCTTTCTTCCATGTTTGGAATATTTTGATCAGGCAGTCAGCATTTATTAAATGACTGCCACATGCCAGGTACTGTAGGAATACAGATAAAAAAAATTAAATGGTCCCTGTCCTCAAGGAGCTTATATTCTACCAACAGCAATTATATTTTAGAGAGTTGGCTTATATAGCCAGTTTCTGTCAGGTAGGACTTGACCTGACTAGGTCTCATTGACTCTGAGACCCAGCTGTGTTCACTACATGAGACTTTTTTAAGTTGCAGCTGGCTGCCAGTCTGTATCGGTAGAAGGTGTTATCTCATAGAAGTTCCACATATGAAATTATAACTCCAGGCCAAAAGACATATTTGAGACAAAAGATAGCATAGTATAGTCAAAAAGAATGCTAAAATTTGGGAGAAAATCTAAGACTTAACGGAAGTGATTGTAGAAAACTGAAAACAAATTAAAAAAAAAAAGAATGCTGAACTTTGAAGTCAAGAGGTGAGAGTTCAGAGCCTAAGAACTTTAACCAGTTATGTAACCTTTGGTACATTACAGAAGTGATTATATTTGTACAGACTGCTTCACAGGGTGGTTGTAAAGAAAGCAAACCATAAGACAATCAACAAATACAAGTTGTTGCTATGTAAAAATGTGTTGTTTTTTTTTTTTTGTCTAAATAGTATATTCATGGACATGACAATTCTGTGAAATGCAAGTGGCAGTTCTGAACAGTGTTTTATCAGCTACTATTTTTTTAAGTCAGATCTGTGTATCTTAATTCATTAATAAAGGAGGAGGAGGTAAAATGACAGATTTGCTCTCACATTGTTGTAAGAAAGTGATGGATTTGGAGTCAGTGAATGTGGGTTCATATCCTGGGTCTGTACCCAAGACCTTGGGCAAGGTTTTTAATCTCGGTGTGGACCTCAGTTTTCCCCTATGTAAAATGAAGGTGCTGGTCTCTTTCAGCTCTAAATTTATGGTACTAAGATTACTCTTCCAGTACAAGGAGTTTTCCAGTGAATTTCCTGTTGCTCAAAGTCTCTTTCATCTCTAGTTTTATGATTTTGTGATTTTGGAAAAACTTATGTGGGTAAATAGCTAGTTTTGTTTGGGCAGTTCTTTTTTAACATAAAAACCTTGACCCTAATCCTTTAGATATTTATTATTACTAATGATGATAGCATATACTTCTTTGCCTCACTCAAGGCAGAATTTTACGAATAAAAACTAGATCTGGTCCTCAAAAAATCAGTGATTATTTAGTAGTTCCTTTCAAGTGTTGGAAGGAAGAACTGGATGTCCCATTCAGTAATTACGCAAATTTTGGAGTACATGCTGAGTTCTGGGGATATAAAGAAAGGCAAAAACATGGTTCAAAGGACTCATGTGCAAGTAACTGTTCATAACAAGATGTATGAGTTGAAAATGGAAAGCTACCTCAAAGAGAAGACAATAGGAAGGGGAGAGGCTGGGAAAGTTTTCCTGCAGACAGCAGGATTTGAGTGAGTTTTGAAGTAAACCAGCAATTGGAAGAGATCATTCCAGGCGAGGAAAGGCAGCCGTTGCAAAAGCGCAGAGATAGAATGATCTGTAAGGAACATCATTCTGGCCAGTGTCACTGAATCACAGAATTATAGAGAGAAGTAAAGTTTGTGAAGTCTGAAAAGATAGGGTGGAGCCAGATTTATTTCCTTCCTTCCTTTTTTTTTCAGTCTTGTACAGAATTACTAATACAGAAAAGTTTTACGTGATTGCATATATAAAACCTATATTAGATTGCTTACCATCTCAGGGAGGGGAGAGGTGAGGGAAGGAGGGTCCCCCCAGCTCCAGATCTAGCACTTTATCTAAACACTGTGCCACCAAGTCACCTCCTGAAAGACAAAAATCCCCTGCCCTGAAGAAATTTACCTTACAATTGAATATAGTCACTCAGTCAGGTAGTATTTATTAATCACTTGCCATGTTGGACACTTTCAGAAGTGGTAGGGATACAAAAAAGGGTAAAAAACAGCCCTTGCTCTCAAGGAACTCACATACAAACAACTCTGTGCAGACAAGATAAATCAAGATAAATGCAGCATGAATTGGTTGTAGTTTCAGAGGGAAGGCACCCAGAGAAGGAGGACCAGGAACCGCTTCTTATAAAAGGGGCAACCTGAAAGAAGCCTAGGAAACCAGAAGGCAGAGATGAGGTGTAGATAGATACTTATAAAATCTTGATTTCTCTCCATGTGTTTTAGGAGAAAAAATGAATAACTTGGAACAAAGACTTTTAAATGGGTTTTACTTTTTTCTTTTGCTGGGGGAAAAAAAATAATAGGGCAGCAAAGTGGTGCACTGGGCTGGGAACCAGAAAGAACTTCCCCTTCCTGAGTTCAAATCCAGCCTCAGACAGGTAGCTATGTTACCTTGGGCAAATCATTTAACCCTGTTCACCTCGATTCCTCATCTGTAAAATGAGCTGGAGAAAGAAATGACAAACCACTCCATTGTCTTTGCCAAGGAAATCTCAAATGAGTTCATGGAGAGTCAGAAACGACAGCACAGCATCAGCCCAAAGACTAATGACAGTTCTCCTCAGTAGTGGTCATGGCAGCTTTTCTAATTTTTTTTTTTATCATTGCACTTTCAGTAGTTATATAAAAAAGCATGTTGTTTTAATGTGTTTGGGATTATTAGAAATTCTGAACATTCAAATCTGAAGCTCTTTGTCTTAAAAGGAAATAGGGGAGATTTAATAAGGTACTAGAGTTTACAAACCCCATGGAGTAAATTCTATAAGGACTATAATCTCAATTTAATCCCACCAGCATTTATTTAAATAGAAGCAACTTGATATAGTGAATAGGGTGCTGGTAGTCCTGAGTTCATATCCTGCTTTACACATGAGATACTATGACCCTGAGCAAGTCGACTTCTGTGCCTCCTTTTGCTCATATAAAAAGGGAAAGGGAGGAGATGAGCTCAGTAGTTTGTAAAGTGTTTTCCAGTTCTGAACCTATAATCCTATGTATATACTATTTGCTGGGCACTGGGCTCCCCTAAACTTGAGGAGCCTACATTCTCCTGGGGAAATAACATGTGGACATCCCAAATTAATCTGATAGGGAATATACAGAGGGCATGTGGAGGAGAGGAGAATGCAGTGATTCCTGGGGGAATCACTTGAACTTACCATTTTACAAATGGCACTTGTTTTAAGTACATCACTAATTCTCTTTGAAAAGATGGTTCCATTAGTCAAATTGGAAAGTCTTTTTCTAGGCAACTTTTTCCTGGTGTCTTTATGACAAAAGTAAATTGCAGGCCTCACACTTCCCAAGTTTGCCACTCCCAGGAAATTGTTAGTTTTGACTGCCTTTCACTCTGGAAAATCTGGGTTGTATTTTGTTTTGTTTTTACCATTGGGTGTGAGAACTTTGTAATTTATTTTTCTCATCTTTGCTGGTATTCTATTTCTTTTCATCCCTGCTTGGTCCTATCCCCATCTAGGTTTGATAGCTCATTTGAATTTTTTCCTTGAGTAAAAATGAAAATATGTGTTGGGATTGCAAGGTTTGGGTTCAAGGTAAAGGGTGAATCATAGTATCTGGAGTTAAAAGGGACCTTAGAAATTATCTAGTGGGACTCACCACATTTTACAGATAAGGAAATTTAGGCTTGGGAGAAGTTCAAGGTAGAAAACCGATAAATCTTGGACCTGAGATTTGAGCCTAGAACCCATAAACTGATACAATAATAAAGGGACAAAATAGATGAAACTCTACCAGGGCAATACCAGAGACTCATTCTCAAATCACCTCTGAGAAAGATAGTCTGAGTATTAAGGGCCACTTCTAGACTTCCAGTACAGTATAATCTTCTCAAGGGCCAGACTGGTTTCATTTTTGTCTTTGTATGCCTAGCACCTAAATCAAATTGCTTGGCACATAGGAGGCATTTAATAAATGCTTGTCAATTGATTTATTTATTTTGTTAAATATTTCCCAGTTATATTTTAATCTGGTTCTGGCTGTACTCAGGAGTTTGGCCTTTGTACTATGTTTTGACACCTGGTGTTAAGGAACTCACTGAGAGGAATCTCCCTCTACCAGTTCGTATAGGCAGATTATTCTCTTAGAATCTTAGAAAATTACACAGGGTCGCACAGCCAATATATGTCTGATGTGGTATTGGAACCCAAGAAGACGCTTGACTCTTTGGTTAGCTGTCTTTCCACTACAATAGAGAATTTACTGGTCCCTCCACCTGGATGTATCTTAGAGAGTAACTTTACCGTCTTCCTCACGTAGCATAACAACTGCACAACTTGAGGGTACCTCTGCTACTGTTGGTTGGGTAAACAGCTTCTCCCTGCCCCAGAGGAGTATCACTCTGAGTATTATTTGTTTTGTCAATGTTGTTTCTGTCTTCTGGTTAACCTTGGCATTAAATTATTGGAGGTGGGGATTGTAAGTAAATCCTTGGTTAATTTTTGAGTAGGAGATATGACATTGGTAATCCAAAAATAGTTTGTATGTGGTTTGGAAATTCACTCCCTCCCCTCCCCTTACATACACACACCTCCTTCCCACCTCTAGAAATTTAAGTTTCTTGTTATGTTTCATTTAAGCTCATATTAATTTGGGTTTATATTCCCTGAATACTCTTGGTGGTCCAGAAATGGCAAAATATAGGGGAGATAGCTGCACTCACTGTATGTAGAGCCAGAGGGATATTAGTTCACATCCCAGCTTTGCAGCTTACAGTAGTACTAAGAACTTTTGGATTTGGAGACAAGGACCTCGATTCAAATCCTAGCTCTTCTCTTTAACCTTTCTCTACATGATAGTGTACATTAAAGGACAACAGTTGGGGAGCAGAAGTGTTGGAAGCTCAACGTTTTAAATTTTTGTCAAGTGCATCTGTGTTTCTCTTTAATGGCAGTTTTAAAAAGAGCTTTGGAAGAACCCAGTGTGGCCTCAGAAGAACTTCATACTGGATTGTCCTTTGTTCACTAACATTATTTCAAGTCTAAGTTATAGCTTCTAATTCTCTTCACAAAGAACCAGATTCTCTTTTTGTAAGGTAAAGGCAATGTGGTCTTGGAGTCATTATGTGGCCCAATGAAATTTTAGTGATCTTGTGCCAACTTCCTCCTTATGTCATAGATGTTTTTGTCCTTTATTTTTTACCATGCCAAGTCATTGGTTTCTTATCTATAAACTTAGGAGACTTAAAATAAATAACCTTTAAGATCCCCATTAGCTCAGAATCTGTGATCTTGCAAACCTTGGGTAAATCACTTAATTATCCTGGATTTTATCATGTCTAAAATAAGGCTGTTGAATGATAGGATCTTTAAGGTACACCTTTTAGCTATGATCTTGTTTGTTGCAGGGAAGGAGAGAGGAAGCTATGTTTACAGCTTTATTTCATATTACTTTATTAATTCTGCAGGCTAGCCAAATCGGCCTACTGGTTCTTAATCCTAACCCTGTGTTCTACCTCCTGCTTTGCAGTATTTAAACAAACCATTATCTCTTGCTTGGAATGTACCTCTGTCCTTCCGGTGCTCAGAATCCTTGTCTTCCTTCAAAGCTGAGCTCAAGTGACACCTTTGAAGCTATCAGCAAGTCTAGATTCTGAGGCAAATCAAGAGCCCCTCCCCTCAAGGAGCTTATGACCTATCCAGGGGAGACAATATGTATTACTTATATAAGCATATATTAAATGACACAAGGCAGTTTTGGAGGGAATCAGCAGCAGCTGTGATGGGGTCAACAAAGGCTTTTATATAGAAGGTGACATTAAGCTGAACCTTAAAGGAAATTAAGGATTTTTTAGGGGAGGTATAGAGGACCTGCATTCCAAGTTTGGGGGACAGCCGGGCAAAGATGGAAGATGGTATTGTATATAAAGAAAAGAAATGTCCTTATTTAAAAAAAAAAAAAAAAAAAAAAAGGAAAATAATCATCTGGACCCTAGCAGAAAGGTAGATTGGAGCCACATTGTGAGAGACTTTAAATGCCAAACAGAGGAGTTCATATTTGATCCTTGAAGAAATGTGGCGCCGTTGCAGTTGTGGAGTTTCATGGTCAGATTTGTATTTTTAGAAAATCACTTTGGCAGCTATGTGGAAAAGAATGGATTTGAGTGAGGAAAGACCTGAGGCAGAAGAAACAACTATAGGCGATGAACCAGAATAGTGACTGTGTGGTTGCAACAAAAGAGGGAGAGAATCAAAAAATGCTATAGAGTGTAGAAGGGAAACTGTTTGGCAACTGATTGCCCTTGTGGGGAAATAAAGAATTACTATAGCTTTTAAGGAGTGGGGAATAATTAAGCCCTACTGTACTCTATTCTGGTTAGACTATATCTGGAGTACAGTATTCAGTTTAGGGTGCCATGTTTTAGGAAGGAGGAGGTCAACCAGGATGATGGACCATGAGCTCATGCCATATGAAAATCAGTTTGAAAGAACTGTAGTTTGAAAGAACTGTAGGTTTTCATCCTAGAGAGAAGAAGACTTAAAAATTATAACTGGTCTTCAAAGGTCCTCAAAGATCAAACTTGTTCTTCTTGGCCTTTAATGGTAGAACAAGGAACAGTGAATAGAAGTTGCATGGAGGCAAATTTTAGTTTAAAGAAAAGTAATCAGATCTGTCCAGAAGTAGAATGGACTTCATTTGGAGGTGTCCCTTTCCTCATGTATTGGTTAAACGACATACCTACATAGGTCCCTCCCAACTCTGAAATTCTGGAATGTGAACTGGATAGTCCATTAAATTAACATAATGTTCAGTATTATCAACAACATTGAAGACATTGAGTGCTTACTTACTGTACCCTTTTAGTCTCCTTGAGTTACAAGGCACAGTCCTTTCCCCAAGGAAACTCATCTAGTTAGAAATGAGTGGCTAAAAGCTGTTTGAACTAAGCCTTCCTTATAATTATCATGGTGTACTTCTCCCTCAAATTATCATGGTATACTTCTCCCTCTTTATTCTCTTTCCCCCATCCCTCCTCTAGGCAAAAGTTCATATAGGTGATAGAGAATGTTATCCCTTTATCCAGAAAAACACAGAAGTTATAATTGAACTGTGAAGGAATATGGTCTGAGGTTTATCTTAGCTCTCTACATTCTCTCTCCATCTTTTTTTTTGTTGTTGCTGTTCGCAGGTCCCTTCACAGATGTTGTCACCACCAACCTGAAGCTTGGCAACCCTTCTGACCGAAATGTATGTTTCAAAGTGAAGACTACTGCACCCCGCCGGTATTGTGTGAGACCCAATAGTGGAATTATTGATGCAGGAACATCAATTAATGTGTCTGGTAAGTGTCAAAACACAGGTGACTAACTGGGCATTTCATGGATGACCTCTTGAAACTTAAAAATTCTCTTCTTTTTTTCCCCTACTATTTTGGTTCCCCTTTCTCACCTCCCCATCTCTCCATCCCCATCCACCCCACCCCACCCCCCAAAAGGAAAGAAGTTTATAGCAGTGTGAGAAGAATTGAACAAGAATAGTTAAAATTTAGGAGCATGGATTTAGATTTAAAAGGGACCTTAGAGGAAATTCAACATCCACATTTCAGAGACCCCATGGTATAATGGAAAGAACACTCTGTTTGGAGTCCAAGGGCCTGTGTTTATATAACCTTGGGCAAATGATTTCCACTTTGTGTGCCTCACTTTTCCCCTATACGGAATTGCAGGACTGGATTAGAGAGTTTCTGAAGACTCTTTCCACTCTAAATCTAAAATCTTCTTTTAGCTTTTACTTTTACATTTTAAAGACCTTTTTAATGTTTACAACCTTCATTTCTTAATGGTTGGAGCAAACTTAAAATGGAAAACAAAGAGTTCACTTCAGGATAGGTTCAGTTTACAATCCTTCAAAAAGTAACATGCTTTTTGGCTGTAAATAAGAGTCTAAATAAATGTGATGATTTTGCTTTGTAGAAAAAGGTTAAATGAAAATATTTTCTTGTCCAAGTGAAATTATTTCTGAAAGTAATTCTTATGTAATAATTGTATTTGCAAGCTAAGGAAGGAGAAAGTGGTTGGGAGTTGGACTATATTCAAGTCTGGTCATTTGAAGTGTTTCTGAAGATCTTATTTTTTCCCTATCATGAAATGCTGGTCTTCTGTGAAAAGTCAATCTTGTGAAGATATTATATCCAAATTTTGAGTGGTATTTTGAAATTAGGAAGAGCTAGGTGATTGAATTTTTTGACATTTCAGCAATGAATAACTTCATTTCCTCTTAGGATATATTATACGTGCTTCTGTAAGCTTTTAAGAGTGATATAAGATGGTTATTGTCCACATCATTGCTTCTCAAACTAATTTGGTGAAAGAATAGGTAGTAACAGAGCATGGTAGATAGCTAGGTGGCATAGTAAAGTGTTAGACGTGTAGTCTAAAAGACCTGAATTCAAATACTTTATTGGATACTTAATAGCTGTGTGATCCTGGGCAAGTTCTCTTAATTCCTCGTGGCGTCTTCAGTTTCCTCATCTGTAAAATGAGGGCAATCGCACCAATCTCCCAGAGTTGTGGTGGGGATCATGAAATAAATATTAAAGCACTTTGTAAACACCGAAGTACTATATAAATGGTAATTGTTATTATTGTGAATACCCTGAAGCTGGAATTGACAGAACTTTTATGTGTGCTTACATACACACTGATTTGAATGGTCATCGATGCTGATTGTAAAGCAGGGCTTCAGGATAACTGGTAGATAGGAAGGATTTTTTATGTATTGAATTTTAGAGTGATTCAGGGAAACGGACGTAATCTTCTGGCCACTCAAGCTTATAGGTTATACAAGAACAATTAAGCTCAGACCATGCTGGAGAGAAAGGGCTTAATTCATGTCTTTTCCATGAACTTTCATATTATACTTCTATAAGAGTTCTGCTACACCAGTCTCTTCACCTCCACCCATTGCCTCTTATTCCTGATGCCATATCAGGAAAGAAAAGACTATGCACTGCCTCCTCTTACTTTATTTGCACTCTAGCCCTCACCCTGTGTCTTGCCTTGCCAGACCTCTTCCTTCCATTTTTCAGTCTCAGGAAAGAGAGCCTTCCTTCTTCGTCTGTACCCAGACAACTATTGCTTTTAAGTTTTTTCAAGGAACTTATATCAACTGAGATGCCAGGATTCGGTGTAGTATCTTTTAGGAAACAGTGGTGGAATGTTCTCTGTGTAGTGGAAGGATGACCAGATGTGGAGTTAGAAAACCTGGGTTCAAATCCCAGCTGTCATTTACTAAGTGTATAACTTTGGCTAAGTCACTTTATCTCTTTGGGTCTCAGTTTCTTCATCTCTAAAATGAGGGAGCTATAAAGGATGATTTGTAAGATTCATTTAGAGCAGCTAGGTGGTGAATGGAAAGAGCATTGCACCTGTAGGCAAAAAGACTAGAGTTCAAATCTGATCTCAGACTCTTAGGCAAATCACTTAATCCCCACCTGCACAAAACTGGAGAAGGAAATGGCGGACCACTTAGATATCTTTGCCAAGAAAACACCATGGGAGGCTTCTGGTACCAAGGTAGCAGAATGAGGAAGGAATCCTCCGAAGTCCTCCTAAACTCCCTTCCAGACAACTAGAAAACTGCCTCAGAATTGATCTAGGAGTGGGGAAGCAGCTTACCAGTCCTGCAGAAAAGTTCTGTCTCACTGGGATGGGAAGGGAATGGGGTCTAAGAGCAGAAGCAGCAGCCAGCCTTGAAATGGAGGGCCTGAAGCAAGGCTCCAACCCTTGGAGAATCCATCAGCAGGCGTCCCCACCCCACCACCACAAGTCAGTAGACCCTTATCCAAGTGAGCAGTCTGTGCAGCACACTGGCCCTTTCCCCTCCACTGCATCCAGGGCCATCTACAGTTGTGCTGATCTATATCTGGCTACTGTACCTAGATGGCTTCAGAGGAGAAAGTGAAGCTGGTGACTTTGCACAGCCCTCCTTCACTTTAAATCCAGTTCACTTGCATGTTATGGCATCACCTCCCTAATGTTATCGTCCTCTTTGAGAGTGAACATCAACCCACTGACCCCTAGCACAAGTCACCAGGGAGGGGGAAGTCTTGATCCCATTGCTGACCAGTAGTGAAGCCCCATCCTGGGGCTGGTCAATAGTGAGACCCCACCCCTGGGACCTACCAGCAAAGAGAACCTTATTTCCATAGTCACCCAATTGCAGAGGTCCACCCCTGGGGCAGAACAGCAACAAGATCCCCCTCCAGGGCCAGCCACCAGAAAAACTTTGTTACCATAGCAAGGCCCCCCATACCCAGAGGAGGTCAATGAGGAGATCACTGTCCCCAATACAAGCCAGAAGGAAAGCCAGAGAAAGCAAGCAGCTAAGTCCTGAAGCCTAGTGAAAGCCAACAATAAGACCCAGAGGCCCAGCATAAAATGACTGGGACAGTGTAAAACCAGAGGCCAACTCTCACATAAAAAACCACAAAGTCACTAAGAAAGGCAGGAAAAAATGAGCAAAAAAAAAAAAGCTAGACTACAGAACATTACTGTGGTGAAACAGAGGATCAAGGCATGAACTTAGAAGAGGACTGTAGTATCAAAATGACTGCGTGAAGCCTCAAAGGAAAATGTAATTTAGTTTCAAGCACAAAAAGAATTCCTGGAAAAAGCTTTAAAAGGATTTTACAAAGCAAATTAGAGAAGTAGAAAAAAAAATTGGAAAAAAGAGAGTAATGCAGGAGAATCATGAAAAAAGAGTCAAGAGCATGGGAAAAGACAGACAAAAATTTAACAAGGAAAATAACTTCCTAAAAAATAGAATTGGCAAATTGGAAAAGAAAATACAAAAGCTCACTGAAGAAAATAATTCACTAAAAGTTTGAATTGAACAAGTAAGAAATAATGACTCTCTGAAACATCAAGATACCATGAAACAAAATCAAAAAAGTAGAAAATAAAAGAAATGTGGAATTTCTCATTTGAAAAACAACTGACCTAGAAAATAGATCCAGGAGTGGCAGTATAAGAATTATTGAACTATCTGAAAGCAATATCTGAACAGTATCTTTCAAGAAATTATCAAAGAAAACTGCCCTGATATATTAGAAACAGAGGACAAAATAGAAATTGAAAGAATCCATTGATCACTGCCTGAAAGAGATCCCAAAATGACAACTCCCAGGAACCTCACAGCCGAATTCCAGAGCTCACAAATCAAGGAGAAAGTATTACAAGCAGCCAAAAAGTAACAATTCAGATATCGTGGAGCTGCAGTTAGGATTGCACAGGATTTGACAGCTCCCACATTAAAGAACCAGAGGAGTTGGAATATGATAATATCGGAAGGCAGGGAAGTTAGGATTGCAACCAAGAATCACCCAACAAAATTGACCATAATATTTCAGGAGAAAAAAAGTAGATATTCAATGAAATAAAGGACTTTCAAGCATTTACAATTAAAAGACTAGAGTTGAATAAAAAATTTGACCTCCAAATACAAGATTCAAAGAAAATATAAAAAGGTAAAAAAGAAACAAGAAAGAGAAAATATAAATTCAGTAAGGTTAAATAAACTTTATATTTCTGTATGGAAAAGATTATAACTCTTAACTTTATTACTATAAGAGCAATTAGAAGGAATATATGTAGACAGAAGGTTTGGAATAAGGTGACTTTGATGGGATGATTCCCAGAGAAACAAAATAGAGAGGTGAGAAAGAAAATTGCACAGAAAAGAAAAAAAGGAAGGGGGAGATTGAATGGGGTGAATTATCCCACATAAAAAAGGTATGAAAGAGCTGTTATGATTGAGGGGAAGATGGGAGTTAGGAGATGGTGGTCCATGCTTAAACCTTATTCTCATCAAAATTGGCTCAAAGATGTAATAACACATGTTCAGTTGGATGTAGAAATCTATCTAACCCTATAGGGATGTAAAAAGGGACAGGGATAATAGAAGGGGGAGAGGGGACTGATAAAAGGGAGGGTAGATTGAGGAAGGTGGTAATCAGAAATAAAATACTTACCTGAGGAGGGAATGGGTGGGGTGGAAGAGAGAGGGAATAAACAAACGAAAAATAGCATGGAGGGAAATACAAAGTTATCTCAGCTATAAATGTGAATGGGATTAACTCATCCACAGAAGCAGATAGCAGAATAAATTAAAAAGCAGAATCTGACAATACATTTATAAGAAACTCATTTGATTAAGGGTAAAGGTAAGAGAGTAGAGGAGAATTTATTATGTTTCAACTGAAGCAAAGAAAGCAGTGGTAGCAGTCGTCTCATACAAAGCAAAAGCACAAATAGATCTAATTAAGAGATAAAGAAGGAAACCATATCTTACTTGAAAGGTACCAGACAATGAAGTCATATCAGTAATAAACATATGCACCAAATCATATAGCATCTAAAATTTTGAAGAAGTTGAATGAGTTAAAGGAGGAAACAGGTAATAAAAATAAACTAATGAAGGTCCTCAACTTTACTCTTTCAGAACTAGGTGAATCTAACCAAAAAAAAAAACAAGAAAAAAGTTAAGGAGGTGAATAAAATTCTGGAAAAGTTAGATATGATAGATCTTTGGAGAAAATTGAATGGGAATAGAAAGGAATATACCTTTTTTCTCAGCAGTATATAGCACCTACGCAAAAATTGACTACATATTAAGACATAAAACTCTCACAACCAAATGCAGAAAAACAAATAGTAAACACATTCTTTACAAATCATAATGCGGTGAAAATTCAGTAATGGACAATGGAAAGAAAGATTAAAAATGAATTGGAAATTAAATCCTCTAACAGTAAAAAAAAAATTGAAGTGAGTCAAAGAACAAATCATATGAACAATTGATGATTTCGTTCAGCAATGATACAACATACCAAGTTTTATGGGATGCAAGCAAAGTGGTACTTAGCAGAAAATTTGTATCTCTAATTGCTTACATCAAAAAAGTAGTGAAAAAGCAGATCAATAAATTGGTCATACAACTAAAAAATCTAGAAAAAGAACAAATTTAAAACCCCAATTAAACACCAAATTGGAAATCCTAAAAATCAAAAGAGAAATTGATAAAATTGAAAGTAAGAACACCATTGATGAAAAAAATAATAAAATAGATAAACCATTGGTTAATATAATTTAAAAGAAGAAAATCAAATTACTGTTATTAAAAATGAAAGGGGGTGAATACACCACCAATGAAGAGGAAATTAAGATAATTGTTAGGACCTATCTTGCCCAATTGTATGCTAATAACTTTGACATTATAAATGAAATGGATGAATATTTCCAAAAGTATCAATTAACCAGATTAACAGAAGAAACAAAATATTTAAATAACCCAGTCTTAGAAAAAGAAATTGAACAAGCCATCAGGAACTTCCTTAGGAAAATCTCCAGAAGCGGATGGATTCACAAGTGAATTCTACTAAACATTTAAAGAACAATGTATCCCAATACTATATAAACTATTTGGAAAAGTAGGCAAAGAAGGAATCCCACCAAATTCTTTTTACAACGCAAATGTAGCGTTAATACCCAAACCACAAAGAACCAAAACAGAGAAAGAAAATTGTAGACCAATTTCCCTAACAAATATTGATGCAAGAATTTTAAATAAAATACTAGTAAAGAGATTACAGCAATATATCACAAGAATCATACACTGTGACCAGGTGGGGTTTATACCAGGACTATAGGTCTGATTCAATATGAGGAAAACTATCAGCATAACTGACCATATCAGTAGTAAAAGCAACCGAAATGCTATGATTGTCTCAATAGATGCAGAAAACACCTTTGACAAAATACAGTGCCCATTCCTTTAAAAACATTAGAGAGCATAGGAATAAATTGAACTTACCTTAAAATGATAAGTAATATTTATCTAAAACTATCAGCAAACATTATTTGTAATGGGAATAAGCTAGAAGCTTTTCCAGTACGATGAAGGGTGAAGCAAGGATGCCCATTATCACATCTGTTATTTAATATCTATTAGAAATGTTAGCTGTAGCAATAAGAGAAGAAAAAGGAATTAAAGCAATTAGAATAGGCAATGAGGAAACAAAACTGTGACTTTGCAGATGATATGTTATATTTCAAAAATCGTAGAGAATCAACTAAAAAATTACTTGAAACTATTGTTAACAGTTTCAGCAGAGTTGCAGGAGTCAGTAAATCATCAGCATTTCTATATGTAACCAACAAAGTCCAACAGCAAGAGATAGAAAGAGGAATTCCATTTGAGGTAACTGTAGACAATATAAAACATTTGGGAGTCTACCTGCCAAGACAAACCCAAGAACTTTATGAACACAACAATAAAACACTTTTTACACTAAGTCAGATCTAAACAATTGGGAAAATATCAGTTGTTCATGGATAGGCCGAGCCAATATAATAAAAATGACAATTTTATCTAAATCGATTTATTTAGTGCCATTCCAATTAAAAGATCAAAAATGTATTTTATAGAGCTAAAAAAATTATAAAATTCACCTGGGAGAGCAAGAGCTCCAGAATATCAAGGGAATCATTGGGAGGAAAATGCGAAAGAAGATGGTCTGACCATAGCAGATCTCAAACTGTATTATAAAGAGGGAATTACCAAAGCAGTCTGGTGCTAGGGGTAAGAAACAGAGTGGTGGATCAGTGGAATAGTTTAGGTATTTTCATATGACTGAATAACTCAATAACCAGGAAAAGATTCATGTAGTGCTGATATTCTGTGATTCTATAAACATTTGTTCCCTGAGTCCAATAGTGTGAGATGGAATGGGCTCCCTTCCCTTTCCTATGTTTTCTGCTTCTCTTCTACTGGGTCTTTCTGTCAGACGTGGGCTTCTAAATCGAAGTGTGAAGAAAGAGAGAAACAAGGAAACTATTCAACAGTGATAAGAATCCAGGGAGTTTGGAAAGAATGGAGTTAGAGTCTTGGTTTCCTTGCTTCTGCTACTTAATCCTAATAGCCTCTTGTAAAGCATTCTTGTTGTCCAAATAGAATTTGAGCATAATCACAATCAGCAGATTAGAATTACTGATTTTAATAACCACCTCCTTTATTTTGCCCATAATAAAGCTGAGGGGAAAGACGGAAGCCAGAAACATGACGTCCACTACTGAACACTGTGTTCTTTAAAAGCTGTTATATAATGTGCATCTTAATAATTTGTCATTTTTGAGAGATCCAGCTATGCTGAAAGACACATTTTTAAGTATCAGCTTATTGATTGATTGATTTTGGACATGGATGAGTTTGAAATGCTTCTGAAATATCCAGGTGGAGATGTTCAGGAAGTAGTCCGTGAGGACTATGTATTTTGATTTGAGAGTCATCTGTGTAGGAATAATTGTACTCAAGGTAGTTTATGAAATCCCAAAAGGAAGGGATGCTATAGCAAAAAGAAGACCCAGGACTGACCTTTAAAGAATATTCACATCTAGGAGGGAGACAATAATAATTCACTGGACAAGTCTGAAGAGAGGTCAAATAGGTCAAGAGGTAGGAGAACCAAGGGGAAGCAATAGAACAAAATTTGGAAATTGGAAGGGACTTCAGGTACTATCTAGTCTAACTCATATACAGAAAGAACCCTTCTTAAGAAATAGCCAACAAGTGGTCCTCCAGCCTTTCTGTCTAAAGACTTCTAGCCTGTCAAAGTCTCTTGAATCTCTAATTTCTTCTGCCATATTGATTTTCTTTCCAAGTGGTGTAGCTTATCATCAGCTAATGATGATCTTATACCATCAGTGCCTTTATCCAATAATTGATAAAAAATGTAAACGCTGGAGCAAGCTCAGAGATCCCTGGGGTACTCCTGAAGACCCCTTCCATATTGACATTGAATCATGTGAACAAATATTCTTTAAATCCAGCCATCCAGCTAGTTCTGAATCTATGTGATTGTATTCCATGCATATCTCTCTACCTTCTCTACAAGTGTAGCATGAATTGGGACAGTCCACATTGTAGACATAAGTGTTTGAGGCACCTGAAGACTCTTAAGAAAAAGATAATTGAATTGAACAGTGAAGGGGTCATTGGTAATCTTGGAGAGAGCTGTTTCCATTAAGAATTTTTATTGTTAAGGAATTATCCCTACCTATAAAGGAAGAAAATCTTTTAAAAAAAAAAAAAGTGAGGTGGGAAGATGGATGTTTCACTTGAATGGATCATTCAAGAAGGAGTGTCCCAGGTGAATTAAGAAAAAATGTTATGTATCACATACTACTTAAAGGCTAGACCTCAGAGAAAAGAATCACTGAAAACACAAGATGAAAGGGAGTTTAGAGACCATCTAGGCCAGCTGAACCCTATTCTTTTACAGATGATGCTGCAACCCAGAGATAATAAGTGTCTTGCATCACCTAGGTCTGCTGAACCCCAACCTAGTACTTCTTTCCACCATATTAGACTGCCTACCAGATTTTATAGAAGGTGTTCACCATTTGACAAATACATGAATGAGAGACAGTGTGGCCAGCCTTAGAATCAGGAAGACTTGGGTTCAAAGCTATCCTCTGACACTTAAAATATGGGTAACCTAGAGCCAGCCACTTCTTTCAGTGCCTCAGGCAACTTTCTAAGACTGACTTACAGATTCTGTTAAATTAGAAGAGGAAGTTCCTTCACTGAGTTCCCTTATGTGGCTGAAATCACAGATCTGCCTCCCTCCCAAAAAAAGGAAGAAATACACAAAAGAAATTATCTTAGGAAGTAGATATTTCCTCTTTGCATAAAGTTTTATTTAAAATATAGTCTGCAATTTATATATTAATGTATGCTGTATAAAATATAACATAAAATTCTACTTGATATTTCCAGGATCGCCCTGCTCACTAAAAGGAAAGTTGTAGCACATGAGAAAGAAGCAGCCAGAACATTATTTTGATCTCATTTTCTGAAAACCCTTTAGATAAAGGAGTAGAAAGTATGTATGTGTGTGTGTCTGTATCAAATATATCTTCTTTCCTAACTCTCTTTCACTGTCCCAGCCCTCACCTGTTCTCAAGAGAATGATGTTGTCTGGGTCATCCAGCTGGCCTGGGGACCAGGCTTTGGGAATTCTATAAATCAGTGATGTGATCTGGGGAAGCCAGGCTTTCTAACTGTCAGGTAGCCACCAGAAATGCTGTAAGGACTTCTCAGCTTTCAGGTTAACTTGATATTCAAGGGAGCTTACCTAATGCTTCAAGAATATTCAAGACCCATGATATCATATTACTTTGAACTCTGGAGTACCTTTCATTGAAGGATTGAAAAGCAACTGTTGGCATGAGGGGATCAGTGAGCATTATTTGGGTTTTTTTTGTTTTGTTTTTTAATGATCCACACGACAAAATCAGGCAAAATGAATTTTGTTATCCTGTGAGTGAACCAAGTGTATTAAAATGTACACTTAGGTGAAAGGACAATTCTTGACCTTGGTCACTCAGGTCCATAGTGAGTAGCATTTGTAGTAGTAGCAGTTTGGGTGTCTATCTATTCATATTCTGTCATATAGTCTTATGAAATGATAAGACCTGAGTTAGGAAGTACAACAGTCTCTGAGAGAGCAGAGTTTTTTCTGTAGAAAGTTAAGCAGCCTTCCCTAACTGGAACAGAAGCCATGACCTTGGTCTCTTCATCCTCACCCTAACACATTAAACTTGAATTTGAATTGCATCTGTGTGTGCATGTTTATATATGTAGAGAGCACATGCTTTCTGGTTTACAAAATGCCTGAATGCATTGTCTCACTTAACCTCATGTAGGGCTTACAGTTGTCCCATTTTATTGGTGAAGGCTAAGTCCAAAGCAAACAAAACTTTGTAACAATTGCTGAATTTCTAGATACCCTTTCTGTTCAGCACATATACAGATATTCTTCCCTCCCGCCATCACCCCCCATCCCAAAAGAAAAAAAACCCAAATTCAAAGCCCTGTCATTTTTGAGAGACATTGTGCTATACTTTATCAAGAACTGGCTAGGCAGACTTGGAATCAAGTCCTGTTTTTGACACATACCATTATGTGGCCTTAGACAAGTCACTTCTCCTTTCATTGCCCCCAGGCAATTCTCTTAAGACTTTTTAGTTGCCTAAGTGATAGAGACCTACTTTGGCAGAATGAAGCTTCCTCACCTAAGAGTCAGGTCTTGTATCAGTGAAATCACAGGTCCAGTGCTTGTCCTTAGCCATTGCTTTTCAAAACGTAATATGGGGAAATATTTTTGGGATGGTCAGATTTTTTAAAAGTGTGATAAGCTACTAGATATGTTTATAATGCTACTGGTTAAATGTGAGGGATTCTCCCCCCACCCTTTCACATTAGAAACCACGTCAACCAACAGATACAATAGGTAAAATGATAAAATTGTAATTCTGTCGAGAATGCTTACATTTCTTGTAATATGCCAAGTTTAACATATTTTGTATTCTTCACTGAATTTTGATTTCCCCAAAGCAGCCAATGTTCTGTTATTTACAATTCAGTTTTACATTTTAGTTGTGCATGTGTTTCCCAAAGGATACGCATAATATGAGAGGGAGGAGGAGAGGATGAGAGAGCAGTTACACTTTATTCTGTGATCCTAAGGAGTTAAATTGTTGTAGGTTTTTTTTTTCTTAAGACTGTTGTTGAAATGTGTTTTAAATTTAAATTCAAAGAATTGAAGATGAGCATAGGGCTGTCTTGTTTGGCCTTTTAAAATTACATAATTAATATAAAGTTCTTCCAGGCATAGACTGAGGAGGTGAGCAGCAGCTCTTTCTTTCAGAATGATGACTTTGGCCAGTTAGTGTAATTAGAGTGTTATTTGCAGTTTACAATTCATCCTCTTGAGATTTTGCTGACTCTGCTTATTTGGGCTGCTTGGTTGATCTAGAATAGCCAACCCTGGGCACTGGCCTTTTCTGAGAAGTGCCAAGGATCTGAGTGTGCAAAGCTTTTAGACAACCAGGAATTTGTTTATCAGAAAAAAATGCTGATAGTGAAAGCTGAATTTGAGAAGTTTTATCTATTTCTTGGCCACTTTCTTTCTTTTTTTTTTTCTTTCCATAGATAGAGTTTGCTTTGAAGTGTCTGACAAGAGAGAGTGTGGACAATAGAATGTTTTCTAAACTATCACTGTCAGAGAAGAGAAGCCCACATTGGTGCTTAAAAGGCTTGGTAGAACTTTGACCAGAAAAATTCAAGTTAATTGTGCTTTAAAAAAAAAAAAGTTACAGTGCTTGAGAAGTGTTTCCAACAGTGTTATCTAAGTTCTGATAAATAGCCAAGAACCAAAAAGGTAACACGAAATAGAATCCCTAAAGTACACATCCTTTACTTATAAGAGAATCAGCCCTTTATTCAAAACCTATTTACTCTTAATTTGTGCATAATTTGAATAATTGATTATGTGATTTCCCAACCACTAGCAGATTTGAAAATGAAGTAGGCACTGAAAGTGAGAAGTGACAGGTGACCGTCTCATATTGAAAAAAACAGAAAAATAATAAATAAACCCTTTAATATTAAATAGTAGCATTCTAGGGTCATTCATATGGGAGCACACAGACTTACACTTTTTTTGGAAAGGCTCTGTTATGTTAATTCTAGAAGACAGTAGAGGACATAGGATTCAAGGGTTGATTAAATATTGAAAGAATTAATTGGTATTTCTGACAAAAATGTGCCCAGTGCTGTAGTGGTTGCTATAAATTATCAAAAAAAAAAAAAGTATTAAACGTAATCCTTGCCCATAAATACCTGATAGTTTAGTTGAAGAGGTAAAGACTAATGCAGACAGAAAGAGAAAAAAGGAAAACAACATATATATCAATATGTAAGAACTCTAGACTTGTCATCTGAGACACCTGAGGCTGTAACCTCTTTTAGCCTCATTTTTGTCATATGTAAAATGGAAAGAATAATAGACCCTCCCTTACCTGGTTGTTATAAGGATAAAATGAGATAATATACAATGCTTTGCAAACCCTAAAGTGCTATACAAATGCTGGTTATTGTTAATCAGCAAGCATTTATTAAGTCCTTACTGTGTGCCAAGCACTGTGCTGGATGCTAAGGATTAAAGCAGATATCAAACGGTTCCTTTCTTGAGGAGCTTACAATCTGGGCAGACAAGCCACTGGCTGAATTGAGAAAGGCTTCAGGTAAAAGATCCAGTCAGGTCAAGTCAAGAATTAAGCTTGGGGCTAAATGCTCAATAAATAGCACAGACAGACACTGTACTAAGAAGTACTGAGGATGCAAGGAAAGGTGGCACTTGAGCTGAAATTTGGTAAAAGACAGAGGTTAAAGATGAAGTTTCTTGTTAGATGGCTGATTTGGCTGGACCCTAAAGGGCAGAAAGATAGGTCTATAAATGTGAAAAGACTGGAAGGGTAGCTTGCAGTCAGGTTTTGGAGGTCTTTAAATGCCATAGAATTTATATTTTGGATTGTAGTGGCAATAGAGAGCCATTACAGTTTGAGTAGAAATTTGAGTAACATGGTCAGACCTGCACTTTAGGAAGATCATTGTGGCCCTAGGTAGAGGGTGGATTGAAATGAGAAATTTGAGGCAAAGAGCCCATTAGAAAGCTATTGCAGTAGTCCAAGAGTGATGATAAGGTCCTTACTAGGGTGGAAGTGGTGTGAGTAAAGAGAAGAGGACAGTCATAAGATGCAAAGTACAATTCCGAAAATCAGTCAGTATGTACTCGCTGTGAGTGTGGTGTCAGAGATGGCTCAGAGGGAGGAATCACCGCTGAGGGAGGGGTGACTGATCAGACAAGGATAGATGAGTACTGAAAAGTAAAAAGTTGGATAAAGAGAAGAGATCCAAATTGTTGATTAAGCCAGGCATAGTTGTTTAGATTTAATTTAATAGGGAGTCATTACAGGTTCTTGAAAACATGAGGAAGTGGTGTTTTAAGAAAAGTAATCTTTCTGAAGTTTGCCAGATGGATGGGAGGAACCATTCAAAAACAGTTGTAGCAATCAAGATATCAGGAGGAAAGGACCTGGACTAAGATGGTGGTGATGAGAAAGGAAAGAAAAGTAAGAATGGGAGAGATGTTTTAGAAGTGGACTCTGTCACCTAATTTATATTTTTGGTCATTGGAAAAGTTGTCATTGTCATTTGCTTAGTTTTCTTTGGGAATTTCATTTGACAAAATCATAATTTCTTCTAGACTTATTTGGTTTTTGGAAATAGTACGTACATACTTTTCTTCCTTTGAAGAAGCTCCACAACTACTGAACTCAAAATCATTCTGTAACAAAATCTTACCTGGTCATTTTTATTTAACTGAACACTACATAGCAAAGGTATTCAGTTGAATAAGGATTGTCCCAGAATCATCATCCTACTGAAATTGATAATAGCTGACCTTCATGCAAAATTTACAAAGTACCTTATGCACATTCTCATTTCATCCTTATGACAAACCTGTAAGTATTTATAGGTATTCTCATTTTACATATGAAGAAACTGAAGCTTATAAAAGTTGTGTTTTGCTTCTTAAACATAAGCTAGTATATTAGAATTGAAACTTGAAATCCTGCCTCTCCTCGTACTACATCCAGCTCTTTTTCCTATAACATGCTAGGTTGGCGCAATGGCTAGAGGACCAGACCTGGAGTAAGGAAGATGTGAGCTTACATTTGGCATCAGACTCTTAGTAGCTGTGTAACCCTGGGCAAGTCATTTAACCCTGTTTGCTTTAGTTTCCTGATCTGGAGAAGGAAATGGCAAACCATTCCACTATCATTGCAAAGAAAATCCCAAATGGAGTCACAAAAGTCAGACAAGACTGAAATGGCTGAACAGCAGCAACAGACTGTCTGAAAATAAGTCTCAGTTAATACTGTGGCAAAAAATATCTTTTAGTCAGTTAAGATTTAACTTCTAAAATGTAACAAGTCACATTTAATTTGTCATAATTTACATGTATGCAGCTGAAAGAACAAAGGAGTGTGCCATTAAACTTTAATGTTCTTTCTTACACAGTTCATGCTGGTAGATTATAATCAGGTTTATTTTGACATAAAGTAACAGAACCAAAAAATGTAAATTTGAACTTTTTAGTTCCTTTGCTTAAAGCCAAGTACATTGAAACGTCCTGAAGTTTCAGGAAATTTATATGGCTATTAGATATGGCTATTAGACTAGCTATTACTCATTTGATCAGGAGTCCCAAGAAAGAATCATTAATGTTTCCAAATTAATGCTCAACATCTTTCCTTCCCTGCCTCCCTCCCTCTCTTCCTTCTCTCCCTGCCTTTTTTCTTTCCTTCCTTCCTCCTCCAGTAACTGTTTAAATCTGTAGTTGGGGGGAGGGAGGGGGAACATCCTGGAAGTTCACAGACTTGCCACAATTTCCATTCATACTTTAAAAATTTTTGCATTGACATCCTTGTAATTCTGTTATAAGACATCCACATTTTTATTTCATAAGTATTCTAATTCTGGGAGGGAAATTTGATACCCCCTGCTGAGCTACTTGATAAGGTAATCTGTTACCACCAGCAACTGTTCAGTTAGAGTGCAGTGTTCACATTCCTGCTCACTTGGAACCCCTAGGGATATAGAAAAGTTTCCCCTTTAAATTGCTAAATCTAGCCATGCAAATTATAGAGAATTTGAATTGAACCTTGGAGACCATCTGGTCTAGTGGTATTCATTTTTGGTTGTATTTTAATCAGTTGACAATTTTTTTTTACTATCAGAGTAATAAAGTCTACAAACTTTAAAAGCAGATTTGTAGTCCTTGCCACCTTTTCTTCCCAACTTTTCCCAGTTCCCCTACCCCCAAGCCTCAGGGAGCCACAGTACCTGGAGGCAACTGCCATGGAAAATTGGGGGAGGGGTGTTTGTTTCTTTGGGTTTGGTTTTGTTTTATCTGCCAGAAACGTAGCTTGGGAAGCAAAACTAATTTAGCTATAGGATCATGATTTTACAGTTAGAGAGGGCTGTAAGAGTCTAGTAACTCTCTTGTTTTGCAAGTGAGGAAACTGAGGCTCGGAGAAGTTAGGGACAGTGTGACACAGTAGTAGTAGGGTTAGCTAGGATTAGACCGCAAGTCTCCTAGTTATGAATCCAGTGTTTATTCCTTTGGATCATCCATAAATTGAGAACATTGCATTAAAAGAGTCAATATCTGTGTCAGCTGGTCAGTTGTTAGGCAAAGAAGGACAAAAATTTGATTAGTTTCATAGAAGGGTCCCCTGAGATTGTTAACAACTTATATATAAACTCTTGTGTCATGGTCGTCCCTTTGTGTCTCTCCTCTCAACACTGATGGGAAGCTCAGCAACTGGCCTTGGAAGGATGAGAAGGAAGGGAGGATCTTCTCTAATTCTTGCATCCAGATTCAAAATCTTTGACTTACCTTCACCCTTTCTTCTCCCCCTTAATTTCATATCAGATCAGTAATCAGTTCTTATCAGCCTACCTCTTCACCATCCTCTACTCTAGTTTAGACTCTCATCACTTCTCACCTAGATTATTAAAATAGCCTCTTCATTGTCCTCCCTGCCTCCATCATCCTCTCTTTTACAGTCTATTCTCCACACAGTAATCAAGTTGATAGTCCTATAACATAGGTCTAAGGTACAGTCCCTACTCAAAAGTCTTCAGTAGCTCTTAATTGTCTTTAGGATAAAATACACACTAACTCTGTCATAAAATCATACATAATTTAGCTCCCACTACCCATACTTGAAAGTTGTTTTTTTTTTTTGTCATTCCAAACTTGGCGAACATTGAAAAAATGCACATTTCCATATAGAACAACCTGGAAAAAGTCTTGTCTGTGAAGCTACAAGTCTCCATTTACATATAGCTTGCATTTTTTTTCAGAATAATATCATTTTGGCACAATTTCCAAACTGTCTTCCTTGTTTTTGTCTTGCTTTGAACCACCTTCTTTTCTGTGCATTTTAAAAAAAACTTCAAAGACCCCTTTTTCTTCTCTCTCTGTCTCTCATATCATTGGTAGTTCCCTACTGGGAAAAAAAAAATTTCTTATAACAAATAGGAATAGTTAAGCAAAACTCATACATGTGCTGACCTTGTCCAGAAATGAATGTCTCAATCTAGATTCGAGTCAAGCCTCCTTCCCCCACTCCTATCAGGTGGTAAGGAGATGGCATCCTACATACCTTTCCAGCTATGTTCTCTGTTCGGGTCAGACTGGTCTGTTAGCTGTTTCCTGAGTGTGACGTTCCATCTCCTCCTCCCTTTGGTTTCTCAGAAGTGGTTCCCTGTGTCTGCAATAGTCTCCCTTCTTCATCTGTGTATAATAACCTGCCTTCCTTTTGAAACACAACTGAGGTGTGCTTTCAATGAATGCAAAGAATTAATTAAGTGCTTGCTATGTGATAAGCACTGTGCAAGATGGTGGACATGTAAATAGAAAACTGAGACAGACCCTGCCTTCAAAAAGCTTACATTTTAATGTGTGAGGCCTGCCTTGAGTCAGTCTCTTTCTCTTTCTTTCTCTGTCTCCCTCTCCCCCTCCCCCTCTCCCCCCTTCTCCCCCACTCACTCATTTTGTATTGACTTACCTTGGCAAAGTCACTTAACCTCTCAATGCTCTAGACAGCTCTTTAAGAATGTTAAGTTATGCAGATGCTCTGCATCAGTAAGTTACCTCAAGAAATAGAATCGTTTTGCTAGTTCGTTTCTACTACGTTTTGGATTTTTATCTGGCCTATCTGTGCATCTGCCACTGATTCAGTTGAATTCAGCAGACATTTATCACTCTCTTTCATGTTCAAGGCATTACATTAGATGCTGAAAGGGGGGGTGAAAAGATGAAAAATTACAGATCCCTCCTTCAGGGAGCTTGGGTTTTTCTGGAGGGAATATGACATGTGCATAGCATAATACGAGGCAGAGGGGACAAAGACAAGATCTAGGAAAATTTGAAGAGAAAACATTGTCAGCTAAAGATAACAAGTAAGACTTTTTTCTTGGGAAAAATAGTACCTCAGATCAGGTACTCTTGAAGAAGAGAAGGAGTTGGGGGATGGAAGGACATGCTGCTCATTACAGATATTCCTACAGTGGGGAAGAGGAGGGGGAAAGACATTCAGTAAACTTCTGTGAAAAATTCAGTGTGGAGGCAACGGTTCCAATTGGAGAGTAGCTTGTCCATTAGAACCAGACTGGAGAGAACATGAAGGAAACTAAAGCAAAACATAAGAAGGGGATTAAGAGAGCACAGTACTTTGTGCATAGTAATAAAGGTTTATTGAATTGAGTTGTATTAGTACCAGATTTTAGAAATAGCTATATTCTATCTCATAGGAAGTCACTGGGCAGCTAGGTGGTGCAGTAGATAGAGCACCAGTGCAGGTGTCAAGAGGACCTGAGTTCAAATCTCACCTCAGACACTTGACACTCACTAGCTCTGTGACCTTGGGCAAGTCACTTAACCCCAATTGCCTCATCCTGGGTCATCTCCAGTCTCATCCTGATGAATATCTGGTCACTGGATTCAGATGGCTGTGGAGGAGAAGTGAGGCTGGTGACCTGCACAGCCCTCCCTCCCACACTCAAAACAAAGTCAAGTGCAAGTCATGTCATTATTTCTCTGATGGCATGGTCTTCTTCGGCAGCAAAGGACGAGCACATGCTGACATGAATAGGAAGTCACTGGATGTTTATGAGCAAGAGTCAGATCTGTCCATTAAGAACTGAAAATGACAAGGAAAAAATTTTATTTGGGAATAAATGAGTTCAGTTGTATAGCCTATCTATCACTAGGAACAGGAACCTCAGGGCCAAATTCTTGATGTTGGTGCTTAGGTAGGGGATGCTATGGCTTCCAGTAGTACCTCACTGAAAAGACATGTTCTAACTTGAGCACATGGGAATCCTTTCCATTCTAGTGTGGAATTGTAGGAGTAAAAATATATTTAGAAAGTTGCAAAAGCTAAACACCAAGTATGTAGTTTATTTTATAGGTCTTTTGTGCTTAAGTGACCTCCTCCCTTAATCAACTGCTTATCCATAGAATGAAAGTATTTATTCTAGCATTTTGTTTTTTTAGCTGGATTGGGGCTTTCAGATACTTATCTTATGAAATGTTTGCTTTCTAACGTATTGATTTCTCCCCTTGCTGCTTAAGCCCCACCCGAAAAAAAAAGAATATTCAGACTGCTTTGGTATTCTCTTCTCACAAGGTCATTCGTGGCAAAGAGCACTTGAATGAATGTTGTGAGGAATATGCCAAGGGCATTTTTAAAGAATAAGGATTTTTAGTCCACCAACATTCAACAAATATTTAAGCATCTACTATGTTTGGAGGTGTTAGAGGGGTGGAAAGTGTCCTGCCCTTACAGAGCTTTATAGTCAAGTAGGGTGCAAACACAGATATGTCATATTTTGTATCAGATGAGATGATAATAATTGTAAGACATTTAGCTCAATGTCCAGTAAGTAGTAAGTGCTGCATAATGTTAGCTGTTATTAATATTGTTGCTGATTGTGTTAGGTACAAGAAAAAAGTGATGCATGAGATCAGAGGGGAAAGTTCTTAACTGATTTAAAGTGGTTGTAGGAAGGCTTCATACAAGGTGAGTTGGGTTCTAAGAATAATACAAGTGAAGGAGGTTGTGAACAGGGAGATAGAGGACATCTCATGGGGAATACTGTGAGCAAAGGTTCAGAGGTAGGAGATGTTTCAGATTTTAATAGTTTCTAGAGGTGAAAGGGCCCTTAGAGATTGTCTAGTGCATTCTCTTCCTTTATAAATGTAACAGCAGAGTATCAAAGAGGTAAAATAACTTACCTAAGATTGCTTGTGTATGGATAGCAAATGGAAGAGCTGGAATTTGAACCTCAGCCATTTGACTCCTAGTGTTTTTTTTTCCCTTCCTACATTCTTCTACCCTCATTGTAGAAAAGAACTCTCTGCATCTAGAGCAAGTATGAGAGTGGCCCTCTAAGACTTGGGTCTACATCATGAATATAGAAACTGGGTTGTGTGATTCTGTGAAGAAAAGATGAACAGCTATGAAATGTTATTATGGAATCTCAGAACAGAATGACTTTCAAACAGATACATATGTTAAATAAATACAGTGTTACTTACCTACATTCATTATGAGTGGTGTTAATTGGGCTGGTTACAGCCTTGCTATTTCCTTGCTTTTCCTCTGTGTGTAATTCTGTTTCAGGGGAATATCATTTTACCCACAGTACACCCACATTGGTATAATCATCCCTGGTTATCAAATAGTGGTTTGGACAGTCTTACTAGACAAGATTTTCTTCTGGAAAGAAAATTTTCATTATCATGTTTTCTGTCTTCACTTCTTCGTTACCCTTTGACCTGTGTTAAAGATAAAATTTATTGACACGAATCAAGTCCTTTTTCCTAGAGTACGATAATATGAACCCAGTGACTTTTTAATGGAAAAGAGAAATTTCTTTCCCCTCAGTGAGTAATAGAGGTGTGTTCCCTGGGTCAAAGTTTCAGAGGAAAGGATGTGGGGGTGTGGATGTGTAAACCTAAGGTGGTATTTTCTTATTTTCTTTCTTGGCTTTTATTAGTACTTGTAGTTGTTGTTCAGCCATTTCTGGCATTCGTGACCCCTTTTGGGGTTTTCTTGGCAAAGAAACTGGAGTGGTTTGCCATTTCCTTCTCCAGAAAGTACAGCAAACAGGTTTAAGTGACATAAAGCAGCTAGTAAGAGTCTGAGACCAAATTTGAATTCGGGGAGATGTGTCTTCCTGACTCCGGGGCTGGTACTCTATCTACTGTATCACTTAGCTGCCCCATTAGTACTTATGCTTAAGTGAGAACTACTTCTTGCATTCTCTTGGGAAAAAGGAATGTAATCCAGGCATTTCTTTGTTAACTATCATGAAATTTAAAAATTTAAAGTACTTTTTAAAAAGTCCTTATATTTTAACCTACGATTACTGATTTAGAGCTGGAAGAGACCATCGAGGGCCATCTCATCCAACCCCTCATTTTACTTTGGGAAAGCCAAGACTCAGAATTTGTGTCTTTCCCATGGTCACCCAGATATGGGATTTAAACCTAGTTCTTCCTAACTCGAGCTCTGACTATCCACTAGACTGTGCCTTCTCTAAGCCATGGTTGCCCACTTCTTAAATTCAGAGGGCAGGAGTGGAATATTCAAGTGTTTGAAACTGTTGTCTCTAATAAAAAGATATATTTGTATTTTCAGTCCTTCCCCACCTATTTTGGGTAGTTCATATTTGGAAATATGAAATATGAACCATCTAGAACCATCTGGACCTCCATTTTGCTATGGGTTCAAAGAGGCAACAAGCTGTAGTGGCTAGAGAATTGATCTTGAGGTCTGGTATTTAGCATTGTAACCCTGAGCAGGTCATGTCATCTTACTATATTTCAGTTCTGCCACCACCCTTATAAGACAGGCGTAATGATTACCAATATTTACTTCATAGGAGTATTTTGAGAAAAAGAAAACTGTTTGGAAACTTTCACATCCTAGAGATATATTATGTGGTATTATTTCTTTAACACTTCTGTTTGTCCTGTTGTCTGTTAGGTGGAAATAATCATATTTACTCTCCTTACCACACAGGATTATTGGGATGCCCAAATTAGATGCATGTAAAAAGCAGTGCTAAATGTTAGGAAGATACAGAGATTGGATCTATGATTTCGTTGATTTAGGAGGCTCACAGTGATTGACTCTGTAGTCTTGGAGATTTGCCCAAATCGCTGAAAGGTTAAAAAAAAAATACTTGCCCAGGGTCACCTAGTCAGTATGTGTCAGATACAAGGATTGAACTAGCTCTTTCTGGCTGTATGACCAACTCTAAAGTACTGTGCAAATAAATGTAAATACTTTGAAGAACTGATGATTTCATCTCCTCCTAATCTCCCCTTATTCCCCTCCAAAAAAGAAGTTTATGGGATTCCTTACTATTGCATTCTTATAAAATGACCAAAAATGATACAAGTCTGATTCAACCTAATGAAATATTTTCTTCCTCAGTGATGCTTCAGCCTTTCGATTATGATCCTAATGAGAAAAGTAAACACAAGTTTATGGTTCAATCTATGTTTGCTCCGACTGACACCTCAGATATGGAAGCAGTAGTAAGTACTGAATACATCTCTCTTTTTTTTTAAACAATTAAATAAAACTGCCTGGGCACAAATTCGTGTCTGCATTCTTAAAAAATTAAATCAAGTCATTTAGGTATGAGTGATATTTTTTAAATTTTTAGATTATTTTTCTGGTATTTCCTAAAATCAATGATTTTTTCTCTTTCCCCACCTCCAAACAGTGTGAGGAGCCCCATAGAACCTGACAGTTTGAATGGATTCTTCATTTGTTTTCTGCATCATGAATTTAGGGACATAGGACTTTTCTGTTTTTATCTCAACCCTCCAATTTTGTTTTCAATATAACCACGTATTTTTTAACTGTCTCTCTTGCTTTGAATAAGGAGATAGTAGCAAATAACTTTCCAAATGCTATCAATACATGAAGGAAAATAAGATGATGGGTCTTTGTAGGACTCCCCTTAAAAGACATTTACATGATAACTTTATTATATATTTAAAAGGAATGGCAAGTTGTACATAATAGATTCAGTTTCATGTGCAATTATCTTTTTATTACACTATATTATGGTGGGGGAAAGGAAGAAAGAGAGTATCCACGGGGTCTGAGCACATTATCTAATAAAAGACATACTACCTAAGAGATGAGAAGACACTCTCATAGACAGGTGCTATTCTGTCCACACGTTAGGGGAACAAAAGGGAGGGGTGAGGAGTTACAGATTATAAAAGGGAGATCCTCATTCAAGGGAACAAAATGTAATTGAAGAGGGCTATCCCTTTAGAAGGGGACATCTGGTCACCTTAGGATAAACAGATGCAACAAATTATATGTCCCACAAAGCTTTCAACACTTTACAGCCAGCCAACTCAAAATAGAACGGTAGGTTCATCCAGGGAATGGAGACAGGCTATTCAGTTATCTAGTTGTCATTCACTTAAATTATCCTTCATAAATACATCTATTTATAGATAGATCTATCAGAGCATTATTCTACAGACTATTCCCACTCGAACCTCTTCATCCCACCCCCCCCACCCCCCCCAGTATGTATCCATATGGCATTTTCATTCAGACCTTCCTTCATCAGAACATAGCTGGCAGGCAGAATTCTGGTTTAACCTGTGGTACATTGTAACTAGAAACTTTGGATGGTTTCACGTAGAGATAAATTAAAGAAGAGCTGGTTCCATATTAACCTTTCACTCTCAAATTTGAAGGGGAACTGGATGGTGTTAGTAGGCTATCTTCCCTTTTGTAGAGTTAATAACAAGAGGCCCCTCAAATACTTTACCTTTTACCTAGTGCATTATTGAGGTGATTTTCTAGTTTATGCTTCTCCTTAATCGGGTAAATTGGGGTATTAGAGGTTTTTGATTTTTCAGAGGTTTTGATTGTTCTTTTCCCTTTTGCTTTGAAATGTATGTTTTCTTCCTGATTCAACAAATTGTGTTTTTTTTTTCATCTAGGATTGATAATAAAATGAGTTTTTTATGTCCTGAATATTTCACTAACAATTATCAGCAGAGAGTTCAACCTAGACATGGCCTTAAGTTATAAGGGGAAAGCAACCTGAAATGTAAAATATTCAGTGAATTATTTTCACCCAAATAATAGCAGGTTTAACTGGTGTAGCAGAAAAAGTCATGGTGTGAAAAGTAACTTAATTTTGTTTTCTCAGTCTAGAGGTTTCCATGACAGGTTTGGCAAAGGGTTACTTTTGGGCTTGAAATGTGTTGATGGAACCCATACAGATGCTGCTCCAGGAGTATGAAATGCCTTCTAGAGCAGCACAAGGCATATATATATATCATTTTGTTTTTTGCAGTATAAAATAAATTAAGCCTAATTTCATACAGAGATTGCTTTACATAATATATATATTTGCTGTAACATGAAATAGATCTGATTTGTCTTGACTCTGGGAAGAGTGCATAGCCCCTAAGTGCCATTGGCTTGTAAGTTGGTGAATGATGATTAGGCTAAAAACATATGGAAGGGCAAGAGTTAATGAATATTTCTTTGCTGTCACCAGCTAGTTGTGCTTCTACTCTTCCAAGGTACTTCTCTTTGAGGCTTCTCTTCCAGATTCAGCCACAGTCACATGTGCTACCAGTATCCCACCTTCTTGCCTTAATTATGTACCCATTTCTAGGCACGTCAGCAACTTTATCTGACACCGTCACCATTGTGCAGGGTATCCTGCTCCTACTTGAAAAGACAATTCTCCCTTTTCATTCCTCTTTGTTTTATTATCTCCCTGGTTTGTATACCCCATATCTGGCCTCTTTCTTCTGTCAAACTCAAGGAAGAGAGAGAGCCTTCCTTTCTCCTTTTCCTAAAATAATTGGTCACCAGCATTAAAACTTTTCCACAAAACCCTTCTTTTACATCCCAAGAAACATCAGGGTTCTACAGAACACAGTTTGGGAAAACATCCTAATGTAAGGTAGGACTTCCTTGCTTTGGCATAATATGTTCCCAGAGCAAAAGAAAGTTAGATGCTACCTGTCTCAATAGGCATTAAAGGGTTTCACTAAGGACTATAATTTGAAAAGATTTTCTCTTTGCCACAGCAATCTTTTCACTAAGATTTGTACTCAGTTCCTGAAGGAACATTTTATCCTAATAAGGAAAGTTTTAAGACAGTGTGGCTTTGGGATTTGTGTTTATATTACAATAAATTAATGTATTTAATTTTATGATTTTTTAAATTCAGACTTTATTATACTGCATTTATTTTTAAAGTCTTCATTTGGGCTTTTATGTACATTTTTCTGAAGCTAGTTATAGGAAGAAATTCCTAATTCTTTTCCCAGCAACTTTATTATGTCCTGATTATCAAATTTAAATTGTTTTAGTGGAAGGAGGCAAAACCAGAAGATCTTATGGATTCAAAACTTAGATGTGTGTTTGAATTGCCAGCAGAGAATGATAAACCGGTAAGTAGTTTAATGATGGATTAATGTTTTGGGCTGATTCTTGTTCACATCCTCTAGTTCCCACAAAATTAGGATTTCATTTGGTATGTTATCTCCTTCCTCTGGCTGATGTTTAAGGAAATGAAATTGAAATCAACAAATATATGAGATTTTACGCAAGTCAGCTTTGGAAACACTTAACTTTTCCTTCTCTCAAGAAACTAGAATTGATAGGATATTATGTTATATGTTGAAGTTTAAGTGTTGAAAGGTTATAAAAGTGAAAGGAGTAATTTGCTGCCTTGACTGGCAGGATGATAAACTGAGGATCTGGTGAGTCATAGAGTGAGTGCACCCTGAAACTGGTAACCACCACTCCTCTCATGCCTTTATCTCAGCTAGATTTTTCTGTCCAAATACCTGCTTTTGAGGCTTGAGATAAGTGTATGAATTTCAGTAGATGATTTTGTTTCTTCCATGTCAACACATACTTTTAAAAAGCATCAAAACCAGTTGATCAGAAATATTAACCTGGTTTCAAGTCCCCTCACTATCCTGGCTGCCCTACTCTTGCTATACTCCAGCTTCTCAGAGTCCTCCCTAAAATGTACCCATCTTAAACAGTATTTTAAACGTGCAGAGTAGGAAGCATCATGAGACAGTAGAAATTGCGCTAGAGTAGACATCAAAGGACCTAGGTTTTAATCCTACCTCTGACACTGCCTTAACTTGGACAAATCACTTGACTTCCCCAGGCCTCCGTTTTCTCATCCATAAAATGAAGAGGTTACGCTTGTTGGCCTCTGAAGTCCCTTTTACCTCTAGACTTATGATCCTATAATACCACTGGAGGGTAGATGATGGAAGAAGTTAACCTATTTGAAATTATTACCAATTACTGTCTAGAGGTAAGGAGCAGATGTTCCTTAACTTTGTTGCAGTAACAGAGAGTTAAGCCTTTAATCTGTACCACCTTCACTCATGGTATTTCAGTGATCTATTCCTTGAACCAGCTCAGTACTTCCTCTTTGCAAGATCATCCACCTACTTCTTGGAACTACTAATGATTATTTGTTTTTCATCCTTTCAGTAAGTGCACTGGACAGGGAGTTTAGGGAACCTGGATGCTAGTCCTCGACCCTGCTACTAACTTACTAGCTATTTGACTTTCAGTGTTCATTTCCCCCTCTGTGAACTTTAGTTCTCCTTCATCTATAAAGGAGTTGAAGCTAGATGACCTCCAAGGTCTCTTCCAGCTCTAAAATTCTGTGCTTCAGTAAAATAAATCACCTTCTCTCCAGCCCTGTCCTTTGTCTAATCACTGTGGAGACTTTTCCAGATTTTTTTCCCCAAAATCACTTGTCATCAATTCTTCCTCAGCTTATACATTTATGGCATCCTAATTTTTCTATAGCAGGAATTTGAAAGTATGATGTACTTTTCCTCCATGCTGTGAAGTGTTAGCCTCAGCATGATTTCCTTCTCTAGTCTTAACTAAAATTTCTTGGGTCCAGTTGCTTATTAAATGAACATTGAGATACTGACTGGCTAAAATGCTCCATTAAATGATCCATTTGATAATTTGCCACATGGATGAAATTCTACCATGTGCAACCTTTACTGAGAATTTTGATTTTTTCCCTCCCCTAAGTGTTTTAGTCTGACAGTTTTTCTCTCATTTACTTTTGAGCAGCATGATGTAGAAATAAATAAAATTATGTCCACAACGGCAACAAAGACAGAATCATCTGTTATGTCTAAATCTATAAGTTCCTCTTTGGATGATACTGAAGCTAAGAAAGTAATGGAAGAATGTAAAAGGCTGCAAGTAGAAGTTCAGAGGTTACAGGAGGAAAACAAACAATTTAAGGTAAAAGAGGGTTTTCTGGCATTCTCCTAATGGGTGAGCACAGACCTTCTCTGGCTTTGGAACATACAGGGAACAGTTGTTCAGTTCAGCCAATGTTTACTGAATGCCTACGCTGGGCAAGGTAGGGGATTGGGAGGGGGGTAGGGGAGGGAGTGGTGTTTCAATATTAAATCAGACACATTCCCTGTCCTTAAAGGAATGTCCAGTCTCTTTGAGGGGAGGAGATGTGGGATGAGACAGATAATGGTCATGAAAATAAAAGTCCTCTAAGAAAGGCAACACGTGCTTTGGAAAGGATGCTAGATTTAAAGCAAATCTCATTATTGTCATTTGCTACCAGTGTAACTTTGGGCAAGTCCCTTAACCTCCCTGGGCCTCAGTTTCCAAGGAATATGTACAATGAGGGGGTTGGATTAGCTGGCCTTTAAGGTCCTCTCTGGCTCTAAATTTATGATCCTAAATATGTGATAGGGTGCTAGGAGAGCTCACCTGAGAAAAATATCCTGTCTTCTGATAGGGTAAAGTGTTAATGCCCAGCCCAATTGTAGAGCACACTGTATAGTCAATATTCAACAGTGGTGAAGCCTTTCAGACACAGAAATCTTTCAACCGTGATTTTGTGGAAGATATTTCTAATTAATCATCTCAGACCTGAGTATTGTTGCAGAAATGATGCGGATTTTTTTAAAGTTAGTTTTTAAATCTTATTTGTGTCCAGACATGTAACAGTTTCTGGTTTCATGTATATTTTCTTTTTTGGCACAGTCCTCTCCATTGGGGACCACCCCTTCCATTCATCTGAGGGCCAGGAAAGAGGGGTTGGTGTCCTAACTTTCTCTATCCAGACCACTGTTCTCCTCCCTCTACAGCCCTTCCTCCATTGACATTCACACAGTTCATTTATACCATCCTCTTCTCACGTTCTTGTTGTTGTCAATGTCGTTGCTGGAAGTACCTACTTCCAGGTTCCTTCCTTAGCTTTCATAAAGATTTTATTACCTGATGCATGGTTTTCCTCTCCTCTTTCCCCTCCATCATGAATAGGGACTTCATTATCCATGTTCATGTGTCATATTAACACTCAAACTACATAATTCCTCAATCTCCCCAAATCCAACAGCCTCCTTCACCACCCCATGTAACACGCCACACTTTAACCTGATCTCATGAGTGTTCTTCAGCTTTCAGAACTGTCCAGTTTCAATTCCACTGCTTGACTACAACATTGTTGCTCTCGACCTCGTTCTTTCCTTATTCTGACCAAAACTATTATTGGTCTTCTATATGGCTTCCAGTCCCTGGATCCTCATTCTCTCTGTGTATCATCCCTGTTCTGACTCCAATAGCCTCTAATACCTCTACTTGATCACATAGTTTGTCTCTTTAATGATTTCAGTTTCCTAAAAACCCTTTGCCTCGTTTAACTTCTGCTGTTTGTGTCCTGCTAATAATATTTAAACTCAAAACTCACCACATAGTTTCTGTTCCTTCCTGCTTCCTGACTACTGGACAAAGTTAAAAAATTGAGCTCGGAGAGTTGGCCCTCTACCGATGCAGTAAGTTTCCTATATAGCCTCAGCTGGGTGTCAACTGTTGCCACACAGTTCTTGAATTCTGTTCCTCTCAACTGCCTGAATCACTCTCCAAACAGTTTTCCTCTTAACCTGTTGCCTCTTTCCTCAAGCCTCTGAACTCAGCCCTTTCCCACTTAGTTGACTGTAGAATAACTGACCTCTTATTATACTTCACCAAAAAGATTGAGTCTGTCTTAGAAAATTGAGTCTTGCCTTAGTAGTCCTTCCTTAATTCCTCAAAATTTGCCCAGATCATTACCTGTTCTCTGTTTACCTCCTCTTTCAGAGAGAGAGTATTCTTATTCATCACTAAGGATCATTCCCTTCTCTGAACCTTAGATTCCACATCCCTTAGGATTTTGTTCAAGCTGTCATCCTCTCTCTCTTGTGCATCTTCACTTTCTCCCTTTGTACTGAACTCTTCCCATCTTCCTGTAAATATGGTCAGGTCTCCCCAGTCGTAACAAAGGCTTCCTTTACCCTTCTATGCTGTCCTTTTCTATCGCTGTCTTTTTCCCCAGAGCTAAACTTCTTGGAAAAAGTTGCCCATATATGCTTCCACGTCTATGCCATCTGCTCTGTCATCAGCTCTTTGCAATCTGCTTCCAGCCCACCACTCTACTGACCCATTATCTCAGTGGTTTCCAGGTCCTTACCTCCATTGACATTTTTTTCCCATCATCCTCCTGAACTTATTTGTAGCTTTGACACTGTTGACCATCCTTTGCTTCTTGATACTCTTTCTTGCTCTGCTTTTTCTTTTCTCGAGGAGGTAGCTTAGGTGTAGTGTACAGAGTGTTAGCTTTGGAGTCAAAAAACCTGATACCCAATTCTGTCTTAAACATGTTACTATCTGTGTGACATTTAAGCCTGAACAGCTTGTTGTTACTGGGCCAGTGAGGACAGTCATACTTTTACTTTGTTCACAGAGTTTTTATGAGGCTCATGTGAAAAACTAATTGTGTATATGTGTGTGTGTGTGTGTGTCATATGTCTGTAGCATTTTGCAAACTTTAAAGCACTCTACAAATACCAGTTCTATTTCAGGGGCATTTTACATTTTATTTCTCATACTTCTTCAACAGTTCTTTTTCTAGCTTCTCTATTAGTTTCTTTTCCTAACCCCTTAAAGTATATATTTCCAAATTTCTGCCTATGTCTCTCTTCTCTTGTCTCTTTAAATTCTGTTCCTTGGTGATCTTATCTACTCCTACATGGTTTCCACAAGCATATCACCACAGATTATTGACTCTGAGATTTATTTCAGTTCCATATATCCAGTTGCCTAGAGAACCTGTCTACCTGAATGTCCCACCAATGCATCATATTCACCATGTCTAAAATAAACTTTTATTTTTTTTGTCAAAATCCCTTGTGTCCCTCCTTGTCTGCTACTACAAATCCTACCTTAACTTAAGCTTTCTTTAGTACTATCCTCAGCTATGCTGCAAAGGCCTCCTGACAGGTCTTTTTATCTCTATTCCTTCTCATATTCATTCTCTCTCTCTCTCTCTCTCTCTCTCTCTCTCTCTCTCTCTCTCTCTCTCTCTCTCTACCCCTCTCTCCTCCCCCCTCCTCCCTTTCTCACCTCCCTTTCTCTCCTCCCTCCTTCTTCGTCTCCCTCCCTTCTCTCTTTCTCCCTCATTCATTCTTCATGCCCACTGTCAGGTCAATCTTTCTTATGCATATATCTAGTCATGTCACCCTTCTACTCAGATACTTTTCTATGGGCTCCCTATTACCCACCAAGTCAATTCCAGACTCCTTAACCTAGCATGCAAGTTCCTCCATAATCTTGTACCACCCTACTTTTCTAGCCTATTTTTAATATGTCACACTATCTAGAGTTTTAAGAATTAAAATCAAGAAGGACCTGGGTTGGAATCTCACTTCCAACATTTACTAGCTATGTGACCATAAGCATGTCACTTACCTTTCCTAAGCCTCCATTTCCTTATCTGTAGAATGGGAATAATAATAACATTTATGGTACCTGCCTCTCAAGGTTGTTGTGAGGGTTGAGATGATGTATTTAATGTGCTTTGAAAATCTTAAAATATAGTACGTGTCAGCTATCATTGCTATTATATTCCCTTCCTTGTACTTTGTACCTCAGCCAGACTGGAACTACCATCCCCTTTACATTATACAGTTTTCCCACCTTTGTCTTTGCTTACACTTGCCTTATGCCTGGAATCCTCAAGCTCACTCCATTCTTCTCCCTGTGGTCACTTCCTTCCAACTAAATTCATGCCCATCCTTCAAAACACAATTCCAGTTCTGCTTCCTACAGGAAGCCATCCCAAAATGAGTAGTGAAGTGACCTCCTCTCACAGAGAATTTTGTTTTTACCTTAGGTATACAACACATTATTTTTAAATTATTGATGTTTGTGTATATATTATTCCCCAACCATAACTGTAAGTACTTTGAATGCATAGATCTCTTTTCCTTCTCCACACAGGCACATGAACAATATTAGACTTTTCAACCCCTGTCCCTTTCTGCTGTGCATAGTATAAATCTCTCCACCCTAGAGCTGCTCTGGGAAACCAATGGGATTGAGCTTTCCTTTTCATTCATTCACAGTGCTTAGATGTAGGCACATTGACTCCTGAGAAAATGTCATCTGTCATCAGCTTCCTTATCTGCAGCATTTGTAATTTATAAGCACAGATGACTTCTTAGAAAAGGATATTTTGAATGTGAAGCTTAAGGGTTTTGTTGTTTTGTTTTGGTTTTTAATTTTATCTCCCCCCAAAAAAAAGATTTTTAAAATGTATGTACATATATTTAATACATACACATCTGTTTTCTTTTAGTGTATTCCTGCTCAGAAATGATTTTTTCTACTTTTTGTGTGACAAATAAGTAGAAATAGCCTCTACACAAAGTAAATAAAAATGTATTCTTTGTCATACTGAATTTTGAAGTTAATCACATTACAGTGATATAATTGTGCTGCAGTCTGATTAGCCAATTGGTGTTAGGGAGACACTGAAGAGATTTCTTATATCTCTTCATGGAGGGAATGGTGTGTCTGCATGTGTCCGTGTGTGTATGGGGGTGGAAAGAAGTATAGGAGCCTGATGAGATAAAAATCATATTTGAGTTTATATTAAAGAATGCAACTTTTTTCATTAACAATATCCGTAAAATTCACTTCTTTGTGAATCAACAAGTATTGTTGCCTTCAGTATTAAAAAATTTTCAGGACTTCTAACCTTCAGATTTCTTATTGTACTTGTGCCTTCAGAGCTAACAGGTTATCATTGAAACATAGGCTATTAGAGCTAAAAGGGTATTAAAGGTATCTAGTCACTCCTCCTTCCATTCTACCAAGGCAGAAATTGGGGCCCAGAGAAAGGGTTGGCAACATGAATTATTTATGGAGAAGTGAACCAGGCATCATGGCTGACAATTTTTTCTAAATTATAGGATCATAGATTTAGAGCTGATTGGAACCTTAGAAGCCATCTAACCCAACTCCCTCCATTTTACAGTTGAGATTGAGATGAAGTTGCTTGCCCAAGGTCACTACATAGAATAAGTAGTGGGATTTGAATCCAGGCCCTCTGAATTCAAAGCCAGTGCTTTTCCTACTCTTGTCACATTGTGGCATAATGAAACATTAATTGTGGGAATCAGAAAACCTAGCTTCTCTTTATACCTCTGCTCTATTACCTGTGTGGTCATATAACTTATCTTGACCTCCTTTTCTTACCTCTATTCAGTGAGAAAGTTGGGCTAGATCAAGGGTCAGCCAACTATGGCCTAGCCAGCACAGAGCTAAGAACAGTTCGTACATTTTTTAATATGATAAAACTTTCTTTAAAAATGTAAAAAAATATTCTTAACTCATGGGCCTTCACATCTGCAGTGCACCCTGGCTTAGATGTTAGCTAAGATTCCTTCCAGCACTCAGTTCTATCATCCCAGAAATAGTTCTAGCATTAATACTAACATTATGTCATGATTATGACAATTGGCTGTGTCCTGTTGGAGGGGTAGGGAGTGGTAAGTCAGTCATTTGGAGGTGAAAATAGTCAAGCCATAATCATATAATCAATGAACAACCAGCTCTTATTTCTAGTACCTTGGGCTTTTTTGTAAATGTGGATTTGCTCTGACAGGAAGAAGATGGCTTGCGGATGAGGAAGACCCTACAGAGCAACAGTCCAGCTTCCACTTCAGCCACTGTTGTGAAGGAAGAAGGGCTCAGTACCCGATTGCTGGCTTTGGTCGTCTTGTTCTTTATCGTCGGTGTAATTATAGGGAAAATCGCCTTATAGAGGCAGCATGCAAAGGCTGGTAAATTGGATTGATGGATCTGCCATATCATGGGATTTAAATTTATTCATAACAAAGAAATTAATGTATGACATCTCACAGGTCTTGCCTTTAAATTACCCCCCTTCCCCCTGCACAAATATAACATAACATAATCTCCTAGAAAGTTTGAAATGTACAGTGAGTAATTGGGGCAAAAACCAAATGCAGAAAGAATGATCTTTACTAAATGACAAGGAAAATCATGGTTAATACTCAAATGATAAGTTGTAAATGCAGTTTTAAACATTTTTAGACCTTGGTACATGTTGCTGGATTACCTCTTTTAAAATGAGAAACTGGTTCCTTAACTGCTAGAGCTCCCCTTTCAGATAGTGGAACCAGAGCTAAGCAGGAAGGGTCAGGAATCTCTGTAAAATATATTAATCCACCATACATACTGCTCATAAACTTAAGAGTTTGTCCATGTCTTCAGTTCTGTGCAAGTTACCAATTATTTTTTGGAAACTTAAGTGAATCGAGTCAGAAGCTGAAAAGAATGAAGTGACAGCATTGAATGTGCTAGTCACCAGTAGAGGCATATGTTGATTAATGGTACACAACATTTTAGGAGAAAGGTCATTGCCTTGTTCTCTTAAAGGGACCAAGCTAAACTGCTGTTGGTTCGTTTAGTTGAATTAAACTGTTATTCAGAGATGTTTAATGCCTATTTAACTTATTTAATGTATTTCATCTCATGTTTCCTTATTGTCACAAGGTTATGACTAATGCTATGGCATAGAAATCACCGCTCTAAGGCTGGTGGGTTGACCTGTCGTTGCTGCCGGAGAGCTATGGGATCCTTCTGTCTCCTACTGTTTTTTGGGGGGGGGCACTATGTAAATGTGGACTTCTGATTTATTTGAACATTGGAAAACAACGGTCAGGAAATGTTTTTCTATGTAAATAAATAACATCTATCTTGGGGAAGGGAGGGAAATTATACCAGTAGTAATAATAGTCAACTCTTGATTACCCTGCTGATGGAGGGGGTAGCCATAGTGCAAATAACTGTTAAAAAATGTCATTTTAATGTCACTCTTGAATTCATCCTATTTCACCTTCCCTCAGTGTGCTTGGCCTTTATTCCTGTTCCCCATCCTCACCCCCCACCCCATTTTGGCCCTTAATTGGAGTAGCAACATGGAAAGTTATCCCAGTAGTATGAAGGGGACAGTATTCTAGATGTGGCTAAGGGAAGTAGTCCTGGAGACAACTAGGAGGCAGGAGAGAGGGAACTCACCCCAAATGAGGGGCTTGCAGTCAGGAAAAACCTTCCCCCAACTAACCTACAAAGCAGTTAATTGAGAGTTGACTGTAAATTAGTTCTATGCCGTAAATGACCAATCCTGTTGGACTATGTAGCATCTTTAAAAAAAAAAAATTAAATAAAGCCCCAAAATGAAGATTTCTTTTGTTATTTTGTCACATTTGCAAGAGAAAAATTAATTAAAAATGACAGGCACTATCTGTTTTTGTTTCATAATGCTTCTCATTTAGCAGTGTCTTCTTAGATCTTCTTGGTCTTGACTGAAAGACCTACAGTTGAAATTGCTAAAATGTTAAGTGGTCAACTGCTTGTTAAAGATGGGAATCTTCAAGGCCTATTGCCTCCATTCAAGTCTATAATTTTTCAGTTACTGTATATCCAGGGAAGGAAACCTTCTTTCTTAAGTGAAGGAGCTGAAATAATTAAGAAGTGAAATTAGGCTCTATTGACTGGTCATGGACTGGACTGTGCATTTAGCTGTTAGAAAAGATGATGAGAAGAGTAAAGATGGACTAGTTCAACTAAGAAACTTAGCATGACCCAAGTAGTTTCGGTGCTTCCCGGAACAGGATCTTCCTTGGGGGCAGGGGACTGGTTCAGCAAACCGCTCTGAACCTCGCTGCCCTTGAACTCCCTTCTCATGCACCGTGAGCTCCTGTGGTGAACAGAGCTGTAAACTTGAACATGTGGCGCTACAAGCCTCTTTGTTTAATCTGGCCTCCAGTGTTGCTATAGAAGGAAGGATCAAATACTTCCTCATGAAAGAGAATCAAAATATAGGGTGTCTCAAAAGTCTTGGTGAACTTTTAGGCTTAAATAGTTAAGTGAAGTTTCAAGTTGAAATAGCTTAAAACCTCACAAAGACTTTTGGGACACCCTGTAATGATGTGGGTGCAAAAACCACATCTTAAAATTGGGTTAAACAAAGTAAAAGATATCCATAATAGTTGTTAAAATTTGTGCGCGCACGTGTGTGTGTGTTTTCCCAGCTTCTATGTAGGACTTCATACAACTAAGAGAAGGGTATATTACTTCTTGAATTGAGATTTTAAGATTCTCTTTGCCCTTTTTTTCTGCCTAAACTTTGAGAAAGGCAGTACTGTCCCAGTAAACTTAGAAGGACATTGGTGATTAGGCTGAGGTTTTTTGGGGCGGGGAGGGAGGTATAAGAGCCACTGAGTTCCAGAGTTTCTAAAATTCCACCCTATCTATGGAGAATTTGCCCCCATTTAATAGAAGAAATGTGTTTTGATTAAAATTTAAATACAAAGATGTCAGTTCCTTCTCCTGTCAGCCTACGAACACTTTCCTTTTGTTTTACTTGTTGGCTAGGGTTCTGTTCTGTGTTTGTTTTTGTGAGGTGAGGGAGAAGTTGGTTTTCTATCATTTATTATTAGTAAAGAGTGTAAAATTCAGGGCCTTAAGGTAGCCAAAGAATATGCCAGAGAAAGGGTAACAGGCATCCGGGAGCATCAGTGTTTCTGGTATCTTATCAGCCATGATGGGTGGGGGGCAGGGAGGGGGAGTGGGTAAGGTGAGAGATGGAAACAGGAGAGGGGAAGAGAGAGGTGATTTTGACAAGTGGCTTGTTCCAAACAGTGAAGGGAGAAGTGAAGCCATTAAAAGCTAGGAGTGGAAGAGAAGGACCAGTGAGCAAGGACAGCCCCCAGTGAGTGATGATTTGGAAGTGAGGAGCAGGATAGGATTATTCTCTGCTCTTAAATTACAAACCACTCCTCAGGTCTCTGCCCTTGCCCTCTAATTCCAGCCCCCGGTGAAGGCCATCTCAATAAAGAGCATGCAAAAAGCCATGAGCAGTCATCAGGTTTCATAAAATTTTATCAAGCATATTTTTAAATTGAGAATTTAAGCTCCCTTGGAACCTCAGCCATGGGGATTATAGTGGCTGTGTGTTATTCCCACGTAAGACTTGCATCCTAAATGCAGTTTTTAAAAAAAAACAACCCATCATCATTTATTATCTCCTAGTGCTTCACATATAGTAGACTCCTAAGAAATATTTTTAAAATTGAATTTAGGCCAAAGTCATCTGCAGTGATTCTTTCTGACCTGCATGGTTTTCCTTCCTCTCTGACCTATGAAATTGCTTGCGTAGACAGTAACGGGTACTGATAAAAATCACAGTAGATTTTTCTGGTCAACAATTGATACTTTCAGAGAGAGGCTCATATCTGCAGAAAGCAAGGGGAGGGGAATGAAAAACCTCCAGCAATTCATGAAAACCAGAATGTTCTCAGATAAATTGCAAGAACAGAATTGCCCTCTAAAGGCAGCAGACCAAAACTACTGGCTCTTAGTGGCACCCACCTGAATACAGTGATCACTCAACGTTAACTCACCTTCAGGTGAACTTAGGAACAAGCTATGGCACAAGGATAAATTGTAAAAATTTGGCAATATATTAAAGAACACCTCGCATGTGGGATCTTAGGTTGTAACACATCACTAACTTCAATCAACAGACTCCTGTCACAGGAAAGATTTAACTAATACCTGCTTGATTTCTAGTGCAATAATTCTGTTCACTACACTACCCTGCATTGTAACATATGTATCATTTTTAATAGTTTGATGTTTTTCAAAATGATGACTAGTTTTGGGCACATAGAAAACCTCCCATTTGTCCACTCAATATGGGATAAATGTCTATCATAACATTTAATCATTTAATTATCATTTACTTATTGAGTCAGTATTTAATTATTAAATTATCACTTAATTCCAGGGTCTCTTCTGAAAGTTGGCCTGCATAGTTGTTGTTTTTGCTTTATTTTTTAAAATCTTCCTTGTGAAATTCTTGGTTTATAAAAGTAAAAATAGGTATGTGCCCTGCAAAGAGTATTTGAGCCCTGTCTCAATACTGATCTTATGAGCCAGTGCAAGGAAACTATTGCTTCTACATGTGGGAGACAGAAAACTCTTGATGGGTGTCTAGCTGCTGGGATTTTATGTGCAGCAAATATGAAATTTAAAACTGGATCATCTAGTCTCTTTCCTCACTTTACAAAGTGAGGGTAAGGAACTAACCTAAAGATATATATACAGTAATCGTGAAGCCAGAATTTTCATATTCACCTCCTCAGACTCCAAACCTAGTGATTTTTCCACTACATAGCACTGCCCCATGTCTCCCACTTAAGCCAGGATGTTGTCAGCTTCTCAAGGCTAAATAAAGATGAATGGAAAAGATTTCGAATGACAGCACCTTGCAGTATTGGAAAGACCTCTTTTCCTAGGACAGAAAGGGAGTTGTATTCAGAGTCTGTTCTTTATACCTACATTTGATAAAATCTGCAGTTTTCAGATTTTAAAGGCATATTCTTCAAATACCTGATTCCCGTTTCCCTCAGAGTTCATACAAGCCTGATTATATTGGGGGGAGGGCTTTTTTTCTTTAAAAAGAACCCCTACTTTATTATTTACATAGAATTAAAATAGTATCCCTATAATTAAATTGAACCTTAAACATAGGTTCTACAGATTTTTCTTCAAAATCCACAAAGGAAACAAAGTTGAAAAATCCAGAGGTTATGAACCCCTGAATAAAGTGAGGTGTTATTGTATAGTAGCCATTGGGAGTAGGACTTTATCTAAACTTTCTTTGTAAGCAGTGTTAGAGATGCTTGTACTTCATGCTATTCAGTTTCTGGTACAGATGCATAGAATTGTAAGGACGTTAGCATCAGTGTGGACTTTTGTATCAATTAGTTTCTCTTCATCCTTAGATTTGGTTATTTTTCATGTAAATGAAATAGAATCATAGAAATATAATTCAGAAGCCTTCCTAGTCACAAGTGGAATGATAAAATTGTGATATCTAAACTTTCTTGGTATCTGGAAGCCTTCAGGACTCCTTGGGATTGAATTTGGAAGGTTTTTATAGAGAAAATTCCGAATTTGGTTCAGTGTCAAGCTGCCCTGTGGATAGGCTAACACTCTTACTCTGTGTGTGTACATCCACACCCACATTCTAATTTGTATATGAAGTTACAGCCATTCATGAAAATGCCTATTTTTAGACATTTTGCTATTAGTATCACTTACTGAAGTGGCAGCACCAAAGTCTGAGACTTTGTGTCAAAATGCAGGTATGACTATGGGAATTTTATACCACTCCCTAAATTGACATTGCATTTCTAGGAGAGACAGTTCTTGATACTGGGAAAATGGGGGGTGGGGGAAGGCAGATATTAACTAAGGAGCTAGGTTGGGTATCTATGAGAAACAGATCGAATTACATTTTTTGAACGTCTTCTCACCAACACCTTACTTATGTGCTTCCCCTCTCAAAAATACGAGGAAAAAAATGTAGAACTGCCTACATTTCTCCTGATGACAGTGACTTTTTCAACTTTGTTTCCTTTATGAATTTTGAAGATAAATCTGTAGAACTTAAGTTTCAGGTTTAATTTACTCTCATTTTAGGGATTTTATTTTAATTCTTGGTTTATTATAATAGTTCATTGTGAAATTAGGTTCACATATGAGCTGTTCAATTAATTTGGACAAACCAATTTATTAGAAAATATTTGTGTTACTTCTGCATTTAGGCACTTTCGGAAAACAAAAAATTATAACTATTATCTATCCTGTCATAAATGTTCGCAACTGTAATCCTTGGAATGTTTCTGTGGTCTACAATGGCCTGATTAAAAAGTGATGGTGGAATAAAATGGCACCTAGGAGAATAATCTGTTGCTGCTAGATAAATGGCATTTTTTAAAAGCAGGAAACAGTGATACTGTGACAATGTCTTATTACAGTTACTTTATTATACCAAAGGGTTGATACATATTTAATCATTGACTAATGGATGTTGGTGTTGGACTGATACCATCCGCTTTGGTTATTGACAAGCATTCTGACTTGGGATAAGGGCAACCCCTATGTTGATCACCTTCTGGGTCAAAAGCATGGGCTCAGAGCATGCAGTTTCTCACCAAAAGAAAACAAAATTTCCCTTGTGTTTTTTTTTCAGCTATCATCTGTATGGGTAGGCAAGACAGAGAGAGATAAGACTATAACTTATTCATAATTAATATGGCTAATTACTTAAGAAAGTGATAAATTGTTGTGCATGTTTCATACACCAACCCTAGGATTCCTTTGTTGTTGTTTAACTGCCTGCATTTTTAGGGCATTGTTTTTAGAAGTAAACTAAATTTAGCTGTTACTTCTCTGGAATCCAACATCTCCATCCTACCCCACCCCCATCATGGGGGGAGGGGGTGTATTGTTTGACTGATTCCAGTCAGAATTTGCTTGCTAATAATACTGAGTCCATTAGTACAGGGGCTGCTTCTTTCCAAAGCACTATCAGACTTTTCATAATTAAGAGTCTAACGAACCTCAAGTGTGTATTTGCAATGTTCATATACAGTTACTAGAAGAGAGAATACATGTTCTCATTCCTGTTCCTAGTATTTTGCCTTTATGTTATAAGAACTCTCTCTAAATGAGAGGCAGTGTGGTGCAGTGGAAAGAGTGAGTGGATTTGGAATCAGAAGACCTGGGTTTGAATCCTGACTCTTCTACTCTGTGACCTTGAACAAGCCCCTTAACCTCTCTGGGTCTCAGATGGCTCACCTATAAACAGGAAGTGGGATTAGATCACCCCTGAGATTCTTCCAAGCCCTGCATCTAGGATCTAATGTTACTGCTTGAAACATCCAACCGGGATCCCAAAAGGATTTGTTGAAATGATCTTCCCCTTTGTAAGTGACTGAAGAGATTTTTCTAAAATTCAGATTAGACTCTGGCTTGCTTTCCACACTTCCTCCTCTTGATAATTCCTACAGTTCTTAATGTGTATTGATTCTAATTTCTAGTAGTGAAATTCTACCTGTACCTTTATTAAACAGATGTAGTTAAAAAAAAAACTTCATTCCATTTTTCTTGTGTATTAAAGTTATATTTTCTGTTTTGGCATAATTAATTTTAAAAGCTGATGCAGGAAGAACACTTCCCATTGTGTATTTTTGTTTTCTGACATGTAACAAGTTTATATAGTAATTATACACTCTTGAGGAGAAGGCTGGCTACACTGCTTCTGTAGTTTAAACAAGTTCTTTACATCATGTGTTCACATGGTCTGTATCAGTCAGGCAACACATGCCAGGCCAAAGCGTCCACTTTTGTATTATTTGGCTCAGTATTATGTTTAATAAATTCTGTGCTCTGGACATATTTAATGGAAGTTTCATTGTACATTCATTTTGAACGGGTAACTTAAAGAGTATTAAGACACAAGATTCCATTTCTTCTGCATCTGATGTGTGATGTTGCTTTGAATTGGAATCCTGGAAGGAGAGCGATAAGAGACCTTAAACTAACTAGTTCAACCCCTTCGTTTTTCAGAGAAAGAAACTGCTGCCCAGAGACTTGGGGTGACTTGCTCCAGCAAGTTAGGGCAGGGTTAGAATTTGAGCTCCTCTCTTCTGACTGCCTAGTATTCTTTAATCCCACATCTCATGCTGGCACCTTGTAAGAGCAGTGATTTTTATGAAAGAGATTAGCAAATCAATGAGAATAAAGATTTATAATGCAAATACTTATTCATGAAATGAATAAGCATTATCCCAAGAGTGTATTTTGGAAATGAATGTAAATTGGTTCAAGACACAGCATCTTCTGGGTTTTTTTGTATTATTCATAGAGGAAAAGCAGCCACAGTAAAACGTATTTATTGGAAAGATACAGGTAAACTGGAGCATGGTGGAGTGAGAAGCACAAGGCTAGCATCTGTACAGAGGCATTGTCTTAAAAAAAAAAAAAAAAGAATTCATTGAGCCAGTGTTAATGCATGTGCACATTAGGCAACTTGATGCTACCTCCAGTGATACTCTCAGAACTGCATAAGCCTAAGTTAAAATGTACTCAGTCCCTTACTCATGTTGAGGAACAGAGAGCTCTTTTACTACTGCCTGTTTTTTCAGTCATGTTTTATCCTTTTGTTTATTATTTATCAAAGTCATATCTTAAAAAGATACTTCAAGAAAGAGAGAAATAGTAAAAAGGCATGGATATAAAATGCCCTGTATGTTTCAGGGAGGGTACTAGGAGGTGTGGGACTCCCATCAAGTTACTTCTGCCTGACTGTGTTTCTTGCTCAGTACGGTGCCACAAACATTAAATGCCCGTATACGCACTTGGGCAACCATTCCCTGCCCTCAAGACCTTCCATTTTTAAAAGGTTTGCAAGAGTTGATTGAAATCTGAGATTGAGCCAAGAAAATTCATTTTGTCATACTGCTGACTCCACTGCTGGCTTGAAGCCTTAAAATATTTGCAATTTTAAATTACAGTAATCTTTAGGGAATGTACATTGGGGTGATGGATGTGGAAACTCTTAGTTCCTCGTTTCCAAAGCTTAACTCCGGAAATGTGAAATTTTGTCATGCTGTCATCTTTTTTTTGTTTTAACCCTTGGGAGTAATTTTTTTAAATAAAAGCCCCTCTCCTAATAATGAGACCCCAGAAAGGCCCACCAACCCTATTTCCAGCCTCCTAGCAAAAACTAAAAGGACCTACAAGTCTTAGGAGTTCTAGACATCAGCATTTATGATTCTGCTTTTAGGGGAAATGGATTAATCACGGAGAAGCTGTAACCCCAGCTCACAGGTCTTCATAATCTGAAGCCTAAGAGTTAGTCCCTATTTCTGATATATTTCCATCTCTAACTTGCCTTAAAATCATAAGCATGAAGGCAAAGGAGTGTTTAATGAAGGGAGAAGGGATATTGGTATCATAGAGGGTTGGGTAGACTGTTAGTCCCAAAGATAAAAATATCACCGGAGGACAAAAAGCCTCCCCATTAAAAGTCTTAACAGTTTTATAGCCATTCCTTTCCAAATATATCATTAAATCCTTTTTAGTCAATCTCCTAATCTCTTAGTCATCTGGGCAAAGAGCTATATGATGTCATACTTGGAAGGACCCTTCAGGGATCGCCCTTTTCACCCTCATTTAACAGATTAGGAAACTGAGACCAGAAACCAAAGTTGAAAAATTTTAGATGTATAGGTTGACAGGATGGTTTCTCTAGGCCTATCCATATAGGAAGCTATGTTAAAGCTGGAGGCAGCAACATCTGAAGTGTAAGAAAAATTTTTGCCCAGACTTTGTAACCTGCTATTCATAGACAGCAGCTGTCTCTAACTTGGGATGCTCCCTGCCTTGGATAGTTTGACTGCTGTAAAGTAAGCATCCTCTCTCCTTACTTAGAGTATGCCAGTCACGCCACACCCACCAACTAATAAGATGTTCAAACTACATAGTAGTGTTTCTCTGGGCGTGAATTCAGAGCTCTCCTGCTTGGGCTTAGGGCTTAAGCAACCTGAGAGGTAGTGTATGAATAATGGACGACAAATATATTTCCGCCAGCCTTGCAGTTGTATGGGGTTCTTTGTGGGCCCTCTTTGCGGGTGTCAAAGAGGTTGTTACTTCTCTTAGCCACTTAAGGTCATTATAGATTACTATGATGCACTGAAAAGAGACAAAATGCCCATACTTTTAATTTCACTCACAAGTATCTACCTCATTTACCCTCCTTAACCCTTATCAAGCCCTGAAGTATACTTTACCTCCTTTCAGTGTTCTTCAAACAGCTACCTCCTCATTCCCTGCCACCCATTCAACCCTTCCCATTCCATAAATACCTACATTAGTAGAAGATGGTGATGCAGTCAGTCAACAAGTATGCATTGTACTGTGTTGGGCACCATTGTCTCCAGCAGCACCAGTATGAGATTAAACACATCCTTAGAAAAAACACAAGTAGCCAAGCATAATGGCCTACACTTAGGAGTCCTTGCTGCTAGGAAGGCTAAGCTGGAGGATTTCTAGAGTTGGGGAGCTCTAAGCTACATTAGGGCTAAAGCCAATCAGATGTCCACAGTAAGTCTGAAACAAATATTGTGGGCTCCCAGGAGTGGAAAAGGGCCACCAGATTGCCTAAGGAGGGATAAACTTACCCAGGCTGGAAAAACATCAAGTTAAAACTTCCATGGCAAGTCATGTTGGGATCAGACCTATGGTAGCTGCAATATTTCCTCTCTGGGCAAGGTAGGGAGATACAGTTTCAGAATAACTAATAATGTGGATAATTATTAATATTTCAATGGGATCTGAATAGCTGAACTTGTAATTTTAAAGTTCTATTATAGTAGTAGCCTATGATATGTAGCTACACCAAATCTTTTGTAAATGGGTGCAAACATACTAATGCACTATCTCCAGTTTTAAGAATCCAGTACTCTTTTTACTTGTCTCTACCAGCACCTAAGGATGTCTCAAAGGTCTCATGCAGATCTGTGGGGTGGGTCATGAGCCAAAGTTTGCTGCAAGAAATTTGCAGTGTGTGTCAAAGACGGCCCCAACCTTGATACCCCGGCTGATATCTTCAATAAACTGAAGCCCTACAGGTAGCAAGTGTGACACTGATCACGTCTTCCCTGAATGTTCATACCTGTACACTCAACTTCAACTCTAGAAACGATGCCAATAGAACATAAAAGCCTGAGCCTGGAATGATCATTTCCATTGCCCAAAAGAAAAACAGTATTTTTTTTCCCTTTCTAGTGATAGCAATTGATCAGGCAAAGAAAAACCATTTGAAATATTGGCCTTGAAATCAGAATCCTTAAGTTCAGAGTAAAGAAGTGGAGAAACACTGAGGTCTGTTTGTGAGGGGATGAATTTCCCCTATAATATACACTTTATAATTTAATATAGTTTTGTGTCCTGTTCTATGCTTCTTCCAAATACTTCTGATTAATTCTGGATCCAGCACACAAGAGGATGTATACATGAAGAAATAGTAGTTATCATGGATACTCAAAGTTAGAACACAAGCCCTTACACTTGTCAATCTGTAAGAACCACAGGGAACACTGTTCAGTTGATATAATTGTTTATGAAAAAGATTTTTAAGTTTAAATTTTAATGTGATTAAAAGTTGTGATGTTATTAATGTGCAAATGTGATTCATTTGCACCACACAGAGGTGAACTGGTTAGTGTAAATGGCATCCCCTGGAACCTCTACCCCCTCCAAAACCCCACAACTTTATACATGAGGTTTAAAGCCACAAATAATCTTATAACTGCAGTTTTGTAAATACGCCCTCTGAAAGCCCTTTTTAATTTGGGACTTGCAAAGATTAACTTTTCTTAAAAACAAAAATGCTCAGAGAAGTCAGATGGGGCTTTTTCAGCGGATGCCAATTGATCAAAATAAATGGGCTGGGATGATGAATTCTAGTGGAAAGCAGCACTTGCTTTATAGGTAATAGGTCTATCATATCATCCAGAGTTGAAAAGGCCTCTAGAAATCATCTAAAAATCCTCTCATTTTACAGATGAGGAAACCAGACCAGCAAAGAAAAGGGATTTCATTGTCCAAGTTCACAAAGTTGCTTGTAAAACCTGGATTTGAATCTTAAAATATGTAATAAGAGTGATGAAAGTGGGATGGAGAAAGAAAGATCATTAAAATGTTTCTTAAGACCTGAGTTTACCATGCCAGAGGAATTTTTAGCAGTATGAAAATGATACTTCAGTACTATTTCCACCACCCCACCCCCATCCCCAATTATAGTCCATGGCTATCTATACCACATAAGTAAATTCACACTTCAGGTTACTGACTGAGAGATTATAAGCCAGAAGGAAGCTTAACAATTTGATTCAAAGATTAAGCTCTTACAATGTGCAAGATGTTGTGGATGCAAAGGTTAAAAAAAAACAACAACCAACTTTAGGGATCATATAATCCAAGGGTTATTAGTCAGAAGTCTGTCAGCTTTTAAAAAAATTTTTAAATCACAACTTTAATGTAATTGGTTTCCTTTCTAATCCTATGTATTTTGTTTTATACACTTAAAAACATCTTTCTGAGGAGGGTTCCATGACGCAGAAAAAGTTAAGAACCCCCAAAATAGCCCTATTCATCTGGGGTACTGGTTGTAAATAACTAAAGAATAAAAGAACGAAATTAATTTTCTAGATTTGCCGCTTACCTATTTGTAAAATGGATCTAAAGAAAGCCATCCACCCGTAAGGTATCTTGACATTTTCTCTCATTAGTATTTAAAGAACTGGGAATTTTCTGATGAAGAAAGAAAAACTATATGCTGTAGATCTAGATGAATTTTTTGACTCTCCAGTGGCTAAAAATAACAAAGGGAATTCAAACAAAAGCTAACAGTACTTGGTTCTGTGTGATCTGAGAGGGGTGTTATAGGGGTTAATCTAGGGGTTAATCTACCTCTCAAACATCTTTGAGTCCCTTAGTTTCGAATGAGACCAAAGGGAACACCCTTTAGACTGAACCCTACCTCATAAACAGAAGTCCTGGAAGGCTGGAAATTTCTAGGCTGAAAATTCTGAATGTGAGAAGCACAGAAATTCCAACAGTTAGCACTCTGTGAGGCTGAGGTTGCCTCTGAATACAGGCCACTGAAAGCTCAAGGCAGCATCTTTAATTCATGTCACCAGCTTTAGTATGAACTGCTGAGTTCAACTGAATCAGCATAGCTCAGTAACTGGGAAGTGATATTTGTGTGCTGAGTCTAGTCTCAATACCATCCTTCCTCTGTCCATGTTTAAGCATATACAGAGTCTCAGAGATTAGAAAAGAAGGTGCTGATCTTGGAAATGTGCCTGGAGGGATGTCTCAAACTCTAGAGGGAATTCCCTCCTGCTTTGCCAACAATTTGATCAATTTAAGTCCTACTTTAAAAATGTCAGGGCTATGAACAGAAGTAGGCTGCCCATAGAGTATACTTTTGATGATCTGTTCCTGCTACTCCTGTATTTTTCCGGCTGATGACTGTGATGAAGTTGTCTTGAAAAGCCACTGGATGCTCCAGCACATTGGACTAGAGGGTCCTGGTAGGAAGTGGGACGCTTCTCTGGAATATCTGGGTTTGAGCCATCTGTGGGCCTTTCTCCAATAAACAGCAGGCTTTGGCCTCTTATGTCTTGTTCAATCTTAAAGAGTTCAAACTCCACATGAGGGAGCTTGATGCCTAATGGTAAGCACCCATTGGTTGGTGTGACATCCTGCTCAATTCCAAGGGACCAGGACCCTGCATCCCCACAGCTCCCTGGGTGTGAGAAGTTCAGCATCGCCACAGTGACCTGATCCATTGGTGTCACACGGGCCTGGGTGACCTTGAATGTTAGCTCCATGCCACCTCTGACCTTGGTAGACAAGGTGCCCTTGTTGTAATGCCCAAAGGCATACACAATGAATGTGGGCTGTTGACAAGCAGGGTCAGAGTAGTGGTGATAATAGCCTTCCCATGTCCGGTTACTCCCATGGAAGGTGAAGAATCTGGTGAGGAAGAGTACAGCAGGGCGGACCTCACACCTCATGCTGACCCATCTACCACTGAGTCTCAGGGGCAGAACTGCCTTGTGGGGTAGGATTGGGGGATGGTGCTCATCCGAACGGTAGATGATTCCACAAGCTGGGCATGGGTGCGAGTGATGCTGGCAAAGGGTAAAAATAAAGATCATGAATTTCAGAGAGTTGAAATAGAAGTCTAGTCAACTTAAAAGGCAAGGAGAATGAGTAGAGTGGGCCACAGCCTAGCCATCCCTCCCTCTGCTCCATTCCTGTCCCTGCAAATCTCTTCTCTAGTTTACCACTGGACAAAAAACTTCATAACAAATTTATTTGGGAGCATTATGAATAGAGGTGTTTTTTTTTTTTAAATCTTTGAGTCTCCTATTAAAATGTCAATATATACCTGAAAAGAATATACCTCAAGCCAGCCATAATAAGATTTAGGCCCCTTGGCAAAGCTGCAAAATAAAAATTTGTGATTTGTTCTCTGGCCTCCGTTTCTGGAATCTTGTTTTCATCAATGCAAACCAGTTTCCCTACTGCTACACACATACACATACTAAGAGGATCAAAGGAAGACCTAGCCTAGATTAATCTTTGAATGACATGAACCAGAGTCACATGGGCTTGGGAGAGATAGAAGGGCTGTGATCTACACCAACAGAATACCCAAGCACCTGAGACCCCCCAGTTCCATCTAAGTAGAAGTACAAAATGATGACAGAATCAGAAGGAATCATAGAGATAGTCTAGTCCAGAGCTGGGGGACCTGGAGCCTTGAGGCCACATGTGGCCTTCTAGATCCTCAAGTGTGGCCTTTTGACTGAATCAGCCAAGACTGCAGGTTCTCCATGCCTGGTCTGGTCCAACATCCTTATTTTGCAGCTGAGAAAACTGAAGACTAGAGAAGGAAAGTGAAAGAATCAGAACTAGAACCCAAGTGTCCCAACTCCCTTGTATTTCTCCTAATACTTACCTCACCACATCCACACCACCCCCAGCTGCCTCCAAACATAAGATCATAAGCCAGTTTTCCAGGCTTTTTAATCCCTGTTCTGCAATTCATTTCCCTCTTTTTAAACTGCTAAAAACTATGAAGGCTTCAAACCAAACATGATGCAGGATAAAGCCACAGGGACAGCTAGTATCCTTTCATAACTCAGTCAATGGAGACAGAAGGGAGAGCAGAGAGATTGGATTTTATAACTGACTAACTTGTAGGCTTGTCCCTTGTCAAAATAAGAATGACAGAGAACAGGAAGGTCTAGCTGCTTTGCATGCTTTGCAATTGTAGAAAGAAATAGGAAGGGGGGGGATTTAGTTTGGGAAGGGAAGAGTGGTGTTTGAAAGCCCAACCAGGAAATCTTTATACAAATTCTGTTATTAAAAGAAAAAAAAAAGTTGAAAGTGTTCACCCAGAGTTGCCTGGGAAACTTGGTACCAAGAAAATTGACGTCCAGGTGCCAGCTAGAAAGGAGAGGGTTGGGGAATGGGAGGGAATCATTTGATCAAAAGCTAGCTTAGTCTTGACTTTCTTTTTAAGTTTTTTGTATATACAGTTACATGATGAATCTAACTTTTCATAGATTTGCACAAGAAAAAATATACATTTAGCTTGGGAGGTTTACACCCATGGGTTTTGAAAGCTCTTTCAAATATGCCAGTTAATAGTTAGACATCATCGCTGTAGAAATTAACTCACCCCCATCTGTAGGTAGCTATAGTGCGACATGGTCCTTGATTACTGTCTGTAATTGAGCCATTTGTGGCTAACGTTACATCTGAGGTCACCCTAATATATACTGACAGTACATGGTAAGTTAAATATAAATCCCCAGAAGTATGCACACACACATACACACACATTACATATACACACATACATACATATCCTTCACAAGCAGGCAGGAAATTCTTTGATAATGGCTGGTAATTTGGGGCAAGAAGATTTCTTCAGAGCAAATGCAGACGGGATACCAGGGGCCAGGGTAGGGAGGGAAATGACATTTTCTTCTTACATTTAACTTTTTTTAAGAGAAAGAAAATTACCCCATCTTACTCTGAATGAAGTTCATTTTAGCATTGTCTAGAATTCCACTTGTTCTTAATCTAGTTCTCTGTCTGCCAAAATTAACATGTTGAGTCTGAAGCCAAAGTCTTACTAGATTAAATGAGTTTCATAAAGTAATTTCTGAAACAACATATGACAGTTTCTGATTAACCCAGAGAAGTGACATCATGTACTCAGATGTTCTGGGTCCACTGCAGGCCGATGAATTAGTAGCATACCCAGGGAGTGGATCCGGGTACCTGATTGGTTTTAAATTAGCCTCTCAGAATGTTTATGTTTACCATCTGCTTTAGCTCACCAGCATGGTTGTGGCCCAGAATAGCATAGGATAACAACAGAACGTTGTACTGAGAACTATCTGCTTCTTCCTTCTGTAAAGAATCCCTAGACTTGATTTTTTTCTCCCCCTCTTTTACATTTTTTTTTTTAATGACTAGTATTTTTAACACTCACATCTGGCACCCTTCAAATCCCATTCTCAATTATATCTCCAAATGAATTGGTGATAGATTTAAATTTTCTGGAAAGGAGCCAGACTGGCTGGTATTGGGGGCCTGTTGGAGGTGGGGCCATAGGGGAGCTGATGGGAGGGAATGGTGAGGAAGGAACCCTGCTTAGGGAGAAGGGAAATGGTTGTTCTCTATGTAATCTCAGCATTTTCCTACATCACAGCATATCCCTGGATTCATTGCTATTTCCTCTCTAAATATTATTATGGGACAAGATAATAACCTCCCTATGGATGCCTGCTCTCTCTGGACTCTTAGGTGAAGTCAGCATTTACCTCAGACTGCTTCAAAACACCAAGTACCCCAAAAAAAGGAATGAGTCATTTTCAGGTAGCAGAAAAAAAACAGGTGTTTTGTTGACCTCGAGCATATTTTTTTTCTATTTTTAATGGGCAGAGGGCATATAAACTGTTGAGAGTTCATTCCTATTCATCCTTTCATCCCCAAACCCTTAGTGAGAAGAGTGTCCCTCCTACCCAGTTGGAGTCCTTGACTGCCCTGAACATAATTAGGTGTTGATAGATATACTGCCTCTTACTATTAGCAAAGAATTTCCTGCCTGTTCAAATAGGAGATATATAGATAAAGACAGACACAATTTCTGGGATTATTTAAATGTAACATACCATGAACTATGAGATTAGTATGAGATTTCAGGCCTAGTGGAACCAGAAGGTAGTATTCGAGCACTGTCATTAACTCCTAATGAAACTTGGGATAAATCACCTAACTTACTTGGACCTCAGTTTCCTCATCTGTGAGAGCTGGGTAACATGAGGTCACATCTTAATTATTCAAGTCTCCTTGCTTTCTCTAGATACAAATTATTAGCTTATCTTCAGCACAAGTGCATTTCACATCCTCTGCTCTCAACTAGACATGGATATAACCATGAAGCAAGTAATTTGGGTGAGAAGAAGGAAGGTTACTGGTATGCTTAGATACTTTAAAAGATTCACCTCCCCATCACCATGAGTGTACCCGCTTCCAAGGCAAGATCACAAGTTTTCCCCACCTTTAGTAGATAGCCTTGATATGGTACTACAGCCAAAAAGAAAAATCATCACTTGTGGCTAACCTTCTGGTGATGAGCCCCCCTGCTCTCTTATTTTGACTGACAGACACATAGTCTCTTACCTATCCCATACTCAAAGCCCTTTCAGCTTGGTTGCCCTTCTCAGAGCTTCTGTTCCCTTGGAATAGCCTTGTAGGGCCCAGAATCACCTCTACCATACACCTGGGCAATGGAGGAGGACTTCACCGGTGGATTGTTGGCAGACAGACATCTTAAATAAGAGTGAATCTAAGCAGACCTGGTGTAACATCTCAGAAAAGGTTGCCTACCCTCACAGTGGTCTAAGGACTATTTAGCATTATTACCATGGCACTCTGGAGTGGACGTTGATACCCAGTGGGTCTGTAGTGAAGCCTTTCTGACCATTCTGTGTGGATGTCACCCAGATATAGCTCCTCCACCACCCTGTTGCCTGGCATCTGCTGCAGCTTGTAGTGCCTTTCCACGCGAATTAGGCTGAGCTCATGCATAGCAAAGCCCAAGGCCCCAGTGCAGTCTCTCTCTGCCTTGGCACTCAGGAGTTCATAGATGGTCCCTGGAGTCCAGGACCTCCCCGGGGGGAGTAATTTCCTACAGCCTCTGCCACCTGTCTGATTGATGCGTTCTGCTATCTCCAGAATAGCTCTCTGGCTGTGGAAGACAATGCCGACCTTGTGCAGGTGGTAGTTGGCTTCTGTGGCTCCCCGGGTTATCCAGGATGCCTGGCGAAGGCGGAGCTTGCCTTTGATGAGTAGGGAGTACAAGGGTTCCCGGCACGAAGGGTCCTGGTAGTAGAACTGGTATGCTTTAAACAGGCGGTTTGAGTAGAACATGTATGACCTGGCGAGGAACTCTGGCCCTGGACGAACTTCACAGCTTTGATGGCATGTAAGACAGAAGGAAGAAGGAAACGGAACAAGAGAACATCAGAATGACCTAGACTGGACTCATCATCAACTCTGTCTCTGACAGGAGGATTAAGTACTTATCCTCCCTAATAATAATAAGAAGAATCATGGCTGACATTTATGTAACACTTGTAAGTTTACAAAGCACATTTCACATAGTGCTTCATTTAAGCCTCACAAAACCCCTAAGACGTAAGTGCTATCTCTTTACAGATACAGAAACTGAGATGGAGACAAGATTGCCAAGGATCACAACTCTTGAGGGTCTGAGGTAGAATTTGAATTCTAAGCCCAGCATTCTATCCACTACACTACCTAGCAACCTAACCAACTTCAAAGAGTTACAGATCTGTCCTAGACATTTTAGTTTATTCAAATAACCATTATAATAATAACAATAACTGGCATTTATTATTTTCAAGGTTTTCAAAAACAGTGTACAAATATGATTGAATTTTATCCTCAACAACCCTAGGAGGTAGGTACTATTATTATCCCCATTTTATAGATAAGGAAACTGAGGCAAAGTGACTTGCCCATTTGCCCAGCTGCTCACAGCTAGTGAGTCACTGAGGCTGGATTTGAACTCGCATCTTCCCAACTCCCAGGTCCTAGCAGCTTCATAGATCTGCTTTCCACAGACTCATCCAACACCTATGTATTTCTTCTTCACCGTGTGAAGTGGAATTTACCTATTCCTCTTTTAATCTTTGACACAGACTCCTCGGGTCTAATGTTCTCGGACAGGGTGAACAAGTTCATATTTATTCTATCTAGATAAGGGACTTTGTTGGTGGAATAAGTGCTGGCTCAGGAATCAGACGGCTTCAGTTCAATGACTTTACGATGTGCTCTCTGTGTGACCTTGTCGAGAAGTCACTTAACTCTCTTAAATATCAGTTTCCTCATCTGTAAAATGAAGGGGTTGGGGCTAGATGACCTCCAGGATTGCTTTCCAGTCTAGATCTACAGTCCTCTGAGTTACTGAAATTAGGCCGTGTGTCCTAGCCTGCCGTAGAATAATTTAGTATGCCTTTGGGTCAGGAAGCAACTCAAAGGTAATGCCTTCTCTCCCCTCACCTTCCTTCAGCTTGGAAGGCGGAAGGAGGAAGGTATATATGGCACATGCAGAATGTCCATATATCATTTTTTGCACATGGCTCCTCAGATCCCTGACATCCCAGTCACCCACAGCTCTTCCTCCTCAATGTCCTACAAGAGAGAACCTTAGCCTGATACTCACGGGCTATTCTCTGCAGCTGATGATGATGTTGCAATGTCCTAGGGCACAGACAGAAGACCACATTGCATATTTAGGAACAAAATAGTAAGGAATAGGCCCATCTAAGGCTATAGGGATTGGTGGCCCACTTGAAAGGTTGAAATGTACAACTGGCTACAAAAATCAGACTTTAAGGCAAAGTGGGACAGGGCATAGTGAAATAAGCCCTGGATGGGGAATCTCTCTAGAGACAAAGATTTGAGTCCAAGATCTTCCTAACCAATCACGTGGCCTTAGGCAGATCGCTGGGCCTGAGTTTCCCCACCTGTAAAATGAAGGGAGTAGACCACATCATTTGGAACCTTCCAGCTCTGGTGCCTACATGAAAGGGCCCAGGAACATGCCCCCAGGACACTAGTGTACTGAGCCGAGTTCCCAGGCAGGGCTCATCAGGTTTCTGTTTGCCTCTCCTCATATGAGAACATGAGGGCCAAATAGCAGAACAGGGCTTCTTAAGTCCTGAAATTTAAAATATATACATATCTTGATAACGATTTAAATATAATTTATTGCCTTCGCAATCCCAAGTATTTTGTTTTATGCATTTAAAAACTTTAAGGAAAGTTCATGGGTTTTGACATTTCTGCCAAAGGGATTCCTGATACCAAAATAACAGGGCCTCTAATAGAGGCTCTCTTCCAGTCTTCTAAACTCTGAAGCCCCGGGGGCCTCAGGAAAGTCTGACCTGAATTCCAAGTGTTGAGCCCATAGTCAGGGGCTGTGTCACTGAAAGTCTGGCTTTGTATCAAATACAGTAGGGAGCTTTTAATATGAATTTTTAGGGCATGAGGTGACTTGAGGGGCAGAGCCCAGCAGGCACCAGTTTGTGATAGCCCTGAGAAAGCAGGCATCCTTACCTCGTAGATATCCAATGACCCTCCAGCCTTGGAGGTAGTAGCGCCGTAATTCTGGCTCCGTCCTGAAGATGGCGAAGTTGGTACTGACACTGGGATTCCCACTGCAGCCGACCTGAGCTGTTCCGCCGGCCCTGGAGAGCAGCCCCTTCCCAATGCTGGATTCCAGATGTACAGGCTTAAAGCAAGACAGATGTGTTAGGAGTCACAGTCCCGGCCTCCCCTTCCCATGCAAGTGGGGGGTGGGGGGAAGAGAAAGAAGGAGGTTGCCGCGGGGTTTCAGCTTGCCTGGTTTTCACTAGCAAAGAGTGACGGCTGCTGCACCGGGGGGACCAGGGAATCTTTTCCAGATACACTCAGATTCAGGCTGAATGCCCCCTATAACCATCAGGTTTCCCCAGCTTGACATAGAATGGATGGGCAGAAAGCATCACATAACACACAGATATCACACAAGAATGAACTATCTGGGTGCTGCCTACTCTGATACAATTCAGAATCCCTCTGTGCCTCAGACTACTTAACTAAGGTTTCCGAGTCCAAAACTCGTTACCTGGTGGTTGTCTCTGTCGATGAAGCTGGTTCTCCAGAGATGGGCATCGACAGTCCAGCACTGCGGTCTATAGAACCCGCTAAATCTTGCGATCCAGTTTCTCCCAATGTATTTATACATAATAATAATATTGTTTGTGTTACTCATTAATCTATGACCTTAATGCTTTTCTCTATATAATCATGGGAGGTGGGGGGAGGCAGACTAGTGATTTCATTGGTATATAGAATTCCCTTATGAGGAAACAGGAGGAAATTAGTTGGCACAGTGAGAAGAGTACTAAGCCTGGAGTAAGGGAGTTCCCAGTTCAAATCCATCCTCCTATACTTACTAACTGTGTGACCCTGGGTAAATCACTTAACCTCTGTCTGCCTCAGTTTCCTCATCTGTAAAACAGGAGTGACAATGAATAATAGCATCTACCTCACAAGGTTGCTGTGAGGATAAAATGAGTTAATATTTGTAAAGTGCTTATCCGAATGCAAGCTATTAAAAGCAAACATATATACAACTATTCTACAGTTTATAATCTTAGAGTATTTGCCCAGGGGCTCTGGGAGGTTAAGTATTGCCCAGGTTCACTCAGCCAATAAGAAGCCAAGGCAGAGCTTCACCCCAGGTCTTCCTGACGCTGAGGCTGGCTCTTTTCCACTACACCAAGCTGCATTCAAACATGCAAGTCTTCCTTTGCACATGATGCCTGAAATTCTCCTGACAGAGAAGCCATAAACTCAAGCTGGAGAATAAGATACATTTTCCTGCACAGAAAGTGTGGAAATTTGTTTTGCTCGACTGCATACTTCTTAAAAATGCTCTCTTTCTCCAGTCCCTTCCCTGCTCCCCAATTTGGGATGGAGTCAGGTTGAGTGGGGGTGGGAGTGTTAGGGATAGGGTTATCAGAAAAAAAAAAGTCATCAGTGTTTTTTTAACTGCAAAGAGAACCAGAATACAAAGTTACATGGTGAATTTATTATATACTTAAAACAAAGCTTTAATAGAGAGTTGAACTTTTCCTGCTATATATATGAAAGTGCTTGTTTTATTTGGTGTTTATTTATTTCAGAATTAAAAAAAAACAATTGATAAAAATATTAAGGCCAGGAATACCCCTATTTAAAAAGCACTTGTGTTATCTAGGATGTGTAACACATTGACCCATTGATACTTCAACTGTGTGCCCTGAGAGAATGGGATCTGGAATATATTTTGATGAAAATAAAGAGATCAGGAAGAAAAGGACAAGGCTCAAATAGTGCTATAGTGAGTATAAGCCCCTAACATTTCTGTTGATCCTTTATATCCTCCCTTTTGAATCTTTCCCCCCTCTTTTTGTTCCCTCCTTGCACTCAGCCCTTACAACAGGACCCTCCTGTTCCAATATTTATCATTTATTAGTGTGAATGAAATCTTATACAGTCATATGCTCACAGGATTGTAGCTGAAAGGTCCTCAGAGACTACCTTATCTAACCCCTTCATTTTACATATAAAGAAATTGAGGACCGGAGAGGTTAAGTGACTTAACTAAGGTCATGCAGCATAAAAGACAATGTTTTAACCAAGGTCCTCTGGCTATGAAGTCAGCACTTTTCCTCCCATACCATGTTGCTTCACAATCATATAATCATAGTATCTTAGAATCTCAAGGTTAAGAAGGAACCTCAAAAATCATCTACTCAGAGCTGTAAATGGAGATTTGGGACTTGGAGAAAGCATCAACAACTGTAATTCACAATTTGAAAATAATATAGGAAGCAAATTAAAACAAATTCAGTTTAGCAGGAGGGAGGATTATTCAGTATAGTGGCTCTATACTACTGAAGAAGTGTATGGCTTAAATTTTTTCACCCTCTGAATTTTCGTGTCCTAGAAGAAAACCCAGGTCATTCTGACTTCCACTTCTAGTTCTATCTCCTTCTCAGTGCAGGAATACCAGCAACAGCATCTTCATTAGTTTTGAACTCTTCTAGGGACAGAGAATTCATTACTGGAACCCTTTCCCACAATGAGATAAATCCCACATAAAGTAGGCACTCCCACCCCTTGTTAATAAAGACAAAAGTCTTCAATAAGACCCAAAGGCAGCGGATACACAGGTGTACCTAAGAAACATGAGCTCACAGATGTTACCAAGTTGTAAAACAATGTAATGCTTCCATGGAACAGCTAACTACGTGATCATACAATTCTCTCCCAGTGGTATTTTCACTTTGAATGTGATTTCTTGCTGTGGAATACAAAGATGTATACCATGGTCAAAAAATTTAGGTGACTGTAGTAAATAGGTGAAATAGTCTAAAGTTAGCCTTCTCTAGCCTTCTACTCTACCTTAAGCTAAGACCTGCCTTAGTCCTGAAGGTACTGGAAGCCTAGGAATGTGGGAGAGAGAGAAGAAGGATAGGAAATGGATCTGGAAAGGGAGATAGGAGAAGAGCCCCAAATAAACATCATTATTCTACAATCACAGGAGCATAGTATTTAGATCTATATGACAACTGGAATCACCTGCCCTTCTTCCCTCATTTTATAGTTGTTGTCCTTCGTCTTTGAAGAGGACCAAAATGACATCATCATGATAAAGTGAAATTTCAGTGTGTCCAAGTGTGGCTGATAAGACCAATATGAGCTCTACCACTGGTTGGGCACAAATAGTCCGTGTGAATATTTGGGGTGCATATTCCAAATTTGTGCATCCTATGTTTCCTTTGTGCTGTTTCAATTCTGCTTTGCTCATAGAGCACAGCACCTTTTCTTATGTGAACATGCCATGCTGAGCAGTCCTGTGTCAGTGTCTCCCATGTTGCACAGTCAAATCCAAAGTTCTTGAGAGAGACCTTGAGAGTGTCCTTGTATCGCTTCTTCTGGCCACCATATGATCGCCTGCCCCATGTGAGTTCTCCATAAAATAGTCTTTTTGGCAAGCATACATTTTGCATTGGAACTATGTGGCCAGCTCATCAGAGTTTCACTCTCTGAACCATAGTTTGAATACTTGGCAGTTCAGCTGGAGCAAGGACTTCAGTGTCTAATACCTTATCCTGCCAGGTGATCCTCAGAATCTTCCCAAGACAGTTCAAATGGAAGCAATTCAGTTTTCTGGCATGGCACTGGTATACTGTCCATGTTTCACAGGCACACAACAATGAGGTCAGCACAACGGCTCTGTAGACCTTCAGTTTGGTAGTCAGTTTTCTCTTCCTCTTCCCTCCCAAACTTTTCTTCAAAGCCTCCTAAACACTGAGCTAGCTCTGGCAATGTGTGCATCAATCTCATTGTCAATATGTACATCCCCGGAAAGTACACTACCAAACTAAGTGAACTTATCCACAGCTTTCAAAACTTCTCCATTTGTTGCAACCGATGATTCTATATATGGATGGTGTGGTGGTGGCTGATGGAGCACCCATGTTTTTTTGGTGTTAATTATTAGGCCAAAATTAGCACAGGCAGCAGAGAATTGATCCATACTTTGTTCCACCTCAGCTTCAGAGGCTGCACTGAGTGCACAACCATATGCAAACAGAAAATCATGCACCAACACTCCCTCCACTTTGGTCTTGGTTTGTAGCCTTTTCAAATTGAAGAACTTGCCATCAGTATGGTAGTTGACCTTGATGCCATGTTCATCCTCATTGAAAGCATTTGTCAACATAGCTGAAAACATCATGCTAAAATGCATGGGAGCAAGCACACAGCCCTGTTTCACTCCATTGGTGACTGGGAAGGCATGACAGCTTTGTCCATTATCCAGAACCCAGAAAAAAATGTCATCATGAAATTGATGTGCAATATTAATGATCTTCTCTGGGCAACCAAATTTTGACATAATTTTCCATAAGCCCTCACGAGTAACAGTGTCAAAGTCCTTAGTCAGATCCACAAACGTTGTGTACAGACCTCTGTTCTGCTCCTGGCATTTCTCCTGGAGTTGTCAGGCAGCAAACACCATATCAACTGCTCCTTGGCCCTTTCTGAAGGCACACTGGCTCTTAGATGAACATCTTCCAGGTGAAGGATCAGCCTATTAAGGAGGACTCTAGTAAGAATTTTACCAGCAATGACTAAGAGAGAGATTCCCCTTGTAATTGTCACAGGACAATCTATTCCCTTTACCCTTATAGAGATGGACAAGGGAGGCATCCTTGAACTCCTGGGGGATAACCTCCTCTTGCTATATAAGCTGGAAAATTTCAGTCAGCTTTTGTGAGCAATGATGCCCCTACCTTATAAATCTCAGCTGAAATAGAATCAGCACCAGATGCTTTGCCACATGAAAGGAGCCTAATGGCCCTCAAAACCTCTTCTTCAGTTAGAAGTTCAGCTAAGGAGGGATTGACTTCAGCCTGAGGTAAACAGTGAATGGCCTCAGCACTGATTGATGATGGTCTGTTGAGAACACTATGGAAATGTTCAGTCTATCTCTCTAGGATCATGGCCTTATCACTAGTCAATGTGGCTCCATCAGCACTGAGTAGTTGTGATGCACCATAAATTTTTGGTTCATAAAGAGCTGTCAGGAAATCATAAAAGTGCTTTGAATTGTTACTGTCAGTATAAAACTGAATTTTATTTGCCTTCTTACTGAGCTGGGAATCTTGCATCTCTCTAAGCTTTACTTATACTTTGCTTTTGATAGAATTAAATGCTGCCTTCTTAGAGGTGGATGAACTATCCTGCTGGTAAATCCTGCGGAGTTCTCATTTTTCATTTAGCAGCTTCTGAATTTCCCCATCATTTTCATCACAGTAGTCTTGGTGTTTGCAAGTGTTCTGACCCAGATGAGCAAATGCAGTGCTGTACACCAAGTCTCTGAAAGCTGCCCACTCCTTTTCTGCTCCACTGTTGCCAGCTGTGTGTTGGCTCAACTTTCCCTCCAAATCAGCAACAAACTGTTCAGGCTCAGAGAAGAGCCCTATTTTGTTGACATTAATTCTTCTGGTAGTCATTTTGCCTTGGGGGTGGTACTTTTGATGAATGTGAATATTTAGCTTGGAAAGGATAAGTCTATGACCAGTCCAGCACTCTGCACTACACATTGCTTTTGTCACTCACACATCTTGTCTGTCTCTTCTCCTTACAATCACATAGTCTATTACACGCCAACGCTTGCTGCGAGGGTGCAACCATGAAGTTTTATTGCATTTAGGTAAACAGAAGACAATGTTGGTGATGAGAAGGTCATGTGATGTACAAGTCTTCAGCAGTAAATGACCATTGCTGTTCTGTTTCCAACTCCATTCCTCCCTAGGACTCCCAGCCAAGTCTGGTAGTCGAAGCCTACTCTAGCATTAAAGTCACCCAGAATTATAAGCTTGTCCTCTTTTGGCACACTGACAATAAAGGTCTCTAGGTCTTCATAAAATTTTTCTTTGACTTCATCAGGGTTTGTCATGGTGGGAGCATAGGCACTGATTATGGTAGCATGGTGTTTTCCTGCGACTGGCAATCACATTGTCATGAACCTGTCATTCACTCCTTTTGGCAGGCATACCAGCTTGCTGATTAGATTAATTTTCATTGCAAAACACACGCCAGCTTCACAGCACTCCCCTTCACTGCGCCCACTCCAGAAAAAGGTGTATCCAGTTCCAGCTTCAGTAAGCTGGCCTTCATTTGCCAACCTTGTTTCATTCAGGGCTCCTATGTGGATATGATACCTATTGAGTTTTCTTGCAATAAGAGCATTTCTCTAAGGGCACATAGGTGGTAAGAAGACAAGCAACTATGATTCAAATCCAAATGACAGGATCATAGATTTAAAGAAGAAAGACATCAAAAATCATCTAGCTAACATTCTCATTTTAAAAATAAGACAAGTGAGACCCAGAAAGGCAAAGTATCTTACTCCAGGTCACACAGGTTAGGACTGAAACCCAGTTATTTTGACTCCAAATCCAAATGTTCTTCCTACATCACCTTCTACTTTACACACTTAATTCATATTCTTTCCCAGCCCACTTCTGCGATAGGGTCTGCCTTGCCTGCTTACAACATTCACACAAAATCTATGTTGGAAGAAACTTCAGAGAGCAACCATTCCAATCCATACCTGGGGAACAAAAGTCCTCTGCACAACATTGCTGACAAGAGGTTGTCTAGCCTTCAGCTGAAGGACTCAAATGATACAGAACCCACTGCCTCCCAAAGTAACCAGTTCCGCTTTTGAACACTCTATTGGTTAGGTAATGTTTCCTTCTGTCAAGCTTAATTCTACCATTTCAACCTCTTATTTCTATTTCTGTCCTCTTTGGGCCAAGCAGAGCAAACGGAATTACTGCCATGGGACATCTCTTTATGTACTTGAAGACAGCTATCAAAGTCAGTTAGTCAGTCAGTCAATAAGTATTTATTAAGTACCTACTATGTGCCAGGCATTGTGCTAAAGTGCTAAAGATGCAAAGAGGCAAAAGATAGTCCCTGCCCTCAAGGAGCTCATACTCTAATGGGGGAAACAAGAGCAAATGAATATATATGGAAAAAAAGCTATATACAGGATAAATAGGAATTAATTAAGAGGGGAAGGCACTAGAATTAAGAGGGGTTAAGAAAGGTTTCCTATAGAAGGTGGGATTTTAATTGGGACATGAAGGAAGCCAGGAAAGCCAGAAGGCAGAGATGAGAAGGGAGAGCATTCCAGGCATGGGGGATATCTTGTACAAAGGCACCAAGATGACAGTAGAATGTCATATGTAGGAATGATGGAATAGGACCCTAACAAAAAGTAGGCTGGAGCCAGATTGTGAAGGACTTTAAATGCCTGAAAGTTTTTATTTTTTCCTAGATGTAAAAAAGGATCCCCTTGAGTTGATTGAGCAGAGGAATGACATGGTCTCTTTCATTTTTAAGTCTATGATTTTTTTGGTCTATGTTTTCTTTCACAACATGACTAATATGGAAATACACTTTACAGGACTGCACATGTATAACTTATATCAAACTACTTGCCTTTTCAACCATGGTAGAGGGAGAATTTTAAAAATTTTAAAATTAAAATTAAATTTAAAATTAAATTTTTAAAAATTAAATTTTTAAAATTAAAAGAAAATTTTAAAAAAACAAATGTTAAATTTTTTCACATAATTGGAAAAATAAAATATTTTTTACAAAACAATCTGAATCTTTTTAGCAATAAAACTGACAACTAGCTTCATCCAACCAAAAGCTAAGTTTATTCATAAAAATATTACCTTCCCTGAGCTTGCTTCATGTTCTATTTTCCTTTAAAATGGACCAAATATGAATTTTACTCCCCTCACTTTGCCATTAATATTGATGATGATAGCACTTATCCTTTACATTCAGATAGCCATCGGTTTACAAAATTAAAAGTTCTTCCCCGCCCATTATCTCATGGTATCTCCAAATCACTGTTGGACCCATCAGCTGGACTGGGATTACTGGTTTGACAGTGAAGAGCTGTTGGGCTGATTTTTTGGATGATTGTCATTTGAGGCCACAAGAGAGATAGAGACACAGAGACAGACAGAGACAGTGATAGAGATAGCCAGAGAAAGATATAGAGACAGAGAGAGACAGAGTCAGAGACAGATTGTATAACTTATTATTTACTATAATTATTAGTATTATGAAAATTTGCTTGAGCTCTCTGTGCAATGAAAGCTCAGGCCTTTGGCCAGATTGTTGGTCTCCATATCATGTTCTGCCCAGAGGGTCGGATGCTAATGAAAACCTGAAGGAAAATCACTTAGCTCTCCAGTGTTGACTGGAGCACATCATTCTTTGTGTAGTTCTGTTTTATCCTAGTTATAGAGTTCCAAAGTTCCAGCATGACACGTACTATCAGACACAGTAAAGAGACAGAGCTCTAAACACGTCAGCCAAAACAGGTTTGCCTTAAAGTACTTGGAACATATTAAGAATTGATATTGAGCTCACTGCCATGTCCAGAGCATAAACTAATTAATTTACTTTGTACATGCATATCTTAAAAGGATCAATTTAGATAAGAGGGAGAAGGGAGCTCAGAGGTCATCTAATCCAGCTCTCATTTTCTAAATGAGAAAACCGAGCGAGGCACAAGGGAAATTTAATGACTTGAACTCCCATCCTTTGGGTTGGTATGTTTGCCACTACTATCTCATACAGTTGAAGTATTGGATCAGTATTAAAGTGCGGTTTAAATTTTAATACAAAATATCAGATGCATCCTAAACATGTTTTGAGAATTGTTTCTGTGAAGCTTTACTTTTTTTGAAGTAATATTTCTTAACTAAAATAGTATCTTGAAAAAAAACTTAACATTCTCTTTCAAAGTGGATGAATTGGCAACTAATCTTTCATATTAATCCTCAGATTTTATGTGTCAAGGATATCGGGTCATTTGATTTTCTGTGACAGGTTAGAATTTCATCAGTCTGAATTATGTAAGAGTCTTTCTAGTCTTAATACATAATAAAAATCATAAAAAATAGCACTTTTAAAGTCAGCACAGGCTGATGAGAAGTTACATCATCATTTATCATCTTTTCCTGACTTTAACGGATGGAGCTGTTCTGAAGATTTTCTGCAGGAAAGTTGTACCTTATTCTGCTAGCTAAGTAGGCTATATAACCTTTCATATGTCTCTGATTAGACAAAATTAAACACACAAATTTGAAAAAGGCAAAGTGTTACAGTGTAAAGAACGCTGCCCCTGGAGTCAGAGGGACTTGGGCTCAAATCCCAGTTCTGAGGTTAACTACCCTCAGTCTCTGGGCCTCAGTTTCTTCAGCTGTAAAATTAATTGGCTATACTAGATGACTCCTAAGGTCCCAGCTCTGACTTTATGAATCCTATGATTCTGCAGCCAGAGGTTTTAACTAACAATACTATCCACTTACCTGCCCCCAATGTAGTAAAATGAGCATTGGATCAGGTGAGAGAGAGTTTGGGTCCAAATACCAACTCTGCCACTTTACTACCCATGAAAACTTCACTACTTTTAACTCACAACGGAACCTTAGTTTCCCTGTCTGTAAAGTGAGGGATTTGGACTAGATGATTTCAAAGGTACTTTCCAGACCTAAATTATATGCTTATTAATTAATTTTTAGGCTGCATTCATTTAAATGACATCTGGGACTAATTAGCAGTAGTCTTCATTGGTTTGTTTCTTTAGCTTCAAAATACCAAGAAAGAGGTGATTAAGCAGACATTGTTTGAAAATTACCATGATGCTTTCCTCATCATCATTAACAAGTGTATAATATTAGTTGACTTTTCTATTAATGCATAAACATTACAGAGCATTCTGCATCCATTATTTCATTTGATTTTCACAGCAATCCTATGAGGTAGGTACAAGAGATTATTTTTACCATTTTACAGATGAGGAAATTAAGGTTTGTTTAAGAACAACATAGCTAGAAAATAGCAGAAATCCAACCAGGGCTCTTCTGATTCCAAATTCCTAACTATATAATGTCACTTCTCATGTACGTACTCTCTACGTTCAGGGTTCTGTGCTAGGTGATGGAGTATAAAGCTGGCTCCTGCCCTCAGAGGGTCTCATACTCCAGTCATGGATATAAGCCATGCACATACGGTACATGATAATTACAAAATGTGCTACAGGAGTTGAGAGGAAGCAGTAATGACAGTGGCCTGGAAAAATCCCAGAGGATATTATGGAAGGGGTGGAACTGGAGCTGGTCTTAAAGGACTGGGAGGTAGGGAGAGAACTCCTTGAATTAATTTTGTCCTGTTTTCTGATTTGCTCTCTTTAAAGTTGTCTGAAAGCAGCGGTTTAAAGTGAACCGTCCATTTCATAGTCCATCATTTTACTCCCTAGATGTTCTAGGTGTGTGAAGTAAGAGTAAATGTCCACTCATCCCTGATTCAGATGAAGGCAGGACAGGGGCAAGGGCTAAAACTCAGGGCTATTAGAGTATGGGAATTTCAGACTCTCCTGTCATCATCAATAATGACAGTGTACCGGCCACTTACCTCATTTCCTAGATATACAGACATTATTAGGATCTAGACTGTGTGAACACTATATACATGTGACAGGGTTTCTGAATTCCATGGTCATTCAAGCGGAGCCTATGAGATCTATGTAGGTGCAGTATGAAGGCCAGTTCACTGCTTGTACTTGGCTCATTTGACTGGAATTCAGTGCAGTTGACCTCATATTTACAAAATAAATCTCAGTAGATTTCATTGACCAGATATAAAACAAATCCTAAAGAGCTGGACAAAACACATAATCCTGTTCCTCAAGTTGCTTATTGTCTACTCAGAGAGATAAGATTTGTATACTTTCAACAGTCATTTCTTCTAATGATCATGTAGCTCAGAGATATCAATGCTAAGATTCAAACCTAAGTACACTACATCTCACTGGAATAGCTTACCAGAATTACAGGGTTGTTGTGATAAAGGTGGTTTGAAAAATCTCAAATGTTAAATAGATGGGAGTCATTATAATGACAATCTGTCATGTACTATTAATCTATGCACCTAACCTGGCTCCCACCCTAGGTCCCTTGGCTCTGATAGTTGAGCTTTTGCCTTACCTGTCTGGGCCCTGGCCTCAATGTCTCTTATCAGTCCCTCCTCCACAGCTTACCTGAATTCTGCCCTGGGTCCCTTTGCTTTGATACATGAGCTTTGCCTTACCTGGTGGGCCACAGGCCTCTGCACCATTTTCCCAGCCCCTGACACCATGCCATTCTGCAGTGTATGAGTAAGTCTCCTCTCCATGACCCCCCCAACTTCCCAGCTGTCCTTATGGGTTGTCTTCTCCCATTAGAATGTAAGCTCCTTGAGGGTAGGAGCTGCTTTGTGTCTTTGTGATTTATATCTCCAGGCCTTAATATAATACTTGGCATATTGGTTGTTTAATGGTTTTCAGTTGTGTCCAACTCTTCATGACCCTTTTGGAGACTTTCTTGGCAAAGATGCTGGAGTGGTTTGCCATTTCCTTTTCCAGATCATTTTACAGATAAGGAAACTGAGGCAAACAGGGTTAAATGACTTACCCAGGGGTCACACAACTAATAAGTGTCTGAGGATAGATTTGAATTCAAGTCTTGAGTCCAGGTCCAGCACTCTCCATCCACTGTGCCACCTAGCTGCCCCATACTTGGTACATAGTAAGCATTAATAAACAAGCTCTCTTCCGCTCACCCTTACTACCCTCCTCTCTCTATTTCCCTTTCTCAGATGTGATATATGCACAAATAACCAAAATATAAAGTAAAATTTGAACTGTGATGCTGACCTCTTGTTTCCCTCAATACCCCTGAATTTCCCTCTGAATAAGGGAAAGGACACCAGATTTGAAATCAGGAGGACTGGATTCACATTTCATTTCTTACCTTAAATAAATCAATGAACCTTTTTTGGATTCAGTTTCCTCATCTGTAAAATTAGATGTCTAGTAAATTATCTCTGTGATTCTATGTCCAAATTTTTTGTCTCTCCTTATCTAGTCAACAAAGTATACTTGTTAAATGAGTAGGAAAGCACAAGGACCCCACAACTGCATATGAGTCTAAACTATAAACTGGTCAATATTGGTGACATTTTGACTCAGTTTTCATTCTATACACCTTCCTTGAGATGTTTGCCCTTTTCTGGTCCAATCTTCCAAATGGACTCAGAGATCTCTCTCTCTCTCTCTCTCTGCTTATTTTATTTCTCTCTATCTATACCCCAACTTTTGATATCCCTCAATTTTGCTGCTAATGCCTCTGTATAGCCCTTATTCTAGCAATGGCTATCTGAATAAGCATACTGATTCACAACCTCAATAAGTAAACTAATAATAAAAAGGGACTAGTCACAAGATTTTGACCTCCCTCCCAAATCCATACAATGAATTCCATTTAATTACATTCAACAAACATTACTAAGTGCCCACAACATGTAAGGCTCTATAATAAAACAAGAGTGTCAAAATGAATTCTATTACCAAGGTTACTAGACTACTTGGGTCAACAAAAAGAATACTGAAAAAACAGAGTTAACAGGTGTGAAATAAGAAAATCTGAGTTAGAATCTCAAGACACATAATTATGGGTATGTCACTGAACCTCCTTTCTTCATCTGTATATAGTGTTCACTACTAGACGTCCCCTTCTACCCCATCAGTTCACACTCACAGGTTAAGTCCCCAGGGTAATGACTATGACTAGGTTCATTACTCCATAGGTGATTCAATCCTAAAACTAAAGCCCACATGCCCCCACAAGTGACTTATCTTTAATAATCAGTCAGCTGACACAATTAGCTCAAAATAAAGGCATTTGCTGAGATGGCAAATTAAAAACAATAGTAACCCGACATTTCCCCCATAAACCTGAGATACACTCTCCCACAGCTACTCATAGTATTAATGAGAAGAATGGATACATATATAAAGTATACTAGCAGAGAGGTACCCATGTAGGGCACATACATAGCCTAGGCTACTGTTATCCTGCAATGTGTCCTTTTCCTTCTCATGATATGCTTATACCATTCCTCCTAAATACAACATATCTATTGGGTAGTTCCTTTCCTTTCCATTGCTCAATGGCCAGAGTTAGTTCTCTCCTTGATTCACAGAACTAATATTCCTCAGAGTTGTCTCTCACCTCAAATAACTGGGCTTTTTTCCTAGTTAGTGCACTGTTTCCTTTAAGTAGGCAATAGTTCTGCTGCAAGACACCATGGCCAAATATAGAGGATTAGAGGCAACCCAGCTGAACTTTCTTAACATTTCCTTCCAAGAAACTTTAAAATAACACCTCAAATGGAATTTTGGAGCATAGTCAACAAAAGATCAGGTGAGACATTTTTCTAACCTAAGACTTAGGAGATCAGCAAGAGGAGTTTGTGATACCACAGTGGAACTTATCTGGTGCCTACATACACTTCAGCAGCAACAGTGGTAATGGTGATAGCAGCAGCTTTGAGAGCTCTCAGTCCAGAGACACTAAAGATGTTAGACAACTGGTCAGAAAGAGATTACAGGGGACCCTTTGTTGCCACCGGGATAAGCTGGAGTTGATTGGCAATTCTATTTCCCTTACACAGTTGCGAGTTGCAATTCTAAGATGGAGAGGAGTGCTGGGGGTCAGTCACAAGGGAGCAAGGGCCCTGGTCACAATTCCAAAGCAGAGCTAGAGTTTATGGCTGTAGGAGACCAGGGTTCTTCCTGGGTAAAGACCACAGCACAGATGAGGAGGACAGTGACCAAACCTTTCCCAGGACCACATTACCTTGGAAGCACCAAAAACTTATAGATCCCCAGAATTATGTGTGAAAAAAAAAGCAGCATGAAAAAAAGCCTGCAACTTGACATAGTGCATCCCCACTTCCAGTGAGCAAAGTCCAACTTGAACATAAAATTCAAAGTCAAGAAGTAGATTAGAGAAATGAGCAAACAACAGAAAAAGAATTTTGCCATAAAAAGCTACTACAGTAGCAGGGAAGACCAAGACATAAATTGAGAAGATAACCATGTGAAAACAGCAAAAAAAAAATCTTCAAAGAAAAATGCTATTTGGACCCAAGCCCAACAAGAAATCTTGGAAGAGTTAAAGAAAGTGATAAGAGAGGTGGAGGAAAAATTGGGGTAGGGGGGAGAGTGATGCAACAGAACTATGAAAAGAAAATTAGCAGCTTGCAAGAAGAGGCACAAAAAAAAAATACTGAAGAAATTAACATCTCAAAAGGCAGAATTGGCCAAATGTTAAAAGAGTCACACAAATTCACTGAAGCAAAGAACATTAAGAAACCGAATTTGCCAAGTGAAAAAAAGAGGTACAGAAGCTCAATAAGAAAACAATTCCTTGAAAATTAGAATTGGGCAAGTGGAAGCTAATGACCCACAACAAAATCAAAAGAATGAAAAAAATAGGAGAAAATGTGAACTCCTTCATCAAAAAAAAAACTGACCTGGAAAATAGATAGAGGAGAGATAATTTAAAAATTATTAGAGATGTCCTAAAAGTCATAATCAAAGAAAGAGCCTAGACATCATATTTCAAAAAATTATCAAGAAAAATTGCCTTGATATCCTAGCACCATAGGGTAAAATGGAAATTGAAAGAATCCACTGATCACTTCCTGGAAGAAATTCCAAAATGAAAACTCCCAGGAATATTATAGCCAAATTTCAGAGCTCTCAGGTCAAAGAGAAAATACTTCAAGTAACCAGAACGAAACAATTCAAATGTTGTGGAACCAAAGTCAGGATAACAAAAGATTTAATGACTTCCATGTTAAAGGAGTGGAGGGCTTGAAATATGATATTCTAGAAGGCAAAGGAGCTATTATTACAAATAAGATTAACCAGAGAAAAATGGATATTTAATGAAATAAGGACTTTCAAGCATTCCTGATGAAATGACCAGAGCCGAATAGAAAATTTTGTAGACCCAAGAGAAGCATAAAAAGGTAAACATGAAAGAATAATCATAAGGGATTCAATGGAGTTAAACCATTTACGTTTAAATATGAGAAGATGATAAATGTAACTCCTTAGAGAAACAGTAGGGGAAAGGGATAAAAAAAAAAAGTGGAGGGAATAATAAAGGCAGCGTGAAGACAGTGATTACAAGCAAAATAGTCTTTTGAGGAAGTATAGGATAAAAAGATAGAAGAAGAAACAGAAGGAAATGAGATGGAGGAAAATTCAGAGTTAGTAATCATAACTGTGAATGTGAATGGGATGAGCTCACTCATAAAATGGGAGCAGACAGCATCAGAGAACAGAATCCAATAAAAGGCTGGAGCAGAATCTAATATCTTTCAGTAAAGGTAGGGATAGCAAACATCTCAGATAAAGCAAAAACAAAAACAGACCTAATTAAAAGGCATTTTCAGGGAAACTACATTTTGCTTTTAAAAGACAATGAAGTAATATAAAACATTTTTACAGCAAATTTTTCTAACAAAGGCCTCATTTCTCAAATGTATACTGAGTATAGAACTGAATCAAATTTATAAAAATAAGAGCTATTCCCCAACTGATAAATGGTCAAAGAATATAAACAGGCAGTTTTTAGAAGAAGAAATCAAAGCTATCTATAACCATACGAAAAAAAATTCTCTAAGTCACTATTGATTAAAGAAAGGCAAATTAAAACAAATCTGGGATACCACCTCATACCTATCAGAAGTGACAAACCTATCAGAAGTGACAAATGCTGGAGAGGATGAGGCAATGAGGTACATTAATGAATTGCTGGTGGAGCAGTGAGTGAACTGGCTCAATCATTCGAGAGAACAATTTGGAACTAGAGCTATAAAACTGTGCATACTCTTTGACCCAGTAATACCACTACTAGACCTGTATCCCAAAGAGACCAAAGAAAAAGGAAAAGGACTTTTTGTACAAATATATATATAGTAGCTCAAAAATTAGAAATCAAGGGAATACTCATCAATTAGGTTGAACAAGTTGTGGCACAGGATTGTGATGAAGTACTTCTTTGCTATGGGAAATGAGGAGGAGTGGTTTCAGAAATACTTTTCAAGACCTAGATGAACTGATGCAAAGTGAAGTGAAAAGAACCAGGAGATGATTGTGCACAGTAACGATGATATTGTGATGATGATCCATTGTGAAAGAATTGGCTGCTCTGATCCATACAAAGAAGCAAGATAATTTCAAAGGATTCATCATGAAAAAGTGCTATTCACCCCAGGAGAGAGAACTGATGAACTCTGACTGCAAACTGAAGTATCATTTTCTCACTTTCTTTGTTTTTCTTGCTTTAAAAAAATGTGGCTTAATGTGGAAATATGTTCTGCATGATTTCACATGTATAATTGATAACATACTGCTTGCCTCAGTAGGTAGGAGAACCGTTGGGAGGGAATTTGGAACTCAGAATTTAAAAAGAAAAGACTATTAAAATAATAAATAGAAAATTAAAAAAAAAAAAAGATACCAAGGTCAATGGGTATAGTAGAAGGAGAGATAAATTCAAAGAATGATTTCCTTTCTAGAGAGCTGGGCTTTTTCTCCATAGCTGATTTTTTTTTTTTTTGGTTGCCAGAAGTCCCACACCTCCAAGAGGAGGAAGTGAAGAGGAGGAGATAGATCTCTTCATCCTGGATGATTCAGACATTCACTTGTGTAAGGACAGGTCCTGGAAGCATTAAAATTGACTTTACTGTGTTGCTTAACCAAAGATTTTCACTGACTTCCTTTGAAACATGTTATTGGTCCCAAATCTTCTTCAAGACATTAACACATTCTCCCTTGTTACTTTGGCAAGGTGACATTCTCCCTAGGTGTCAGTTTCCCCATCTGCAAAACCAGGGAGTTGAGGTGAATGGCCTCTGAGATCTTTCCTTGCACTAGCTCTATGAACTCTGTGAAAAGTTGAACTCTAAATTGCAAAAGAGTTAAATTTGTATTTAAAACTCTGCGATAGGGTTTTTCTACTTCAATACTCTTTTATTGAGGTAACTTACCTAGAATTTCAGGACTTTGAAAACTCTGGAGCATTTTTAATGAGATTCTCAATAGATTCACACCCAAACAGCAGCCTTTTTTAATTAGCAGCAGCTTTGAAGGAAAACATGCCAGGGAGTCTTAGTGTATGTAAACCAATGCTCGGCTAACAAGTAACTTAACTGCTCGGTTATTCTAAGTTAAACTTGCTGTCTGAATGGAATGAGATGCTGAATTACTGAGGAAAAATGTGCTTTCAAAATAAGTCATTTCAAAAAAAGGCTTGCTCTGTTTCCCCTAAAAAATTCCCTAGAGAAGATTATGAATTGGCCAGCTCAAACATTAAAAGCAAGTCAGGAAAACACAAAAACAAACTTTTAAATCATGCACATTGAAGACCAGAGATTATTCTCTGGAGCTGGATAATATCAACCCAATCTAATTCAACAAACATTTATTAAGCACCTACTATGAACTTTGTGTATGGTATGGTGGAAAGAGCACTGGGCTAGGTCTTATAAGACCTGAGGGCTGGAATCCTGACTGACATTTATTATCTATGGGACCATTGGAAAGCCACTTTATCCCAGCTTTCTCATCTATAAAATAGTAATAATAAAAATCATTATACTACCTACTTCACAGAGTTATTGTGAAGAAAACACATTGTAAAACAAAGTATTACAGAAAGGCAAATTATTAATTATATGCACAATTCTGGGTGCTAGGTCATATGAGATAAGAATGACCTTAATCCTTGGGCTGTAATAGTATAATATATACTCGAATTCCTCTTCAGGTTCTTGTTCCTCTCTAGGCTATACTTCCAACTTCCTATACCATGCCCCAGCTTTTCATCCTGAAACTTCACTCTAACCCTAGAATTCACAAGGAAATATTCTTCCTCTCCAGCCCTCCCTACTCTCTGTCTCTCTCCCCCAGTCTTTCCTTCTGATTAGCTGGTTCTTTGAAGAGACTTCACTTAGGGAGGACACTTAAGGAGGATACATTTCTCATTCCTCTCCAAGCTGGGATCCAGACTTTCTGTAACAAAATTCTGGTCCAGTTAATTCCCTTCCCCTTTTTTCAGTTTCCTTTTATGTGTAAGCTCCTTGAGGGAAGGAACTATCATTCTTCCTACTCAGCACAGTGCCTGGTACAAAGTAAGTATTTAATAAATGCTTATTGACTGACTGACTAATATAGTCTTAGATAAACACTGAGACCCATAACATCTGAGCTAATTCAAAAAGGAACTATATAACCAGTCTTCTATTTCATGCATGAGTTTGGTTGTGGTTGGCCATTCAGGAGACTTTCCACTCTTCATTACAGCCATGGAAGCTTTTGAAATGGACTTCTCTGTCTCTTCAGGATGCTCAACCACAACACAGCAAAAACAATAATTACAGTAGCTGACATTTATACTTTAATGTGTTTTAAGGTTTACAAAGTAGTTTACATATATTATTTATCTGATCTTCATAACCTTATAAGGTAGATGCTATTATTAATCCCAATTTTTCAGTTGAGAAAATTGAGGCATAGAACTGTTAAGTGACATGCCTAAGATCACATGGCTCATACATACTGTCAGAGTGCAGGGCAAGATTTTAATCTAAGTATTCCCAATTTCAAATCGAGAACTTTATCCCCTGCAGCAACATCTTAGGATTTAGATTTGGAAGCAATCTGAGAGGTCATCTAGTCCAACTGTCTGAATTTACAAATAAGGAAACTGAGGTTTAGAGAGACTGGAAGGCCACATAGGTTATAAGTAACAAAACTGGAATTCAAACTCGGATCTTCTGATTTCAAATCCACTAGAAAACGTAGAGGGACTAAACACGTGAAAAGACAGGTTTCTGGACCTTGATACACAGGAGAGGAATTAGCCCAATATAAGGTTAGTAGAGAAGCTGCATTCTCATTTGTCATTCCTTTCAAACTCCGAGAAAATCCAAAGTTTAATTAGAGTTGGGATAGTCTTCTTCTGAGGAAAGTATCTTTATTTTCATTAACTTTTGGTTTCCTTGCAATCTTATGTACTTCATGCATTTAAAAACATTCTGAGAAAGAGTACATAGGTTTTACCCCAATGACACACAAAAAGTTAAGAATGACATCCACCATAGAAGAACTATTCTTGATGGGAGTAGGGATTGTTTCAGTCAGGAAGTAGGGTGCTACTGACTCTGTACATTTTAAAAAGTGAAGAGAAAACAGTTTTATAATCCAGTCTTGCATTCTGTCTGGTTCTCACAATACTCTTGTTCAGCATTTCCTGCTCAGTGCCCCCAGTACAGTCTAGGGAAGGATGTGAAAGGAGTAAGTAGCTGGAGGAACAGGCACCACACTCATCAATCAGCCCACGAGTCGCTCACATACAAACTCTCACTTAACCCCACCAACTTGCTGATGATATTCCTGGCTCTTGGTGGTTGTATCCAGATGAAAATGAGAAAGCTAAAGTCAAATTTCCAGATGTTTCCAAATATCCAAAACATCAAGATGATTTATTGATTCCTCATACACCCTCCCCTTCACTTTTTATATAGATGTTTCATCATCTCAGTGCCATGGCCTCTGTAAGGTACCTAGATCTGCTCTTGGTGATCTACATTATATTCTGGCCTCCTCCCTGAAGAGATCTCCAAGAGTCTATGAACTTGGATGGGGGAAAAAGTACATCTTTATTTTCACGAGCCTTTATATGGAATTTAGCATTTCTTTCAATTATCTAAATAACATCACCCCAAGAAGGGAACCATAGGTTTTACCTGAGTGCCAAAAGATTCCATGACATACAAGAACTCAAGGCTTAACCAATGTTAGGTGGATAATTGACTGGTCCTTATATCCTAACGTTTGATTTGATCAAAAGCCTCATCTGTAGTATAGCGCCATGGGTTCAGCTATCTCTGAAATGCTTTGGTGAAAGGGGAAATTATATTTTGTCCATAATGAATCAAGATTGTTTTTAAAAAATGCTAAAATATAGAATAGCTTGTTCTGGGAGTGATAGAGTTAATGTCAACATTTGCAAAACAGGACATATGTGGAGAAGTCCTCCCTTTGATTGAATCCTTATTACAGCTTTTGGCAGAAAGCTTGATGCCTGCATTGTTTTATAGAGGAGGTTCTTGGCAAGATAATCATAAGATTTTGACACATTCAATAAGAAAAAAGACATTATTGCAATCGTGGCTCAGACTCCACAACAGTGTTTTAAAAGGAGTACACGTAAGGGAGATTTTAGGATTTTGCTTGCAGGGCTTAACTCTTTAATGTGACTCCCATTAAAAATATTTAATTCCATTTTGTTTCAGATTATTTGCCCTCATCACAGAAGTTATGAAACTACAATAATTCAAGAGATACCTGATTTTATGGCCATGGGTACCCTCTCCAATATGCCACAGCTTAGCAGATAACCTTAAAAAGTAGCTGTGATCAAGAATGTTCATCACTTGCTAGAGAGGAGCTCTCCAAACTTAATAGGGCTAGTTCTGGGACACATCAAAAGCATCATCCCTGGTTGACTCCAAATCTGAAGACTTTCCAGCTTGGCAGGAGCTGCTAGAGCTTGTGCTCTGCTGGCCCTTCCTTTGAGGTCTCAACTAGGGATCCAAGGGGGAAATGTCAGCTACTTTTGATACAAGGACCTAAAGGAAATTTGCTTGGACCCCCAAAGGGATGGATTGCCTATGACACAGAGAACCCTGAAGAAACTTTAGGGTATCTTGTGTAGAAAGAGATACCTTGAGCTTTTGTCTGAATCCCAATTGGATGGCCCATGGAGAAAATCACGGAGAAATTTGTCAGTTTGGTTTCTCACCTGAGGGAAAAGGGCTGACTTCCACTCAACTCCAGTTCCCAAATCCCTTTGGGGAGACTCCCATGTGTTCTGGGATGCTCTGTGAGGATCAGTTTTCCCTTTGAGACGGGAAACTTCCTTTACCTTTTTCTTTTCATTATTGCCTTTGGGTTGGGGGAGGCTGCTGCAAGCTCCAAAAGAGTCGATTGTTAAGTACTAAGCAAGCAATAACCTCTGATGAATTTTATCAAATGTTCTTTATTTGCTGAATCTGCATAAATGTGATTTCTGTCTGGCCATATGGGACTGGATAAGATCTGTGCCATATTGATTGCTTTGAAATTACGGAATGGAATAAATATTTCTATAGCTCCTACTTTATGCTAAGCACTTTTTAAAAAATAGTATCTCATTCGATCCTCCCAACAATTCTGCAAGATAGGTGCTATTATTATCTTCATTGTACAATTGAGGAAACTGAGGCAAACAGAAGTTAAGTGACTTGCCTGGGGTAACAAAGCTAGTAGGTATGTAAGGTTGGATTTGAATTCAGACCTTCCTGATTCCAGACCCAGTGCTCTATCCACTTTGTTACTAGCTGCCTCTGCAAGAGATAACTCTATAAGAGTTTTGAGACTGTGCAATGGAGTAGCACTGGGGAAAGCAAGTGAAAGAACAATGCTTCAGTTTCTCAAGGGAGCCAGAGAACTCTCTAGATGGGAATGTGGGCAGTGAGTTCAAAAAAACACTCTGAGGACAGCAAATGTTTCAGTTTAGGGGAGGAGTACAGCATCCCTTGGGCCCTTCCCTCTATCTGGACATGCTCGTTGGCATACCAGACGAACATAGGGAAGCTCGGGGAGGATTGTCTGCTTGAACCTTATGCATGTATGAAATTCAGCTCTGGCTCAGCCTCACCTGCACCATCGGTCTTTCCAGCTCTTCAGCCAGCCAGGAAATTTTTCATCACTCCATACTACCAGGACTTAAGGCCTTCCTGATCTCCATGTGTTGGATTAAAACTAAGCAAGGAATATTGCTCAAAATCTAAAGTAGATGAAAACACTTCTCTTTCACACATGCCATACATGCATAAGGTTCAAGCAGACAATCTCCAGCTCCCTTCCCTGCTGACATTTAAGTGAGGAAAGACGGCTACATGTGGCTGGGTGAAGGAGTGCTCACCTTGCTACCATGTGTTCTTGGGTGCATGGTACCTCTGTTTCTGTTATGTTTCTTCTTTCTTGATCTTGTTCAGTCATTTTTCAGTCATGTCCAACTTTTCTTGACCCTCTTTGGGGTTTTCTTGGCAAACATGCTAGAATAGTTTGCCATTTTTTTCTCCAGTTCATTTTACAAATGAGGAAACTGAGGCAAACAGAGTTAAGTGACTTTCCCAGGGTCACACATCTAGGAAGTGTCTGAGGCCAGATTTGACTTCGAAAAATGAGTCTTCCTGACTCCAGGCCTGGTGTTTTATCTGCCGGCCCTTCCTGATTTGGTGAATGACTATTCAGAGAGTGAATACCTATCCAGGTAGCCAGTGAGAGATCTGCCAAAGCCATCAGAGATGTATTCCCAATCAGAGCCAATGGTAGCAGTAGAGGAGTACAACGAAGAGCAACTCAGCCCAGAAGGAGACTGACAGATGGGCTGAGATAGCCTACCCATGCCAGCTGAACCCATCAGGAATGCCACTCCCTAAATTAAATGTGGTGGGAACTGTGTGACTAGGACATCCAGATTCCCAGGGCACAAAGCGTGAAGCACCCTTTAGCTACATCTCCATATGTGCCTGTGTACACCATGTGTGAGCTCACTCTCACAAGGGGCTTTGTGCGCAGAGCGAAGAATGTGTCCCCAGTTTAGGGATTGTTTTATAACTTCATTCCTTGTTCTCTCCTCTGAGGAAATATCCCTTTGTGAATGCTAATTGATATTCATTAGTTTACCGATATTGGGGAACAAACTGGATGAGGGTTTGTGAGTGACAATGTTAGTACCCTACCCTACCCCCTGCCTGCCCCACTAGGTTATATGAGGATGGGGGCCTAAGGGGAGGGGAAATTGTCCTCTATTGGATTTTTTTCTAGTCCATTTTGAATAGGAAGGGTGAGCTCAGAGGGGGATGATATGGCATGATGACATATCAGAGGACATTAGTGGAAGAGAATACTTAGAGGATCATAAATTTAGAGTTGGAAGAGACATTAGGGACCAAGATCAACCCTTTCACTTTACAAACAAGAACACTGAGGCAAATAGAGGTTTGGTGACTTGTCTAGGGTCTCACAATTGTTAAGCACCTGAAATAGGGTCTATCTGATTCTGAGTTCAGTGCTCTTACCATTATATCATCATATCATAAAAATGAACATGGACTAGTTTCTTGAACACCAAATGGAGATTCAGAATATTAGAACCACAAAAAGAGGGAGAGGAGAAGGATGGACTCAAATTTATAATCTCTGAATCACAGCCAGAGAGCACACTCAATTTAATTAGACAAACATTTGTTATATTAAGCACAAAATATGCAGGGCATATAGGGCTAGCTTCTTAGACAGGTACAAAGTTTAGGTAAGAAAAAGTCCCTAGACATATACAAAAGTTAATACATTATAAAATAATGTGATTTGTACATAAAAAGGTAAAAAGAAGAGAGTTAGAGTTCAAGGAGTCGATTATTACTGACTGGGGTGCCAGGGAAGGCGTTCTTGAGGAGACAACATGTAAATTGGGTCATAAAGGTCAGGTGGTAATTGAACAGGCAAAGATGAGGAAGAAGGATTTCTAGGCACAAGGAACAGTGTTACCAAAGAGACAAAAAAAAAAAAACACAAGGCAAATATGGGGATAGGAAGTAGTCCAGGAATGGCAATAGATAAAACCAGAAAGATAATAGATCTTGAATACATAGGTAAGGTATATCAAGAGGTCATTTGATCCAGCTGTAAGCCTAAGAACACTGTAAACTATCAAGGATAATTTCTTTCTTCTTTCCTTTCTTCCTTCCTTCCTTCCTTTCTTTTTCTTTCCATCTTTCTTTCTTTCCTTCTTTCTCTCTCTGTCTCTTTGTCTCTCTCTCTCCCTGTCTTTCTCTTTCTCTGTCTCTCTCATCTCTACAGGAAGGCTTTCTTGAGCTCTATTGGGATCTTCTAGCCAAGCCATATGATTCCTCCCTATGCATGATAAATATAATGGAAAATATGATGGAAATTATGTTCTTTTAGGGGTCCTACCACATCATTACAAAGGTGAAGTAGCTAATGGGCTTGGCTCTATCTTCTCCAATGAATAGATTTTCATTTTCATTAATAAAAAATCTTTCATGAATGAAGGTTAAAATTAATAAATTTACAAAACTCTTCTATAGACCCTCAAAAAAACCTCCCCGAAACAAAACCTGTTGGTGAAGTACACAAAGACAAATAAGCTCTGTTAGAAATAGAACAATGTACTAAGGTTATACCAGTCTTTCCTTAAAGTCTCACAGATGGTGTTCTGGCTTAGTCAATAAAAAAGATCCAGAATTAATGTGCAAGAAAATTATTGTAATGTAGCGAATTCATTTTTCTTATATTCATATTGAGATTAAGTCCATGGTCTCCTTAATACATTCAAAATATGGTATTTCTCCAGTGTATAATTTTGTGGTTAAAACCTACATCGAGTTTTTAAAAAGCCATTTTTAAAATAGTTGCCAAATTTTATTTTAAGAGCTGGGTAACATTTAAGTCTAACATTATCTTACATTCTAGAAAATTAACATGCCCTTGATTTTTTTAAAGAGGAAAGAAAACTATAAATTCAAAGTACTATTTTTAAAAATATCATGCAAATAAAATTCTAAAGGCTCAAGTAGTGGCTTAAGAATTCTAGGCCAGGTACTTGAAAATGTATTGACTCTTCAAATGTTAAGTAAATAAGCTGGGTTTGCTTGTCTTCTCTAATGTCTGGTATGCCTTTGTGCTTACGTAACCCCACAGCTTACATACATGTGACCCCTGGATATTAGCAATACAAAGGCACAATTCTTGCCTTCTGATCCTCTTCCTTGAGGATATTTCAATTTAATGAGAAACTACAGGAAAAAACACAAATATATTTGTGGATAAAAAGAACAATGCTATCTTAAGTTAACATAGGGCTAAAGAGTTTTCCTCAAATGTGTACAGATCTGGTGATGTCACTTTGGGGTAGGGATCTGACCCATGATTTAATTGGCATAGGGAACTCTTCAGTGACGAAGCTCCTTCTACTACATAGTCAGGTGACTGGAAATCTTAGAGCATTGTCACCTAGAACATGGAGAAATTAACTGACTTGCACAGGTCTCAAAGCCAGTAAGTGTCAAAGGTGAAACCTGAACTCAGGTTTTCCAAGCACCAAGGTCAGCTCTCTGTCAGCTGTGCCATATGAGCTGCCTCTCATGTTATTTGACTGATCAAAAATCTGCAGTGGGTTCCTCTTTCCCACTAAGTTCAAATTCCATAGCCTGCCTTTCAAGAGCCTGTATAGTTTGATGCCTTCCTCTCTCTTCTTTTCCAACTTTATCTCATAGACCTCTACATTAGGTCAAAGGCAGAAAGAAAGGTCCTATCTGCCCATGTGTGCACTCACATGCACATGCACACACACACAATTACGTGGCACTTTTTGTAGTAGCAAGGGACTGATTGATGATTGGCTGACCAAACTGTGGGATTTTGTTTGAGGGCTATAACATTATTGCCAGGAACTGGTTATTGTCAGATTATGACCTAAATGTGTGAATGTAATGGCATATTATTGTGCTGTAAGAAATGGAGAATTCCAAGAAAAAATGGGAAGACTTCGTTGAACTGATATAGACTAAAGTAAGCAGAACCAAGTGAAAAATATAAATATATATTTATATACATGTATGTATATAATAAAAACATTTAAAGATCTCAGAATTCTGATTAATACAGTGACCAAAATTATGGTATCAGAGGAAAAAAGGAAACAAGTATTTACTATGTGCCAAGCATGGGACTAAGGGCTTTACAAATATTATTTCATTCGATCCTCTCAGCAACCCTGGAAGGTAAGTGCTAAGGGACTTGCCTAGGGTCACACAGCTAGTAAATATCTGAGACCACATTTGAATGCAGGTCTCCTGATTTCAGGTCCAGAACTGTATCCACTGTGTCACCTAGCTGCCTCAGAGGACAGATGGTAAAGGATGACTTGTAACTCTTCACATAGAGGTGAGAGTCTACAGTTGAGGAATGAAGCAGATATTTTCAGAAATGTGTGGCCATTCTCAGACATGGCCAGTGGATTCATTTGTGTTACTTGACCATACTCACTTGTTATAAAGAAGGGTTTTATGGGGGATGAAGAATAGCAGGAAGGGATAATGATTTTTTTTTAATATCGTCAATAAATATGTATATATATTTTAAGATATTGCTCTTCTCCATGTACTCTAGATTCAAGACAAACTAGACTATTCTTATCTCTGGAATACTTCTGTGCTCCCTCCTCTCTATACCTTTGTTCATGTTCAATACTGCTGAAATGTCTTCCTTTACTCTCTACACCTGTTGACTTCCTACCCATACTGTCACTTCTTCTGAAAGCCTTCCCTGATTCCTGACTGTCCCTCTAAGACCTTATACAACACTACATTTTTCATTTTTCTCATGTATTGGTAATGTAAAAGGATATATTATAGTTCTCTCTATTGGTGTTGGCAAACTATTAGAAAAGGAAGTGTCTTACCAAAACTTACCATCCTCCAATTGCTTTGAACAATGTATAGGCATTTAATAAATGTATGTTGAACTGAACCCAACAGATATAGATATATATATGTATATATATATATGTATGTATATATATATATATATATATATATAGTCAACTAAAGCTGAATGGAGATAAAAATAGATAAAATACATATGTGTATACACTCACAGACACACACACATACAAATATATACATATATGGAGAGAGAGAGTTGGAGAGAAATAGGAAAATATATATATATTAAGCAATTAGAAACTGAAAATTCTCACTGATGTCGGACTAAAGAACTCAACAGAGAAGAAGAAATAAAAGCAAACCATTTCCACCTTGCTCCCTAATTTCTTTTTTTTACTTTAGGAAGCAATATGATATAGTAGAATACATGTTGACTCTGGAGTCAGAGCACATAGCTTCAAATTCTGCTTCCAATGCTTATTACCTGAGTGGCTTGGGCAAGTCTGTTCCCCTCTTTTGGCCTCACTTTCTTCATCTGTAAAATGAGGGGACTGGACTACCGATGATTTCTATGGCACTTTCCAGTTCTAAACCTATGATCCTTTGACAAAAGTGTGGAGCTCAGGAATGATCTGGTATAATTGGTGTCTTTCCAATATCTTCTAGATTTCTCGGAGGATGTTTCATTAAATATAGGTCAACAGAAGTCAAACTCCTATCCCTCCCCAGTACCCTCCACCCCAATAACAAAGAACTACTTAAGCAAAACAGCATATCGATCATGTCTGACAGTATCTGTACTCTTTCACCTTTCTGCAATGAGGAAGAAAGCGTTTCACTATCAGTACTCTGAAAAGAAGATTGAGCCATTTCCACAACTGATTTAGCCTCACATTTAGCCCCACATATTTAGGTCAGATCACACAGACCAAGAACATGATGACCCTGAGCAAGGTCTCAAACGGAACCTGGGAACAAGCTATATACAAGCTGCAGGTGTGGGAGACCTGAGTTCGATAGGAATCTCCAAAATACTGAGCAACACTGAAAGTCATATAGGAGCTATCCATTCTGCCTAAGGAGTCACATTTCTGTAAGGCTAAAAGTTTCCTTCTTTTTTTTCACAATAATCACATAAAATAGTAAGCATAAGTATTTAATCAATAAGTAATCATTAAGCCCTGTGCTAGATACCAGGGACACAAATCCAAATGTAAAATAGTCCCTGCTCTCAAGAACCTTACATTTTAGTGAGTAGATATGCCATGTTCATAGAGGAATTGAAACAAAATGATTTAGTGGTGTTGCTACTAACCACTGGGTAAAACAGGAAAGTCAACTTGAAGGAAGTAGTATTGCATTTGAGCCAGTAAGGGAGCTAGTTACAGGTTTCCAGAGACGGAGAGGAAGAGGGAAAGCATTCTGAGCATGAGGGACAGATAGCCTGGGCAAAGGACACGTGGAGATTGCGTATAGGGAGTGATGCACTGAGGACAGCTCCAACTGATTCGCAAGAGTCAATTGTTAATTTTTCAATGTGGGAATTTATACCTCAGAAATCAGCAGACACTACAACTCAAAGCTTTGTTGTTTTGTTGAACTCCAGACTTAAGAAAGTGAGAGAGAAAACATTAATCTTTTAACTTTAACTCTATTAAACTTTATTAATTTTAATTAATTAAACTTTAAAATTATTTAAGCTTTATTAAACTTTAAAATGCTTTGTGTATATATTTTTTTCTGGGGTCGGTTGTTGAATAACCATTCTGGCAAAAATACAAGTGTGAAGGAGAGTGGTGTGATTAACCTGGAAAGAAAGGTTGAGCAGTAGGGTAACACAGTCAGGCCTATGTTTTGGAACATCAATTTGGCAGGTGCACAGAGGTTAGATTGGAGAAAGGAGACAATAGATTCAAGGAGACCAGATGGGAGGCTATTTCAATATGCCAGGTGAGAAGTGAGAAGGATTTGAACTGTAGTGGTTGCTATGTGAGTGCAATAATGGATGTGACAATAATGGATGCAGGAGATGTAGAGGTATAATCAATAAGATTTGACAGTTGGATATGGGGGTGGGGTGTGAATAAGAGTGAAGCATGACTTCTAGATGAGCAGGAGAATGGTGAAACCTTTGACAGAAATAGAAGAGTTACAAATGGGGCTGGGTTTAAGAGGAAGGAGAATGAGTTCTTAAAGATGCAAGGCTAGAAAACAGAAGAGAGATGAGGGATACATATGTATATGTGGAAGTCTGTAGTAATATGATCATTTAATCTATAGAAATTATTGGGGTCACCAAAAAAGAGCATATAGAGAGAAGCATAGGAAAGGTCCTAGGACAGAGCCCTGAAGCACTGTCATATGTTCGAGGTAAGGCAGGAAGGAAGGAAAGAAGGGAGGGAGCAAAGAAGGAAGAAAAGAAGGAAAAGAGGAATGAGGGAAGGAAGGGAAAAGGAAGGAAGGAAGGAAAGGGAAGGAAATATTTAGCTGCAATGTGACCAATCATCTTTTTAAGACAATTGAAATATTTATTTTTAAAAGGACCTAATGTAACAGTATAGGATTAAAAAACTTTTTCTCTAGGGGCAGCTAGGTTGCACAATAGATAAGAGTGCTGGGCCTGGAGTCAGAAAAGCCATAAGTTCAAATGCAGTCTCAAACACTTATTAGTTATGTGACCCTGGGCAAGTCACTTAGCTTCTGCTTGCTTAATTGTAAAATGGGGATAACAATAACACCTACCTCATGGGGTAGGTGATGGATCAAATAAGACAATATTTGCAGAGGTATGATCACTGTGCCTGGTACATAGTAGGTATTTAATTAATAGTAATTTCCTTCCTCCCTAAACACAAAGTTATCAACGCATAAGAAAACACTCAAAAAAATAAAATATCTATTAAAAAAAAGAAACTTATCAGTAACAACAATCCTGTTGCCATGGAATAACTAGGCATGATGATAAAAGGAAAGTACTAATACTATGCCAATCAGGAATACATTTAGTAAATTTAGTTTTATTTAAAAACCCTGAAACGAATGTTAGTTCCAAGCATTGATAAAGAGGGAATCATTACTATCTGTCTTTGTAATGGATCACATTTACCTTTTGCATGTATTACACGTACAAAGATAATGGCATTTTGTCCTTCTGAGAAAAAGTTATTAGTTACTAAGTTATTAGTAAACTAAGGTGGATTATACTGTAGTCAAATAAGTCAGCAGCAGGCACTGAAGGAGATACAAAGCTGATGATGCGTGGTTATTGCTCTTATGAAGCTTCCAATCTAACAGGAGAATAAGGCATAACAAATAACGATAGTACACAATTTCCTAGGATAGTACTTTAGAAAGATACAAAGCACAGTGCTAAGGGGAAGGTCTTTCCCTACAGAGAGGTTTAGGGAAGGCTCATGGGGGTGGAAGCGTCTCCTGTGAGCTTGAAAGGATGGATAGAAATTCAACAGGCAAAGACAGGAAAGGAGGGTAATCTGTTTCAGGAAAAAAGGCAAAGAAAACAAAAGCATGTTCGTGGTGCAGAGTAGTTCAGTTGGTCTAAAGCACTGAGTTAAAGGACAAGATAAAGCTGGAAAGGAAACAAGTACCAGACTGTCAAAGACCCTGGATGTCAAAGGAACTGGTTAGGATTTTCCTTTGTAGCAACATGGGAAGCTGCTGAACATTTTTAAGCAGAATCTTGATTAATAGTAATAATAACAACAGCAGTTAATATTTATATAGAGCTTGCTTACATAGTTAATATATAGGTATTAATATCTATACAGATATCAGATATAGATACATATATATTTGTTAGATAATATAGATATATAGATAATATAGACATATATTATTTCTAATATAAATATGATATAGATAATAATAACAACAACGGTTAATATTTATATAGAGCTTGCTAAATGCCAGGCACTATTCTAGACACTTTACTATTTCGTTTGATCTTCACAACAACCCTGGAAAGTAGGTGCTGTTATCATCTCTATTTTACACATGAAGAAACAGAGGCAAACAGATGTTGATTTGACTTGACTGGAGGGAAGTGAGGAAATACATTAGCTTAACATCACGAGGAAGGGAGGTGGGGTTGGATATGGCAGATGTGGAATTGACATGCTCTAAACTAAATGGATAGAAGACATTAGGGATAGGGAAGAGTCAAATAATAATTATATTAGGAAAATGGGAGACTGAGTGACTGAGCAAATGGTGGTGTTGCAGAGAGAGATGGGAAAGTCAGAAGGAGAAATAGATTCAAGGGGGAAAATTGGTTAGATTTGGGTCATTTAGAATGCAGTTTCAGGTGCTAGTGGCACAAAAAGGTGGAGATGTCCCATGGGCTCTAGGAGGTATCTATATATAAATAGATACCAATAGACAGACAGACAGACAGACAGATAGATAGATAGATAGATAGACAGATAGATAATCTGGTGCTCAAGAGAGAGTTTACTGCCTCAATATCAGTGGGATATATAATTTTAGTTATTTTTAAGGCCCTCTAGAACCAGTCTGGTTCTATCCTATCCCAAATATTTCCAGTACCTTCCTACCTCCATGTCTTTGTTTATCTGATTCTCTATTTTTGGAATACCATCCTGACTTTCTCTGTCTTTGAAACCTACATGTTCTTCAGAGTCCAACTTAAATGCTACCACCTTTATGAGCCTTCCCTAGACCTCTCAGTGGGAAAAGACTTCCCCCTTCAATTCTACATAGTGCTGTGCTTTGTATCTTTCTAATGTAGTATTCTATCAAGTTGTGTTCCCTTTTCACTGAATAGATTCCTACTCATTCTTTAAAGCCCAACTCAGTGTCATCTATGGCATGAAGACTTCCTCCATTCCCCAGTCATAAAGGATCTTTAGCACTTTGCTTTCCATCTGTCTGATATACTTAGCATATATTATTGCTTATTACAGTTATTTATATAAATATCTCATTCCTTTACTAGACATAATGTCTATCTTTAGCATCGGAGGTGTTTAATACATCTCTGCTGAACTGAATGAAATTCCCCCTCCCTCACTAGGTGGCAAGCTCCTTGAGAATAGTTTCTATGTCTTTTTAAAATCTATCTCTCTTAGTACCTATCATAGTGTCCTTCATACTTTTTTTTATTGTGACCTGTGATTTCATTGGTTTAAGTATCTCCAAGTGAGGAAACTCCCTCTACCAAAGCAGATCAACAACTTTTTTGTAATTCATAGTCTTAGATTTGAGAATTGCCTTGGGCAACAAGAGGTTAAGTCACTTTTATAGAGCGACACAGAGTGACAGTAAATGGCAAAGCCAACAATTGCACCCAAGGCCTCCCATTCCAAATAGGGCCCTTCCCCCATCCCAAATTCCTCTTTTCCCCAATCTCCAATCAGGTATACCTTGGTAAAAAAGAAAAAAAGAATTGTCCTCTGTATGATGCTAAGTGACCCTGAAGAAAAGCAATTTGGTCTCAAGGTCACCAGTCTCAAACCACTTGAGCTAACCAGCTCAGCCTGGGCATGTTTGTGCTATGACATTTTTGTAGAGTTTTAAAATCAGCCTATCTTTCCCAAATCCCAATATAAATTTCTATGAAGAAAAAAAAATAACAGCTCACACCCAACGCTACTCTTTCCAGATGTGCATCTAAATAAAGATGCAAGGACATGTATGTATTCAATTTAGGATTATGAATGACCACAGTAAAAGGTTACTTACTCCTTTGAAATCTACAATTAGAGTTGTTTTAACATGTGTTTGGGTCGTTAGGCGTGGTTTCTGCAGAGGCTGAAACTGAAAACTGCTATTAAGGTTGTCAGGCTTCCCCACATTGTGAGGCATTCCGCCCCCCTTAAATGCAGCTGACAGATACTGAAATTAAACCTGACATGCAAGTTAATAACAGGCCTCCCTTTGGCTTTTGGCTTTGGTTTCTCCACACATTTCTGTGGCTACTTGAATTTTAATCTGCCTTCTTCCAGGTGGGCCAATTTAAAGTATCCACTGAAATCAGAGATAATTCCGTGTCACTTCAACTTTCTATGAAGATTCACCAGAGCACCAGGATCCACCGTGTCATTTCCACAAACTACACACTCTTGTTGGCTACACTGGATATTTTCCTTAGGCTAAAAATAATAATAATTATTTTGCTGCTCTTGCTGGTGTGATGAAGAAGGAGGAGGAGGAGGAGGAAGAGGAAGAGGAGAAGAGGGAGGAGAAGAAGAAAGAAGACAAAAGAAGAAGAAGAAGAAAGGGAAGGGGAGGAGGAGGAAGAAAAAGAGGAGGAGGAGAATTATATTAGTGGACTAAGTGTACATATACATTGGTAGAATTTTCTTCCAGGGAGTTCCTTGTCAATGAAATCAGGTCTAGTCCAAAAAAATTAATGATAATGATGATAAATCACATTTCCCAAGTACTTTAAGGTTGGCACAGAACTTTATGTACATCTCGGTTGATCTTCACAACGACCCTGTGAAGTAAGTACTGTTATCAATCCTCCTTTTTAGGAGGATTAAATAATTAATCTAGAAGAACCTCTCCGAGGGGTGGAGAGGTTAGATAAATCACCCAGGGTCACACAGCTAATGAGAGATAGGATTTGAAACCAGGTGCACCAGACTCAAAGCCTAACATGCTATCATAGACTATACCAAAAAAATAGGAAAAAAAAAAAACTTTTCAAAGTGAGTTCTAATTGGAGGTAAAGTCAGGAGATAAAAATCTAATTCCATTCCACCCTCCAAAGGTGTGGAGGGACCTGAATACCAGGATTCAAAGTTTCAATTTCATTTAGGAGGCAGTGAGGAGCCGGTGGAGGTTTTCAGTGGAGGGGTGAGCCATCAGCACAATAAAATGACTTAAAATCATCTTCACAGAACTTTATTACTTTCAGCTAACATGCATTCAATCTGCAGACAGGAAGAAGCAGAAGAAGAGCAATACTCTCTTTCTCTTAGAGAATCTGGCAAATGCTTTAAGGAATATGTAAGAATCATTTGCAGTGAGAAATCTCTGTATTTGTAATTAACATATTCATTGCATGAAAGCAAATGCTCTTGCTAAAACAGTACTAAGAAGCACTGCCATTGAGTTTGGCTACTAAGTAAATGAATGGATCTCTTGTCAAACTAGGAATTTGCTTGAAACGTGTGCTCTTTATAGCACAAATGCAAACTTCAGTACAACATGTTCACAAGCTCTAAATTAGGGGAGTCCCAATTAATTGTATTTTACCTCTACATAAATTCAGATGGGAGATGTAACTCAGTGGAAGAGAGATGATCCAGAGAGCTGTCAGTCACTATGAATGACTGTCATTGACAGACTTAACTATATACTTTACATCATCATATCAGGAAAGGACAGCAAGTTTCAAAGCATCCCCTGAAAGGCAGGAAGAATTCTCTGTACATGAGTAGTGTGATGTTACAGATGGACTTGGAGTCAGGAGACCTAGGGTCAAATTCTGTCTCAGAAACCTACTAGCTATGTAATCCTGGGCAAGTCTTATAACCTCTCAAAACCCCATTTTTCTAATCTATAAAATGAGGGTAATAATACTGTCTGGGTTGTTGTAGCACTTTGCAATCCTTGAATGCTATAGAAATGTGAATTACCATCATCTTCATTATTGGAAGTCTGTTGTTTGATCATTTTTAGTCGTGCCCAACTCCCATTTGGAGTTTTCTTAGCAAAGATACTGGATTAAGTTTGGCATTTCCTTCTGCAGCTCATTTTGCTGATCAGAAAACTGAGGCAAGCAGGGTTAACTGACTTGCCCAGGGTCACATAGCTAGTAAGTGACTGAGGCTGGATTTGAACTCAGGAACAGGAGTCTTCCTGACTCCAGGTGCTGAGCTCTGTGCATTATGGTGCCACCTGTCCATTATTAGAGGTCATAAGATCCCAAATTTAGAGCTGGAAGAAACCTTAGAGGTCATCATTTTACATATGAGGAAACCAAGGCCCATAGAGTTTAATGTGAGTTGCTAAGAGTCACCCAGCTAATAAGTATCTGAGATAGTATTTGAACCCAGGTCTTCCTGACTCCAAGCTTAGTGCTATATCCATTATATCACACTGCTTCGCTATACTTGCTACACTGCCTCAATGAGTAAAAGGAGTTAGCAGACATGGTGAAGGGTTGTGACTTACTGAAGCTAACTAAGAAGGTGGAACTGTGGAAAGAGAAGAAGAAAGGGCAGTCTTGTGGGGTACATGTCTTACAAGTGGCTCTCCAAAAAAGAAAAAAATCTCACATGATACATTTTAAAATTTAATCTGAATTATTAACATTTTCTTCATCATTTTCTTGAGTCTAGACAATCAAAAAAATGATAAATCAAGCCCTGATTTGTAGCTTTACCAATTTCCAGTGTGAATGTACACATCAAAAATTTAACACTCAGCTCTTGCAAGCTGGTACAAAGCTGGTATGGTTCCCGCATACCCCTGGGGGAGATGACCAAAAATTGTGACAAATGATACTGATGCACGCCACATTCAAGACTTTTTCTTTTCATCTATCTAAGTAATTAAAATATAACTGTAAAAATGGAAAAACTATACTCTTTGCACCCTAAGAGCCAAAACCTTATAAGCAGCATTGCTGGGGACCCTAATATTTGTTATCACTTAGTGTTGTATATTCTTTGTTCTTAATAACAATCAATGACATCCTGAGGGTGATGTCTTGACTTTCTAGTATATTGGATTTAAATGCGGCAGATCTGTGCAGTCATCAGCCTCATCCTCTTCTCCTGAGGCATTGGACAAGAATCAAGATGACTGGAGATGGCTCAGTGTGTTGTAGGCAGTACAAGAAAAAGAGGAGAGAAAGTTGAGGGTGAGCTGGTGCTTATAACACTCAGAACACAAAAGGTGGGTATAGGCAGCTTATCTGTATGTGTTTACTGAGCAATCAATCAGAGACACTCTCCAGCCCAGGAGTGATTCCTTTCTGGGTCACAAGTCTTTCTTCGTGCTAGCTAAACAAAACAAAAGAAGACTGTGCAGTCAGGTAAGGGGCCAACAAGGGAGAATACTGGAGAAAGAGATGGTAATGGAGAAGGAGATAGCAAACCACTCCAGTATTTTTGCCAAGAAAACCCCATGTAAGGTCATGAAGAGTCAAAAAGGACTGAAGCCATGAAACAACAAGGAAGACTGTAACAAGTAGGAAAAGTTTCAAAACAGTCACTGAAATCTGACATTAATGATAAGATGAGTAGGGTGCAGAAGAAAGAGTAGAGATCATTTACAATTTCAAATGAACTCCCACTCTGCATTATGTCCTTTCTCTGGGCCTGTTAGCTCTCTTGATTAGAGCAGCATGCTCTTGAGGTCAAAGTTATGACCTCTTTTTGTCTGAGTTGGCTAGTTTTCAATTATTCGATGGCCCTGGACATTGGACTCTAGCCTGGTCACAAGGAGTGGAGAAGTCATAAAGATGTTAATAAGAACTTTATCCCATGTCCCATCATCAATCCACCATAGAAGACACTAAAATCCTTCCTTAAATTCCCTTAAAACTGCGTTTATGCCAATGAGATCTCAAGCTCTCCATCCGTTATCTCATACTTTAAATCACCAAGAATAATTGTGATGCAAGATTAATATATCTAAATCTACCTTTTTGCCACCATCTTCTGGGTGTACTGTATTGTATTATTGCATTCTTGGTGCTGTAGGAGGTGTGGGGCTAGAGGTATTGCTCTTTGAGAATGCTTCTGGCTCATTATTCTTATATAAACTCTGACACACATATGATCACTGTAACTCTAGAGTAGGCGTGAAGAAGCTGTAGCCTCAAGGCCACATGTGACCCTCTAGGTCCTCAAGAGTGGACCTTTGATTGTTTGGATTTTCTAGGGTCGACTATTCTAATATTCCCTTCAAAAACAAGATCCTCAGTTCTACTACATGAGCTCAGGCTCCCCCACCCCCTATCTTTGCAGTTGATTAACTGGATATCAGACAGTTTCCTATTTCAGGATGTTTTGGAAGAGATCTTAAAAAGCACAGAGTCTGTCAGCTTTACACAAAAATGACCCTATGGCATTTTTGGTTCTGCGAAGAGCTCGTTCTGCAACTCTTGGCTGAATATGCTGGATCTCTATTGCCAATTTCAGCATTTCATTCCTTCCCTACGTTGTCAGTTACCTAATCCAAATATAGTCAACCCATGCAAGTTTGAGCCATTTTTAATGGCTCCATTCCTTTGAATTGGGCCATTGATCATAATTTTGCAAACTTATTTTTGCATGAAACCATTGCATCTTGGAAATTGTATCAGAGTTCACTTTTGCTTAAAGCTTTAATTAAGATATTTAAATTTCAGTGTATTAGACAAATATTTTTCATACTCATAACTCAGTGTGATCCAGATGGTTTTAAAATCAAAGAAACTATATTTTCCTGAAGATACTTATTCTGAGTTAGACGACTATCATTTTGGTCAGTAGATAAGCCCAGCAGCTGGACCCAGTGATTTGGCTATGCGGAGTAGATTCATGAAAAGGTAGGTAAAGGTAGGGTAATAACTCATTTTATAATAATAATTAAGAAAGTATCTGATTCTGGTGCACATTTACTATTACATGAACTTGTTTATGTACATTTTCTTCTCACTTTTATACTTTGTTTCAATATCCTGCCCAAAATCAACAACTAATTCATAACATAAAGCTGTGATTTTACTCTATTTACTGTTTCCATAATGATAACTTTGCCATGTTGCAAACTATATGGATATAGATAAAAATGAGGTTGATATTTTTAAATAAAAAAAATTGTGGTTTCTCCGTTTTCCCCTCAAGCATAAATTGTTGAGTAAGGAGATTTTCAAAAGCCAGAAATTGCTATGGAGAAAACCAAAGCTGGAATCCAGAACTAGAACAAGATGCATCTGGCAGAACAAAGTTTGGAAGAAGGCTTTGCTTTAAAGTGCATTTCCCCACAACTTAGCACATGTCATTTATGATGATGGAGTTTGCATACACAAGGGTGATCTAGCACAAATGGGAAAAATCAACATCAAAATTAGAAACTACCTAAGCAATGCTGTTTTTCTTGGGGCTACACTGCCTCTTTGATTTCCTGGTCCTTTTGAAAAAGAATAACAAAATTCATCCAACCTAGTGATTTCAGAAAGATTCTTCTGAACTATAGCCCTTCAAATTGGCTCATTTTTGAAGTGCTGCCCATCTGAATTTACTCATTTTTTAAAATGCAATGTACAGTTTCTCCAGAAATTAAAGGGAAAAAAAGAATTCAGACATGCCTTTACTTATGAACCTAAATTATGTAACCATCAAAAGGATTAACTGTGTTCTGTTTCCTTTTATAAAGCAAAAGACTTCTCATCATCTCTGGTGAAAATAACTTTCTAAGTGTTAAGTGAGAAATAGTACCCAGCTTAGAGCAATGAATTTCAAAGACTCCTGAAAGGGGGGAGGGAGGGAGGAATGGCAGGAAATATTCCCCATTTACAGTCATCTGTCTCTAAATTTTAACACAGGAAGACTCCTATAGCCACGACTAATATCATTACTCAGTCTTCCCTCATCATAATCGATTAATCTTGGCTTCTTTCTGCCTCAATTTGCCTGATTTGTTGTAGCAAAAGGTCACAAAGAGAGAAAGAGAGAGAGCTGCACGACTCCAAACGTCGGAGCTTCGATGCCGTAGTTTCAATGATTTTATTGGCAGGAGGAGTATAAGTACTGCCAAAGTCAATACCCCGGATCTGTGTGTCCGGAGCTGCAGGTTTCCCAGTAGTAATGTGTCCCCATTTCTCATTACTGTCCCTCTCCTATGTGCTGGAAACAGCTGCTACCCTGGACTGTTTTTTCCATGTCCCTCTTAGCACCCCTCCCCTCCCCAATATGTTAGGTTTTCTTCCCTTCCCCTCCCCTTAAAAGAGAAGATACTGTTTCTTACTTTTTCTTTTTCAAAGAGTGAACCTTTCCCCTACTTTTGTTTAATGAACTGAAAGGTGAAGTGGGGGGAGGGGAGTGCAGGGCAGTTCTTTGTGAACTCTCACCTCCCATCCAGACAGCGAAAGTGCCTTTTTTTGATGAATGTACCTATGAGGCTTCAAACCGCTAAACTGCCCAACCCTTTGACCTCCCTTCATATCTCCCCCACTTCAACACAGAATAGAATTTTTTAAAAAACGTATTCGAATTCGATTGTGGAAATACTGTTGATTTAAATGTCACTGAAGGAAGAGCTAGTTTCTGGCTCACTATCTATACTACTGGAAAAGAAAATGTGGAGGAGTTAAACACAGTTCATATTTAATCTCAGATGAGAGACAGAGACAGACAGAGACAGACAGGGGAGGGGAGACAGAGATCTCAACAAAGATCTCATAACCTCCTGAGAAAGAAACAGAAACAGAGAGAGAAAAACAGAGAGAGAGAGAGAGAGAGAGAGAGAGAGAGAGAGAGAGAGAGAGAGAGAGAGAGAGAGAGAGAGAGAGAGAGAGAGAGAGAAAGGAAGGAGGAATTAGGAGAGAGACACAGAAAGACAGAGACAGTGAGAGCGAGCGAGCAAGTCGTTTTGGATTCTACTACGGAATGTCTGTACTGATCAAGTTATCAATGGGTCCTTTTTAAATCAAGTAAAATTTTACACACACACACACACACACACGCAGACAGGCAGACAGGCAGAGACAGAGGGACAAGGGAGAGACAGGCACAGAGAGAAACAGAGAGACAGAGAGAAACAGAGACATAAAGAGACAGAGAGACAGAGACATTGAAAGAAAAGAGAGAATTACTGGAATCCCCAAAGTTGTATCTCCGTTCCAAACACCTGATTTGGGGGGAATGCTGAAGAGGTTGGGGAAAGGGAGGTGCCCCAGAGTTCCAAACCCCGAGACCCTCATGCTAGACCATCCCCCACCCCAAGTTTGGAGGAACCTGGAAACTAACAGGTTGCGTGTGCTGGGCTGTGAATTTGCCGGTGTAGCATGTGGCTGGGTCAAGTGGCGCGAAGGCGGCTTGCCTTTGGGCTATCTCCTCACTGGAGCTCCGGGGCTGTCTCACATGCCCCCCGCACCCACGCTCGAGCTTCTGGACTTCTGGGCTCCAGGGAGGGCGCTTTGGCCCTGTATAGTCCCCAACTCCAAGCAAGGGTTGGCGAAATCTGGGGCCCTACTCCGCGGCTGGGCGTGGGTGGGTGGGAGCAGCGGAGCTCTCCAGCTGCGCCGGGCCAGGCTTCCCGGGGCCAGGCTCCCGGTAGCTCTGCCTGCCTGCCCAGCCCCTCTGGCCCTCCAGGGCTAGTCCAGCAGTCAGACCGCCCCGCAGTCCAGTTACCGCGGCTCTCCTGGCGCACGTGAGCCGGCAGGTGCCTGGGTTAGCTCGGAGGCGGGCTGCTGGGACTCGGGGCTGAACCCCAGCCCGAAGCTGAGCGGCGTCTCTAGGGCTGAGGAACTAAGAGAAGGCGAGAGAACAGAGGGGGAGGGTGGAACGAAGTGGGCGCCTCCTTCGAGGGGGCAGCTTCACCTGCCCTGCAGCCAGGAAGGCGACAATACATCAGAGAGGCTTTGGCAAAGGCGTCCCACGATCTTCTCCCAAAGGAAGAGAGATGGGGGGCTGTACTCCACCCTCCCCAAATCCACTGATCCTCTTTCCCTCCAAGCTCACCTAGCCCTCTCCGCTCCCGCAACGTGACCTACCTCCGAGCAACACGAGCAACCACAATTTGGGGACCATGGTCGCGGGCTTCCAATTCTCCCGGGCAGGACCCCCCGCCCCGTTTTCCCCGCCTTCGCCCAGACGAGCCGCACAGGTTGGATCCACCCTTGCGTCCTCACTGCAGCTGACCTTCGGGACCTCCCGGGTGGCGGCAGGACCCCCACGGGGCTCCTCAACCTGCCCACAAGTCCATCCGCTCTGCAGGACTCTGCACGCCTACTGCCCGGGTCCCAAGACCCCAAGGGCGGGCGGGTGGGAAGAAAGGCACTCAAATAGATGTGTCTTCCTAGCCAGTCACTCCAGTTTCTTACAGCAGTTCAGCCCAAGCAAGGGTGGGAGGGAGGAGAGGACGCCTGGGTTCCTAGCCTATGGAACGCACCGGACTTCTGCCTCAAAATGTGTGTCCCGCGCCTCTCTGCCCACCCCACCCCCGCCACTACACAGAGACATGCACTCGCAGCCCTTTGATAGTTGTAAAAGGAGCTTTGCAGTCATAGGTTCAAGTTGCCAGAAGAGGAGGAGACTGCTTTCGGTGGGGCGCGCGCACACACACACACACACACACACACACACACACACACACACACACACCACACACCCCTCGCATCACACTCAGCTGGCCCAGCTCCCCTGGCTGTCATCTCTCGCTTCATCACCCCACACAGTGGCCTTTCCCCAACCGAAGAGTCTCCTGCCCAAGCCTCCTCACTCTTCAAGTCAGCATCTCCCACCAAAGTTAAGCCTCTGAACATACTTCCTCCGCGACTCCTGGGACAGCGAGCTTCCTCACCACCTTCCCCACTCGCTGTCGTCCCTTGGCCATCGCCTAGTCCCAGTACAGCCCAGCCTTGCACAAGCAACTAGGGAGGGAGATGCTTTTCCTGATTACGGACCAACAGTGTTTGTAAGTAGTGCCAGGAATAGAGCCCTGGTAGGGCTCCTGGTAGGAGGTAGACTGATCAGAGGTCTTTCTCTTTGGGTGAATTTTCCCAGTCTCCTCCCATCTGGGAAACCATGGTAAACAGGACTCAAATGTGTGTTAACCAGCCCCCATCTCTTGTTTCTTTCCCATACTTCAGCTTTACCTATATATATTTTTTAAACTGAAAGAATCTGTTTAGACTGGGAGCAGACCTCAGCAAAAGAAAACCTCAGGAAGTGGGAGATGATTATCGAAATCATAGAGTCTGGAGTTGGAAGGGATCTTAATGATGATCTAGTCCAGCCCCCTCATTTTACATGAGGAAACTGAGGCACAGCTACGAAGTGACTTGCTGTAGATCAAGTTGGTGGAGTCCAGATTCAAACCCATTTCTCCTTATTCCAAATTTAAATTTCTTTCCACCACACTATGAAACAACACCTCCACTCCTCACTCATCACCTTCTATTTTCTGGTTCTCAGTAGACCTACAGACAGACTTAAGGTAGGAGAAAGGACAATAAAATAAGTGTCTGCCTTTTATCTGTAAGAGTCCCCATCTCCTACTCCCACTTATCACCTCAGAGAATCTGAGTGAGTTTTCCATAGAAAGGCTACAGAGACAAATAAAGCTTTTTAAAAATAGAAGATCCACAAAATAACTGAAGTAAAAGTGTGACTTTTGTTTGAATTCTTTGGATAATTAGCTCAGTGTTCAAAGTAACCTGGCCACAGAGAGGGAGGGAAATACTAAGAGCCTTTGCAGCTCTCAGAAGTTTATTCTTAAAGTTCGCCTTTGTTGGTTGACAGGTTCAGGAAATCGGGTGCTGAAAGATGCTGCCTCATCTTTGAGTTCCTCTCCAGAAACCTAAATGAAGTTCCCGGTTTAAAAAAAAATGCAAAGTAGACCTGTCAAAACGTGAGAATGTGGATTTTCCTTGGCTTTATTTTTCTACTGGGGCAAAAGAGCAGAGCTTGACCAAAGTAGAAATTTAAGCCCAAATGGAAATGTATATCTATGTAAGGAAAACGATCAATTTCCTTCCCGAAAATGACCCTGCCCCATTCCCTTCCCATGTGGATTATTAGCAACAGGGTGAGACAAAGCAGGGATTTGCTGAAAGTGGAATTGGTGTGAGCTCTCCCTTTTAGACTAGCAAAACTATGTATTTTAAGCCTATTCAGATGAAGAGGATCCCTTTTCTTAGCAGAGAATAGAGGTTAGCAAGGCTGCCCCATGGACACAAATCCGGGGGCTAGAACTAAGCATTTAAAAAAAAAAAATCTATTCATGTATACTTAATGGTCTAGACCTGAGTGCTGTTCTTCAGCCATTATCTGCTCCAAGAAGAGTCCTAGCGTCCAGTCTGTAGTTTAAAGTTGCTGACCAAGATTACCAGCAACTAAAGTCTTGAAAGGGAAGGAAACATGTTAAATGTGACTGTTTAGTCACATCTAGGTTCTTTCAAACATTTTCATATACATAAATCAAAACATTGTCTTTGTCATGGTTGGTTGTTGTCCTTCGTCTTCAAAGAGGACCAAAATGACATCACCGTTGTAAAGTGAAATTTCAGTGTGTCTGACTGTGGCTGATCAGACCAATACGAGCTTGGAATGCTGTACCACAGGTTGGGCACAGATAGTCCGTATGAATATTTGGGGTGGATATCCCAAATTTGTGCATCCTGCACTTACTTTGTGCTATCTCAATTCTGCTTTGCTCAAAGAGCACAGCACCTTTTCTTATGTGGGCATGCCATGCTTGATCAGTCCTGTGCCAGTGTCTCCCATGTTGCACAGTCAAATCCAAAGTTCTTGAGAGTGTCATTGCATTGCTTCTTCTGGCCACCATGTGATTGCCTGCCCCATGCAAGTTCTCCATAAAATAGTCTTTTTGACAGGCCTACATTTGGCATTCGAACAACGTGGCCAGCCCATCGGAGTTGCAGTCTCTGAAGCATGGTTTGAATACTTGGCAATTCAGCTTGAGCAAGGTCTTCAGTGTCTGGTACCTTACCAGGTGATCCTCAGAATCTTCCTAAGAGTTCAAATGGAAGCGATGTATAAAGGTAAAGGGAATAGATTGTCCTGCAACAATCACAGGGGGATCTCTCTTAGTCATTGCTGGCAAAATTCTTGCTAGAGTCCTCCTTAATAGGCTGATCCTTCACCTGGAAAATGAGCATATACCTGAGAGCCTGTGTGGCTTCAGAAAGAGTCAAGGAACAGTTGATATGGTGTTTGCTGCCTGACAACTCCAGGAGAAATGCCAGGAGCAGAACAGAGGTCTGTACACAACGTTTGTGGATCTGACCAAGGACTTTGACACTGTTACTCGTGAGGGCTTATAGAAAATCATGTCAAAATTTGGTTGCCCAGAAAAGTTCATCAATATTGTACATCAATTTCATGATGGCATGTTTGTCTAGGTTCTGGATAATGAACAAAGCTCTCATGCCTTCCCAGTCACTAATGAAGTGAAACAGGGCTGTGTGCTTGCTCCCATGCTTTTTAGCGTAATGTTTTCAGCCGTGTTGACAAATGCTTTCAATGAGGATGAACATGGCATCAAGGTCAACTACCATACTGATGGTAAGTTCTTCAATTTGAAAAAGTTACAAGCCAAGACCAAAATGGAGGGAGTATTGGTGCATGATTTTCTGTTTACAGATGATTGTGCACTCAATGCAGCCTCTGAAGCTGAGATGGAACAAAGTATGGATCAATTCTCTGCTGTCTGTTCTAATTTTGTCATTGTCATATACATAAATCAAAAGGAGAAACTGACCCAGAAGATATTTTGCCTAGTTATTTTTTAAATGCCTTCATGAACTTCTGCTATCCTATTCTTCACCTGGCCATTGTACTTAGAATTTGAAAAGAAACTCAATTGCAGGGTCAATGACATAAGGGACTTTGTCATCTGACAACCCAGAATCAACAAAGGATACTGCACAATTTTCTTTGAGTACTTTGTCTGGATCTCTCCTTTGCTCCTATCTATTCCATTATATGTTTACTTTCATACGTATCACATTCCTAGTTTTAACCTTTTTGGAAACAAGGATTGTCTTGTTATTAATATTTGTACTATTACTAACACTTAATTCAAAATTTTATATCACTTTAGGTTTTACAAAATACCTTACTTACAGCCTTATGATATGGGTAGTTTTTCCATCTTTATATCCCGATTAGTTTAATTAACATGGATGATCAAATGTCTGCTGAGTTGGATATACCTAAGAATGCTTGTTAAATGAATTAATGAACATGATCAATAAGAAAAAGAATGGTGCATGGAATGCCGTATGGATAGCATGAAATTATTTCCACTGTTAAGGTCAAAAGATCATAATTTAGAGTGAGAAGGGACCTTGGAATTCATTTAGGTCAGCTTTCTCATTTTAAAGATGAAGAAACTGAAGGCCATAAAGGGGAAAGGACTTGCCTAACATGATGCAATTAATAAGTGACCAAGCTAGGATTCAAAAGAAGGTCCTCTATAAAGGAAGGCATTGGGAGGAGATTGGTCCTCCAGTCCTCCAATCAGAAGGGAAAGGAGGCTGGGGGAGGTGCAGTTAATCAAGGCTTGAGTTACCAGTATGGTGGTAAGCAGTGTGGATGGTACCTTTTTCCAGGTTAAAGTCTTAGCTGCCTGAGGCATTGAGAGATTAAGGGTTTTATCCAGGGTCACATAGTCAATTTGTGTCAAAGACACATGGACTTGAACCTAGTTCTTCCTGGCTCTGAACTCTATCCACTTAGCATGCTGCCTCTTTTCCCCAATATAGCTTAAACAACAAAACAAAAGGCTGTCTTTAGCTTTTCTCAGAAGCCTCAGTTCCTTTTAAGCGTTAGCACTCTAGACACTATTATTCCATGAAATGTCATGCTTATGTATTCATTCTCCTTGCTTCATTTATGTACTTGCTTTTTAAAAATCCAGTTTGGTTAGTGAGTTCCCTGTGGATTCTCTTCCCCCCTCCCCTACCTCTTTGTACAGCTACACTTAACCATTCTTCATCAGGTTTGATTTTTCTTTGTATCTTGAGAATTTCATTCTTGAGAACTCATTTTGACTACGATGATTTTCCCTAGAGAATTTTAGTCCATAGGGGCCTACTTATCCTTTCTCTGAACCCTTTGAAATCTGTTCACCTTAAATCTAGAGTGTCTGTCAGACTATCATCTTCTCTATCATAAATTCTAGTCATTTTCCCCACTCCTTTCAGGTTCCCATTATTTTCCCATATTAGTCATTAGTTCTTCCTTGCTGAAAAGAATAAGGTCTAGAGTTCCCCATTATTGGTTCTTCTACCTCTTGAAAGACACAACCCCACTTATCAGGATGTGACTGTCAATATGCACTGTTTTCTTGTTAGATCTTAGAGGTAGAATTTTAGAGTATTTCGCACATCAGAGATGATGAACCTAGGATATGAAGAGGTTAAATGATTTGCCTAAGGTCACATAGGAAGTTGGTGGAAGAGATTATTTTTTTATGGGAATATGTTTTATTTGTGTATATGTTGTAGGGGAAGGAGATAGGAGGGGGAAAGTAAGAAATTCAGTTTGGTCAAAGTATCAGAAATACTATAGAAAATATTTTAATTTGGGCATTGGTTGGACTAGATAGCCTCTGAGTTCCCCTTTCTCCCTTTTTTAATTAAATCATTTTATTTGTTTTCAGTGTTCTACAATCACTTCCATGTATCTCAGATTTTTCCCCCCTTCCTCCCCCTTTGGAAGAGATGTTTTGTAAGCAAAATTAAATGACTAAATAAGGCTATATGAACTAGGAAAAGTCTTATAGGATAAAACTGGAGAAGACCAACTGAGTTGCTTATAAAGCTGGTTCTTGACCCAGATCTTGAATTGTGGCCCCAAATTCTGATTTTGTTTTCTTTTAGAAAACTATGACGAACAGAACTGTTAATAAATGAAAGCTTTAGGAGAGCTCATAGATAAGTTTGATGCTTCCCCTCCCCCAGAGTAAGGTCATTTAGATTTCTAAATTCTGATTCAAGATTCCCTTTCTGGAAAGTGTATTCTTCCACTCACAGCAGTTAAGCTGGAGCTGTTCCTAGGGGCCACTGCCTTTCTGAAAAATGGCTTGGTAGGTATAAATGAGGCATGTCAGAAAGAGACTTTCCATATGTTGGGAGATGAAAAAAAGATTATGCTATTTCATGTACTATGTTTACAGGCAAACAAAAATCCAGGTGGGAGGGTTGTGTAACAGTAATACTTGGTTGTAACATCTCCCTTCTCTACCATCTCTCTGTTTATCAATGTTAAAATTCCACAAAAGGGTAACATTGAACTATAAAAGTATCTCCTGTTTTAAATGATATGAGTTCTGTGAATAAGGGAGTTTCATAATATTATGGATGAAGAAGAGTAACCTAGTGGCAAGAGCTTTGCCCATAAATTGGGTGTATGACCTCAGGGAAGCTACTTAATTAATGAACCTCTTTTTTTTTTTTACTTAAAAAAAGAAAGGGGCTGGACCAGATGGTCTCTAAGATCATTTCTACCTCTGTGATGCTGTGGTTCTATGATGGAATCAAAGGGTTGACCTCTTGTTATCTAATAAACCAGTAAATGTGATTCCTCAAATTGTAAAGATGTTTGTGCAAAATCAAGGACAGCGTCATACAATGCAACCACCATTAGATCCTCTACAGGATCTTGCACTCTCAAGCCCACAATTCCATGCACTGAAAATTTGGGTCTGAAAAGCAAACTTTCCCTGAAGTCAGAGGCTGAGATGTTGCAGTAGCCAAGGGATTCTATAACATCTGTTTAAAAGAAGGCAGGATACAGGGAAGGTTTTGGTTTTTTTGTTTTGTTTTATTTCTCCTTCCAGCACCAGGAGGCTGTTTTGTTCACAGCCTTCCAAATGCCAGCAGGGAGAATCAGGTTTGGTCTTTAATGAGTGTTTTTTTCTAAACTTTGGAACACCTGCTTATTATCCTGCAGTAGATAATAATAAAAGTAACTCACATTTTTTCTAGCGCCTTAAAGTTTACAAAGCACTTTCTTTGCAACAACCTGTGAGGTAGGCAGTACAGGATCTCTTTTTTTTGCTTTGTATTGTTATTAAGTAAGAACTGGAATTTCATGGGCATACGGAGCTCCCAGGAAGCAATTCCCTTAGCCAATGAAGACTGGCACTTTCTCTGCAACTGAGTCTTGGAAAGATGCCTGGGGCCATGAAAGGTTAAGGGACTTCATCCCCTAGCCACTATGCGTTAGCAGGAGGACCTTAATCCAGGTTTACCCAATTCTCTCTAACCACTACATTAGACTGCTTCTGAAAAGATAAATACACTCTCCACATTTTCTTTTTAACAGAGGTCAATATGATTCCACCTATGTCCCTAAAAAGCAGTCTGTAAAGGGATCTTTAAAAATTATTCAGTCATTTTGACCATACTATTTGTGGCCATTTTTATAGAGTCCTCCCCTAATTTATTTTTTGTGGAAATTCAGATTTACTTAAAATATTCTTGGAATCATAGAAACTTCCACCCTAATTCCAGATGTTAGCTGCAAATGTACTGAAAAGGAAGTGCAGGGAATGTCCTTCAGGGGGCCGATCACTTTCCTTTGTTGGGTCTCAATTTCTTTATCTGCAAAATGAGGGAGTTGGATTAACATTCTCCAAATTACCATCTGACTCTGAAATCATATGAGAATATATCTACAAGTCTCAGATACATAACACCAACTTGCTCTGTGGCTATGTCTATAGTCAGCCACAGTAGCATTTGAAAAGTGTTTCTGCACCAGTTCCTCTTCCTTTCTTTTTCTTTTTTTTCATTTATTCCTTCAAACAACAAGTTTGATGGATATTTATCCTTGAGTTAGCTATATAGACACAGCCAGAGCCAGGGGAATTCCTGATCATGTATGAAATAGGTTGTAGACCCAGTGGTCAGGGCTCATTGCACATACTGCCTTTTAAAAAAATTAAAAGCAGTAAACCACATCCTCCTCCTTTGAATCTCCAAAGGGAGTAAAACTCAGGTCTCTGTCACAGATATGATGGCTATATGAGAAAACCATGTAGCTCCCAGGAAAGACACTTACTTCTACCCACACCGAGAGATTTTGTCCAATGCTGTAGATTACTTTTCTTCTCTCTCTTTCCTTCCTTCCTTCCTTCTTTCCTCTTTCTATTCTCTTTCTTTCAGTTCTTTTCTTTCTTTTAAAATTCTTTTTCTTCTTTCTCTTTCTTTTAGTTCTCTTTCTTTTTCCTTCCTTAAATGCTTATTAATTGATAGGTTGATTAATTCCTTCCTTTCTTCTTCCATCCCTCCCTCCTTTCCTTTCTTAAGTTATCATGGCAGTAAATTCCAAACAAGAATACATGGGAAGAGCAAAGTGATATAATTTTTCAGGCAAGATTGTGCCTGATGCCAATATCAAATTGCTAGGTGCCAGGGCAAACTGGTCCCTAGGATTTATGTAACCTCTCTGCAGATGGAAGGCTAAAGTACAATGTGCCTTGTACAATGTACATACTTAATAAAATTTTGAATAGAATTGGACTTGTGAATTCATTTTTTTTAAATGTCTAATCAAGGCTTATCTATCACAAGAACTATTAAATCAAATGCTTTGATCAGTTCTTTCCAGGATGAAAAAAATTTGTTTCCTAGATGGATCCTTTTAAACTTTTCTGTATACTGAAAAATGTAGATCATTGGTCCTGCCTCCTAATAATCTTTGATACTTCTGCTTAGGCATTGAGCAGAAGTAATTTTATTGACAAAATGTCAGTTTTGTTCATAATGAATTGACCTGGGGTTTGCTTAGCATTTTTTCCCCATATCTTTCAATCATCCCTAATCATTCCAGCAAGGTGGATGAGAGTGAGGGGGATAGAAGTGGTATTAATGGCAATAACCCAGGTTAGTTGTCTCTGCAGCTGATTTCTTTGGTTTTAGTTAATAAAAAATAAAAATGAGTGGAGACTGTATTTAGTAGATGCTGAAAAATAACATTTATTATCTTGCCAAGTCCTGAATCACTAATTTCCTTTGCCTCCCCCTATTTTCCAGTCATTTGGGGGCTGTCGAGGCAGACAGTTAAGGCTGGAGGATGAAACTAGTTGATTGTTGGTATTTTATGAAAACAGATGAAATATCACATTTGACTTGCCTTCTTTCCTCTTTTTAGGTTGGAAGACATTGGGTTATTATGTGCTTGCCTATGAACTTTACTCTACCTTACATCACAGATTTGCCACTGAAACTAGCCAATTGATCTTAGGTAAAAATACCTAGCTGATACTTTGGGAAGCTTGCAAAGTCATCTGAACAGAGCCCTTGTAGTTAATCAAGCATCCTTCTGAGAGTAGTCATTGGGAAGTAGTGATTGGCATGCTGTCTTTCAAGGTGTCATTTAGGCAAAATTCAGGCCCTCTCACTAGAAGAGAACTGAGAACTCCATCCATAGCACTGTGGGCTGGTGGCCAAGATGTGGGGTCTTAACAGTGGGGAGAGTAAAAGGAGCTGGCAAATCCTGGAACTGCTCAGGGGAAAAACAAACAGAAAACACTATTTATTCCTTTCTCCCTCCCTAGTCTCTCCCCGCTCCCCTCAACCCCAGGCTTTTTTTTTTTTTTTGGCTATGACTAATATTCAATGTTTAGTCTTTTCCCCCCATGACATGGAATTTTTATCTCTTGATTCATACTAGGAGATAAAATCCCTGCTTATTCAGTTGCATGAATAATTGATAGGCTCTTTCCAACTTGCCAGAAGCAACTTCACAGCCCTGCCTTTGATGACCTGGATCACCCCAGTAATTTCCTGATAGCCAGCATGTGACCCTTCCAGTGTTCCTCATGGCAGAGATCCTCGTCCTTGTCTTCCCACTATTTAGTGGGAAAGAACATGGTGGTTTTGCTTTGGAAATATGATTTGGGCAGACACAAGTTTCAGTGAGGAAACTCAACGATGACTTTGATTTTCCGAAATAACATTTCGGAAAGTATTGATGATGAATCCAATAGGGTGTTTCATTTTGGGGCCTTCTAGAGGCCATGCCATTATTTTCATTTAATCTATTTGCTGATGATTAAAAAAAATAATAATCTGTCATGGCCTGGTTTCCATACCTAATACTTTATAAGATAACAATAGGGAAATGTGGAGAGGTCTTTTAATGTACCTGGCTCTGTATATGTGTTTATATGATAAAAAGGACTAGGGTATTATTTACATGCTTAGCTGGGGTTTATCCTTTTTAGACAAGTCTGGACTGCTACCTGTTATACTTGGCTCAGGATGGCTTAAATAAGAGTTTATAGACCTTAAGCCATCTGCAAAATGTCCCAATTCTTTAAGGCCAATGTAAATGCAACGAGGGGAAAGAAAACCACCCAAAGAAAAGGTTAACAAGTTATTTTTTCCTCTTGGAGCCCTCCTTTGGACTTGACTTTATGGTGGCAAATAGTTACAATCAGATGCTGGCAAAACTTGCTTGCATCTTGGTGGGCAGAGAACAACAGGAGATGGTAAAAAAAGATATGAGAGCCTGACTCTTCCTATTTTTAAACCTGTTGAAACAACGCTTGTTGCAGGACTCTGGGGAAAAATCAGCCATATCTCAACATGAAAGAAAATGGGTTTGATTTAGACCACTCATGTTTATCTGTCACAAATACCGATCTGGAAGTCCTGTTTGCTGGGGGGGAAAAGGAACCAGAGCCAGCTTGTCCTCATATGCCCATTTCTCAAAGTGTAAGCAAATTAATTATTGAAGGATACTATTAATTAAGGAAATGAAGAAGCATGCCATTTGTTTTTTACATACGATTTAAACAAACCAAAATCAAATATGCTACTGAAAGCTGGAAACAGCAGCAATGTTCTCAGACTGAAAGTTCTTTGCCTAACTCTCAGACTTTGCCTGTACTAAAGAAAGAAATGTTAAATTAAAACGTATATGTTGAAGCTACAGAATACATTTTTCTCCTGCGTGACAGATTCTTCCTGCCCTAAGTTCACCACATTTCTCAAATCTTGAAAACTGAGGCTGCCTTCTTAACATCAATGGGTGGGAAAGACATTTGTGGTCTGCCAGCTCTATAACACAGAAGTATGAAACAGAACGGATGTTGGTTCAGGTTTGGCCCAAGCTTCTCAGGCTGTAGCCCAGAGGGAAGTCAGTTGGCTTCTTTGCGCCTTGTCTGACTCACCTGCAAACCTAGGTGAAAATCAGAGAGCTTTCTTGGAAACCAGACCCTAGTATGTGAGCAGAGATTACCTGCCAACATGAAATTCATTACAGTGGCAGGAGCTTAAATGAACCCACTCCCTCACTTCATTACCTATGAGTTCCTAAACACATTTCCATTCCTTGAGTGATTCCCACCATGGGAAGAAGAGCCAAGATTGTCTTATATTCCTCATTACTGAATACAGTATTAAGCAGCAGCTCCCATTAAATAGACAAGAATTTACTAAGTCAATACAATGTGCCTGGCCCTGTGCTAAGTACTGTGGGAAAGGACATGATAAATTAAAAAAAAACAAAACATGATCCACTGTCCTTGCCCTTAGTTTCCTTATCTGTAAAATGAAGGAGTTAGATTCAATCAGGAGTGGGGAACCTGCAACCTCGAGACTGGACTAGATGTTCTCTAAGGTCTTTTTGAGCTTTAATACACTATGTTCCAAGACTCCTTCCAGTTCTATAATCCTATATTCTGTGTTCTAAAGTTCCCCCCAACTCTACCCATTCTGTGTTCTATGTTCTAATCCTCCTAGCTCTGATTTTTATGTTCTAAGGCATAAATGTCAAACTCATAGCTCTCAAAACTCCCCAGTGCCTACCAAACCAGATTAAAATTAAAAAGACTAATTTGGAAATGTTTAACAAAACAAATGAAACTATAATTCAACATATATAATATTAATTTGTGACTTTCTAAGTCAATATGTTGCCTCAGGGATCCATTTCTATTTGAGTTTGATACTACTGTCTTACATTCTATGTTCCATGTTCTAAGTTGCCTTCTAGCTCCAACATTCTATAAGCTAATGACCCTTGAAAAGTTTATAGACTTTTTGGAGCTTGCAATGTTCCAAACTCCCAGAGGACAAGGACCATTTCTCACCAAATTCGTATAAAACTCCAGACCAGGCTAATAACAATTATATTTGGGTAATGAAGAGGAAAACAACATAAAAGAATACAGTTGGTTAAAAACTATGGTACAACTTCTAGATCTGTATCCCAAAGAGATCATAAAAATGGGAAAAGAATTCACATGTATAAAAATATTTATAACAGATATTTTTCTGGTGGCAAAGAATTGGAAATCAATGGGATGCTGATTAATTGGGGAATGACCGAACAAGTTGTGTTATGTGAATGTAATGGAATACTACTGTGCTATAAGAAATGATGAGCAGGTAGACTTCAGAAAAACCTGGAAAGATTTATATGATCTGATGCTGAATGAAATAAACAGAACCAGAAGAATATTGCATGCAGTAACAGCTACATTGTGAGATGACTGACTTTGATAGACTTCGCTCTTCTCAGCAATGCAAGGATTTAAGACAACTCCAAAAGATTCACAATGGAAAATGCTATCCACATCTAGAGAAAGAACTTTGGAGTCTGAATGCAGATGGAAGCATACGGTTTGCTCTCCTTTTCTTTTGTTGTTTTGTTTTGTTTCTTCTTTCTCATGGTTCCTCCCATCAGTTCTAATTCTTCCTTACATCATGTGTGAAAATATGTTTAATATGAATGTATAAGTAGAGCCTATATCAGATTGCACACAGTTTGAGGGAAGGGGGAGGAAAGGGAGGAGATTTAAAACTCAAAATTTTATAGAAGTGAATGTTGAAAACTAAAGATAAATTAATTATTTTTTTTACAAAACAACTATAGTACAACACTAACAGCAATATTATCATCTTGATCAACTACGAAGGACCTAGCTCTTCTGATCAATATAATGATCCAAGACAATTCCAAAGGACCTTTGATGAAAAATTCTACCTACCTCCAGAGAGAGAGAGAGAGAGAGAGAGAGAGAGAGAGAGAGAGAGAGAGAGAGATCTGATGAATTCTGAGTACAAATTAAAGCATACCTTTTTCACTTTTTTTGTTTCTTGCTTTTTGTTTATTTTTTTGCAATATGACTAATATGGAAATTTATCTTACATAACTTCATATGTATAATTGACATCATATTGCTTGCCTTATCAATGGAAGGGACAAAAGGGAGGAAGAGAGTTTGGAACTCAAATTTTTTTTAAAATGAATGTTAGAAAGAAAGAAGAAAAAAATTAAACATATGGTACAATGCTTAGGGGGTGGTTATCAACAAAGGGAAAAAATCACTATAGCCCTAAGAAACTGGGGAAGACTTCACAGAGGAGTTAGAACATAAATTGGGTTGGTAAGATGGCTATGTATAGGATAGTTAAAGAGGATGGAGGTACACTCATGTATGCATTGAAGGAAGGTATGGTTGAGTGGGTAAGATAGAGCCAAATTACAAAGGCTTTCCAACTTAATCTCATGAAGTGTTTTCTATGGTGGTCATTTATTAAAAACAACCACTCTTGAAACTGATGATCTAGTATTGGACCCAGTGCCATCATAAAGTCACTGCCTGATGTTGAGATGATTAGATGCTTTCAGGTAACATTTTGGCAATCAGTGTTGTCACAGAATGGTATAGCACTAGGACAGCAGATTCAGGGGTGAGTTTCAAATGACATAATGGATATAAAAGACATAAACTGCCATATAAGTTTATCATTACCGTTATCAAAAATTATCACTCAAAACCTATCAAGACCTATCAATGGCACCATTGTCTAGAAAAAAATTTTAAGACTAGCTTTCAGTTTCCTCTACATCTGGTCCCATGTCAACTTACAGTCAAAGAGTCCAGGGACAATTATTCCACCAGTGTTTTTCATCTTCCACTGAGCAACTGACTTTATCCTGCTGAACAGACCCTGCAACTTCTGACAAGTTGCCCCTGGAGTATCTTGTCTAAGTCACGGTTTGTCCATCTGATTTATGAAAATGATGAAACAGTATATCCCAGTTGGTGTGTGACTGCTCTTTGATCCTGGTTTGGAGCAACTCAACTCAACAGTCATGGGAGCTGGAAAGGTATCCTCCCTATGAATATAATCACAAATCTTTCATGGTTATCCAATTTGTGGTGTTGGCTTGTTGCTTCAAAGATCAATTCTATCACGAAAGTGAGAACAGAAATTAAAGGAAGATGTAATTGATCCTATTTATGGCTGCCTTTGACCCATTACTATTCATATAATGGCATAACTTAACACGGCCATCTCTTCTCTTCTACCATTTCACTAATGATGTCTAAGTGACATCTCCAGGTTAAGGAGAAAAATTAGTACCAAGAGTGAGGTATTTTTGTGCCCAGAGACCAGAGTCCAGTTTGTAGTAGGATTAAAAATGGACAGACACTTGGATAGTTTCTTGATCACACTGCTTAACAAAGTACAAATCCCAGCTCCAGACATAAGCAGACACTTAATGGTTTCTGTTTGATGATGACAGAAATCAGTGGACACATATTTACTGAGAACTTACCATATTTAAAGAACTAGATATAGTCCTTTCCCTCAAAGGCCTTACTTAGGTCCCTCTCGAGCCTTCATCAAAGCCCCGTGGGATCCCAAAATTCCTGAGACTCTTAGCACTACAGGAGCTGTTGTTCTGTAGCTACCCATACAAGTGGATGTTTTTTCCTGGCCCCCTCAAAAGAAAGTGGTACATTCTTAAGATCCTTTGATTTCTTCATTGTGTTGCCACCACTGGACATGGGCTTCTATCTAAAGGGCTCACTTTTGGTCTACCAAACACCCTCGGTGAATTCTTTCCCTCCAGAGAGGGTTAGGTGTTTGGTTTCTTTTCATCATGGTTGGTCCAGGTGTCCACAATCAATTTTCTTTCCCCTGAAGCTATTTTACATTCTATTCTCAATCTCCCACTCCCACCCTCCTTCCCTCATCCTTATTTGGATTTTTCCTCTTTTCTACCTAAACCCTCACATCCAAAGCTACAATTCTTTACCTGGGAAAGATATGGTGATACTGGGTAGTCTTGGAGGAAGTATCAGACTTTGGCAGGACTCCATTCTGAATCAAACTTAGCAAGTATCTATGTTGCAAACAGCATCATACCTGAATCAAAAAAGAATTGTGCAGTATCTGGGCATTGTACTTGACTTTCTTACAGGAGGCAATGTAAAAAGTTAGTTCAAAAATTTTTACTTAAAGTTTTAAACAAGAAGAAAGCAAAGAGAATCATTTGGTATTTCCTGGAAAGGTATGGAATGGAGCAAACTTTAAAAAAGCCCTCAGTTTTTCACAAGTAGTAATCATCTATCTTCTGAAGTATTTTTTCATATATTTCACAGGCAGCTGTGAGACTCTGTGTTTGCAAACTATTACTCACCCGTGTCCAAATTCTGCTGTTTGCACAGAAAGGGTTCCCAATTTGCAACAGCAACACCCTCTTCCCCCCAAAAAAAGAAAGCTGGAGAATAACATGAAGAAATTCTAAACTTAAGGTTAATTGTTTGTTTCTACATTCTTCTGTCTTCTAGGGATAATCCCTTCTTCATATCTATCTCCATGCCCTCTCTTTATCCTCTTCCCCTCCCCCTCCCACACTCTTCCTTCCTTCCTTTCATTTGAATCAGTGACTGTATTGTACTGTGCTGTGTCCCAGCATGGAAGCCGGGAGAATGGATAAGTGTTTTGGCATAATTTATCAAGAAGATTAAGGTTTTATCTCTTGTGCACTTTGCAACATCTGAGATCTGGTTTGGGTCCTAGCTGTGACTCCCTAGGGTCCTAGGACAAATTCCTTAACCTTTCTGTTTCAGTTTTTCCACCTCAAAAAAAAAAAAAATGGAGCTAAAATCCAGCAAACTCATAGTAGCAAAAGAGTTGGTCAGTGTTTTCAAAGTGCTTATTCGGAACGAACCCAGCAACAAATCAAAACCAGTGACAGGACTGAAAATGTTACCAATAATAATGTCACACATGAAAAGTATTTATTATCACCATTTCCTCTGTTAGTATGGTGATGGCTCAAAACTAATGCTTGTGTGGCTTCAGCTTAATTCATAAATCGGAGAGGTTGTCAGACCTGCAGTGACTGAATTCAACATATGGGGCAGTGGTTAAAAAAAAAGAAGAAAAGAAAAAAAAAAAAGAGCAGAAAATGCTGCTTACGAGATAGGATCATAATGGGAGAGTCCAAGAGTGGAAGAGGATGGTATTGGGAAAAGAGTACTGGACTTGGTATCTGAGGCCTGGAATGTTTGTATTCATGAAGCTGGCTTCCTATGTACCCTTGAGGCATGTTTAGACAAGTTATTTGACTTTTTAATTTCAGCTTTTCCACCTAAAAAATTGAATTCGTCTGTTGAATTCACTGCTGTACCAGAGGTGATCAGCATTTTCAAAGTGATTATCCTTATCATTAGGAGGTTATTTGAAGGTGCCTGATCATTTGGACATCTGAAAGTGTTATAGAATCATAACTGGAAGAACTTAGATATCCTCAAGTCTAAATTTTTCATTTTACAGATGAGGAAATTGAGCTATAGCCAGGGGTCATATGGATATTAAGCATCTGTGAAAGATTTGAACCCAGACCTTTCTGACTTCAAGTCCAATGCCTTTATTTTGGCACTAGCTAGTAATAATATTGTCATCAGCGTCAAAAGTGGTTGTAACTAATGGATGACAACTCCAGGAAACCACTCCAGGGAATGGAATTCAAGGTCTTTGCATGATCTGATTCTATAGTACTTATTCAATCATACTTCCCACTATTCCCTTAAAAGACGCTCTAACTCAATCACATACCTGGCATATGCTCCCCTTGTCTCCCTCCACATAGCTAGCCTAACCTACTCACCCCTTAAGATCCTTTGGGTCTCTTTTTGCTTCTCTGTAAAATGAGGTTAGTAGCCAATCTCTTAAGAACTTTTCAATTCCAAAATCACATAGTCCTAGGTGGGATCTCTTTCTTTCCATTTCTGATTTTTGAATAATCACTTCTAATATTTTTAATTTAAAATAATAATATAAAACTTACCATAAACTGGTTCAGCTCTACATGGGGAGGAAAGATAACCTAAGGGAAAGAAAACCATGGCTCCTGAACAGTAGGAATAACATAAAGGTATGGATAGCACAACCTGAAATTTTGGGTCTACAAAGGGCTGATATAAGTGGTCTAGCCCTGAATTTATAGGCTCTAAATGGAGGGTTCTTTCTTGAAAGTTGGTGATTCATGACCTTATTTAGGGTCTGATTCAATCAAAAATACATCCAGCTGTAGGAGCTGCCAAAAATTGGGTTTTCCACAGCTTCAGAGACCTCACACAGTCTCCCGCAGTCCTGAGACCTGGTATATTGTTTTTATTGAATTTGTGAGGTCCTTCTTCCCAGGCTTTCTCGCCCTCTCGAGTTATAAATCGCATAAGCGAGCCCATTTAGGATTCAGGCTGTGGTGGTCTGCATGAAATGCCAAGACCCCTGCTGGTCATGATCCTATCAGTATTTGTTTCTTTCAGCCTCAGTTTCCCTATGTGTGGAGTAAGGATGGACCAGTGAGCGTGAGGTTACAAAGTAAAAGCAGGTCTCCATAAGACTTTCCTTCTTAGTGGGTGAATTCTATTCCATTTTAGCATTAAGTGTGATGAGTTCCACAGGTGCAAACATCCAACACTTTCTTCAAACCAGATGGTTAATCAGCTAACTACTGCTGATTAAAAGGGTAGCCACTGCCACCGACTTGCAATTACTTCCTTGCCCCCATAACTGGGTGGAGGGAAATATAAAGGTCACAAAAATTGGTAGCTCAGTTTGAAGGGGGGGGGGGGGCGGTGTGGAGTAGCACAGATTGGCTGCTAAACCTTAAAATGAATGCCAAAGATTACTAGTATTACTACTCCTTTGGAACTCAAACATATGTTGCCAAGCTTTATTGAATGTTTGAATCTGTGAATAGAGGCACAAGGACCGTAGTTGTATTAACTCTTGGCTCTCCTTGAACCTCCTATGCTTAGAAAAACAGGCAGACAAGGAAGCTGTACATATTTAGTTTGGTGACTAACAACCACCACTTGGCATGGGGGTGGTGGGAGACGGATGTCAAGTTCATATCCTCTGTAGGATTTAGACCTAACTAGGATGTTCAGTGTTCGAACTGGCCTTTCAGTCACTTAGTCAAAGTCCATCATATCCTAGGCAATGGAGAGCTTCTGATTCTTCTGTGCAGGCAGTTACTTCTGATTGGAGCTAGCCATTCCCAAAGTGGGAACTGCTCATTGGCTCTTGAGTTGCTCCCAGTTTTATTTTACTTTTATTAGAGTAGAAATTAAGTCAAAACATCTGGAAAACCACACGTGCATTGAAGGAACATCAAACACTGGCTTTAATTTCTTATTTCTTGATTAATTTATTGAACATTAACTTTCTGATCAGCCCCTCTGCTTTAATCACAGCGAAATTGCCTAACAGCTGGGCATTTGACTTCTCCCTATTATGGGACAGTTAATGTAATTACTGTGATGTGAACCAGTTGAAAAACAATGAGAGAAGGATAATTGTGTGGCATTTCCTGATGAATTATGAAAGTGAACACAAAATGGGATTAACATCTTTTTTTTTAATGAAAAAGGTCTCCACAATGATTAATAATGCCAACTGTAAGCTAGCTATTGCTTTCAGATGTGCAGCAATGAACATTTGAACAATGATCTCCACTCTCTGCTAGAAATGATCCTCAAAGATCTGAGATTCCTCTCTCTTTCTCCTTCATTCCTTCTTCCTCCCTCACTCTGTTTCTCTCTCTCTTCCTCTTTTACTTTCTCTCCTTGCTTCCCTTTCTCTCCGTCTCTCACCCTCATTTCCATCTCCTTCTCTCTTTCCTTTCTTAAAAAGAGGCAGCAACTGAAAGCTATGTGAGCTGCTTTAGTGTTGTTGGTGTTTACAATCAGCGTTGTGATCTATTGAGAATCTTATTGTAACTCCACTGAAGTCCTTTTGTGATGGCGCATCATGATAAAAAGGTGGTGCTGAGTTCTCTAAAATGCCAGGTTCTACCAAGCAAGAAACACTCCCAAGTATTTGCCTGACATCTGTCATCTGAGGACCAGTCTAACTAAATTGAGAGAGGATCATTGGATTACCTAAAAGTTGACTGAAAAACCCCACCCTACATTAGAATGATTCTATTTAGGCTTAATTGGCCGACTGATTTTTCTCCACTAACTTCCAAAGAGCTTAATTTTTATTGATACGTTTTGTTTGCACACAACAGTCGTTGCCCTCAAACGAATCTGTCTCCTACTCTCCTTATCTGCCTGATATGGCTATTGCCACTGATAGTAACTTATTTTCTATTTTATAATTTATTATTTAATAATAATAAGTGAAAGAATTTTCATTTTAATCATTTGCAACAAACACTGTCTTTTGTATCTGATCTGGATTTTATTGCCTTCTAGAATAGAAGCAGATTGAATTAAAGGGAAAGTAGAACAGTGTTATGTAACTGGGCTATGGGTTTCCTAGAGTGTAAAATAAAGGGATTAGATCTTATCTCCAATGTCCTTTCTAGATGTGAATTTTTATGGGCCCTCTCACTTTTAAAAACTTAGAGTTCATACTTCATTTAGCATATCTGGTGGAACAAAGAATGGTCTTCAAGTCAGAAGACCTGGCTAGATACTTGCTAACTGTCAAAAACATGTAACCTCTCCAAACCTCATTTTCTTAGTCTATAAAATGGGAATAACAATGCTCATGCTACCACCCTCCAGGGCTGGAAATCATGAAAGGGCAATGAATTGTGAATTACCACATATTGCCTTTATTTGTTTTATACATATGTGCATGGGGCAGCTAGGTTGTGCAGTGGATAGAGCACCAGTGCAGGAGTCAGAAGCACCTGAGTTCAAGTTTCACCTCAGACACTTGACACTCACTAGCTGCGTGACCTTGGGCAAGTCACTTAACCCCAATTGCCTCATCCTGGGTCATCTCCAGTCATCCTGATGAATATCTGGTCATTGGATCAGATGGCTCTGGAGGAGAAGTGAGGCTGGCAACCTATACAGCCCTCTTTCCCTCAAAACAAAGTCAAGTGCAAGTCATGTCATCATTTCTCTGATGGCATGGTCTTCTTCGGCAATGAAGGACAAACACACACACACAACACACATGTGCATATTTATTCTCCCTCTTTAGTAGTGAGATTCTCTGACAGGAGCAATTTACACAAAGGTCTTATCATTTTTTTAAGGGTTTAGGAAGAAAATGAAAGGGTCTGAATAGATTAGATACACAGTTGAATTAAACTGAATTTGAGCTCAGTTCTATGTCAATCTCTCTTTAAGTCATGCGTCTTTCCATTCCTCTTTGGGCTACCCATTTATTAGCAGTGATGACTGGTAAAGGAGGTGGACAAGAATGAGGACTGACTTATGGGTAGCCTAAATGTTGTGCTGTACTCCCAGACTTTAAATTAAAAGATCCAGAGGGAATCTAGCACTTTGGGTAGATCCATTATGGAAAATTACAGAAAGTAGTGGATGAGAATCACACATGTAGATAGGTAGTTATCTGCATTAGTGAAAGGAATACCTTTGCCACTGAGATAATAGATTCACTGATGTATTTTGGACAACTTATGCATTTTCTCAAACTAAGAGATGGGCAATGTCCTTACAATACTTGTTCTCTCCCAGCTTCTAGTTTTTGACAGAATCCGTGAAAGCTGCTGCTTGCTCTTAGAAATGACCTCCCTACTTCATCCTAGAGGTCCACTCTTAACACTGTCTTGCTTTAGATCAAATGTCTATTAAGTAGTCAAATATAATGTAAAATAGTCAGCAATAAAGTTGTTCCTGGTCTAATTAATCCCTTCCTTCCATAAGAAAGGATGTTAAAGAAAGAATGCCCAAGATAAGAAAAGAAAATTCAATCAATTTTATGTTCTCCATTGCTCTGCTAATTTTGAGTTTTCTCAGCTCCATATAAGCATCATTCTCTTATTGTCCATCTTAATCATCAGGGAAATGTTATGTACCCTCTCCTCTCTCCCTGCAAAACCTTCACAAGCTTTTTCAAAACTATGATGAGTTTATTTTTCTAGCATACAGTCCTTGTCACTAGGTAGTAGCCAATTTTTGTTATTTGGTAGTTTCAGTTGTATCTGACTCTTTGAGACTCTATTTGGGATTTTCTTGGCACAGATACTGGGGTGGTTTGCCATTTCCTTCTCCAACTCATTTTTACAGTTGAGGAAACAGATAAACAGGATCAAATGACTTGCCCAGCTAGTAAGAGCCTGAGGTCACATTTGAACTCAGGTCCTTCTGACTCCAGGTCCAGCACTTTATTCACTGTGCCACCTAGCTGCACCAACTGTAGCCAAGACATCAAAACAAAAAGCCCAAATTGGATCATATTAAAAATGTTACCCTCATTAAATTGATGGCACATAGAACAACAACAACAATTCCTTTCTTCTATCAACATATAATCTGAGAATATACTGTAGAATAAATAAATAGGCAATAAAAGAATACAACTGTGTGAGAAACTTAAAAAGGGAAGCTGACCTCTTTGCTAGCCTAAAAGCACGCACCTTGTAAATTTCTAAACGAATGAACAATAATTCAGTACTCCTGAGTAGCTTGTTTCTCCGTCTATAGGATAAAGTAACTCTGATGAGCACCTTCCATTTTTCAGTCTGAAACCCATGAACCTTCCTGTCATCTCTGTAAATGGAAGACTTTTTACATCTGGCCCTTCCTTCCATCAAGAAATGTGAATATGATGATTGAATGTCAGACAGCATTGGAAGTCAAGATTTCCAAACAGTCTTCTTCTCTGGAAAATGAATTATCTCTTAGTCGTAAGGTCTGTTGATTAATTCCTGGGCAAGTAGAGATTATTAGGCAGGGAGCATGGTTATGGATGTGTTGGTCTGACTGCTATCTGCTTGGGATTTAGCAAAGGAAATGTGGTGTTTTGAATCTCTTTATCATCTAGAGACCTTGGTTCATGTTGCATCACTTCTGGGGGGCTCTTTCAGTTGCTCACATTGCAGGGTTTGTTATAACTATTAATTCCTCCCAAACATACATCCTCTCAAAGCCATCAGCATGATGCCTTTAAATCTTGAGACCTGGCCTTACTCTCTAATTCTAGATTTTTGGCAGGGGAATTTCATTTCACATAGTTTGGTAGTGATTTCTGGTTATTTTTTTAATAGGTAAACACTTTTTCCCCTAGAATATATGATTTCCCAAGTACTAAAATCCAGATGTCATGCATTGGTAAAATTCTAGCTTGGGATAAGATCACTGAAGTACAAATCATTCCAAATCCAAATTGAAATCAACAAATATTTACCATGCAACTCTTATTTTTAAGACCCCAGGCTAGTGAGGTAGGGGGATGTGAAATAAGGGCAATAATACAAAATAAAATCTCCTTGAGTGCAAGGACTTCTTCTATATTCTGTGACCTCTTAAGAACTATTATATTTAGTATCATCTATACAAAATATAGAAGAAAGAAAAGAAGAGTAAAGTAGGTCTAATGGTAATGAGTTTCCTTAGAATAGATCAAATATGTCAGAAATATTTTGTGTTGACAGCAGTTTATTAGTCAAACTTGAGCCTGAAAAGGTTATATTTTTTGAAAATGACAAATAACCTAGAAAACATATTAGAAATTACAACTTCTGTTTACATAAAGATGATGTTACTGATCTATTGTCGGTAGGTCTTGTTCTTTAAATTGTTTTTTCAGTAATTGAGATGGAATGAGTAGAGCCATTCATAGTCTCAGTCTTCCATTTGGCAAGATGGAATGATTGAAGGGATGACTATAATCTGTGGCTACCAAACAACAATTTGTACCCTGAAGAAAGCAGTATGTTCCATGGAAAGTGGACTAGATTTGAAGTGAGCAAGCCTGCTATGCCATTTCTGTTAGTGGGTTAGTTACAGATCCTCTGTGTGACCTTGTACAAGTTATTAAACTTCTTTAGGCCTCAGTTTCTCCTTTATAAAAGGAGGATATTGGACTAGATGATCAACAAAGTCCCTTCCAGTTCTGAATCAATGACCCTAATTGTCCCATATTTGGACTCAAATTTCTGACTTTGGCCTTGAGGGTACTAGACACTAACTCATTAAGCTAAAAACTAAGTAATAATGGGCAGTAATAAGGTATGGACATTTAATCTCAAGCTAATAGACTTTCACGTTATCACCATTACACCACGGAAAACAGTAGCTATAACATTCTTCGTTTAGTTTATGTATTAATAAAGGCAACAGTTATTATTTTGAATTCATTCTTCTCCAGAAAAACCAAACAAATGTTCTCAGGGGCATATTGGTAAATGTTTAACAACTAGTTCTCAAAAACAAAATGTACTCGTGCTATATTTTAAGTTTGACCTGCATTGCTAACATTTTCTCCATCAATTTCTTGTCTTAACTATAAACAAAACAGTTAATTGAGTCCTAATTTGTAGTGTTTACCAGTTTCCAAGGTGAAAGTGCTGATACTGAACATTTAACATTCAGCTGTTGTGAGCAGTTTGGAGTCAGTTGAGCATGTCTCTGGATGCTTTGAGCTTTATGTTTCAAAAGCAGTTGATGAGCAAAGTTGGATTTAATCATTTTCCTCTCCTGACTGTACTCCTAATTCTCCAGACTTTCTCAACCAGGCCATAGAAACATTTTCATCCTGGAAGTTCAATCCATCCCCTGGACTTCACCCACAGGAAGTATCCTCTACCCTGTAGCCTCTCCCTCTAATTGACTAGTTCTTGCCAAAATCTCCATTTTAAGGAAAATGCCCAGGCCAGTTATTCCTCTCCCAGATATACTCCTGACTCTCCAGACTTTCTCTGTCATGTTCCTGAGCCCTGACCCTCCCCTCTTTAAATTCTTTTTAAATACTGTCTTCCCCAATTAGAATATGAGTTCTGTGAGAGCAGGGACTGTCTTTTTTTTTTTTTTTTATAACATATATTTGAATTCTCAGTGCTTAGAACAGTGTTTGGCACATATTAAATATTTAGTTAATAAATGTTTGTTGACTTGAGCCAGTTTAGATTTTTATCTCTACAGTACATGGGAGGTTTTTGTTTTGCTTCATTGTTGTATCAGACTATAAGCTTCTTTTAGACAAAGACTACAACATTTTTCCTCTCTCTATTCACATCTGTTGAAGTTGTACTTCGCCATAATATTTTGAATGAAATTGTGTTCTCACTGCTCTCAATGGTGTAGACCCTCCCTCCATCCATCCGTGTTATAGTTCTCCTACTCCCAATGCATTCTCATCCTGTGAAGTTCCTATACATGTTTCCTTCAAATCCTCTGTACAGGGTCTGCTCAACATGCTGGAGTCCTTCATTTGATTCTTTTAATGTTTCATGGATATCTGTACTTCATTTGACCTGTTTTCTGGTATCCCTCACTCTTGATACATCTCATACTCTCTACAATCTCTCTTTGTCTAGTTACATGTCTTTTATGATGTGTTTTTTTGGGAGAGGGGTGCTTTTCTAACATACATCATTACTGAAACTACACCATAACCTACCCATGTAGTATACATTGTAAGTACTTAATGAGAATTTTCTGAATTTATGAGAAATTTTAATGAGAAATTTTTGGACAAAAATATCTCCTAGCATTTGATCAGTTAAAGGTATTTAAAAGCAAATTCGCCCAATCTCCTACTGCTAATATGAAAACAAATTCATAGGGTCTTAGGAGAAGTCTATTCAGAAAGGACTTCCTATAAGTGTTTATTTGTAGTTGTCTGATTCAGATCAGATACAGTAAACTCTTTGGAGGTGGGGTCATCTCAAGGAGATCATCCTTAGAAAGCCCCAACCCCACAAGTGTTTATTTGTCTAAGCACTGGCCTTGTGTTTCACACTTTCTTAATGCGGACTGTGAGAAGGGTTGGTGACCTAGTGGAGTTTTTTCATAGATTGTCTAAAAGCATTGGAACTGACACCTTAAAATTTTCCTCTTCATTTATTCATTCAGTCAATCGATAACAAATATTTTTAAACATATGCTAAGTAGAAAGCCCTGTGATAGACAAGAACACCAATTGACTATTTTCATTTATTTCTTTACTAACACATTATTTTAAAAGAAAATTATTCTTTTTTTTCCTCTTTCCGAACATTCATTTTCCCCAAAGGATGTGTTGGTATCCATTTGTGCACATGTCCCCATGTGTGTTTTGATGAAATTTCAGTCCAAATAACTTGGTATTATCTTTGTTTATGTTTTTCTACCCAGAAATAACCTCTCTATGATCCATTCTCACCCAAGAGAGCAAGAGGTCAAGAGGTTAATATGCAAAAGGATCGGGTTCTACATCAAGGTCTTAGAATTCAAGTGATTTGGACAAAAAGGAACAGATATAGTGGAACAATTATCATGTGCTCAGCCCCATTCTGGGTATTATGGAGGCTACAAAGAGATCTAAACTACAGAGAGTTTACATTCTAATAGGGGAAACTGAGTATAATCAGGCAAAAAGTTAAATATCAATAAAAAATTATGGTGCACTATATAGTGAACAATATAGTACTATAGCTTCATAGGAGCAGATTAATTGACTAAAAAGAATTGAATGGGGAGGAAATGAAGGAGAAATATTTAGATTCATAGAAGGTCAGAGCAAAAAGCAACCTTAGAGCTCACCTGATTAAATCTCCTCATTTCACAGATGAGAGAACGAATCCTGGAGGTTAAATGGAAAGCAGGGTAATATAGTAGAAAGTCCACAGAACCAGGAGTCAGGACACTTATGTTCCAGATACAGATTTGTCACTAATTGCCTCTGTGTCCTTGGGTACCATGTGACCTCTTCAGGCCTCATTTACCACCTCTGCCAAAATGAGGGTCAAGCTAAATCAACTTGCTTCCAGAAAAGATGGAGATCCAGAAAAGGAGAATTTTACAGGGTCCTCCTTGCTTGTCTTTCTGTTTTGGTCATATGACCATTATCTGTGCTCAAAGTATGAGCTAGTTTCCTACCTAGAAAAGAAAGTGATCAGAGGAAGGGCTTCCATATGAAAACAAAGAAAAAGAATTTGAAAAGTCAGAGGAGTTTCCTGATCTGTGATCAGGAGATTGGAGTCTGGAACAATTGAATACGCAGGGAAAAATGACGATGAGTGAATACTTGAAGCTAAGTGACAGATGAAAGACTCTTCCAGAAGAGGAAGGGAACTGGACCCTCTGAAGAAGAAGTTTGTCTTCCCAGGGATGATTACGGAAATCCAGAGAGGAAAAGGTATCCAGTAAGGGTCAAAGGAAAAAGAAACAAATAGTGTTACGAGGTGACTGCTATAGAGGTGTACTGGGGCAACTATCTGTTGACGTAATGGCAATAGAATGGTCTGCTGTCTTCCCTGGATGGGAAAATTAAATAGGAGAGAGAATCTCCAAAGTCTTGGTCAACTTAAAAATCTTACTCACTTTTGGTCATTCATGTGAGCAGAGTGCAAGGAAGTAAAACAAATGCTGAATTGGAAGTCAAAGGATCTGGGATCTAATCCCAGCTCTCCTGCTTTTCCTACGCAAACATGGGGAAGTCATAACCTCTCTAGGTTTCAGCTGCCTCATCTGAAAAATTAGGGAGTTGGACTAGATTCAAAGGTTCTTAACATTTTTGTGTCATGGACTCCTTTGACATCCTGGAGAAGTCTAAATAATTGAAGAAAATGCTATATTTCAGTTAGAGATTAGTGAAAATTAATTTTTTTCTCAGCTAAGTTCATAGACCTGCTTCCTACTCCATCTATTCACAGAATCCTAGGGGATCTCAGGTTAAGAACTCCTTGGCTAGATGGTTTCTAAGGTCCTTTCTAGCTCTAAATCTATAATCCTATAAAACTGATACTGTCAGAACTTATGAAGCATATTGTGAATGTTATGAGGAATGTGAATATTAGGAAGAATTTCTTCTTGGAGAAGAAATTAAATGCATAGGTATTATTTTCATTACTACCTGCCTGATGATTTGGATTGGGAACAGCTGGTTTTAAAAATGGTATCTGAGAATGGGACCTTGATTTCTGAATTTTGTTCAGTCATTTTCAGATATGTCTGATTCTTCATGACCCCATTTTGGGGTTTTCTTGGTACAGATAGTGGAGTGGTTTGCCATTTCCTTCTCCAGCTCATTGTCAAGGTAAGGAAACTGAGATAAATAAGGTGAAGTGACTTAACCAGGGTTACACACCTACTAAGGGTCTGAAACCAGATTTGAACTCAGGAAGATGAGTCTTCCTGACTCCAGGCCTGGTGCTGTAGCTACTGTGCCACCTAGTTGCCCTTTTCTGGGCAACTAGAAATGACAACCTCCTGATAATGGACTGAGTGTACATAATAAAGGTTGGTAAGAGTATATTTGCCTAGAGTCTGGCAACTCTCATCAAAAAGTCCTTAGACTGAAAAGAAAGGGAGAAGGAGAAAATTGTGTGCACATGTTCTCCAAGCCAGATATCACAGAGAGTGACAAACACATACAGATAAGAAAAATAGTGCTTACTCCCAGAAATCCGAAAAGTACAAAATACACAAAAACAACCAACTATAAAGCCCGTTGCCTTAGAAATCTCTGCACAAATGCACAAAGTGTGGGCAACAAGCAAGATGAACTAGAGGCTACCCCAAAGAAATGGATTTGACTTTCTAGGTATCACTAAGATTTGATAGAATGAAAGCTATTATTGGATTTTAACTCTGTAAGGGCATACTTTTATTCAAAATGAAAAAGACTGCTAAAATGATGAAGTGGCATTAGTATAGTATATGGCTGAGGTTGGTGGATCTCGAGTTCTGAGTTGTAATGGGCTAAATGGCTTAGGTAAGTGTCTCTTCTAAGATGGGCATTAATATGGCATAAGGAGGAGAGCGCAGCCCCATCAGGTTGTCTAAGCAGGGTCAAAGCAGCCCAGGTCAAAGATGAAGTGAGTCAAAGTTCCTGGGCTAATCAGAGTAGAAGTGGGACCATGGGTAGACACTAAATGTCTAGTCTGGGCAAGATAGAGAGACCTAGTGAGACTCTGTGTGTGTGTGTGTGTGTGTGTGTGTGTGTGTGTGTGTGTGTATGACAGAGAGACAGAGAAAGATAGACAGAGAGGCAGAGAGACAGAGACCAAGATAGACAGACACAGAGAAGGACGGCCACATAGAAAGATAGAGACAGAGATACAGAGAGAAAAAGGATGCACTTATGTGAGTAAAGCTAGGAACTATGGAGAACATTTTGGTGAAGACCAATGGAGACAGAACTAAATATTGTTGGTAGAGTACACTACAGATCACCAGGACAGAAAGAGGAAATGGATGAGGAATTCAGCTAAGAGATCATAAGTTTGACTGATGCATGAAATAGTAATGATAGAGGACTTTAATTATTTAAACATCAACTGGAATTCTGTCTCTACCAAAGAAGGGAAGCTAACAATTTTTCAGTTTGCCTAAACGATAATTGTATCCTTCAAAAGGTAAAGGGCCCAGGGAGGGGAACAACTCTTCTTAATCTGATTCTCATCTACAAGGAAGAATTGGTTGGTTGGGGAACATGATGGGAACCTAGGAAGGGAAGCGATTATTCCTTCTGAGAACTTGTGCTAGGAAAGAAAAGAAAAGAAAATTTGGACATAGTCAGACATACCCTTGGTTTTAGAAGCATAGTTTTGAAAGGGTTCAGAAAAAGTAAAGTTAAGATCCTATGGATTAAAAGTCTACAAGGGAAGCCAGGCCTGGAGGGATGAGAAGCTCACAGGAATAAAATTCTGTAGAAGTCTCTAGATTTTGCCACCATGAATCAGCAACCTTCTCATGCTAGAACTTCTCTCATTTCTCATTCTGGAATATTCCTTTGCCATGCCACCCCTCTTCTTCCATTGATGAGTTCCTTGGACGATCTTTGGTCAGACATTCTTCATTCCTCACCCAGCTGTGCTATGACTCCCTGGACTCTGCCACCACATCCCCAACATGTAGGTAGGTACCTTCTCCTCCCTTCCATCTTCAGCTCCATTAGAATGTTGTCTTTTACATTGTCTTCCTCCATGAGAATTTAACATCCTTGAGGCAGAGACTGTTTTTCTTCTTCTTCTATTTGTATCCCCAGTGCTTAGAACATATAGTAAGTGATTAATAAATGCCTTCTGGACACAAAATAAATAATTCCAATAAGGAGGAAAAGAGGAGTTTTCTAAAGAGACCAATGTGGATACATAGGAAATTCACCAACCAACTTAGATTTTAAAAAGACATATCATAGCTCTTAAACCAGAAGGGGATGACCTCAGAGACCAGAGAGTCCAACATCCTAACTTTATAGATGAGTCAACTGAGTTTCAAGGATGTTCAGTGACTTACTCAAAGAGGTAACAAGTTGCCAAGGCACATTTTGAAATCAGGTCCTCTGACTCCAAAGTTAGTGCCCTTTCTACTGTACTATATATTCTTTCCTAATCTTATGCCATTTTATGTACCCAAGATGGAAACAAAAGCAAAGTATTGGACAATTTTTTTTAAAGTGTGGAATGATAATGTAAGAATATCGTCAGGAATATGAAACCTCAAAATGAGCTATTGCCTCCAAAAAAACCTGAAGAGAGGAAGGAAACAAAAAGGTTGAATGGTTAACAGGTAGGAGATAGAATGGATAGATCACTGGCCTTTGAGTCAAGAAGATCTGAGTTCAAATCCTTCCTCAGACACTGATTGGCTAGATGACCCTAAGCAATTCACTTAACCTCCCTCAATCTCAGGTTCCTCATCTATAACATAAGGAAAATAATAGCACCTACCTCATAGGGTTGTTGTGGGGATCAAATGATGTAATATATGTAAAGTGCTTTGACAACCATGAAATACTAAATAAATACTAGCTATCACCACCACCACCACCACTACCATCATCATCATCACCAACACTGTCACCATCATCATGCTTAGTTGTTTTGGGGAAAGGAGGAGGGAGGAATGAAATCACTGATTAGGGTGGGTAATAATGATGACTAATTAGGGAGAGGCTCAAATCTTATTTTACTTGTTTGTTAAGAAGAACAATTTTTGAACTGGAAAAAAAATGAACAAAAATAGTTGATAGGGAGATGATATGAGAGAAGTAGAGAATAAGAAAGCACCTAGCTTATCCTTTAAGAAGTCAAGTTACGTGACCCAAATGCATCTGGGGCCCTGAAAGACCTACAGATGGGGTTGCCTTCCTCAGTGATTTTTGAAAGATCAAGGAGAATATACCATAGTACTGAAGCACAAATGTTCCAATTCACAACTGACTGCTTCCTATGAAAATTCTAGAAGATTGTATTAAGGAGGCAGTGAACACCTAAGAAAGGAAGGAAAATACAAAAATAACAAAGAGATAGAGTGATTTCTAATACAGATTCAATATCAATTCAATATTAATTCAATATTAAATAATATTATCTTTATGTGTCTCATCCCCTCCTAACTTGTAAACGTCACAAGGGCAGAGATCTGAATCTTTTCTAAATTTTGTTCCTCCCCCAGAGTCCAGTATAGCACATTGCACACAAGAGGGACATAAATAGTGTTTGTGAAATGAGTCAATTTAGTCTAAATCTCCTCCATTATCACATAATACTATTGTTTTTCCCCATTAAAACCATTTCATATCTACTTAAGAGAAAGTTTTTCTTACAGTTTTTACCAGGAATATCCAAGCTCAGAAAATCAAAAGAAAAAATGGAGTTAGACATGGTCACTTCATGTGATAACTCCCCCTTACCCCTCCCCCTGCCATACACACACAAACAGACATACACACAAATTTTCCATGGAGGAGCAAGAGATGAGAGCTAGTGCCCAAAGAAGTTGTGAGATTGTCTTTCTTTTCAGTGCTCTGTTTCTTCCTCCTACTCCAAGTGCTCACCTCACCTCCCCCATTTCCCTAAACAAGTCTTCTTTAACTTGGGACCCTTCTCTGACCCCTATCCTTTAGGGCCTGTCCTGAATCTCATCGCCCTTCAGACCCAAGGTATTCACTGGGATCACAGAATCATAAATTTAGGAGCAGAGGAGACTAGAGACCATCTGGCCCAAGCCACTTATTTTATAGAAGAGGAAACTGAGACCCAGAGAACAGTGATTTGCCCAAGGTGACAGAAGTAGTCAGAGAGCCTGACCTCCAGCTCACATCCTCCAACTCCACATCCCACTGAATCATGTTGACTCCAGCCAACCTAATAAAGATATCTTGCTGTCATGCTAACGAGAGAGAGGGACCAGACTTAACCCCAACAGACAATGCCCTGCCCCTTAAATGACCGATTTGGAAATAGACCAACCTTGTGGGCAGAGGTTGGGGAAAAGTGTTGCCTGAGATCCCAAATCCCAATTCAATTAAAGTGAGCAAAAATTAATTGACCATCTATTATGTATCATTGCTCCAGTTAAAACCTTTGGGATTTAGGCTACAGCTTAGGAGAGAGAAGAGCTGCCTTGACAATCAGGAAATCTTTCTAATCTTAGTTTTTCCACCAATGAATTGTATGACCTTAAACAAGATATTTCCTTGTTTAGTTTAGTTCTATGTGAAAAGGAGATATACTAAACCATATTTCCAAGGAAATTTCACCACTGAACACTTTTGGATTAGAAAAGTGTTAACAGAACCTATAAATGCTGGTCTGGGGATGTGAGATACTTATAGGATATGGAGGGAGTTAAAGGAATTTTGGAGCAAAATAGGGACAATTAAATCTATTTTATACCAATAACTTATTGCACATAGTATTTTATATACCCAACTTCATATTTAATATTTTGGAAGGACACCTCATGATGATTATCATTTTTTTCATGGAATTTCTGATTCACACCAAATGGAACATCACACCCAGTGGAGTACAGTTTTGGAAACACTTACTGGACATGTGATTCTTTCCTCATGTGTGTAATTTCACTACAAATTTCACTATAAATACCTTTGTGTTTTTTTCTTATCCAGAAATAAGGTCATTTTCAGTCTCAACTGATGATGACTTCATGATTCAAATGTAACTGAGTGAAGGCAAAGTGTATATATTTCTCAGGGATAATGCTACTGAGGTCAGGGAAGGCAAGAGAGAGTGGATTGGAAACCCAAATAAATAAAAAATAGGATGGAGGGTTTAGCTCAGTTTTAGCTCTTTAGAAAGAGTTCTGGGATTAGGATTCAGGAGTCATGAGCTGGAGTTCCAGTTCTCTAAATTACTAACTATATGACCCAAGACCATTCATTTCCCTTCCTGGGTCTCAGTTTACCTTATATAAAATGAAGGCTTGTACTAAATTATCTCTCAGCTTACTTACAGTTCTAGAACCTATGAGTTTTACAATGACAGGACTCAAGCTTTTCTTGGCCAGCAGGCACATAAGCTGGGGTCTTTCTCCCATGGCAACATCTTTTCTTCTTAAGTTACCTTCCAAATCAAGGTATGTAGCACTCACTTGCTAAAAAGAGAGTCTAAGAAAATCATTCCTTGACAATGCTGAATGAATGTGGGATCAAAGACAATCTGTAAGTGAAATTTAGTAAGATTACTCTAAGTCAAAGAGTCTTTGCCTGAGGTCCATGAACTTGTTTTTTAAAATATATTTTGATGACAACATTTCAATATAATTCATTGCCTTTGTAATCTATTGGGTTTCATTTTATGCATTTAAAAACATTATTGTGAGGAAGGTTCCACAGGCTCAATAAGATTGCCAAAGGGGTCCATGACTCAACAATAGTTAAGAAGCCCAGATCTAGGCCATTGTCATCCATGTCACTGTCTTCATCATCATCATTGTCATCGACAACAGAAAGCATGAATAAGCCAAATTCATTTGAATCCTCTTTTGGATGCATGTAAGGTGATTTGTAATCAGTTATCATTAGTATCATTGAACACTGGACTTGGAATCAGAAGACCTTCATCTTAGACCCTCTGTCATCCTGATTCCACTACTTGCTCAAGCCGTGCGATCCTGAGCAAGTTACTAGATCTCTCTAAGCTTCAGTTTGCTCATATGTCAAATGAAGACATATATAAAATGTTGCTGCCCTCCTTACCTCACAGCATTGTAGTAAGGAAGTGCTTCATGAACCATAAATTACCTTGAAATGACAATGATAATAACTTGCATTTATATCATATTTTAAGGTTAATAAGGTGCTTTCTTTACAGAAACCTTCGGAGATGGGTGGTAGAAAACAACTTTTTCCCCATTTTACAGATGAAGAATGTGAGAATAAAATATTGTTATTTTGCCCATGATCCTCAAGCTAATCAATTTCATACATGCATTTGGAGACTGCAGGAATTTGAACCCAGGTTTCCTGACTCTACATCTAGCAGTATTTTCCTCCACCTAATACTGCCTTTCATGTAAAAATAAGCCATGCTGATTAATTTGACTATTGCTATTATTATATTTGAACACTCTGTAGCAGATAGATAAAGGCATCTTTGTGAAACCAAAGTCCAGATGCCCAGGAAATAAAAACCAGCTAAAACAACTGAAAGTCATTGCCTGGGTGCTTCATTACAAGGAAGAATTATTCTAATAAGGCCTAATTTTTCAACCTGCTCTCTTTCCATCTGCTGAAAGTTTAAAGGAACATTCAGATCCATTTAGTATCAAAGACTAAAATGTGTTTATCATCATGGAGCGTGCCAGGCAAAGATTCAGAAAATCACCTCTAACTGTACTAAGGGGGAGCGTGTGTGTGAAAAGAAGTCTTATAGCATCTGGCTTCCATTAACTGGAAGGAGGGGTCATGAGGGGAGGGAACCATAGAAACTGTTTTAACTGGACTGGAGTCCATTTAGTAGGTCACATAGTCATGACTCAGTCTCTGTTCCTTTCTTACAGTCCTGATTTCATGATACTAGAGTTAGTGCCTAGCTCCCCTCTAAGCTGAAGACACCATAAGCCAATCCAAATTCATTGGCCAACCACATCCTTATTTTGGGGATCAAATAATCTCAGAGTTGGAAGAGGCTTCAGTGGTCATCCAGCGCAAGTCATACCAGAATAAGAATCCTCTCTACAATATGCCCAGCAAGTGATCATCCAGCCTGGACCTGAAGACTTAGAGTAAAAGGAACCACCATCTTCTAGGGCTACCTATTCCCTTTTTGGACAGTTCTAATGTTAAAAAGGTTTTTTTCCTTCCATCAAACCTAAACATGTCCCTTGACAACTTATGTGTCTAACTCTTCCCTTTGGTGCAAAGCAGAGCAAGTCTATTCCCTCTTCCAGTGAGAGGTCTTCAAGTACGTGAAGGTGGCTCTCATGTCATTAGGTCCCCACTTCCCTCTTCCTCCTTTTCTTCCTCTCTGTCAAGCTAAAATGTCCCCATTATCTTCTATTGATCTTTATATAGTGTGAACCTAAGGTCCTCCACCATCCTGGTTCTCTTCTGAATATTCTCCAGCTTATTAATGACATTTCTAAACAGTGGCACTCCAAACAGAACAGAACATGGTATTCTAATTGTAGTCTGACTCTTATTCTTGGATGCCATGTCTCTCTTAATTCAGCCTAAAGACAAAGTAGCTTTCTTACCTGCCATATCATACCATTACAAATACTAACTTTGCACTCTACAAAAAAATCTAAATCCTTTTCAGATGGTTAACTAACCATGTTTCTACTTCTTATGTATGTGAAGCTGTTTTTTTAACCCAAATGTAAGACATTATATTTATCCCTATTGCTTTTCATCTTATTTGATTGACTCTAGCCTCCTAAGATCTTTTTAATTCCTGACTCTGAGATCCAGTGTTTCAGTTATCTCTACCAACAGTTCATCATCTTCAAATTTTATATGCAATGCATTCTATGCATTTGTTGAAATAATTTATAGTAAAATTAGACAGCAAGGATCAACCATGAATCCTTGGAACACTCCAATGAAAACATCTTTCCTAGAGGAAATCTGAGGAAAAATAAGTTCCTGCTCATTTGCCCTTTATGTGGGCATCTCTCATGAAAATAGGATGACTCCTGGGTGTAATTTGACAAAAACTATCTAATACTATTAATACTATCCAATTATTACTATCAATTAATACTATCCAATATCTCAATACTTTAGTATCAAGGATGAAAAGAAACTAGTAGGAAAGGACCTTCAGGAGATTTTCAGTCTCTTCCCAATAAGTGGATATATTTCTCTTTGTGTTAATCTTTGTGTGCTTTCATCATCAATGGGGGAATGAATCTATTTCTCATCTGAATTGTTGTCATGGCCTCCTTCTCATACATTATATTAGCAAGAGTATTACTACTGTAAAGAGAAAGTTGGATATTATCTTTCTGTTCACTTTCTCCTACTCTTGCCAAAGATACAGTTACAACTAATTACAGAGTAAGGTAAACTGGGACAAGTGACATAATTCTAACTAATCCCTAGACAGGCAATATTATTCTTGGACCAAACAAGTTCTTCAAAATGGAATAAGACAATGACAGTCTGACTATCATCATCAGGATCAACAATAGGTAGCAAAAGTGAATCTAATTCATGGCCATGGATAAAGAGCTGGAAGGTTAGCAAATCCAATCTCCTCATTGTGTAGATGAGGAAACCGAAGCCCAGAAAAGATGGAGTGATTTGTCCAGAGTTAACAGCCAGGTGGTGCAGTGAATCAAGCACTGGCCCTGGAGTTAGGAAGACCTGAGTTCAAATTTGGCCTCAGATACTTATTAGTTGTGTGACCCTGGGCAAGTCACTTAATCCTGTTTGCCTCAGTTTCCTCATCTGTAAAATGAGTTGGAGAAGGAAATGGCAAACCACTCCAGTATCTTTGTCAAGAAAACCCAACTTGGGGTGGAGCCAAGATGGGGGAGTAGAAAGATGCACATACACTAGTTCTTCCCCCATAGCCCATAAAATACCATAAAGAAAGACTCTCAACAAATTCTAGAGCAGTAGAAGCCACAGAACAATGGAGTGGAGGATATTTCCAGCTCAGGGTGACCTGAGAGGGGAAAGGTCTGTTGCACCAGATGTGGAGCCCAGCCCAGTCTTGGACATGCAGCACCAGGAAGAGGACCCGAGCAGGCCTTAGGGGTGGAATCCCCAGCCACAATAGCAGCAGTTAGCAGATCTCTCAATCCACAGGCACCAAAGGAGGGTGAGAGGATTTTTTCAGCTGGCCTAGAAGAGAGCAGGGTCTTCCCATAGTTCTGGCCTCAGGCAGCAGCAGCTCCCACAACAGCCTGCATCCATTGTTCGATTGTAAAGCCCCTGGGGGAACTGAGCAACTAATCCATACCTCCGCCCTGTGTGGTGGGTAATGTTCCTGGGGAAACTGAGCAGCTGATCTTTACCTCACACTGAATGTGGCCCTGTCTCCCCCTCAAAGCCCCTGGGGGAATTGAGCAGTTCATCTGAATCTCAGCCCCCAGTGCTAGTGTGGTAGAACTGGAGGTCAGGTGGTTGTGGAGAGGAAACCCTACTACTCACAGATTCTGGGTACAAGAGTTTCTGGTTGCTCCCAGACCACTGTACACACTTGATTGTGCCACCTTGGAGGAACTGAGATCTTACAGACCCCCAGAGTATACCCTGCTCTTGACAAAGGACCCAAAAGTCAAGTAACTGGTTGGGGAAATGCCCAAAAAAGGGGAAAAAAATAAGGCTATAGAAGGTTACTTTCTTGGTGAATAGATATCTTCTTCCATCCTTTTGGATGAGAAAGAATAATACTTACCATCAGGGAAAAACATAAAAGTCAAGGTTTCTGTATTCCAAACATCCAAAGTAAATATTCAATGGTCTAAGGCCATGGAAGAACTCAAAAAGGATTTTGAAAATCAAGTAAGAGAGGTGGAGGAAAAATTGGGAAGAGAAATGAGAGAGATGCAAGAAAATCATGAAAAGCAAGTCAACAACTTGCTAAAGGAGACCCAGAAAAATGCTGAAGAAAATAACACCTTTAAAAATAGGCAAACAATTGGCAAAAGAGGCCCAAAAAGCCAATGAGGAGAAGAATGCTTTTAAAAGCAGAATTAGCCAAGTGGAAAGGGAGGTTCAAAAGCTCACTGAAGAAAATAGTTCTTTCAAAATTAGAATGGAACAGATGGAGGCTAATGACTTTATAAGAAATCAAGAAATCACAAAACAAAACCAAAAGAATGAAAAAATGGAAGATAATGTGAAATATCTCACTGAAAAAACAACTGACCTGGAAAACAGATCCAAGAGAGACAATTTTAAAATTATGGGACTGCCTGAAAGCCATGATGAGAAAAAGAGCCTAGACATCATCTTTCATGAAATTATCAAGGAAAACTGCCCTGATATTCTAGAACCAGGGGGCAAAATAAATATTGAAAAAATCCACTGATCACCTCCTGAAAGAGATCCAAAAAGAGAAACTCCTAGAAACATTGTGGCCAAATTCCAGAGTTCCCAGGTCAAGGAGAAAATATTGCAAGCAGCTAGAAAGAAACAATTCAAGAATTGTGGAAATACAATCAGGATAACACAGGATTTAGCAGCTTCTACATTAAGGGATCAAAGGACATGGAATATGATATTCCAGAAGTCAAAGGAACGAGGACTAAAACCAAGAATCACCTACCCAGCAAAACTGAGTATAATACTTCAGGGGAAAAAATGGTCTTTCAATGAAATAGAGGATTTTCAAGCATTCTTGATGAAAAGACCAGAGCTGAAAAGAAAATTTGACTTTCAAACACAAGAATGAAGAGAAGCAGGAAAAGGTAAACAAGAAAGAGAAATCATAAGGGACTTACTAAAGTTGAACTGTTTACACTTCTTCATGAAAACTTTTTTCAGTTTCTGGGTAGTTGGTGGGATTATATGCACACACACACACACACACACACACACACACACACACATAGAGAGGAGAGAGAGAGACAGAGCACAGGGTGAGTTGAATAGGAAGGGATCATATCTAAAAAAACAAAATTAAGGGGTGAGAGAGGAACATATTGGGAGGAGAAAGGGAGAAATGGAATGGGGCAAGTTATTTCTCACAAAAGAGGCAATAAAAAACACTTTTCAATAGAGGGAAAAAGGGGTGGAGGTGAGAAAGAAAACGTGAAGCTTGCTCTCATCACATTTGACTCAAGGAAGGAATAAAATACACACTCATTTTAGTATGAAAACCTATCTTACAATACAGGAAAGTGGGGGAGAAGGGGATAAGCAGGGTGGGGGTGATGATGGAAGGGAGGGCAATGGGAGGAGGGAGCAATTAGAAGTCAACACTCTTGGGGAAGGACAAGGTCAAAAGAGAGAATAGAAAAAATGGAGGGTGGGATATGATGGAGGGAAATATAGTTAGTCTTACACAACATGACTATTATGGAAGTCATTTGCAAAGCTGCACATATATAGCCTATATTGAATTGCTTGCCTTTCCAGTGGGGATGGGTGGGGAGGGAGGAAGGAAGAGAAGTTGGAACTCAAAGTTTTAGGAACAACTATTGAGTATTGTTCTTGCATACAACTGGGAAATAAGAAATACAGGTAATGGGGTATAGAAATTTATCTTGCCCTACAGGACAAAAGAGAAAATGGGGATAAGGGAAGGGGGGATGTTAGAAGGAAGGGCAGATTGGTGGTAGGGGTAATTAGAATGCTTGGCATTTTGGGGTGGAGGAGGGGAGAGATGGGGAGAAAATTTGGAACTCAAAATTTTGTGGAAATGAATGTTGAAAACTTAAAATAAAGAAGTTAAAAAAAAGAAAACCCAACTCATAAAGAGTCAGAGGCAACTGAAAACAACTGAACAAAAACAGCTAGTAAGTTTCTGGAGCAGGATTCAAACCCAGGTCTTCCTGACTCTAGGTGCTGCTCTCTAGTCATTGTACCACCCACATCAACAAGATACTGTTTCTCTTTCAAATATGGATAAACTTTAAATGTCAGTGATCTTTATGATTGTTACTGATCATTGGCCTGAGGGTCGACAATCTGGGGTGACGGACCTCTTGCCATCCTGACTTTGCCATTTACTAGCTGTGTGTCCTTATGCAAGATACTTCATCTCCTGAGTTTCAGTTTCTTTTTATGCAAAAGGAAGATAAGACTTCTGCCTACCTGCCTCACAACATTGTGCAAAATATTTATAAAGGATAAACTGCTATGATAAACAACAATGACAATATATATTTTCATGTTTCAGTTCTATCTGACTCTTTGTGACCTCATTTGGGATTTTTTTGGCAAAGATACTGGAGTGGTTTGCCATTTCCTTCTCTAGCTCATTTTACAGATGAGGAAACTGAACCAAACAAGGACAAATGACTTGCCCAGGGTCACACAGTTACTTAGTTTTGGAGGCTGGATTTGAAATCAGGTTTTCCTGACTCTAGACCTAGTGCACTACTCACTGTGCCATGCTAACTGCCTACTAATAATATATTTATACAATATTTTAAGTTTTATATAGTTTACTTCTCATAATAACCTTGTGAGGTTGGGATTTCAAAAGTTGAACTCACCTGAGCACAGTGAGGCTCCAGGAGCTTATTACTTTGCCCTAGGACAGGGGTGGGGAACCAGCATCCTGGAGGCCACATGTTTGGGTCCTTGGGGGCAGTCTTTTGACTGAGTCCAAGTTCTATAGAACAAGTCCTTTTATAAAGGGCATTTGTTTTGTGAAGTTTGGATTCAGTCAAAGGACTGCACTTGAGGACCTAGAAGGCCACTTGTAGCCTCAAGGTGGAGACCACAGGTTCCCCACCCCTGCCCTAGGACAACCAAAGGCCTTCAGGAATTCAGAGGAGAGAAAGCTCACTCTGAATGGCAGGATGTGCTGAGGGGTCAGTTCTATATTGTACAATAGGAGACCCAATCCATGTTCTAGCTCTGCCCTTCACACATGATGTGACCTTGATCAAATCACTTCTCTGTAGGTCTCAGTTTCTTTTCTAAAATGAAGGAGACTGGACTAGCTGATCTTTCAGGTTCCTTCCAACTTGAAAATACTATTCTATTCTAAGGTTACAAGGAAAAAACGGAATTTGAACTGGACATTTAAGTCTGGGCAGGATTTCAACTGGTAAAGAGAAGAAGGGTTTTGCTAGTCAGAGGGAACTGTACTCAGAAAAACTGAGTAGACCAATCTGGCTGATTAAAGGATAGAGTTCTTACAGGGGAGGAGTAGGAAATAAGGCTCCTGCTACTTAGCTCCTTAACTGGCAAAATTAGAATGAAATGTAATATGAACTGATGAATTTTGGATGCCCTAGGAAGTTCTAAGTTCCCAAAGCTCCCTACTCTTTGGCTCGTAAGAAGTTCTCCTCTGAGCTAACTTGTTTATTTTAAATATCTTGGCATTGAACAAGCTCAGGTTAGAAGAAGACTATTTACTCCTCCTAGTTAGTATTTTAGAACTGCACATGAAGGGATGAGGGTACCTAGTACTCTTGTGTTTAACCAGCTGTCGAGGCTGGGGCCAGTTATCATGTGAAAGGGGGAAAAACGTTTTCCAACATTTCCAGGCCAAAATGCAAAGAGCAGATCATACTGGGTGGTTTCTCTGAAATTCACTGGAAAAGCCCAGCTCAGGTTTAACCAGGAACAGACCCTCAGAGGCCCCCAACATGGGACAAACAGAAACTTCAGCACTGAATGCCTGGGGCCTCACTTAGCCAGCCAGTCCAGTGGCTAGAATTACCCCAAACAAGAACTGGTTTTCTGACTCCAGCAGAGGTGGCAACAGAAGGCAAAATGGATGCAAATTAGTCTTACTATGCTGATAGAACTGTAAGATACTCAGAGGATTAGGACTTAGGAGCCATTTTCATTTCCCATGAATCATCTAGCGCTTTGATAGCCCAAATTCTTTAAGGATAACAACTATCTTCATTTTTTGTCTTTGTATATCCAGAGCCTAGAAAAGTGCTTGGCACATAGTAGGAGCTTAATAGGTGAGCGCTTGTTGAATTGGCTGGAATCATAGAATTTTAGAGCTCAAAGAGGTTCTGTAGCCCAGGTGCCTCTTTTTGCATTTGAAAATTGAAGTCCAAAAGGGATGTGACATGCTAGAATTCCTATAGCACATTAAAGGAAGAGCCAAAACTTGAACCCAGATCTTCTGGTTTTCAGTCCAGTGATCTTTCCACTACGAAATGCCCTCTGACTCCTGATACACATGAAAATGTCAACAGTAAGTCATGTCTTACTCCCCCCAGAGCTATCTTCTTTCACTCAATGGCTCCTTCAAAAGAGTCCATGTTCAGTGGTTCCTTATAGTCAAATTAAGTTGGATGATATTTTAGCTTCTAGCCAGGGTAACAAGGTGCTTCCTTCCTTTCTTTTTTTCTTTCTTCCTTTCTCTTTCATATATTTTATTTCATTAAATATTTCCCAATTACATGTAAAAAAATTTAACATTCATTTTTTTTAAAAATTTGAGTTCCAAATTCTCTCCCTCCCTCTCACACCTTCTACCCTCCTTGAAAAGGCAAACAATTTGCTATTGATTATACGTACAAAGTCATGCAAAACAGATTTCATATAATTCAAGTTATAAAAGAAACAAAAATAAAAAGAACTCCCTCAAAATAAAGAAAATGAAAAAAGTATGCTTCAGTCTTGATTCAGGGTTCATCAGTTCTCTCTGGAGGTGGTTAGACTTTTCGTCATGGTTCCTTTGGAACTGTCATGCATCATTGTCTTGATCAGTGTAACCAGGTCTTTCACAGTTGATCATTCTTACAATATTGCTGTTACTGTGTACAATGTTCTCAACAAGATGCCTTTATATACTGAAAAAAATATCCTGGCATCTTTTGATGTCCTGTGTTTACTCTCTCCTCATTGCCAGTTTCTGACCAGGAGGGTTAGGAGTTAGTGGTGACCATGATGCCCAAAGGACAGAGGATGGTATGTGTCTCTGTGTGTTTATGTGGATGTGCACTCATGCATGCCTGTGGATCTGTTGTGTTTGGAATACATTTATGAGTGAATACTGAATTGATTGATGAGAAAAAGAATAAAATTGAAAGAAATGACTACTACATATATCAATATCTTGGTGCATCCAAAACAATAATGTTTGTGAAATGTTCAGTTTGACCTGTATAGAGTTTAATCTAGAAAGATAGATCCAGAGTCATGACTGTATGACCCATGAAATGGACTCTGTTTCTAGTTCAACAGCTCATCTACTCCTTTCCCCCATCACCTGGGCTGGTTTTTAACTATTGCTATGGCTCTCCCTAGCTTTGGAGATCATGGCAGCAATCTGTATTAAGCATTAATAACTTCAGCAATGGCCCATACAAACTCTGTAGCTGTGCCATTGGCTCAGTCACAGGACCGAAATTGTTGAACTTGAATCTAAAAATTGCAAGTTTTTCGGCTCATTAAATTATTTGCTCCAAGGGAAAATCCCCAGAGTTCCCTGCACCATTATGATTTAACCCCTCATCGCCATAACTTTCACGGTGTCTACATATCTCCCAGCAATAAAACTGACTAAGGTACATGTTTTCTTCCAAGGAAATAGTATTTCAGCCACAACCAGGTCCACTTAATGGCTGGGATTGCTTTTTCCATGGCCACAACATCTCATTTCTTGAAGGAATCATAATGGCATATGACTCCAGTACAAAAGGGTCCACTTCCTATCTGAAAAAGAGACAAATTTGCCCTTACCCAGGACAAGGAGGTAGCAAGAACAGTTCAGACTCAGCCAAATATACCCCATGTCCATGAACAACTTACAGTTCTTTAAAGTTTAGCTCACACAACTGGGTCATATTTATTTTATTGGATGAATTTTTCCAAATGAGATCAGTCAGTAGAGCAGCCAGCATGGCAATATAGACTAATTTTCCAACGCTCCCCTAAATACCAGGACAAACTCTCACCTGCTGTCAAGTAGTTGGTAATGGGTAAATTTTAATAGCCAATGCTTCTGCATGTCTCTGGTTTCACAACTCCCTTACTGACTTTATACCCCCACGTGGATCTTGTTTCTAGCTTTCCTATGGGAAAACTTGAGGGAGTTAAGTCAACCCAATGTCCTTAAGCTGCTGAGAGATTGTTTTTAGGGTTGCAGTAGGGGCTTCCCATAAATTGCTGTACCTTAAGACATCATTCATCCCAGTCATTAATATTCCAAATTTTAGCACTGAGGCAAGCCAGGTACTTTTACCAGAAATGAAGTGCAGAGGTTCCAAATAGTCCACATGATGGAAAGACCTAAAAGTCAAAGAAACCCAAATATTGCTGTCTTCTCTCCAGTCTCTTGAACTTGTTTCTATATGTCTATTGGTGCCAACCAGTTTGGAAGGTGATAGATTCCTTTACTGAGTCAGGTCAACTTTCATTCAATCAACCACCAGAAGTTTATTGAGTGCCTCTGATATGCTAGGTATTATGCTAGGCTTTGGAGATACAAAGACAGAAATGAAACAGTTCCCTCCTTTAAAAGTACATTCTAGTGGGGGTAACAATGTGTAGACCTATAAGTATATACCAAACAAATGCAAGAAAATTGGGGGATATTAGCATTTGGGGTGATCAGAAAAGGCTTCATGTGAAAGTTGGCACATGAGCTGAAGTTTGAAGGAAACTAGAGATTCTAAGTGGCAGAGGTGAGAAGGAAGTGTATTCCAAACATGACAGGCAGCTTATGCCAAGGCACAGAGATGGATAGAATGTGGAGAATAGATAGAGATGTGAGCAGCAGGAGGAAGGTCAATTTGTCAAAGTATAATTAGGTTATAGAGATAGGTTGAAACAGATCGTGAAAGGTTTTGAATGTCAGAGAAGTTTTATATTTGGGGTGATAGGAAGTCACTGGAGTTTACTGAGCAGGAGAGTGACATGGTCAGATCTATACTTTAGAGGAATAATTTTTGCAGCTCTGTGAAGTATGGATTAGAAGGGAAACTGATACCCAGAGAGGTGAAGTAATTCGTCTGAAGTCATACAGATGATACATGGAAATGTCAGGATTTAAACTCAAGTTATCTGATAATATTTACAATCACATATTCCCTCCCCCTGCTCCTAGAACCAATCATCTATTTTACAGATGTGTTTCTGAGTAGATGAGTGGCTAAGTGGTACAGTGGATAGAGTGCTGGGCCCGAAATTAGGAAGACTCATCTTTGTGAGTTCAAACCCACCCTCAGACACTTACTAGCTGTGTGACCTTAGGCAAGTCACTTCAATCCATTTGCCTCAGTTTTCTCATTTGTCAAGTGAGTTGGAGAAGGAAATGGTAAATCACTCCAGTATTTTTGCCAAGAAAACCCCAAAGGGGGTCACAAAGAGTCAGATATGTTTTATGACTTGGGGAAAAAAGTAACCATCCTCTGATGGGAAAAAAGTTCAGTATGTGTTGTATGACAGTGGATAACCTTGAAAAATTAAGGACAGTACTTTCATCGACTTTAGAAATGAGTCTGTGTTGTGTCAACAAAAAAAAAAATCTTCCTAAAGAGCTGAACCATACAAAGTACTCTACCAGGTCCCTCAAAAAGCAAGTTACCAAGATATCTTTCATCCACGACCAGATGGACACTATGGTCCCCCCTAGATCTTAATCTACAGCCCTATGAAATACCAATCCTAACTGCCAATCCTCACTTCCAAGATTGGATCTCCATTACAAAACCACTTATAGTAACTGTTCAGATATAGGAATGATTTTATACTTTAAAATTCCAATAGCAATCTTAATTCTCATGTAAGCATGGCAATCAACAGTTAGAAAGTAAAATTCTTTAGTCAGACAAATTAGGAGGCTACTATAGTAGACTGTGTGAGAGGGTAATGAGGGTGGGAGCTGGAGTGATGGTCATGTGAGTAGAGAGAAGTGGCCCAGGAATGAGAAATATTGTGCCACCATTAGGGAATTAGGCTCAAGAAAGCTGAGACTCTTAGTGTTCTTTCCAGAATGCAATGGGAGGTGGTACTAAGAGGCAGACCAAAGCTAGATTATAGAGGACCTTAAATATTAGGCTACTAGAATTCATCCTGTAAGCAACAGAGCACCATCAAGAGCCCCTTTTTAGTGGACTCCTGAATCTTTAAATACTCTTGGGACACTTTGCCTGCTGGTACCTTTGTACCCTTTACTCCTTAAGTTATATTATTCTGTTGTACCCCCTTCCCCTGCTCTAGTAGAATGTGGGCTCCTTGGGGATCAGTATCATTTTTGCAGGGGGAGGCTTTGTGTTCCCAGGACCTAGCACAGATTCTTGCATGTAAATGTTCAATACATGTTTGCTGAGTGGAATAGCATTGATTTTCCCTCTTTTTCAACTATCCTCATAAGATCATAGCTTTGGCACTCACAAGATCTTATTGCTTTCTCAAGATATAACATGACCTCTAAAGCATCATAAGAAAGACCTTAAAGTTTCCTTTTAACACCAAATGAGCCTGAGAAGATCTTTTCCTTCCCCTGACCATTCCTCCTAATCTTGCCCAAACCTCAGAAGTTGTTCCAGCCATGGAACTCCCCTTTAGTGAGGTCCAGGCAGTGGAATTGTATCCTTCCCCCCCAAACAATCAATCAACAAGTATTTAATAAGCACCTGTGGTGGGCCAGGCACCATATGAGGTGCTGGAGAAATGAACATAAGAGATTGATGAATCAGAACTTGCTGTGAGCTCACATTCTCAGGGCTTCCTTTAAGCTTTCTCCCCATTTTATGATTCTGTTTTTCTCTCTTGAGTTTGGAGACCCAGCTTCTATCACTGTTCTTGCCTCTGATTTTTGGGAACTGGAAGCACCACAATTTCTGAGTAACTCACATGTAACTAACACTCAGAGTAATGCAAGTGACCATTTCTTCCTGCTTTTTTTGTGGTTTCTCCTCAATGTTTTATAGTCATGCTCTTTGGTTCAAATTCCCTGAGTTATTATATTCCATTTTATATTATTTTCCTTACTAGAAAAAGTAATCCCTTCCTAATCTACTCCCTCAGAGCTCTCTCCCCCTTCCTGCCTCCCAATCCCTCCACCCCCCTACCACCTGGATAGCACCTTGGTTTATCTAGGCTCAGTGTCAGCATCACTATTTCCAGTGAGCTTTTGACATTCCTCAGGTCTGCTCATGCTTGGGACTGCGAGGCAGTATGTGTGTGCGGGTGTGTGTGAAACGTGTATATGCATATATGTATGTATGTATGTATGTATGTAAGTGTAACAGCAGATTCGCTGGACCCAGGGGGCCAGGGTGCTCAACCTCTTTCACTAAAGGACCCAGCTCTCAGTTTGTGCTTGGATGGTGTTTGGTCCTGGGAAAAGCTGGCCTCTAAAGAGAGGGATGTGAGTCTTTCTCATAGCCTCTGATCTCTACATTCCAACCCCAGAAACCTGGAGAAAGTCACATAAAACTAAGACCTGACTCATGTCTAGGGTCTCATCAAAAGGGAGTAGAAGGTTATTCAATGTAAAAAGCAGAACAAGTACAGGGGAAAGGGGCACGTGAATAAGCATGTATTAAGTGCCTACTGTATCTTAACACAGGCACTATGTTAAGTGCTTTACAATATTATCTCATTTGATATAAGTATAGAATAGTTATTTATTTCTTTCACACAAAAGAAAAACAAAATACAAAAGACCCACAAGTACCTATTGACAAAGACTTAAACCACATTATTATAACTTTTAATTCCTATTATCCCCTCCTGGGAGAGTGATACTTAAAACATGGAGCACTTAGTGGGATTGTGGAATTTCACCTTCATCTTGACTCTGCCTTATAAACAACTCCCCCAAGTTCCATGTCATTTAGCAAGCTAGGCTAGGGCTTAGGGTAATTTTCTTGTTGGTGTTCATCTCCTCCAGCAAGCGCTGTAGTAGCTGCAGGACACCTACCACAGTACAGTCAGAGTAGACCAAGGGTCCAGGGGCACCTGTAGCACTCATGAGGTTGTTCCTGAGCCTGGAAATATCCTTTTCAAGTATTTAGCAATCTTTCCCTTCTCCACGATCAGAGAAAGAAACACAAAGCAAAAGAGTGACTTGAGATGTAGACTAGCTGCACGTGATTACCATTGCCACCAAGGTGAGGTAGGGGAGAAAAATTCCTTCTCCATGTCAGAGATTGAGCGTGGAAGTTGTCCACTTTAAAGTCTACTAAGCAGACAATTCTTCCAGCTCCAGGGTACATAGAATTGCTTCAGCATCTCAAAGCTTAAAGTCCTTCAGGGCTGAGCATGTGTATATTTGCAAGTGGCCCCTGATTGTGCTCTGGGTAATGGCTCCCTCAGGCCCATCCCTAAGCATGTCAATGCAGCCCCTTTACATATGTCTATAACTTTATCTTCTTGTCAGGATATCATTTTTTAAGAGCATAAGAAAGATAATGTTTTCTCCAGGAGATGGATGAATAGTTTGGTGTGCTAGGGTCGTATTCCCAAAGTATGATACAGGAAGAAGACAGATCATTTGAGGGTGGAGTCATCAAGGCAAACTTTATGGAGAATGTGGGACTTGAGATACTAATAAAAACTCTCATTTCTTTAAAATTTTGAGATATCTAATACACACACATTCATTGCGATAGTCCTATAAGTACAACTGTTATTATTCCTATTTTACAGAGAAGGAAGCTAAGGCTCACAGAAGTTGTATAACTTCCTCATGACCCCACTGTCAGACAGTGTCAGAGACAAGATCCAAACTAAGATCTCTGATACTCTTTCACATACACCATGCTCCCTTTAGGGACGAGCCATGAATGAGTATTTATTAAGCACTTACTATGAACCAGGAACTGTGATAAGTACTAAGGATACAAATACAAAAGAGAAACAGTCGCTGACATCAAGGAGATTGCATTCAGAAAGGGATTTTGTTGTTGTTCAGTCATTTTTGTCATGTCTGACTCTTTGTGATGGTTTGGGGTTTTCTTGGCAAAGATACTGGAGTGCTTTGCCATTTCCTTCTCAAAAAGGAATTGACAACAGAAATTGGGAAATGGTTACCTGGGAAAAGTTAAGTCACAGGGAAGGCGAGTGGAGCCGGGGGCAATGATGGTGTAGACCTGATCACTGTTCTCAAAAGAAGACCTGGACAGTATGGGAGGGCGGTGGTGTGGTGGTATAATGATCCACTTTCAATGGAATGGTGCAAAGATGGCGGGGAACAATATCAGATAGCTAGGACTGATTAGAGATGTTGAACTCTCACAAATGAGTAAGACCTTAGGGACAGAGTTGGAGATCTGGCTGGAAAGGTACAGAAGCAGCAGAGAGATGTGGCAGGAATTGGTAGGACTCAGTAGGAGGAAACTTACAAGTGAGATGGTTCCATCTTCTCTCTTGATCTTAAAAAGTGCTTTGCAGAGACCTCAGAGCATGTACAGACTTTCTGTAACTAGTTCCAGGGCCTGTTACCCATGTGATTAGGGGAAGCCTTTTTTACTGATTGTGCAGCCAGAATAGGGAAGAGCCAAGGTCATGCTGTTTGGCTGCTCAGTCTTGATGGATCTCATTAATTATATTGCTTATGGCTTGTGGTGAGAGACAACGCTGTTAGAGGAAAGGCCCTGGGTCTTCTCCCCAAGAAGCCATATTATCCTGTGAATATGGGTCTGACTTTTTGCCTGCCTTGGTATTTATTCCTTAATTTTAGGTGAAAAGGAAGTGGTAGCCCAATATTCTAGGATCAAGCTTTTGCAGCCAACTCAGCATCAGTGCCTTGAGCAGCAAAGGAAGGATCTCCAAGACTAATCTTCAAGATGTATCTCAGTGGAAGCGGACCTGATTACTCATTCACAGTCAGGCCGCATCTGAACATGAACTTGGTGAGATCACTCTTATGTAGAAACTACTAAGAGGAAGCCCACTCTCCCTAAAAACAAGATGGAATAGGAGAGAATGTGCCCCCAAGGCACCGAGGACAAATGTTTATACTTCTGTTCTTACTATATCTTTGAAGTAAATATCCCTTTGTAAAATCTAATGAATGTTAAGTAACTAAATGAAACTGGAGCAGTAACCATTGGCATCTAACTGCAAGAAACAGTCAGTGGGGACTTGAACCAGTGGTTGTAGAGAACAGACCCTGCCCCCCAATTCCCTCAAGGGTACAGATATAGCCTACATGATTCTGGGAGTGTGAGCCAAAATATACTCTATACAAGTGTGGTTGCTCCCTTCAAAAATGCAGATTGTTAAAACTCCTGGTGATAAGCCTCTCAGAATTTGGCTGGTTCTCAAAAGACATAGTCTATCACTGAGCCTCTTACTTGGTAAGAGTAGCCAGACTTATCCTTCAGGCTCTCTAAGCATCCTTACAAATATAAAAATTCAGGATATGGTTCTTCTTGATTTACTGTCATATCTTGTTTCTGGTTTATTACAATTTGTTTTAGGGTCTAAACTACTAGAAAACTTGCTTTGTAGAGTACATACTGCCCAGAGATGGACGCTTACCACTTGGAATAAATCCTCTATGAAGGAATTACGGAATAACATGGACAAAAATCAGACAGGATTATTATCTTAGGATCATTAATTTAGAGTTGAAAAGGACCTTAGGTATCATAGAGTCCACCCCATTTCCATTTTTCAGAGCAGGAATCGAAGGCCCAGAGAGCTCAAATAACTTGTCCAGGATTACACCATTAGTATCAGAGTATTAGTATCATGAAGTATCCACATCCTTAGACAGGGTTCTTTACATTCCTTCGCCCTCCACCCTTCCCAATCCCACAACAATAACTCTATGTGTATAAGTAGCAAATATAAAGGGCATGGCTACTTGACATGGCACCTGAACCCTACTTCTTTCCCTTTTGACAGACTCACCTCAAACTGCACTAATACTATCAGGTTTGAGAATTCTTTGGTGGAAGCAAGAGGGTGAAGGGCTGGCCACAGACATCATATACTCTCAGAGTCCTAAAGATATCTCGTTCAGGGAAAATAAATGTCTATGCTCATTACTGTAGCTCTTGAGCCCCTATCGGTGTGCTTTACATTTATACAAATAAATCACAATGACACCACCATCTCTTAAACATGAAACTGCAACAAGACAAAACTATACAAATAAATCACAATGACACTACTATCTCTTAAACATGAAACTGAAACAAGACAAAAGCAAGAACATGAACATAAACAAAAGGAAGTAAATATAACATTTACTGACTAGAAGCAAAAGTGAGAATAATCACAGTACAGACGTAAATCTATGTCACACTCTTGCACTAATGTATGTAGTATCCATGAGGAGAAAAGTGGAAACCCACAGAAACTTAGCAATGAGCAATATGAGTCCCCTTTGTCCAGGGCAACTCATGACTCAGCAGTGCAGTCTTGGATGTCTTGGGTCTCTTAGTGAACAATATTCAGCACACATCACTTGCATTTCTTTGTCTCTCTACTCTCCTGCTGGACAAAGACATTTCTCTTCTACTCTCAGCCCAATGAAGCAGTGTTAAGCTCTTGTGGCTAATAGCAGCCTTAAACCTGAGGTCTGCAGAGCTTCCCACATCTGCTCCCTTGGATAGATTTGTTCATAGCAACACAAGTAGTATGTGTTAGGTGTAGGACTTGAAACCTTCCTGACCACCAAGGCCAACTTTCTATCCCTTATACTTCATTTCCTTCCTCATATATGTATGTATTACACACATACACACATAGCACATTCCCACCCAAAAAATTAATGTTATGCTAGGGGCAATTGTTATTGCTTAGTTTATGAAAACTGTATCTGAGTCTATATTGGCCTAGACCCTAGTACTATGTTGATCATACAATTCTTTATTTCCAATTAATTTCAACCACTTTTCATATATGTGGAGAGGGCAGGGGATACAGTAATCATAAACCTCTGTATATGAGCCAAACATTTGTCAGATACAGAAATAATTGAAAGTTTGACTTTTTATTTCTGTTGCTGTTTCAGTGAAAAGCTTCCCTTACATATGTGGCAGGCTTCCATGATCTGGAGAGGTCTGACTGGTACAGTGGAAGCAGTGTATGGACAAGGTTCTCCTGGTTGGCTTTAAAGACCATGCACAGAAAAACTAGACTCGAACCCTGGCTGTTGCCAAAAACATCTCCCCCTCTCTAGATTTATAAAGTTTGCCCAACTTTCATTCTGCCACCCAGGAGGGAGCTTCACTCTGCTCGAGGAAAACACCTAGGATTTTTATTTCTCCGAAAAACAGATGAAGGCTTTGGCTTCAAGTCTGGAGGGAAAAAAAGTAAATTTAGTAGTGGTTTATTGCCCTAAGGAAAACATACTTCAGTTATGAAGTATTCCCTCTTGAAATCTTACTTGACATTTTGTAAAGAAAGAGTAACATTTTTAAGAAGTTGGCTAAGCTACCTAATACCCTTGCTCCAGAGCAAAGATTTTTTGAATGTTAATATGCGACTGGAGACAGTCACCTTAATTGTATTTATCCTGGTCTTTAAAACATCTGCCTGTCCTGTCTAAGCCCCACACAAATCTCAGTAGCTGTGTTAAGTCTGTAAGGTTGTGCTGGGGGCAAATGAAACAAGGAGGAATGACTATGGATTGGGGGACTTCTATTAAGGAGTCCATAAAATGGCTTCAGAAAAGCCTCAGGAACCAAAATATAGAACCATGAAGGATTTAGGCGGTGGTCATTCTTCCCTTGTCTTCCTTACGAAGGTGGGAGGGATGGATATAGCTTTCAGTTCTTGGCTTCTAAAAAAACTGCTTGTGTTGGCTGCCATATCTCGTTCTGCTATCCATGCTTGATCTGTCTCCAAGCAGATCCTTCTAACATCCTAGAATATCAGAGCTGGAAGGGACCTTTAGAGATCATCTAATCTCTTATACCTTTATTCGACAGGTGAGGACATAGAGATACAGAGAGATCACAAGATTTCCCCCAGGTCACACAGACTTGTAGTAACAGGGACAGGATTAGAAGTCAGGTCTACTGATTCCTATCCTAGTGACTTTTCTGTTATACAAACCTTCATCCTCATAGTGACCCTTGAACTGAAGGATGATTGTCTGGGAAGAAGGCATGGACCCAAGCTTGCTAAATCCAAGTTTTTCCTACTGAAATCTATTTCCTTTCCTCTTTAGATACCTATAGTTAATTGTTCAAGGATGGCACCTCCATCTTTTGACAGGGCACTTTACTTTTCCTTTTACTTGGATACAGTCAACTAGGAAACTGACGCACTCAGCATCACCTCTGGACTTTATCAATGGATTCTTTAAAGGACTCTATGGATCTTGGCATCATCAAAAGCCCTGGATCAGTCTGACATTCAGTTAATAAGCATTGAATAAACACCTACTATGTGCTAAGCACTATTCTAAAAACTGGGGATGCAGACAAGGGGAGGGGGAAGAAAGAACAGTTTGTGGCTCTTAAGGACCTCACAATCTTATGGGAGAGATGACATGCAAACAATTATGCATATACAAGATAAACTGGAGATAAACAACAGAGAGAAGGCACTAGCATTAAGGCTGATCAGGAAATGGGGTCAGAAAAAGCTTATTGTAGAAAGTGGGATTTTAGCTGGGACTTGAAGGATAGAAGGAAAGCCAAGAAATGGGTGTAGAATTGTTTTATGTTTGCCGATTGGTTTCTTCTTTTACTTTTTATGTTCTTTTAGTATAGTATCAAGGCACCTGTTGACCCCTAGAAAACCTACCACCTACTTATGTTTGAGGCCCCATTCTGCAACCAGAGAGATAAAGCTGAGACTTTCTGTCCTCAGTGCTTGTCACTGGAAGGCAAACAAAGGCCTACGTTTGATGATAAAGTATCAGGCCCTGGTCCTTGGAGAGCATATTTCCTGGATTTCACTGGTATGTGTATGGGGTGAGGAGAAGGGGGGTCAGAACTCTGAATGCAAAGTAAACATTAATTTCCTCATCTTTAAAAGGGGAGAAACTGTTCTGAACTGCCAGGATGTGTGTGTGTGTGTGTGTGTGTGTGTGTGTGGCGGGGATGTTCTGAGGAGAGGACTTTAAATTCCCTTACTATGGCCAATTCTCCTGAAATCAGTAGTCAACCTTGGGTAGAATGCTAAGTTGAATGAGAATATATTTTAACTGTCTAGGTGTAGCATTTGACCCATACAAAGGCATCTCTAACCATAGGACCTCTTTAGTGAGGCATCAATGTATCCCCACTGGAGTCTAGGAATGATAAATCTTTTTGGCTGGGCTAAGAGATCCTGTGGCAAAAGAAGGCAGGAATCCTATAAGAAAAAATACATAGAAGGTCTAGGGAGCAATTATTCTTGAAACTCAGTAACTATCAAGTCATAATCATATCAACATCTGGAACACTGAAACTTGCATCCTATCATTTAATATATTACATCGAGATATATATTAATTCATTTCATTTCTATAGCACTTCTCATGGGGAATTCTAAAAGACCTTTCACAGAAAGCTAAGGACTAAGTTTGAAGGCAACTCCCTTGGTTGAATTGATGTTTAATGGGCACCCTTGAGGTGAATTGGGTTGGCCTGGTTCCCAGGGGATCAGATCTCTGCTCTCTATTAACTGATAGCCTAAAAATGAGAAGAGGATAAGAAAAGTTTAACTGAAACCAAGTGCTACAGAACAAGCAAGTTCTGATTTGAAACTGAGCTGTCCTGAGTTAAAACAAAACAGTAATAATGGCAATAGCTTACATTTCTACATTTTCACACATGACTCTCACAATACCCTGAGAGGTGCTCTTATTATGCCCATTTCACAGAAAAGGGAAAGTGGGGCTGAGATAAGTGACATGCCCAGGGTCTTACAGCTAATGTCAAAGATGAGGTTCAATCCTTCATGTCATCCCTCCAAGAGCTACGTCAAGAGTTTGAAGGCATCTCTTTGAAATTCCTGTTCAAGAATCAAACTTCAGACCACCAAGGGGGTAAAATTAATCTAAATTGCTCAGTGAAGTAGAAAGTCATGGATTTGTAGGAACCGGGTTCAAGTCCTGACTCCACTTCAAATATGTGTGATCTTGGATAAGTCAATCCATTTCTTTAAGTCTACTTCCTCACTTGTAAAATGATAGTAATATTGAAGCTGCCTAACCCATATGTGTTCTTAAAGATTAAATGATGATGTTTGGGAAAATACCTAATAACTGTAAAGTTACATATACATATGTACATATATAAGCTATTAAAATAATAATTTTTTGCTAATTATTATTAAGTTCATATCTACCACAACTTACCTTACAGTTACAATGTGTTTTCTTTAATAATAATAATTTTTCATAATAGTAATAAAACTTCAGATATGATGGCTAAGGAATTCCAAAACTTTTTAGATCATTGACCTCTGATTTTTATTGGTAGAAAAATCTGAGGGAGCCACTTCTCTCTTGGTCTGGTTTGATAAAACAAGGGAAAGGCAAATACTTGGAAGATTTTAAGTAGAGAATGCCTGAGATGCCTCTGAAACCCTCTCATTGAGCACGTCCCAGAAATCTCTGCACCAACAGTTATTTCATCCTTTACAATGTTATCAAACAGTAAGCACATTAAGCTGGAAAGAGAGAAAGAAGGTACCATTGTTCATCCACTCTCTTTCAGCATGATTCTGATCTCTGGCCATTGTTAATTTTTAACTTTTGATAGCATCTCTGGAGCAGGCATTTGGCTTTACAGTGCTTGCCCACTCTGTTGCAGAGGCCCTCAAGAGAAGAAGAGAGGTTACAAAGAACTTTGCAACCACTTTTTTTGTTTTTTTAACTATAGGTTTAAGAATAAAGTCATTCTGGGTATCCTGTTACGTGGCCTGATTCATGGAGTAAAAAATAAAAAAATAGAAAAAATAAAAACCACGTATCATTAAAGCACTGATGAATCCAGAGAAGTTTTATGGTTTCTAACTTCAAACAAAGGACCGGAGATATTTTTAATGATCAGATGCTTATCTGGCTCGAATGCATTTAAATGTGTATTTTACAAGCCACTGGTCAAATCATAAAAGTAACATAAACTCTAAAAGAAATTACTATGGTCAGAAATCAAGCATTTTGCAAATCCACTGAATTTTATGACTTGAGAATGAGCAAATTTTTATGTTCTTTTAGATAATGACTTTGAACGGAAGTCACAAATGTCATGCAGCACAATCTTTTCAGTAGCTACATAATAGAAGCATAGAAATATGTTGGCAGAGACTTGAGTATAAAGGAGGTAATGCTGTCCCTCCCCTTCTCCCACAAAGCCCTATAGGCATGACAGGGCCCCGGGCAGGTCTTTGCTCAAAGGAATGGACATTACTTTTCCGGTGGTTTGATAACCCTTTTCTCATCTGATGTCTTTATTAAGAAAACACAGTGTATCTGCTAGTGCACTGGAGGCCTGGGGAGAACCGATCTCATGTTTCCTCAAACTTCATCAGGGCTTTGCTGTAAACTCATTTCCCGCTCTTGCATTTGCATTAGAGTTAAATTTTCCGTTCTCTAACGAGGAATGGAATGTTGATACTGTGCGATTGCTTTATTTATTTTATACGTTTTCCTTGGAATGTCGTAGTACTATCTTGGCTTGGCCTGCACTTGATTTACAGTAGTTATAAACATTCCAAGGTACACATGTAAGTTAAATGATACAATAACATTATACAGTTACAATTCTGTTGTAAATGTGCCATCAGTTTCAAAATTCAGTCCCCATTCCTCCAACTTCTCTAGTCCTCCCTGCTAAGGAGGAGGTGATGATGGTGACGGGAATAGACTTCATGGAAAGGGGGTACAGCACACGGAGTCCTAGCCATAAGAGTTCCTTCCCACTAGAGGAGTCTTAAAAAGAGTCTGCTGAAGAGACCCAGAATAAACCTCCTGTCTAAAACATTCATGTTGGTTTCCTTTCTTCTGAAAATCACATTTGGTTGGCTGTATAATTAGTTTATTCATTGAATAATGGAGTGAAGAGTAAATAACCTTTAGCCATCCTGAGACCAATGCTGATTAGGTCATTCTTTCTAGAACCTGGTTTCTCTCCACACACTGGGACCAGTCACTTTCCACCAATGAGAGGATGATTTATTTTTCCTCAAACACTCTGCAGTGGTGGAGGAAAAGTCCCCACGTGCATAGCGATTGTACGAGTTCAATATTGTACTACCCTGTTCCCCAGCTGGAGCTCTCAAAAGTTTCACACAGAGAAACATCAAGGAAGGGAGAGATGTCTCAGACACACATTCATGCTGAGAACACCTCACTCACTTTCCATCACAAGATGTGTATTACTACCAGGACATATGAATGAGCTGCTGCCATTTATATAAAGCACAAATTTGGACTGTTTTTTCCCTTTCTTTGTATCTCTAGCACTTTGCACAATGCCTGCCATATAGTATAAGAGCTTAATAATTACTTGTTGACTGACTGACAAACATGATGGCCATTATGCCAATTTTCCTCTCCGCATCTGAGGTCTAGAATAAAGCTGTTTTGTTTGGATATGGATTGGATTAGAGAGCTTCTCAGATCCCTTCCAACTTTGACTTTCTGAAATAAAATCATCACAGATTCCTTTTCCTCCTCCCCAGGCTTCCTGTTCTTTGCAGCATATTTCCTTGAATCTTTCCCCCTATTTTGCCAAGTGATTCTAAATAATACAAATTATTTCCTCAGGTCATAGAATCATAGATTAGACATCACCTAGTTCAACCACTTCATAAGGAAACTGAGGCCCAGCAAGGCCAAGTGATTGGCTCAGGTCAGACAGGTAATAATTAGAAGAAAGATTTGAACCCAAGCCTTTTAACTCTAATTCCAAATTTAATGTTTTCTTAGTTTCATGCTGTATTCCCCAATGATCATTTTTTTTCATTCTATTGTGATAGGTCCTGTTATCAGCCATGATTTTGCTACAAAGGACTTTATTCTGGGCAGCATGACATCGTGGATGGAGTAATTAGAGTCAAGAAGACATAGGTTCAAATCCCATACAACATGAGTTGTATGACTCTGGGGAAATAATTTAATCTCTTTTAACCTTAGTTTTCTCATCTATGAAATGGGAATTGTAATAGTTATCCCTTCCATATTTCAACTTTCCCCAACACAGTTTTGATATATTGTGGATCAGCATAAGAAATTAAATGGAAATTTTTTTTGGAGTTGCAGAAACTGCAGACAACACTCAAAGGCCGGCAGATGACACAGAGAAAGTTTAGAAACTCGCAAATGTATAAAATATATGTTTAGAATTGCATAATATCAACATACTTATCTTTTAGTACCATAAATATACACACTTTTCTGGTATGAAGGGAAAGCCAAAAACTTTTACGCAGATTTTCCAGATCATGGGGAACACCATCCTCCTAACCCCTATGATGTAGAAGGGATAACTGTTAACTCTGTCACCCACCTCACAGCATTTTTTGTGGAAACCAAATGAGATAACATTTATAAAGCATTATATAATCTTAAAAGTGCCATGTAAATGTTAGTTATTTTTACATTTCAAATTCCTGGCCCTAAATAACATCCTAGGAAAGCTATGCTGCCTGGGAAATGGTTTTAATATGGTTTCCTCTTCTTTTACTCCATTCTGAAAAGTCTTAAAGGACTGTTTCCCTTCTATCTGGTTCAGCTTATTGTTCATCTTGGAAGACTCTCACCTACTTCTTGGACTCTATTAAAGTGATTCTTGTTGAGCCATCTTTGCTCATGTTTTTTGTCTTATCTCTGATATACAGTTGATGTTCCAAGTCAGCTCAAGTGATCTTGTGAAAGCAAATGGATGGAGACAGATAAGAAGTGTCTAAGGGACAGTATTTCATATCAACACCTCTGTTTGACCTCAGTGCCTTGCACCCTTCAATCTACTGATCAGTTCAGGTCAATGAATATGCTTTGGGGTCTCTAAATAGACCCATCAGTGTCCATGATTAGTGCTTGCTTAGCCTCCACATTATCTTTTTTTCTTCCAGTGACTGAAGGGATCCATCATTTAATTAATAAACATTCCCCGGAGGCCAGCTATTTGCAAAGGCCTATCCCAGGAACTCAAAGGACAGAAACAAATATATGGCACCATCTCTGATCTCGTGGAGCTTACATCCTAATGGAAAGAAACAAAAGTGCGTTAAAAGGTAACTAAAAATACATTAAGCATAAATAAGTGCCTGCTCTGGCCAGGGCTCCCAATCAGGAGCTGGGGATTCAAAGATAATGCAAAAATGTCCCTTGACCTCAGACAGTTTGTATTCTACTAGGGATGGGGGTGTGTGTGTGATAGATACAAAATGTAAACAGATGTACATGGTTGTTTTTTTTTTTAAAGAAAAACACATTGTTTTTATTTTGAATGATTATTTATATGTACATACATGTCACTATAAGCCCCAAAGTAGCTTTAAGAATAAAGGATTTTTTTATTTTTGCTTAGATTCCATGGGAAATATGCATTGTGCATGTGACTACCATTCTGCCTACCCTCCCCCAATTCAACGTAACTTTAGTCCAAGAAAATGACAGTATCACCATCAAATTGTGGGTGACGTTTCTGTGAGAGATGACAACTCGAAATGTGCCTGATAATTTCATCTGCTTCATAGAAAACTCTTTCGGGAGTCGCATCTAACCTGTCACACAATGGGTGGCACAGAGAGGCTTCTCTTCTGGTATTTTAAATAGTCATCAGTGATATGCATGACCAGAAAAAGAGGTGATCGGATCATATATGTGCTAAGTTGAAGACTGAATTTTAATAAGCACCTATTATTTACCAGTGGGGACAGTAAGGTTTAAGGAAGTTGTTAACAATGATAACAATAACTAGTATTTATGTAGCATGTACTATGTGCCAGGCATTGTGCCAAGTGCTTTACGAATATCTGTATTATTTGATCCTTACAACAACTGTGGGAAGTCGGTGCTATTATTATCCCCATTTTACAACTGAGGAAACTGAAGCAGATAGCAGTTAAGTGACTTGCTCAGAATCATACACCTAGTAAGTATGTGATTTGAACTCAAGTTTTCCTCATTCCAGGCCCAGCACCAAATCTGATGTGCCACCCGCTGATAATAATTAGAATAATTAGATAATTAGAAGAGCTGAGTTTTGAACCTAGGCCCTCTCAGGAGCAGGGGTGGAGGAGGAAAAGAACAAGTACTTGTTAAGTGCCTACTGTATGCCAGGTGTTATGCCAATTGGATCACGGCAACCCTGTGAGGCAGGTACTATTGTCATCCTCATTTTACACTTGAAGAAACTGAGGCAGACAGAGGTTAAGTGACTTGCCTAGGGTCACACAACTAAGTGTGTGTTTAAAGCTGGATTTGAACTCATATTTCCTGACTTCAACTACTCACTATACCATTCAGCCACCTCAGGATTTAGCACCTTTGCACTGTGCCACATATACGTAGCGTCTCCTCCATAGCCAAGTAAAGGAGAGGATGTAATAGCACCAATCAGTGGAAACAACACCACTTTTGATGTTAGAGGGTTAGGATCAACTCCTTCTTATTATGTGTTACCTTTGAGATACTGGTAAAGTAACTGCATTTCTCTGTGCCTCAGTTTCCTCAATCTGTTAAAATAAAGGGAGTGGAACTATTTGGTCCCTTCCAGCCCTAACTCCTACAAAACTCTGAAACAGGGGCATAAATCACAATATTGTAAATCGGAATGGGATAAGGGCAAAAGAGAGATCTCAACAAAGTGCCCTGGGAGATGGCAGAAATGGGAATTAAGGAATGCTCTCAGCCTAAGGGAGGAAGCTGTTGCGGGGCATCTAAGGGGCGGTGAATGATTGAGTGCCAAAGGAGCAGCACAGCCAATAAAGTGCCTTTTTATCATTTTTAGATAAGTGCAAGAAATCTTTTAGAGTTCTAGATGATCAAGTTTTTATTCCTTTTTTAAAAAAACATCCTCCCACTTCAACCCTCAGTCTGATAGTTTTTTCCTTTTTTATTTTTTGAAGCTTGTCACAACAGAGAATGCTTGTTTAGCCTGGTTTTCCTTGTTATAATATTAAAATGTTTTATGATGAGCTATAACTCTCCCCAAGAGCCCTGATAATGCTGCAGGGGCCCCTGCATCTCAGATGAGGGTTTAAGCATGGGCTTTGTTCTCTCTATGAACTGAGATCAAGGGAAGATTTGAAAGCTGGACATCTCAGCCATGGGTTTCCCAGACACTTCATGAAAAGAAAAATAGATCGGTGACAAGAATTTGAAATCTTTTCACAAGATTTAGAGCTAGAAGGGATCTTAGAGATCACCTAATGGTTCAAAGGTCACTGCAAGAGTTGCCTTAATCCATATGTACTACACCCACTGGCATTTTGTCACTTTGCATTTTCCCATTCAACAGATATTAATTTTATAACTACCATCATGTTGGTGAAATATTTTGATGTTGAGGGGTTCTTCTCCTTGGGAAAAGTTGGAAACCACTAGTCTATACCTACATCCTCATTTTATAGTTGAAGGAACAGCTATATCTCTGCTCCACATCCACACTGTGGTGGACATAGAAGCATTCAAGATGTTGCCCCAACACTCCATGTATTTATGTATTTAGGGGGAAAGAATTAACCCACAGGTTAAAAATTCATAGAATGGGAGGTCGGAGAAGGAAGAAAAAAGAGTGAACTGGAATAGCCCTAGCAGGCTGTCCTCTACCTTGGATCACATTTGGAGTTCTGTGTTGTTTTGGTTTTTTTTAATTTATTTTTTAAATTTTATTTTTTTTTTTAGTTTTCAACATACACTTCCACAAGATTTTGAGGTCCAAATTTCTCACCATGAACAAGGTCAAAAGAGAGAATAGAATAAATAGGGGGCAGGATAGGAAGGAGGGAAACATAACATGAGTACTATGGAAGTCTTTTGCAAAACTGCAAATACATAGCCTATATTGAATTGCTTGCCTTCTTAGTGGGGATGGGTGGGAAGGGAGGAATGCAGAAAGTTGAAACTCAAAGTTTTAGGAACGAATATTGAGAATTGCTTTTGCATACAACTGGAAAATAAGAAATACAGGTAATAAGGTATAGAAATCTATCTTGCCCTATAAGAAAAGAGAAGATGGGGATAACGGAAGGGAGGGAAGTGATAGAAGGGAGGGCATATTGAGGGAAGGAGTAATCAAAATGCAAGGTGTTATGGGGGGAGGGGAGATATGGGGAGAAAATTTAGAACTCAAAATTTTGTGGAAATGAATGTTGAAAATTAAAAATAAATAAATGAACATTAAAAAAAAAAACAAACAAATTTTCTCCTCACCTCTCTCCTCTGCTCAGCCCAAGACAGCAATCTGCCCTTCCTTCTACCACATCCCTCCCTTCTTTTATCCCCATCCCCTCTATTTTCTTGTAGGGCAAGATAGATTTCTACACCCCATTGTCTGTATATCTTATTTCTCAGTTGCATATTTGTTTTTAAAACTTTGAGTTCCAACTTCTCTCCCTTCCTACTTCCCCACCCATCCCCACTGAGAAGGCAGGCAATTCAACAGAGGTTATACATGTGTAGTTATGCAAAACATTTCCATAACAGTCATTTTGTGAAAGACTATTTTCCTCCATTCTATCCAGCCCCCCATTTATTCCATTCTCCCTTTTGACTCTATACCTCTTCAAAAGTGTTTCCTTCTAATTACTCCCTCCTCCTATTTGCCCACCCTTCTATCATCTCCCCCCCACTTATCCCCTTCCCCCCACTTTCCTGTAGTGTAAGATAGATTTTCATACCAAATTGAGTGTGCATGTTATTCCCTCCTCAAGCCAAATGTGATGAGAGTAAGCTTCACTTTTTCTCTCTCACCTCTCCCTTCTTTCCCTCCATTGAAAAAGCTTTTCCTTGCCTCTTTTATGTGAGGTAATTTACCCCATTCTATTTCCCTGTTCTTCTCCCAATATATTCCTCTCTCACCCCTTAATTTTATTTTTTTAGATATCATCCCTTCTTATTCAACTCACTCTGTACCCTGTTTCTTTGTGTATATAATTCTTCCAACAACCCTACTACTGAGAAAAGTCTCAAGAGTTACAAATATTATCTTTCCATGTAGAAATGTAAACAGTTCAACTTTAGTAAGTCCCTTATGATTTCTCCTTCCTGTTTACCTTTTCATACTTCTCTTGATTCTTGTGTTTGAAAGTCAAATTTTCTATCCAACTTTGGTCTTTTTTATCAAGAATGCTTAAAAGTCCTCTATTTCATTGAATGACCATTTCCTCCCCTGAAGTATTATACTCAGTTTTGCTGGGTAGGTGATTCTTGATTTCAATTCTAGCTCCTTTGACCTCTGGAATGTCATATTCCAAGGCCTCGAGTATCTTAATGTAAAAGCTGTTAGAGTCTTGTGTTATCCTGACTGTGTTTCCACAATATTCAAATTGTTTCTTTTGGTTTGCAATATTTTCTCCTTGACTTGGGAACTCTGGAAATTGGCTACAATATTCCTAGGACTTTTCCTTTTGGGTCCTCTTTCAGGAGGTGATTGGTGGATTATTTCAATATCTATTTTACCCTCTGGTTCTAGAATACTGGGGCAGTTTTCCTTGATTATTTATTGAAAGATGATGTCTAGGCTTTTTCTGATCATGGCTTTCAGGTAGTCCAATAATTTTTAAATTGTCTCTCCTGGATCTAATTTCCAGGTCAGTTATTTTTGCAATGAAATATTTCACATTGTCCACTATTTTTTTTATTCCTTTGGCTTTGTTTTATAATTTCTGGATTTTTCATAATGTTATTAGCTTCCATCTGCTCCATTTTAATTTTTAAGAATTATTTTCTTCAGTGAGCTTTTGGATCTTCTTTTCCATCTGACCAATTCTGCGTTTTAGGGAATTCTTCTCCTCATTGGCTTTTTGGATCTCTTTTGGCATTTGGGTTAGTCTATTTTTTTAAAGTGTTATTTTCTTGCATTTTTTGGGTCTCCTTCAGTGAGATGTTGACTCGTTTTTCATGGTTTTCTTGCATCATCCTCATTTCTCTTCCCAATTTTTGCTCCATTTCTCTTACTTGATTTTCAAGATCCTTTTTGAGCTCTTCCATGGCCTAAGATCAATTAATATTTTTCTGGGAGACTTTGGATGTAGGAGCTTTGACATTGTTGTCTCCTTCTGGCTGTACATTTTGATCTTCCTTATTACCAAAGTAGAATTCTACAGTCTGATTCTTTTCCTGGTTTTGCCCATTTTTCCAGCTAATTACTTGACTTTTGAGCTCTTTGACAAGGTAGTTCTCTGTTTCCAGTGGGAGTGTGGGGGGTGTATTGTCAGTTGCTTGATCCTCCCACAATTTGTGGGCCTAGAGCTCCAGAAAGAGTAGCTGCTGCCCCAGCCCTTCCTGCTGCTGCCATGGGCTCCTCTGCAGACTCCTCCCCAAGCTCCTCCCCAGGCTCTTCCACCCCCTCTGCCACCCTGAGGTTGGGGCCCAGGGACCCAACCACTCTACTCTCTCACACAGGTCCCGCAGGTTTTTTCCACTGACTTTCCAATTTGTCTTCGGCGTTTTGGGGTCGTGAAGTCTGGAAAGCACCACAGGTGCCCAAGATTCAGTCCACCCAAGGCATGCTCATGTCCAGTCTGTGCTGGTGTGGCCTACACTGGACCGCACTCTGCTCCCAGTGAGACATGATAGACACTTCCTGGTGACCTTCCAGGCTCTCTTGAGCTGGAGATTTGCTTCACTTCATCATTCTGTGGGTTCTGTAGCCCCAGAACTTATTTAATCATTTTGACAGGTATTTGGTTGGCTTTGGTGGGAGAGCGCTAGCAAGTCCATACTGCCACTCCACCATTGTGGCTTTGCCCTGGCACCCGCATCAGTTTTTAGGAAGAACATGGAGAAACTAAAACACAGTGAATGGGAGGTTACAAAAATAGTCAGAAGGCTGGAGAAAACCCCATGCAAGGATCAGTTATAGGACCTGGGGAGGTTTTGCTTAGATGAGAGAAGACTTAGGGGTAAATGGATATTTGGCTTTGAGTATTTTTAAGTACTTGTATAGTAGAAGAAATATGAGGTTTGTTCTATTTGGCCTATAGGGTAGAACCAGAAGAGATGATAGAAATCTTAAGGAAGCAAATTTCAGCTTCTCATAAGGAGAACGTCCTCTCCCCCCAACAATATCAATTGTCTAAAAATAGGAATGAGTTGAGTTTGGGGTAGTGTGTTCCCTGTCACTAGTGATCTTCAAATGGTGGCTAGAAAATCACTGTTGAGTATATTATAGACATTTCTGTTCATAAGTGAATTTACCTAGAAGGCCCTTGAGATTATTTGCAACTCTAGGATTCTGTGAACTCTTAATGGAAGAAGCCAAATTAGAGTTTGTCCTTGAAGAATGGAAGAGATGATTCTTTTGACTTGTCAAAAAAAGCTACCCCATTCTAACTCAAACACACACAGACCTCTCCTTCTGAGGGAAGGAAGGAAATCTTCCTTTCCACAGGAGTTTATGGATGTGTGAATCAGTAAGACAGCCAAGCTATTGGAGTCCTCTATCAGCAACAGCATTTTCTTCCTGAAAGAATGGGTCATAGGACCACAGGATTTAGTGCTAGAAGGAACATCTGGTCTAAACCTCTTATTTTATAGATAAAGAAGATAAGTCCTAGAGAGGTGAGAAGTAACTTTCTCAAGATCACATAGTAGGAAATGTAGGCAGTATCTGAGTCCAAATATGAATCCAAGTACAGTATTCCTGTATTTGAATTGTGTATTAAAGATCTAGTTTGTTCTGGATTTGGGGCTTGGTGGGCAGCACGTGTGGGTAATTAAGCTGGTCCAGTTTTACTTGTAGGTTAAGAAGATGGTTGCATCCTTGGTGGAATCTCAGGGTTAACAGAGAGCACCCCTTACTTCATCTTCTTAGCAGCCCCCTCCCCCAACGCATTTCTTCCCATATCCAGATGCCACTACACTCACTACCTGGATCTAAGGTCTTTGTGGTTGTTCAGAAGCACTTGGAAGATGGGCAGATTTTGATATCCAGAATTTGGGAGCAGAAGGTAGGTACCTGAAAGGGAAGAAAAGCATGCAAAAAGAGGGTGAAAGGGGGAGGGGAAGGAAAAACATATCTTTGCCCTATTCTTGAAGATAGCAGTGCTAGAATGACACATAGATCTTCTGCTAGAAACTTCTCTGAGTTCAGTTCGTTTCCTTTGCTATTCCATTCCTGCCAGGCCTAGAGGCCTGTGGGCTACCCGAGTCTTCTTACCTCACCTCTCGAGGTCTTCGGCTGGCCAAGCCAGATGCTCGTATGAGAGAAGAGACGTTCCAGAGTCAAACAAGGGTTGAGCTTTATTCAAGGTTCTGGTTACAAGTGCAGGGGAAAATTCTTCCTTAGGAGGGAGAGAGAAAGATCTCCCAAGGAGGCAAAGATCTTACAATAAGAGATTGGAAGTAGAAGTGTAAGTGGGGAGAGAGGGGGAGGGGAGAGAGGAGAGAGGAAATGCGGAGCCTTGTGTCCTCACACGTGGCCCCTCCGCCCAAGTGAGCTTTCAGGCTTTCCTGACCCTACTTAAGCTCTCCCGTCGCGTAGTTTACACGTCAATACCGAGCCTGTTAGGTAACAATAGGTGTGCCCAGATCCGGGACAGCCTCCAGAGCGGGGATGCTCCTCCCATCACGTATCTCACGGGAAGAGGCGGAAATACACGAGATAGCTCGGTCTCCTCCTCGATTCCTGGTGACATTATGGGGGGCCTCGTGAGAACTCTAAGATTTAGAAGTTCCCACCTTTACCTGCCCGAGATTGTCCACATGGAATTGAGCTTCCAATCCCAGCACATTCCTACAGAGACTTCTGAGTTCTATAAACTTAGTTATTTCCAGGCAGGAATTATTCATGGACTTCGTTGGAGCTGAAAGTCAGAACATTGGTTAATGGCTTTTATAAAGAGCCTTATTACATGGAAACTCTGTATATTACATTCTTCACTGCACATAAGCCATGCACCTAGATGGTTCCCTCAGGTCCCTTGTCCAATAAATTAGATTTAGATTACAGGAAGAAAGGAGAGAGAAGTGGGTATACGAATACCTTAGCCTCATAAAGATGTGGTGGCTTAAAACTGCAAATGTGAATAGAAAGAAGGGTACTGCTGATGTTAGTTACAGGAAAACATCCTTCATCTCAGTAATCAGCCTAGTTACAGGGGTTACTGTAACACCAGGGCTATGTGAAGGGTTGGGGGAGAATCACCTGGTGTTTACCTGCTAATGCCAGTGAGAGATTATGCTACTTCATTACAGAACTGAAGACCTAAGCTCAGAATAGTGACTGGGAGATCAGATTCCCAGGACAATGAGCAGTTAGAACCTTTCCCCAAATCATCTTGGATCTATTGTGTGTATATGCAAAATATCCAGAGTGTTTCTATATATACATGTGCATACATGCACACGCTGTAATTATGTACACACATACATACATACTTACATATATATGACTTTTGGGATAACATTATGCAAAATCATATATTTAAGTTATTAAAGCTTAAAAACACACTAAGACTTTGGAGACACCATGCATACATGTGTTTTATATAATATATCACAGTATATTATATAATAGCAAATATTATTATTGTATACTATGTTATAGTATATAGTATAACATAGCATAGCAGAGCATAGGGTACACCATGGTATAGTATATATTAATATATAATATTGGTATTTAGACATCACATATATGTGTTATATATTATATTGTATCCTAAAATATAATTATAAGTACTATATTACGTACTAATATAATAGTATGATGTTTTATACTATACTTTAGCAGATTACAATAATTAGCATTTATAATCATTTAATAATATGTCCTAATATGTTAGTCTACATAATAATTAATTATATATTTTATACACACTGTTACATATTATTATAAGTACTAACATTTTAAGTATAGTAATATATACTTATATTTATTATGCCATTATACACACACACACGCACACACACATACACACACAAACACACACACATATATATACATATACTCTGCTATACTATGTTATATACTGTGCTATACTGTATACAGGAAGCAGCTAAGTGGTGCAGTGGATAGAGCACTGGGCTTGGAGTCAGGAAGACATCTTCCTCACACACTTACCAGATGTGTGAACCTTGGCCAAGTCACTTAACCTTGTTTACCTCAGTTTCCTCATCTGTAAAATGAGCTGGAGAAGGAAATGCAAACTACTCCAGGATCTCTGCCAAGAAAACCCCAAATAGGGTCATGAAGAGTTGAACATAACTGAAAAGCAATTTTATATTTGTTTTCATTATTCAGTTATGTCCAACTCTTCATGATCCCATGGACTATAGCACACCAGGTTCTTTTATCCTCCACTATCTCTCAAAGTCTGTCCAAGTTCATATTCATTGTTTCCATGATACTATGTCCATCTCATCCTCTGTCATCCCCTTTTCCTTTAGTCCTCAATCTTTCCTAACATCAGGGTCTTTTCCAATGTGTTTCATCTCTTCATTGATGTGGCCAAAGTATTTAAGTTTCAACTTCAGTATTTCACGTTATAGTGAATAGTCAATTAATTTCTTTAAGTATTGCCATCCAAGGGACACTCAAAAGTCTTCTTTCACACCATAATTTGAAAGCATAGATTCTGCAGCTCTCAATTTTCTTTACAATCCAACTCTCATAGCCATACATTGCTAGTGGAAAACCATGGCTTTGACTATGTAGACCTTTGTCAGGAAGGTGATTTCTCTGATTTTAGTATGCTGTCCAGATTTGCCATCGTTTTCCTGCCAAGGAACAAGCATCTTTAAATTTCATGGCTGTAATTGCTCTCTGCAGTGATAGTGTAATATAATATATGTGGTAACTTATTATACAGTATATACTATAGTATAACACATGCTGTATATCATACTATACTATATATAGTACACATATATATAGTATAACACATGCTGTATATCATACTATACTATATATACACATATATATAGCATAGTGTATATTATCATACATAATATATCCAGATATATCAGTATATCAGTATATATTAGTATAATACATATAATACAATAATTAGTATAATACATAAGAAAAAAAGAAAGGAAGGAAAGAAGGAAGATAGAAAGAAAGAAAGAAAGAAAGAAAGAAAGAAAGAAAGAAAGAAAGAAAGAAAGAAAGAAAGAAAGAGAGAAAGAAAGAAAGAAAGGAAGGAAGGAAGGAAGGAAGGAAGGAAGGAAGGAAGGAAGGAAGGAAGGAAGGAAGGAAGGAAGGAAGAAAGAAAGAAAATATGATCCAATCTGTATTCAGACAATATCAATTCTTTCTCTGGAGGAGGATTACATCCTGAATCCTTTGGGATTGTTTCGGATTATTGTATTGCTGAGAATAGCTAAGTTATTCACAATTTTTCATCAAACAATATTGCGTACAGTGTTCTCCTGGTTCTGTTCACTTTACTATGCATCAGTTCATTTTAAGTCTTTTCAAGTTTTTCTGAAGTCATCCTGCCTGTCATTTCTTATGGCATAGTAATATTCCTTCACAATCATATACCACAGTTTGTTTAGCCATTCCCTAATTGATGGGCAGGATGTCCCCTCAATTTCTAGTTCTTAGCCAACACAAATATAGAGCTGCTATAAATTTTTTTTATACAAATAAGTCCTTTGTACAAATAATAAAAACTTCCTTTTTCTTGGTGAAGTTTTTAGCTTTACTAAATTAACAAAACAAAGCAAAACTTTTGGAACACTTCATGTATTATGTACACATGTATATATAGTTACATATGTATGCATGTATATACACATGTGTGTATACATATTGTCTACCCCAGTTAGACTGGAAGTTCCATAAAGGCAGAAACTGTTCTCACTTTTTTCTTTGTAGCCCCAGTACCTATCAAATTCTTGGCAGATATTAATGCTTAAAACATGTGGAAGGAAGGAAGGAAGGAAGGAAAGAAGGAAGGAAGGAAGGAAGGAAGGAAGGAAGGAAGGAAGGAAGGAAGGAAGGAAGGAAGGAAGGAAGGAAGGAAGGAAGGAAGGAAAGGAGAGGGAAAAGTGGAGAATGCCTAAGAGGCATTGCGTTGCCAAAAAAGTAATACTGGATTTAGGTTTGAAACTGAGATCTGTTTCTTACTAGCTGAGTGATGCTGGGCAAGAAGTTACCTTCTAGTGTCTGTTTCCTCATCTTTGAAGTGAGAAAATAACAACAATCATAAATATTTATATAGCAGTGTCAGGTTTGCAGAGCACTTTTTATAGATATTTCATTTTATCCTCACAACAACCCTGGGTAAGTAGAGCTATTATTATTAAATAGCCTCTAACCACTCATGTGTGGGGTTGAGATGAGAGGTCCAGAGGTCATGGAACTTGAAAAGTTGAACCTGGGAGGACAGGACAGAAAAAACTATGAACCGGATACTGAACTTGTTTAGAAGGAAAGATGAAGACCTGTAGATACAAAGATAACAGGGACAGGGATCTGGCCAGACTGGAGTGAATTTTAAAGGAAGATATGTGGTTGTTTGTTGGGGGTGTAAGCTCAGTTTCATGTGGACAGTCTCGGGCAGGTAAAAGTGAGGACTTCTAAACCTCAGAGTTCTCACGAGGCCCCCCAGGGAACAGTTGGGGATTGAGGTTTAGAAGTCCTCACTTTTACCTGCTCGAGACTGTCCATGTGAAGACTGAGCTTACACCCCCAACAGCTGTTGAGTGATGATGGTAGAGAGGGTTTGAGATTGGCATTAGGGAATAGGAAATATGGCAATGCCCCTTTTGGCATCTGGAAATTTAAGAGAATGAATAGCCAACCTCAGAGAAGGTACCAAGAGTTATGGTGTCTTCAGGAGAAATTTGAGTTTCAGTGACCATCAGAAGATGGAAGGAATGTAATGAAAAGATACAGGATAAGGGGAATTTGAGAAGATAGGAGGGTTTCAGAGGGTACCATGGAATGGGAAGGCAGAAGGTATTAACTGGGTAGGGTTTAGGCTGCATTTACTATAAGGGTTGATGTGGTGGCTGCTAGCATCCTCTTTCTTCTTTGCTGACCTCCCACACTGTCTAGTCCTTCAGTGATACCAGGTGCCCCATGGGCATGTCATGGATCCCTAGGCCAGTTTGTATGTCAGAGATAATCAACCCTGGTCATGAAAGGAAGCAGACTGATCTACCAACAATATTATTCCAGGTGAGGGGAAATAAAAAAGCCTAAGAGAATGGTCAGGAAGCAAGTCCCTGAAAGAAGCATTCTTCATCTGGATGCTGGTGTCTGAGACAAAGCCCTTGTTGCTCTATGCTAATTGTTGCTTTGTACTAACTAAGAAAAGGATATAATGCAAATATCAAAGCACTGAAGTTGGTTTACAACATCCAGAACTTAAAGCTCAAAGCTATATAAAATGTCACTGATACTGTTTAGATATGGATACAACTCATTATTCAAAGAGACACAGTCAAAGTTCTTTCCCACCAAGTGTCTTCATGGCTGCCATGATAATTTGATGAATTTTGAATGAATTTGTTGCATGAATGAAAACTAAAAGAAGATGAAGTAAGTATATCTTTGTTCCAGGCACTGCTGGAGACTAAAATGCATCCACTCAAAAACAAGAAATTATGATTGGAGGAATGGGAGTTTGAGAGGAGGGTGGAAAATTACTAAAGAAAACCAGAAGACAAAACAAGAATGGTCAAAAGTTGCAGACAGGCAGATTTCAGCTCAATATAAGACAAAACTTACTAGCAATGAAAACTATCTAAAAATGAGAATGAACCACCTTGAGAGGAAGAAAGCTTTCCATTTCAGGAAGTCTCCAAACAGAAGTTGGATGACCAATTCTTAGATATATTGTAGAGGAGTGTTCCTGCTTCATGATGGGGTTAGACTAGATCAGAGATTCTTAATTTGGGATCTGAGAATTTTTTTCTAGATAAATTAAAGCTATTTTTAATATAATTGGTTTCCTTCATAATTCTAAGTGTTTTATTTTTAGGTACTTAAAACATTATTCTGAGAAAAGGTCCAGACTGACAAAAGGGTCCACAACACACAAAATGTTAAGAATTTCTGTACTAAATTATTTCTAAGATTCCTTCCATCTCTGATATTCTGTCTCTTGTATTTAACTAGGAGAGTCTAAGAAGAGAATGAATGGAGCCTAGGATGTAACTTTAAGCTAAGGAATCAATAAAAAATAACATTAATTTTATCTTTTTGTTCTTCTCTCTCATCTCTTACACCCAGTCATTTACCAAGCCCTATTGATTCTACTTCATCAGTCCTCTCTGTTCTGTTCCCAACACTACCACTCTAGCACAGGCTCCCATTGCTACCTTTCCACTAGAGTAGTTTTCCTAATTCTCTCCCTCATCTAATTTAACCTTCATATCACTGCCAGAATAATCTTCCTTATTCATGGATGCCCATAGAAGCCCTGTTCCAATGTCTCATTGTGGTGTGGAAGTAGCTTTGGGAATGAAAACCTTGACATGTTATACTATTTTGGGAAGGCTACAGTACTAGTGACAGCCTGTGCCTGCTGTCTAAGGAGCAGAGTAGCTAAGTACAAAGAGTGTAATCTCCTCAATTGGCCATAGCCACTCATGAAACAAAATAAAATACAAAATGGCCTTCAGTCCTATCCCCTTCTTCTGCAGTTAAAAGTGGTAGGGTATCAGAAAAAGGGGAAGAGAATATTAAGAATCACAAAGCTTTTAGACTTCAATAAACATTTATTTAAATAATAGTATTCTTACTATAAGACCTTTATCTAGTGACCGACAAATCAACATAACTGCTTGAGGTACTGAAGTCTATCAATATTGACACTCTTACTCTAAGGGAAGGCAGAAGTTATAAGGAAATTTCTGCTAAATAGAAAGATGGCTCTCAAGTTTTCCTTGGAGGCAAATAGAGGAGTTGGTAGAATTTCTCCCAAAAGACACAAGAAATATCATTTCACAGGTCACTCGATCATCTCATCTTATGATGCTCATGATGAATATAAACAGAAAAACCATCAAAAAGACAATTGCAGCTCACATACCACTTATTAAAGAGCATGAAGAGAAAGAGAAAGCATGTAAAGACTTTGATATGACATCAATAGGTCTGACCTGCTATCCCCCAGTTCAAAAGGCTTCAGTAGTCACCCTTTGCTTGTAGGATAAAACATTAATTACTTTCTTTGGCATTTAAATCCCTTCATACTGTCTCCAGTCTACCTTTCCAGGTTTATTATATAGTATTCCTGTTAATACACTCCCTAGTATAGTCAAGCTGGCATTCTCTCTGTTCCCCACACAGTCCCATTTCCTCTAGGTGGAGGTTCCTCTAGCTCCCATTTCCAAGCCTTTGCACTGGCTACCCCCCATATTTGAAATACACCCTTTCCTTATTGTTGCCTCATAGAATCCCTTACTTCCTTCAAGATGCAGCTCAAGCACTACCAGCTGCACTAAGCCTTTTCTGATGCCATCTATTAGTGCCCTCCCTTCCTCCTTAACTACTTTGGACTGTGCTGCCTTCAGTGTCATACCTAGTATATTTGGCATCTAGGATGGATCATTTTTCAATATCCTCTGTTTTATATGACAAAAATAGATAAGTTTGATTATGTGAAACTTAAAAGCTTCCACAGAGACAAAATTAATGCACCCAGGATAAGAAGAGAAGTGGTCAAATGATTAAAAAAAAAAATCTGTGTATCAAATTTCTCTGTTAAGGGTTTGGTATCCAAGATACACAAACAATAAAAATGTATGAGTAGTAGCCATTCCTCAACAGGTAAATGGTTGAAGGATATGAACAGTTCTCAAAAAACAAAAAAGCAAAGCATTCAAAACAACACCAAAAAATGCTCTAAATCACTAATAAGAGAAATGTAAATCAAAATACCACTGAGATTTCACCTCATAACTTTGCAAATTGAGAAAAAGTGACAAGATGGTAAAATTTTAAGGTAGAGGAGGGATACTGGAGACAACTGATGCTGTAAAAATATGAAGGCATCAATAAAAACTAATTATACAAACAAGTGAGAAAGTGAGGCTATAAGAGAGGTAATCTCCTAGAGAAGATGGAATGGAATGGGATCACTTATTCATGTAGAAGGGTTCGTGTTGGCAAGGAGAAAGGCCACATCTGTATGCGAGACATTATTGAAGGAGGAGATAGTGGTAGAAGTCATGTGGGGGGATGTGAGATGAATAGGAGGGGAAATAAGGGAACTTTCCATTAAAGGCTTCCCTTTTTTCAGTATAATATGAGGCAATGTTCTCAGTTCAGAGGGTGGAGGAAGAGGTAACCAAAGGAGGTTTGAGGAGGGGTTAAAAGGTTTAGAAGAGCTGTTATGGTGAATGGAGGTATAAAAGGATTGCCTTGCAGCAGTTGAGGCTATGTACCATAAATCCATAGTGGACCCAATCAGAACGGTTGTGTGATTTTCTCCAGCTTCTTAATTCAACAGCATGTGTTTAGAAGCAAAGGCAGCAGATGATAGGAGTAGTCCAGTGTTGTAGCTTTGCAGGGCACATTTGGTGATACAATAAGTGACCAAGAGACTCCAGAGAAAAGGACAGTGTGGAGTTGAAGTGAGTAGCTACAGGGTCAAAGTGAGGAAGGGAGGAGAGTGTAGCTAGTTCAAGGGTGATGACCTGGGAGGGAACTGAGGAGTTGGAGAATTGGAAGTCATGATGTGGATGTAAAATCATGTTCACGTTGCAAGGCAGAAGGAGAACTGAGACGACAATAAGGAATCAGATAAAGGATTTTTTGACAACAAATATGTAAATCTTGTATTTGTGGATCATGGTAAGATCAAGAGTATGACCATCTTTGTGTGGGTTTGAGGTGGTGTGGAGGAGTAGGTCATGGGGGACAAGTAAATTAAGGAAATGTTATGTATATACATATACAGAGTATGCACATGTGTGTATATATACATGTGTATATACACATACATACCCATACACAAATGTTTTCTCTCCCCATCAAGTGTAAACTCTGTGAGGGCAGGGACTTCCTTTTTTGTTATTGTATCCCCAGCATAGCACAGTGTCTGACACGTAGTATATACTTAATAAATGTTCATTGACTGTTCTCTGTCTCATTCAGTTTGAGAACTGTCTCCCCAGCTAACCTGGAGGACAGGGATCATGTTTTATTTCTCTGTCTCCCCAATAATGCCTAGCACTGGATTAGTAATAGTAGATACCAACAAGTCCTTGCTGAATCTGTTTAAGTGCTACCTCCTACTTGAAGCCTCTCTGGAGATCTCACAGCTGCTAATGCCCCATTCCCTCTAAAATATTACCTTATGTTTGCTATTTGTGTATACTTATACATATATATAAGTAGACTCAGGACTTAAACTGAGGAAGTCTTCCTGACTCAGGTCCTGAATTACGGTAGGACTACGTACTGAGATCTATGCAGTAGATATTCTTGTAATGTTAATGGTATTTAAAATCTTCCGCTCCATTAACAGGCCTCATGGGGAGCCCATTAAAGGAAGCTTGCTTAGGGGAAGCTTACTTGTAGAAAGGCTTTCACACCTTTTGATAATTTCTAATTAGGCACTGGGTCAGGAGGGTTGTGACGTTTACTATCTCTGAGAAGTGTATGCATACTCTGAGTTGGCATTTTGCTTGGGAGCTCGCTTGTGAGAAGGCTCTTGTGATTCTGAGTGGCCATATGTTCAGAGCTCCTCCACTGCTCAGATGTAAAGGCTCTATCCATCCAGGGATATATGTAAAGTGCATAGCAATATTGCTTTGATTCAGGTGGTAGAGCCCTGTCTGTTGGTTTTGTTTTTACTTATCGGCTTGTATTTTCTCTGTTTGTATTTCCTCTGAAGTTCAGAGTGCTGACTTTTCCCCTGAACTAGTGAATGTAATTAAAAAAGATTGTTGACCCCTTAAACATCTATCTTACCTAGTAAAGCAGATCTAAGCACCTGTGCTAGTAGCCATCCTGGGTATGCCAGGGTGCTTGCTGTTACAGTCATGAAGATAGAAGCAGGATCTGGCAAGTGATTAGATATGTCTGGTGAATCGATGGCACAGGTTGTGAACCTATACAACTGGAAGGACCATGGTATCTTTGAGAGAAACAATGGATTTTGGGGGAGGTACAGGTTCTGTGGGAAAGATGAATTCTGCTTTAGAAATGTTGAATGTGAGATGCTTATAGGATATCTAATTCAAAATATCCAGTCATTTTAAAAAATCCGGTAGTTACTTCATGATGCAGACTAGGAACTCAGGAGGTTGATTAGGATTTGATACATAGATATGAGTAGTTTTGATTGTTGTTGTGGTAATTCAGACTCTCCATGGCCCCATTTGGGATTTTCTTGGCAAAGATATTGGAATGGCCTGACATTTCCTTCTCCAGTGCATTTTACAAATGAGGAAACTGAGGCAATCAGGGTAACGTGACTTGCCCAGGGTCACAGAGCTAGTAAGTGTCTGAGGTCAGATTTGAACTCAGGTCCTCCTGACTCTAGGACTAGTGCTCTATCCACTGTGCCATCTAGCTACCCATATCATTTTGATAGAATTGGCAGTTGAACCATCAGAGCTAATAAGGACACCAAGTGAGACAGTGTTAAGAGTAATGAGAGGTTAGAACAGAAACTTGATGTACACTCAAAGTTAGGGGATATCATATGGATACAGAAAGGACAACTGAGAAGGAAGAGTCAGATAGGGAGGAGGACCAGGAAAGAACAATGTCATGAAAACCTAAAGAGAAGAGAGTATCAAGGGGGAGAGGATAATCACCAATGTAAAATACTGCAGAGAGGTCTAGAAGTACAACTGAGAAGAGATCATTAGGCTTGGTATTCTGGAGATCATTGATAACTTTGGAGTAAGGAACTTAAGGTGAGAATGGAAGCCAGAATGTGGGACACTAAGAACACTATGGGAGGAGGGGAAGCAAATGCCCTGAATATAGATGTGTTGGTTGTTTTCTTTTCCCCCATAGAATTTATCTGAGAAAGGGAGGGGAGATACAGGACAATAGTTGGCAGGGACGGTGGAATCTAGAGTGGATTTTTTAAGGATAAGGAAAACTTGGATATTTTTGTAAGGAACCGGAAAGGAACTAGCAGATGGGGGAAAAACTAAAGATTAGAGAGAGAGAAAGGGGATAACAGGACAGGAGATCTCCTTGAGAAGATGGAAAGGGATGTGAACAAGAGTTCACGTAGAGGGGCTAGCTTTAGTAAGGAGGACAGCTACCTCTTCATCAGAGCCTGCAATAAAGAAAGAAATATTGAAGAAATACATCAAGGATTGCGAAAAGCGGAAAGGAGGTTGTCAGACCAGGCGATGAGATGAGCGAACTCTTAGAGAATGACCTCAATGTTTATCACCAAAGTATGAGGTGAAGACTTTATCTGAAAAGGTAGGGGAGTGGATAATGTGGTAGTTTCAATTTGAAGAAAGAGAGTTTGGAATAGCCATTGTGGAGAGTAGGATAAAAGATCAATTAGAAAAGAGAAAAGGATTGCTTTGTAGTGAGGTTCCCATTGGGATTACATAATATAAATTTATAATTTTAGCACAATTGTATGACTTCTGTCAACTCTATTCAGAAGCACATGAGTAGGAGTAAAAGAGGCAGATAATGGGAGTAATCCAGGGGTTTGGCAGGGCATGATCCTCAAAAGGATAAGGGAAGAAGGGAGAGTAGAGTAGAGCTACTGCCAAAAAGATATTTCTAAAAGAATATAATCTCCTTGAGGGCAAAGACATTTCATTTTTGTCTTTATATCTTTGCACCTAGCATTATGCTTTGTCCATAACAAGAATTAATGTGTACTTGTTAAACTGAATTGGATATAAAGCAATCACAACAATAAAAAAAGCCAAAATAGCCCAGAAACCACATTAAGCCAAATAGTTGGTATGTTTGCTAAGCAGAGAGACATGCAGAAAAGAGTAACACCAGTTTAGGACATAAATTAATCTGCAAAACTTTATGGAGTGGGGTTATGGAAGATTATGAGCAATATTGCCTCGTAAAACAGTGAGAAATAGTACAGGGAAAAACTAGTTTGTGGAAAACTTGGCATGAAACCAAATTAAGCCAGATTACCCCATGAGGACTTAAAGTTGAAACCAAAAAGACAATGAGCACACACACACACACACACACACAAAATGGAAAAAACCTGTCATCATTCCTTTAATATATTGCTTTTTCCACCAATGATAGTGGAGCCACCACATTTGGACTCTAGCATCTCAGTCCAAGATATGGTACATGAGGAAACAGAAGCGATGCCAAGAAAAACAAAACTGGAAAAACAGCTGGAGTAGACCAAAATACTTACAGAAAAGTTCCATGCTGGAGGAAATATAATTTTTAGGATGTTGAGAGAACAGTTTTTAGGATATCTGAAAGCCATCAAATGATTGGAAAAAATCATAGATGACATTAGCAGGGGGAAGAAAAGGATGAAGGAGCCATTGAGATGACATCAAAAGCCACAATAAAGACTGTTTTCTCATTTCTGCAAAGTTTTTATGAGAATGACCTTCACTGAGGGTATTCTTAATGAAAGTAAGAAAAGGAATCAGACATTTGCAAACGTTAACATCTTCACAATTTAAAAATTAGCTGAAAAGGTGAAACACAAAGAATATAATATACTATGTATCACTCAGATAACTTCTGCCACTAACTCCTCCCTCAATTCTGTTTCACATGAAACAGTTTTCTTTCTCCTTACTCAGGCTAGTGCCAAACCCTCTATATGTACAAGTAATCTCATTCTGTTCTACCTTCTTCAGCAGATTGCTTCCTCTGTCATCCCTACTTCCTCAGTTATCTTCAATCTCTTTTCTTCTCTGTTGCCTAAAACATGCCCATGTCTCTCCCATCCTCAAAAAACCATCACTTAACATATCCATCCTTGTTAGTTATCACACTCTATCTCCTGCTTGTTGTGGCTAAAAACTTTGAGAAATCTTTCTACAGCAGGCACTTCTGCCTCCTTTCCTCTCACTCGCTTCTTTAAATCTAGCTCGTGACCTTATCACGCAACCAAAACTGCTCTCTCTAAATTACCAATGATCTCTTAATTGACAAATCTGATGGTCATTTTTCAACCCTCATCCTTCTCAACTTCTCTACAGTCATTAACACTGTCTGTTAGCTCCTTCTCCTTGATAGTTTTTTCTCTATAGATTTTCATGACGACTCTCTCCTGGTAATCTTCCTATCTGTCTAGCCATTCCTTTTAAGTCTCTTTTTCTGGATCTTCATCCAGAGCATGCCAAAGATTATGTCCTCTAGGGTTCTGTCCTTTGTTCTCTAGATTATGTCATTTGGTGATCTCATAAGATCTCATCATTTCATTTACCACCTCTGTGAAGATGTTTATCAGATCTACTTGTCCATTCTCTCTCTTGGCTTCTAGTTTCACATCAACCACTACCTATTGGACATCTCAAACTGGATCTCCCATAGACATGTTAAACTCACATGTGCAAAACTGAACTCACTGTCTTGCCTTCAAAACTTTCCCTTCTTCTAACTTCCTTATTACTGCCAAGGGTACAACATCTTCCTAGTCATCTAGGCTCACAGCCTACATGTCATCCTCAACTTCTTGCTTTTTCTTGCTCCCTATATCCAATCAGTTGTCAAATCCCATCATTTCTACCTTTATAATATCTTTCACATATGTTCCCTTTTCTTCCCTGTAATACAATACTTGATGCAAGTCCTCATCATCTCACACCCATACTACTAAAATAGCCTACTGGTTGTTCTCCCTACTTTCAGTCTTTCCACACTCTAATCCATTCTTCACTCAGCTGTCAAAGTGATCTTCCTAAAACAGTCTGATCATATCTGGCCCCTAATCAATACACTCCAGTGACATCTATTATCTCCAGGATCAAATATAAAATCCTCTGGTTGGAGTTCAAAGTCCTTCATAACCTGCCTCTTTTTTTACTTGTTGACTTACTAATGACCCTTTGAAGCCCAAAGTACATGCCTTTTCCTCATCAAACCCTTCTATGATTGTCCTTGTCCCTAAGGACCTTTCCCTGTCACAGCAATCATCTAGCTTTTTATTTTGAACCTCACTAATGTACTTAAAATAATAATAGCTGACACAAAGATTTTTTTAAGCTTTAGAAGGTACTTTATTTACATTATCTTTGTAAAGCAGATGTATATATCTTCATTTTTTGTGTATTCTTAAAACTTTAGAGAAGTTGTTCTAAGTCACACAACTAGTAGGTATTCGAAATAGGTTTGATTCAAAGTCTTACCAGACTTGACTCTGCCATCCCTTCAAGTTATCCTGAATTTCTTTTCCCAGTATCAACCAAACACCTAGAAAAGTTCCTGTCCTGCACTGGTTACTTCAATTTTCTTTTCTCTCACTCATTTCTTTACCCTTTGCAATCTAGCTTCTGATCCCACCCTTTTACTTAATTTTATCTCTCCAAGGTTACAATGATCTCTTAACTACTAAATCCAATGGCCTTTTTTCAGTCTCCATTCTACTCTCCTTTATGTAGCTTTGGACGCTGTCAACCACTCCCTTCTCCTAAGTACTCTTTTCTCCTTTAACTTCTGCGAGTCTGCTCTTTCTCCTGTTTTCTCTCTACTTGGTCCACCACTCTTTCCCAATTTCCTTTACTGGATCTTCAACCATCTTCCACTTACTAAGTTGGGTATTCCCCAAGACTTTGTTCACTTTTTCCTCTGTCTTGGTGATCTCATCACTTTTCTATATTCTGCCATGAAGATCTTTTCAACATAATTTCTATGCAAAGGACTGCCTAATTTCTCCCCTAAACTCCAGTCGCCCATGTACAAATGCCTATGAGACATCTCCACTTGCATGTTTCATTGTTACCTCAAACTCAATATGTTTGAAACAGAGCTCATTTTCTTTCCCTTAAAATCCACATATCCAAATTTCCCTATTTCTGTTGTCATCACCATAAACCCAGTTGCTCAGCTTCACAACCTTAGAGTCATCTTTAATTATTCTCTCTCCCTCGCCCCACATCTCATATCTAATTAGGTGCCAAGTCTTGTCAATTCTATGTCCTAAGTACCCATTAATATCAGTCCCTCTCTATTCAGTCATCTAGTCCCTGCCCAAGTTCAGGCTCTCATCATCTCTCAGCTGGACTATAATGGGTAGCCACCCACTGGTCTTTGTGTTTCTAATCAATGCCTTCTCCAATGCATCAAACACAAAGCTATCAAATTAATATTCCTAAAGCATAGACTTGACCATGTCACTCCCTTGCTCAAAACTTTTCAGTAGCTTCCTTCTGCCTCTAGGAAAAATGCTAAATTCTCTGACATTTAAATTTTTACAGAATCTGAATCCACTTATTTTTTTCAGATTTATTCCATATGATTCCACTTCATGTACTATGTTTCAGCCAAACTGTCCTCCATGTAGTTTCCTAAACTCATCACTCTACCTCCTGTCTCTGACAAGTTCTCCTACAGGCCAAGAATGCATTCCCTCTTCAGAGAACTGCCAGCTTCCTTAAAGGTTTAGCTTGGGTGCCACATCCCAGGAGAAGCCTTTTCTGATCCCCCTCAGTTATTAGTGCTCTCTCTCCTTTCAAAATTCTTAATTTATTTATCTGTTTTACATTGTATCCTTCTCTCCCCAGAGGACTAATAGGCTGCTTTAAAGGAGAAATTATTTTTATTTTATTTACAAATCCCAGGCACCTAGCATGGTGCCTTGAACACAGTAATTGCTTAATAACCATTTACTGAATTGCTTGCTGAACACAATTTTAATTAAATACCAACAAACACTCACTGGTATCTATTATGTGTTAATCCCATATTAGGCATTTCAGGGTGGGCAGAGATGTAAAAACATGGTCCCTTCAATCAAGGAACTTAGCCAGGGAGGCAAGACTTTCATCCCATAAAGCAGAGAACAATCGATCAGTCAATAAGCGTACATTAAACGTGTACCATGTGCTAGTTTGGGAACACAAAGACAAAAATGAAATACTTTTTTCTGTAAAGGAACTTGCATTCTTACATTCCACAGCGGTAGACAACATGTAAATTTCATGTGTATAACATGAATTAATATGTGTTATATCTCTCTATATCTATATGTACATCTACATGGGGCAGCTGGGTGGTACAGTGGATAGAGTTCTGGGCCTGCAGTCAGGAAGACTCATCTGGCCTCAGACACTAGCTGTGTGACCCTCAGCAAGTCACTTAACCCTGTTTTCCTCAGTTTCCTCATCTGTAAAATGAGTTGGAGAAGGAAATGGAAATCAATCTTACCTGGAGTCACATTGTCTCCTATACTACCTTAATCCCTAGGGAGTTCAATCTTACTGCATTTTCTACCTAGCACTTGCCCCATCAAGTTCACTTCTAACTATGGCATGGCTGATGAATAGCTACATCTGTGTCTCCGGGTCAAGCAGGTTGCTTGAAATTTCCTTTCTCATTACCTGGCTTCTGATAAATCCCAGCATGGATTCCACTTCCCAAATTTCTGGTGGCTTTCTCTCCTGACCTTTCTCTGTTCACAAGATTGCAACTACCTTCAATCTCTTTCACTTGAAATCAAGAAAGAGACCCAATAGAGACAGTGAGGTCATGTACTCTTAGAAGCCATGCCAGTGGGAAAATAGAGGCCTGAGGCCTCTCTTGCATTAAGAGGGAGGCTTTCAGTAGTTCTTCCTTCTTTACTGGAACACAGCCAGCTGGAACTAAAGACTAATCTTATTTTGGACATTTGGAATGTACCTCAGTTCTGTCTACACAGCCAATCAACAGCCTGTCTCTTCATCATGTGGTTAGTAGACCAGAACCAATTACAGAATGTCTGCACATGCTCCAAATTGGGGAGTAGAGCATTTCCATTATATATCATCATGTCTTTCCAGAAGCAGACTCCCCAGCCTTTTGCATATGGGGATTACATTAGCCAAACACATCGCTCATGCACACCAACACTGCCCCTTCTATTGCAGAGCTGTAGACTTTGCATCACTAAAATGCTGGAGCCTAACTGATAAATGTTCATATATTTCTTATTATATTTAAACAGAGACACCCTGCTTGCCTCACTGTGAATACATAGGTACTTCAAGTGCACAAAGTAAGGTTTGTTTTCTGGTCTACAAATTCCAAGTAATCAACCCCAGCGCTAATCCCTTTTTTTAGGCTTCACCCTCATTCAGGGGCTAATTGATCATATTTTCTGTGGTCTCTGAATATTTTTATTGGGGAGTGTACATATATATATATATGTTAACATAACAGATATGTTATATATATATGTGTTATCTGTATCCAGAAAAAATACAACCTATATGCAATATACTTAAGTACAAGGTGATTAGGGAAGCTAGGCACTAGCAGCTGGGAAAATCGGGAAAGGCTTGTTGTACATGATGATGTTTAAACGCAACCCTGAAGGAAGGGATTCTGTGAGGCAGAGATAAAGAAGGAGTACATTCCAGACATGGGGGATGGTCGACGAAAAGATGCAGAGATAGGATGTGGAATGCCATGTCTGAGGAACCAAGAGAAGGCAAATTTGGCTGGACTCTAGGAAGGGAAGTGATATATAATGAGGCTGCTAAGATAGGTGGGTGCCAGACTGAAAGGGCTTTAAAAACCTAACAGAGTAGTTTATATTATATACTGAAGTCGAAGCTACTGGAATAGCAGAGCAACAGGTAATCAAATGCCAGCTGAGCAGCAGAAACAGGATAAGGGAGTTTGGGCTAATGAGAACCTGAAGGGAAAGTTCAGGCAGGAGTTCTAAGTAGTCATTTTCCTTTCCCTAAACTTTTTTGTTTTGTTTTGTTCAGTCATTTCAATTGTCTCCAACTCTTTATGACCCCATTTGGGGTTCTCTTGGCAGAGATGCTAGAGTGGTTTGTCATTTTCTTCTCCAGCTCTTTAATAGATGAGGACACTGAGGCAAATAGTATTAGATGACTTGCCCAATGTCCCATAGATAATAAGTGTCTGAGGCTAGACTTGAACTCAGGTCTTCCTGACTCCAGGTCCAGAACTTTATCCACTGTGCCAACTAGTTGCCCTGTAAGGCCTCCTAGAAAAGAGTAAAACCTTATGCACTCAGATCTCAGCAATTCAGAACTGCCCATAGTTTAGTTTTGGTACAAGCTCAAAACTCAAAATCATTGACATGTCTCAGGACTCAGTGTCTATGATACATTACCTGGTAACCAAGACCACTTTGTGGATATAACTGTTTTCTTGTTTTATATTCAATTTATATTAAATACATCCATTAGAAGGTAAGCTCCTTCAGGTCAGGAACTATTTCATTTTCCTTTCTTTTTTTCCTTTCTAAAACAGTGCCTTGGCATATAGTTTAATAAATATTTGTTGAACTGAATTCAATTCATTTATTTCACCTTCAGTGTTAGAAATGATAGTTTAGACGAGGACTAGTATTTCAACTTTTTTTTTGGCAAATACTTTATAATTCAGACCTTTTTCTAAAGCACAAAGAACAAGGCCTTTTAATCAATAAATCAATAAACATTTAGCTACTATGTGCCAGGCTCTGTGCTAAGGGTTGGGGATACAAAGAGGTAAAAAACAGTCCCTGTCCTCAAGGAATTTAAAATCTAATCTTACAATCTAATGCAGGAGACAACATGAAAACAAATACATACAAAGCAAACCATATCTATATATCTCTATCTATCTGTCTGTCTGTCTGTCTGTCTATCTAGATATACATAGGATAAATAGGAGGTAATTAATAGAGGAAGGCACTGGAATTGAGAGGGATTAGGGAACGCTTCCTGCAGAAGGTGAGATTTTAGTTGAGACTTAATGGAAGCCAGAGAGATCAGTGGTTGGAGTGGAGGAGGGAGTGTTCCAGGCCAGAGAAAATTCCCAGAGCCAAGAGATGGAGTGTCTTGTTTGTGGAACAGACAGTTCTCCAGTGTTACAGGATCAAAGAACACATGGGGAATAAGGGGTAAAAAGCCTGAAAAGGAAGGAGGGGACTAAGTTATGAAATTTTGATCTTAGAAGCACTGGAAATTTATTGAGGAAGTCACTGAATTTTATTGAATAGGTGTGTGACACAATCCCATTAGGAAAATCACTTTAGTGACAGAATAGAGGCTAGCCTGGGGTGGGGAGAGCCTGGAGGCATTACAGTCATCATCAGCAGGCTCTGCAATAATGTAGGCCTGAGGAGAGGAGGGATTATACTACAGAGGTGGCAGTGTCAGAGGAGAAAAGGGGGGTATATATAGTAGAAGGGAGAAATCAACAAACAGGCCTTGGCAACAGCTTGGATGTCGAGGGGAGGGGAGAGGGAGAGAAAGTGAGGAGCCCTGAATGACTCCCACATTGTGAGCCTGAGAGACTGGGAGGATAATGTTGTCCACTGCAGTAACAGAAGGAGTAGTAATTACCACTAATATTACTATAATTATTATTATTATAATTACTTCAGTAATAGTAGGAGGTGGGGAGGGTTCAGGGGAGAAGATAATGAGTTCAATTTTGAGGCTAAGACATCTAATGTACATCCAGTTTGAGATGTCTGAAAGTCAGTTGGAGATGTGAAAATGGAGGTCAAGAGAGTTTGAGGCAGCTTAGATCTGAGAATCATCAGTATGAAGACAGTAATTAAATCTGTAGGAACTGAAAAGATCACTAAGTGAAGTAGTATAGAAGAAAAGAGAAGAAAACCCAGGACAGAATCCTTAAGGACACCTATGATTAGAAGGCATGATCTGGAAGGGGATCAAGCAAAGGAAACAGAGAAGGAGTGGTTATATACACAGGAGAAGAACCAAGACAGTGGTGTCCTGAAAACCTAGAGAAAAGAGAGTATAAAACAGGAGAGAGTAATAGATGGTGTCAAAGTTTATGGAGAGGTTAAGGAGAATGAAGACTGAGAAAAGGTCATTGGATTTGACAAGAGATCATTAGTAATTTAGGAGACAATGGTTTCAGTTTCAGATAAATTTGGCAACCAGACTGTAAGGGAGTGAAGAAGAGAGCAAGAGGAAAAAATTGAAGGCACATATTATAGTCAGCCTTTTCAAGGAATTTAGCTACAAAGAGTAGAAAAGATATAAGATGATAGCAGGGATGGAAGAATCAAGTGAGGGTTTTTTGAGGATGGAGACATGGGCATGTTTTAGGCAGTAGGAAATGAGCTAGAAGAGATTAAAAGTAAGTGAAAGGGTAAGAATAACAAAGGGAAAAATCATGGGATTGAATGGGATCACTTGAACAAGTAGAAGAGTTAGTTTTAATACAGAGTAAGGTCAATTCATCATCCACAATGGGATGCAGGAGGAGCAAGTGGCAGAAGGAAAACAGTGATAGGAGATGAATAAGAGGGGACAAAAGGGAGTTCATGGCAAATGACCTCCTTTTTTTCTGCAAATATGTGGCAAGGTTCTCAGGTTAGAGAGTGGGGGCAGAGGGAGCCATAAGAATTTTGATGGATGAAAAGGTTTCTAAGAATCATTGTGGAGAGTGCAATAGTCAGTTAATAATGCCTAGCAGCAGTGAGGGCCCAGTTGTGTAACAAATTTGCATTTGATGGAGATCTATTCAGATATCTATAGGAGGGCATGTGTGCAAATCTGGGCAATGTTCAAATGACTGTGGTCCTAATGTTTGAACTAGGATTCCTCTTGTCCGCTATGATTAGCATAAGGCTTTGAATATATAAGGCATCTTTTGGATTAGAGTGTTTTTAGAGTTGGAAGTGGTCTTAGAGGTCATGAGTTCACGCTGTAGCAACCTAGGAAAAGACAGATCGGGAGCCCATAAGGATGGGCAGGCATATCTTAGGTTGCCTACTTATATGAACATTGTGACCTACATCACTGGAGGGGATACCCTCATCAATGAGACCATAGGTTTGCAGAAATAACCAGGTATTTTTAGTTCCTCTTTACAGTGCAGCACACATATACATGAACCTATTCTCCCAATCCACACTGGAACTGGAAAGCCAAGTCCCCAAAGCAAGGTTTCTATGTTCTCTAAGGGCTCTAGGTGTAACTCTGGGAGATTGGGGATTGTTTTTTAATTCTAAGCTCACAAGGCTCTACCAGTTTGCTTCCCCTCTGTGATTATCAATTGATAGCAATTAGTTAGTCAAACTTAATTAATTTAAACAAGTATTTATTAATTGGCACAAAAAGTTCCCCAAAAGTCTATGATATAATCTTCCACCAAAAGGCACAGAGTCCAGGGAAAGTAGGCTCAAACATAGGGTGCACATTTGGTAAAGGGCTAATTCTCTGCTCTGGGGTGCTGGAAGTCCTTTTCTTCCTTTTGTGTGGTGCTCATGAAGTTTCCCTTAATCTCTCTGTTAAGCTTTTTGTAGAGTCTTAGAGCTATCTTTCTTCAATGTGTCCAATGTGTTCTAGGCTCCCAGTGCATGAACTTCTGCCAGCTGCTTCTGTCCTAGGATGCTGCTCAGAATCTGATGAAAAAAATCTAAAATCTTCTAGTTCAGAAAGTCCTCTTCCAGCCAAGGCAGTAGGGGAAGGAAGTCAATGCTGAGGCCAAGGCACTCTCCCATCTTCCTCAGGGGCTTGATTGAAGACTTCTACTACTAACTGACACTTTTTCTCACTTAATTAAGGTATCGGGCATAACACTTTGTCACTTGCTTTAAGAGGAGTGGAGTACTTAATTGATTGGCTCAATTATAGCTGTCAGATATTGCTGGTGGGAGTAAAGTTGCACAAATTAATGCAAGAACTGTACTGACTCAGTTCTGAAACAGTGCTCTAACTAAAAAGTTTTGAAAAACAATCTATTTAGTAAAACCTCTCTACAGGAAAACCATTTAGTAACACCACTATTCTACATATTATTCCCTACAAACAACATTCCATCTCTTGCTTCTTTGTGAAGCATCCAGTCTTCTACTTCCATTCCAGGAATCTTCAACCTTCTTTTTTTCTCTTAGATTCCCCCAGATCCCTTTTTTTAAGGGTTAGTTCAAGTGCAACCTCCCATGCAAGTCATTTCTTGAGCCACTCCATGGATAGCACTCCCCCAGGAACCATTCTGTATTCCCTTTGTATATATCATGCACATTTACTTATCCTTGTACATGTTGTTTCCTCCCTGCAGCATGTCATCTCCTTGCCCAAGCATTCCAACTATGCTTCAGAGAGCGCAACTCCTATGGGCTGGCCATGTTGTTTGAATGCAAAATGTATTCTTGCCAAAAACACTATTTTATGGAGAACTCACATAGGGCAGACGATCACACGGTGGTCAGAAGAAGCGATACAAGGACACTCTCAAGATCTCTCTCAAGAACTTTGGATTTGTCTGTGCAAGATGGGAGACACTGGCACAGGACCGCTCAGCTTGGTGTGCCCACATCAGAAAGGCTGCTGTACTCTATGAACAAAGCAAAATTGAGACAGCACAAAGTAAATGTAGGGTGTGCAAATTTGGGGTATCCACCCCAAAAATTCATATGGACTATCTGTACCCAACCTGTCGTAGAGCATTCCAAGATCATATTGGTCTGATCAGCCACAGTTGGACACACTGAAATTTCCCTTTGTCATGGTGATGTCATTTTGGTCCTTTTCAAAAGTGGACAACAACCAACCAGCCTTACATCATGCTTTATATATGGTAGGTGCTTAATAGTGGCTTGTGTTATTGAACTTAGTCACTGCATCACAGAATTTCATGGGTTGGAAGGGACGTTAGCAGTCATGTAATCCAACCCATTCTTAAGAAAGACTCCCCTCTACAACACCAGTGGCAAGGACTAATCCAGGTTTTGCTAGAAGACCTCCACCAAGGGGTAACCTGTTGCCTCAAATGGTAACCATTCCATTCATGAATGACTCTATTTGTTAGGAAGTTTTTCCTCACATCAAGCCTAAATCTGCTTCTCTGCAATTACTATTATCCTAACCTGCCCTTTGGAGCCAAGCAGACCATAGGTAACACATCTTACACAGGATATCCCTTCCAATACTTGAACACTGCTATCTCACCCTACTCGGGTCTTCTCTTTTCCATCCTGGACCAATAGCTTAGTTCCTTCCACTGATCTTCATGTGACACTAAATTGAAGTCTTTCTCCTGGTTTCCCTTCTTTAGATACTCTCCAGATCACTGTTATCCTTCATAAAATACAATGTTCATGAACTTCAGAATTCCTATATCTGATCAAAATATTTCATCAATCCATCTCTCATAGTGATTTATGACTCTTAAACTACTTCTTCATGCTTACTGCCTAATCTTTCCATTACTCAACACTTTCCCAGGCCCACCTAAATCTCTGTAATGACTGTACTCTGCTCTCTTCCCAGTCTTGACTTCCTAATGAACCAGATCAGTTCTACATCACTCTGTTCTAGAATCCTTTGTCCATTTGTCCTATCACTAATGCTTTATCAGATCACAACTCTGGTTTACTCCCAATGCGCCTCCTCTGTTTTTAATCATTTGCTGCTGAACAGAGCTGGAAAAAGTCACACAATGGTGCTGATTGAATCCACTACAAATGTATGCTATCTAATCTTAACTGTACCCTCATCAAAGCAAATCATTCAATACTTCTGCTTCCTCCCCTAACTGATTCTCTATCCCACTCCTCATGGCTGCTGCAAATCTTGTTTCTCTTCCAGTCTCCCACAATACCTCCTACCTCCACTCTCTCAGCTGCGGACTTTGACTCATACTGAAAAACATTGAGACTATTTGTTGAGAGCTCCCTCTTCTCCCCTTCTCCTCATCTCATTTCTTTCTAATATCACCCCTCAATCACCCCCCCTTTCACTCCAATCTTTGATGAAGTAGAGCCTCTTCAAATGTACCCTTTATCCTATCCCCTCCTGATCACCCCAACTATCATCTACACCCTTTCTCTAATCTTCAATTTCTCCCTATCTACTACACTATTTCCCTGATCTCTACAAACATGCACATGTTTTCCCATCCTTAAAAATAAATCCTCAGTTGATCCTACCATCTCTGTTACCATCATCTTTGTTAACACCATCTTTCCTTTCCTTTTCAGCTAAACTCTGCAAAAACTCTCTATACTTGGAGCCTCTACTTCCTCTCCTGTCTCTCAGTTCTCAACTCCCAATAATATTCATCATTCAATATTAATAATATTCATCATTCAACTGAAACTACTCTCTCCAAAGTTACTATGGACCTTGGAATTGCCAAGTTTAATAGCCTTTTCTCAATACTCATCCTTGATTTCTTCATAATTAACATACTTTGGTCACCTCCTCCTGGATACTTTCTTCTTTCTGTTTTGTTTTTTTTTAGTGACATTGCTGTCTCCTAATTTTTCTCTTACCTCTGACCATTCATAACTGTGGGTGTATTCCAGGGCTTTGCCCCAGATCTTCTTCTCTGTTCCTCTACATTTTTACATTAAAAAAGCAAACTTCTCAATTTCTAAATTTCCCTATTTCTGTCAAGGGTATCCCTACTATCTTCCCAGTCACTCAAGTCCATAACCTTGGTGTCATCCTCAGCTCTTCAGTCATGTACCCCACATATCCAGTCTGTTGCTAAGTCTTGTTTCTACCTACACAGCATCTTTTATATACACCAACAGATCACTTTAGGCCTTCATCCCCTCTTGCCTGGAATATTAAAATGCTCTTCTAATTGATCTTCCTGCCTCAATTCTCTCTTCATTCCAGTTCAAACTCTATGTAGCTGCCAAAGTAATTTTCTTACAGTATAGCTCTGCCTATGTCACTGTCCCACTCAAAAAAGTCCAGTGGCTCAAGGATCAAATATGAAATCCTCTTTTGGGAATATAAAATTTTCTTAACTTGACCCCTTTCCTGCCTTTCCAGTCTTCTTACCCTTCTTCACTCCCCTCTAAATACTCTGCAATCCAACTACCCAGGCTACTTGTCATTCCTTGAACCCACTCTTCTGGCTGTCTCTATGCCACTCCCAGAAAACTCTGCCACTCTTATTTCTGCCTCTCAATTTCCTTGGCCTTCTCGACTTCTTCGAAGGCACGAATCAAATTCCATCTTTTTCAGGAGGCCTTTGCTGCACCCTCCCCACCCTCTACTCCCCAACTGCTACAGTTTTCCCTTCTAAGGTTGCCTTTCATGTACTCTATGTACGTCTTCTATGCACTTAGTTATTTACATATTGTCTTCTTGGCTAGAAGGAACTGTTTCTATCTTTCTTTGTATCCTCCAGCAATTAGCACATTTCCAGCCACTAGTGAAGTGCTTGATTGATTGATGGTCATAGCACACAATCAATGCTCCTGGTGTGAGCAGGCAGAGTTTAGAGCTATCACGTATTTTTTCCTGGTATTGATGCTTCTTTTACAATATATGCCCCAAGATCCCATTAGCATTTTTGACTGCTGTATTATAGTGCAGGGTATTACATTGCAGATTCATATTGAGGTTACTAAAAGCCTCAGGTGTCTTTTCAGACAGTCTGCTGTCTAACCATGCTTTTTCCACCTTTAAAATGTAAGTGTAAGACTTTGAATTTATTTATCCATTAGACTATGATAGTAGTTGTCTGTGTGTGTGTGTGTGTGTGTGTATGTGTGTGTGTGTTGCCTGTCTTTGTATCTCTATTGCTTAGCACAGTGCCTGGCACATAGTAGGCACTTAATAAAAGCTAGTTGGTTGATTGACTACTCCCTAATAAATTTCCTCTTACTCAGTCCTGTAAAGATCTTTTGGGATCCCAATTCTAGCACCCAATGAGCTAGTTATCACTCCTAGTTTTGTGTCATGTTCACATCTGATAAGGTCACCAACTAGGTCTTTATCCAAGTCACTGGGTTTGTTGTTGTTTTTTGTTTTTTTTTAACAAAGGACTAAAGAGCAGAGAGCCAAGCTTGGATTTCTGGGACAATCCTCTCATTTTTTAGTTAAGGAAACTCAAGCCTACTTGCTTGTCAACAAGTTCAGCAATTTGCTGGCAGTCCCATAGATAGACTCATTATTTGAACCCAAATCTTCAAACTCAAGGTTTGGATAGTTCTTTCCACTACACTGCAACACCTCTCAAGTAAAGAATTGAATTGAACAGTCCATGTAACAGATTACCTCAGTAGTACTAGCTGTATCTCTGCAGGGGTCCCCACGATCAATCTTACTCTACTGTGGGACAGTGGGAAAGAACATTGGATTTAGAATCAGAAGCCATTGATTTTTTAACTTCCTACCTGTGTAACCTCAGGCCAGTCTCTTTCGCACTGTGGGTCTCAGTTTCCTAGTCTGAAAAATAAGAAGTGTTGGGCTAAATCAGGGGTTTGTAAACTTTTTAAAAAAATAATTGTAGTTTAATAAAATTGGTTTCTTTTATAATCCTGTATATTTTGTTTTGTGTATTTAAAAACATTATCCTGAGAAGGGATCCATAGGCTTCATCAGACTGCCCAAGAGCTTTTTCACTTAACAATGGTGAAGAGTCCCTGGGCTAGATAATCTTTAAAGCTCATCTTTAAATTCAATGACTCATGCTGCTGTTACTCAGCAATCCTGTGTGTTTGTATCTGTGTAGGTTTCTAAGCGATCCCAAATAGGATAGGAGGCTAAAGGCTTATGTGCCAGGTTTAAAGAAGCTTGATCATGTAGTTAAGTGACCTGTATGGGCAGTGTCTGGAAAGAATACAGTGCTGTAACCAGCAATATTTATACCTAGACCAGCATGAATTGTGCTCACTTTAAAGAGCAAGAAGAAATGAATTATATGCTAAGTTCCACTTTTTAAATAATCTTAATGCTGTGTCCTGGGTTGCTGCTAGAGAGTCCTATTCTAAAGTCTAGTTGAGATGCAAAGGGTAGGGAAAGGAGTAAGAAAGGGAGGAGGAATTCAACTAGGGTGTGGCATAAAGGGGTAAAGAAATAGCCCATCTGGTAATTTCCTGTTTTAATGCATTCTTCTTGCTAACTGGGTGCTAAGCTGCTAATTCTACACAGCTAAAAGCCTGCAAGACCTAATGGTACCCTCTAAATTTGGCACCCTAGGCAAAGCCTGGGCACGCTGCCCTTGTTATTGCTCCGAGAGAATATAAACTCCTTGAGGGCAGGAAGTGTTTCATTTTTTAATTTTTTTTGTATCCAGAGCTAGCATGATGCCTTGAGCATGGCAGACACTTAATAAATGTTGACTGAGTCAAAGAAAATTGGAAACTCAGTTACTAAGAAGGCCTATCCATCAGGTTCAGAGTAATAATCCACATCTTCCTTTGCAGCAGGGAAAGACTAGATGACTAATACGATACTCCAACCTGGACTCTCATTTACTCCAGATTTCCACAGTGTCACGGTTCAAACCCAATTGCAAACCCATACATGTAGGCTGCTCAAGAGAGTCTTTCCTTTTTACAAATCATTCAGACCTCACACCTCTACAGCAAAACAAATGTAATCCAAGCGTCAGATCATAAAATCTTGGAAAAATTATGTTTGAACTGCTGGCACAGCTTCTAGTGGTGCTCCGGGAGCCTGCTCTCCTTCCACATTTCCCCGAAGCCACGTAAAATATTTCACTCCTAGTAACTGAGCTATAAACGGAGGCCTCATGCCATGCAGGCTCCAGATGCCATAGACAGCGAAAGCTGAGGACACTGCCTTTTTCCAGAGAATTATTAAAGCATCTTTGAAGAGATTTGAGTCTCCTGCATCATGGGCCCTCGTGTCCTCATGTGTGAAATGAGGGGACTGAATGAAATGACCTCTAAGATTCCTCCCAGATCTAACTCTATGTATGACCCACTGGGATCCATCTGTGATAGAGCATCCAAATCAGAATCAGAATCACAGAAATTGGAAAGGATCTCTGAACAAGAATCCCTTCTAAATCAGACCCAACCAACACCTGATCATACGTGTACAGTTCTCTGCAACTGTACCTTTCAGTATGTGCTGTCTCCCTTTATTAGAATGTAAGTTCCAAGAGGGCAGAGACTGCTTCACTTTGGGATTTTTATTCCCAGTGCTTAGCATAGTGCTTGGCACATAGGAATCACTTAATAAATGCTTTTTTCCCCTTCCTTCTTTTTTCCTTCCTTCCTTAATTTCTTCCTCCCTTTCTCCCTCTCTTTCTCTTTCCTTTCCTCCTTCCTTCCCTTCCTTTTCTCCTTCCTCCCTCCCTTCCTCCCTCCTCCCTTCCTTCCTCCTTCCCTTTCTTCCTCATTTCCTCTTTCCTTCCTTTCCTTCTTTCCTCCCTCCCTTTTCCTTTGCTTTCTCCTTTCCTTCCTTCCTTCTTTCCTCCTTCTCTTCCTTCCTTCCCTCCTTCCTTCAGTCTTTGCATGAAAACCTCTCCAGGGTAAGAAGCCCACTACCTCCTGAATCTGTTCATTCCACTTGTAGATAGTTCTAACTGCTAAAAAAATATCTTTCTTTGAATCAAGCCTAACTTTGCCTTTTTGTGACTTCTACCCTTTGCTCTTAGTTCTACCATATATCATTCCTTCATCACTGACTGAAATTGGACAGTTTCTCTACCTGTACAACCCATAGAATTCATGTTCCTTCTTTTGCGTTATGATTTCCATCCCCTCTCTCTCCCTGCCCCCCATCCCAGTCACTGCTCAGAAGGTTAAAGGTCATTTTGTCATGCTATGTTGACAGGGGCTATAGCGAGTTCAGGGAACAAGGAGTGAGGGCTCTGGGTGTCCTTCCTTAGCATCTCCCACCACTTCTCTCCCAGAACCTTAGCATCACAGAATCTAATATACCTGATTAGAAATTCTCCCTACAATACCCAGTCTCTCCTGGAAGACATCTAGACATAAGGATCTCATTAGCTTATCAGCTCCACTTCTGCAGAGCTCAGATTGTTAAAAAGTTTATCCTCAGGGGCAAAATCTGTCTTTGTTACTCCCAGTCTAACCATTGCGCCTAGTTCTTTCCTCTGGGTCCAAGCAGAATAATTTCTCTTGTAGAAGATTAAGAAGATCACTACGACTTGTAGTAAGGAAGCCTAGGCTTGAGGCTTTGCTTGGATACTGATCCTGCCATGTGGGAGGCAGGTTGGTGTAATGGAAACAATACTGGATGCGGAAGCAGAGATCTGGATTTGACTCCTGGCTCTGCCATTTACCTATATGATTTGGGGCAAATTACTCAACCTCTCCAGGCTTCAGCTGCCCCATTTGTAAAAAGAAGAAATTGTGTTAGGTGGTCTCAAGGTCCCCTCCAGCTAGAATTCTATGATCCTTTGATTCTATGTCGTAGGTTTATTGTGAGGATAATTCTATACATATGTGAACTATCACTATTAGGTAAGGTAGGGCATGAGCTGCACAAAGAGGCTACACATGTCTACATAGTCTATCTAGATGTAACATGGAGGGAAGCATGAATGAATACATCTAGAGTCTCCTCTACTCATCCTTCTCAAATGGAGACTTTGTTTCCCACCAAGAGGGGTACAAGATATTGGGACCACAAGACTGACCACTCTGCTCTCCTTAGAGAGATGGGATATTGAGCTAGAATTATGTTTATCTGCCCCCCTAAATAGAGTTAGCCTAGGGGAAATAAATTTTAGGTTCAAGTGGTATTCCTGATCACTATTCTTTAACAGAGAAGAAGTACTCTGAGCTATATATCTAAGGCTTGACTACTTTCCATCTGTGTGACCTTGGGCAAGTCACTTAACCTCAATTACCTCATTCTGGGTCATCTCCAGTCATCCTGATGAATCTCTGGTCACTGGATTCAGATGGCTCTGGAAGAGAAGTGAGGCTGGTGACCCGCACAGCCCTCCCTCACTCAAAACAAAGTCAAGGGCAAGTCATGTCATCATTTCTCTGATGGCATGGTCTTCTTCGTCAGTGAAGGATGAACACACACTTTCCATCCAATACCAGTTACACAAAGACCACACATAGAGAAATAGAAACCCATTTATCCAAGCTGATAGTAAACAGAAATCAGAGAAGTTATGCAAATGAGAATATATCAGAGAACACACACAGAATGAGCCCTCCCATTGGGAGTGAGATGCCTGTGCTTCATCAAGATATAGAGTCCTTAATTCCTGCAGGAGATGCTCAAGGGGTATAGAATCTCCAGTTCCATTGCCAATCTGGTCACTTTCCCTCCATTTGGGTCCTCTGGACCTCAGTTTTTCTCCTTGTCGTTTATGTTTCTAAATGTTTATTATTTGATTTTTAATTTCTATCCTACTTATTAATTAAATAATTGAGTAATTAATAATTATAACATAGTTAATTAGTATATAGTAGATACATAATTATAATTGCAAAATAGTAATAATAGTAAATAATAAAGAATTAATTTTTAATTAAAAAAATTTTTAATTCCAAATTCTCTCCCTCCCTCCAGCCCCTCTTCCACCCATTAAGGGAAGTAATATACTATCAGTTATACATGTGAATCATGTAAAACATTATTTCCATATTAGCCATGTTGCCAAAAAAGTAGGAAAAATAAAGAAAATGAAAAAATTATGCTTCAATTTGCACTCAGTTCATCAGTTCTCTCTCTGAAGGTGGGTAGCATTTCTCATTATGAGTCCTTCAGAACTGTCTTGGATCATTGTATTGAGCAACTAAGTATTTCACAGTTACTCATCATTATAATATTGCTGCTAACTATATACAGTGTTCTCCTGGTTCTGCTCCCTTCACTTTGTATCAATTCATATACGTCTTCCCATATCCTTGCCACTTAGGCCTTTTCATTGCTTCAATGCCCAGCCCCAAGTAAAAGATAACCATGGCTTTCTTGACCTGGGTTGTTGAACAAGACTATGTTGTCCTGGATTCTTACAATTAAGACAATTAGACAACAGATTTATTTATCTTATTCGTGTTCCCTTTCTTCAACACTTGGTATACTTTATCCAATGAGTTCCTTACACTTTCTACAGAAGAGAGTGGAATTTTACAGTGCAGGACTGTCCTTTTCATGTTAGCTTTTGTTTGTGTTCCATCTCCCTTACAGCAATGCTTGTCAGGTTAGCAAGGGGGCCAAGGGACTCCAGGCAACTGATGCCTCAATAGCCTTACTGAATACTCATTATATGTCCAATATATATTAGGCACTGAAGGTGAAGGACTAAAGAAGAAGGAATCATCCCAAAGGTTTAGAGGGTGAAAGGGATAAAGTTAATAGGAACACAAGAGGGACAAAGAATGGGGAGAAGAAATGGAAGAAAGAAAATGCAAAAGAAGAAAAAGACTTTTTGCTCAAGGTCAGGGTTAATCAGGAAATGAGAGTGGTTGCCCTAGGAGTATGACCAGCCCTCAGGAAAACTGTCAGATCAAAACTATGTTCAATGCATGTGGACTTTCTTCTTTTTCTTCCTAGTTTTGCCTCCATCTGCATTTCCCCTTTCAGGATAAGGCTTTTATCCCCTCTCCTCCTTGAGGGAGCCCTCTGCAAAAGATGATTACACTTCCTTTCCTCTCATTCTTTTTCACTCCCTATATTCTGGCTTCCAAATTCATTATTCAACAAAAATTATTCTCTCCAAAGTTACCAATGATCTCTTAGTTAACAAATGTAATGGCTCTTTCTCAGTTTTTATCCTTTTTGGCCACTCTGCAGCCATTGACGCAGTTGGTCAGCCTCTTCTTGATACTCTCTTCTCTCTAGGTTTTTATGACTGTTTTCTCTTCCTTCTCCTCCCACCTGTCTGACCACCTGTCTCTTTCTTAGTCCCCTTTGCTGAATTTCGTCCAGGTCATGCCAGTCACCCATGGGTGTCCTCCAGGACTTTGTCCTGGACTCTCTTCTCTTTTTCCTCTATGCTATGTCACTTAAAGATAATAATCAGCTCCCATGGATTCAGCTATCATTTCTATGCAAATAGGTAATCAGATCTATTTGTTCAATTCTTTTGACTTCTAATCTCTTATCTCCAACTGCCTAACAGACATTTGAACCCTGTTCTCCCATAGATATCTTACACCCAACATGGCCTTCCCCCCCAAACCTTCCCCTCTTCCCAACTTCCTTATACTTGTAAAAGTCACTACCGTTCTCACAGGTTCACTACATTGGTGTCTTCCTGGACTCCTCACCCTCGCTTACCTCCAATGTACAATCTTTTGCCAAGGTCTGTTGATTTAACCTTTGTAGCATTTCTTCTATATGGTCCCTTTTCTCCTGTGATATTGCCGCCACCCTAGTGCAAGCCTTCATGACCTTGCCCCTGGACTATTGCAATAGCTTGCTGTTGGTTTTCCTGCTCCAAATTTCTCCCCACTCCAGTGTATCCTCCACTAAAACATGAGTCTGACCACTACTTCCCTACTCAATCAATTTCAGGAGTTCCCTATAACCACCACCAACAAATATAAAATCTGCTGTTTGGCATTCCAAGTTCTTTGTAACCTGGCTTCTTCTTACTGTTCTAGTCGTCTAACACCTTACTCACCCCCACATACTCTGTGATACAAGGACACTGTCTTCCTTACTATGACATTCCATCTTTCAGCTCTTGGCATTTTCACTGGTTATCCCCCATGCCTGGAATTCTCTTCCTTTTTATCTCCATATCCCAGCTTCCTTGCTTCCTTCAAATCCCAGATGAAATCCCTCCTGAAAGAAACTTTTCCTGATCCCTCAGTGCTAGTTCCTTGAATCTGTTGATTATCTCCAATCTTCCCTGAATATGTTTTGTTTATCCATAGTTATTTTTATGTTGTCTCCCCTGTTAAACTATGAACTTGAAGAACAGGATCTGTCTTTTGGTTTTCTTTGTCATCTGAGTACTTAGAATAATGCTGGGCACACAGCAGATGCTTAATAAATGTTTATTAACTGAATGACTTAAAATTTGCTCCCTGGCAAGGTTTTAATATCAAGCATCAGGCATTGACACTAGTTTGAATAGCATAGGACATATCTTAAAACTTTGGATCTGGAAGGAACTTTCATTTAACCCCCTCATTTTAATAGCTAAAGAAACTGAGATTCCAGAGATGAAATGGCTTGCCTAAATCCAACTAAACTGTAAGCACCAAAGCTAAGATTCAGACTCAGCTCTTCTTTGCATCTGTCCATGGTCAGCAAACATTTATTAATCTTTCCACTACACCGTGCTTGTAGCTTCTTAGATTTATGACTCTTCCAGGAGCAGATAGTTCTACAGAAATGTTTCCAACCAGAAAACAAGATCTGCATGGAGGGGCTAATGAACAGCCAAAACTTTCTTAGGAGACCCTGCTTGTTAGCTTCTGTTCATTAGTTTCCAGTGACCCAGAAGGCAGGGCTGTTAAATCCCGTTAACATGTTCCTTACATTACTCCAGGTCCTCACAAAAAGCCCTGGCAGCCCTATGAACCAAAAACAGCATATACTCCTGCTACAAGTTTCCCACCCAGGGTGGAGGCTTGGCCAGATCTCTGGTAGTTCTTGGTGTTGTCTAAGCGGTTGAGGTTTGGCTGTCTTCCTATTCATTTAAATGATAATTCTTTAATAAGACATCCTAATGTTACTACCCCCAAAAGAGATGGGTTTGGGAGAGGGACTCTGCAGGTTTTTTCGGTCTCTTATACAAGAAAGCATCAATGCCAAGGTGAATGACCTCTCTGGAAAACTTGCTTATGAGGGATGAGCTGATAGCTACAGATTGGGTTTTGGAAAGTCTCTCCTATAAAGTCTCTCCTATGAAAGACACAGATGCAGTAAAGGAAACTCTGTTTCTAAAGAGCCAATGACTGGAATCTCTATGAATTCAACTGTATGCTTATTCCCTTGTGAAGTGGTCCTGGCTGCAGCAGAAAGATAATAGTGTCTATAAGGGGAAACTTTTCTATTTCCTTTAATAATGACTGGATAGATCTGGGTTTGGCAAACTAAAGAATGAATAGTCTAGTTTTGGGACCTGAGACAAAAGGAGAATGGTTTTGAGAAAAGAAGAAAGAGAGAAAAAAAAGTGATAAAGACTGAGACAGAAACAGAGAGAGTGATAGAGATTGGCTTTATATAATATAGAGAAGAAAAGAGCCCAGAGATAGGTTAAGAGTTGGAAAATCCTCAGAGATTCTCCAGTCCAACCTATTCATTTTTACAGATTAAGGAACTGATGCCAAGAAAAGAGTGGTGATTTAAAATCAGAGCAATATAAATCTCTGAGTTAGAAGGTCATCAAAAGTTTAGACATTTATTTACCCAAAGTAACAAAGCAAGTTAGTATCAGAGTCAAAATTATATTCAGCTTTATTTCCATGTTTCCACATATGTGTAAATGAATCAATAAAAACAAATAATCAATAAATATAAAAATGAATATAATCTTAAATCAAACCCTTAGGATTCAATAAAATAAACCAGTCAAATCAACAGATAGCAAACAGAAGAAAATTGTTTTCTCTACGTCCCCTTCCAAGTATGCTTGGAATCCTGCTACCTCTAGCTCAACCTCCTTGCCCCTTCTTATTAATATATCCTTCTGACCTTGTTTTGCATCCCCACGTATAAGTCTTTGCATGTTTTCTTATATTATTGATAGTTACCATTTTTACAGTGTCCATAATTTTCCATTACAAAAGCATATCATCATTTATTTATCTGTTTTCCAGTCATTGAATAGATAGGTTGTCCCTTGGTTTTTGATATTATAAGTAAAATAGAAATTTTTTTATATATAGGTCCTTTTAATCTTAGGGTATTTTGGGGATATGATCTGTGGTTTGTCCCTTAGTAGATCTGTCATGCTTCCTTCCTAAAAGTCTTTATCAGTCTATAATGTAATTGGTGTAACTGAGTGTCCATTCCTCTGAAGCCATGCCAACTATATTTGTAAACCATTTTTTCCCCTATTTTTTGCTGTGTTTATATCTGGTAGGATGTGTGTTAAATTTCTATTGATTAGCATTTCTTTGACTATTAAGAATTCTGATCAATTTTTTCCTGTACTTTCTTTTTAGGAAATGGTTTGTTCATGTTCTTTGACTACATGTTGTTTGGTTGGGAAGATAGAGGGGATACCCATCAATTGGGGAATGGCTGAACAAGTTGTGATATATGAATGTAATGGAATACTATTGTGCTATAAGAAAAGATGAACAGAGGACTTCAGAGAGGCTTGGACAGACATCTATGAACTGATGCTGAGTGAAAGGAGCAGAACCAGAACATTTTACACAGTAACAGCCACAGTGTGCAAGGACTGTTTTTGATAGACTTTGCCCTTCACAGCAATACAAGGACCTAAAGCATTCCCAAAGGACTCTTGAGGCAAAATGCCTTCCACATCCAGAGAAACAACTATGGAATCAGAACGCAGAATAAAGCAGACTATTTTGTCCTGTGTTATGTTTTGTTTTGGTCTGGTGTTTCTCATGGTTTCTCCTATTCATTTGAATTCTTCTATGCAACATGACTAATATGAAAATGTGTTTAATGAGAAGGTATGTGTAGAACTCATATAAGATTGCATGCTGTCTCAAGAAAGGAAGGGGAGAAAATTTAAGACATGGAAGTGATTGTTGAAAGCTGAAAACACATAAATTAATTTTTTTTAAAAAAGAAAACATTACCCTTCTACATACACATTAGTTTTTTTGCAATTCTAGATGTCAGCCCTTCATATTATAAATGTCTTGCAAATTTTTCTCCCATGTTTCTTTCCTTTATTTTTAGAAGTAATGCTTTTTCATTGTACATTTAAAAATCATTGAATCGTCATATTCTTTGATTTTTGTCTCCAGTGATTTCTTCTCTTTATTTATTTCATTAAAACTGACTGTTCTTATACAGCTGACACAAAGACATTACACCTTTTTCTTCCAATTTTTTATGATTTAAAAAAATGTGGATCATTCATCTAATTAGAGATGATTGTTACGTATTATTTGGATTTAGATGTGCGTTACAGGGTTTGGTTGTATGTATGTGTTTGTGGGGTGTATGGGTTTTAAGGGAAGACCTCTGGGGTGAGGGCTGCTGAGCCTTTTTTTCAGGGCTGCTTTCCACTTTTGGTGTCCACCTGTCACCCAACTCTCACCTGTGGCTAAGAAGCTATAGCATGTGCAGTGGTCACATACCTGGTAAACTATTTCAGCAGATAAGCTAAACCAGGTTGAGGGTAACTGAGGGGCTTCAAATACATCAGAGAGTTAGCAGGGGGTATCCACTCTAGCATGTGAAGACTTTCCCCCAGCAGTGTAGCTGGATGTGAACAAAGTAATTCCAAAGGGCTATGAAGGTGGCTGAAGAAGGGCTGTGGAATGTTTAGAACTTGGTTAGGCATCAAAGATACCAAGGTCATCCATTGCATTCTGAGCCACTCCCCAGTCATCTGGACTTTTGTCTTGCCACTGGACTTGCTTGACTCTGGAGGAAGGAGTGAGGCTAACAACTCTAGATCACTTAAATCCAATTATGTGTGAGTCGAAAGATATCACCTAGACCATTTTACCATTTTTACCTACCTCAAAGTCCTGTGGTGACAAACAAGTGATGAAGTAGCAGTTGTGGATACACATAAGCCATAGGATCATCTTCTCACTGTACTGTGGCAGCAGTAAGATTCAGCAGCCCCCTGTATATCTGTGCAGACTTTTTAAAGGACCACACTGCCTACCTCCTGGTATGAGGAAGGGGCTAAAAACTGTCTACTTTACCTAACCTAACCCTGGCCTGCTTACCGTGCTGGGTGGGAATTCTACCCTGAGGTCAAAACCCCCCAAAATGTACAAAATCTTTTTCATGATCCCATTCAACATTGGTATGTGGAATGTATACATGTTTACAGACATCAAGAAATCCAAAAGGCTTGAAAGACAAACATTTCTTGTAATGAGAGAACTCAGTACGTATTACATCCAAATATCAGCCCTGAGTGAAACAAGATTGGCAAATGAAAGCCAGTTGACTGAAGTTAGAGCTGGATAAATATTTTTCTGAAGTGGCCTCAGTGATAGGGAGCACCATGAAGGGGTGTAGGTTTGCAATAAAATCTAATCTAATCTACAAACTGGTGTGCCTGCCAAAGGAATAAATGGCAGGCTCATTACAGTGTGATTGCCACATGCAGGAAAGTGCCACGCTAAGCATCACCTGTGCATATGCTCCTATGACCCTGATGAGGTCAAAGAAAAATTTTATGAAGATTTGGAGACTCCCATCATTAATGAGCCAAAAGAGGACAAGTTTGTAATTCTGGGTGACTTTAACACCAGAGTAGGCTCAGACAACCAGACATGGCAGGGAGTCCTTGGAAAGAAAGGAGACAAAACAGCAACAGTAATGGTCACTTACTACTGAAAACTTGTATGTCTCCTGAACTTCATTACCAGTACTGTCTTCTGTTGGCCTAAACTCAATAAAACTTCATGCATATACCCTCACAGCAAGCACTAGCACTTAATATTTTATGTCACTGTAAGAAGAGACAGACAGAATGTGAGCATGATGAAGGTGACATGTGCCACAGAGGGCTATCACTGTTGCTCTTTAATGAATTTTAGAATCTGGTAGGACAAGTTCCTCTTTGCCAAGAACCTGAATTGATCATCTAGTTCAAAGTCTGATGTATCTTTTTTTAAAAAAAATTAAATTTTCTTTTTCATTGTTAGTTTAACAATCCTCAATGCACACAAATGAATCAAACAGTCAAAAACTAAGAACTAGCCTGACTTAAAATGGAGAAATACCAGAGACCTTTCCAAGAGGATCAGATTAGTAAAGCAAGGATAGTTATTGTTACCAATGCATTCTTTGGTACCATGGTCCTTCTTTGGAAGCCAGGAGAGTAAGCTAAGCTTGATAGAGAGTATAGCTTACTTGAGCCATTAGGCAAAAGCGTCATGAACTAAAGCTTAAATAGACTTCAATCTTAGAATCTGTAACCATGAAATACAAACAAAAACTGTCCCTAAAGCTGGAAAGAGCACTGAATAAGAGTCACATCTAGGTTCTAGGTTTATAACATGGGTTCTCTCAGAACCTAGAACCCAATGGGCCCTGGATATGTAACTAAAAGTCAGTGCTCCAGGCAATTCTCTAAAACTAGATGTTGCAGAAGAGTTGCTGATTAGCAGGGAGTTTTCTTGCTCCAATGAGCAAGCCCAGGCCAAAAATGTTACTCAGCACTCATTTGCATATATACCCTTGATTAAGTCACTACACCTTTCTAGGTCTTAATTCCTTTATCTGTAAAATGGGGACAATAATCCCTGCCCTGGCTCATAGAGTTTTTATAAGAATCAATGGACATGCATTAAGTGCCTACTCTGTGCCAGGCACTATGCCAGACACTGAGGATACAAAACGAAAGATGAAGAGTCTGGGTACACAGCATAGAGAAGCAAACACAATATCAGAGTGCTTGTTCAACCTCAAATGCCCCAAACACTGGGGCAAAAATTGACCACGTGATATAAACAGCTAGAAAAACTGGAAAGGAGTTTGGCAGAAAAGAGATGTAGACCAACATCTCACACTTATACAAAAGAGGAACTATGAATGGATTCGTGACTTAAGAAAAAATAGGAAGGTCATATTAACAAATTAGAGAAGCGTTTCAAATCTATGGATAAGGGAAGAGTTCAAGAGTCACGGAATAGAGACAATGACAAAAGACGAGATGGGCAATTTTGATTACAGATAATTAGAAAGATTTTGGGCAGGCAAAACCTATGCAGCTAAAATTAGAAGGGAAACATAACTAGGGAAAAAATCTTTGCAGTCAGTTTCTTTGATAAGGTTCTCATTTCTGAAATATATAAGCAACGGATTAAAATGTGCAAGAATAAGATCCATTCTCCAATTGGTAAATGATCAAGGGATACGAAAAGGCAGTTGTTTACAGAGGACATCCAAGCTATCAACGTCATATCAAAAAATGCTCCAAATCACTAGCAATTAGAGAAACCAGATTAGAGCAACTGAGGTTCTACTTCACAACCAACAGATTGGCGAGGTTAACAAAAAAAAGTGGCAAATGTTGGAGGGGTTTTAGGAAAGCAGGGGCATTAGTGCACTGTTGGTGGATGTGCGAATGGGTTCAGCCATAATGAAAAGTAATTCGGAACTATGCCCAAAATGTTGCTAGACTGTGCCTACCCTTTAACCTAGTGATATTACTACTAACTCTGTACCAAAGAGATCAAAGAAAAAGTGAAAGGACCCATATATATATATATATATATATGTATCTGTAAGTCATCTAGATGATACAGTGTATAGAGTTCAAATACAGTCTCTTATCTTTCCTACCTATGTAATGACGGACAAGTCATTTAACTCCTGCTTGCCTCAGTTTCTGTAAATGGGGATAATAATAGCACCTTCCTATTTTCCAGGGTTTTTGTGAGGATTGAATGAGATAATAATTGTAAAGTGCTGAGTACAGTGCCTAGCACATAGTCATCATTATATAAATTATTATATCTACAAAATATTTGTAGCAGTTCTTTTTGGTCGTGGTAAAAAATTGAAAAACAAGGTAATATCTACTAATTGGGAAACTGATGAACAAAGTGTAATATATTAGTGTAATGTAATACTATAATAATATGTAAAATTAATGGTTTTAGAGAAACTTGGGTCAAACCAGAATAATTTACACTAAAACAACATTTTGTAAGTGAGCAGTTTTGAAATACCTTAGAACTCTAATCAGTTCAATGATCAGTCATGATGCCAGGGGACCAGTGATGAAAAATACTACTTATCTACTGACAGAGAGTTAAAAGATTTAACATATAGAATGAGACAGGCACTTTTTACAAAACACAACCAATGTGGGAATTTGCATTGCTTGGTTATATATATTTTGTTACAGGAGTTTTGTTGCTGCTGTTTCAATGGGAGGAACAAATAATTGTCTTTTCATTTTTTAAATGCAATTTAATTTTTAAAAAATAGTTTCTGCCTTTAACAGTTTACATTATACTGAGAGACAATGTATGTAGGTATTAATATACTAAAAATGTGTACAAAATAAGCATATGAATACAATTTAATCAATCAAGAGTTTCAAATGAAATAAAGTCTATGAAACATTTTGAAAACTACTCAGTACTGTATCTGTGTAAGAGGTCATCATCATCATCATTATTGCTGTGTAACCTCGTCAGAGACTCCTAGGACATGAAGGACCTTAGTATACTTTAGGATAGCAGTTCTGAACCTTTTTCATGTCATGGACCCCTTGGGTAATTTGACAAAGCCTATGGACTCCTCATAATACTGCTTTTAAATTCATGAGATAAAATACATAGGATTACAAAGGAAGCCAATTATATTGAAATTTAGTTATGATATTTTTTTAAAAAATAAGTGCCTGGACCTCAGGTTAAGAACCCCTACCTTAAGGGAGTTCCCTATTTCTTTTGACTAGGAAACCTGAAAAAAATGTATGCATCATCTCCCCTAGCATGCTGTGACAGATTCTGTGATATAATATAAAACCCAATGGATGTTGGGTCTGAAGACTGTGGTTCAGATTTCTGTCATTTACCTGGTGACTCTGGAAAAGTTACTTCACCTCTGTGGAGCACACACACACACACACACACACACACACACACACACACACACACACTCACACACACACACACATATGTCTTACTGATGTCTGATGATCAAAGTGGAAATGGTGGTTTATTTTTCTTCTTTCTCTCTGTCCTTCCTCTTATCCTTCAAGTCTTTCACCAGGTCTATAGGTATAGGATGGATTTTAGTCAAGGTGAAGTCAAACATCTGTGGCTCTCATATCTCTCAGTAACCACTCCCCTAAGAAAAATAAGGGTTAAACCTATAGAGGTCTCATCCTATTTCTCACCAATACCTCTCCCTCTCTCCAAACTTTTCTTTTTTGTAATCTCTACCATTTGCCAACCCTATGAAGCACACCTTCTGAGTAGATGTCATTCATTTCCCCCAGTCTTTCACTGGGAAAGAGAAAAGAAAGGGGAAAAAAATTCTATTACTTATTATAACAATTATTATATGTCATATATTATTACTCATTAGTAGTATAGTATAGTAAATTGTTGCAACATACAATTATATATATGTTATTATAATAATACAATCACATTAAATAGTAAGATGATTAATTTTATTTATCATTATAATTGATAATAATTAGAAACAGTCAAAATTATGCAAACTAGAACACGTCTGTCTTGCTTTAATTATAGATTTTTTAGAAACAAAGTCTCTGCCATACGCCACTCACTCAACTTAGAAATTATTTTTCAAATGGTAAGATACAAAGATTCTTGAAAGGTGAGACATTTCCCCAGCTTCCTTCCCCCCAACAAAAGTGTTTGAGCAGAAGCATGAAAGACAAAAGCTGCACTATACATGTGGGTTGTATTATATACGCTTATGTGGGAAAACATGAATATGAATTGCATGGGATGAAAATGTATAAGGGATGGGGTTGATGATCTTCTTAAAGTAGCAAAGAAAAGGATGAACAGAAGTTATACACATTCACACACTTCCTTTAGCTTAGGGACAGCCTATGCCACTGAGAAAAAATGAATAGTAAAAGGCAGAGAAGCAAGAAGCCAAGCTCTGGGACTTGGGGAAGCAAGTGAATTGGGGAACCTCCCTGAGGATGCCTCCCATCCCTACAAGAGGAGAGCAGACCAGCTGCCTTGCCATCCCCTGACCCCCACCTATAGTGGAAATAGTGCTGGATTTGGATTGAGAAAACCTAGATTAAAAACTCAACACTACTACTTATTCAGTGCATGACCCTGAGCAAATCACATCAGTTGTCAAGTCTTAGTTTCCTCATCTACAAAATTAGGAGATATATTAATATATGTGTGTGTATACATATATACATGTGTGCATGTATATGTGTATGTGTATATAAGTACATACATGTGTGAATGCATATATACATACACATACACATAGATATATACACATATATACATACACACCTCTCTCTATATGTACATATATATGTATATATACACATATATGTATATATATGTACACACACACACACACTCTACGGTCATTTCTAGTTCTCATCTATGATCCTATGATCCCTCCTGTACTTCTTCCGAAGTCTACTTACCTTTCGTTTGGCCTTTAGTAAAACCTGGGTTTATAGGAAGTGTGACCTTGAGAGAGAAGAAATGGTCCCAAACACTGAGGGCAGCAGAAGGAGGCTGTTCCTAAGTCCTCTGTAGTCAATAATTTAACATAAGGTCAAGGATAAAAAAGCCTAAATCCCTCTCATGGGTCTCATATGTCATATCATGACATATGAGAATCAGCTGAAGAAATTGGGGGTGTTTAGGCAGGAGAAACCTTAGGGGGAACATGATCTTTAAGTATTTGAAGGGCTTTAGGGTGCAAGAGGGAATAGACTCTTCTAATGATCTCCTGAACTAGGAACAACGGGTTGAAGTTTCAAAAAGACAAATTTAGGCTTCAGGTAAAGGAAAAAATGTCTTCCAACCAGAGCTCTTTAAAAGTGTAATACCATATACCACTTCAGGAGCAAGTAGGTTCTCTCTCACTGGAAATTTTTAAGCATAAGTTAAATGACCACTTGTAATAGGGGCATTTCTCAGTCAGGTATACACTGGATTGAATTCTGGGATTCTGAGATGAAATGAGAGAAGAATCTTTATAACCTTTTGAGTGATATCTCCTTATTTGAGATTATGTAAAATGGTGGTTATAATCCTTGCCTAACCTAACTCATGTGGTTGTGAGGAAACCACATTGCAAATCTTAAAACACCATAGAAGCAGGAATTAGTAATATTATTCATCCAATAAGTAGTCAAAAGATACAAACAAAAAGAAATACAAACTATTAACAATCATAGGAAAATTGCTCCAAATCACAAAAAGAGAAATGCAAATCAAAACAACTTCGAGGTTTCACTTCCTACCCAGAAAAATCAGCAAGATGACAGAAGATGGAAAAAATCAGTGGGGGGCAGGGGGGGCTGGGCTGTAAGAAAGCAGATATACTAATACGTGATGAAGTTGTGAATTGATATAGCCATTATAGAAAGCACCTTGGAATTATGCTTTTTAAAAAATGACTAAACTGTCCACCTTCTGACCCAGGGATTCCACTGATAAGCATATACTCTAAGGAAGTTAAAGATACAAAGATCCTATATGCACAAAAATATTCATGGCCAAACTTTTTGTGATAGCAAAGAACTGGAAACAAAGTAGATGCCCAAAGTTTGGAAAATGATTTAAAAAAATTGTGTTACATGAATATAATGGAATATTACTACACTATAAGAAATAATGAATGTGAAGAAACTTTTAAAAATGAGAAGATTTATATGAACTTTTGTGGAGTGATATAAGCAGAATCAGGAAAACAATATGTAATGACCATAACAATGTAAATGGAAAAAAATTGAATATTACATAATTAAAATGACCAAGGATAGACCCAAAGAAGAGTTGAGAAAATGCTCCTCCTTTATTCTTAAAAAAAGGTGGAATACTGTTGGTAAAAAAAGATTGTATATAGTTAATTGTATTGTATAGTGTATATACAGTTAATATGTTGCTGAGTTTGCTAGATTGCTTTTTCTTCTTTTCATATCTCTGTTACAAGGGAGGGAAGGGAAGGAGAAAATACATATTTAGCAATTAATCTGATGTAAAATAAAAGGTATTTTTTAAAAAAGCTTAAATTTTCATCCACTGAAGTCTTCTTCCCCATGACTCATCCTGAGGTAGGAGTGACTCAGTTCTTGAAAGCTATGCCAGTAGAATATAAATCTATTAAGTCCTACCACAATGGAAAGGCTTCAACCACAGACCCAGTGACACAGGATGGAGTCACTCACTTGGGCTTTACCTTACAGCATTGAAATTTAGAGGGTTCTAACAGCACTATCCTGGGGCACATTTTCTCCACAATCTCCCCACCTGACATCCCAGGTGAGCTCCTGCATAGTTTACTTCACCCTTATCAATACAGCTTTGTCAAAGAGGCAGTCTACTCCCTCCAGTCGTTTGAGGTGGTGCAGGGGTGGGTGGAGTGGTAGGGCAGATGCGTCAAGGTGTTTTATTGTGCTCCTTCCCTTTCAGACTCCACCCAAAGAAAATTGTTCTTGTTCTCTCACCCTTACTCCAGGAGCAAATATTCATAATGACAACTACCATTTGGAAGGTTGGCCACCCATAATGGAAGATTTTGGCCATAGCAGCTAGGTGTGAAGGGATTGGGATTCCTGCTGGTTAAGGAGTAGTTGAAGGAGTAGTCACTTGGTTGTCCTTTGTTTTCAAAAAGGACCAAAATGACATCACCATGATAAAGTGAAGTTTCAATGTGTCCGGGTGTGGCTGATCAGACCAATATGAGCTCAGAATGCTCTACCACAGGTTGGGCACAGAGAGTCCATATGAATTTTTGGGGTGGTTACTCCAAATTTGCGCATCCTACATTTACTTTGTGCTGTCTCAATTCTGCTTTGTTCATAGAGTATAGCACCCTTTCGGATGTGGACACACCATGCTGAGTGGTCCTGTACCAGTGTCTCCCATGTTGCATAGTCAAATCCAAAGTTCTTGAGAGAGACCTTGAGAGTGTCCTTGTATCACTTCTTCTGACCACCATGTTGATTACCTGCTCCATGTGAGTTTTCCATAAAATAGTCTTTTAGGCAAGCATACATTTTGCATTGGAACTATGTGGCCAGTCCATCAGAGTTGTGCTCTCTGAACCATAGTTTGAATGCTTGGCAGTTCAGCTCAGGCAAGGACTTCAGTATCTGGTACTTTATCCTGCTAGGTGATCCTCAGAATCTTCCTAAGACAGTTCAAATGGAAGTGATTCAGTTTCCTGGCATGGCACTGGTAGACTGTCTGTGTTTCACAGGCATGCAACAATAAGGTCAGCACAACGGCTCTGTTGACCTTCAGTTTGGTAGTCAGTCTAATACCTCTTCCCTCCCAAACTTTTTTCAAAGCCTCCCAAACATTGAGCTAGCTCTGGCAATGTGTGCATCAACCACATTGTCAATGTGTACATCCCTGCAAAGTACACTACCAAGCTAAGTGAACTTATCCACAGCTTTCAAAACTTCTCCATATGTTGCAACCGATGATTCTATATATGGATGGTGTGGTGGTGGCTGATGGAACACCTGTGTTTTGTTGGTGTTAATTATTAGGCCAAAATGAGCACAGGCAGCAGAGAATTGATCCATACTTTGTTCCATCTCAGCTTCAGAGGCTGCATTGAGTGCACAACCATATGCAAACAGAAAATCATGTACCAACACTCCCTCCACTTTGGTCTCGGCTTGTACACCCCAATGAGTAGTCACACTAAAGCTATCACAGATCTTTTGAATTATTATTATCAGTAATGGCAGTAGCATTATGTGCTAGCATGATTATATCTGTCTCTGGTTATACTGATCACATTAAACTCTCTTCGGCAGTGGGACATGTTGTTCAGTCATTTTTCAGTTGTGTCCGACTCTTTGTGACGCCATTTGGAGTTGTCCTGGCAAAGATATTGGAGTGGTTTGCCATTTCCTTCTCCTGCTCTTTTTATAGATGAGGAAACTGAGGTAAACAGGGTAAAGTGACTTGCTCAGGGTCACACAGCACGTAATTGTCTGAGGCCAGATCTGCACTGAGGAAGGAGTCTTCCTTGACTCCAGGCCTATGCACTACAGCGCCACCTAGCGTCTAGTGGGACATGACAGTTAACCAATTAGCTCCTGCTCACATAAGAGTTAAAGTGGGGAAATGATAGTGGTTAAACTGGGAGGATTGGTTGGAACACCAAAAGCCTGGCTATGGATCAAAAGACTTCCTGATCAACTGAGAGTGAGCTTGGGATTGTAACCCCAAGGAATGAATTTAGGCTCCCTGCTAAACCAAAAGCTTGTGGGCAAGGGGAAACAGGGAAGATGGGAGCCTAGAAGAAAGTGATATTCTTTTTTCAAAATTTTTATTTTACACTCAAATGCCAGAACACAAATGCAGAATAGAGAAAAGAACCAAAAACGTATCACAAACTCAAATATTAGAACTTAAATACACAGTTAAAAGGGAGGAAAAGCATGCCATGTGCATAGCAGAACATAAGAGAGGATTCAAATTATGTAACAATAAATTTTCATTTCAAGAAAGTCTGTATAATAAATAATACTTGTTTTGAAAATTGTCCATCTTTGCTTCCTCGTGAGTTCTTTTGTTCTCTGGTGTGTACTTTTTCACTTTGTTCTTTTTTTCCCTCTCTCAACCCCCCCCCCCCCAGAAAGCTACAGTAAAGTTTAGATACATTTCTTTATACCTATAGATATATACATATATACATACATATATAGACATATACTTTTCCAAACATATTCTACTCCTGATCTTTGTTTTTTATGTTTGTACATATCTCATTTCCTATCCCTCTTGCCTCCTCTACTTTATTTCTATCCTTGTCCTCCTATTACTTGCCTAGCCCCCTCAAAGGGGCTCCCTCCCCTATCCTCCCATTTCTGTAAATCTAAACACTCTTCTATACCCCACTTTTACCTATTCCTTCACTTTCCCCTCTAAAGATCCCTCCCTTGTCCTCTGCTCCTTCCCTATGCTCCTACCATTTTATTTCTTCTGAATTTAGAAGACTTTTACATTCTTCTAAATATGTATGTATTGTTCCCTCTTAAATCCATTGCTGATGAAAGTAGGTTATCAGAACTACCAGCCCTCCTCCCCCATCTAATTCCTCTGTATCAATTCTTCCTCTTGCACCTCATTTGTATAAAATAATATTCTTTTTAGCTGTTCCTAAATGGTTTTACTTTTAAAATTCATATCTTACTCAGATTTTCCTCAATCTTATGTAAGAGCTACCCAATTATTAATAAGAATCTGACACATACATTTTACATTACACACACACACACACACACACACACACACACGAAAAGTAAAAAGTAAACAGTCTGTCCTTATGAATCCTTTATAATCAGTCTTTTGTATGTACCTTAATATATGGTTGTATGTCAAATCTATTAAGTTCAGGACGTTTTTTTTTAACAAAGTCTTGAAAATCTGAGAGTTTATAAAATATCCTTTTTTTTCATTCAGGATAATACTTAACCTTGCAGGGTATGATATTTTTGGCCAGAGCCCCAGTTCTTTTGCTCTTCGATATATTACGTTCCAAGACCTGCAGTCCTTTAATGTCTCTGGTGCTGGGTCTTACGTGAGTGTAATTGTGGCACCACCATATTGAAATTGTTTTTATCTTGATGCTCTTTGTATTTTATGCTTGAGCTGGAGGTTTTGGAATTTGACTATCATATTCCTATGAGTTTCCCTCATAGGGTCTCTAGTGGTGATTGATGGATTTTTTTTCTATTTCAACTTTCTCCCCTTGTTCTAATGCTTCAAGACAATTTTCTTTTAATTATTTCTTGTATTATTGTATCAAGATTCTTTTTTTGATCATGACTTTCAGTTAGTCTGATTATTTTTATATTTTCTCTTCTTGATCTATTCTCCAAATGTTATTTTTCTTTATAAGATGTTTTACTTTCTCTTCTATTTTTTCATTATTCACATTTTGTTTAATTATTTCTCTTATAATTTCACTGGCTTCACTTTGCCCAAGTCTAATTTTTCAAGGTGTCATTTTCTTCCTTAAGATTCTGGATTTCCTTTTCTAATTGGTTGACTTTCCTTTCATAACTTTCTTGTTTTGGTTGTATCATTCTTATTTTTTTCTTTAGTTCTTCCTCCATCTCTGTCACTTGGTTTTTAAACTCTCTTTTTAAGATCTTCTAAGAATTCTTTTTGGGCAAGTGACCATTTGATATTATTCTTTGGGAGTTTCTTTACTTCAATATCCTCCTTTGGAGATGAACCCCAGCCATCTCTATTCTCACAACAGCAGAAAGTTATATTCTTTTAAGTGACTCTTGTGTCTTAGGGATACTGGGGCAAGGGAGAAATGTTAACTAGATAAGGTAGTCTAGGAAGTTTGAGAGTCGAGTCTGGGTTGGGTGGAATTTTTTTAGTTATCCTTTTCATCATATGAACCTTATTATTAATAGTTCTTTAAATGTATTTTCTTTTATAAATGCTCCAAGGAAAGTATGCTTGTGATCTAGAGAATATGGCAGGGGGGTTAACAGAGAAAGATGAGTTGGGGCACCCTAGACCACATTTTGAGGACCACTGTTCTAGGATTTTAAAAGGGAGAAAGAATCATTTGCACATAGCATTTTGTTAAGCCATCATAAATTCAACTTGTAATTCACCTCGCCCTTGGAACCTTGGGGAAATCTCCAAATATAGCTTGTGTCTCATTTTCCCATTAAGATGCTTATCTCCTGGGGAAAGGGCCTCTTTCCCTTTTGCTGAGATGGAAGGCTATGGTGTAGAATAGTGCATATCCAATAAGACTTAGTTGATATATTAATTAGTTTTGCTAAACTGCTTCCCCCCTTTCTTTTTTATTCTTTGTTACAAAGAATGGTTCACAGGGGAGGGAGGGAAAGGATATGTTTGAAAATGAAGGTGATGTGAAATCAAAAGATATCAATTAAAATAAAATTTTATTTAAAATTTTTTTCCTTCTCTGCCTCCCATGACCCAAAAGTAAATTGCATTTCTGATATAGTTTAGGTGCATTTCTTATTTTATATAAATCTACATATGTGAATGATATGCCCCCTGATAGAATACAAGCTCACTGAGGGCAGTTACAGTTTTGCTTTCATCTTTGTATCTCCAGATCCCAACACATACTAGGTGCTCAATAAAAGCTTGTTGATTGATTTTCTTTTTGCACTTTGTGCCTATAGCTTGTATAACACCTAGCAAAGAGTACACAACATGCAATAGGAGCTCAATAAGTATGTGATGGTTGATGTTAATCAAGGAAAGGAAGCTCAATAAACCAAGACACTGAAAATTCTGATCTCTGCTCTAAAATTGTCCTAGGTCCTGGTTTTCTCATCTATAAAAGGAGGCCAATTGTTGAGGATACTGACTGAGACTATGGTGAGGAGATTCTTTGGATTAAGAGTATGCAACATCAACAAAAAAAGCATCAGAAAAATAACTCATGTTCCTTGTTTAGTCCAGTCCCTGCCTAGAAGAACTGGTTTTATCCTGGTGAGCTAAGAGTTCCACATCCCAGCCCCATTCCCATAAAATGTATGGGAGCTTAGCCAACTGGATGACTGTGGGCTGGGGCCCTCTGAAGGTTCTAAGGAACCATAATAACTTAATAGTCCCAAATATAGGACTGATTTTGAATCTCTGTATCCATCACCAGTAGCACAGCTAATCTGGAAAATCATCTGTTCTGCTCTGATTATACCAATTATTTTTGGGTCTCCTCCCTGGGCAGGACCCACCTTCATTTTTCTGCACACCTTGTTTTTTAACCTATGATAATTACAAATACATATTTCTCTATAATTCTAATTCCAGTCAATATCCTATTATGGCTCCTAAGAGGAAACTCAGACAAAATACAAAAGGTTGAATTAAAAACACAAACACACAATTTAAAAAAGAAAAAGGAAATTCCCTACTGGTAGCCAAAGATCATTTGAGAATGAGAAAACCTATAATCAAGAGAAAATGTAATATGGGATACTTCATGTTGGATTAAGTGTACCACACAGTTGAAAAATAGCGTTGCAGATAGAAAGCAAATGTTCAAACATCTTCACTCAGTGACCTCAAAGTTTCCACCCAGCTCTTAATCCATTTGTCCTAACTCAGTTTAGAGCTGACAAGTTTGCCAGTGAAATTGTATTATCTGTCAGTACTGTTCAGGGTCCCACTGGAACCCAGCAGGTCTGAAGGACTTCTTTGGCAGGAAGGAAATACACATACGTGAAGTAGAATGGAAAGAGCTTTGGCTTTGGAGGTAGTGGACCTGCAGTAGTGGTACCTCTGCTACTTATGACCTGAGTAATCCTAGACAAGTCAATTGCCTTCTCAGAGTCTCAATTTCTTCCTCTAAAAAGGAGGGTTAGATAAGATGGGCTATGAGGTCCTTCCTACTTGCTGTAATATTCTACAGTCATGTGATACCTGTGATTTCCATTTCTCCTGGCAATGGACATGGCTGGAGGAACCATCCCACATCTCTTAGGAAGTCTAAACTAACTGAGGTAGAGTGTCTTGGTAGATGGGCGAGAAGTAAATACCAAGGAATCATGAATTTATTAAGAGGGGGAAATGCTTGTAGGCCAGTTACTTCCATATCATGTTGGGCTGAAAAAAGCCCATTGATCCTCCTTAGAAGATGATCATAGAATTTTAAGTAAAAAAAGACATCATAGAGCATAGCAGAGTACAAAAGAAAACTTACAAGGAAGCAAAGAAAAGATGGACAGCTCTCAACACAACACATATAACATAGACTTTCTTGAAATGGAAATTTTTTGCTACATATTTTGAATCCTATCACATTCTACTGTGCACACATGCTTTTTCTTCCTTCTCTTATTTTATATTTAAGTTTCAATGTTTAAATATAATATGTTTTTTCCTTTCTTGTTGTGTATTTAGTAATAAAATAGTAATATTTTAGTAATAAAATAGTAATAATTTAGCAATAAAAAAGAAAAAAGGGGACCTCAGAGCTTATCTAGCTCAGCCCTCTTCATTTTGTATGGGAGGAAACTTGAGAGCATGAGAGTGTCACCAGATTTCTTGAGAATTCCATTTGAGTTATTAAGGAGAAACTAAACTGTCTTTTTTCTAAAACTCAGGTTTAAAAAAGCAACTATGCATGCACATATGTCATTTGGCTATCTGTTCATTTGTCTGCTGGGTCAATTATAATCTTCCATACCTCTCCTTAACCAAGGAACTTAAAAATCTGAGAGGTATCATTAGATAAGCACTGTTAGAGATGGTCCATATTGCTCCATTTTCTCTCTCTACCCCATTCATAGGAATGTCAAATTTACATGTCTGACTTTGAACCACTACTCTCATGAAAGTATGATATGGCAGAAAGACAACACTGGACTGAGTCAGTAGACTTGGGCTACGCCACTTTTTTTTTTTTAATCTTGGGCAATGGTAATAATAGTTGGCTTGCCTAAGTGGTTTTATGGTTTACAAGGCACTCCACATGTATGAACTCATTTGATCTTCACAGCTAGTCTATAAGGCAGCTTGTAAAGAGATAATTATCCCCATTTTATAGATATGGGAACTGAGCCTGCATGAAGCTTAATGTGGCATGCCCACACTTAGACAGCTACAGTCACTTCTTTTTGTGGGGGGCTCCAGTTTCTTTTGCAAAATGAATAGAATTGGATTAAGTATTACCTTATGTGGTTCTCTGCTCCCAGATAATAGGTTTCTGTAGCATTAAATGCAAAATGCTGAATAACTTTCTCGGTTCTTCCTCATTTGTTAGCAGAGCAACTTTTACCCAAAATAGACAGTATAATCAATGCCTCATCCACCAGCACCAAGCAGGATAAGAGATTTGCCATTAATATAGTTTCCCATCTGAGTATGTGCTTCATGCACTAAGGTATCACCAGCGGTGAAAACATTTGTCAGCCCCAGGTAAAGGAAGAGAAGGACTACAGCTGTATGAGGGTGTGTGTGTGTATGTGTGTGTGTGTGTGTGTGTGTATGTGTATGTGTGTGTGTGTATGTGTATGTGAACAACCACTCCTATGCTCCCCGGAAAGGTTGAATCCAGGAAACCCCAAACCTCTTTCAAAAACCAATGAGAGCGGAAAAGAGATAACAGGGTTTTACTAAGTACATCTGGGTTAGTCATGAAATAAGATCAGTTTCCACATCTGGGGCATTAATGTATTTGAAAAGGAGGGTGGCTAGGATGGCAAGGGACCTGGAAACCATGTCCTATGAGGGAATTAGTTGGAGAAACTGGAGGGGTGTGTGTGTCAGTGAAGAAGAGACAGCTGTCTTCAAGTATTTGAAGGAATGTCATGTGGAAAAAGGATTAGATTTGTTCTGCTTGGCCCCAGGGGGAAAATTCAGAGCAATAGGTGAGAGTTTCAGAGGGCCTACCTCCCAGGATTGTTATGAGGATCTAGTGAAAAATGGAGAAATTACTTTTTCATGGGGTAGCTAGGTGGCTTTTTGAATAGAATACTGGATCTGAAGTCAGGAAGTTCTGTCTTCAGATCCTGTCTCAGCTACATACTAGCTGTGTGGCCCTGGGCAGATCACTAAGCCTCTGTTTGCCTCAGTTTCCTCATCTGTAAAATGGGGATAGTAATAATAAACAATAATAATAAAGATAATAGTACCTCCCTCCCAGGGTGGTTGTGAAAATCAAATGCAATTGTAATTGTGAAGTACTCAGCATAGTGCCTGGAACATGACGAGTACTATGCAAATGTTATTATTAATTAGAGCTACCCAAAAATAGAAGGGTCTCCCATGTAAGGTACTGGGTTCCCATTACTAAAGGGTAATGTAGAGAATATTCATGTTTCAGATATGAGTTGAATTAGATGCCCTTTGAGATCTTGTTCAACTCTAAGATTCTAGGAAGGAAAAAACAAGCATGCCCTGTGTGGTGTTGTCATTTAGTCATTTTTCATTCATGTCCAACTCTTTGCAACCTCATTTGGGGTTTCTTGGAGTTTCTACTGGAGTGGTTTGCCATTTCCTTCGCCATATCATTTGACAGAGGAGGAAACAGAGGTAACAGGGCTAAATGGTCACATGCTTCTAAGTGTCTAAGGCCAAATTTGAATTCAGGAAGGTGAATCTTCCTGACTCCAAGGCTGGCATTCTAACCACTGTGCCACCTAGCTGCCCCATGTGCCTAGTACATTACAAACATTTTTCACTAGATCCTCATAGCAACCTTGGGAGGTAGGCACTATTACTATCCCCATTTTACAATGGAACAAATTGAGGTAGAAAGGAACAGGAACAAACTGACTTGCCCAGGATCACATATGTAGTAAGTATCTATTTGGATAAAATCTGGTTGACGGTTCTGGTTTTCCTGACTTCTGGCCCAGCTCTCTATCCATTGCACCACTGGATGTCAGAAGACAGATGTAGATTCACTTTTTGTCTTTCTATTTGTTTCCTGTGAGACATAGGATAAGTGACTTACCTTATTTGGGGCTCAGTTTCCTCCACTATAAAATGAAGGAGCCAGTCAAGATGACTTCAAAGGCTGCTTCCAGCTCTAACTCTATAAACCTGTGGCAATGCTGGCATGACCACCAGCCAAGGGGACACCAAATAAAACCAGTAAAATCGTGCCAAAGTCTCACAGCAGGGGCTTTGTGCCACTAACTCAGGAGCAGTAAGAGTCCAAGGAAAAACCTCTGAGAACCAAGCTCATGGGTTCTGCTGCCATCACTGCTTCATCACTGCCAGGCAGGGCCCTTGGGGTGTGGGATTGGCACCTGATGACCTCCAGTAAGGACTAGAGGAAATAGAATTTTGAGCTGCAGCCCAAGGGATTTAGGATATTCAGAAACTAAAAGTAAGAGAGATTTTTAATAGTAGCTCATGTGTGTAACACTTAAAGGTTTCCAAAATGCTTTACTCAGAACTCTCCTACAAGGCAGCATGTAGCTAAGTGAGCTCTCCTTCTTTATGTTTCTTTTTTTTTTTTTTATTTTGTAATGTTTAACAATCACTGCCATACAATTGCGATTTTATCCCTCCCCACCTACTCCCCACCACCCCCCTCCCTCCCCACGACTGCATACAATTCTGTATAGATTCTACATATACTTTCCTATTGAGTATATTTTCACTATAGTCATGCTATGTAGTCAGACTAAGATAAATGAAAGAAATCGTATAACAAATCAGAACATGATACACAAACACATACACATACACAAACATGATCTGCTACAATATGTGAGTGACTTCCATATTTCTCTCTCTGAGTGTGGCAGGCATTTTGCCTTGAGATCCTCCATTGGGACTTTTTTTTTTTTTTTGGTAAGAAGTTCTTGTGTTATTACAAAAATCTAAGTCTACCAGAAAAAACTCTCACACACTGTGGTTGTTGCTGTGCATAAAGTTCTCCTGGTTCTGCTCCTTTCACTCAGCATCAGGTCATATAAGTCCTTCCAGGCCTCTCTGAAGTCTTCTTGTTCATCATTTCTTATGGCACAATAGTACTCCATTACATTCATATACCATAATTTATTCAGCCATTCCCCAATTGATGGACATCCCCTTGACTTCCAGTTTTTGGCAACTACATAGAGTGCTGCTATAAATATTTTTGTACATGTGGGACCCTTTCCCATTTTTATGATCTCTTGGGGATATAGTCCTAGTAGCGATATTGCTGGGTCAAAGGGTATGCACATTTTTGTAGCCCTTTGGGCATAGTTCCAAATTGCTCTCCAGAATGGTTGGATGCGCTCGCAGCTCCACCAACAATGAATTAGTGTTCCAACTTTCCCACATCCTCTCCAGCATTTATCATTTTCTTGTTCTGTCATGTTTGCCAATCTTATAGGTGTGATGTGGTACCTCAGAGTTGTTTTGATTTGCATCTCTCTAACCAATAGTGATTTAGAGCATTTTTTCATATGATTATAGATAGCTTTAATTTCTTCCTCTGAAAATTGCCTGTTCATATCCTTTGACCATTTATCAATTGGGGAATCCTTCTTTATGTTTCTTATAGTTTGGTTTAGACCTGAACTTTGGCTTCATTACATGCTATCTTATACGTATTTTCCTTCTGTCTATACTGCATTCAACGACTATATTGTGACATATATATGGTCTTCTCTGAAAGTCAGCTCTTTGAAGGCAGAAACTGCTTTAACTTTTTCCCCGTCACTGTAAGCCCACTGAGAGCAGAGGCTGCTATTTTTTAAAAACAAACATCTTGCTACAACACTTAGCATATGATCATGCATATAAAAGGTACTTAATAAAGGTTTATCAAATTGCCATTTTCCCAGTTCTTCTAGGACCTACTGAAGAATGCTGCATGTGGTCTTATTCCTGGAGTTTTTTAATAATTATATTTTGTGTTTAGATAGTGTAAGGTAGGTGCTTTTAGATGAGGAAGCTGAAGTGTATTGCTCAGGTCACAAAGCTAGTAGGTGTCTGAAGGCAGATCTGAACTCAGGTCTTCCTGATTCTAAGTCCAATACTTTATGTTGTTTTACCACCTAGCTCCAGGTTGAGACTAAAGGGTTGGATTAGATAACCTCCCAGTTCCCCTTCCATGTCTAAGAATCCATGGCCCCATTCTCACTTCTGCCTCCAAGGCTTCTCTTTTCCTAATGTGTTCTACAGAAAGCCACAGGATCCCATGACAAGGGCAAAGAAGAGGGAAGCACTTTGTTATCTCTGCCATAAATGTTCCTGATGAAATATGCTTCATGGTTTTCCTGCAAGCCTTTTGTGCCAAAATAGACACACTGTTCATCTCCACTGCATAGCCTTTCTAGCGACAGCTAGGGGCTTTGGGACAAAAATCCTGGAGGGATTCTTCCTGCCCCACCCCCTTGCCTGGAGGGGCCTTGGGGCTCCATCAGCTCACGGGTGGGGAAGTAGCAGACAGCAATCAGCTGGTTCCAATCGAAATAAGGATATCAGTTTTAAGCGGCTGACCTAACCACATGTGACAAAAGTGATTTATGTTTTTCTTTCAGCAATTTGCTTTCTGTGTTTGTGAAAGGAATCTGCTTAGTTGGCTGCAAAAGGGAATTTTTTCTCCCTCTAATAAATAGTCTGCCCTCTGAAGAGGAGGTCCTACCGCAGTACCCAGAACCCAAGGAGGCTTCCTCCCCAGAAGTCAGAAGAGACAAGAAACAAAAAAAGAGAGCCAAGTGATAGGAAAGTTTTCCATATTTTGCTAGAAGCTTTCTAGCTTGGTTAGCAACAACAGCTCTCATCTCAACCCTCTCCACTTCACATCCCCACCCAATCTACTTTTCTCTTTATTCAATATGCAGCAGTTTACTATCTCTTGTCCCTTGTGGTTGTAGCTTTTCTAAGAGATATTATAGCATAGTAGACATAACACTGGATTGGTAGTTAGGAAACTCAGATTTTAGGTCTGGTTCTGCTCCTGTAGGACCTCTGACAAATTTCCTCTTGGCCTCAATTTTCTCATTTGTAAAATGGAGTTGTTCTACCAGAATCACAGAATCTCAGAGTTGGAAAGGACCTTAGATACCCTCTAATTGTGTGTGTTTGTCTTTCGTTGCCGAAGAAAACCATGCCATCAGAGAAATAATGACATGACTTGCACTTGACTTTGTTTTGAGTGAGGGAGGGCTGTGCAGGTCACCAGCCTCACTTCTCCTCCACAGCCATCTGAATCCAGTGACCAGATATTCATCAGGATGACTGAAGATGACCCAGGATGAGGCAATTGGGGTTAAGTGACTTGCCCAAGGTCACGTAGCTAGTGAGTGTCAAGTGTCTGAGGTGAGATTTGAACTCAGGTCCTCTTGACTCCTGCACTGATGCTTTATCTACTGTACCACCTAGTTGCCCTGCCATCTAATTGAATGCATATCTGAAAGAGAACCCCTTTTACAGGATATCTGTAGCATAAAGGATTCTGGGGGGTGGGAAGTAAGGGTAGGGGTGGGTGGGAGAGCTGGACATCTTTCTTTAACAGAGCTATCTTCTATTGTAAGACCTCCAATATGGGGGAACCCACCACCACCTCTCAAGGAAGCCCATTCCACTTGTGGATGGCTTTAATTATTACATCGAACCCAAATGCAATTTCCACTAATTTCTACTAGTTCTCTCAAAGGCAAAAAAAAAAAAAATGAAATAAGTATAATCTCCCTGCCACATGACATATGGTGTGATACCTGAAGTACCTCCCAGCTTTGACATTCTCTAGTCTTCATTTGATGCATATTCCTGATGCAGAGCAGAGTAAGCAGAGCCAAGAAATCAGTATACACAATGACTACAGCAACGGACAGCTACCAAACAACAGAAAATGAACCAGCTTGGATACATAGAAGAGATGTGAGGACACCCTCTCCTCACTCCTTCATAGAGGTAGAAGGTCCATGGATATGGAACGCTGCATGTATTGTCAGACTTTTTTGATGAAGGTTGCTGAGGGTTTTTTTCTATTCTTCATTTTTTAATAAAAATATATTACTTGTTATATGGGATGGCTTTCTGGAAAGGGAGAAGGGGATAGATAGTGATAGATAATTTTGACTATCTAAAAATAAAAGATATTAATAACAATTTTTAAAAATTGATGTGTGGACATAGGTTGATTTCAAGTATATGTGTCCTGTTCCAGGCCCTTCATCATCCTAGTCACCGTCCTCTGAATACTTTCTGGTTTATCAATATCCTTCCTAAAATTCAATCCCCAGAGCTAAACACAATGCTTCAGATGCAGTGTGCCCAGGGCACCCTTCAGCAGGGCTTCTGGTATAGCTTCAGAGTGGCAAAGTGACCACAGAGATCATAAGAACACAGCCATAACATGAAGTCCCTCAGTGAAAGAAAGGAAGGTGTGTCCTCCTTTTTCCATATCCATCCTTACCTCACTCTAAAAGTGAGAGTAATAGAAAGCTGTGAATGAAGTAATTGTTCAGCCAGCATGGACTGATATCCCAACTTCTCTTTTCCTACCTAGATACAAAAGGGGGAGGATAGGAGGATAGTTGGGAGCAAAGCACAGAGGTGGGAAAATCAGAGCATGTTTGGGAGTAAGTCAACAAGGTGGAAAGAAGCCTATCTGAACAAAAGAATAGAATACGTGGAGGAGAATAGCATGAGAGAAAGCCAGAAAGGCAGAATAATTTTGGATCACAGTTCTTGCCCACTCAAATAGTCCAGCGATCTGGGTGAGATGGAGAAACAATAAGAAAGGGTCTTGGATACCAGGAAAAGAAACTTAGACTTTTATTTAATAGATAAGAAAGCTGCAGAAATGTTCTGTAGCAAAGTGAAATGACCAGACCAATATGACAGGAAGGTTGATCTAATAATTAAATTTGCTAAGTATTTATTATGTGCCTCCTGTTTTGAGAACATAGCACTCATGGCATAAGGGATATGCAACTGACCATGGAGTCAAATTCTGCCTCATGGGCACATCACTTCATTTCTCTGAGCCTCAGTTTCCTTGTCTGTAAAATAAGGGAGTTGGACTTGATGGTGCCTAAGAGTCTGTTCCAGCTCTACGGTACTATGTGAGGAACTAAGGGTAGAATCACAAAAACAGAAAAAAAAAATATTCAAACCTTATATTTGATCAGGGGTATACTTTGGATACTCAGGTAAATAAATACAAGGCATAAGTAGGAAAAGAACATTAAAATTAGAGGGATTAGAAAATGGCATCTGAGTAAACCAAGAATTCTAAAAGAGAGCTGTGAAGATGGAACATAGTCCAAGCTTTAGTCGTCAACAAGCATTTATTAAGCACCTAATATGTGCCAAAGCACTGTATAAAATTCTAAGATACACACACCAAAAAAAGGGCAAAAAACAGTCCCTGTCCTCAGGGAACTAACAATCTAATGGTAGGGGTAGGGGGGAGAGATAACATGTAAACAAGGAAATAATCACTTATTAAATGCCTACTATGTGTTAAGCACTTTTATGATCTTCCCAACTATCCTGGGAGGTAGGTACTGTTATTATTCCTATTTTACAGTGGAGCAAATTAAGGCAGAGAGAGGTTAAGTGACTTGCCCAAGGTCGCACAGCTGCTTGGTTGTTGTCCTTCGTTTTCAAAGAGGAACAAAATGACATCACCATGATAAAGTGAAATTTCAGTGCATGTGACTGTGACTGATCAGACCAAATACGAGCTTGGAATGCTCTACCACAGGTTGGGCATAGATAGCTCATGTGAATATTTGGGGTTGTTATCCCAAATTTACACATTCTGTGTTTACTTTGTGTTGTCTCAATTCTGCTTTACTCATAGAGCACAGCACCCTTTCTGATGTGGGCATGCCATGCTGAGGCAGTACTGTGCCAGTGTCTGCCATGTTGTACAGTCAAATCCAAAGTTCTTGAGAGAGACCTTGAGAGTGTCCTTGTATCACTTCTTCTGACCACAATGTGATCTCCTGCTCCATGTGAGTTCTCCATAAAATAGTCTTTTTGGCAAGCATACATTTTGCATTCAAACAATGTGGCCATGCCATCAGTTGCATTCTCTGAAGCATAGTTTGAATGCTTGGCAGTTCAGCTCGAGCAAGGACTTCAGTGTCTCGTACATTGTCCTGCCAGGTGATCCTCAGAATCTTCCTAAGACAGTTCAAATAGAAGCAATTCAGTTTCCTGACAATTCAGACTGTCCATGTTTCACAAGCATACAACAAGGAGGTCAACACAATGGCTCTATAGACCTTCGGTTTGGTAATCATTCTAATATCTCTTCTCTCCCAAACTTTTCTTCGGAGTCTCCCAAACACTGAGCTAGCTCTGGCAATGTGTGCATCAACCTCATTGTCAATGTGTACATCCCTGCAAAATACACTACCAAGGTAAGAGAATTTATCCACCGCATTCAAAACATCTCCATTTATTTTAATTGATGGTTCCATGTATGGATGGTATGGTGGTGGCTGATGGAGCACCTGTGTTTTCTTGGTGTTAATTATTAGGCCAAAATTAGCACAGGCAGCAGAGAATTGATCCATGCTTTGTTCTATCTCAGCTTCAGAGGCTGCATTGAGTGCACAATTATCTGTAAACAGAAAATCATGCACCAACACTCCCTCCACTTTGGTCTTGGCTTATAGCCTTTTCAAATTGGAGAACTTACCATCAGTATGGTAGTTGACCTTGATGCCATGTTCATCCTCATTGAAAGCATTTTCATGGCTGAAAACATCATGCTAAAAAGCATGGGAGCAAGCACACAGCCCTGTTTCACTCCACACACTACTAGTCAGTGTCTGAAGCTGAATGAACTCAAGGCTTCTCAGGCCCAGTGTTCTCCATCTGCTGTGCCACCTACTAGCCTCTAGAAGATATATTGGACATCATTGTAGGAGGCAGACATTGGTGTTAGGAACAGTCTGTGGAAGGGTACTAAGATGGAAGATTAAATGCCAGGGTAGGGGACTGTGAAGTAGATTAGTTTGGCCAAAATATCAACTATGTGAAGGGAAGCAGTGTTTAGTACAAGGTACCAGGGATGGTATGAGAAAGCCATGTTTATATTTCACCCCCATTTACAACTAAAGGAAGTCAGTCCCATCTCTAAGCACAGGGTGACATCTTTGAATCATCAAGGACAACTGTATTCAGGTCAGGATTTAAGGGCCATAGCCATAGAAGGGGGCTGTTCCCAGCCTATTTCTAGTCTTGGAACTGAAGAAAGACAAGCATCACTGTCCCTGCCAAGTGACCTTAAAATGCTGCCTCTGGAGGGATCTGAGTGCTGGGTGCCATAGATGGCATCTCTTTTAGTTATAAAATAAATTCCTTGTATCTTTCTCAGGCAAAAAGCCATTGGGTCCCGCATGGTTTTGAGGTAAATCCATTGCACTTGGCTGAAATTCCTGTTGCATTTCCAATTGGATACGGCTGTCTCTTTGACTTCCTCTCAGAAACCACAGTGCTGTGCACCTGTTCCATATCTTCCAGGAATCACCCCAGAGGCATAGGCAATTTGCAGGAGCTGCTGCAGAGACCCACAAAGTGGTTTGGGTGATGTGCCACAAAGCTTCTCAGGCTTGCCCCTCTGGATGCTAGCCTTTAGTGACAGTTGCATCCACTTCACTAGCAAATGAGAGTCTTCAAGTGGTGGATGAAGGGAGTCTCTGATCACATCAGTGGAGTTTCCTCAACAACTTGATAATAGAGTGTGTGGGAGGTGGATCTGAACTCCCACTATAGAGCTGTGGGCAGAGAGGGATGAGCAACTAACCTATGAACTAATAGTGCCTGCAATCTATTATGTTATCGGGTTGTTTAGAAAATTCCTTAATTTGAATCGGGGCTCTCCTGATTCCACTACTTTGCAAAGTATTAGCTTAAGCACTTGGCAAATCTTAAAGCACTATGAAAGGGTTGGCTATTGCTGGTGTTGTTATTAGGGACTGTGAGCCCAGCTGGGTGGGAAGTGCCGAAGGATAGGAGAGTTAGGTGAATAAGGGCAGAGTGGTACAAGAGTGTTGGATCCGAGACAGACAGCCTGGTTCGAATCCCTTATGGAATCGTGATCTTTCTGTCACTAGAAGTGATTCAGTAGAGGTTGCATGGCTGCCCAACCGAGGCAGGTAAGTGGCTCAGCAGAGACAGTGCTGAGCTTGAAGTCAGGAGGATCTGAGTTAAAATCTGGTCTCAGATACTCACTAGCTGGGTGAGCCTGGGCAAGTCATTTCACCTCAGTTTGCCTTAGTTCCCCCATCTAAAAAATGGGGGTAATAATTGCACCTGTCTATCAAGGTTGTTATGAGGATCAAATGAGATAATGATTATAAAGCACTTAGTTCAGTCCTTAGCACTTAGTAAGTGCTATATAACCACTAACTATCATCATCATTATTATTTTATAGGCTTAGGAGGGGCAAAAGTTTGGAACTTAGAGAGGGGATAGTATCGCTGAGCCCCACCCTGAGCCTGCTGCCTCTGGACTGCTGTGTTCATCTCCCGACGCTGCATTTTAGGAAGGGCAGTAATGAGCTGGAGGGCATCCAGAGGACAGTGACCACAAGTTCAGCCTATAGAAGAACTGGTTTAAGGAACTGGGGATTCTTAGCAGATAGGTGGTGCAATGGATAGAACTCCAGGCCTGGCGTCTGGAAGACTTAAGTTCAAATCTGCCTTTAGACGCTCACTAGCTGGGTGACCCTGGGCAAGGTATCTAGCCTGTTTGCCTCAGGTTCCTCATTGATAAAATGGTGATAATAATAATAGCCACCTTCCAGGTAGGTACTTCACTACTGTTACGAAGAGCAAATGAGATAACAATTGTAGAGTGCTTAGCTCAGTGCCTCGTGCAAAGTAGGTACTACATGTATGTTAGCCATCATTATTAGCCTAGAAAGAGAAAACTCGGAGGGGGTGGAAATGGAAATGAAGCTGTGTTTAAGTATTTGAAGGGCTGTATTATGAAAAGGGATTAGGCTTATTCTGCTTTGGCCTTTGTAGCTTGGAAGCTGCAAAGAGGCAAATTTAGGCTCCATCTAAGGAACACCTTCCTAAGCTTTAGAGCTGTCTCAAAGTGGACTGAGCAGCCCCAACCAATGGCAGGCTGCCTGTTCACTGAAGGCCTTTGAACCAAGGCTGAAGGATCCCTTGTTGGCTCTGTTGAGAAGGGATCCATTTTCAGGTACATATTTGGACTCATTGGCCTCTGAGGTCACTTCCAACTCTGAGATGCTGAATCCTGGCACGACGGCAGGTCATTTACCTCTCAGGATCTCAGTTTCCTCATTTGTAAAATGAAGGGGTTATCCTAAAGCAAGGGACTTTTAATCTTTTTTTGTGTGCCATAGTCACTTTTGGCAGCCTGATGAAGCTTTTTCAGAATAGTGTTTCTAATGTACAAAACAAAATAATTGGATTGTGAAGGAAACCAATTTTAATGAAATACAGTTTTCAAAAATTTTAAAAAAACCCCCACAAGCTCACAGACCCCGGGTTAAGAACTTATACACTAGATGACATTAAAGGTTTCTTCCAGCTGTAAAATGATGATCCCCAGAAGGTTCCTCCCCTTCCCCCAGACAGAAAGGATAAGTCTTTTTCACACTGAACAGATCTGGGATCCTAAGAGCACAGCTTCACTGATTCCTATCTCAGTAGCACAGAGTAGGGTCTGTCTAGCTTCTCCTTTAAGTGATCTAGGTTCCCAAGGACAAGAATAGCATATAAAAATGGGAGGCAGAGGAAGCAGAAAGGGGAGAGAGAGAGAGAGATCAGACACTGGATTTGGAGTCTGGAAGATCCAGATTTGATTCTAAGCCTTGCCACTTGTTAGCTCTGTGACCCTGGACAAGTTACTTCTCTTCAGTTTCCTCCTCTGTAAAACAAGGGGGTTTCCTGTAAAACAGGAAGATTTCAAAGGCCCCTTTTAGCTGCAAGATTCTGAATCTAACTCCTATAGTTTGAGACTTCAAGTTAAACTTCCTCCCCATAAAACTCAGCCCAAGGATGTAGCTGGAATGGAGATGCCCTATAGCTGAAGAAGCAGCTAACTCTTAACCTCAGTCCTAATTTGCTTCTTTTTAAAAGGATTTTCCCTAAAAGTGATGAAGAGACCTGAGCTAAGTCTCCACTCTCCCCTAGAAGCCACAGAAATTGTAAGGACTATTAAATTCAGAACCAGCATTAGAATGATGCCAGAATTAGAGGATCATATTGGCAGACCCAGATAAACAAGTCCAGTTAGCTCTGACGATGAAAAAGGGGTACCTTTCTGCTCTGGACTATCAGGGCATTGGGTTCTGTATCTCCCCAGAGCATCCCTTAAGATTGATATACAGGTCCTCTGGAGAGGAAGGGTCTTCTACCTCTCCCTCCTCCCTTCCCCTCCATTGCCTTCTGTCTTAGTAACAGCTTGTTTTAAGACAAAAGAGCACTGGAGTTTTCAATATTTAATTAATTAATTTATTTATTCATTGTTGTATTTTAAGTAGTGAATTCTCTCTCTCCCTCCCTCCCCGCCCCACACAGAAAAGACCTCTATTTGACACAGATATATAGTATATAGATAAACACATACACTCATGTATCCATATATATGTATATGGGTGTGTGTGTGTATGTAAAACCATACTATGCATACTTCTGTTTATCAGTTCTTCCTCTGGAGGTGGATAGCATCTTCTTTCATAAGCCCTTGGTAGTTGATTTGAGTATCCATAATACTCAAAATAACTTAGTCATTCACAATTATTTGTCAACTAATAATGTTGTTACTGTATACAAAGTTCTCTTGGTTGTGCTCATTTCACTCTTCATTATTTCATGCAAGTCTTTTCATGTTTTTCTAAGATCGTTGAGCTCATCTTTTCTTATAGTATAGGACCATTCCATCACAAGCGTATACCACAACTTGTTTAACCGTTCCCCATTTAATGGGGAATTTTTTTAATTTCTTAATTTCCAGTTCTTTACCACCCAAAGAGAGTTGCTATAATTTTTTAAAGAATGTATATGTTCTTTACCTTTTTTCATGATCACCTTGGGAAGCAGATCTAATAGTAGTATTGCTGGTTCAAAGGGCATACAGTTTCATAACTCTTTGGGAATAATTTAAAATTGCTCTCCAAAGTGGTTGGATCAGTTCAGAGTTCCATCAACAGAGTATGAGTGTTGTGATTTTTTCACATCCTCTCCAACATTTGTCATTTTCCCCTTCTATCATTTTACCTGATCTAATATGTATGAGATATTATTTTAAAGTTGTTTTAATGTGTATTTCATTAATCAATAATGATTCAGAGCATTTCTTCCATATGGTTATGGAGAGCATTGATTCCTTCCTTCAAAAACTCCTTTGGCCATTTATCAATTAGGGAAGGACTCATATTCTAATAAATTTGACAAAGTTCTCTACGTTTTTAAGATATAAGATCTTTTTCCAAGAAACTGTCTATAACATTTCCCTACAATTTTCTGCTTTCCTTTGAATCACTGATTTTATTTTATTTTTTATTTGAAAACCTCTTTAATTTAATGTAATCAAAATTATTCATTTTACAACTCATAATGCTCTCTCTGTCTTGTGTATTCATAAATTCTCCAATCCATAAATCTGACAGGTAATATGTTCCATGTTCTTCTAATTTACTTACTTATGATATCTCCCTTTATATCTAGGTCACATTTTGACCTAATGTTGCTAAATGGTCTGCCTAAGATATTGATCTGACAAATTGCTTTCCAATTTTCCAACAACTTTGACCAAATAGTGAATTTTTATCCCAAAAGCTTAACTTTCTTTACACTTGTCAAACACAAGTTTACTATAATAATTTACTATTATGTGTTCTGTGTCTACTCTGTTTCAGTGATCTACCTTTCTATCTCTTAGCCAGTACAAGATAGTTTTGAAAATTACTGCCTTATAAAATAGTTTAAGATCTGATACTGCTACACCTTCTTCCTTTACATTCTTTTCTTTAATTAATTTTACATTTTTGATCTTTTGTTCTTCCAAATGAATTTTGTTGTTTATTCTAGCTCAATAAAATAATTTTTTGGTAATTTGATTGTGATGGCATTGAATAAATAGACTAGTTTAGGTAGAATTATCACTTTTATTAAATTGACTCTGTCCACCCATGAACAATGGATATTTCTCCAATTATTTAAACCTGATTTTATTTGTTTAAAAAGTGTTTTTCATAATTATGTTCATATAGTTCTTTGGTTTGTCCTAGAAGATATACACCCAGGTATTTCATGCTATCTGTGGTTATTTTTAATGGGATAGTTCTTACTTCTTGCAAGACTTTTTTTTTGGTAAGATATAGAAATGCTAATGATTTATGTAAGTTTATTTTATATCCCACTACTTTGCTAAAATTATCAGTTGTTTCTAGTAGCTTTTTAGTTGAATCTCTAGAATTTTCCAAGTACATAATCATATCTACAAAGACTTTGATTATATCACTGTCCATTCTGATTCCATCAATTTCTTTTTCTTCTCTTATTGCCATTTCTTTCATTTTCCAATGTAATATTAAGTAATATTAGTGATAATGGCCATCCTTGTTTCACTCTTGATCTCATTGAGAAGGCTTTCAGCTTAGCCCCATTACAAATAATGCTTGCTGATGGTTTTAGGTAGATACTTCTTATCATTTTAAGGAAAAACTCATTTGTACCTATGCTTTCAACTGTTTTTTAATAGGAAAGAGTGTTTTATTTTGTCAAAAGCTTTTTCTGCATCCTTTGATACAACCATACATTTTTGGTTACTTTTGTTATTGATATAATCAATTACATTAGTAGTTTTCCTTACATTAAACCATCCCTGCGCTCCTGGCATAAATTCCACTTGGCCACAATGTATAATCTTTGTAATGTGTTATTGTAGTCTCCTAGCTAGTATTTTATTTAGGGTTTTTGCATTCATATTCTTTATGAAATTGCTCTATCATTTTCTTTCTCTATTTTTGCTCTTGCTGGTTTAGGTAGGAGCACTATATTTGTTTCATAAAAGGAGCATAGTAAAATTCCTTCTTTGTCTATTATTCCAAATAATTGGTTTAATATTGGAATTAGTTGATCTTTAAATATTTGATAGAATTCACTTGTAAATCCATGTGGTCCTGATGCCTTTTTCTTAGGAAGATCATTTAGGACCTGTTCAATTTGTTTTTTCTAAAATAAATTTATTTTGATATTCTACTTCCTCTTCTGTTAATCGAGGCAGCTTGTATTTTTTGTAAGTGTTCTTCCATTTCATTTAAATTGTTAAATTTATTGGCATATAATTGGGCAAAATGACTTCTAATAATTGCTTTGATTTCATCTTCATTATTGATTGCTTTGATTTCATTTCCATTGTTTGATACTAGTGATTTGGTTATCTTCTTCTTTAAAAAAAATCATATTAACCTATGATTTATCTATTTTAATGTTTTTTTCATAAAGCCAACTTCTAATTTCATTTATTAATTCAATGGTTTTCTTACATTCAATTTTATTAATCTCACCTTTAATTTTTAGGATTTCCAATTTTATATTTAATTTAAGATTTTTAATTTGTTCTCTTTCTAGTTTTTAAAATTGCCCACTCAATTCAATGAACTGCTTTTTCTCTATTTTATTGATGCAAGCATCTAGAGATATGTTTTCCTCTGATAACTGCTTTTGCTACATCCTATACTTGATATGTTGCCTCATTACTATCATTCTCTTTAATAAAGTTATTTATTGTTTCTACAACTTATTCTTTAACCCACTCATTTTTTAAGACTAACTTATTTAGTCTCCAATTAATTTAAACCTGTTTCCATGGTCCTTTATTAAATATGATTCTCATTGCAATATGATCTGAAAAGGATGCATTTAACATTTCTACCTTTTGGCATTCAATTATAAAGTTTTTATGCTCAATTTTTGTAAAGGTACAATGTACCACTAAGAAAAAGATATATTCTCTTCTATTCCCTTTCAATTCTCTCTAAATATCTATCATATCTTGCTTATCCAAGATTCTATTAATCTTCTTGACTTCTTTCTTGTTTATTTTTTGGTTGTATTTATCTAGCTCTGAGAGGGGAAGGTTGAAGTCCCCCCCCCCATTATAGTTTTGCTATTTCTACCTGTAATTCATTCAGCTTTTTCTTTAGAACAGAGGTTTAATAGTAGAGGTTTAAAACTGCTATTACTTCATTATCTATGGTACTTTTTATTATAATGTAGTTTCCATGTTTATCTCTTTTAGTTAAATCTATTTTAGCTTTAACTTTGTCTGAGATCATGACTGTAACCCCTGTTTTTTGGGGTGTTTGGGGTTTTTTTTTGCATCACCTGAAGCATAATAAATTCTGCTCCAGCCCTTTATTTTTGCTCTATGTGCATCTCTCATTTTAAAATGCATTTCTTGTAAGCATATTGTCAGATTCTGGTTTTTAATCCATTTTACTGTTTCTATTTTATGAGTGAGTTTATCCCATTCACATCTAAGTCATAATTGGTACTTATATATTTCCCTCCATACTATTCTTCCTCATTTTTTCATTCTCTCCCTCTCTTTCTACTGTATCACTCCTCAGACCCAATTTAATTCTGACCACTGCTTTCCCAATCTGCACCCCTTCTAAGAATCTCTCCCTCATCCTGTCGCCTTATCCTTCAAATTATCTGCACACCATTCTAAGAGTTCCTCCCCTATGTTATCCCCTTGCCTTCTTGTTTCTTAATCTGTATGCCCTTCTAAGAGTCCCTCCCTCATTCTATCCCCTCACTCTTCCTATTTCTCTGTAAGTTAAGAAGACTTTTATATGCTTCTAAAAGTATATTTTATTTCCTCTTTAACCCAGTTCTGATGAGGATAAGGTTCTAGCATTGCCTGCCCTTCATACCCTTCTGCCCTCCACTGTAATGGTTCTTCCATTCATGGCTCATTTGTATGAAATAACTGCTCTATTTTACTCCTCCCTGTCCAATTTTATTTTTTTGGATCATCCCATCATATTCAACTAAACCCCAAGCCTTCTGTCTATAAATGCTCTTTTAATATACACAAGTAATGATAACATTTTTAAGAGTTATAGTAACATTTTCCCTTATAGAAAGTAAACAGTTTAGCCATATTAAATCCCTTATAATTGGTCTTTCATGTTTAGGTCAAATTTCCCATTCAGTTCTGGTATTCTCCTCATGAATATCTGAAAGTCCTTTAATTAGTTAAATATGTATTTTCCCATGCAGGATTATACTCAGCTTTGTAGGGTATCTGTGTTTGAATCCTTGCCCTTCTATTTACTTCTTGTTTGGCTTTGGGCAAGTCACTACCCTAATTTTCTTCCCTATGAGGGGCTTGGGCCAGATGGCCTCTAAGATCCCTTCTAGTTCTTAATTCTCTGACAGGACTAAATACTCACCCACCCAATCATGCATGCATGATACAACACCCTGGCTGCCTAGAATGCTTTCCCTCCTCTTCTGTAGTGCAAATCCTCCCTATCTTTCTGGATGAAGCTCAAGTCCAGTTTCTTCAATGAAACTTTTCCTAACCAAGGAGCTCCAACTGTACTGATGTTTGGGCACATCTTTTTTTTTTTTAAATTCTATTTTATTTTATTTTGGTGGCTAAATTCTCTCCCTCCCAACTTCCCTGCTAAGAAAGCAAGAAAATAAAACCCATTACAAATATGTCTAGTAAAGCCAGACATTGGCTGTGTCCTTCCAGCACCTCCCAACCCCCCAAAGTCCATAAGCCTCAATTTGCCCCCTAAGTCCTCTCATCAAGAGGTATAGTATGTTTCATGATGAGGTGATTGTCTTTACAACATTTCTATTGTATAAATCATTCTTTAGTTCTACTTGCTTTACTCTGCATCAGTTCATTTTAGTCTTTCCAGGTTTCTTTGAAACAATCCCTTCACCATTCAGTCAGACACATCTTCACAAGGAATTGTTCTCTCATTATTTCATGTATTAGTCTCCATTTCCCCAGATAACTAGTAAGGTCCTTGAGGACAATAATGACATCTTATACTCCTTTGATCCAGACCTATTCAAATGGGACTGTCCATGGTAGGCACTTACCAAATGTTTGCTGAATGAATGAATATATACTTGAATTCCCAGCCCTTCTTCATTGTATGATGCCTACAGTCACCTCAAATCTCATCCAAATTAGCAAAGATGATAAAAAATGGAGACACTCAATGCTGAAGGGATTGTAAAATGACAAGCACACTAATAGACTATTGGTGGAGCTACGAATCGGTCCCACTCTTCTAGATATCAATGAGGAATTGATATTTCTTTTGCAAGAACAGTGACTAAGTTGTCCATAACCTTTGATCCAGCAATCCCATGACTGGGCTGACACACCAAGGAAATCAAAGACAGAAACAAAAATCTTATATATGTCAAGATAATCATTACAGTGCTCTTTGTGGTAGTAAAGTGCTACAAATAAAACCATCAATTGAGAAATAGTTGAAAAAACTATAGGATACAAATGTAATGAAATATTATTATGTAGTAATATGCTATGCAAAGAATTCAGTGACACAAGAGAAAATTTTTATGAACAGATGCAAAGGAGAACCAAAAGAACAATATACTCAATGACCACAGAGATATTAATGAAAAGATCTCTAAAAGGAAGTTTCCTTAAAAGGAAGGGGAAGTGGTAGTGAAATGTATCTCCATCACTATGGAAGAGAAGTGGCAGACTACAAAGACAGAACATTGTAAGATGCAATCAGTGTACTGTACAGATGTTTTTGCTTAATTGCCACTTTTTTCACAAAAGAGGGTTACTTGGTAGATACTAAGGAATCTCAGAAATGACTGTGACATAATGATAAAATACTTCAATAAAATGCATTAAAATATATATATGTATATGCACACATACATTATATATGTATGTATGTATATGCTTATACATACATATATATATATAATGTGTGTGTGTGTGTGTGTGTGTGTGTGTGTATGTATGAATAAGGGGAGAAAGTCCTTAATTATAAATTCCTTCATCTCCCAGGATTGGGAACAGCCAAAATAATTGCTCTCTGGATTAGGAATCTGGAAACCTGGATCCTAGACCCAGTTCTGCCTCCAATGAGCTGTGTCTTCAGACAATTCAGTGTCCTTCTCTGGGCCTAGATTTCCTCCTCTGGGCTCAAGTTTTTTTCTCTGTAAAATCAGAGGGTTAATCCAGATGATCTCTGACATGCATTCTAGCTCTAGATTTATGTGAGTTTCTCTGATATTCATTCACCTATAAGCAGAGTAGCTGTAACAGGAGTTTGGGGGGAAAGGACAGGCATGGCTCTTGTACCTGCTGTCTCAGCTTTGGGTTCAGCACTGGTCTAGACTTCCCAGCAGTAGGAAAGCAGGATTAGGGACTTTCTGCAATGTAAATGTTATTTAATGTCCATTAATCTCATTTGTGGCAAACCTGTGATCTGTTTTCCAAGGACCCCTTCTACCAACACCCTATACGTCAAGGCTTTCTGAATAGGGGGTTTTCCTTAAGGTTTCTGAATCTTGACAAACAACTTGCCAAGCTACCTATCCAGCCACACTGTTGGGCTTAAAAATGATTTTTACAGTAAGAACAGAAGCCTGAGAAGAGAAACTGGGTACTTTCAATAACCTCTGCACATAAGTGTTGTGAATACTTGATCCTCAGTCCTCTCTTTCCATTATTTTCTCCTTCAGATTTCCCTTTCTCCCACCCCCAACAACAAAGACTGAGTCCCTCTGCTTAGATTCATCTCTTCTCTAAAAGTAATCAGTTTTTTTTCATCATTTCCTATGGCTACTAGGTACCCCATTCTTCTCAGGTTCTTGACTCAGGCCTAATCAGCAAAGCCACAAGGAAAACTAAATCAAAGGAGATATGGGAAAGGAAATAAGCATTTCTATGGCACCTGCTATTTACTGGGCGTTGTGCTAAGTGCTTTCCAAATATCATCTCATATTGTCTGAATACAGACTAAAGTATGTGATTTTTCTCTTTCATTCTTTATTTGAGTCTACTTGTACAAGATGACTAATATGGAAATGTTTTACATGATCACACACGTATAATCTGTATTGGATTGTTTGTTGTCTCAGGGAGTAGGAAGGAGAGGGAGGGAGAAATAGAATTTGGAAATAAAAGTTTAAAAAAACACAAATGTAAAAAATTGTTTTAACAAGTAATTGGGGAAAAATAAAATATTATTAAAAAAAAAAAAACAACAAACATTATTTCATTTGACCTTTACAACAATCCTGCAGAGTAGGTGATTTGAACTCAGGTCTTCCTCATTCCAGATTCAGCTGTGCCATGTAACTGCTTCAGACAATCTATGTAAAGTCCTACATGATATCTAAATGAGAGAAAGCTACGGTGAGGATCAAACTAGATGGGTACTTAGTGTAATTTCATTGGTATAGAGAACTTCCCCTGAGGAAATGTCCTCTACAAGTGAAGATCTGTAGCTGCCCTGTGATTCATAGAGACTGACTAGAACACTTTGAGGTTAAGTGGCTTAACCAGTCACTCACCTACTGTAATGTTAATGGAATCTATGTTAATGTAGTTAAAGATCTTCCCCACCCATTAATAGATCTGACAGGGAGCCCATTGGGGGAGGGACTTGTTTAGAGGGAAAGCTTACTTAAGGGAGGTTTGCTTGCTTGAAGGCTTTCACACTTTTTGGTAATTAGGCACTGAAGCAAATGGATTGTGATACCTTCTGGCTCTCTATATATTCTGAGGTTATCATTTTGCTTCTGGGCTTACTCTTTGGAAAAAGATTGTGCACCAGATGAGACTCTGGGTAGTTGTTAAGGAACCCCCTAGTCATTAAGAAGATCCAGGTGCTGATGCTTCTTTCTCTGGTAACTATGTATGTATGTAATGATCACAGCTGTATCTGTCTGTTGATCTGTGAAGAATGTATTGCTTATGGTCAGACACTTAGAAGCCCTATCTGTTGGTCTTTATTTCTCTGCTTGTATTTTCTCTGTGCATATAGGTGATTTAAGAAGATTGCTGACCGCTGGAAAGTTGTTTTCCTTTTAGAAAAGCAGATCTAAGAACCTGTGATAGCAGGTCATCCTGGATGAATCAGGAGACTTGCTGCTATACTTACACACCACTATTAAAGGTGGAATTTGAACCTGAGTCTTCCTGCATGATTCCTTCCCCCCTCTATTAATTATACTATGTTGCCTCTCATCAGAACCAACCCAAATGTTGCTTCCCCACCAAGAGAGTAGGGGTGGGGATGGGGACTAGGAAAAAAAAAATTATAAAATGAGATAATCTATGCAAAATGTCAGGTGTTATTGGCAGAGAATATTATAGCTGGAATAAAACAAGATTACCTAGTCCAATTTCAGATCAAGAAACTAAGATCCAGGAAGCTTTTCACACAATTTTTAATATTCAAGAAGGACCTTAAAGTTCATTTAGTCCAACCCATATTTGAACAGAAATAACCTCTACCACATTCCTGATGTCCTTATGTAGAAAATTTTTGGTTTATAAAGACTGCCCCAATAATGAATCCCAAAACAGCATGAGCTGCCTCTGGTGGTATTGAGTTCTCCTTCAGTGAAGAGGTTTTCAAGCAAAGACTAGGTGGCCACTTGTCAGGGAAGTTATAAAAAGGGCTATTGATCAAAGTTGGGCTCAATGGCTTCTGAAATATCTTTCAACTCTGTGGGGTTTTCCCTCCCATTGAAGCTAAAATCTGCCTCTCTGTAACTTCCCATTGTTCCTAGTTCTGTTCTCTGGGGCCAACCAGAATGAGACTAATCCATCTGATAGCCCTTCAGATGCCTGAGAAAAGTTATCACGTTCTTTTCAAATCTCCCCTTTCTAAGCCTCATTTTCTTTAAATGATCCTTGTATGTTATGCCCTTCAGTGCTCTCATCATCTGGAATATGTCTTGCCTTTGGACATACTCCAGATTGTCAATCTTCTTCCTAAAATATGGCAGGCTAAATTGAACACAATGCAGCAAAATCATTACTTCCCTCAACCTATGATATTATACCTCAGTGAATGTAGCTGAAGATCATAGCTTTTTTATGTCACACAGTTGCCATATATCAAGGTTCTCATGCTCTAAGACTACCAGATCTTTTTCCATGTGAACCATTAACTAGCTGTACTCCCTTACTCTATTTGTATAGTTGATTTTTAAATTCAAGCATAAGACTTAGTTACATTTATCCTTATTAAAATATATCTTACTAGATTCAGATCATCATTCTGTCTTATTAAAATCTTTTTGGATTCATATTCTGCCATCCTAGCTATCCATCATGCTAGCTTGACTCTGGATAAATATAATCTCTATTTCTTCATCTAAATCACAGATTAATTGTAGACCAGAAGGGAACTGACTTGCCTAAGGTCATATAGGTGGTTAATGGCATAGCTAAATGACCTATAACACAGGTCTCAGGTCTCCTACCACCCAGACCAGGAGTCTTTTTACTGAAGTACACTGCCAGGAGAAAGCAGTCACCCCTTGCTAGAGAGAGGGAGCTGGCCCCACTGGGTTGTTTTTGCTGGCACTGTATGAATAGGCTCAGGCCTGCAAAGATGACTTTTACATTCTCCGGGCTTCCTTGGGGAGGGTACCTTGTCTTTTTAAGCCATTTTGTTGTGTTGATAATTTTTATTCTTTCCATGAGGCCACTGGCCAACGTAAATGTTTGTGTTGTTTTAAAAACTTATAGTATATCACTGTGGGAAACTTAAAATTTACAGATTACTTCAGAAAGCATTTTTGGAAAAAAAATACCATGATAATGCTGAAGGTTATTTTACTTGTTTTTTCTATTCATTTTGCCTTTCGTGCCATTCAAAAAGTTTGTGTGCTTCTTATAGCTCCAAACATGTAAAACTTTGCTAATTCAATTTCAATGTTTGAATTTCCCATCCTTCCACTCTGAATGGGTTATTCCATCCACCTATCTTTTCCTGGATGAAAAGAAAGAAAGAAGAGAAAGGAAGGAAGGAAGGAATGAAAGAAAGGAAGGAAGAAGGAAAGAAGGGAGAAAGAAGGATGAAAGGATGGAGGGAGGGAGAGAGAGAGGAAAAGAAAGGAAAGACAGGAAAGAAAGAAAGAAGGAAAAAGGGAAAGAAAAAGGGAAAGAAAGAAAGAAAAGGAGGAAGGATAAAGACAAGGAGGAGCCTTAGGGGTGGAGATCCTAATCATCTCTGGAGGAATGTTTGCAACTTGAAGTCACTTTCATGCGAATTTCCCTAAGTGTTTGCGCTGAACCGGAGAGGACCAGGCAGATTTTAATTGAAAATGACAAAATTAAATAAGACTCAGCTTCAGGTGCACACAGAGCCCATTTGTCTCCGTCACTGAGCGCAGCAGCCACAGTGGCTCATGCCAATTACACGTGCGTGACATTCGAAATAAAAATCCTGAAGGTTAGAAGTTTGGTTGGGGAGGCCCACTGCAGACTAAGGAAAATAAAGTTGGACAGCTGAAAATGTTCAAGTGCCCTAAGACACACATACATTGGGGCTTTTTCAATCCCCTGCCTGGAGAAGCGGGGAGAGGAGATTTTGAGTCAAAGTTGTTCTCTTCCTGCCCAATGACCACAGAGAGAAAATGCCAATCATGAAAGGTCAAGGAGACAACTCAGACCATGTCTACAAAACTCAAAACACAAATGAGCTTCTTTTGGGAGCAGATCACATGGATGCCTTCTGGGGTGAGGTGAGGCACAGGAGTAGGGAAAGCAGGCCAGTGCTTTGTTTAGCTGAGATCCCCTCATTCCTAAGTCAATGCCACTGTACACTTTCTATATCTAGAATGGCTTCCCTCCCCACCCTAAAGAAATGAAGGGTAAAGAAGGCTTTTTCTAGGGCAGGAGGTGGGAGGAAGAAAAAAAAGAAAAAAAGTTACATGATAACTTTATTATATAGGCATAACAAGTTATACAAAATAGATTTGCAGTTTCATGTGCAATCTTTTTTAAATATACTACTATGTTATGGAAATGCTTGTCTTGTTTTATAAATTAAAAAATAAATAAAAAAGGAACAAGACTTCCAGGAAGCTCTCGCTAACTAACTCTAGCTAACAATAATGGATCACCGAGAGCCAGAATGGACTTAAGAGACACGGCAGTCTAACTCCCTCATTTTACAGATGAGGAAACTGAGACCTGGGTCATAGGATTACAAATCTAGAGTCAAAAGTTGCTTCAGAGGCCATCTAATCCAATCCTCATTTTAAAAATGAGGAAACTGACAGAAGTTAAGTGACTTGCCCAAGGTCATATAGATGATAACTGCCAGACTTAGGGTTTGCTATCTTATTCAGTCATTTTTCAATCATGTCTGACTCTCCATGACCTCATTTGGGGTTTTCTTGTCAAAGATACTGGAGTGATTTGGTGTTTCCTTCTCCAGTTCATTTTACAGATGAGGAAACTAAGGCAAATAGAGTTAAGTGACTTGCCTAGGGTCACACAGCTAATAAGTTTCTGAGACCAGATTTGAACTCAGGAGGATGAGTCTCTTTGACTCTAGGTTCAGTGCTCTATTCACTATACCACTTACCTGCCCCCTTTACGTCAAAGATTAGTCACTGTTGTTGCTTTTTTACCTTTGTCCCAGAGACCTGGATTTTAATCCTGGCTTTGCCATGAAATTATTGTATCACATCAACTCTGAGTCAATTTTCTTGTCTGTAAAATGAGAATAGTAATATTTATGCAGCATATCTCACAGGATTTTTGTAAAGTCAAGTCCTTTTTTAAAACTGTGAAGCACTCTATCAGTATGATTTATTATCTTCAGCAGCAGCATCAAGATTACATATTATTAGTATTCACAGATTGGCTAATGTATACTTCTAAGAAGTTCATCTATTCAGCCTAGAGCAAAGCGAAGTCCTGTGATGTGTGTGTATGAAGAGGTAAGAAGAGTTTAGACATTGATTTTGTGTTGTTTTCATATATACCTCCCCTTTGGAGATTCTCAGTTGCCCAGAGGAAGGGCCTGTGCCCTTTATTATCATTATCTTCTATTTGAGTATATATATCCCCAATCCATGGCACTGACCAATTTTCTAGTTGTTAGAACTCAACCAGGTATGCCCCAGTCAAGGTTAGAAAGGAGGAAGATGATATAGTAGAAGGAGTTTTGTTCTTAAAAAATCTGGGTTCACATCTTGGGTTTACTACTTTCCTACCTGTATAACCAGGAAAAGTCACTTAATCTTTGGGCCTCAAAGTCCCCATCTGTCATATGATAGACTTATACTGGTTCATTTTGTAGAAATCTTCTAGCAACAACACGATGATTTTTTTTGCCTTAGAAGTGAATATATGTCTCTGTATACACCTTTCCCCTTCAACCCAAGAATTCACAGTTGGACTGTGAGTCATCTAGCATACTCTAGCTAACCCTGCATTGAACAGGTGTTGACTCAGACAAACTGAGGCCTGAGAAAGATCTTAATTTGGAAAGGACAAGGTCATCCACTGCATCCTAGGTCATTACCAATTGCCTTGACTTTTGTCTTGGCTCTGGACTTTGATGACTCTGGAGGAGAGAGTGAAGTTGATGACTCTGTGCAGCTCTGCCTCATTTAAACCCAACTCACATGCAAGTCAAGTCATCACCTTCATGATGTTACTGGTCCTCTTCAAGAATGTAGGTTGAACAACAACAACCTTGCATCCCCTCTAATTGCAATGGGTTCTTAATCTATCACCAAGAAGTTCCTCTTGTCAGGAAGCATGCTACTTATATAAGTTCAGGTACACATACAGAATTGCATATGGATCCATGCTAATGAAGAGGCCCACAGAGACAGATCCACACACAAGGAGACATGAACATATAGTTGTGCACATAGATGTACACATACATAGACTTCTGAACACTGAGTTACGTTCCACAGAGGTTCACATGGCACAGACAGATGTACAAATATACACAAGGGTATGAACATCAGGAGGGAGAAAACATGGAAGGGGCTTGGCGGCATGTTTGGAAGTCCCTGTAAGAAGCATGTGCTTTCTTTTTGCCTTGAACTTTTTATCAGCAAAATCCAGGAGTCCTAAGGAAATGTGCAAAACATTAATGTCCCCAGGGCTTCCCCAAAGATGAAGGCAGTTAGTTCTTCCAACCCACAGGCTGAAGAGATCATCAGGGTCTGAGAACGGATCTGAAAGAAGTCATTTTGATGGAATTAAAGGAAATAGCCAACAGGCTCACTGGCTGTTCCCTCTTTCTTTATTTAATATGCTTTCTTCCACAAAGAGTAGACTGCTAGCGCAGAAAGTTCCAGCCTGCTCCTTGTTGGAATGGTTAGAGCAGCTTTTGAAGTAAATGGTATTCAGCCCTCCAGAAGCAGGATCATAGGATTTAAGCTGGAAGGGGCCTTAGAGAGCATTTAATCCAACACACCCTTACCATTTAACGGAGAAGGAAACTGAGGTTGAAGGACCTAAAGTGACTTGTAGTAGGAAACAGAGACAAGCCAGTCAGTTTTAAACATAAGCTGCTAAAGGTGTCACATATTTGGAAAGAGGAGTGTGCTGTAACAGGTGCAGATTTGTGACTTTTTGTTTGGTCGCCTAGATTCTGTTCTACTTTGTGTATAAAAATGCTCACTTCATTAGGTGTGAATTAAGTTCAGAATTTTTAGAAAAGATGTTTAAAGGCTTCCCTAAGGTCACATAGGGAGCAAGAAGCAGAGCTACATCTCAAATCCGAGGCCTCTAACTCTAAACTCAGGATTCTTTCCACTCTACTGCTTTGGCTCTCTTTCCTTTTGCCATGCCATAACCAATGAAATGAGGGCATATTCAGAGACATAAACTGTTCATTCTTTTGTCCCATTGTGGTTGCTGTTGGAGCAAGGGGAAGGGGAGAGACAGAGGAAGGAGGATTCTTTCATTTTTAAACCTTTCTCTGGGAATGAGAAAGGAAGGAAAACCCCTAGAAACCATTAGAAAACAAAATGAACAAAACAAGACAATATAATTTAGCCTTCCGGCTTTTTCAAAAGACAAAGGGTAGGTGGGGGAGGACTTGGACTAGAGTAATTAGAAAAAGTTTCCTGGAAGAGGTGAGACTCAAGCTAATCCTTGCAAGATGACTAGAACAGAGCTGGTGTTCTGCATCCTTCATCTCTGATGAGGACCAGTAACATTTCAGGTGATATCTTGACATGCTCATGAATTGGATTCAAGTGAAGCAGAGCTGCGTAGTCATCAACCTCACTCTCTCTTTCACAGTCATTGAAGTCCAGAGGCAAGATAATAGTCAGAACAGCTGGCAACAGCCCTAGGCATCTTCAATTTCTGACCAAGCTCTAAGTGCTCCTCGGTGCCTCCTTCAACGTTCTCATGGACCCATTCCACTAGGAGAAGTCTTCTCATGTTTGGGGTAGACATCCCCCTAACTGATAGATTTGAGACCTGCTGGTTACCTTCAAACTAGCTTGGCCTGACTGCTGAGATGGTTTTACCTGCTTGGGTCACTGTGCATGCTACAATTTGCTACAGGTAAAAGTTGGGTGAAAGTGGACACCAAAGTGGTGGACATCCACGAAAAGTGTTCAACAAGCCCTCATTCTAGAGTTGCCAGTCCTTCATGAACATGAAGGATGAAGCGAGAGGACAGGAGAAGAAAAAGGCATTATAGGGGAGGTGACAGAGGAAAGATATAGGGACTCCTGTACTTTTCTTCAATTGATTGTATTATTGTATGATTTAGAATTGGAAGGAACCTTAAACCTCATCTAGTTCAAATCCCTCATTTTATAGAGGAAAAAACTAATGTAGAGAGAGGAAGTAGTTTACCCAAGGTTACTGAGCTAGGCTTTGGAAAAGGACTGAGCTTTGAGCCTGTCTTACAATCCCACTGTACTTTTTGCTTCATCATGGCAGCTAGGTGGTATTGGATAGAGCACTGGACCTGGAGTCAGAAAGACCTAAATTCAAATCCAGCCACAGATACTTACTACCTGTGTGACCCTGAATGAGTTATTTAATGAAACTGCTTCAGTTTCCTCATTTGCAGAATGGGTAGCCTTGGAGACATTAAATCACTTGGCCATTGTCACAAAGCCAGTGAACACTAGAGACAGGAATTCAAACCCAGGTTTTCCAGAATCCAGGGCCAGCACTCTACCTACTCACTGTACCATACTGCCTTTAATGTGACATCAAAAACTTGGTTATACTTTTCCCATTGAGTCAATTCCCTCAATCAATTAGCAATCATTTAGGAAGCACCCATTATGTGTGAGACCCTGTGGTGGGCACTGGAGGTACAAGGACAAAAAACAGTCTTGCTCTTAAGGAGCAATCATTCTGTCAAAAAACCAAGCCAAAACAAAAAACACAAAACAACAATCTGTAGAACATATCACACTTACATTGACTAACTCAGCTTACCAGGGATGGGAAGGCAGTGCCTTCTACAGCCAACCTAATGGATATAGCCTCAAACCAATGTCTTCATGACACATCCATTTTAAAAGGGTCCATGTTGCTTTAAATTACTGCTGCTTCTCATTCATAGAAAGTCAGGCTTTCAAGATTAGCCAGATCTGTCAGGTCAGCCCACTGCTCTGTAACATTTAAAGCTCTTAATGTTTTCCACCTTTGCAATATAAGCTTTTTAGCTATTAAACTGGCTCCATCGAGAGAGGGGCTTTTTCCTGGAGTTTTATTTATGTTCAACGGCTCTTCAAGACCCCCAAAGACAAACCCTTGGATCTAAGGCAGTATTTTGCTCATAATCTCAATTAATTCTGAACTCAAATTTAAGTCTAGAATTTAGAGGCTTTGGGACAATTCCACACCCCCAGAGACTCAGGAGTTTTTAACCCAGTGATTATTTTTTGGCAAAACACATTCCCTCAGCGAGGTCACCACTTGGGCTCCTGCCAGGCGTCTGAAGCTTTCAGTAACGTGTTACTGAAATAACTGTACAAATATCTTTTTCACAATAATCTGCTTACTGTCTTTCATGCTTTGGCTAATGATTTATGCCTCCTTTGGAAATTCCGCAGGCCTTCGCAGTAAAAATGCAGCCTGCTTAATTCATGTCGGGGACCTGCGGGGTTTTCTCTCAAACTCTGACCAAAGGGTCTTTCGAAGGAAAAAAGCCACACAAACAAGTCATTGAAGACAAACTTCCAACCTTCTACTTTAAGATAAAAAGAAGGTATAGCTGTTTTTGTTTTTTTTAGTTTTTTTAAAATGACTTCATTGAGCACTGAAAGCAGATAAAGACATAGGCTTACATAACTAATTATATTTCAAGATGCATTAGTGGTGATTTAAAAGCATCATGTGTAATTGGAGACAATGCAAGTACACCAACACCCACTTTCCCCCCAATTTCTTTATTGTCCAGTGTTTGGTTTCTAATACATTTCACCTCTACAATTCCTTCCCTGAGCCAAGACACTGAGAAACTTCCTGGGGAGTCTGTATCAAATCTTTCCAAGATCCAACCATTTTTCTCAGTCCTCCATGCAACTCCATGGGAGCTAAGTCCACAATTTAAGAGCTGAGTTTGACCTAGCACTTGGGGAACTTAGAGGGAGAAGCTGAAAGTGGAGAAGGCATTAGAACCAAAGAAGTTATAGCTAGGGAATGTGTGAAACTGACAAACCATTAGATCAAGAGACTTACGAGTCAGCCAAGAGTTCTGAACCAAAGGGTTGGCTAGGACCTCCATAAGACAGAATCTGAGTTGGGACTTCATAAACTCTTACAGGAACAAAACTCCTATTGACAGCATATCTACCCAACAAATACTGATCTAGCCACTGTCTGAAGATATCAGGAAGATATTCCTGAGCAGCCCATTCCAATTTTGGGCAATTCTAACTAGTAGAAAGTTTTTCTTATGCTGCCTCTTTGAAATATCCACTCATAATTCCTAGTTTTGACTTCTGGGATCAAAAAGAAATCTCATTCTTCTTCCCCATGTTAGTCCTTCAAATGCTTGAAGGCAACTCTCATGGTCCCCTTTAACTCTCCTTTCCTTCCTTAACTTCTCCTTTCCTGTTCCAATTCCATGGATCATAGGGGCACATAGGATACTCACTCACTATGCATTTGCTGCTCTGCCTGGTCTCAACTCCATGGAAAAAGATTCCCCAGCCCTGGGTATCCCCTGGTCTCTTCCCCACTACTCCCTGCTTTCCTGCCTCCTTTTGTATGTAGTCTCTCTCCTCCCACCCACCCCCTATTAGATAATAAACTCCTTGAGGGAAGGAACTGTCTTTTTCCTGTTTCTTGTATCCCCAGTGCATGGTACAATGTGTGGCACACAGCAGGCACTTAATAAATGTTTACTGGATTAGAATATTTTATTGGACCTAGGGGGCACAGTAAAGAATTGGTCCTGGAATAAGGAAGACCTACTGCAACCCTGAATTCTGCCTTGGGTTCACTGCTTTAATATATTAGCTTAATCTTGCCAGAAACCAGGCCTTCATACCACTCCATGGGCATCTCCTGGCTATCTCCTCACCATGATACCATTCCTCTACTCCTCTTTCCATCTCCCCTTAATTTGCTGTTTTCTTATTAGAATGTATGTTTCTTCAGAGCAAGGACTGTCTTCTTTGCTAGCATTTATAACCCCACTATTTAGCACAGAGTCAGCACATAGTAAATTAATAATAACTGCTTGATCTCCCTATCCAGATGTGATCACTCCCAAATCTACACATCCAGCCCTAATCTCTCTCTAATGCCAGTCCTATATTAAACCTTTCAAGCTGGTTATCTCCTTCTGAATGTTGCATAGATATTTCAAACTCAACATATCCAAAACAGAACTCATTACCATCCCCCTTAAATCTGTACCTCCTACAAATTTCCCCATTTTTCTTGAGAGTACTCTGAGTCACCTGGGTTTGTGATCTCTTCCCTCTTCCTCAACTCCCATTTCCAAATAGCTGTTAAACCTTGTTGATTCTACTTTCTACTACCTGTCTTATATTTGTCCTCTCCTTTCATTCATACCTACACTCTAATTCAGGTCTACATGATCCCCAACTTACACTATTGTAATTGCCCTCCCACCCTAATTGGTCTCCACCTTATCCATGCCCTCATCAGTCTTGCCCAGACAACATAATCACCTCTTAATGGATGTTACTTCTTTCAGTTTCTTGCTTCTCCAACACATTTTCTTTTTTTGGGGGGGGAGGGGGGATTTAATTTATTTATTTATTTAACTTTTAACATTCATTTTAACAAAATTTTGGGTTACAAATTTTCTCCCCTTTTATCCCCTCCCCCCCAAACACCAAGCATTCTAATTGCCCCTATGACCAATCTGCTCTCTCTTCTATCATCCCTCTCTGCCCTTGTCTCCATCTTCTCTTTTGTCCTGTAGGGCCAGATAACTTTCTATACCCCTTTACCTGTATTTCTTATTTCCTAGTGGCAAGAACATTACTCAACAGTTGATCCAAACACTTTGAGTTCCAAATTCTTTACCTCTCTCCCTCCCCACCCCTTCCCTTTGGAAGGCAAGCAATTCAATATAGGCCAAATCTGTGTAGTTTTGCAAATGACTTCCATAATAGTTGTGTTGTGTAAGACTAACTATATTTCCCTCCATCCTATCCTGTCCCCCATTACTTCTATTCTCTTTTGATCCTATCCCTCCCCATGAGTGTCGACCTTGAATTTCATTCTCCTCCCCATGCCCTCCCTTCCATCCTCCCCCTCACTCTGCTTATCCCCTTATCCCCCACTTTCCTGTATTGTAAGATAGGTTTTCATACCAAAATGAGTGTGCATTTTATTCCTTCCTTTAGTGGAATGTGATGAGAGTAAACTTCATGTTTTTCTCTCATCTCCCCTTTTTATCCCTCCACTAATAAGTCTTTTGCTTGCCTCTTTTGTGAGAGATAATTTGCCCCATTCCATTTCTCCCTTTCTCCTCCCAATATATTTCTCTCTCACTGCTTGATTTCATTTTTTTAAGATATGATCCCATCCTCTTCAATTTACTCTGTGCACTCTGTCTCTATGTGTGTGTGCGTGTGTGCATGTGTGTGTGTGTAATCCCACCCAGTACCCAGATACTGAAAAGTTTCAAGAGTTATAAATATTGTCTTTCCATGTAGGAATGCAAACAGTTCAACTTTAGTAAGTCCCTTATGACTTCTCTTTGCTGTTCACCTTTTCATGCTTCTCTTCATTCTTGTGTTAGAAAGTCAAATTTTCTTTTCAGCTCTGGTCTTTTCATCAAGAATGCTTGAAAATCCTCTATTTCACTGAAAGACCAATTTTTCCCCTGAAGTATTATACTCAGTTTTGCTGGGTAGGTGATTCTTGGTTTTAGTCCTAGTTCCTTTGACTTCTGGAATATCCTATTCCATGCCCTTCAATCCCTTAATGTAGAAGCTGCTAGATCTTGTGTTATCCTGATTGTATTTCCACAATACTTGAATTGTTTCTTTCTAGCTGCTTGCAATATTTTCTCCTTGACCTGGGAACTCTGGAATTTGGCCACAATGTTCCTAGGAGTTTCTCTTTTTGGATCTCTTTCAGGAGGGGATTGGTGGATTCCTTGAATATTTATTTTGCCCTCTGGTTCTAGAATCTCAGGGCAGTTTTCCTTGATAATTTCATGAAAGATGATGTCTAGGCTCTTTTTTTGATCATGGCTTTCAGGTAGTCCCATAATTTTTAAATTGTCTCTCCTGGATCTATTTTCCAGGTCAGTTGTTTTTCCCATGAGATATTTCACATTATCTTCCATTTTTTCATTCTTTTGATTTTGTTTTGTGATTTCTTGGTTTCTCATAAAGTCATTAGCCTCCATCTGTTCCATTCTAATTTTGAAAGAACTATTTTCTTCAGTGAGCTTTTGAATCTCCTTTTCCATTTGGCTAATTCTGCTTTTGAAAGCATTCTTCTCCTCATTGACTTTTTGAACCTCTTTTGCCAATTGAGTTAGCCTATTTTTCAAGGTATTATTTTCTTCAGCATTTTTTTGGGTCTCCTTTAGCAGGGTGCTGACCTGCTGTTCATGCTTTGACTTCATGTCTCTCATTTCTCTTCCCAGCTTTTCCTCCACCTCTCTAACTTCATTTTCAAAATTCTGTTTGAGCTCTTCCATGGCCTGAGCCCATTGGGTGGGCTCTGACACAGAAGCCTGGACTTCTGTGTCTTTGCCTGATGGTAAGCATTGTTCTTCCTCATCAGAAAGGAAGGGAGGAAATGCCTGTTCACCAAGAAAGTAACCTGCTATAGTCTTATTTCTTTTCCCTTTTCTGGGCATTTTCCCAGCCAGTGACTTGACCTCTGAATATTCTCCTCACACCCACCTTGCCTCCTGATCCTCCCAGCCAGCGCTTGGGGTCTGAGATTCAAATGCTGCTCTCCAGCCTCGGGGCTTCGGCAGGGGCAGGGCTGCTATTCAGTGTGAGATTAAGTTCAGGTGCTGAGGTCGAGGCAGGGCCGCCTCTCAGGCTCAGTTCCCTCAGGGGGTTTATGCAGAGACCTTCAACAATGGATCCAGGCTCCTGCCTGCTTGGGGAGCCCTGGTCTGCTGCTGCCTCAGCTTCTGCCTCCCGAGGGGGCCTGAGTTATGGGGACACCCCACTCCCCTCTCGACCCGCCAAAGAGACCCTCTCACCGACCCCCGTCACCTGTGGGTGGAGGGACTTGTGTGGCTGCTGGAGATCCCGTCCCTGAAGTCTGCTTGGATCTGTTCCTCTCGGTGCCGTGGCCGCGGCAGGGCTGGGCTGGGTTCCACGTCCGCAGAGTGATGGACCTTTTGTGAGAGGTTTGCAGGTCCCTCTGGAACAGAAATCTCCTTCGCTCCACTGTTCTGTGGCCTCACTGCTCCAGAATTTGCCGTGAGTTACTTTATACAGATGTTCTATGGGTTGTGGGTTCGGAGCTATGTGTATGTGCGTCTTTCTACTCTGCCATCTTGGCTCTGCCCCCTACATTTTCTACATAACTAGAAATACAATCTTCTTAAGGCTCATGTTTGATCATGTTATTCTCCTGTTCAAAAACTTTCACTGTCTTCCTAAGAGTAACATCTCTGGTGTGAGGGCTTCTGAGCCCTTTACATGGATGTTCATCTACCTTTGGTGTCAATCTGGCATTCAACTCTCATTGTGGCTTCAAGAAGCTGCAGTCTACATGCCTCTCATATCCTCATAAAGCCATCTTGGTAGGTGGGAACCAAGTTGAGGGTAATCAACAGGACTCAAACCTGTCAGTGAGTTAGAGGGATGTCTACTCCAAGTATATGAAGACTTCCTCCCAGGGAACAAAGTGTTCTCATATACCCATTCTGCTAGGGGAAGTCTTCACATGTTTGGGATAGATATCCCCCTAACTCACTGACAGATCTGAGACCTGTTGGTTACCCTCATCCTAATTTGGCCTGACCACTGAGATGGTTTTACCTGTGTCAATCATTGTACATGTTACAGCTTGCTACAGGTATGAGTTGGGTGAAGGTGGACACCAAAGGTGGATGAGCATCTATGTAAAGGGCTCAGTCCACAGCCATGAAGACAGCTAAAGCAGACACTCTGGGGCACATAGAGCTTGCTCATACTTGAAGATGCCAAGGTCATCCACTACATCCTGGGCCATTGCCAGAGATCTTGACTTTTGTCCTGTCACTGCACTTTGATGACTCTAGAAGAGAGAGGAAGGTTGATGACTTTATGCAACTCTGTCTCATTTAAATCCAGGGTTTTCCTTTTCTCCCTGAGTAATTTCCCTAATTTTTTGAAAATTTACTTGTTTTTTTGCCTTCTAACAGACAAATTACCATAAAGTCTCTCTTTCCCCTATCCTCACTCTTTTGATAGTCCCATCTGGGGTCACTTGTGGGAACAGCAGCTGTTCCCGGGGGGTATTTTATGGGATTATTGTTAGCCATATGATCCCCAAACTTTTGGGCATGTTCCCAAATTCTCCCCTTCTCCTCAACGGTACAACAGACAGAGAAAAGAATATGCAGATCCTTCCAAGAAAGTTCAAATTGTAGGGATATGTCCCTAAAACCCTCAGTAAAGGTAGTGGGGTCTTCCGAGTATCTCCCCAGTTTCTCTTTAATCTGGGTGAGATCCGAAAGAGAGAGCAGAACACACACCCTGGTTGTCCCACTGGGTGGGGTAGGCACTTCTCTCAAGGGAAACAGTCCTAACGGCCCAGTGGGGACAGGGGCTTGTGGAGGAAGATAGGAAGTCCCACTTCTTGTGAGGGAGGGGCTGGAGAATGCCTGCTAAACTGGATTAGGCTGCAGGGCCAGGGGATTTGGCTGGCAAGGGGAAAGATCCGCTGGTACCTGAGGAAGAGTAGGGATCAAAGGGGGAGATGTCATAGGACCGGGGCCTAAGGCCTGAGTGAATATTGCCCCAGCGAGAAGGGCTGCAGAGGGAGGTACCCCAGAAAGACCCATAGTTGGGGACTGAGGTAGAGTCCCCAAGGAGGGGTGGGTTACAGACAGTGATACTATAGAGACTGCGGTGGGGGTGGGGCCTGAGATCTGAGTGAATGTTGCCCAGGTGAGAGGGGTTGCAGAGGGAGGCACCTCAGCAAGCCCTGTGGTAGGGAACTGAGCGGGGGTTGGGAACGGAGATAGGGGAGGAAGTGAGGCCGAGACCCTAGGAGCCATAAACAGGGGGTCATCCAAAACATCCAATTCACCCCCATTTCCCTTTTGTGGGATGGCTCTAGCTACAAGCATCTTACAATCTGTTCTGAGAATGGGGTCCTGAGAGAGTTCGACAAACGCCCTTATGTAAGGTATTTCTATCCATTTTCCCTTTTGGAGGCAATATAATTGTAACTGTAAAAGGATATTACATTGTAAGGTCCCAAATATGGGCCACACTTCATTGTCCTCCAGGTGATACTGAGGCCAGAGTGTGTTGCAAAAGAATACCAACTTTTTCTTTTTAAGGTCTTTAGAGAAGTTAAATTTTTTCCAATTTTGTAAAAGACAGCCCAAAGGCGAATTCCTTGGAATTGATGAATTTTGACCCATTTTTTTTTTTTACCTTTGGGGCTGGAAGTCCCCCCCCCCCTCCCTTAAAGGAGGTGAAGTAAGCCTTGAGAGAAAAAAAAGACAAAAGTAACCGAGTTCTCCCTGATTTCCTTGAGTCCAGGAAATCCAGAGAATTGGGCACCCACTTAACTGACATTTCTCTAACCTTCTAGCGCCCAGAAAGTTCAGAGAATTGTGCTTTGGAGGGTACGCCTATGTCCATGGCCTCAAACATGGCCTCTGGACTGACAACCTGAGTCTCTAACTCTCTAGCGCCCAGAAAGTTCAGAGACTTTGCCTGATACTGGGACCTGAAGCCAGGTCTGAAAATCCGCTTCCAAGGTGCTTGGAGGGCAAGTAGGGGATGGAGAGAGAGGGAGGTTTACATACCTTCCAGTTTGAGCAGAAGAACTTGAGATTAGCAGCTTTCCCGGTCAGGGAACCATAAATGACGAGGTTTAGGGTGATCGGGAGACCCCAAAATACCGACAGTCTGGGTCGTGCTCGAATGAATTCAACTCAAGCCTTCTTAAAGCCAAAGAAAACAAAGTTTATTAAAGATTCGTCAAACTGGGTTACCTCTTAAGGACCCTAAGCATTTGTAATGCTTGTATTCACAAGTAGGCCAGACAGAATCTTAGCTAGATGGAGTCTGAGCTGGATTGCATCTGAGTGCCTTCATGGAGGCAAGATGGAACTTAAATACAGAAAAGAGTATAGGAGGGATCTGGGGGGGTCTGGTAGTCCAGGGTGATGGGAGGAGGGGTTTAGGAAGGGTCTTGAGGAGAAGTCCAAAGAGGGTCAAAGACTGGAAACACCTAGAGGCTATCAGGAGACAGACTAGGAGGCAGACTAGGGGTGGCCTATGTGGGTAGCAGGTGGGGCAATCTAGAGATCTTGATAGGGGCAGTATGGAAATGGATACAGATCTTGATGGGAGTGGTCAGCAGCCTGGGGCATGGGGTTTTGATGGGATCAAGGGTGGGGGGGTGCAAGAGACCTGAAATGATAATGAAAAGCCCATGGGCTTCCTGAGACTGCCGGAACAAATGGGAAGATTAGATTTGATTTTTTTGGTTTTTTGTTTCCCCGATCAACCCTGGGGTTAGCTTGTTAGGTATGTGGGAGGGGTGGTCTGTCCTCAGGATATCTCCTCAGCTGACTTGAGGCAAAGGCAAGGTCAGGGGATGGTGATCCCAGCTTCCCTATTGTCTTCCCTTTTCCCCTGGAGGGCTGGGGCACGCCTAGAAGCTAACGCGTGTTCCCGCCCCTCCTTGGGCTCGTCTCCCGGCTCTGAGGCTTGCCTGGGTCTCAGTGCGAATTTTCTCTGCCCTGGGTCGTCTGTCCCTCCAGCCGTCTCTGCTACCGTAGGAAGAATCCCCCTTTGCCACTTTTCCAGCCTCTGGTGTTATGAGACCACCCGCCCCCTTCTGCTGTTCCCGCTGATCCAGGATTAATCTGGGGAAGAATTTTATGGTTCCCTCACGGTCATCAGCGGGGAGGAGAGAGCACTTACTGATCACTCTGCCATCCCAGTTCCTGGAAGTTCAAGTAGTGACCCACCGAAGTCCGTCTTCAGGCTGAAGATTTCAAGGGCTGCTGCGCTGATGTCTGGCACTCAGCAGCTCTCACCGGCTCGGCCTGGCTAATCTCCTGCTCCGCTGGTCTCACCCACCACTCTCGGGCTCCTCTGGTCCCCTCCGCCCTGCCGCGCCGACCGCGCTGCGCTGTGCGCCGGGGTCTTACCCCCGCGGAACAGATCCCTCCCGTGAACCCTCTGGTCCAGCCTGGGCTCCGAATCCGTCAAAGTCCGTCACCCACTGGATTCTACACCTCCAAAGTCTGGTCAGACTCTCCCCCCGGAGATATCCAGAGGAGTTTTTCCAGGAGCTTAGGTGAGTCGTTGCTTTCACTCCGCCATCTTGGCTCCTCCTGGAAGATTAGATTTGAGTAAGAAAGGCCAGATTAAGTGAGAAGATTCAAGGGGAGCTCAAGGAGGCTCCCAGAGTCTGAACCTCATCACTTCCTCCAATGTCCCTCTTGGTTACATGGGCCCAACTCTACAGGCATCGGTTCCTGTGGCTCCTGGGGGAGGGCGGGCACCTTTGAGCAGTACTCCTTGGACCAGTGACCCTCTTTGTGGCATTGAAAACAAATTTCCCCACTGCCCAAGTAGCCAGGTTTCCTCCAACGGGGTGCCCTGGAGGGGTATTCCCTGGGTCTTTTCCTGGCCATGGCAATAGCCAATAATTGAGCATGTTCTCTTTCCTCTGCTGCAACTAGGTCTCTGTTGTTAAAGACTCCAAACGCCATCTCCAGTAATTGGGCCTGAGGTGTTTGAGGTCCCATTGCCAATTTTTTCAGTTTCCTCCTAATGACTGGAGCAGACTGATTAATAAAATACATTTTAAGAATTGCAGTCTACAGAGTCAGCATCCAAATTTGTATACTTTTTAATAGCTTCTACTAGCCAGTCTTGAAAAAGGGCAGGGTTTTCCTTTTCTCCCTGAGCAATTTCCCTAATTTTCTGAAAATTTACTTGCTTTTCAAATACAGATCTCAGGCCTTGTAATGGGCGAATTACCATGTGGTCTAGCTTTCCCCTATATTCACTCTTCTGATAATCCCATCTGGGGTCACTAGAGGGAACAGCAACTGTTCCTGGGGGGCATTTTATGGGGTCATCGCTAGCTAAACGATCCCCAAATTTTGGGGCTTGTTCCCAGATTCCACTCTTCTTCTCAGTGGTCCTCTGCATGCAAGAGGACATGCAGATCGCCTCAAGAAAGCTGCAATTGTAAGGATATGTTCCTAAAACCCTCATTAAAGCTAGCTGAGTCTTCCAACTATCTCCCCAGTTTCTCCTTAACCTGAATGAGGTCTGAGATAGAGAAGGGAACACGCACTCTAATTGTCCCACTAGAGGCAGACACTTCCCTCAGAGGAAAAGCCTTGAAAGGGCTTGGGAAGAGGCTGGGGAATGCTGCCTGAACTGGATGAGACTGCAAGGCTAGGGGACCTAACTGGCAATGGGATACATCAGCTCGAACCTGAGGAGAGGGAGGAGTTAGAAGGGGAGATTCCCCAGATACTGCTGTGGGAATGGGGACTGAAGCTTGAGTGGGTGTCGCTTCATGGGGGAGGGGGCGCTGAAGAGGGAGGCACCTCAGCAAGATGCGTGGCTAGGGCCTGGGGAGTAGAAGGAGCCAAACCCCTGGGGGCCATAAGAAGGGGGTTGTCAAAAATGTCCGATTGACCCCCATTGCCACTTTTAGGAGCAGTTCTAGCTACAAGCATCTTACAACCTTTTCTGAGAACAGGGTTCTGAGAAAGCTCGACAAAGGCCATTATGTAGGAAACTTCTATCCATTTTCCTTTTTGGCAGCAAAACTGCGAAAGAGTAATAGTTTTTAAAGTCCCAAAGATGGGCCATGCTTCATGATCCTATAGGCAATATGGAGGCCAAACAGTGTTGCAAAAGAACACGAGCTTTTTCTTTTTTGGTTCTTTAGAGAAACTGAATTTTTCCCAATTTTGTAAAAGACAACACAAAGGTGAACTTTTGGGAATTGCAAAGGAGTGACCCATTATAGGCATGGGGGCTGGAAGTACCTTCCTCCATAAAGGAAGATCTGGGAGTAAGCCTTGAAAAACAAACAGAACAAACCAAGGCAGAAGAACCACAAAAAGATACCTGAAGCTTTCCCAATTCCCTGGCGCTGAGGGAATTGAAAGAATCTGGCGTACACTTCCAAACAGGGCCTCTGTCCCTGTCCTCCATTCTTCAGGAAGTGCATCCAGGTCCATGGCTTCCAACATAACCACTGGACCGAGAACCTGTACCACAGACAGCCTCTTAGCTGTCTGACCTACCCAGACCTAAGAGGTTAGGCCCAAAAAAAATACTTCCAAGGTACTTGGAGAGGGAGAAGAGAAGACTTACATACCTTCCAGTCTTGGCTGGAGAAGAACTTGAACTTCCCCCAGTCAGGGAACCATATGTTGAGGTCTGGGAACCATACTGAGGTTTAGGGTGCTCAGGACCCCAAAATACCAATATGCTGGGTCCTGCCAAATGAATTTGTCTCAAAACTTCTTCCAGCCAAAGTAAAACAAAGTTTATTAAGGGTTTGCCATATTGGGTTGACTCTTAAGGAGCCTTGCCATTTGTGATGCTTGTATTGACAAGTGGGCCAGATAGAATCTCAGCTAGACAGAGTCTGAGCCGGATTCAATCTGAGCCAACTGGGAACATCTTGAGAGCAGGAATTGTTTCATCTTTGCAACCGGGTGACACAATAGATAAGGCACAATAGACTGGAAGTCAATTAGATCCAGCCTCAGACACTTACTAATTATATGACACTGAGTCATTTAGCTTTTGACTGCCTTAGTTTCCTCATCTGTAAAATGGGGATGGTAATAATAGCACAGCCTCCCAAAGTGATGAGGATGAAATAAGATGGGTAAAGTACTTTGCAAACATTAAAGCACTCTAAAAATGCTAGTTATTGTTATTTGCATTTGTATCACCAGTGCCTAGCACAATGTCTGCAACATACAAGGTGCTTAATAAATGCTTACTGATTAATCAATTGACTGATTCTGTAAAAAGAGTACTGATTAGTCCTAGAATCTAAAGAGCAGGGTTTGAGTCTCGGTCCTGCCACAAAGTAGCTGTGTTGACATTGGGTGAGTCACTTGACCTTTGATAATTTTCTCTATTAGGTGGCACAGTAGAGAGAATGCTGGACCTCACATCAGCAAAATCTGAATTTTAATTTTACCTCAGACATTTTAGCAGCTCTGTGACCCTGAGCCAGTCTTAGCCACAGGTTCCTCATCCGTAAAATGGGGTTAATAAGCATTTCACAGGGTTGTTGTGAGGACTGAGTGAGATAATATATAAAAAGTACTTCGCAAACTTTGAGGCATGTATGTAAATGTCAACTATTAGCATTATTCATTCCTTTTCTATAAGATGGGAGTAGATGAAAGGTGAGATCATAGGATCAAATATCCAGACCAGACCTCAGAAACCATCTAATCCAACCAACTCATTTTATAGATGAGGGAAGTAAGGCTCAAGGAGACTAAGGGATTTCCCAAGATCACACAGACAGTGTCAGAGGAAGATCTAAACCCAGGTTCCTCTCACTGTGGAGATGCTCCTTCCCCTGTACTAAAACTTGCTCAGCCTATCTTCTTACGAGGTTGTCATATACATGCTTTATAACCATAAAATGGCATAGAAATCTGAGCTGTTATTGTTATCAACCTCCTTTCTCCACAAGAACTTATTCCTACACCCAAACTTGCCTACTTCTGTTCAAAGTGTCATAATCCTCCCAGTTGGGAACAGTTCTGAGATAGGTGAATAATCTCAGACACATTGGACCACTTCTTCTCACTCACTGCTCACACATCGGCACCCCACCCTGTTAGTCACCAAGTCCTCTGGATTCTACCTCGGCTCCATTTCATATATCTGTCACCCTGACTTTCCACTTTCCACTTCCATTGCTAGTACTCTAGATTATATTAATCTTTTCTCACCTCAATTCTAATGTCATTAATCGGTCTCATTGTTTCCAAGTCTATTCCTCCCTCTGAACCCCACATTCCCAAGGAGTCTGTATGATTTTCCTAAATCAGTGCTCTGATGTCATTCCTCTACTTCAAAAATAAGTAAAAAATAAACAGAACCTTTCTGCCTACTGAAGTCCCTCCCTTTCTTTAAGGTCCAACTCAGGTGCCTGCTCCTCCATAAAGCCATTCCTAACCTCCTCAAATGAAAATGATCTCTCAGACCCCTAAACTTCTCCTAACGCTGTGCCTGGATATTTCCTTTGCACTTTTCTCATTTTCACTTGTGTAATCATTATTTGTATATTTGTCCCTCCTCTTAATGAGAGTAGGGCTTGTATTGTGTGAGTCTCTGTATCTCCATCTCAGTACAAAGCCCATGAATTCATAGATGCTTAAAAAATGTTTTTGGAATCGAATCCTTAGTGTTTGCTATTGCTTTGGGAATAATGCTCTCTCCACAATCCCAGGAGGAATGGAATTTCATGGCCCTCTACTGAAGACTCCACCCTCAAGTCCTTCTGATGGCTGAAGTCCAGCTGCCTCAAGGGGAAGGCCAACGGCTGAAGAAGTCCTCTCTTGTTGAACTCCTTGGCAAATAGCTTTGCTTATTATTGGTCTCTCCTCTAACTGTGGGGTTGCCCAGGGTTCAACCTCTCCCCTAGGTATAGGGCAGATCAGGATCCATCCCCCTTCTTTCCAAATGAGTTTGCCCTGGGTCCACGTGATGTTAGGGAGGTAGCTTTGATAGCTCCTGCCTTTTATAGAAGGGAAGACAGATAAGAATCAGTGGCCCTAAGTGAGGTTGGAAAAACAACTCTGTCTGATTTCATTCATCTGGAAACCTCCCAGGGAAATCCTCTGCCTTTCCACATTTAACGTGGGAGTTAATTATCTGGAAAAGTTAATGATTTATTCCTGAGGGAGATTGAGGGACAGGAAGGTTTTGTTTTCCTTATTCCTTTTGCTTACTGTGGCCTAAAGATAGAGCAGGATTAAAGAATGAAGGTCTTTGTGGGACAGCCACACTCTCAGCCACCAGTGGCTTATAGTTCTAGGCAACAAATGAGAGAGAATGAGGCAAGGTGGTTGAGTAGGAATATTCCATGACTGGAGTTCATAAGTCTATGTTTTAATTCCAACTCTGATGCTCATTCTATAATGTTGAATGAATTATTGTTCTTCCTTGGTTTTTTTTATTTCCTCCCATGTTGTACCAAATGATTTCTAAGGTCTCCACCCAGTTCTAATATTCTGTGTTCTATGTGCTATGTTCTAATGTCCTTTTCCCTATGACATCTCCTGTTCTATGTTCTTTGTTGTAAAATTCCATCCTTTCTGTACATTCTGTGTGCTATGTCCTAAGGTCTTTCCAAGCTCTGGCTTTCTATGGTCTGTATTGCTTTAAGGTTTTCTTAGGAAGCTCCTGAAATACCCATCAAACTGCACCTGTAAATAACCCAAGTGGTGCTTCTATGGCATCTTAATCACAAGACACCAAGCCTTCTGGTCAAACCCAGACCTGCTAAAGGCTGTTGCATGGACAGAGGAAAGCTGTAGAGTGGTCATGTCCTTATCCTTACAATAATAACACCCCTTCTCCATCTATTCCTGCTGAAATCCTATTGGCCCTTCAAGCTCCAGCCCAAATGTTGCCTCCTTCCTTGATTCCCTCCATCTATCTAGCCCAAGGGTTCTTAACCCTTTTTGTGCCATAGATTCTTCTGGAAATCTGGTGAAGCCTATGAATCCCTTCTCAGAATGATGTTTTTAAATGCATAAAATAAAATACATAGGATTACAAAGGAAACTAGCTATGTTGAAATAGTTATACATAAAAAAGTTTTGAAGTTCACCAATCAAAGGTTAAGAGCTCCTGATCTTGAAGTAATCTCCAAATATTGAAGATTTAGAGGCAGAGAAGACCTTAGAAACCATCTAGTCTGACCCCTCAGTTTACAAGTGAGGACATTGGACATAAGGAGGTCAAGGGACTTGCATACTGGTAGCACAGAGTCAGGTTTATGAACCCAAGTCCTTTAACTCCAAATTCAGTTTCCTTGCCACATTCCCTAAATTCTCAGAGCCCTCTGAACCTCTCTTATATACTTCATTGTCATTCTGTGTACATAAGTCTTATCTCCCTGTCAAACTATGAGCTCTGTGAGGGCAGAGACCATGCTTTCTTCTTCACCATTTCCTCTGCAGTGCCTGGCACAGAATCTTCCACTGGGTAGGTGTGCTCAAGTGCTCAATGAGTGTCTTCTCCCAGTTAATGTTTCACACTGTGGGCTGTGGGTAACTAAGCCCCTGTGTACTCACCCCAACCCACTGTGAGCTCTCCCACATTTAAGTTCCTAGCATTTAGTATCTGTACCACTTGCTTAGATGGTCTAGCACAGGGGTGGGGAACCTATGGTCTTGAGGTGACATGTCCTTTGAAAGGGCCACACCTCAGGACCTAGAGGGCAATGTGGCTTCTAGACTACAGGTTATCATTATCTCTAATGGTGGATGTTTCAAGTCATGATAGTTCAGTAGAAGAGATATGCTGAAGGAAGCTGGACCCCTTAATACTCCTCCAATGCCACTCCACAATTATTCTCCACTTCCTGACAACATCTAGAGAGACACTGAAGAAACTGAGGCATGCCTTATACAAGGCCTTATGCAGCAGGAAGGCTGATGTCTCTGACTTCCAAGTCTTAGCCCTGAATACCAGCTCCTCCAAGGAAGAACTCTGCCTGAATTTGGAAGGAGACTCCAGCCTGGGAGGGACCATGATGTCATCTTACAACACTGCTTTCTGAAACAGTTTTATAAATTGACAAACCTGTTTCTGTTTATATTTCTGCAGCTTCCTAATGAGATAAAGGGAGCTTTCGGAATGAGGCCTTGTAACTAGGCACTTCCAAGTCCAACTGAGAACCCTGCACAATACCTTTCAGCAGACTCCCTTTCCAAAGGGGTGGCTGGGGGGATGCCGGCAGGGCTGGCAAATTTCAGGATCATTAACACTTCCATCTAGCAACCAAAATACTTCAAAAGTGCACAAAGAAACTATTGTATTTCACTCCCAAACAGCTTTGGAGAGGAGTTGGACCAGAGCAATCAATGTATACGGATCTGTTTAGGTTTCAAACAAACTAAATCAATCAGGGCCCCTTGTCCTGCTCAAGTCGGGGCTGTGTGAAGCCTGGAGCCCATTCCAGAAACCCTAGCACAAGCTGTTGGTGGGGGGAAGCTTCAGGGAGCCGATTCATTCCACTGCCAGATTTCTTTCCCCAACACATGCTAACATTTCAGAGAGTGGTTTCATGCTCCTTCAGTGGGTTATAAAGAAAATAGAAAGTGCATCTGAGCTGGGCATGGCAGGGATGCTCAGGAAGAGCTGGTACCAGTTGCTCAGCTGTCCCAAGATTAGATAAGGAGAGGCAGAAGTGTCTGAAAAGTGATGAGTATTCAAAAGACAGCTTTTGCATATTCCTCTGACAAACAGCCTGCCTCACTCAGCCCAGTGCCTGGCCAGGCTCAACACTTCCCTGGATGCTCTTTTTCCCCCAGCTCAGAGGATTAAGAATATTGGAGGAGGCAGGATAATAGCACTTTAGTGACAGCCCAATTTTCTCCCTTCTGGAAAGACTTCTGTGGTCTTCTCTCATTCCAAACCCCCCTCTCCGGGTTCCTCCACTGAGCTTTCATTAGGCCTTGCTTTCCACTTTCCATACATGACTGAGGGCTTGAAGAAAAGTGAAATCATCCTCGAGTGCCTAAACCAACACTCTCTCTGCCCTGAAGCCAGTTGAATGTGGGGCTTCCAAAGGGTCTGGGTGAGCTTTATATAAAGAAGAAGACCAAGATGTCTTTTTGAGAGGCAGTTTGGTATGGTGGAGGAACATTGGCATGAGGGTCAGAGGATGTGGATTCAAATCCTGTCATTCTGCGACCTCAGGTAAATCACTTAACCATTCTGGGCCTTGGTTTACTCATCTACAAAATGAGAGGCTTAGACTAGATGGCCTTTAAAGTCTCTTCCAGCTCTAAATCTATGTTCCTATGTCCTAAGAACATTTCCGTCTAACCACCAGACTCTCTTAGAATCTCTGTTCTTGGGAACACTCCAGAAGGCCTTCCAAGAAGACAGATCATTGAGGGAGATTGATTAATGGTGAAGTGTGATTCCAAATTTCTCCTTACTGTAGATAATGGGAAACACACTCTTCTATGTTTCAATTTGCCTGTCTGTAAAATGGGCCTAGCAGTGTTTACATGGTGGTACACCACTCCTCTGGCCATTTGCCCAGAAGATAATGCTAAGGATGGAGAAGGGAGGGAAGGGGAGAACTGTGTCTTTGCTTGTGCCTCAAGTTCTGTGGATCCTCTGGTAGCAATAGTGCTTTGGATTCAACTTCTTGCCTGTGACTCACCTGTCCTTCCATCGTTTTAATTTAACTCTATTTCTGAGGGACCATCTTGGTACTTCTGGTTCCTCTCCAAGTAAATTCTCCTCTATTGCAGCCTTTCCCTTTCTCCTTGGGTAGAGAAATCTCAACCCATGCCCTGATAGAACCCCAGTTCTAACCTATGACTGGCAGAATCCCAGATGCTACCTCTGGGTAGGGCCAGGAGGAACAGTGAAGTTCAGTGACTCATTTCAAGGTGCTTATTAATCCTTATTAAGAAATCATCACTAATCTAGCCCCAAGAACTTAAACAGTACACTCATTTAACCTCTGTCTGCCACAGTTTCTTCAATGGTAAAATGGGGTTAAAAATAGCATCCACCTCCCAGGCTTGCTGTGACAATCAAATCCTATAATATTTGCAAAATGCTTCGCAAGCCTTGAAGCACTATATAAATGCTAGCTATTATCAGCCTAGGAGAGGTAGAAAACTCAAGAACAAAACTGTGAAGATAATACCAATGAGAAAGAAAAACAGGAGTTGTCTGAAGAGAACTGTGTAAATGTACAAGGAATTCATTAGAACAATCTGGATTTTTTTAAAATTAAGTATATTGTTTGTTACAGGGGTTGGGGTGGGGATTGGGGATGGTCTTTCTTTTTCATGGTGGGAGGGAGAGAAGGCAAATTTTCATTGGTTGAAATAAAATTTAATTTAAAAAAAGTCACCACTGAAATGCCAAAATATGGGATGAGAAAGAAGGTGGGGAGATGGGATCCATGAACAATCCCATTTAACTCTCTCTAAAACAATCAACTCCAGGCTGGGTTGACCTAAATTAAGTGAACTGCTCTTATATTCCCGGGAGACATTTTAATCTGCATTGAGTTTAGCACAGATGTCTTTGAAACTTAGATTCTCTTAAACTCTGTCCTGTACTTTTCCTCAGCATGGTGCAGGGGAAAGACAGCCGGATTTGGAGATGGAGAATGTAGGCTCACAATCCCAGCTCTGCTACTCCCTACCTGTTTGACCTGGGTCAAATCACTTAACCTTTCTGTCTCTCTCTTTTTCAAGCAATACTAAGTGATTTACTTTTTAGGAATCATCTAACATGAAATTATACAAATAAGATTTGTATAAACACCAATCCACATTTGTTATAACACAGATGGCAAAGGACAAAGTAAAATCAAGAAAAGTTAATTGGCTGCTATATGCCATAGCATATGGTTGTGTCTTGGATTCTAAAAGTCTCTTACAATATAGAAATCTCAGGTCAACAGAAAACTGCTCTCCATCTCCAGGCATCATCCTGCAAAATTGGTGCCTATAGTATCTGCACCTTTTTTCTTCAAGTTTCCCCTTGATATAGCTGATTGTTTGGGGGATTACTACCTCCTTGGGATGCTTAGGCATATGTGCTTTCTTGACCACTGTAATCTGTATATCCCTGTTCATATCCATAGTTCCCATAGCTACACTCAATACAGTCATATCTACCATATAGTCTATAGTTTTGATAACCAGCAGAGAAACTACTGTAATTTCCATATCCTCCATCATAATAGTTATTAAATCCTTGGTTCCACTTTTGTCCCTGACTTTGACCACAACCCCTAAAAGTACCCCCTCATCCAACAGCTGTGCTCTTCCTCTTATCGGTTGCCTGCATACTGCTTTGGCATGTGCAACTTTGATTCTACATATCTCAAAATCACTTTTATGGTATATGTTTTCTAATAATTTCCTTACTAGTTCTTCATTTGTATATGTGATGATACAGAATCCTCTTCTTTCATTTGTTTTTGTGTCTATAGGAAGTTAAATAGGCTGAATCCCTCCAAATGTCCCCAAGTATTCTCTGATTGGTTCTTCAGATGTATCTGGACTCAGTTTACCCAAAAAATACTTTAGGGAGGATCTTTTCCTTTAAAATTTTAGACTTGGGGGAGTCTATCAACTTGCCATCTAGTCTGTAGTCTTTAAGTTCCAGGACCTTAACACAATCTTAAGAAAGCATAAATCCAAATCCCCTTCGTCTTCCAATGACTATATCTGTTTCAATTGTGCAGCATACAACTTCTTTTAAAAAATTCTATGTAATTAATTGGTTCTTTTTTATTTGTATCCCAACTTAGCCCTGTAATAAGCATCTTACCATCATCCTGGTGATTCTTGATACTACTGATTTTAGGTCTGTCAAAAAACTCCATTCTACTTGTTTATGTCCTCAATGGCAGTAGGACTATAGATGAAATTGTGTTGCATGGAACTAGATTTAAAGTGGTGGCAGAATAAGCATCTCATTTTCCACATCTAAAAAATGAGATGGTTTATGCCAGGAATGACTTAAGCCGGAGGTTCTGAGTTTCAGTGGGCTAAAACCCATTTGAGTATCCATTAAATCTGGCACCAATATGGTGAGCCTCCAGGAGCTTGAGAGTGGCACAGGGTCAGAAGGGATGAGGAAAGGGGCAGGGGGAAAGAGGAAAACCAGGCTACCTAAAGAGAAGGAAACTGATTAAGTTTGGAAACAGAGCAGGTCAGTAGTGGAATCATGAATATTTATTGCATTTCCAGCCTGCATGATATAGGCATACCCAGTCTTAAGAAAAAGGGAGGGAAGGGGGAGGAAGGAGTTGGACCAGTTAGTTTATGATGTCCCTTCCATGTCTAGATTTGGTGCCCCCATTAGGTTATTTAGGCCTAAAGGCTAGAGCATAGATTGACTGAAGGAATAAAGTCCATTCTCATCTACTGAGGTCAATATGGGAGGCTAATAATGGCAGATAAAGTCCTATGATTCTCCTTCCTTGGGAAAGAACTCCACTTTAATTCTGGGGATGCCTACATCACAGCCCAAAGTTCAGAGCAAGAACAAATGCTATACTACCTTTTCTATGCTCTGACCTAAAAGGACACAAGAAGCTAATTTCCTGTTTCCCCCAACTTGACACCAACACTTGGCATATTGCTGAAGTAATTGGGCCTTACAGAGTTAAAACCACATAAAGCTATATTTATCAGTTATGAAAGGAAAGGAAGGGCCACAAATATTCTTGATCTATACTATATCAAATGGGCTAACTTCTTTGGATGGATTATTATGTTTAACTTATTCTGAGGAGTAATGATGACAAGATGTGTTTGAAACTCCAATACTAATTGGGCTTCAGTCACTTCTGAGGGGGGGAATGGAATTCAATGTTCCAATCAAACTATTCTCCAGCCTTTCTGTTTAGCCTGTTTGGATGTCAATCCAATCATAACAGTGATTTCTGTGGTCTTGGGGGTTATAGCCTCTAGGCCTTAAATCTGGGCCATAAATTCATAAAGACCAGCAACAGATTCAGATCACTGCTGGGTTGGTCAGTGACTTATAGTTCAAGAGATACTGGTGGGACTTGACAAGGCCCCAAGGGCTGCTAATCCCACTGGTTTTTCCATGCTTTTGGTAACTCAGCCAGACCCAATACCAGCAGACCAATGGCTGGAGTCTTATAGCATTGTAGATTTGGTGAAGTGCAGATTTGGACAGAGGTGGGGAAGGAAGAGGAGAGGCTAGGGAGGAGACCAACGAATAAATTTGGTTTAAACCTTTTAGCTGTAGGAACTTGGCAAGAGGCTGCCACATTCCACAAGTACTAACTCAGCTGTCATTCTGAATGTGGAGCTTTTATCCAGAGTAATATTGCCATTGATTAATGATGTACCTAACCATGATGTCTGGGTAAGAAATACATGAGTAAGAAGGCTGAGCCCAAACCAAAATTGCACCAAGGAGGAAAAATTCAAGAAACACTTTAGAGAGGTGAAAGGCCGGATGAAGGAACATTAGCATTTCATTTCTTCTTTCCATTAACCTCTTCTGTACTAACAAGCAAAAATAGCCTTCTTAGACAGATGGTGGAAAGTTTCTATTCAAAAGCAAGGTTCACTTATTCATTTATTAAGTACTTACTGTGTGCAGAATACTGTGCAAGAAACTGGGAATTAGCCTTTAGGCCTAGTAGTCTTTGAGAGATTATGGACTAGGTCTAGTCGGGGCCCTAGACCATTTGGATTCAATCAAAGGGCAGTACTTGAGGACCTAGAGGGCTGGCCACATGTGGCCTCGAAGCTGCAGGTTCCGCATTCCTGGTCCAGATCCTAGGGTCTAGAAGATCTGGATCCCAGCATCATGGAATATACTTTTATGACTGCTGCCTCAAATAGCTTATTTAAGTAGAAAGGTTAAGGAATAGATAGAGCTGAGGTTTGAAGTCCATTTCTATTTAAAGAGGTCAGTATGAAAGGCCATTCAGTGGTAAATGAGACAATACTGAGGTGAAACACAGTCCCTTCTTATGGAACTAATGTGGGGATAAGTCATAAACATATATTTATATATATGCGTCTATATATGTGCATTGTACATAACATGTATAATAGACATATGTCATATGTATATACAAATTAACAGACAATATTATGGAATAATTAGTTGGCACTTTAGGATTTTTCTTCTAAGTCATATTCATGTTACTATTGCATTGGTAGAGGGAGTTCCCACATAAAGCATTCTTCACACTGACTAAACCACAAATTCTTCATGTATTGTAGCAAGTGATGTCCACCCCTAAAACTTACATTTTAAGAAAATTGTCCAGGCTACCCACATCTTCATTCCTCTCCAGGCTTCACTCCTGACTCTCTGGACTTTGGACTTTCTCTACCATGTTCCTCTGTGGGCATCTTCCTCCATCCACAACCACCCTTTCAGCTTCCTTGTGTATGTTGTGTCCTCTTCCCTCCCTATTAGAGGACAGAGATTGACTTCCTTTCTACCTGTATTTGTATTCCTATTACTTAGCACAGGATCCAGCATGTAATAAGCTTAATAAATACTTGCTGAATTGACTTTACTTGAGGTCTGAAGGAAAAAGTCACTGCTGATAGGCAAATATCAAAAAAGACTTTATGGAGAAATTGACATCTGAGAGGGTCTTTAAGATGGGTAAAGATTCAAAGGTGGAAGTGGAAGGGAGGGCTAGCCCCCAATGAATACATTGTTAAAGGATATTAATAAAGTTCTCAAAAGATAATTTCCAATTTTTTTATTAATTTATTTAACTTTTAACATTCATTTTCACAAAATTTTGGGTTCCAAATTTTCTCCCCATTTGTCCCCTCCCCCCACCCCAAAACACCAAGCATTCTAATTGCCCCTATCACCAATCTGCCCTCTCTTCTATCATCCCTCCCTTCCCTTGTCGCCATCTTCTCTTTTGTTCTATAGGGCCAGATAACTTTCTATACCCCTATACCTGTATTTCTTATTTCCTAGTGGCAAGAACATTACTCGACAGTTGATCCAAACACTTTGAGTTCCAACTTCTCTTCATCCCTCCCTCCCCACCCATTCCCTTTGGAAGGCAAGCAATTCAATATAGGCCATATCTGTGTAGTTTTGCAAATGACTTCCATTATAGTCGTGTTGTATAAGACTAACTATATTTCCCTCCATCCTATCCTGCCCCCCATTGCTTCTATTCTCTCTTTTGATCCTGTCCCTCCCCAAGAGTGTTCACTTCAAATTGCTCCGTCCTCCCACTGCCCTCCCTTCCATCATCCCCCCCACCCTGCTTATCCCCTTCTCCCCCACTTTCCTGTATTGTAAGATAGGTTTTCATACCAAAATGAGTGTGCATTTTATTCCTTCCTTTAGTGGAATGTGATGAGAGTAAACTTCATGTTTTTCTCTCATCTCCCCTCATTTTCCCTCCACTAATAAGTCTTTTGCTTGCCTCTTTTATGAGAGATAATTTGCCCCATTCCATTTCTCCCTTTCTCCTCCCAATATATTTCTCTCTCACCCCTTAATTTCGTTTTTTTAAGATATGATCCCATCCTATTTAATTCACTCTGTGCTCTGTGTGTGTGTGTGTGTGTGTGTGTGTGTAATTCCACCCACTACCCAGATACTGAAAAGTTTCAAGAGTTACAAATATTTTCTTTCCATGTAGGAATGCAAACAGTTCAACTTTAGTAAGTCCCTTATGACTTCTCTTTGCTGTTTACCTTTTCATGTTTCCCTTCATTCTTGTGTTTGAAAGTCAAATTTTCTTTTCAGCTCTGGTCTTTTCATCAAGAATGCTTGAAAGTCTTCGATTTCATTGAAAGACCATTTTTTTCCCCTGAAGTATTATACTCAGTTTTGCTGGGTAGATGATTCTTGGTTTTAGTCCTAGTTCCTTTGACTTCTGGAATATCCTATTCCATGCCCTTCAATCCCTTAATGTAGAAGCTGCTAGATCTTGTGTTATCCTGATTGTATTTCCACAATACTTGAATTGTTTCTTTCTAGCTGCTTGCAATATTTTCTCCTTGACCTGGGAACTCTGGAATTTGGCCACAATGTTCCTAGGAGTTTCTCTTTTTGGATCTCTTTCAGGAGGGGATTGGTGGATTCCTTGAATATTTATTTTGCCCTCTGGTTCTAGAATCTCAGGGCAGTTTTCCTTGATAATTTCATGAAAGATGATGTCTAGGCTCTTTTTTTGATCATGGCTTTCAGGTAGTCCCATAATTTTTAAATTGTCTCTCCTGGATCTATTTTCCAGGTCAGTTGTTTTTCCCATGAGATATTTCACATTATCTTCCATTTTTTCATTCTTTTGATTTTGTTTTGTGATTTCTTGGTTTCTCATAAAGTCATTAGCCTCCATCTGTTCCATTCTAATTTTGAAAGAACTATTTTCTTCAGTGAGCTTTTGAACCTCCTTTTCCATTTGGCTAATTCTGCTTTTGAAAGCATTCTTCTCCTCATAGGCTTTTTGAACCTCTTTTGCCAATTGAGTTAGCCTATTTTTCAAGGTGTTATTTTCTTCAGCATTTTTTTGGGTCTCCTTTAGCAAGGTGTTGACCTGCTATTCATGCTTTACCTGCATGTCTCTCATTTGTCTTCCCAGTTTTTCCTCCACCTCTCTGACTTGATTTTCAAAATCCTTTTTGAGCTCTTCCATGGCCTGAGCCCATGGTATATTTATTTTGGATGTGTGGGATACAGAAGCCTTGACTTCTGTGTCTTTCCCTGATGGTAAGCATTGTTCTTCCTCATCAGAAAGGAAGGGAGGAGATATCTGTTCACCAAGAAAGTAACCTTCTATAGTCTTATTTTTTTTCCCTTTTCTGGGCATTTTCCCAGCCAGTGACTTGACTTCTGAGTTTTCTTTCCACCCCCACCTCGCCTCCAGATCTGCCCAGCCAGTGCTTGGGGTCTGAGATTCAAATGCTGCTTCCCTGCCTCAGGGCTTTGGGCGGGGGCAGGGCTGCTATTCAGTGTGAGATTAAGTTCAGGTGCTCAGGTGGGGGCAGGGCCACCACTGGGGACTCAGTTCCCTCAGGGGGTTTATGCAGAGACCTTCAACAATGGATCCAGGCTCCTGCCTGCTTGGGGAGCCCCTGTCCGCTGCCACCCCCGCCGCTGCCTCCCGAGGGGGCCCGAGCCACAGGGACACCCCACTCCCCTGTCGGCCACCCAAAAAGACTCTCTCACTGACCCTTGTCACCTGTGGGTGGAGGGATCTGGGTGGAGGGATCTGCGTGGCCACTGGAGATTCTGTCCCTGAAGCCTGCTCGGATCCGCTAGGTGCAGTGTGGCCAATGCAGGACTGGGCTCTGCTCCAGGTCTAGTGCACAATGGACCCCTTGCGTCAGGTCTTCAGGGCTCTCTGGAACAGAAATCTCGTCCGCTCCGTTGTTCTGTGGCTTCTGCTGCTCCAGAATTTGTTGGGAGTTCTTCTTTACAGATATTTTATGGGCTGTGGGTTCCGAACTAGCATATGTGTGTCTTTCTACTCCACCATCTTGGCTCCGCCCCTAATTTCCAATTTTTTAACAACCTTAGGAAAGACTGCTCCAGATCACTTAGATTAAAAGAAATACACATTTAAACAATGCTAAGGTATCACTTCACACAAAGAAAATCAACAAAGATATTAAAAAATGGAAATAATCAAAGGGGCAGTGGAAAGACTGGAACACGATAGTGGTCATCTCTTTTTCCAGAAATGCTGTCTCTCCTCCCCTCCACCTCATAGAATCTTTGGCTTCCTTTAAAGCTCAACTGCTATAGCTTTCCTTTCTGAGGTTAAGCGCCACACAATATAAACAATGACTACAGTTGTTGTCTAGATTGTCTAGATTGACTAGAAAAAAAATTAGATAATTAGAATGATGACCTGTGGCTTCAGAGAATTGAAAATGCTCTCTTTTATTGCAAAGATGGAGATATTAGTGTGGAATATTACATATCTTTCTAGACTCAATCAAAGGTTGGTTGGTTTTGCTAAAATGTTTTTTTTTCTTTTAAAAAAATTGTTCAACTAGGCTACAGCAAAATAGAAGGTGGTAAGGTGCACTAGCAAGTCTTTGCCCTCCCTCACTCCAAACAAAGTTAAGTGCATGTCATGTCATCATTTCTCTGATGGCATGGTCTTCTTTGGCAATGGAGGATGAACACGACAACAACCATAAAAAAAAGCAATGTCATCCAAGAAAATATTTTCCCAGACTCTCAGTTACCAATATGAATTTACTCCCTATCATAGTATTTCTTCCCAAATTTGATGTCCCCAACTTTGAACCATTACTACTAAATTTCATTCCCACTTTCTGTCTAACCCTTGAATTTGATTACCTCTGAATTGGTTTGGTCTAGTAAAGCCTATCCCTTGGGCTTGATTTCCAATCACCTCTGGCTTAAGCCAAGAGTTTCCACAACAGTGATGTGGATCTCCACAGGAAGGTTTTCTCCACCTCAAGTATAGTTAATTGTCCCTAATCACCAGTAGAGGTAAGCATTATCCTTTGGGAGAAAAAGCTTTGACATATACAATCTAGTTAAAATTTATTTATACCTGAAAAGATAACTAATAGTTTTAAGTTCTTATGAGCAATTCAAACAATAAATTCTCTTAAGAGTTTGGAGGAGGGAAATGTCACCGTGGAGCTTGGTATTCTGGGCAGACCATAAAGGAAGTAGGACTTGAACCAGTACGTCTTGAAGCAGGGAAAAAAGTCAAGCTTTCCTAGAACCTTGCTGAGGTATCATGCCCTGGGGTCCTGTGATATGTGTTATAAATGAGACCCTTGCTATTCTTCTGAGATTTTCCATAATTAAACTCATTGTACAAGGCCGAGTCCAGTCCATGAAATGCTGAACTCACAGTCATAGTAGCTTGTGTTACAGTCAAGTTTAACTGTGATTTGGTGTTAACTGAAAATTATTTTGTTTTTAGTCTCCTATAGCCAAGAACAAAGGGCTGGTTCTGGGAGAAGCTGGCCTCTAGGGACAGAGGATAGAAAGTGGGGTCGAAAAGAGTGCCTGGTTTTCTTGTGCCATATGGCAACTCCATTCTATCATGAATGTACATGTCTCAAGGGCTGCTTTCTTAGGTAGTCTCATGGGGGTAATATTCATTCTCTTATTTGAAGACTAGGATGAAAGCCTAGCTGCAGAAGTGGGCAAAGATGGAGTAAGATGGGAACTGTGCCCAACATATGGAGACTCCATTTTGAGGGTGAGGGAGACTTGTTCCTAGAGTATGTGGGGAAAAGGTACGGGATCCTGCTAGTCTCTGAGCTTTGCTTCCTTTGCAGCTCTCTTCCTCTTTCTTTTTTTTTAATTTGCCACCTTCTCTTTGTCTCTTCTCTCCTTTTTCTTTGTACATATCTCTCCTCCCTCTTTTCTCTTCCTCTCCCTTGTTCTGTCTTTTTTTCATCTCTCTTGCTTTCTCCTTCCTCTTTCCCCTTTCTCTCTGTATTTGTTTCTTTCTTCCATTCTAATTCTTTCAGTCTCTCTCTCTCTCTCTCTCTCTCTCTCTCTCTCTCTCTCTCTCTCTCTCTCTCTCTCTCTCTCCTTCCTTCTCTGTGTTTCTTGGTGTCTGTGTCTCTTTTCTCCTCCTCCTCTCCAATGCACCCACACAACCCAGGAGTGTCTGTGAGCTGTGTTTCCCGTTCTATTTTGTAAATCCAGTAACCAAACCAGGGCCACTTCTGGGTGGTCCCAGTAAAATTCCTGAAAACCATTCAGAGGCCAGGGTGAGGACAGTCACAATAAACATCAGGACTGCTTTGACAAGACATGAGGTGGTTGGACTTGATGATTTCTAAGGTCAGTTCCAACTCTAAAATTCTTTGATTCAATGACACCTAAAGACTATATTTTTCAAGGAACAGGATATTTTTTTAAAAGCCCTACCACTCTTTCTTTTCATTTTATTGTCTCCTGCCCATCATCCCTCATTCACCCCATTTCCTAGTCCAAGGAAACAGAACGGCTGGCACACAAGGCCAACAGGCTCAGACTCCTGGGAATGACTCATAGACAAGTTTCCTGCTTTTCAGAACATGGCCTGGGGCTGCTGACCAGACTGATCAGATCTAAACCCAAGAAAAAGAAGGCCAGACCCCCATCCTGAGCCCACACAGGCATATGGTTTCATTTTGTTGGCCCAGATACTGTGTGGGCAAACACTGGCATTTCAGAGATCCAGGGGCTGTTGCCATTGACTTGAACTAAATGTAGCATTGGCCAGCAATGGAACTCAGTCCACACAACTCAGCCCCAATATTCATGGAACCCAGCTTCCTCCTCTGACTCCAAAACAACAGAATGTAATCTGTTCATCCAAGACCTTCATATCCATCTCTCTTTTTGAAATTTAGTCCCCCTACTACCCCCATGTACATGATCCTGTTCCTCCTTGGTCCTCTATGATAAAAAGAATGTCATTTTGCATTCTAGTCAAAGACTGGGGAAGGAGAGAGATGTGTAGTGGTAGAAGATGGTAGGTACAGGATTTAAGGATAGGAATATATGGCATGATACCTTAAACTCATAGAGTTCAATTAAAGAAAAGTTTATTAAGTCCCTACTATGTTATATATATATTGTGCGATCACTGGGGATACAAAGACAAAAATTAAACAGTCCCTACCCTCAAGGAGCTGATATTCTAACTGGAGTAAAAAAGAATGTGTATTTAACTTAGTAACTACAAAGTTATACACAAGATAAATACAAAATTATTTGGTTAGGAATGGCACCAGCAACTGTGAAGATCAGAGGAGATCCATGTGGCACTTACACTGAGCCTAGAAGAAAAACTTAGGAACTCTGCAGGCAGGTGTGAGGAGGGAGTATGGGGGCAGCCCAAGTCTGAGCACAGGGATGGAAAATGGAATTTCATTGATGGCGAACAGTAAGTAGGCCAATTTGTCTGGAACATAGAATATGAGAAAGTAGTGTGTGAAAACTTGTAAAAGGTAGACTGGAGCCAGATTGTGGAGAGCTTTAAATACCAAACAGAATCACATGCATTTTATCCTAGAAACAGAGAATTTCTTGACCAGGGGAGTGACAGGATCTCAGAACTGAGCTTTAGGAATATCAGTTTGGCAGATGTGTGAAGAATGGATTAGAGAGGGGAAGACATGAGTCACAACAATTAGGAAGCTATTTCAATAGTCCTAGTAAGAGGCAATAAGATCCTGAAGTAGGATGGTGGCCATGTAAATGGAGAGAAAGGGATGGATAATTGACAAGAGTTGACAACTGATTAGATACGTGGTAAGGGGGAGAGGGAGGGGAGAAGAAGGAAGTGAGTATGACTCTGAGGCTGTAAGCCTTGGTGGCTAGATATATTGTAGTGTTCTCAATAGAAACAGAGAATTTATGAAGGAGGAAAGGTTTCTAAAGAATGATAGTGAGTTCTGTTTTGGACATGTTGAGTTTGAGATGCCCACAGGACATCCATCTAAGAATATTCAATAGATAGTTGGTGATGTGTGACTAAAGGTCAGGGCTGGATATACAAATCCAGAAGTTATCTGTATTGAGATGATAAATGAACCTATGGCAACTGAGCGGTGTGAAGAGAGAGGATGTGGAGAGAGAGAGAAGGAAAGGCCCAAAACAGAGCCTTGGATTGCACCTGTGCTTAAGTAGTGTAATGAGGATTTAGGAAGAAAGAAAGAATGAGAAGCAGTTTGACAGCACAGGAGGAGAACAAAAGGGTAGAGTCAAGAAAAACTCAGAGAAGACAGCAGTTGGAAGGAATGAATGTCTGACACTCAAATGCCAAACTGATCAGATCTAAACCCAAGAAAAAGAAAGTCAGACCCCCATTCTGAGCCCACACAGGCATAGGGTTTCATTTGGTTGGCCCAGATACTGTGTGGGCAAACACTGGCATTTCAGAAGCTAAGGATAAGAATGAGAAAAGGCCATCAGATTTGACAATTAAGAGATTATTGGTAACCTGGGGGAGAATCCAACTGTAGTTGAATCATTAGGGCCACCAACGTTTGCAAGTCCCCAAATAGATGTTATTGGTCTAATAGGGATGGAGGCTCTCTCAGGGGTAGGAAACCTGTGGCCTCAAGGCCTTGTAGGTTCTTGGGTGTGCCCTTTTGACTGAGTTCAAGTTTTACAGAACAAATCCTTTTATTATGGGGATTTGTTCTGTGTAGTTTGGACTCAAAGGGCTGCACTTGAGGACCTAGACAGCCACATATGGCCTCAAGGTTGCAGGTTTCCCACCCCTGTAACAGTTATCAAAAGCAAAGCTAAGAAATGCCTGTAGAACCTGTGACAAAAGGCAGTATCACTGAACAGCAAGTATAATAAATCTAAGTTTTAATAACTCAAAGTTCTATATAACTGTAAAAGATTATTATTATGATTACCATTATGGAAAAATTCGATTATGTACAAATCCCTATGAACTTCCTGGGAGAAGATATGTGTGTGTGCGTGTGTGTGTGTGTGTGTGTGTGTGTGTGTGTGTGTGTGTGTATGTTTGTCCTTCATTGCTGAAGAACACCATGCCACCAGAGAAATAATGACATGACTTGCACTTGACTTTGTTTTGAGTGAGGGAGGGCTGTGCAGGTTACCAGACTCACTTCTCCTCCAGAGTCATCTGAATCCAGTAGCCAGATGGTCATCAGGATGACTGGAGATGACCCAGGATGAGGCAATTGGGGTTAAGTGACTTGCCCAAGGTCATACAGCTAGTAAGTGTCAAGTATCTGAGGTGAGATTTGAACTCAGGTCCTCCTGACTCCTGTACTGGTGCTCTATCCACTGCACCAGATACTATGTAATCAAAGCTTGGTTTCTATAGACACACAGGACATGGATATGGGGATGCAGTTTTTAGAGATACGTTGAGTAATCAGCCATTTTATCCAATTGTTGTTGAAAGTACATATGAAAAAGAAGAGTTTGTAAATAAGCCACATGGTTTGTTGTGACACTTCTCAAGACCAGGTGTTAGGGTTCAATTCAATCCAATGTTCTTTCTTTTATGCCATGCTACTTACCCAGAGTATATTGGAAAGTTCTTGAGGCCCCTTGGACTGCACTCTATCTCGCTGGACAGTTTGGAAGAGTCATCAGCATGTCTTCATTCTAATTATGAGCAACTCATCTCTGCTCTTCCACTAACCAAGATCTGGTAAAGCCTGCCAAGCAAAGGGCCTCCTTCCAGTGGTAAGCCAGCAACAATTACCTTGGCAGCACTAAAGAGAAGTGAACTCTGTCAAAAGCATCCAAACACTCAAATATGCAGACAGCCATAAAACAGTCATTTTCCCAATGAGTTAAACTTTGGGGAGGATAGAGTAACTACTTAGAGCATTTATTAGACCTTTTATAGATTGGTTTATTACCACTAATGAATGAGAAATAAATCACATTATTAGCAGTCAGAAGCTTTCAAAGGTTTTGATATTTGATATTTTTTATTAGAAAGGCTAGTCTAAGAATATATACTTCCCATTCAGTCCAAATTTTGCTGAATGTGAATGCCTAAAGTCTTAGGAAATTCTATGAAGTGTCTCATGTGGTACCCAGGATGCCTAATTGTGTGTTTTCAGAGTCCATTTCTTTTTTCCCACCCACAACATGCATAGGTTTTACCTAAAAGAAGACAAAGCTTCCCCTGGACCTTATTGACCTCAGTTTTCTCTGATATAGCTTCTTTTCCCAACCCCACTCCAGCCAAGATAGGGTCAGCCTAGTACAAAACTGTCCCTGGAACTAAATGGCTCTGACTTCCTTGGTGAAACTTCCTAGTCATCTAGGGGACATAAAAATTCCTGCCACATGGAGTCTGTGCCTCTTAGACTTTGAGGGTACTTAAAACTATGGGGGTCACCATACGCTGGTGACCTACTGACCAGACAAATTTCCTGATGGAGTCTTAGGGAAAAGCGAAGGGCAACTGTATCATTGTTGCGTGTCTTCACCATGTTAGGGCAAAGTAAACTTCCTTTTGTAAATTCCCAATGACTTTTGAGTGTCTCATTTGATCCCAACATCAAACCTGAGCTAAGAAGGTGGTAATGGTTATAGCCACATCTGCAACATTCATATATCCCACCTTTGGTTACTCCCTGATCCGTTCCTTATATCTATTTTCCCACAGCTCAAGACTATCACCAACACTATCACCAAGAAAATTAAATGATACTGTAAAACAAAGGATGTTTACTGGAAGTAGAATGGGAAGTAAACACCAAGGAGTTAAATCGACTGGCAGTTACTCTAACTCTCCATTTCCCACAGCTACACAACACCACACATATCTTCATATGAAGCTCTGATCTCTGGATTTGTGTCAGCTCAGTAACACTGCAGGGGCCATAAACATCATCATTCACAGCAAGAATTCAGATTATTTCTCCCAGCAGCAGCACTGGATAAGCTGGGTTTCTCAGCATAGCCTTATTGTCTAAGGACACTCATGACAGGGTACAGACGAACAGGACGTGAAGGGAAGGTCATGTCCCAACCACTATTTCTTCCCTCTCTGGATTTGACACTCAGACTAGAGCCACCATCTCACCCCATTTGGGCAAGATGACTGTGTTCTTTTCAAATTAGGCCCAAATTACTGACCTCTCAATCAATCAAGTCATTGATAAACATTTATCAAGTGCCTACCAATGTGCCTGGCATTTTGCTAAGTGCTGGAGATGCAAAAAGGAGCAAAAGACAGTTCCTGCTATCAAGAAACTCACAGTCCAATCTCCCACAGAGACTCCTAAGAGATATAGTTCCTAAAAAGAACATGGGGCAAATGGGGCAAATGTACATACCTTACAAATCACATTTTCTCTTCCATTACTTTAACTCTTGCCTTCTTTACCTTCTCTTATTCCCTCTTCCTCTCTCCTTCTCTTTGTCTGTCTCTTTGTTTGTCCATCTCTCTATTTCTTCCTTGTTTCTCACAAGCAAAACTAAACAAAACAAAGGAAAGGAGAAAAAAGTGACAATGGACTTAACTCATTATTATCTTTGGCACTGATTTTAATAATATTTATCAAGATTTATTAATTTGGTGTCATCAGTGGAAATGAACCCTTATAAGCATTCTCCATTAAGGTCCACAGAAATAAGGTGCCTTTGGAATTGTCTTATAACCTATTAAAGTTTCTGCTGTACCCCAAACAGAAGACTGAATATAGTTCTGGAAACAGATTGTGTCTACCTTCCAAGGATCAGCCCAGTGAAGTATGGAAAGGCACATCACCAATACACTACCACTAGGTGATGAATTCTTCGTTCATGAAAACCTTGGAAACACTATACATATATATATATATTTAAAATAGCCCTCAGCATATAATCCCTTTCCATTTCTGCAGAGACAGTGAAAAAGGCAGAAAAGCAATGAATGAATGAATGAATGAATGAATGAATGAATGAATGAATGAATGAATGAAAAAGTATTATGTTCTTACTGTGATAAGTACTGGGGATACAAATAGAAAAGTGAGACACTCCCTGCTCTGGAGGAGTTCACATTTTCATTAGGGGAGATAAGACATATGGGAGGGTTCAGCTACAGGGTTAATGGAAAGAATTTGGGTGGATGAATCCGGGTGGATGACAAGGCCCAGGGATCCCTAGCCTTTATCTGAAGAAGAGATGATAAATCCAGGTGGTCAGGACAGTGTAACAGAAGGAAAAATGGCAATATCTGGAGATCTGGAAGATCCAAAGGCAAGGCATATGAAAAGGCTCTGTGGTCTTCCATTTACTGGAAGCAAGTTTAAGTAAGTTTACTCCAAGCAGTTTAAGTAGCCATGTCAACCCCATAGTGGGGGCTGGGACCAAGAACCAGTGAAAATAGGTGAAGGAATAGGTAGAAGGAATAAGAAACACAGTGACTCCCTAGATATGAGATTCTTGTCCAAAAGCCAACATGTAGACATGCTACTAAAGGAACTGAATTATATCAGTATTGACTTTTTTGATATAAATGAGACCAGAAGACAATAGAAAGTTGCAGCTAAAAAGGAGTCTCAGGTGGTAGAGAGGGTAGAGTACTGGACCTGGAGTCATATACTGCTTTCAACATTTATTAGCTGTGTGACTCTGGGCAAGTCACTTAGCCTTTTTTCAGTCTTAGTTTCCCCATCTATAAAATGGGAATAATAATAGCACCTTTGTAAGCTTTAAAGCACTATAAAAATGTTAGATAGGTAGGTAGGTAGGTAGGTAGTAGTAGCAGTAGTAGTAGTAGTAGAAGTAGTAGTAGTAGTAGTAGTAGTAGTAGTAGTAGTGGTAGTAGCAGTAGTACTAGATCATTGCCTTGTCAATGGAGGGTTTGTGTAGCTCATTGAAACTATGAGCTATGCCATGCAGGCTTACCCAAGACCTACAGGGTTACCCAAGACAGAAAGGTTCCAGTGGAGAGTTCTGACATAAAGATGATCCACTAGGGAAGGAAATGGAAAACTATTCTAGTATCTTTACCAAGAAAACCTCATGGACAGTATTAAAATGACTAAAGATTTGACACTGGAAGATGAACCTCTCAGGTTGGAAGGTGTCCAACACTAGGGAAGAGCAGAGGACAACTGTAAGTAGCTCCAGAAAGAAATAAGCAGCTGGGCCAAAGCCAAAAGGCAGCTCAGCTGTAGATGTGTCTGGTGATGATAAAGAAAAGTCCAATGCTATAAAGATCAGCATTGCATAGGAACTTAGAATGTGAGCTTTATGAACCAAGGTAAGTTGGATGTGGTCAAACAGGAGATGGAAAGATTAAACATCAACATCTTCGGTGTCACTTATTCAGTCATTTTTCAGTCATACCTGACTCTCTGTGATCCTATTTGGGGTTTATTTGGCAAAGATACTGAAGTGGTTAGTTGTTTCCTTCTCCAACTCATTTTACAGAGGAGGGACTGAGGCAAACAGGGTTAGATGACTTGCTCAGGGTCACACAGCAAGGAAGTGTCTACAGACAGATTTGAACTCAGGAAGATGGCATGCCTTGTAAATATGAAGTGGAAGTGATGAACACATTTAAGGGATTAGATCTAGTAGATAGAGTGCCTAAAGAACTACAAAGAGAAGTTCACAATATGGTACAGAAGGCAGCAACAAAAAACATCCCAAAGAGAAAGAAGAGCAAGAAAGCAAAATATCTGTCTGACGAGGCTTTACAATTTGCTAAGGAAAGAAGCATCATTTCACGGGGACATTTGGTGACCACATATTGCAGTGCTTATAATGAGTATAAAAAGACCACCATGAAGATAATTAAAGCTTGTGATACCACATTTATTGTAGAGGATGAAGAGGTAGAGAGAACTTAATAGGAAACTCCGAAGTAAATAAACATACCTTTGTGCTCCATGACTTCAATATAAAGGTCAAGAAGATGATGAAAAATATGTTGCAAAATATGACTCAGGAGTAAGAAATGAAAGAATTCAAATGATTATCAGCTATTCAGCAACCCCATGCCTATATAGTATACAAAATCACTTTTTAAGAAGAGTTTAAAGAATTATTAAACATGGCCAAACAACATCACAAAAAATTAATTATATCTTAACAGAACAAAAACATTGATGTGCATGCCATTTCTTTTTAAAAATTATTTATTTAGTATTTTATTTTTCCAAAATTACATGTAAAAACAATTAATATATTTTTTAAAATTCTTTTCCTTTCTCTCCACCCCACTCGTTGAGAAGGCAAGCAATTTGATATGTTATATGGGTGTAGTCATGCAAAACATATTTCCATATTAGTCATATTGTAAAAGAAAACACAGACTCAAAAACCCCCCAAGAAAAATAAAGAAAGGTTTTAAAAGTATGCTTTGATCTGTATGCAGACTCCATCAACTTTTTCTCTGGGGATGAATAGCATTTTTCATCATAAGTCCTTCAGAGTTGTCTTGGATCATAGCTAAGTCATTCACAGTTGATTATCTTACAATATTGCTGTTACTGTGTACAATGTTCTCCTAGTTCTACTCACTTCATTTTGCATCAGTTCATGTAAGTTTTTCAGGTTTTTCTGAGAGCACCCTGCTCATCATTTCTTATAGCACAACAGTATTCCTTCACAATCATGTACCACAATTTGTGCAGCCATTCCCTAATTAATGGGCATTCCCTCAATCTTCACTTCTTTGCCACCAGAAAAGAGCTGCTATAAATACCTTTGTACAAATAAGTCCTTTTCCTTTTTTTTTTTTTTTGTTATCTCTTTTGGGATACAGACCTAGTAGGGGTATTACTGGATCAAAGAATATGCATGGTTTTATAATCCTTTGGGCATAGTTCCAAGTTGTTCTCCATGATGGTTAAATCATTTCACAACTCCTCCAACAGTGCATTAGTATATCAATTTTCCCATACCCTCTCCAACATTTGTCATTTTCTTTTTCTCTCCTATTAGTCAAACTAACTGGTATGAGTTAGTAACTCAAAATTGTTTAAATTTACTTTTCTCCATTCAATAGTGATTCAGAACATTTTTTTGACTACTTCATCTGAAAACTTTCTATCTTTTGATTATTTATCAACTGGGGAATATCTCTTATTTATTTATAAATTTGACTCAGTTCTCTCTATATTTAACAAATGAGGATTTTCTCTTATTGTTTCTAAATTTTTTCACAGTTCTGATTGCTTACTGGATTTCCCATCATCCTATTTCCCCTGTTTATTCTGTTTTCTCTTCCCTTTCACCCTGTTCCTCCTCAAAATTATTTTGCTTCTGATTACTACCTCCCCCAATCCACCCTCCCTTCTGTCATCACCTCTCTCTTATCCCCTTTTCCTCCTACTTTCCTATAGGGTGAGATAGATTCCTTTACCCAACTGAGAATGTATGTTATTTCCTCTTCGAGCTAATTCTAAGGAGAAAAAGCTTCACGTGCTCCCTGACACCTACCCCATCTTCCCCTGCATTGTAAAAGCTCTTTCTTGCCTCTTTTATGTGAGATAATTTACCCCATTCTATCTCTACCTTTCCCTTTCTCCTAGTGCATTTCTCTTTCTCACCCCTAAGTTTTATTTTTTAGGTATCCCATCATATTCAACTGATATCTGTGTCCTTAATCTATATAATATATAGATATCTATGTTCTCTATCTACATAATATATACTCCTCTAACTGCCCTAATAATGAGAAAGTTGTTATGAGTTACAAGCATCATTTTCCCATGTAGGAATATAAACAATTTATTGTTATTATTTCCCTTATTAGTTTCCTTTCTCATTTGCCTTTTTATGCTTCTCTTGAGTCTTGTATTTGAAAGTCAGATTTTCGTTCAGCTCTCGTCTTTTCATCAGGAATGCTTGAAAGTCCTCTATTTCGTTGAATGTTCATTTTTCCTCCTGAAGGATTATACTCAATTTTGTTGAGTAGGTGATTCTTGGTTACAATCCTAGCTCTATTGTCCTCTAGAATATCATATTCCAAGCACTCTGACACTTTATTGTAGAAGTTGCTAAATCTTATGTTGGCTTGACTGTGGCTCCATGATACTTAATGATACTCCATGATATAACTCTGATTTTTTGCAATATTTTCTCCTTGACCTGGAAACTATGCAATTTGGCCAAAATATTCCTAGGAGTTTTCTATTTGGGGATGTCTTTCAGGAAGTGATTGGTGGGTTCTTTCCATTTCAATTTTACTTTCTGGTTCTAGAATAACAGGGCAGTTTTCCTTGATAATTTCTTGAAAGATGATATTGAGACTATTTTTTTGATCATGGCTTTCAGGTAGTCCAGTGATTTTTAAATGATTTGTTTCACCCCATCCTTTTGTGGGTTCTGCTGCTCCAGAATTTATTTTGATGTATTATTTAAAGTTGTTCAGAGGGGTTTTGTAGAGAGCTCAGGGAAGTCTCTGCTTTTTCTCTGTCATTTTGGTTCCCTCCCCACTTCCTTCTACATTTTTTAATTACTTGTTGTTGTTTGTCCATTCTCAAAGAAGACCATGACATGGGGGGGGGGGGGGTTAATGATGCATGTCAGTGCATGTCCTTTGACCCATCCATACAACTACTAGGTCTGTAGCCCAAAGAGATCAAAGAAAAAGGAAAAAGAACTATATGTAAAAAAAAATTATAGTAGCTCTTTTGGTGATGGTAAATAATTGGAAAGTGAGGGGACACTTATCAACTGGGGAACGGCTGAACAAGTTGTGGCCTATGTTTGTGATGGAGTACTATTGTGCTATAAGAAATGATGAAGGGGTGATTTCAGAAAACATGGCAAGACCTATATGAACTGATGCAGAGTGAAGTGAGAAGACCCAGGAGATCACTGTGCACAGTAGCAGCAATGTAATAATGATCAACTATGAAAGATCTGGCTCCTCTGAGCAATACAATGATCCAAGATAATTCCAAAGGACTCATGATGAAAAAATGCTGTTCACCTCCAGAGAAAGAACTGGTGCATTCTGAATGCTAACTGAAGTATCACTCTCTCACTTTCTTTCTTCTTCTTTCTTATATATGGTTAAATTGGAAATATGTTATGCATGATTTCACATATATAATTGATATCATATTGCTTGCCTTCTCAGTGGGTATGGGAGGGGGTGGAGAGAAGGGAGAAAATTTGAAACTCAAAATTTTAAAAAGAAAAGAATGTTAAAAAATAAACAAATAATTGGCATCTTTTTTTTTAAATTACTTATCCAGAAAATGTCTGATCTAGTGGAGAGTTATAGCAGCCAAAGAAAAAACTGGTTTGGAAAACTCAATATATAGAAGAGGACAGTACAAGATTATAAGCAGCATTTTCTCATAAAACAATAAAAAGTGATAGACTTAGCAAGAGTACCAAGTAAGCTAGCTGATCCCAGAGTATTAGGTGAAAATGAAGGGAAGACATTAACAAGGTTGAAAATGGAAATTATCTGTCACTATTACTATAATGACATATCTTCTCCATCAATGATGTATGTACACAATTTTCCTTAAACATCAACCTAACCATACAACTCTCCTACATAACCGTCAGTGACTTCCTGCTTGCCTCTAGGATGAAACATAAACTCCTCTGTTTAACTTTTAAAACCTTCACAATCTAGCTCCAACTTATCTTTCAAGCCTCACTGGACATTCCTTTCCTTCCTGTATTGGCTTTTTCTCTGTTTCTCACACACTACTCTATTTTCTTCTCTGTACAACGGCTCTGCCCATCCACCTCCCATGACTAAAACGTTTTCCTTCTACTTCCCCCTTGTAGAACCCTCCTCTCTTTTTCAGATGTAGCTCAGGCTCCATTGGCTGATTATCCATCTACTAGTGCCTTCCCAAGCCCCCTTGTATATACATATATAACATACATACATATACACTGTATATGCATACATACATTTATTTGTTAACTTTACTGTACTGTCCTGTATATATTTTATATGTACTTAAAATGGAAGCTCCTTGAAGGTAAGGATTGTTTCAGTCTTTGTACTTATAACCCCATTACCTGGCACTGAGCCAGGCACACAGTAGGCACTCAATAAATGCTTGTTTATTGATTGATTGATTGACTGGAATTCAGTCTGTTTGTCCACTCCCCAACCAGCGCTCTTTAAATTACACCATAGATCTAGATATATGCACAGGCATCATTCAGTGCTTTATATCTGTGCCTTAGAGAGAAAAAAATGTTTTATAACTAGCTCCTTTGACTTCTTGGTAACTCTAACCTCCTTGGCTGGGGTACAAGATGGGCCTACTTTAGATCATATTCTTTTCTGTAACAATTATATGAAAATAACTTGCCTGGGAGTACATGAGATATCTCTTTTTCTTCTTCTTCTTCCTCTCTCTCTCTCCTGCCCCCTCCTCACTCCTCCTTTATCCCTTTATCTGTCTGTCTCTTTTGGTTCATCAGTCTCTGTCTGATTGGTCTCCTTGACTCAAGTCTCTCACTCCAGGCTATCCTCCAATAAACTGTCAAATTTCTCTTCCTATAAGGCAAAAGTCTGATCATATTAACCCCCAACACCACCACTACCACCATGCACACATACATACATTCAATAAAATCTAGTGGCTCCCTATGATCTCCAGGATCAAATGTAAAATCCTATTGGCATTCAAAGCCCTTCACAACAGACTTATCTCCTACCTTTCCAGTCTTCTCACATCTCCCTAATCTCCATATGCTAGGTATTCCAGTGACACTGACCTCCTTGCTCTTCCTCAGACACACACACCATCTCTTAACTCTGTATTTTCACTGGCTAACCTCCATGCTTGGAATGTTCCTCATCTCCAAAGCCTAACTTTTCTGACTTCCTTTAGGTCTCACATAAAAGTCCCACTTCTGCAAGAAGCCTTTCCTAGTTCTCGTTAATCTCAGTGCCTCCCCTTTGAGATTTTCTCCAACTTATTCTGTGTGTGTGTATAGCTTATTTTTTTTTTACATGGTCGTTTGTATGTTGTCTCACTCATTAGACTGTGAGCTCCTTGAGAGCAGTTTTTTTCATTTAGTTTAGTTTAGTTTTTGCTTTTCTTTCTTTGGACTCATGTCCAGTGCCTGGCACACAGCAGGCACTCAATAGATACTTTTTTGACTTGAATCTCTCTGTGTCTCTGCTTCTGTTTCTCTTTTATGATTACACTCACATGGTCACATGCACACATATACACACATTCTTCCACTAAGGTCCTCCTCCAATGCCTCATTATAGTGCTGAAGTGCATGTCTGTGAAACCTGGACAGTCTACCAGCTCCATGCCAGCAAACTGAATTGCTTCCTTTTGAATCTCCTTAGGAAGAGTCTGAAGATCCCCTGGCAGGATAAGATACCAGACACTAAGGTCCTTTCTCCAACTAAACTGCCAAGCATTCAAAGTCTACTTCAGAGTGCAACTCCAATTACCTGGCCACTGTTGTTTGAATGCAAAACACAGGCTTGGCAGAAAGACTATTTTATGGAAAACTCACACAGGATAAGCATTCACATGGTGGTCAGAAGCACTACAAGGACACTTTCAAGATCTCTCTTAAGAACTTTGGAACTGATTGTATAACATAGGAGACACTGGCACAGGACCACTCAGTATAGTGTGCCCTTATCAGAGATGGTGCTGTGCTCCATAAGCAAAGAAAAATTGAAGTAGCTCAAAAGAAACCTGAGATGCCCAAATTTGGAGAATGCAAACCAAATGTTCATGTGGACTATTTGTGCCCAACCTGTGGTACAACATTCTGAGCTTGAGTTCTGATCAGCAGGTCAGAAACACTGTAACTTAACTCTAGCATAATGATGTCAATTTGGTCATCTTCAAGAATGAAGGACAGCAACCAATCTACCAACCTAGATGAAAAACTGAGGCAAACAGAATTAAGTGACTTACCCAAGGTCATACAGCTAGCTAAAAGGTTTGAGACAAGACTGGAATTCATGAAGATAAATCTTCTTGATTTTAGGCCCAGCATTCTATCTACTACATCACCTAGCTGCCCCTAAATACATACATATATATATATCATTCTTGATTACGTTCTATTCTATTAATTTCTTATCTTAATTAAGCTACAAGCTCTCTGTGATAAGGAACAACATCACTTTTTCTTTTATCAAGGCAGTCTGACATTTTGGAGAGAGTGGTAGACTTAGAATAAGGAAGAAATGAGTTCAAATTCTTCCTCAGACATTTACTGTATGACCCTGGGAAAGTCACTTAGCTTCTCTAAACCTCAGTTTCCTCATCTGTAAAACTGAGATTAAAAACAGTATCTATCTTCCATGGTTGTTGTGGGGCTTAAATGAGATAATATATGTGAAGCATATTGCAAACCTTGAAGTTTGCCATTGCTAGCAAATCATTTTAGCAGATATAGCAAATAATTGTTAGCAATTATTATCCCCATCAGTGCCTCATACAGAACTGGGCACCCAAGAGATAATGTATATTTGTTGATTCCTCTTTTCAATTTAAAAAAAAGAAAAAGGGAGACAGGCTGGTTTTGTGGGTTGGTTATGTTCGTCCTTCATTGCCGAAGATGACCACGCCATCAGAGAAATGATGACATGACTTGCACTTTGCAGGTACTCACTTAGGTGACCATTCATTGAATAGGCCTGTTTAAGAAGTAGCCAGGGCATGGCCCCTTTAATGAGGTGAAGAAAAAGAAAGACATCAGGCTGGGTGGGAACCAGCAACAGTTACTATTGATAATAACTCTAAAGCTAGGAGGGTGCCAGTGAAACTCTGGAAGCAGGGTCTTGTCACTTCAGAACTATATTTATAAACCCCATAGGTTTGGTGGGTGCTTATACAAGTCAATGCAAAAAAGTGAGATGTCAAGTCCCAAGTATTCTTGAGATGAGAAAGGGCTATCTACAGATCAGTAAGGCACCTCCTATTCTTCAACCATGTTTACTTCTCAATAATCCTCTCTGGAGCATTTGGTGTTTGGTAGGGGAGTGATTGTTGGCTTGTTCTGACCACTTGACATATTTCTGACACACCCGCCCCAGAAATGTAAACCAAAGTGGCTCAACACAACAATTACAATTGTGCCTTTACAGATGTTGGTTTCCCATGAGGATTAGGGGCTTGTTAGACTCTTTTTCTTCTTTCTTTCTTTCTTCTTTACTTTTTTTTTAAGAGTGGGTTGATGGTGGCTAATTCATCGTGCAACAAAAATTTCCTTTGGTGGTTCCTAAGCAGCCTGAGGTTACTCCCATTCCTGTTTGTGATGTCACCAGCAAGGCTCCACTGGGGAGTGGGCATGTTATCAATCATTCACCATCTGCTGCTCTTTCTCCACCAGTCGGCCCCATGATCTCTGCTGTGGGCTGGTGTGCAGAGGCAGCTGGAGTCCTGAAATGGTGCAGTCGGCTTGAATGGAAGCCAGCGGCTTCGGATTGTTTGCATTTTTTAAATGCAATTTATCTCACCCAAGTCTGAAGATAGTGATGTCTAACCATTTGAGGTTGGCGTTTCTAAACAGTCAGATAACCTTCCTCCTGAAGAAACAGCCTGCACACCATTAATAGATATCAATGTGATTTCACAAGATAAAAACCCTTTGCCTCCATGCCCAGATTTATGGCACTAGCAGTGATGAAATGACTGTTTTCTTAATAGATACCAAAAAATGAACATAGTCCAGAGCTGCCAGAGCTTCAAAGAGACTTCTTGACTGTAGTTTCTTGAAAATTCTGGCAAAATCTAAACAATCATCAGTCTTATCACCTTCATTAAAATGACATGTTTTTACAATATTGCAAGAGGCACATTTGCCAAGGGACAGAAACCCAATATGTACCCAGAACTCAGAGTGAGCATCATCAACATTTCTCATAGGACTTTAGCACAGATTCCCTGGTTCCAAAATCCTTGTCCAGCAGAGACATCTTAGACCAGAGGATTATTATTATAAAGGTAGTTAAGTTTCTGAAAAGGTAAAAAAAATCCAAAAACAAAACACAGCAAAATTTTAAAAAATCTTAGGGATTATTGGGCTCACATTAAACTTTACTTGGTTCCCCGTTTTGAGAGCATGGTGGTATTTTAAGAATCAGAAGACCTGAATTCAAATCCCAGTTCCGCCACTTTTTCCCTAAATCATCTCCCTACCATAATTAGACTTAACTTCTACTATTATATAGACATAGTAATAGACTCCCATATTGGAATCTCTGGGAAAAGATTGCTAGTCTGAGTATGTTAGAAAGGATCACAGGACCTAGAGTAAGTCACTTTTTTCTAGGGGTTTCCCAATCTGTAAAATATAGGAGTTTGCTAGATAATCTCTAAGATCCCTTCCAACTTGAAAATCAAAGGATCATATTGTAATAGGTGACTGGCTCATGACCCCAGCTCCTATGAGGATATATGATGTACTCAGCTGATGCAATCCCCACATGAACTTTGGAAAATGTGTAGACATTCTGATACCAGTTCTAGTCCACTTACCATGTGAAGAGATGCCTCTTTGAATGGCTCTTGTGCTAGAACTGGAGGTGCATTCAAAAGGTACTTCAGTCATTCTGGGTTTCTCCCCCCACCACTCAGACTGATTCTTTCCTGCCTGGGAAGAACCTCCACATCTGAGGCTGACAAGTAGCCCAAGAAGATAAGCCTCTGCTCTTTTTCTCTTTGCATTTATTCTTCCTGCTTTTGGGTGAAGAAGGATAGATAAGACTATGATCTTGCTAACTTTGAAAGGTCAGGAGAGAGTTGTAGAGGTCCAGGAGCAGAGTCTATGTCGGCTTTTACAATCCAATAGTCCAGTGTCAAGGAAAAACATTCTGGACCCAGTCCTAGCAGAGTCTAGGACTGATTCATTTGGACATGAATTTGGTGGAGGAATAATATGGAAAAACTTGGTTAGGTCTGAGCCCACTCTCCCCAGAGACTGAAGTAGCAGTGAGAACATAGCATAGGGGAAATGTTGCTATTTTTATTCTTGCTTTATCTTCAAAGGAAATATAAATGGAACCGGAACTTTAATCCCTGTCAGCTAACAGTGTGAGGAGCTCACCAGAATGAGAGCTTACACTGATATAGCATTAGAAAAAGTCATTCCACTGTCCCTAAAGGAAAATGCCTGAGTGGAATCTATAGCTAGCCTTCTCATGGAAGAATGAGATTGAGTACTCTCTACAATAGGAGTTAAACCTGGAAGGAACATCCAAATTCAATTATTCCAAACCTCTAATTTTGTGAATAAGAAAACTGAGATCCAGAAAAAGGTAGGTAATTGACTCAAGGATTTATGATCTCATAATTTTTAGGCTAGTAATCATTTCCTAGCGATCCCAACATAAGAAGATTCTAACAAGTTGATATAAGAAATGTCTCCCTTACTCAGTCCTATCCCTCATGTAGGCATCGCCCGGTCCAAACAGTCCAGTATTGTGTTGAATAAATTAACAAATGAATGAGAAAAAGGCACTTATTATGCACTTGCATGGTGATATATCTTCTATTATACTGAACTTTTAGTTAAACTGATGTTCAACTTTCCACATGTATATATTCTACCTCTACAACTAGACTGTAAACTCTTTGAAGGTAGGAATCATGACTTCTCAAGTAGCCTAAGCTCTCTCACTAACCTATTTTGGATCTGCCATACACAAATTTATCCAAAATGATCTTGAACCTATTTATAATATTCTACCTCTCTTGCTTGGGACAAGGGAGAATGAGGAACAATGTTGTAGTTATTGGATACTAAAGATAAAAAAACAGCTGCAGAGTCTAGGCATATAGAAGGTATGTGTGCCTTGGCAGGATTGTGATGGGTGCTTGTATATTTTCAACTTTGCAGATTCAGAAGCTTACCTTGATCAATTCACCCAGTGGTGATCAGTTTCTAATGCACACTAGCCAAACTCACAAGAGGTTTGCGTATAAAGCAAAATGTCAACTTACTCATTTTTAATGGGGAAGGTTTTTGGCAAGATAACTAGTACTAGACATTTACATGGAACACTAGGCTGGAGTGGTCCTCTCTAACTTGCTATCATTCTATCTCTCCTCATGCTTTACACCTGTTAAATTCGTTCTTTACTCTCCTCAGGATCTTTAATTCCTCCATCTAGAATATTCTACAGGGTATTGCTGCTGCTCCAGTTTCACTTTCTTCTATCTCCAGTCTTGGCTTTATATTTAATCAGTTCAACTTTAAACTGTCCACTGTTCTCAAATCTCTTACCATCCTGTCCCATCCATGCTCATGCCTTGCTTAGTAACTCCCCAACCCTGGACTACTCTGATCATCTACCTCCTCTGGCTTTGGATATATGCTACTAAATTGTGCTAAAGGAAACTCATGCAGCCTTGCTGAATGGTCCACTAGAAATGTGTTATCTGATCTCAAATGGGCCCTCACTGCAACTAAGCAATCTTTTTAATTCTAGTTGATTACTGCATTCCCCACAGGTTGTTCCATACTTTTTTCCTTAAACCTTCCACAACACCCCTCCCCCACCCTCTCAGAAGACTTTGCTTCATAATTTACTAAAAAAAAAAAATTAAGACCATTTATAGAAGCTACCTCTTTCCCCCACAAAACTTCATGATGTCATTTGTCCCACATTCCAATGTCTTTTCCATTTGTCTCTAATAAAGAGGTAGACCTTTTCTTCACCAAGGCCAGAATCTTTCATTGTACCTTTGACCCCATTTCCTCCTATCTATTTCAATTAGAAGATTGCCCCTACAATTATCCCCCCTCTCTCTATAAAATCCTCAATCTAACTAGACCTCGTTTCTCTCCTGAGCTCTGGTTCCTTGTTTCTAATTACCTGTTGGACGTTTTGAATTGGATGTCCTATAAATACCTCAAATTCAACATATCCAAAATATGTCACTATCTTAAAACAACAATAACACACCCCTCTTTTCTATTTTCTTATTTCTTTGGAGGGTAGCCCATCATCTTTCCAGTCACCCAGGCACATATCTTCAGAGTCAACCTCAGATCTTCCCTTTCCCTCACCCCTGCCTCCATATACAATTAGTTTCCAAGCCTTTTCAATACTAAACATCTCTCATATCCATGTCCTTCTCCACTCACATGGCCATTATCCCACTTCAAGCCCTCAGCAACTCTTGCCTGGATTATTACAGTAGCCTCCTAATTGATCTCAAGTCTATGCATTCTCCAAACCATCCTCTGCCCAGATGCCAAACTGAGATTCCTAAAGCAGCAGCCTGATTATGTCACTGCCTGCTCATGCAGTGCCTGCTCCATGGGCAACAAAGTTGCTTTCATCTTGAATACTTTCTTTTTCCATGTTTTCCATCTTCTAGTTTTCACTGCAACCTGGCTCCTTCCGGATGATGGAGCCTCGTTGGCCACTCTTTCCAGCTCTAGTGGCATTTTTACTCATTCCTCCTTCCTCGTCATTTGCATTTCCAAGCCCTCTTCAGTGAAATTTCTCCAACTTCAGTTCCTTTGAGATTCACTCAATCCATGTTTACCACTCAATCAAAATTGTAATAGCTTTTATCTATTGCCTTCCAGAACACTTTCTCTCTGTTCTGCATGAGTTCAGTGTCTCATTCACAATCTTTCTTTTCTTCGCAATTCCTACCCTCATAGAAGGGCACTTCAACATAGAAATTCATACTCCCCCAAACACCCTAACTTCTCAGTACTGAAAAAATGGAGTCTATTCACTGAGAGCTCCCTTTACTTCCTTCGCATCTCATATCATTCAGATGTCTTCTGCCACTATCTTCCTCTTTAACTCGTGGCTCATAGGAAGAGGCAGCCCTTCTCCTTGCTAAGGCAAACCCATGAACAATTGATTCCACTCTATCCTGTCTTCACCAGTTGACTAGCTGTTTCCCTATTGCCTACAAATATGCTCATGCCTCCCTCATCCTCAAAACACCTTTACTTGATTTGACCATCTCTACTATCTCCTCCCTTTCTGGCTAAACTCCTCCAGAAAGCCCCCCTGTAATCAATGACTACACTTTTCTCTCCCTCTCTTCTTAATTCTCTGCAGTTTGGCTTCTGATTTCATCATTCAGATAAAACTTCTCTCCAAAGTCACCTGTTATCTCTTAATTGTCTAATCCAATGGTCTTTTCACATTCATCTTGACCTCTTTGTTGATCACCACCACCCCCTTCTCCTTGATACTCCATTGTCTCTAGATTATCATGATACTGTTCTCCCTCTTCTGGTTCTTCTCCTACCTATCTGACCACTCATTCTCCATCTACTTTGCTCTATCTTCCTCCAGGTCATGTCATCTAACCACGGGTGTCCTCCAGGGGTCTGTCCTGAGTCTTCTTCTCTTCTCCCTTTATAGTATTTCTCTTGGTAATCTTACCATCGCCCAAGGATTCAGTTATCATCTCAATTATCATCTGATGACTCTCACATCTCCTTATTCAACCCCAACATCTCTCCTAAATTTCAACTGCCTATTAGATATCTCTAACTAGATGTCTTGTAAATATCTCAGACTCAATATGACCAAAACTGAACTCATTATTCTTTCCTTCAAACTCTTCCCTCTTCCTTTCTTTCTTACCACTGTTGAGGGCACCAGTCACCCAGGCTCACAATTTAGATGTTATCTTTGACTCCTCACTCTCTTTCACCCTCCCCCCCATATTCAATCTGTTACCAAGTCCTGTTGATTTTATTTTTGTAACATCTCTCTAATATGTCCCCACTCTCTCCTCTGACACTGTCCCCATCCTGGTGTAGGCCTCCTTACCTCATTCCTAGACAATTGCAATAGCCTGCTGTTTGCTCTCCCTGCATCCAGTGTCTCCTCACTACAATTCACCTTTCACTCAGATGTCAAATTGGTCTTCCAAAAACACAGGTCTGCCCATGCTACCTCCCCATTCAGTAAACTCCAGTGGCTCCCAATCACCACCAGGATTAAATATAAAATCCACTGTTTGACATTCTGCTCCCTTTCCTGCTTTCCCAGTCTTCTTGTACACCTAACAGCTTCAGTACACTCTGCAGTCTAGTGACACTGGCCTCTTTGCTGTTCCTTGAATAGGACACTCCATTTCCCAGCTCCAGGCATTTTCACTAGACGTCCTCCATGTCAGGAATGCTCTTTCTTTTTATCTCCACCTCCTGGCTTTCCTGGTTTCATTCCAGTCTCAGCTAAAATTCCCTTTTCTAAAACAAGCCTCTCCCAATCCTCCTGAATTCTAGTACCTTCCCTTTGTTGACTGTCTCCAATCTATCCTATAAATCTTGTATATACACAGTTATGTGCATGTTTTCTCCACGAAAACTCCTCAAGAGAAGGAGTTAGTTTTACCTTACTTTGTATCTTAGGGGCTTAGCACAATACTGGACACACAAGCAGGTACATAATAAATGTTTTTGAATAACAACTGAGTCACCATTACCTGTAGCATTAAATGCAGACTCCTCTGTTTGACATTTAAAGTCCTTCACAATCTGTCCCCAATTTACCTTTCCATCTTCATCATATATTATTCTCCTTCATACACTTCTCTTCCATAAATATTCTCCTTCAGTAGAGCAAAATAAGTTTACTTGCTTTTCCTGTTACAAGGCATCCTATCTCCCATCTCATTGTCTTTGGAAACATTGACTTCTATGCCTGGAATAAATTGCCTCCACCTCTTAAAATTCTTCTTAGCTATCCCTAAAAGCTCACCTCAAACACTGCCTCCCACCTGAGGCCTCTCCTGCTTCCTCTAGCTGCTACTTTCTCCCAAAAATTAAGTTGTATTTTTTTTCTAGATTATTTTGTAGATACTTATCCTCAAAAATGCTGAATTTCCCCTCCCCCCCCCATAGAAAGTAAATTTCTTGGGATTAGAGAATGTTTCATTTTTGTCTTTGTATCTCAGGTTTCTGCCAAATAGTAAGCTTTTTAATAAATGTTGGTTGATTGATTAAAGAAATGACAAATCAGAACATGGTTTGATTATGATAGAATTAGACCAACAGGAGCTGGAACTTGCCAAACTATGTTAACTTAGTGAACTAATTTTCATGTTAGGGATCATTCTGTCTGGTTACTGGTTTTAATAATTAGAATTAGAGCAATGACTCCTCTGGATAGTGCTAGAAGCACAAATTCTTACCTTTGACTTCTCTTTTTATCTTGGCTATGTTTCAATTTGTTAGACTGTGACTTTTCTAACATTAGTTACTTGTCACATTTTTTTTAAAGAGATATAGTCCCCTGATACATTGTTATATGGTTTCAGAGTGATCGTGGGTTTTTGAGGACTCTGCCCAGATAAGGAACTGATTCAAATTTATGAGAATGTCATTCTCCATTTGATAAAAGGCTATAAATCCATATGAAGGATATAAACAAACAGTTTTCAGAGGAAGAAATCTAAGATATCAATATAAAACAATATAAAACCGTGTTCCAAATTACTAGAAATTACTGGTAATCGGATAAATCCAAAATTAAACAATTTGGGCCTTCTACTTCACATACTTCAAATTGGCAAAGAAGACCAAATAACGAAAATGACAAATGTCCTGTTTGTAGAGCTATGAATTGATCCAGCTGTTCTGCAAAGCAATTTAGAACTATATCCTCAAAATTACTAAATTGTGCATACCCTTTGACCCAGTAATACCACTTGCAACTCTGTATATCCCAAAGAGATCAAAAAAAGAGGGAAAGAATCCAAATGTACAACACATATTTAACTTTTCTTTTGTAGTGACAAAGAACTAGAAACTGAAGTGGTACCCATCAACTGGGGAGTGACTGAACAAAATATGGCATATGAAAATAATGGAATATTATTATGTCATAAGAAATTATGAAAAAGACCATTTCAGAGAAAACTGGGAAGACTCATAGGAACTGATGCAGAGTGAAGTGAGCATAACAGAAGAATAATTTATATGACAATGTCTTAAAGACATGAAATTTGAAAAGATTTAAGAACTCTGACCAAAGCAATGAACTACAATTCCAGAGGACTTATGACAAAGCATGCTCTGTATTTCCTGCCAGAGAGGTGATGGACTCAAGATGTAGAATGGGATACACTTCTTTTAGACAAGGGCATGCTGGGAACTTATTTTGACTATGCCTATTTGTTGCAAAGATTTTGGGTTTTTTTTCTGATGGGGGAGGGGTGCAGGAGAGAAAGTAGGAAGAAGATAAAGTAAATGCTTGTTAATTAAAAAAAAAATTTTTTTTAAGTGCATGTCCATAAAGGTCAAGCTCTGACAGGTCCCACCAAACTGGAAAGACCATGAATATATATGCCCAGTGACTAACTATGTGCTTGTCATCTTAGGACTGACTATATGCAGAGAGACTCATGACCAGAAGCCATCAAGAGATGGATTTTTTTGAGCTGTAGCACCTCATGAGATATAAAGGAATTATAGTTATGGTGGTGGAACGAGTGCCTACCATGATGGAATCACAGACCCTTGAGTGTTAACACACAATTCTTTTTCAGTTCTGGAGGCAGCATGGTATAGTGGGACATGCCCTGGACTGAGAGTCAGGAAGATCTCAGTTCATATCCTAGGACTGTCCCTTACTACCTGTATGACCTTGGTCAAGTCACTTTACATCTTTAGCTCTCAGTTTCGTCCATATTAAATGAGAGGGTTGGCATATCTACAAAGGATCTATGATGAAGCACAGACAGAGAAGTGATGGCCATAAAAGGTAGAAAAAGGTACCTCTTTTGGACATTGTCATGGTATAGATTTGTTTTGCTTGACTATGATTATTTGTTCCAAAAGTTTTGTTTTTCTCTTTTTTCCTCCCCATTTTTAATGGGTGAGAGGAAGGAGGTGAGGTTGACAATAGTGATGCCAAACAAAACAGAAGGGAAATATTTGCCAACAAGTTTCTTCTTCCTGCTGCTTGGCACCTCCATTCCCAAGTGTCTCACCCTACCAGCTCGGATATTTTATGAACTACGCTCTGATATTCTCTAATTCGGTGGCTCTTCCCTTACCTTGGGCTTATGCTCTCTAGGCTGACTCTGTTAGCTGGTCTTGTTACAATACTTCAGCAGCTGGCCCTGGAATGAGAGAGAGAATGAGATTTATCTTCCTGGCTGCATATCCTTTCTTCCAGTTTCTGGTATTTTAAGCCACAGTCTCATTCCTTGTCTTGGTTTATTGCTTTTGCTGGTTCAGTGCAGGAGCCTAGAGTGTCCTGCTTGACCACATTTCAGGTACAGCTGAGGGCTGCCAGCTGCCACCAGAATGAAAGGCTAACCTCCTGTTCCCAGCGGGAGAGGGACTAAGTGTCTTCCTAAGTTGGCTACACTTGCCAAGGGGACAACCGCTCCTTTGTGCTGTTATTTATATACTGTGGCCCACCAAAAGAATTCTTGCTGGCCTGAGGTTCTTTTCACTTAAGAAACAAAGCAAATAAACAGAAGCATCTAGAATAAAAAACAATATAAGGGAAAAAAATTCCCCTCCCCCAAAAGAGAAGAAAATGCAGTTTTTTTCTAAAGCTTTCTTGAAAAATAGAGCTATTTTTTCTGAGGCTGGAGGGAACTGTTTTCTTAAGGATCACAGACATTCATCTCCAAGTAATACACAATTTGAGAGAGTGCCACTGTTGTATACTGGGAATGGAACTGGATTTTGATTTGAGAAGATTGGGTTTAGAACCAGTTCTGTCCTACGAGTATACTTGTGTGATCTAGGAGAAGTCCCTTAACTTCTGGGTCTGAGTTTCTTCATCTATAAAATGATGGAGCTAGATTAGGTGGTCAATGAAGCCCATTTCCATTTTTAATCCTATGATCCTAGAATTCCCTTTCACTAAGGAGACTAAAGCAGGACTAGAGTGAAGGAGGAGACCTGGGTAGGAAGGATGTGACCATCAACACTTCTTTCTTCTTAAGGTAGTTACAAACGTGAGACCAGCCCAAATCATAGAGGTGAAGCAATCAACAGATACTCATTAGGCTCTTTTTAAATATATGGCACAGTGATGAGCTATGGAAGATACAAAGATGACTAAGTCACAGTCTCTCTCCTTAAGGTGCCTATAGTGTAGTTGTGACATACAAAAAATATAAAAAGATGATTTACAATATTCTTCAAGACAGTATGTATAAAGTGTCAGATCATATTACAAGCAACCAATGCTATAGGAGATCAGAGACAGGTGAGATCCTTGAACTAGAGACAGAGAAGGGTTCCCAAGGGAGAGAGAAATCGAGTTAGGATTTGGAGTATGAGTCGTCCAGAAAAAAATAAAGGGAAGGCATACCAAGCAGGCAGAATGACACAGACAAAAGTCACAGAGGTGGAAAAACAAAAGGTATATTCAAGAACTGTTACTAGACCCCACTTTTCCTGGGAGAAGGTTTGTAAAGAGGAGCTTGAAAAGCAGGTTGTAATCAGATTGTAGAGGACTTGGATGAATAAATAGAATCAGGGAATTTCAGAATGGAACGATCCCTTAGAATTCATTCAGTTCAACCCTTCCCACTACCTCATTCTACTAATAGGGAAACCAGTCTAGAGCAGGTAAGCAATTTGTCTCAAGTCATAGTAGATTAATGACAAAAATGAAGTTGATAGATTATACATACCAGCCACTGCCCATCACCCAGATGTGGAAACAGGTGGAATGGCTCAGTAACACTTTTGAGCCCTGTCCAGCACCAAGACAGCTTGCTTGTCTAGCTGGACTGACCCATCTGGAGATTTAATAGATGTTTTCTCATGATATGAGCCATGCCAGGAAAAACCCTTGCCCAGAGTTATATTCCCTACTTGTTTGCCATTAATAATATTTCAAAGATTTCATCATTATAGGCACTCTATTCAATAATATATATCACAACCCTTTTATGACTTAGTAGATGGCCTTTAAGAGTTGTGGTTGAAAAATTCATCACCCTGAAGCCACACTTGAAATGATCCTCTCTAAATTTAGCTATGCTGGTCTCCAGATCACAGACAGGCATATGGTCAGTCAAAGCACTTGAAGCCTTTTCTATGAATAAATGAATCAAACACATTTATTACGTGACAATATGTGCCAAATTAAGTGTGGGAAATGCAAATACAAAATTGAGATAATATTTTAAGGAGTTGGTAAGATTTGTCAGAGAATGGGCTCTATTGGCATAGCCTTTGAGAATTCAGATTCACCTCTACATTATAATAAAAATTACATATGTGTGCGCATATGTTACATACCTACAAGAGAATGTAAGATCCTTAAGGACATGGACTATATTACTTTTGTTTCTATATCTCTAGCTCCTGCACATAAAAGGCGGTTCATCAGTACTTGCTGAATGAATAAATAAGGCATCAGTGGAAGTCACTGATAATATACTGACAACAGTGCCCTACTTTTATATAGTACAGTTTACAAAGCACTTTCAACAAAACAGCCCTGTAGTGTAGCACTCTGCTAGTATTATTATCTTCTCTTTACAAATGAGAAAAATGAGGATGAAAAGAGGAAGTAGCTTGTAGGTTCATCAGATTTGGAGCTGAAAGGATCTCTCTCTGTCTCTCTCTGTCTCTCTGTCTCTGTCTCTCTCTCTGTCTCTCTCTGTCTCTCTGTCTCTGTCTCTGTCTCTGTCTCTCTCTCTCTCTCTCTCTCTCTCTCTCTCTCTCCTTAAGGTGCCTATAGTGTAGTTGTGCCATACAAAAATATAAAAAGAAGATTTACAATATTCTACAAGACAGTATGTATAAAGTGTCAGATCATATTACAATTATTATACATATTATTCTCTCTCTCTCCATTTATGAATGGATAAATCAAAACCCAAAGTTATTCTGTCTATAGGTAAAATAATCAGGATTTGAACTCAGGTTCTGAGTCTATATTTAGTGTTCTTTTCACTGTATCAAGCTATCTGCTCTTTTCATTTTTTTAGTCTCTACTTTCACCCCACAAAATCCATGAGCTCTTGAGCCCAGTCATCTCTCTCTTTCTTTCAATTCCACTCAATTCCTTCCTATTCTTTCCATCAAACTATATAATTTCTGCCTCCTCCCATCATCTTCCCTGATCAAAGTTTCATCATCATTCAGTTCAGGGATGGTCACATACAAAAAGAAAGGAAGGAAGGAAGGAAGGAAGGAAGGAAGGAAGGAAGGAAGGAAGGAAGGAAGGAAGGAAGGAAGGAAAAGTCTAAGTGTTAAAACTAAGAACTGAATTAAGATCTTGTGGCACCAAGAGCAGTGCCCTTTCTTTTTTTTTTTTTTCAGAGGGCAGAAAAGATTTTTTTAATTCTTTCACATGAGAAAGGACGCGGCCTTTATCACTCAAATGGTGGCAGCCAGGGAGTGTGCTTGTGGCTGCAAGAAGCAGCTTTTATAGCCCTAAAGCAAGTCCCCTCCCTCTCCCTTATTCCTTTCCTCATTGGCTGAGTACTCTGGACATACAATCTCACCACGACAGCTACTTTTCAATAGAAATAATTTTGCCCATATTTAATGGTGGAAAGCATAGTGTATCAGGAAGAAGGGAAGGTCAACACACAGGCTGACGGATTTTGGGAAATGGAAACTTACCAGGGGCTACTGAGACTTCAGATAATGTGTAGAAACTTAACAAAAGGGGAAAGTAACTTCTAGTCTTCAACTACACTATAGGTCATCTCCCACAATCCTCCCGTTCTTTTATCATGTCTTTGTAGTTTCCTCACCTAAATCCAATCAACACCTCCTCACATTCTTTCCCCTATGAATTCTTCACTTCATCTATTTCCCCTTTATGTGAATATGGAAAGGGAGCAAAGTTGACCGAAGCATTGACAAATTACAAGGGGGCAGTCCCCTTTCATAAGTACAGATACAGAGATTCAAAATAAAAAGTTAATCAAGGAATTGTCCATTTAGAGGTTCCATCTCATACAGCAGTGTTGGGAGGAACATCATCTGATGCAGTTTTCCCATCTGGATGCTCATTCAAGTCATCTTCAGCACAGCATCTCAGCATCTTCTTCCCTTTACCTTCTTGTAGAAATCCAAATATCCACTCTCCTACAGTACTGACCTTGAAAGCTCCTTGGATTTCTCTACTTGATCTGGATCTCCTGAGGCCCATAAGCTTTTCCTTATCACTAGGCCCTATCAATCCAATTCTCCAGGTTACTGGCCACTTCCATCAAGACTATCCCTGGAACTCCCCAGACCATCTGGGGCCACCCCCAGATTCCTTCTTCAGTCCCTCCATTCAGGTGAATGCATTTCCACATCACCTTCCACAGTAATTCATCTCCTTACCACCATGTGGACATGCTCTAACACCTTAAAGAGCTGAAAGGCTGTCTTCCAGCTCCCTTCCCCCCTCAGAGACCCAGTAAAAGCAGTGCCCTTTCTTAAGACAATGTCACTCCTATTCTCAAAAGTCTTCAGTGGTTCCTAACTGCCTCCAGATAAAGTAGAGGTTGGCATTTAAGCTCTCTATCAGTAGGCTCCAACTTTTCTCTGCAGCCGTACTTCCCTCTCATATACCCCCTTTTCCAGCCAAATTGGACTATCATCTGCTCCCAAATACGATATATTTGCTGCCAATGTGTATTAACATTAGTATTCCCCCATGCCTGTAATGCGACTCCTCTTCATCTTTTAACGAATCTTCAGTCTTCTTCAGAACTCAGTGCAATTGCCATCTCTTCCATCAAGCCTTCCCTCACCCATCTATTTGCTAAGTGCTTCTTTCTCTCTCCTCCAATTCCCCTGTATCTACCTATCTCTAACACGTCATAGCCCCCAGTAGAAGGTAAGCTCGGAGGACATGAATTGTCCTCAAGCAATTGCCTTGTACATTAATTATTTTGTTGAATTAAATTTCCATGCATCTCCATGATTGAATGGGAAGTACCCCTGGGAGGAATAACACATTAAGCCAGTTCTGATCCTACTTCCTGACCACATAAACTGCAAATGATCTCATTTCTCTGACCTCCTACAACCATCTGTACTATTTACTTAGCACCTAGTACTACCTTGTTTTGTCAGGTAGATTTTATGTGCATTCGCCTTTTCTTTTCAATTCGACTGAGGAGGCAAACTCTGTCTTATTCACTTTTCTATTCCAACAGGATCTAGAAAGTATCTAATACATAGTAGATGCTCTGTATACATTTATTGATTTAAAATAATACTGACTATTGGTCTGCTAGTAATTTCCACAGTAAAATACTAATTAATCAATTAGCTATTAGTTGTTTTCCAACTCAACAACCTGTTAATCCTAGGTTGTTTCTATTTGGCAAATGATCATTGAATAGAGGAATGTTGGTGGGGGGCCTGGTATCAGAGCAGCTGCAAAGCAGCATTCCTCTAAGGTAGCAAGGGCACAAGAGAAAACTGCCAATTTCATTGTTTTATAACAGGCTGGTCTTGCTCCAGTGGGCCTTTACTGTAGCTCTCTGAGCAGTGGAGATACCATCTCCTGACTGACAAACCAAAGACTATCATGCCTGAGAAGGCTTAAGTCTATAGGCCAAGTCGTTGGCCATCCCTAACCAGTGACTGAGGGAAAATGTCATTTATGGCAGGTTTCACAAACAGGCTCAGGAAGGTAGCGCTCAATGAAAAGGAAACCCATTTAATGAGGGTACTATTGGGAAGTTTGGGGCCTGAATTCAGTTTTTGAGAAAAAGGAAAATATATCTCTATATATATGGATATGATTTACAATCCCTAATGTGAACCCAAGTGTTTTCTATTAATAAACTGTGAAATCTTTCCATCTGCCCGGGACGTGTACATTAACAGTACAGCCACTGTGCGCTAGGCTGGACTGTAGCTGAAGTTTCTGGGAGACCTTTCTTCAAGACCTGCGGGGCAAGGAACAGTGTTTCATCCCCCCTCCCAAGGACTTCATGATGCCTGAGCAAGAATTAATGTGTCCTAAATACTTTAAATAGCCACATACCCAGCACGACCTTCCTGAAAGAGGCTTATTCTTTTCATGGCCATAGGAAAAATTAGTTATAATATTCTTCATGATAGGATTCTCTACCAGAACAGACTTAGTCTATAAGTATTGAAAGAGTACTGACTAAGCAGAGGGGCAACAGAGTCAGATGGAGATAGTCATGGAGGGATTTCCAGGAAGAAGCATTTTATCTGGCTTTAAAGAAAGGTGAAGAGAAAGAGAAAGTATTTTAGATAGAGACATGGAGAAAGAAATGAAAAAAACCTGGGCAAATAGTACCAAACTCATTAGCTTGGCTAGAGGCAAAAATCTAAGCTGAGGACAGTAAGAAATTATATTAGTGAGAGAAAGGGGACTCAAGTGACACAGGGTCTTAACTGCTAACTTGAGGAATTTTTATTTTATACAATTCTCAGTTGATCATCATTGTAGCAAAAATCTTTTATTAAAAAAAAAAACCAAAGATTCTAGCAATGATATGTAGCAAAGTGGGAGAAAGCCTAGAAGAATCTTAGTTCCAGAAGAAAAATAATGCATGTTGTAAGGTGATAGATAGACTAATAGGTGTGAAATGTTACACACACTTCCAGACATGATGCTGTTATTCAGTTTTGTTTAACTGTTTCCTTTTTAAAAAATAAAATTTTACTGATATCTCTTGTTTTCATATCACTTACATCTTTTCCGTTTGCTGCCCTCCCCAACTACCCCTACCGCAATAGCCATTTCTTATAACAAAGAATTTTTTAAAAGGGGAAAAAAAAGTTTAGCAAATCCACTGAAAAAGTCTGCACACACACACATACACACACATTTCCATACCCATCATTTTACCTCTAAGAAGAAAAAAAGGGAGAGGCTTTCTTATATTTCTTCTTTGAAGTCAAACATATTCATCATAATTTTATAGAATTTAGTTTCAATGGCATTTTATTATTATTTCCATTTTCATTACTGTAGTCATTGTGTATTTTGTTTTCCTGGTTGGGCTTATGCATAAGTTTATATGTCTTCTTATGCTTCTCTATATTCATCATATTTATTATTTCTTATGGCACAGTAATAATATTCCATTGCATCCATGTGACACAACCTGTTTAGCCATTCCCAAACACTGAATAAATAGAGCACTGGACTTGGAGCAAGAAAGACCTCAGTATTTTTAGTAGTTTAGCTTTTTTTTTTAACTAACAAGCATTTAAAAAAACTGCTCTTTCCTTCCCTCTATCACTTCCCACGATTGAGAAATTTTAAAATATAGATAGATAGATAGATAGATAGATAGATAGATAGATAGATAGATAGATAGATAGATAGATGGATGGATGGATGGATGGATGGATGGATGGATGGATGGATGGATACTTAGCTACATAGTCCAGCAAAACAAATTCCAATATTGGCTATATCTTAAAATGTGTTTTTCTTTCTGCATTTTAAGTCCACTACTTTCTGCCAGGAAATGAGTGGCATGTTTCACTTTCATTCTTTTGAGCTTATGGTTTATAATTTCATTTATTAGAATTCTAAAGTATTTTAAAATATTTTTGCTCTACAGTGTTACATCATACAAACTGTCCCCCTAGTATTAGTTCATTAAGGTCTTTCCAATTTCTTCTGAAAATTGTCCATTTCATCATTTATGTCAATAATATTTCATTACATGTACATATCACAATTTGCTTATCTGTTTCTCAATATAACACCATCTTAATTCATAATTTTAAATTACTACAAAGACTGCAAGATATATTTTTGTACATATACATCCTTTCTCTTTCTTTGATTTCTTAAGGAATATAGGCCTAGTAGTGGTATAGCTGGGCCATAGTTCCAAATTGCTTTCCAGAAGGGCTGAACCAGTTCACAATTCTACCTATAGTTCATTAATGTGTTTTCCCATATCATCTCCAAAATTTGTCATTTACTTCTTTTGTCATTTTTGCCAGGCAATTTATAATTGCTATAATTTGCATTACTCTAGTTATTAATTATATTTTAAAATTTTTATATAGCTATTAATGGTTTGGATTCCTTCCTTTGAAAACTGTTCACATCCTTTGACCATTTATCTACTGGGTAATGGCTCTTAGAGAAAGACCTGAGTTTGAATCCTGTCTCAGTCACATATTAGCTACATGACCACAAATAAATCACTTAACTTCTCAGCCTCAATTTCTTCATCTGCAAAATGGGAACACTAATAGCACTTACAGGATTATTATGAGGATCAAACAAGATGATATTATATGTAAAGTACTATACAGACCTTTAAGTGCAATGTACAAATATTAGCTATTATTATTAACTGCTTCTTTTTAATAAGGAACAGTACCTTGAAGGAGTTATTAGAAAACAACTGTTGTATGAAGTAACCAAAAAAGTGTCCATAAAACATTTAAAAAAAAAAAGAGAGTGGAAACTGAGGGACAAGCTGGAAGGCTCTTTCAGTAATTGGGCTGTTAAATGATGACTGCTTGTAAAGGGGTCATAGCTCTTGAAATGCAAGAGAAGGCATGGACAATTGACAGGACACTGTACTGGATTAGATGCAGGGGGAGGCAGAGTGGAGAAGAGAAGGGAAATGTGGACAATTGCACCAATATTATGAACCTGGTAGACTGGAAGAAGAACTAGAATCCTTGTCTGAAATGAGCAATTTGGAAAGGGATCCCTATGGTGGCACAGCACTGAAAGGACTTGACGATTTTTTAATAATAATCAGCAAAATATGAAGGCCCCTTGGTTTACTCCCTGCTATTGTCATGGGACTAGGCGCTGAGTCAGCTGAAAAAGAAAGCTTCCTGTCCATTCACTTCCTTCAAAGCTCCCCTCTGGTAAATAGTGCCTCTTGGTGACTAGACTTCCCATAAGAAGTGGAGAATAAGTGTGCTTTTCTTCCCTCTCCTAAAACCATGCTCACTTACACATAAAGTGTAGACTTAACTAGGTAAGATTGTGCCTGGGACTCTCTGGCTGTTTTTCCATTTTGTGTTTCCTTAATAAGTAACTGAATAGCATTCTTGAGATAGATATGGTAAATACGGGTAATGTCCTTTTGAGTTTGAGAGATCTTCAGTTGACTGACGACAAGGAAAGTTTATTCATTAGAGAAATGACCACTAGTAGAAAACATGGACCAATTATTTGGACAGTGCAGAGTCAAGGTGACATGTGAAATGAACATTTGGTAAACTTACAATTTTGTGTTCCAGTGAAGTTTACGTATTGCCTTCTCAAAAGAGTATAACAATAGTTAAAATAAATTAAGTTATTAAAACCTTTTAATACACGCTTGTATTTTTATGCTTGGTATTTCTTTTGGGCAATAAAAGAAATACTTCCCCCATACTTGATACATATTGCATATTTAGTGCCTCCTTATTCCCCCGCTACCTCCTTTTATTTTTTTTTATTTTTTTGAGAAATTCTATATTCCTAAACCTATAAACAATTTTCCTCCAGTGTGTTGGAGTGGGAGATGCAATAAGTCAAGGAGTATGAGAAAAGGGAATCTAACCCCTCTCTTTAGGGAACTGGCTCTGCCAGGCCTAAACTTAGTCTTACTTCCTGAGCAGAAAAGGTAGAAGGGTCCCTTCATGGAAAAGGAACAGGGACAAGTATCCCAACCCTTTGATCCCAGCAGTGGTTCCTCAATGTTAGTCTCAGAGAGATGATTTGACCAAGGTCAAACAACTAGTGAATATCTGAAGCAAGATTGAACCTATGAGTCTTATGACTCCAATTCCAGCTCTATCTCCACTAGAACACACTACCTCCAGCATATGAAATGTCATGTTAAGAAACGTTAAGTTTCTATTATTGGTGAATTCCTCCTCATAAGCTCTGGGACTCCTTAAAATTCAAACTAGTTGCCTCCCTTTCTATGAAGGCTTCCTTAATTCTTCCAGATGAAAAAGATCTCTGCTTCTCCCAATATATGATTTCACTTTACTGGATCCTTCCTTTCCCCTTATCACATTTTCCCTGGCGTCACAGTTGGATTTTTCCCCTCTTAAACATATGTTTGCCTCCTCTCAGGTTAGAAGCTCCTTGAGAGTGAGATCTTTGTTGTATCTGTCTCTGGATGCCCAGTATCCAAACACATGGACTCATAGTTTAAGAGATGGAAAGGATTTTATAGGTCGTTCAGGCTGATAGCCTCACTTTATCAATGAGTAATTGAAGCTCAAAGAAGAGAACTGAGTTGTCCAAGCTCATAGAGGCAGGAAATGGCAGGACTGGGACTTGAATTTGGGTCCTCATTGCAAACTCAGGACTCTTTCCACTATATCATGTTGTTTTTCCAGTTCATGGAGGAGGCAGGATGGTGAAATGAAAAAAATAACGAAACCGAAGACTTAGGACCAAATCTAACCTTTGTGACTTTAGGCACTTAACCTCTCTGGGCCTCATTTTTCTCACCTGTATAATCAGGGAGTTGAATGACCTTCAGGTTCCTTCCACCTCTAAGTACTATGTGCCCTTCCTTCATTCCCTCCATCCTTCCCTCCCTATTTTCTTTTTTCCCTTCCTCCTTCCTTCCTCCTTTCTTCCCTGCCCCTTCCTACCCTCCATCCTTATCTCTCTCTCATTCTCTCCCTCCCTTCTTTCTTATTTCCTTTCTTTACTTCACTTTCTTCCCTCTTTCTCTTCTTTCCTTCTCATCTTCTTTATCTTCTTCCTCCTTCTCTCCTTTCCTTCCTTCCTTCCTCTCTCCCTTCTTCCCCTTCCTTCCTTCTTTCTTTCCTTCCCTTCTTTTCTTCCCTGTCTTCCTTTTCTAACCTTTGATAAGTCAACTTCATAGAAAGTGAAGGGCACTTTTTTTGCAAATATACCACCAAAGAAAATAAAGTCAAAATCAACTTAAGATGTTTTGTTTTTCAGGGAACCAGTCAACTCTTCTTAAAAACAAACAAACAAACAAACTCCTCAGTTACAAAAATTTCCCAAAAGGAAACGAAAAAAGATAGGCTCTAACAATATGACTGTATCGTATGGGGAAGTTTTATGGGACCTTCTGGGGAGGGTTTTACTGTAACTCCAAATGAAAGGATGGCAATGGAAAGAGAACAATGGGATATGAGAATGAGACCACCCAACTTGTAGGGTTTCACATGACCCTGATTAAAAAGAGAACGAGGTGCCAGTCCCAGAAGACACTTCATATTCCAGGTATCTATAACTAACTCAATGCAAAACAAAATTTGTAAGACTTGAATACTTATAGATTGTTATGTATTAGAAAAATTAGAAGGAGGAGTCATTAGGGTGACCTGAATGTCAAAACACTAAAACCTGTCAGTAATTATAAATAGAACTTGATTTAAGGAAGCTCTGTCTTAAACTCCATTCAAGGGGGTTCCATTAGTTGTAATGTGCTAGAGGACTTTATTATAGGGTGATCTCATAAATAAAGCAGTTCCCTTCAATATTGAATATATTCATTCATTCATTCTTTTAACAAATAATAATTTAGCAGTAGTATGTACTTGGAACTGTGCTAAGCATTATAGCATAGCTACAGCGTGTTCCTGAAAAAATCCAAACCTGGTGACATTATTAGGTATTTGATTATTTGATAAACTGGCCTCCTTTTTCGGATGAGCCTGAGCTCCACGCAGTCCCGCAGTTCCGATTCTCTTTTAACTCTGGTCCTCTAGGAGCCTCAGACTTATGATAGGCTACATGTGCTTCTCATTTCATAGGGATCAGGAGCTGCTAAAAAGCCACTTTTTGCACATGGGGAGCTTAATCATGGGATTTACATCAAAACCATATAAAAAGCTTTGTTTGGCCTGCAAACATTTATTGGCTCTTTTCTCCCCCCTCCCCCACCCTCTTCAATATTTCTAAAATTGCATGTTTGAGCTTCCTGAACTGCAAATGAAATAATTATGGGCTCTGTTGAAATAACCCCATGCCTAAGGCTGCTGGCATGCAATACAGCTTCCCTTGGGTAAAAGAGAGGAGGGGCTGTCAGGAGACCATATTCCTGACCAATCTGTCCCTTCACAGGGAAGCAACACTGTCCCAAACAATCCCCCCTATTTATAACACTTTTTTCAGGCCCAGGCACCCATCCCCCAATTTAAGGAAAATTCTTGTAAATCTTTTTCATTCCTGGGTCTGACCTGGAAATTTCCATTACACAAACAGCAAAGCCTCAGCTGCAGGCGATTGGTCTTCCCCTTTCTTAACACCACCCCTCTTCCATTTAGTAAAGGGAGCCCTGTCTTTAAACTGTTTGTTTTCCAGGGAAGAATTGGAAATTGTCTCGACCATCTCTTTCTCTTCACTCATTCCTTATTCCATCTGCTGGTTATAACAGCTACTCCAGGAGTAGAGGCTGGTGTATTTAAAAAAAAAAAAAAAAACAACCCTCAAGGTATTCAATTCAAGTGTATGTGGTATGCTCATCAGTATCCTTAGAAAAAGCAGAGCAATTAAAGGCAATCTTCTGAAGAGTGCATCCTCCTTTCATTAATTTCAAATGGTGGCTTTTCAGACAGCGTCAATTCTGCCCTGGAATAAGGATGGGGGCAACTCGGATGGGGAAGGGCCTGGAATTCATGTTCTATGAGGACCAGTTGAAGAAACTGGAGGAGTTTGGCATGGAGAAAGAAAAGTCTATCATGTGCCCACAACATAATAGGCACTTAATAAATGCTAGTTGGAGGGTCAAGACACACTAGATTTTCATATTAAAAAGACAGTCCTGTGGAAGAGGGGATAGACTTGTTCTATGTGGCAGTACAGACCAATGGTGGGGGAGAAGGAGTGGAGGTGAGGAGGTGCAAAGGGCTCTCCTCCATTGGAGACTTTCAAACTTGGGTGAGGCATAAGAGAAAGTGTAACAATGAGAGCTTCCTTGCAAGACAGTTTCTTCGCTGGAGGTCTCCAAACAAAGGATGGGTAAGCACATGCTATAGTTATCATGTAGGGGGGATTTAGTTTCAGGTCCCTTTTAACTCAGAAACTGTGGTTCTGATTCCTTCCCTGTCCCACCTCCATCCCCTGCAATGAATCAAACAGAACCTCAGAGATCATCAATCCAGAAAAAAAGCAAAAAAAAACCTCTATAACATTCTTTACATGGAATCATTTTCATTACTTGAAGATCTCCAATGATGAGAAGCTTGCTACTTCCTGAAGTGGCCCATTCCATTCTGGGGCAGTTCAGGTTGGCATGAAGTTTTTTTCTTATATGAAGCTAAAATCTGCCTCTCTGTGATATCCACCCATTTGTTCCTTGTTCTATCCTCTGGGGACAAATAGAATATTTTCTTCTACATAACAGCACACTGAATACTTGAAAACAGTTTTCATATTTGCCCTAAGATCTCTTTTTCAGGCTAAATGTCCCCCTTCAACCAATCATAGGATCACAGGTTCAGAGTTGGAAGGGATCTTAGTGGGCCATAAAGTCTAACTCCCTCATTTTACAGATGAGAAAACTGAAGTTGTAAGTAGCTTGCCTACAGCCATACAGCTAGTAAGAATCAAGCAGGATTCAAACTCAAGTATTCCTTCCTTACTATAAGGTCAAGCACTCTGTCTACTATATCACCTGGCTGCCTTATATATTACGTGGCATCTAGTTTTCTTATCATCCTGGTACCACTCTTCTGGACACATTTAAAATAGGATACCCAGAAATGAACATAATCTCTAATACATGGTCTGATCAGGTCAAAGCACAGCAGGATTTTACCTCCCTCTTTCTAGAGACATGCCTCCACTGACACAGCCTGAGGTTGGGCTAACTTCTTTGTCTCCAGTGTTATGGTGTTGACACAATATCAACAGTGTGGAGCACACAGCTCTCCCTGGGATCCATTCATTCCCTGGCATTTCCTCTGAAGCTAATGCTAATCCCATTCATGTCAATAAGAGAGGTCCTGGCATACAGGGCAGTTTCTTTCAATGCTCCACCCCCTTTGAATAAGCAACTGCCTCACTTCTGCCTTTCTCTTCTCTTTGAAGGTATTCGTTTAAATTCCGGGACTCCACATGAAGAGAATGAAAGGCTAAGGACAAGCTAAAGAGCAGGCTCAGAAGAGGAGTCAGAGAATATTGAGACAACCTTAATTTGTAGGGAGATACGTCTGGTGAATATCAACTGCAAGGTGTGTGTAAGACTTTGAGAGGCTCTTCCTATGCTCGGCACTAAAGGTCCCATTTTGAAATGATTTTAAATGGTGAAAAAAACAACAATGAAGTAAAGAAAAGACAGCTGGACTCATCATCTGTTGGCATTCACCCATCTCAAAGCTAACTTCAGAAATTCCCTTCCCCTGTCCTTTCCTACATTTCTTCAGGCAGAGAACCCAGCAGGGAATTCTGTCAAATAAACACAAAAGGGCTTGGTGCTGCTAATGGCATTGCCGGGAAATGAAGCATAAAACCACACACGTTATTCAGTCCCACATAATGGTTTTATCAGGGGCCTTGAAAAGAACTCCTCTTCAAAAGGAAGTCCGATTTCCTTGGTATGATTGGAGCCTGGCGGGGGTGGCAGCAGCAGGAGGCTGGGCCAGCCCAGGATGGAAGCCGGAGTTGAAAGGGACAGCAAGTGAACCTAGGATAAAAACAAACATGCTAAATCTATTTCTCTTTCTTCTGTCTTTCCCCTCCTCTGAGTGTGCGTGCGTGCGTGTGTGTGTATCTGTCTACCTCTTTATCTGACTCACGTATATATATACATAGATATGCACACACACACACTTCCCAACATGCACCAACACAGAGACCAACAGAGAATCTCATTCCCATGTCCAAAATAAGAATGGTCTGTGTATAGCTCCTTCTTGGTTAACTTTGAAAGTCTCAGAGCAATGCACTTGGAATACGTCATGATCAGTATCAGCAGCTTGGAAATTATGTAAAATTATTCACCTCAATAAATTCTTCATTTCTTGCCTTACAATGACATGGTATTCAGCTAGAATACAGAGACAGTCTGGAATGAGGGATTGAGTGCTGAGCCTGGACTTGGGAAGACCTGATTTCAAATCCTGCCTCTGGCAGTCACCAGCCCTTTGATCCTAACAAAAGTGTAAGTGCAACTCCCTAGGATTTAGTCATTAAATCATAAATGTGTTTATTGAGATACTTTCTACACTGACTTTCTGCTCCCTATACTTTCTGTTCCCTACACTTTCTACTCCCTAGGCTGAAAAATCACAAATCCATTCACATTCAAGTGTGATGTGTAATATATTACAGTACTGGCACATTAGTCATATTTAGTGGAATGCTGGAGCCAGCTCCTACGATCTCATGATAGCTAATTGTTAAATTTTCAGTATTAGTATTTATATTTCAGAAATTGGCAAACACTGCAAATCAGGATTTGATTTGTTGCTTTATTGATTTCTAGACTTTAAAAGTGACAGAGAAAATGTTAATAAATAATTAAACTTAAAAGTAGTGTGTGTACATTTTCAAGAAGAGAGCAAGTTGTTACACATTTGGGGTGTATATGGTGTTAAGGGAGGACTAGCACCTGAGGGTTTGCCAAGCCCTTCTCACCTTTGGAGACTACCTAGTACTCAACCCTCAACCATAGCTCCAAGAAGCTGTGGCATGCACAGTGGTCACACTCCAGCAGATAGGCTACACTAGATTGAGGGTAACCAACAGGCCTCAAACCTGTCAGTGAGTTAGGGGTGTCTACCCTAAGCATGTGAAGACTTCGCCTGGTGTAATGGGTGGATAAGAACAATTTGTTCCAATGTCCATGAAGGCCACTGAAGCAGGCCCTATGGAACACTTAGAGCTTGGTCAGACAATGAAGATGCCAAGGTCATCTACTGCATCCAGGACCATTGCTAGTGATCCGGATTTTTGTCTTGTCTTTAGACTTTGATGACTGGAAGAATGAGGCTGACAACTTTGTGAAACTCTGCCTCATTTAAATCCAATTCCTGCATGAGTCAAGATATCACCCACATGATATCATTGGTCTTCTTCAAAATGAAGGAGAAGCAACCACAACAACCAGCTCATTCCTGATGCTGAAGACAGAAAGAATGAGAAAAATATATTCATGAAGTTCCTCATAATATCTGTATAGGAAACAATGAATATTTTGGAGAGGCCATGGAGAATAGGAAAGGACACTGAACTGGGAATCAGATGAGTCCTGGCTCTGCTCTTATTACCAGTGTAACTTTGGGCAAATCACATCTCCCTAGGACATAGTTCTTCATCGAGAACCATGACTTCAAGATGATGACATGACTTGCAGTTGACTTTGATTGAGTGAGGGAGGTCCGTGCAAGGTCACCAACCTCACCTTCTTCTCCTGAACCATCTGGGTCCAGTGGCCTGATATTCATCAGGATGACTGGAGATGGCCCAGGATGCAATGTGAGACCCTGGCCCTTTCAGGCTGAGGTCTTATTACAATCTTACTTTGAGTGAGATACACCCATTCAATGAATAGTCTTCTTTAAGTTACTCAAGGGATGGCCCCTTTAATAAAAAAAAATCAAAGTAGGAGGGGAAGACCCCCAGAGTTCCCAGGTAAAAGAGAAACAATTACTATTTAGTTATTACATTCACCCTGTGCTAGGTGGGTGGGGACATGTTGTCCAGTCTATGAGCTCCAGAGTGAATTGAGTTTAAGGCTTCATATTTGAGCAAGAAATGTAGCCAGTAAACCCAGAGGCAAAAAGGAGGGGAGGGGAGGAGAGGAGAGCCATCTTGGGTCTCACATTTGATCCTGAACCATCTCCAGTAGTCCTGATGAATATCATGCCTGATGGGCAAGTCATGTCATCATCTTGACATCATGGTCCTCTTCAAGAAAGAAGGACAAGCACAAATTCTTCATCTGCAAAAGGAGGGGGTTGGATGCTGACTTCTATGATTTCTTCTAGCTCAAAATGTGTGATCCTAGGTACGTGAATACCACTCAGCCTTATTACCTAGAACTTCAGAGCATCTCACTTACTGGACATCTACTAATTGGTCCCAACAATTTTCCAGGTTTCCTCACTAGAAACCTTGGAGTTTTCTTTGACTTGTACCCTCTCCATCACTTTTATCAAATCTTTCAGCAAATAGTATCGTTTCTTCTTTCCAGACATCTTCTAAATTCTCTCCTTTCTCTCCATTTCCACTGCCACCACCCTAATCCAAGCCTTCATTACTTCATGCCTAGATTGTCATGGCAGCCTAACTCTGTCTCTGCTTTGTCTCCCATCCATTCTGTATGTTGCTGACAAACACATCTTCCTAAACACCATCTTCATTATGTTACTTCCCTTCATAGCAATTCCTCAAAAACCTATAATGATTCTTTATTGCCTACCATATCAGGTTCAAATTCCCCTACCTGGCTTTCAAGGCCCTCCAAAATCTAGTCCCAGGAAAAGATCAGGAGTTTTTAACCTCTTTTGTGTCATTCGCCCCTTTATTGGTCTGGTGAGGTCTGCGGACCCCTTCTCAGAATAACATCTTTAAATGCATAAGTAAAATACATAACATTATAAAGGAAACCAATTGAATTGAAACATAGTTATTAAATTTTTTTAAACACAAAAAAACAGGTTCACAGATGCTAGATTAAAACCCTTGGATCTATATAATTTAATTTTTACTCTTCCCCAGAATGTACCTTCTTATCAGGCCTATCTCCTATTCTCAGCCCAAATTTGAGGGGTTTGTCTATCCTGTTACCTCTGAAAAAGCATTCTTTCTCCAAATCCCATTCAGGCGTCAAAGGTACAAAACAAGTCCCTTCTCCTCCACCAACTCTTTCTTCCCTGACTACTCTAGCCCATCTAGTTCTCTCCTTTCTAAGAACTTCTATATTTGTTTTTAGTACTACAAATCTTTTCACTTCATTGTTTTCTAGATTTGTGTCTATCAGTTTGGTCTCCTCAATTGTATTGTAAGTTTCTTAAGGGCAGAGATCATATCTTAAACTTTTTGTTTTGTATTCTCTCCCATGCTTAGCACAGAACTGGACTCACAGTAGGTGATTCAGCTCACAAGTCAAGTTGTACCATCATTAGAATGTAAGCCCTGTGGGAGCCAAGATGGCAGAGTAGAAAGACACACAAAGGCAGGCTCTCCCCACACAGCCCATAAAATACCTGTAGAGAGGGACTCTCAACAAATTCTGGAGCAGCAGAAGTGGAGAACAACAGAGTGGAGGAGATTTACAGCTCAGGGTGACCTGAAAGGCCCATGGGAAATGTCTGTTGCACCAGATGCAGAGTAGAGCCCAGCCCAGCCCAGCCTTGGCCATGCAGTGTGGTGTACCTCTTCGAGGAGGACACCTCAGAGGTAGAAGCTCCAGTCGTGGAATCCCCAGTCTCAGCAGCAGCGGGTTCACAGATCCCTCAACCCACAGGTGCCAAAGGTCAGTGACAGGGTTTTTTCAACTGGCTGGGAAGGGAGAAGGGCCTTCCCATAGCTCCAGCCTTAGGCAGCGGCCACAGAGGCCACATCAGCCAGGCAGCAGTTCCCACAGCAGCCTGCATCCATTGTGGGATCGTAAAACCCCTGGAGGCACTGAACAACCCATTCTTACCTCAGCCCTGTGTAGAGGCCCTGAGGGAGGTGATCTTTATCTCACACTGAATAGCAGTCTTGCTCCCGCAGCTTAACTGAATCTCAGCCCCCCCAGTGCTGACTTGGTGGAACTGGAGGCCAGGTAGCTGTGGAGAGGAAACTCTGCTAAGATTCTGGGCACAAAAATCTCTTCCTGCTCCCAGACCAGTGTACACACTTGATTGTGCCACCTAGGAGGAACTGAGATCTTACAGATTCCCAGAGTATACCCTACTCTTGACAAAGGACCCAAAAGTCAAGTAACTGGTTGGGAAAATGCCCAAAAAAGGGGAAAAAAATGACTATAGAAGTTTACTTTCTTGGTGAACAGATATCTCTTCCCATGAAGAAGAACAATAGTTATCATCAGGAAAAGACATAAAAGTCAAGGCTTCTGTATCCCAAACATCCAAAATAAATATTCAGTGGTCTCAGGTCATGGAAGAGCTCAAAAAGGATTTTGAAAATCAAGTAAGAGAGGTGGAGGAAAAACTGGGAAGAGAAATGAGAGAGATAGAAGAAAAGCATGAAAAGCAGATCAACACCTTGCTAAAGGAGATCCAAAAAAAATGCTGAAGAAAATAACACCTTGAAAAATAGGCTAACTCAATTGGCAAAAGAGGTCCAAAAAGCCAATGAGGAGAAGAATGCTTTCAAAAGCAGAATTAGCCAAATGGAAAAGGAGGTTCAAAAGCTCACTGAAGAAAATAGTTCTTTCAAAATTAGAATGGAACAGATGGAGGCTAATGACTTCATGAGAAACCAAGAAATCGCAAAACAAAACCAAAAGAATGAAAAAATGGAAGATAATGTGAAATATCTCATTGGAAAAATAACTGACCTGGAAAATAGATCCAAGAGAGACAATTTAAAAATTATGGGACTACCTGAAAGCCATGATCCAAAAAAGAGCCTAGACATCACCTTTCATGAAATTATCAAGGAAAACTGCCCTGATATTCTAGAACCAGGGGGCAAAATAAATATTGAAAGAATCCACCAATCACCTCCTGAAAGAGAGCCAAAAAAAGAAACTTCTAGGAACATTGTGGCCAAATTCCAGAGTTCCCAGGTCAAGGGGAAAATATTGCAAGCAGCTAGAAAGAAACAATTCAAGTACTGTGGAAAGAATGTAAGCCCTCTGAAGGCAAGAATTTTTTGTTTGTTTTGTCTTTGAATCTCTAGCACCCTTTCTAGTTCTAAGTGCTTAATCAACAAATGGTTGTTGTCCCTCGAAGAGTACCAAAATAATATCACCAAGATAAAATGAAATTTCATTTGGTCTGGCTGTGGCTGATCAGACCAATATGAACTCAGAATGCTCTACCACAGGTTGGGCACAGATAGTCCACATGAATATTTGGGGTGGATACTCCAAATTTGTGCATCCTATGCTTACTTTGTGCTGTCTCAATTCTGCTTTGCTCAAAGAGCACAGCACCCTTTCTGATGTGGGCACGCCATGCTGAGCAGGCCTTTGCCAGTGTCTCCCATTGCACAGTCAAATCCTAAGTTCTTGAGAGAGACCTTGAGAGTGTCCTTGTATCACTTCTTCTGACCATAATGTGATTGCCTGCCCCATGTGAGTTCTCCATAAAATAGTCTTTTTGGCAAGCATACATTTTGTATTCAAACAACGTGGCCAGCTCATTGAAGTTGCGTTCTCTGAAGCATAGTTTGAATGCTTGGCAGTTTAGCTCAAGCAAGGACTTCAGTGTCTGGTACCTTATCCTGCCAGGTGATCCTCAGAATCTTCCTAAGACAGTTCAAATGAAAGCAATTCAGTTTCCTGGCATGGCACTAGTAGACTGTTCAGGTTTCACAGGCACACAACAATGAGGTCAGAACAACAGCTCTGTAGACCTTCAGTTTGGTAGTCAATCTGATACCTCTTTTCTCTCAAACTTTTCTTTGGAGCCTCTCAAACACTGAGTTAGCTCTGGCAGTGCGTGCATCAACCTCATTATCAATGTGTACATCCCTGGAAAGTATACTACCAAGGTAAGTGAGCTTATCCACAGCATTCAAAACTTCTTCATTTGTTGTAACTGATGGTTCCAGGTATGGATGGTGTGGTGGTGGCTGATGGAGCACCTGTGTTTTCTTGATGTTAATTATTAGACCAAAATTAGCATAGGTAGCACAGAATTGATCCATACTTTGTTCCATTGAGTGCACAATCATCTGCAAACAAAAAATCATGCACCAGCACTCCCTCCACTTTGGTCTTGCCTTGTAGCCTTTTCAAATTGAAGAACTTACCATCAGTATGATAGTTGACCTTGATGCTGTGTTCATCCTCACTGAAAGTATTTGACAATATGGATGATAACATCATGCTAAAAAGCATAGGAGCAAGCACATAGCCCTGTTTCACTCCATGGGTGACTGGGAAGGCATGAGCTTTGTCCACTATCCATAACTTAGGCAAACATGCCATTATTGTAATATTGATGAACTTCTCTGGGCAACCAAATTTTGACATAATTTTCCATAAGCCCTCATGACTAACAGTGTCAAAGGCCTTGGTCAGATCTACAAACACTGTATGCAGACCTCTATTCTGCTCCTGGCATTTCTCCTGGAGTTGTTGGGCAGCAAACACCATATAGACTGTTCCTTGGCCCTTTCTGAAGGCACACTGGCTCTCAGGTGTATGACCATCTTCCAGGTGAAGGATCAGCCTATTAAGGAGGACTCTAGCAAGGATCTTTCGAGCAATGACTAAAAGAGAGACCCTCCCCTCCCCCTCCCCGATTATCACAGAACAATCTATTCCCTTTACCTTTATAGAGATGGACAATGGAAGCAACCTTGAATTCCTGGGAGCTCGCCTCCTCTTACCATATAACTTGAAATATTTCAGTCAGCTTCTGTATGAACAATGGTCCCCCTATCTTGTAAATCTCAGCTGCAATAGAATCAACACCAGGTGCTTTGCCACGTGAAAGGAGCCTAGTGACCCTCAAATAAACATTTATTAAGCACTAGGCTATGTGGTGGAGACACCAAAAAAGCAAAAGACAGGCCTACCCTCAAGAAGCATACAATCTAATGGGAGAGATAACATGTATGCAAATACATACAAAGCAAGCGATATGCAGGATACATAGGAAATAATTAACAGCGGGAAGGCAATAAAATTAAGAGATGTTGGAAAAGGTTTCCAGTAGAAGATGGGATTTTAGCTGGGACCTAAAGGAAGCCAAGAAAGTCAATAGGTGTAATTGAGGAAGGAAAGCATTCCAGGCATTGGGGACAGCCAGAGAAAATGCCTGGAGTTAAGAGATGGGGCATATTGTATCTTGTTCTTGGAACAGCCAGTAGGCCAGTGTTGCTGACTGAAGAGTACATGACAGGAAGTAATAAAAATTAATAAAAGTTTGTTGGGTATTTCTCAAATAAATCTGAGACCCTGAGCAAACACAATGGACTAAGTAAAATCGTCACCCTGCTAAGGTCTATTGGGATGAGATGAGCCAAGTTAAATGCTCCCAGATATAAAATACTGTAGCAGCTAACATCCTGCCCTTTAATTTATAGATCTCTTGCTAGGCAGTAGTACTGTACCAATGAATATCCTCAAATTTCATAACAGTGAAGTGTCAGTTGAATTGAAACTTTTCTTCATTTAGGAAATAACAGAAAACACGTGTTATATTCTTACACACTGCCTTTGTAGCTGCTGCATTGCTTAGGAAAAAGTTGAGCATCAGGCTAGTATGGAATAAGTTTCACACAGTCTAACTGTCAAATTATCTCCAGAAATATAATTGGACACAAGTCTTACTCAATCAATTTTTGCCTCAATCAAACAAGACAAGAAACATACTGCAGTTCTCACTGGGCTCACAGAGTTAATATAGTCAGTGGAAATATTTAACTGGGTTTGGAACTGAACTTTGGAAGAAAATAATATGTTTGTCAAAGACAATCCAACTTTAACACCCAAACTTATTTAGAATGTCAGCCAGGAATCAGCTGGCTTTTTGACAAGAGGCAAAGATGCTCCAATTAGAGGTAAAGAAAGTTCAGGCATGATAAACTGTCCTGGTCCATCTGTTTTATTTGGCTTGAATAACAGTGGTGTAATTAAAAGAGTCCTGGATTTAAAGTCAGAAGACCTAGATTCAAATCCCAGTTTTGCCATGTTTGCCTAAGTGACCTTGGGTATATCACTTCCTCTCTCTGGGCCTCAGTTTTCCCTTCTATAAATTAAGAAGGTTTGGCTAGATGAGGGTTTCTTAACAATTTTTGTATCATGGACCCCCAGCAAGCTGATGAAATCTATGAACCCCTTTCTCAAAATAATGTTGTCAAATGCATAAAATAAAATACATAGGATTACACAGGAAATCAATTATACTGAAATACAAATAAATTTTTTCATTTTATGATATAGTAACATATATACTTCTTTATTAATGCATTAAGTAAGACAATACATTTAAAATATAAATAAGTTAAAATTTTAAAGATCTAAGGGTAAAAGCTGTTGTTGCTTAGTTTAAATAAGATATTTAAACTTTGGAGTGGTGTTTAACAAAGCATTCATGTGATGAAACACATACAATCAGTTTTCAACTCCAATATGATGTGAATATATTTGTAATTTTTATTGATGACAAAGTCATAGGAATTGCCAATGCTACTGTGGTTTGTTGCCTACGTTCATCATTGAAAGAAATGCTAAATTTCAGTTAGAGTTTAGTGAAAATGTAAATTTTTTTCCCTCATACAAGTTCATAGACCCATGAAATATATGTATAAACTCCAGGTTAAGAAGCTCTAGGCTAAGTGGTCTCAAAGGTTTCTTCCATATCGAAATCTTATAATCCTAACTAGACTTTTCCTTTGCCCAAATATCTCCAGATGAATTTCAGTTTATAAATGTGTTACTCTTGATTTCTGGAAATAGTCATTATAGAAAAGACCACATGTACCTTCCAGGTCCAGCTCATCAGAGCACTTATTTGTCTAATAAGACAACATTATTAACTTGTTACACAAACCTGGGCCCAGGTGGCCATAAGAATCACCATTATTGAGATCAAAGAGTGCTGGGAGACTGACAGGTGCTTGGTGTTTATAAAGCAAAATGTTTAATTACACAGGGGCAAAGAGCCAAGGATGCAGGCGGGAACATGTGCTCAAACTTCTGGGAGAGGCCCTCTATGTCCCTGGAGCCTGAGACCAATGACTCAACCCACCTTTCATTGCCAGGAAATCCCTATAGACCATGAGATAGCTCACCTTACAAGGTCAAAGAGCCCTTGGAAACTCACATCTCTCCTTTGTGTGACTTTCAAAGAGTCTTATTCATTGCACAAACTTGGGCAGTCAGGACCTATACATTGATTTGAAAGAGTTAGATGGTAGAGAGACCTCTAAATTAGTTGTTTTCACTATACCTTCTCTCCCCTGTGTTCAGGCACATTTTTCTTATTTCAATTCTTCCTCCATGTAACTGTCAAAGTCATCTGATCATGTCACACACCTCCAACACACGCACACATACACACAATCAATGAATCAACTCCAGTGGCTCCCTATTATTTCTAGAATCAAGTATAAATTCTCCCTCCAAGAGAGAAAGAAACTGCTAGGTTTAGGATTTCATTATCAGCAAAAAAAAAAAAAAATTCAATTCATTAAAAAAAAAACCTCTAATATGTATGTATATATATCCTTCTATGTGCCAGACACTGTATAAAGTACTAGGGAGATAGGAGTTCATAACTTAATATGTGAGAACAAACTATGTACATGGATAAGCATGAGATATGATAGAATGTGATAAGGTCAAGGGATAAATCCAAACAAAGTTCTCTAGAAAAATTTGAGGAAGGAATAAGCACTTGAAACTTGAGTCATGAAATACAGTTCAAGACAGATTGCAGAGGGTCATAAATACCAGAATAGAGTATTTTACCCCATAGGTCAGTAGTTTCTATCAGTCAACAAGTGTTTATTAAGCACCTACTACATGCTAGTTACTGGGCTAAATGCTGTGGATACAAAGAATGAAATAATCAGTTCATGACAATTTCATATTCTAACAGGAAAGCAATGAGGAGATATATATACATACACACACACATACACACATAGAATAAATATAAAGATAATACAAATAAAATAGGTTGAGAGGGAGGGCACTAGTAGTTGAGGTTCAAGAAAGACTTCACAGAAAAAGTGGAGTCTGAGCTTAATCATAAAGGAAGAGAGATTCTCTGAGGTGAAGGTAAGGAAGGAATGCATTACAGGTATGAGAGACAGACAGTATAAAGGTAGGAAGAAGGGAAATGAAGTGTCTTGTGTAGAGAAATGACAGAAGGCCAGTTGGGCTGAATCACAGAGTTCAGGAGAAGGAGCAATGTCCATTGAGGCTAGAAAGATATATTAGGGCCAGGTTTTGAAGACTAAACAGAAGAGTTTATATTTAATCCTATAGGCAATAGGCAGTCACTGGAGTTGATTGACTGGAGTTGAGTGCCATGGTTAGATCTATACTTAAGGAAAGTTACTTCAGCATCTGTGTGAAGATTGTGTTGAAATGTGAAGAAATTTGAGACTGAGACCAAATAGGAGGTTGCTCCTTCAATAATATAGGCAAAATGTGATGAGGACCTAAACTAAAGTTGTACCTACATAAATGCAGAAAAGGGATCAAACATAACTGGTGTTGTGGAGGTAAAAATAGCAAGATTTGGTAACTGACTGGATATGTGGGTCTGGGGAAAGTGAAAAGTGAAGGATAATGACAAGGTCATGAACCTGAGAGTTTAGCAGAATAGTGGTACCTTCAAGAGAAAGAAACAGGAAAGTTTGGAAGAGGGGTGGATCTGGGAAAAATATAATGGGTTCTGTTTTGGACATGTTGTGTTTGAGATGTCTCTGGGTCATCCAGTTTAAAATATTCACTAGTCAATTGGTGATGTGTGATTGAAATTTGGGGGAGAGACTGAAGCTTCATAGATAGATCTGAGAGTAATCTGCATAGAGATAAAAATTAAACTAATGAGAGCTGATGAGATTACCAAGACAAATTAGAGAGAAAAGAATAGGAGGGCTAGGATAGAAACCTGGGGAATACCCATAATTGAGTTGCTTTCTGCATGATAAATCAGCAAAGGTGATTGAGAAGATATGATTAGCCAACAGGAGAATGATGAGAGAATGTTGTTTCTGTTTAGTTATGTCTAACTCTTAATGATCCCATGAACCATAGCATACCAGGCTCTTCTGTCCTCCACTGTCTCTCAAAGTCTGCTCAGGTTCATGTTTGTGTTTCCATGACACTATCTATCTCATCCTCTGCCATCCTCTTTTCCTTTCGTCTTCAATCTTTCCCAACATCAGGGTCTTTCCCAATGAGTTCCAACTTCTCATTATGTAGCCAAAGTTTTTAAATTTCAGCTTCAGTATCAGACCTTTCGCTGAATAGTCTGAATTAATTTCTTTAAAGATTGATCTGATTTTATCTCCTTGCTGTTCAAAGGACTCTCAAAAGTCTTCTCCAGCACCATGATGCAAAAGCATCACTCCTATGGTACTCAATTTTCCTTATAGTACAACTTTTACAGTCATATATTCTATTGGAAAAACCATAGCTGTAACTATATGGACCTTTGTTGCAAAGTGATGGTGCTGCTTTTTAGTATGCTGTCCAGATTTGCCATAGATTTCCTTTCCAAAGAGCAAGTATCTCTAATCTCATGGCTATAGTCACCATCTGCAGTGATCTTTGAGCCCAAAAGTATAAAATCTGACTCTGTTTCCATTTCTTCTCCTTCTATTTGCTAGGAAATGATGGAACCAGTTGCCAACAGCTTAGTTTTTTTGATGTTAAACTCCAAGCCAGCTTTTACATTTTTCTCTTTCACTCTCTTCAAGAGGGTTCTTAATTCCTCTTCACTTTCTGTCATCAGAGTGGTATCATCTTCATATCTGAGCTTGTAGATATTTCCCTCAGTCACCTTAATTCCAGCTTTTGATTCATCCAGGCTGGCATTTCACATGATGTACTTTGTATAAGTTAAATAAATAAGGTGACAATATGCATTCTTGTTGTACTCCTTTTCCAATCTTAAACCTGTCAGTTGTTCCATGTTTAGTTCTGTAGCTTCTTGTTCCACATACAGGTTCCTCTGGGGCCAAGTAAGATGATATGGTACTCCCATCTCTTTGAGGACTTGCCACATTTTGTTGTGATCTATAGAGTCAAAGGCTTTAGTGTAGTCAATGAAATAGGACTAGATGTTTCTCTGGAACTTCCTTGTTTTCTCCATAACCCAGCAAATGTTGGCAATTTGGTCTCTAGTTCCTCTGCCTCTTTGAAAACCAGTTTGCTCTTCTGGTAATTCTCAATTCATATATTGCTGAAGTCAAACTTGTAAAATCTTAAGTATAACCTTGTTGGCATGTGAAATGAGTATTATTATTCAATAATCTGAACATTCCTTGGTATTGTTCTTCTTTAGAATTAGGATGTAAACTAATTTTTTTCAATCCAGCAATGACTGTTGTATTTTCCAAATTCGCTAGCATATTGAGTGCACACACTTTGACAGTATCATCTTCTAGAATTTTAAATAGCTCAGCTGGAATTCCATTACTTCCAGTACACTTATTGTAAGCAATGCTTCCTAAGGCCCATTTGACTTCATTCTCCAGGATGTCTGGCTCTAGATCAATAACCACACCACTGTGGTTTGTTAAGATCTTTCCTGTGTAGTTCTTTTGTGTATTCTTGCCATCTCTTCTTAATTTCTCCATTTTTGTTTTTTATCCTGTCCATTTCTTGCATGAAACTTTCCCTTGATATCCCTAATTTTTAAGAGAGCTCTTGTTTTCTTATTCTACTCCCTTTTTTTCCTATTTATTTTCATTTTTCATTTAAGAAAATCTGATTTCTCCTTGAGAGAATAATATCACAAAATACCAGAAAAGAGAACTATCCTAGAGAAAATAGTGAACAGGGTCAAATGCAACAGTTAGATTTATCAATTAAAGGATCATTGGTAACTTTGCAGAGAGGAATTTTAGTTGAGCACAGAGGTCAGAAGTCATATTTTAAAGGGTTGGGGAGTGAGATGGAAGTGGAGGAAATGGGTCTAGATAGCTTTTTTAGGAGTTTTGCTGAGAAAAAGGAGAGATATATGGTGATAGCTTAATGGGATAGGAGGGTTTAGTGAAGTTTTGTTTAAGAATGGGAGAGACTTAGGCTTGTTTGAAAGCAGTATGGAAGGAACTAATAGATAAGAAAAGGTTGGAGATTAGAGAGGGAAAAAATAGCAACGACTGAGGTTGCAAGCTGCTAGAAAAGTCAGAAGAGGATGAGACCAAGGGCCCATGATGACGGGCTGGCCTTGGCAAGAAGGGCCACTTCACTGGGGAAAAAGGAGGAGAGAGTTGAAGATTATTTTATCTAGGGTTTTTGAGATAAGATGAGGAGAAGACAAGACATGATAAGAGCCTGAACTAAGGTGGTAGATGTATGAGAAGAGAGGAATTGGAAGAGAAACAAGTTATGGAGATAGAAGTGGCAACTGTTTTGATATGTAGGGTGAGAAAGAGTAAAAAACTGAGGTTAATGCCAAAATTAAGAACTTCAGAAACTGAAAAAATACTTTTTTTAAAAATTTATAGAATTAGAGAAGTTTGATTTAACAGAAATAGGGAAGGTAGATTTTGGAGGAACAATAACGAATTCTGTTTTGGACATGTTGAGTTTGATATGTCTTTAGGACATTCAGTTTGAAATGTCCAGCATTGTACTGAATGGCCTCAATTTTGTCAGAGGCCATTTAGTAGGAGTTAAAGTGCTGAGGCTGGGGAGACAGGGAGAGAGAAACCAGGAAAGAAGCCTGAGGAGAGAAGATTCAGAAAACTTTTGTGGGGAGTGAGACAGGAAATCAATTAAAAAAGAATAAAAACAATAACTTACTATAGTGAGGGCCTAGCTGAAGTTGGATAACATAAATTTATAAAGTACCAAGTCAGCACAAATGTATGGTATCCTCCAGCTCTTTTCAGTAGGTCTACAAACTTTTTTGACACAACATCACTTTCAAGTAAAAAAATTTTTCACACCCCCTGCGTGTGTATATGCCCATATCTATATTTATATGTAGATATATACAAATATATCTACATATACATACATTTACTTATTTTTAAATTATATACATTATATAACCTACTAATAACTACATACATCATAAAATGCACTCAAAATAGACATTGGGAAATAGGATATAGAAGTGAAATAATATTTGATTCTAGAGTCAACAGAGATCCATTGTAGTTTATTGAGTAGGACAGTGAGACAGTCAGACCTGTACTTTAGGAAAATCATTTGGGAACTTTATGGAAGATAAATTGGAGGGTGGAGAAACTTGGGCAGGGAGACCCATTAGAATGCTATTGGAAAGTGAGAGAAGAAGGCTGTGGATGCAAATATTAGGGGACAGATTAGAGAGATGTTGTAAAGGTAGAAATAATAAGATATGACAATTAATTAGATATGTGAGGTAAAGAAGAGTGACAAGTCAAGGATAATGCCATGGTTGAAAACTGGGTGACTAGAAGGATGTTAGTAACTCAACTGAAATAGGAGGTTTGGGATATGGATGGACTGGGTGATAGACTACAGAAGATAATGAGTTCTGCTGTGTTTGAGCTGTCTACAAGACATCCCATTCTAAATATCTAATTGGCAGTTCATGATGTGGAATTATAGTTTGGGGAAGAGATTGGAGCTGGATATATAGACCATGATATATGCATGGAGATGATAATTAAATCTATGAAGGGCAATGAAATCACCAAGTGAGAGAGTATAAAGAGAGAAGAGAGAAGATTTAGGACAGTAGGGATATGGTCCTTGATCCCACAAAGGACATTGAGAAAGTGTGGTTAAACAGATATGAAACCAAGAGTGAACAGTGTCACAAGAACAAAAACATGAGAGAATATCTGAGATGGTAGTCAGCAATGTTAAATGCCACAGAGAGGTGAAGAATGATTAAGGAAACATTATCATCTTCAGTAATTAAGATGTAGTAAATCTATCACTTCTATGTACCATGGGGGTGTTGTATGGCTCAAAGGGTGGCAAAATAGACCTCTTTAGCCTCTTCTCCAGGACACCTTTAGCCACCCTTCTCCAAGAGACACTTTAATTCCTTCCAGAAGAAAAAGCAGGAAGTTGGGGCCAAACTCCAACTCTGCTCTTCTCAGAGAAAGGGGTACCAGGCTAGAATGATATTTATCTACTCCTTTAAATGCTATTAGTATAAGGGATATAGTTTTCAGGTTCAAGCTAAATTTCTGATTACTATTCATTAATGGGAAAAGAGAGACCCTAAGTTCTATATCCAAGGCTTGACTTCCTTCCCACCAAATATCAGTTCTACAATGTACATACACATAGCAAATAACAAAGAAATCCATTTATCCAATTTGATTACAAAAAATAAATCAAAGAAAGTATATATAGGTGAATATATAGCAGACAACACAGTGTGATGGAACTCTCCCATTGGGAACAAGGTAACTCAACTCAACCAAGAGGAAGAGTCCCAGTTCTCACTCAACAGGAAATTCCCTGAAGTCCCTAGTGTAGTAAGCTGGGGACAGGGACATGAGAGAGACTGTTAACTCCTTCCATGTAAGCTTCTTCTCAGAATCTTATTCTCCCTTCAGCAACCTGAAATGGAGTTAGCATTGTCCATCTTCTTTTTCCAAGCTGGAAACCAAAAAAGCCCAAAGAGACTGAAGCTCTTCTTTCTCTTGTTCTCAATAACTCTGCCCCACTCCTACAGGGCAGGACATTGGCTGCCACCAACGAAGAGAAAACCCCTTACCAATGGGCTTTGGAACTCAGATTATAAAGTAATAATTAGTAACTTTAAAGAAGGCAGTTTTGGAGATGGAGCCAAGATGGCAAAGTAGAAAGATGCATATACTCTAGCACTTCCCCCACAGCCCACAAAATACCTGTAAAAAATGACTCTCAACAAATTCTAGAGCAGCAGAAGCCACAGAACAACAGAGTGAAAGAGGTTTCCAGCCAAAGGTAACCAAAGGTAACAAAGCCAACAGGAAAGGTCTATCTCATGGGACACTGAGCAGAGTGAAGCCCAGCCCTTCCCACATGGCCCTGGGAGGAACAGGACCTGAACAGACTTCCAGGGCAGAATTTCCAGCTGGGAGGGTCCCAGATCTCTCAACCCACATGTGGCAAAGTCAGTGTGGGAGGGCTTTCCCAGCTGGGAGAGAGGGAAACAGAGTTCCCCCAGCACTGGCCCCAGGCAGCTGCAGTAGGGGGTGGCTACAGTGGCTGCTGAAGCAGCCTGAGTCCATTGTAGGCAGCTCAGCTTAAAGCCTCTGGTGGAACTGAGCAGCTGATCTGAACCTCAGCCCTCAGTGGCAGCCCCGCACCCACCCAAAGCCCCTGGGGGAGTTGAGTAGCTGATCTAAATCTCAGCCTTGAGCATGGTACTGGGGATAGAAGAAGCACTAGGACCCTCCTCTTGACAAAGGATGCAGAAGTCAAGTAACTGGCTGGGAAAATAATGAAAAAAGGGAAAAAAATAAGACCATAGAAGGTTACTTTCTTGGTGAACAGGTGTCTCCTTTCATCCTTTCAGGTGAGGAAGAACAAAGCATACTGTTAGAGGAAGTCAAGGTCTCTACCTCCACTACCTTCAAAATGAATGTGAAATGGGCTCAGGCCATAGAAGAGCTTGAAAATCATGTAAGCAGCCTGCTAAAGGAGAACCAAAAAAATGCTGAGGAAAATAACATCTTTAAAAAGAGGCTAACTCAACTGGAAAAAGAGCTCCAAAAAGCCAATGAGGAGAAGAATGCTTTAAAAAGCAGAATTAGCCAAATGAAAAACAAGGTTCAAAGGCTCACTGAATGAAATAGTTCTTTAAAAGAAAGAATCGAGTTCAGGGAAGCTAATGACTATGAAATAAACCAAGAAGTTAGAAAACAAAACCAAAAGTTTGAAAAAATAGAAGATAATGTGAAATATCTCATTGGAAAAACAACTGACCTGGAAAATAGATCCAGGAGAGACAATTTAAAAATTATGGGACTACCTGAAAGCCATGATCAAAAAATGAGCGTAGACATTATATTCCATGAAATTATCAAGGAAAACTGCCCTGATTCTAGAACCAGAGGGCAAAATAAATATTGAAAGAATCCACTGATCACCTCCTGAAAGAGACCTGAAAAGAGAAACTCCTAGGAATATTATGGCCAAATTTCAGAGTTCCCAGGTCAAGGAGAAAATATTTCAAGCAGCTAGAAAGAAACAATTCTAGTATTGTGGAAATACAATCAGGATAACACAGGATCTGGCAGCTTCTACGTTAAGGGATCAAAGGGCATATTCCAGAAAGGAACTGGAATTAAAACCAAGAATCACCTACCCAACAAAACTGAGTATAATACTTCAAGGGAATAAATGTTTATCCAATGATATAGAGGACTTTCAAGCGTTCATGATGAAAAGACCAGAAGTGAATAGAAAATTTGACTTTCAAACACAAAAATCAAGAGAAGCATGAAAAGGTAAACAAGAAAGGAAAATCATAAAAGACTTTCTAAAGCTGAACTGTTTACATTTCTACATGGAAAGATAATATTTGTAACTCTTGAGACTTTTCTCAGTATTTGAGTAGGTGGAAGCATTATACACACACACACACTCACACACACACACACACAGATAGAGAATACAGGTTGAGTTGAATCAGAAGAGATGATATCCATAAAAAAAATAAAATAAAAATTAAGGGGTGAGGGAGGAAATACTGGGAGGAGAAAGGGAGAAACGGAATGGGGCAGGCTATAGCTTATAAAAGAGATAAGAAAACTCTTGTTCAATGGAGGAGAAAAGGGAGAAAGTGAGAGGGAAAAAATGAAGCTTACTCTCTTCACATATGGCTTAAGGAGGGAATAACATGCTCACTAAATTTGGTATAAAAATCTATCTTACACTACAGGAAAGTAGGGGAGGAGGGGACAAGTGGGGTGGGGGGATTATAGAAGGGAGGGCAAATGGGAGAAGGGAGTAACTAGAAGTAAACACTTTTGGGAAAGGACAAAGTCAAATGAGAGAATAGAAAAAAGGGGGGGGACAGGGTAGAATGGAGGACAATATAGTTAGTATTACACAACATGATTATTATGGAAGGCTTTTGCAAAACAACACATATATAGCCTGTATTGAATTGCTTGCCTCCTCAGTGGGAATGGGGAAGGAGGGAGGGAGGGACAGAAGCTGGAATTCAAAGTATTAGAAACAAATGTTGAGAATTATTATTGCATATAACTGGGAAATAAGAAACACAGGTAATGGGGTATAGAAATTTATCTTGCCCTACAAGAAAAGAGAGAAGATAGGGATAAGGGAAGGGTGGTGTATGATAAAAGGGAGGGTACATTGAGGGAAGGGGTAATCAGAATGTAAGGTATTATGGGGTGGGGGAAGGGGAGAGATGGGGAGAAAAATTGGAACTCAAAATTTTATGGAAATGAATGTTGAAATCTAAAAATAAATAAATAAATACAATTTTGAAAAAAGAAGGCAGTTCAATTGAATGAAGAGTCAAGGATAAGGAGGAACCTAGGAAACTAGTAGGATGGTGGTACTCTCCAAGAAAATAGGGAAGTTTGGAAGACTGGTGGGTTTGGGTGCTATGTCTCACCAAGTTCTATTAACTATTCCTGGACTACCTTCCCACCATGGTGGAACAGACCACCCCACATAGACGCCACCTAGCTTGGGGACTGACAGGATCCAATGAGTGCTAGCCACACCTGCAGATGTTGCTCCTCTTTCCCACTCCATCTAGAGCCTGTTCCTCAGAGGAAGTGCTACTATCCCCACCTTATTTCCCCATTCTTATCTGCCCTGTTGCCATATATCCAGGTCAAGGAAGTGCTGGCACATTTCTTCCTCTCCACTTTCATTTTCATACCTTCCCTCACTCAGCACTTAGATCTTCCAGATTCTCTAGATCAGGGGTGGGGAACCTGTGGCCTTAAGGCCACATGTGGCCCTCTAGGTCCTCAAGTGCAACCCTCTGACTGAATCTAAATTTCACAAAACAAATCCCCTTAATAAAAGGATTTGTTCTGTAAAACTTGGACTGAGAGTTTTTTTTAAAAACTGACCCCCAAGGACCTAGAAAGCCACATGTGACCTTGAAACCATAGGTTCCTTAACCCTGCTCTAGATCCTTGGGTTTTCTTTGTCATCTATGGGCTTTCTCTTGCCCAGTAAGTTCAGTATGTGGATTAATATTTTATATTCCAACTACTCTATATTGACTTTTATAATAATAACAATAATAATTAGTATTTTAAATGACACTTTATGGTTACAAAGTACTTTTTAAATGTTATCTCATTTTATCTTCACCACAATACTGTTAGACTCTATCATTATTATTATTTTACAGATATGGAAACTGAGGTTAAGAGAGATTGTGACTTGCACACAGTCACACAGCTAGTAAATGTCTGAGATGGGATTTGAGTTCAGGTCTTTCCTGAATTCACATCCACTTCTCTCTTCTCTGTACCACCTGGCTGTGCAGCCTCCCTGTTTCTTGGCTTCCTCAGTTACTGTAAGAGCTGACTCTATTCTACGTCAACCTTGCACAGGAGTGGCAATACCAAGGATATCTCCCTCCTTAACAGAATTTTGCCAAAATGCCAGAATTCTTAGTTATGGGGCAGGGTGATATAGGATATGGCACTGGACTCGGAGTTAGGAAGACCTGGGTTCAAATCTTTCCTCAGAAACTTACTAGCAATGTGACCCTGTGCAAGTCACTTACCCTTTCTCAGCCACAGTTTCCTCATCTGTAATGAAGGGATTGGGCTCCATGACCTCTTAGGTACTTTTCCAGCTTTTTATCTATGATCCTGTTATACAGCTCTGAATCTAACTGCCTCCAGTTTCCAGATAAGGAAGCTAAAACTCAGAGAAGGGAAAGTATTTACCTTCTGCCACACAGCAAATTAGTAGTAGATATGAGTTTTCAACCCAATTCTTCAAATTTTCAGTCCTAGGATCATAATGTTGTAGATCTTAGAGCTGAAAGGGACCTCAGGGACTATATAGCCCAAACTCCTTATTCTATAAATTAGGAACTGAGACCCATAGGGCAACTAAATGGTACAGAGAACAAGGCACCAGGCCCAGAGTCACAAAGACCTAAATTCAAATCCAGCCTCAGATATTTACTACCTGGACAATTTACCCAACCTCTGTCCGCCTCAGTTTCCTCATCTGTAAAAGAGATAATAATAGCACCTGCCTTGCAGGATAATTGTGAGGATAAAATGAGATAATATTTATAAAGCACTTAGCACGCACCTGACACATAGTAAGCTCTATATCAATGTTAGTTATCATCATCATCATCATTACCTAAGGTCACACAGGTATTAAATGTCAGAGCTGGGATACAAACCCAGGTCTTCTGATTCCAAATCTATTATTTTTTCCACTGAACCATAAAAGTTTCTTGATGGTATCATTGGTGACGAAGATAACAATTACAATGATGATGGAAAAAATAGATCATCCCCAGATAATTTCAGGTATCAATAGGCAAAATGTTAGAAAGGGGATCACTGAAATACTCTAGACTTGAAGACTATGACGTTATACTCTCCCAGCCCCAAAATGAGTCACAATGAAATGGCTTAAATATAAAACATATGCAGCTGCTATTTCAGTCTGATGGAAATATATATGTGGTCATGTGGGATTGATTTTAAATCTTTAGGTTATGAGAGAATGCTGAGGGTTTCCCCATCATTAAGTAAGGGCATGAGTACCATTAATTATTTATTTGTCACAAAGAAATGATGATCTGATTAATTCCCTAAATGTGGGAAAGAGATTGCCCTGGAATTTCTATTTATTTTGATCTTCAAATGAAAGATTTTCATCTACAATGAAAATCATTGTAAGAAAAACAACTAAATCCCTATTTCCCAAGTGAGTCCATTCCTTACAGTTAGGGAGTTCTAACCTACTCCTGTCCATACCCACTCTTCTATCTCCTAGGCTGAGGCCTATCCAGTCTCTGGGACGGATCAAGGCTTCCCCATGGGCCTATAGCTACGTTAGCTATTCAACAATCCCTACTTGAAATGAGACTACATTCTAAAGGAGAAGGCAACAAGTGTGTATAAACACATATATAGCATAAATATAATGTAGTGCAGAAGGGGAAGGCCCTAGCAGCTGGGGCTTTAAGAAGGTGATTCTTAAACTGTACCTTGAAGTAAGAGAGAAATTCCATGAGAGGGAGGAGGGAGTGCATTCCAGGTATGGGGGGAGGGGGGAGGGGGGGAGGGAATGAGGGGGTGGGGCAGCCAATGGAAAGGTGCAGAGATGGAAATAAGCATGTCCTGTGTGAGGAAAAGAGAGAAGTTTGGCACAATTAGAAAGTGGGGGAGAGGTGTATAGTCCAATGAGACTGGAAAGATGGGCTGGGGTCAGATTATAAAGGATGATAATTTCATGAAATGAAACAAAATAAAATGAAATGAAATGGGGGGATGTGAGGGTCTTATTCACCAGTCACTCTTGCAGAAACCAGAGCCTATCATGCTCTAGACAGTGACATGGTACAGTCAAGGGAGCACTGGCCCTTGAGTCGGCACTTAACCTTAGTCTGCCTCAGTTTGCCCCAATGTAAAATGGCACTAATAACAGCACCTACCTCTCAGGGTGGTTGTAACAATTAAATGAGATAATATTTGTAAAGAGCTTACTAGCACATTGTAGCCATTTAATAAATGCTTTCTTCCTCCCTTCCTTCCTTCCTTCCTTCCTTCCTTCCTTCCTTCCTTCCTTCCTTCCTTCCTTCCTCCTTTCCTTCTTCCCTTCCTTCCTTTGCCATGAGGTGATGGAGGGAGGGGAGGAAGACAAGTGGTACATTACACTGGGGGCTTCATTTGGTCAGGAAGACTTGAGTTGAGATCCTGTCTCAGATACATATCAGTTATCTGACCTTGGGCGAGTCACTTAATCTCTATTTCTGTTTGTTTCTCTGTAAAATGAGGATAATCAGAGCACCTTCTGCCCAGGATTATTGTGAGAATCAAATTATATATTTGTAAAGTGATTTGCAAACTTTAAAGGGCTATATAAATACTAGCTATTCTATAAGTGCTAGCAATTATTATCAATACTTGGTCTTAATGGTCTTTATAGCTAAAAACAAAAGATACCTTATGAAGATCTAAATGGAAGAAGGACATGGTTGGCTGTGCTTACTAGATCATATCAATCTTTTTTCAATCCCATCCACCAGTTACGAAAGATTTCTGTTGATTTTTGGTTAGCACCTTTCACCTTCCACAACGTCAGTCAGTTGCTCTTACGTACTAATGAGAAGGTACTGCATTTTTATATACAAGATAAAACCCATAAGTGACAAAAGGTACTGCATTTTTATATTTATAAATACATTTTTATGTACAGTGTTTAACAAATGGGCTTAAAATCCACTGAAACTTTTCTTCTGGAAGATTTTGAAACAAGTTAAAAAAAATCTGTCTTCAAGTGTTTAAAGTGTGCAGATATGAAAGTTCTGATAAATTTAGCAGGGGATAGGACCTTCCTCACTTTCTCCTAAGACCATGAGAGTAGCTACCAGTGGAACACTTCAACTGTCAACCTGTCATCCAATCCTTGTTCTTGTCATATGAATTTTCAGCAAAGGTTATGGTGTTCCCATGTTTCTCCGCCACGTAGTAACACTAGCAACATCCTGTAGCACCATAAAATCTTAGGGTAAAGTTAATCATTAACCACACTTAATGTAAACTCATATTTCAAATTACTTGATAATTTGATTTCTTTGGGCTAACTTCTCATCAGATCATAATGGTTTTTATACATGATATGGGTGACAAAGAACTCATAGTAGGATTAAGCATCAGTGCTGCATTTTCTTTTTGTCCTCTTTTATTTGAATTATTAGCATTACTTTCTTTTAAAAGTAATTTTATTGCTATATTTTGTTTGTAAAATTTCCCTTCTATCCCCCCTTCCCTCCCAGAGAGCAACCCCATATAACAAAGAATATTTTAAAATAAAAGAAAAAGTATTATTTTAAACAATGGTTTCTTTGCAGAAACGTTTTTAAGTCACAAGCCCATTTTGCGAGGGTTAATATAGTTAAAACTTGATAATATCATACATAAATCCACTTAATCAGGAACATGTAAACATTGCAACGTGCAGAAAACAAACAAATAAGTGAGGGCAACATGACAACCTCTCCTCTCATCCTCTTAGGTGAGAACCTCACCTCATATTTTTTTGAGGAAAGTAAGTCTGTTCAATAAGGGCTCCTGCTCTCTCCTCCTTAGATATCCTCTTCTACTATTTACTCCTTTATGCCAGTCTCTGATAAAGAGACAGCCCTTCTCACAAAGGCCCTCTATGAATACCCCTGATCTCATTCCCTCCTGTCATCTCCAGCAAAGTGCCCCCATTATCATTCCCTCTCTCATCACAAACTTCAAACCCAACCCCAGTGTACTGGTTCCTTCCCCGCTGCCTACAAACGTATCCTTTGAACCCTGACTGCTATCCCCAAAGCTACTGCTCTTATTCCTCCTTTCTTTCTCTCTCAAATTCTTTGAAAAAGCCAGCTACACAAACATCTCACAGCATATACCACAATAAACAGTTAGTGTAAATATAAAAATATATCATAAAGAAATCTGAAGAAAAGATAAAAGAAATAGGATGATGGGGATTTATCAAACAAGGTACAAAGAGAACAGATAAAAATGGACAATATTGATTAATAAAATAGAAAAGGTTTTACTTAAACAAAATCAAGCATTTGGAATTAGAAGGGAAACAGTTAATTTGCGAAAAGATGCAGGAGATATATATATATATACATATATATGTAAAACAAGAGCCATTCTTTCCTAGATGGTCAGATATGATAAAGCAGTTTTCAAAAGCAACTCAAGCTATCAACTACATAAAAACAATGCTTTGAAATCACTAATAATAGTGGAAATGCAAATCAAAACAATTCTTGAGCTACCATAGCCATCTGATTAGCTATAATCAACAGAGCACTAGCATTACCAGGAATTGGGAAAAGCTTCCTCTAGAACGTGAGACTTTAGCTGAGATTCAAAGGAAACCAGGGAAGCCAGGAGACAGAGAAGAGGAGGTAAAGAATTCCAATTCTGGAATAGCCAATGAAAATAGTCAGAAGGTCTTCCAGTTCAAGTGTCTTTTATGCAGGATCACCTCTGTGGACCTTGTGAACTCTGATTTTTTTTGTTTTTAATTTTAGGGTAGAAATAGGGAAAGTTATATCCTTTCTGATTAGTATAAGAAAACATCATAGAGCAGCTAGAATTCCAACAGTCTAGCTACAAATAGCTTGTCCAGTTGGGCATGAAGCATTCAGGTATACAGTAGGGCTTATGGAAAAGGGTGGAAAAGGAAAAGGAGAGAAAGGGGTTGAAGGTTGTTTCAAATAAATACCTATTCTCTGTTGGTGATGCCTGGGGGCACTGAGGCAAAAATCATTGGTATGGCTTCAGAAACAAACCTGTTAGCAGCTAATTTTTCATTTTTCCTGCCCAGCTGTCTGCATTTGGACAGTTAATCACCTGAAATACTTTTGATGGATTCATCTGTGAATTTATCTGTGTGCGTTTCATTTCCTAACTCATTCTATGGATTTGATTTCCAAATTCTGTTTTTCTCTGATGGCACTATCCTAACCTATTAGAAAGGGGGACTCTTGGAAAACCTCCCACAAACCAGTCCATTTGTCTTCTCCTTGCCCTCCCAACCCCAAATTTAAAAAGTACACAGACCATGGCTTGTCACTATTATATCCAACTCCCTCAGGTGGAAACTTTATTTGAGATTAATAGAGACCACAGTTGGTGGCAAGGAGCTTTATGCTTCTAGTTTGTGTGTGAAAACTGGAGTCTCTAATATCGGGTGGAGACCAAAAGAGCTTCATTCTAGATAAAAGAAGGAAAAAGTATTGGGGAAGTCTCTCATTGTATAACCCTGCAGTGCCACCTACAGATAGTATGAGACACAGAGAGGTGGGACTAAGGAGGAGGAGGAGGAGGAGGAGGAGGAGGAGGAGGAGGAGGAGGAGGAGGAGGAGGAGGAGGAGGAGGAGGAGGAGGAGGAGGAGGATTCCAATCTTGAGCTAGCACCTTAGCGGATGGGAGTCAGGGATCAGATAAAGTGGGAGGAAAGCAGAGGTGTGAAAACATGGAGAATGCTAATCTGCCTGTGCTTTACTGGGTTTGGGGCTGGGGAATTTCTGTAAGTCATTTGATGAAACCAGTTTAAGGACTGGTTCACACTGCTCAATTGATGTCAGTCCTTTCAAAGAACCATCTTTGCAGGGAAGGAGAGAAGGTAAGAAATAGAGAAAGAGGAAGAGGAGAGGAAGGAGAAGGAGAAGGAGGCGGAGGCGAAGAGGGGGAGAGGCAGCATTATGTAACCACACGGAATTGAAATTCTCTTTCCTACCCCTTACTGCCCTCCTTTTCCAAGCACATGATACCTTAGGGTACTATGACCCTTACTTCAATCCTAAAAGAAACTATACTGAATCCAATGTTAGTCTGGGCTAATACCATAGACATAATGTCTATGGTAGAAACATGTTATCTCTACAGGAGGTAATGCCTATAGGTAGGCAGATTTTCTCACCTTTATGAAACTTAAGATTCTTTCTCTGTAAAGTCAGGGGGTTGGAATAGGTGAGCTCTAAGATTCCCATCCGTTCTATCAGTTCTAAAAGTCCTTGAGGGCAGGGGTACTGTCCCTTATTTGTTTCCCCTAGGGCATAGATCTTTAATCAGGGATCCATTAATTTAAAAGATACATAGATAGATGATAGATACATAGATAGATAGATGCCATATTTCAATATATTGAATTCCTTTATGAGTTTATGTATTTATTTATGCATTTAACAACATTATTTTGAAGAGTCCATAAGCTTCCCCAGAAAACCAAATGGGTTCATGATACAGAAAGGCTAAGAACTATATTTATTATCCTGGAGGATAGGGAATTTTGGAAATGGAAGTGTGTGTGTCCCTGGCCACATCCAGAAATGGCCAATCTGCAGGACTAGATGATGTCTTGGACCCCCCCAGGATTTCCATTTCTCATGGCTCCCTCCATGCCATGTGTGTTTGGACCGACACCAAAAACACAAGCCAAGACAGCTCTCTAAGCTACCATATATCAAGTGTTTCACAGAATCTTAGGAACCTTAGAAATCCCTTAGTCCAATCCCGTGGAATAAAAACTCTTGATAATTCCCGACAAGTGCCATGTAACCATTGTTCGAACACCTCTATTCAGTTCTGGGAAGCTTTCCACTTTCAGAAGCAGCCAGTTTCAACGGGGGTCAGCTTTAGCTGTAGTGAAGACTCCCTTTGGGTCCTGTTGGACTAGGTCGCAGAATAATCGAATTCTTCAGTCACTTCGGGTCCGAGCTACTTTCCAACTCTGGTATTTTGTGACTGAAGAATTCGATTATTCTGTGACCTAGTGAGCTTGCCAGGCAATGGAGAAGAGATCTGCTCGGGAAGACCTGGGTTCGAATTCCACCTCCAAAGTACATTGTCTGTGTGACCTGGGAAAGTCACTTAACCACTCAGGGATCAACCATAAGTGGTTGAGAAGGGACTAATTTGCATCGGTAGAACTTCCCTTAACCGGTGTACTTCCCATTCCAATGAAATGACAGGTCCGGTGTCTAGTCCACCCTTTGGGCCACGGACTGGTGTTCGCTTCGTTTTGGGTCCCCAGCGCTTAGAAGAGTTTTGTACTAGTAGGCTCTTCCATACACATCGGGAAGTCGCCTTGAGTTAAGGAGAAATCTGCCCACCTGATCTTCCCACCCCTTTGGTGGTCGTTAACCCCAGAATGAGAGGCTAATAAAGAGCACCGGCCCGTGGGGGCTGGGATGGAGTCACCAGTCTGCCCTTTCCCAAACCTCTGAGATTTGGGAAATCCGCTTCACGTTCATGGGCTTCATTTCCTCACTCATCAAATGAAGGGGCTGGTCTCTAAGGAAGAGTCCAGCTCTGAACCCTATTCTCCTTTCAGGAAGAGAAAGGTAGGACAAAGCGGAACTAGAGCAGCATTTGAGGATACGGCCTCACCGAGAAAGCTCTGAGCGCAGCTACCAAGCCGGGCTGGGGGCCGGGCCAAGGGAGCAGGGCGGAGCTGAGGGAAGAGCGCCCGGAACGTGAGGAGCCCGGGCAGCAGCGGCAGGGGCCACTTAAGGAGGACGGACCGGAAGCGGGAAGGGGGACTCTTGAGCCGATGGAACGCCGACGCGGAAGTGGCCGGGCTGCTGTAGTCAGATCCGGGGATGGATGGAGCCGGAGGCGGCGGCGGCGGCAGCGGCGGAGTACAGGAATGATGAGGCTGAGGATTGCGCTGCTTCCCCCCCGGGAGGCCCTGTAGCCGGAGGGGGGACGAGGCGCCGGGCGTGAGGCTCTCCTGCCTCGAGCCCCTGGAGGGAGGAGGACGAAGACCCGGGACGTCGGGGCCGGGAGCCCGGCTGGGCTCTGACAGGCCCGTGGACGGGCTCCGAACGATCTGGAGGGGCCAGGCCCGGCCGGGGCTCCCTGAGGGGGACCCAGGACAACCCCAAGAAGGGCGGGGGCTCGGCAAGACACCCGGGGTCGGGTGGGAATTAGACCGTTAGAAATCCAAGCTAGGATTTGGGGAAGGAGTGGGCGGGGGACCTCCCCCTTTACTCCCCCCTTCCCACTCTGCCCCTGCCCCTTGAGGGCAAAGTGGGGAAGCTTGAGGGGAGGCGGCCCCCGCAGGGTCCGAGGAATTCTGAGGTTCAGGCCGAGGCTCTGAGTGGGGGTCCCCCACGGGGAGGCGTGCAGGGTTAAGCATGGCCACCCGGCGTTTAACCGACGCTTTCTTGTTGTTGCGGAACAATTCCATCCAAAACCGGCAGCTGTTAGCCGAGCAAGTGAGTAGTTACACCTCCTCCACCTCCAGCCCTCTGCATTCACGTAGCGTTGCTGCGGTGAGTCTCCTGCCGGCCTCCTCCACCTGCTCCTCGCGGTGCCCCGCGCTCCGGCGTGCGCGCCGTCCCTCTCTCTGTCTCTCTCTCTCTGTCTCTCTCTGTCTCTCTCTCTGTCTCTCTGTCTCTGTCTCTCTCTCTCTCTCTCTCTCTCTCTCTCTCTCTCTCTCTCTCTCTCTCTCTCTCTCTCTCTCTCTCTGTCTCTCTCTCTCTGTCCCTCTGTCTCTCTGTCTCTCTCTCTCTCACTCTCTCTGTCTCTCTGTCCCTCTGTCTGTCTCTCTGCCTTTCTGTGTGTCTACGCGTCTCTGTCAATGCCTTTCTCTCTGTGTCTCTCTTGAAATGTCGTTGTCTTGTGGTTGTTAGGAGGCATCAGACTGTAGTGCTAGGTTTTGTTTTGAATTCTCCCCCCCCTGCCGTCTCTCCCTCCTGTCCCCCTGTCCCCCCATTCCTTGGGCTTTCCCTTCCAACTTTCACAGAGCCGCCCTCGCTGCGGACTCGGACGAGTTCCTCCCGCCGGGTCCTGCTCGGTTCTGAAGCCCTGTGTTGGATGCTTCATGAAGCGCTGTCTCAGGCTTTCGTGGCTTCATGTTTACCCTCACCCCCTCCTCCCCTGTCTTTTCATTCCGATGCCTCCCCTTTTTGTCCAACAGATATTCTCTTCAAAATGACTCTGTGGAATGGAGTCGTTTTAGCCTCATTTTATCCAGTGAGGATTTTCCATTCCTGTGTGGCAGTCGAGTCTCTTCTTGCTTTATGCTTTTAATAATTTGTTTCCCTATTTCCTGAAGAAGACAGTTTTGTGAAACTGTAAGGTTGGGAAGGGGTGGACTTCCCTGTTTTCATTTTCCATTCAGGAAATGAGTCCTTTCATTATGACTGCCTTTCACACGGTGTCTGTGTGGGAATTAAATTAATACTGGCACTTTTTTTTTTTAGGCCTATTAGCCCAGCAGTCCAGTAAATTGCCTGTGGCACCACACTTTTCAAAAATGAATCCTAGCTTGAGTTTAGATTTATTAGTAGAAATGGTGTTTAAATTAAAATTTAAAATTACATTAAATTAAAAATGGTATTGGTGGTTATATTATTAGAAGACATGACTCAGCTCTTACAGAGACAAATACTTAGGAACTGTCATTTAAACCCATAGACTTAGAAATGCCACTTTAGAGACTTACTAGAAACTTGCTCTCCTTCAGAGACCCCTTGAATTTTGCTATGATTACCACCAATTTCTTCTGAAAATTTATTTCATATGTGGGATATTCACAAAGTGACTCTCTAAGGATATACTCGGTCCCTTCTTTATCGATTCATACGTATAGTCTGTATTTTTTGAGCTGAAAAAGTATGGTTTTGTTTTATGAGATGTTAGATTTGAGATGAAATAGGCCCAAGTACCAAAACATGCGTGACCTGCTATATTTGCATATACACACTTGGTTAGGAATCTGAAAAGCTATGATCCTTAGAGGTATTGTTGAGTTAGGTTGGATCTAACTTGTAGTGACCCCGTTTGAAGTTTTCCTGTCAAAGATTCTGGAGTAGTTTGCCATTCCCTTCTCTGGCTCATTTTACAGATGAAGAAACTGAGGCAAACAGTTAAGTGACTTGACCAGGTCCACAGCTAGTGTGGGGGGCTGGACTTGAACTTTTGAAAATGAGTCTTCCTGATTCCAAGCCCAGATCTTAGAAGCATGCTATACTTAATATCCTGTTGAGCTTATTAGTCTACTGGGTTCTGGCGATTATTAGCTTTATGACCCTAGGCAAGTTACTTAACCTTTAATTACTTCAAACTTTAGGAATTAATAGATCATAAATTTATTTGCAATCTGCTTCTGTGGAGGAATCTTCCACATAATGGGTTATGTATGCTGGGGAATAAAACTACTGTATAGAGGTTCTCAGAAAACAAATCTTATAAATTATTTTTAAAATACAATCTTGAAAAAGGCTAAAGATGTTTGATAATATAGACATGGAATTATTCAAGCCCTAAATGGGGAAAGTTAGACTGGTGCAACTTAGGAAACAGAAGAACAATATATCAATTACCAATTTCTGTTTATACCTTACAGAACAAATTGTTTAAAAGTTATTGTGCCTTTCATAATGGAGTAGTAGTGAAATAAGGCTGTTTATACTTTGCAAGTACAGCCATTTCCCAGCAGGAAACCAGACTTTTCAAAAAGTATGTGATAGTAGTACTGCTGATCAAGGCACAAAGCCCTGAAAAATAAAATAGCTTTGAAAATAGTAGTATGTACAAAATTCTCAATTTTCTCTCAATTTTTTTTCAAAAGTTCGAAATCAAACTAGAGAGGAGGCATGGTAGGATATGGTAGAATAGAAGGAGCACAATTGTTTAGGAGTCAGGAAGCCTAAGCCCTTTCCTCTGCTACTAATTTAACAGTGTGATCCTGGGGAAATCATCTCTCTGAGTTTCACTTTCCTTGTCTGTGAAGTAAGGGATTAGATTAAATTATCTCTAAAGCCTTTAGAAGTCTAAAGTTCTTTGATACTAATATCTCTTTAACTCAGGATTTATGATAATCAAAAAGCATTACCATCTGCTGGGTTAAGATTTGCACCTTGGTTTGTTACATTCCTTTGTTTCAAGATCAAACACAGTAAGTGGCTACTCCAGAACAAGGAGACGTGTTGATTGAAAAATGAAGTTATGATTATTGGTTTGGTTACAAATAGAAAGAAGAATTTTCCTGACCAGCAGAAAATCTTAAACATTACTTTTTTACATAAAAAGTAATTAAATCTGATTATAGTGTGGCACTATATGTTCTATCTAATATTGTAGAATTAATAATATGGTTAGAATATATATTAACCTTTGTTAATATTCCCTCCAGCACCACAGATAAAAGTATCACCTTCCTTCTATCCTTCCTTCCCTCCCCATCCCCAATCCCCATGCAATCTCTGAGTTGCTTTGGGTGAAAATATTACATGAAAGCCAACTTTTAGTAGTGAGCGTGTCTAACTAGGCTGGTCCTTAAAAGGAAAACAGATAGATAGTACATCACCAAACTCTACACAGTTTTTTTTTTCCTATTTGCTAAGAGTTGCCAGAGTTTGCTCTCCAAAATCTCAGATTAATGTTCTTACAGAAATGAGATGCTGAAGTAGGACTTTGGGGGAGAAAAATGTACATTAAATTTTAATTGGATTTCTTTTGTTTCTTAGAGTAAGTTGAAGATGAAAAGGAGAAATTTAGCTCTCTATAATTTCATCTTATTTAGCTTTTTATAGAAGTGTGTGTCTTCAGAGTTCAATTGAATGCCCTTTCTAATGACTTCTCCTGACCACTTATAGAATAATTTCCAGGAAACTGAATTACCGAATGGTAAAGGCTCCTTTCCCAAAATGAACAGCTAAGTACGAAAAATTCAGCAAAGGTTAATTATTTCAATATGCCAGTTATAGTTTCTGTGAACAGTCCTGACAAAGCTCTTTAAATTTGCTGAGATGCATTCAGTACAAGAAACAGCCCTCTGCTCATCTTTAAAAAAAAGATGAGCAGTTCTAGATTAATATTCTATTAGGGTTGAGTTTTTTTCTCTTTGCTTCTAAATTTGTGCTTAGTGGCTGAGGGCTCCCAACCCTCATAGAATTCATTTTCACTGTTTTTACCATCCTATTTGTGTCGAGCAAGAGTTGACTCTTAGCATCCTCATTCCATAGATAAGACTGTATCATTTGATTTTTATAGAGTCTTGCATATATAGATACTTAATCAATATTTGTTTTCCAGACTTTGGAATATTTTTATGAGCTTTTACCTTTAAAAAATAAATATTTACAGGGATTATTTCCATGTTAAAATGTTAAATTGTTTTATTTTTCATGAGGTCACATTTTGTCATTACTTCATTGTAGGGAATTTTACAGTGTAACTTATCTGGCTGATTTGAATATCAATGAATATGGCAAATAAATTTTAATAAAATAAGTTTGTGGGGTTTTTTACCTTTTTATATTTCATCTTAGAACTGCTTGTTGCTGTTACTATTTTTCCAGTGACCAAAACATCCATTATAATCTATGTAAATGAAAATACAGTTTTATATAGCTTGACTATAGTTCAATAATATAGGGGGTTTTTTTGTACTTATTTTTTAAACAAAATGCCTTAATTTGTGGAACTCTTTTTGGTGAAATGAGTAACTTAAGTCTAAAGAGTTTTTTTTTTCAAAACTGACCATACTCTGTCTGTCTGTCTCCATCCTCTTTCTTCTACTTTTTGCTTTCTCTAACTGGATGGGACTGATGGGAACAACAAATCACTTCAGGAGCTGGATGAGGTATTGTGTTTTGAATGTTTTTGAAAGGTGATTAGTTTCAGTTTGTAAAAAATGTCCCTATTGCTGTATGTACAGTGCCAATGGAGCTGACATTTATCTTTAGTTATACCATCTTTATTCTCAAATATGTTGTCTTTTTGTTGTATTCCATACTGTAGTACACGTGGTAGATTCCCCCTTAACAGTCAAAAGAAATGGTATACTTGATTTCATTTGGGAAGCATTTCTTTGTTATAATTAAATTGTATTACTCAGTCAATCGACAAGCATTTATTAAGTGCCATGGGGCCAACGCTGGGGATATTAAGACTGAAGTGAAACAGTTGTTGGCCCCAAGGAGCTTAGGTTCTCTATTATAAATGGGACTAATTACTGTGCTTCAAATTTGATAATTTGGAAAGATTTACAAGTATACCTCAATTTAAGAAATCTTGATTGAGCAGGTAGAAAATTTGGATTTTCAAAACATACATTAAGAAGTATTTATGAAGCTGATAGAGGAATTTGCCATTAATTACTAAGTTTTCTTAGTGGATTCAAAAATAGACATTTTACACAGATCTAATGTGAACAACTTTTCAGAGGTTACTGTATAAATTAAATTATATTTGTAGTTTTGGTAAACCAAATTTAAAGGCTTTTTTTTTAAACAAGGACTGCTCAACTCATTTACTGTTTATTAATTGTTAAAGTAATGATAGCTTACATTTACCTAACACATTTAAAATTTATCTTCATGATAATACCCTAAAATAGTTGGCATTATGTCTTTCTTCATTTGAGGAATTTAATGCTCCTGGTTGAACAGCAAGTTATTATGACAGTAGAGACTTGAAATTATATCTGATATTAAATCAGAAATTCTTAATGCTTCACCATAAATAGAATTTATCTTGTTTGACTTAACCACAGTTCAGCTGTTCTCCCCAGTATGTACTCTACAATCCAGTGATTTCTAGCCATTTTGATTCTCCTTACATATAATACTCTGTTTCTAGACTCCTTGCCTTTTCACCAGCTGTCCCTCCTTGCCTGGAATTCTGTCCCTCCTCACCTCCACTTCCTGGCTTCCCAGGCTTCCTTCAAGAATCACCTCAAATCTCCCTTTCTATTAGAGGTCTTTTCTGGCCCCCTCCCCATTGCTAGTCTCTTCCCTCTGAGATTATTTCCCATGGATGTTATCTTGTAGGTAAGTAGCTTTTATCATGCTATCTCCCCCATTAGAATGTGAGTTTATTGATGGTATAGAGAGATTTTTTTCCATTTTTTTGTATCCCCAACACAGTGCCTGGCACATACTAAGCAATTCAATAAATACTTGTTGACTGAGAGGATATGAAAACATGGATTGCCCAGAGAAATCTTTTCAATCCTCTCCCTTATGTGTTTACCGTCAGTGTGACAATAAAATTTAATGAAAATTTTTAAATGAATACAATGGCAACTGAAAGATGCATTTTGCCAGAAGGCAAATAGGCACAAAGGTATAAAGCCCTATATATTTTTTTAATAAAAATTTTGGTGAATTCTTTAAGACTTAGGAATTGTCATTAAGAGGTTTTTCATTATCATAGCACATATAAAGGGATTTTGTGTCATTTGTGTTCTCTTTGCTTCTTTTCTTGATTGCCAGAAAAACAGTCCACATGCTTATTTGATCAGTTTTCCATTGTAACTTTAAAAATGTACAGACTGCTGTCTACAAGGGATATTTTTTCCTCCTTTTGACTATCATTCAGGCTTTTTGAGTTTTACTTGGACAGTAGAATCATAGAACAACAAACATATTCAGTATGAGTCCTCTTATTTAAAAAGAAGAGATGATTTCATTAAAGTTCTCCTCAGAAGCATCTTTTTTTTTTTAATGCCTTTAGAGGACTATTGATAGCATTTCTAAATGCTTAAAAATCAAATCAAAGGTGAAAATATTACATCTGGACATAAGGTAGAGGGGGGAAATTGCTTAAAATGTAGCAGAGGTAATCCTTAAAATCTCTATAAACGTCTGCAGTATCAAAAGTTAACAGGCTATAATCATATGATTCATGATGGAGATAACTAAATTAGCCCTATTTTTAAAAAAATTCCCCTTTCTGTATCAAAATTTTTTCCCAACTTGTTTTTGTAGCTATCATATAAATTATTACATCCCATTTCTCAATGGAAAGACATTCTGCTATGAAAGAATTCTAATAGCTTGTTCTTTTGAAAAGTTCTTTATCAATTTTGTCGTGTTTCCATAAGGAAACTAGAATCCTTTCTTATCCAGATGAAATAAAATTCACATTCACTCGTGTCTAAGGAGGGCTACAACATATGTAACTATAGCAGAGGGAAAGAAATCATTCCAAATTGTAGCAATGTTCATTCAAGTACACATTTTTTTGAATGGTATGTTCATTTTTTCCTAGCCTCCTGTGACATTTTAGGGGCCATATTTTAAAAAGAATAAGTGTGTACTTAGAGACAGATTTTCATGAGTTTGGTTTTAAAATATTCCTTTTCTCTCCATAGCTTGCTGATGATCGTATGGCACTGGTGTCAGGCATCAGCCTAGATCCAGAAGCAGCAATTGGTGTAACAAAACGGTTACCTCCCAAATGGGTTGATGGAGTAGATGAAGTAAGTTGAATTTTTAACTGTTACATTTAACATATTTATAACTAGTATCAAATTACATTTCTAGATTTCAGCTGCAAAGATATATCTGAATAAATTTGAATATGCTTCTTGTCTAATAATGTTTAAACCTGCTTTCAGGCTTCAAGAATAATATTTCTTATTTGTGGTAATTTGGACTTTCTTCGTAAAACTAATGGTCAGTTCCTGAATCATAGTGAAGAAAGCTTTGTATGTAATGTGGAAAAAGTAGTATTCAGTGTAACTTATCCCCAGAAATTGTTAGTGTGACCTACAACTTCAGTATACATGCATGAGTGCTTATTATGTTACCTAAGTTGACGTTCCCTTCTTTTATTGATGGTGTATAAAACTAGCCTACAGTGTGTTAACCATGGAAAGAAACGCTGTCTTCCCAAAGAGTTACCTTTGGATTGTCCATTTACTTGATAAAACATTCTTTGTTTTTCACACCTATCAATCAAACATTTCTGTACTTCAGACACTGTGCTAGATGCTACAGATACCAGGGATGAAACATTCTCTCTAAGGACCTTACATTCTAACTGGGTAAACAAGTACATGTGTAAAAGTATACACAGAATAAATATAAAGAGAATAAATTCAGATTGATTAGCTACAGGGTTGTTAGGGAGGGCAAGCATTAGCAGTTCATATCAGGGAAGGCTTCATGGAGAAGATAATATCTGAGCCAGTGAGTTATCTATATAGAGATGATAATTAAATCCACAGGAGTTGATGAAGTCACTGAGAAAGAGGGTGTAGAGAAGAACAGAATAGGATCCAGGAGAGAGCCTAAGAGAATACCTAAAATTAGGAGGCTTGGTATAGATGATCTTTGTATATCATACATAGCCTCTGTTGTCAGGTGATTTAGGCAAGAATGCCTGAACTTTTCACTTTTTATGTAACTAATCATCTAAAGATTTGTTATATACAGTTGAGAAACTTTCTGATTTATTTCAGTGGGGTTAATTGACTCATTCCATTTAGATACAATACGATGTTGGCAGAATTAAACAGAAGATGAAAGAATTAGCCAGTCTTCATGACAAGCATTTAAACAGACCTACATTGGATGATAGCAGTGAAGAAGAACATGCTATTGAAATAACCACACAAGAAATCACACAGGTGAGGGTTCAAAAGATTACAGAAGAAATGTTTGTGTTTTAAGACTTAAGAAAAAAGGTACACTTTGGAGTGACCTAAAGTTGGACATTCGTCCTAAGAGTATTCCTCAGAATACGTCCTAGATTTGTCAAAGGATGCTATCAAATTTTATATGTAATGTATCAAATAAATTGACTTCATTTCACTTTCATTTTAAAAAATTATAGCACTTGAAACATGTTTGGAAAATCATGCTGTGACAGAGTATCACAGATCTAGAAGGTTTGGGGATCACTCTCCAGGAATCTCTAGTGTCCTAGCATGATATCTCAAGTAAATTTCATCAGGCTACTATTTTAACACAGTATATAAGATGATTGTTTTTTCATTTATTAAAGCATATTTGATCCATTTAATTGGTAATTTAATCTCTATGTTAAGGCTTAGATTATTTTTCTCAAATTCACGGATTAATACCAAGAATTATAAATAAAACATCTTGGATATTTTTCAGGTATGAAATTATATCATATCATTATTTCACATCAGTAATTGCAATTTGGAATTGTGAGTTTTTGAAAACCCTATTTAAATTGTCCCACTTGATCAATGAAGATTCTGCTTCCAGCTCTTTCATAGATGTCAGAGAGCAGTACAAGCCTTGCAAAGCAGAGCACGAAACTGTACTGAACAGGAAGAACGGGTTCTCCGAAATGTAGTATCCTCTTTAGCTCAGTCTCTTCAGGAATTATCCACTAATTTTAGACATGCACAGTCTGGCTATCTCAAACGTAAGTATCATTTCAGATGCAAGGACTTGGTCTCTGCTTATTTTTCAGCAGTAAAATGATCTTGGCTTTAAAACTATAAGAATATACGTTAATAGCTTTTGTACTTGTTATTTCTGTCTTCCCTGTTTAAATTTATTAGTTTTGAGCACATAGGAAAGCTATGCCAAAAGAAGTGTTGACCATTCTTTACTTAGAAAAAATCAAACAAAATGGTATTACTTATGACAGCAAGAAAGATTACATAGCTATATTGGCGTTGTGGTAATAAAATTTCATTAATGTAATTTAAGTTAAATCCAAAATGGAGGTGGGGAAAGGGTTGGGAATAGAGTGGAGAAAAACTAGGAAGAATTATCTGAAGTTGTTAGCCCACTTTTCAGTTGCTGTACTGAAAAGTAATAGTGTATTTCTTTTAAAAATCCGAGTTTTTCACAACAGTTCAGTAATAGCCATTTCAGGAGCACTTATGCATGCATAGATTCTAAAAAACGTTACCACTTTGGTTTCATGCAACTTCTACTCAAGAATGGATGAATAAAACATGATAAGTGAATAAATAATAATAACAAATGAATAAAACATAATAAAGCATAAAACAAGCTAGGATGTAATAACTGCGAAGGAGAAGTTAAATAGGCTTGAGATTCAGGGAACAAGGGAGCACTTTTAGTTAAAGGGATGAGTGAAGGGGAGCTGGTACTGACTTTAAAGCACAGTAGTCACCTGGGACAGTCTGTTCATGGATAAATAAGATTAATGTATCACTCTTTCAGTAGTTTAAATACCTCCCTTATGATCTTGTTACTCTTCCCATTTGCCCAGCAAAAAGTAAACCTCAGCTCAGTTTCTCTAAATTATTGCACATTCCTGCTTAGTAGGATAATAATTATATGGTTATTGATCTTATTGTTAGAAACTTAAACTGAACAGTGCTATTTAACTTTTGGACTTTATTTTGATAATCTAAAAATTAGTAAATATTTCTGTTTGTCTCTTAATTTCTTGTTTGGAGATAATTTTTTAAACTGCCCCCCAAAAGTTCATATTGACATTATAACTTTATTCTATTTCTTAATTTTAAAATAATATTTTCAAAATGATGTTAAATATTTTAGTAAGGTAGCTTTGTATCTCCATTAGGCATGAAGAATCGAGAGGAAAGATCCCAGCATTTTTTTGACACATCAGTACCACTCATGGATGATGGAGAAGATAACACTCTTTATGATCGAGTATGTTAAGGACCACAAAGTTAATAGCAATTCACTAGCACTTTTTCCTTTCTCTCTAGAAAATATCTGATTTCTAATATGTTTAACATAATTGTACACGTATAACCAATATCAGATTGCTTGCTGTCTTGGGGAGGAGGAAGGGGGAGGAAGGGAGAAAAATTTGAAACTCACTGTCTTACAAAAATGGATATTGAAAATTATCTTTACATGTAATTGGGGAACAATACTACTAAAAAGAAGCAGCTTGAGGTCTATAAACAGAAGCTAGATAGCTTTTTGTTGATGACAATAAAAATATTACACTGCAAAAAATTTTATAATATCTGATTTCTATGCAGCAAAAACACATCAGTAATGTTATGATGCACTTATTGGGTAGTTTTTTACAATGTGTTGTAAGATAAATGGGAGGAGTGGGGGGTCAGACAAAAACTAGGTCTTTATTTTTAAAAGCTGATGTGATATTGTACTTTTGCTTACCTGAAAGCATTCCGGAAAATAGTCTATGCTAATTTCTTACTTGTGAATAAAACAAAGACCCACAAGGTCACTCTTAGTGGGTTTTTTTTTTTTAAAGTTGACTTTGCATGTGGGTAATACAAACATATAAGTGACTTGGGTTTACTCTGATAACCCAGGTTACAATTTAGTACACATTTGGAGCTAGTATACTTGATAAATTTGAATCTTTTTCTAGTAAAGGAGTGTTAAAGACTTTTACAGTGAAATCCACATACCTACCTCAAGATAATGAATGTTTTAAGTATATACACCACTTACATAGTTTGGGCATAATGTAGTATCTTTCCTTTATTGAAGAGAAAATCCTAACCTAGAAGTCTCTGCCTTTTTTTTCCTTCAACAGGGTTTTACAGATGACCAGTTAGTGTTGGTAGAGCAAAACACGTTAATGGTTGAAGAGCGAGAGCGAGAAATTCGCCAGATTGTGCAGTCTATTTCTGACCTAAATGAAATATTTAGGGACTTAGGAGCAATGATTGTAGAACAAGTATGTGAGTTTATCTTCTCAATGTCTTATTTTCTTTCTATAACACCTAATCCTCTCTAAAGAACTGACTGGTTCTGACTTCTTTCAGCTATTATTTTTGCCAATGTATGAGCTTTCTAGTTCTGGCAGTTTATTACATAATGACTGTGGGAGCTTCTACCATTCAAATGTAATTAAAGTGATGATTCATCATTGACAAAGTTCCTTAGGAAATAGTGTTTAGGCCCTGATACAACATGAAGCCAACTGCTCAAAATAGAGATTTAGAGATACAGGAGATCTGGGTTCAATAATTATTTTAACAATTTCAAATTAACTGATCTAATTTCCAGTAGAAAATGTTTCAGTTAAAGGCCTTATCCTCACAGTACATCAGCTCCTTTTCCCTACTTTATCTAACAATTAAGGCAATTCTTCAGTGAAAATTAGGCCTTATAAAGCAAAATTATTCATTTTTATGATTTTGGGTTGTGGCTTGAAATCTTTAGTTCTTATATATGAAAACTGAGGTTTACATTTATTGCAGTGGTAAAAATTTGGTGGCATTGTAATAGCCATGTCTGGTTTCGCTGGTATTATCTGTTTAAGAACTTGTGGGCGCTAATGCTCCTTTTCTGAGCCAATTCCTACTGAAGTATATTTTGACAAAGCTTCAGTAAGTCTATGACTCCACTATCTTTTAGGGTTTAAATTTTTTAAAAAAATTTTGTTTGTGGTTCCTTATGTGCTACATGATTTTATTTTACTTACCAGAGTAAGTATGCTTATTTATGCTACTTGATTATGGTAATTTATCCATATTTCCCCCAAATCATAATGAAACTTTCAGTTATATTTTTTTAAACATAAGGAATTGGTACAGCTAACCTTGTTAATAATACATGTGTTTTACAAATTTTATTTTGAAGTTCAGTTTTTAATCATTAACTGTTGTTTTATTACTCAGGGGACAGTTCTTGATAGAATTGACTATAATGTTGAACAATCCTGTATGAAAACTGAAGATGGTTTGAAACAGCTTCAAAAGGTAAAGGAGGGGAGACTTTTAAAATGATGTTATTTTAGTGGTTGAAACAGTTTTGAGAACTGTCACCAAATGGAGAATTATGTCAGTGACTTTTTTCAGCACTCATACTCTTGAAATGTTTGGTGCCAGTGTCTGTTATAGAAGCATCACAAAATAAATCTAGAGAATTCTGACAAGTCTGTAATCCAGGAAGTATTTTATCCAAAGCACCCCTGGGTCACCGTACTCTTTTTCAGCCCTTAATAATCTCTGGTGAACCTCATGCATAGATCTGAAATGACTGCATTTGGGAGCATGACTATAAAAACCCAAAAGGGTTGCAATTTTTTCCCCTTAAAAATGCATTCCTTTTTAAGCCTAATTATTTTTTTAAGCAAGTTGTTTCAGCATTTGTTGAAGTGTCTTGAAAATCTATCTTCATTATTGCTGACTCAGATTTTTCTTGTCATGGAACATTTCTGATGAATTCCTGGCAGAGAAATTCTTCTGCAAAAGATCAGAATCTAGTTTTTCCCTTTTAATTGCCACAGCAGATCTCTATATTAGCCTGAGAAAAATGGTTAAAGTGAAATACTGTTTGTTCTCTAATTTTTTTTCACATAAGAGAGCAATAGCATAGACTTTTTTTTTTGTATTTGTTTATTTTTCTTACGGATGGGATAGGGATAGCTCTACTTCTAAATCTAATCAGTTATGGGAAACAAATGTGTATAAACTGCTGAATAAACTTCATATTTAGTTGAATGTATTTTAAAAATAAAGTATGTGACTATTCACAAGTAAAATTTATTCCTTCCATTTCCTTATTCACTATCTAGTAATATTTCCAGCCATAAAATAAACATTTTTTTATTTTCAGTACCATTTTGTTGTATTTCTGAAGCCAGTCATTTTTTAGACCAGAAAGGAGTTTTACGCATAATAGTCTAAGCTTGTTCTGTTTATTAAAAGTTTGCAACCCACTTAAAGCTCTTGTTACCATATGCTTGGTGAGAATGGAGCCAGTAAAAATCTGCTTTTGTTGCTTATCTAGAAGGGAGCATCTTCCTTGGATAATGCAAAGATCTACTGAACATTTAGGTTAACTTGGCCACCAGCCATTATATAATAAAACAGTAAAAATTGGCTTTGTTTCCTTATTATGTAATACCTAAATTTAGAGATTCTTCTGAATTTTGCAAGGCTTTAGAGGCATCTTGAATGAGACTAGCAAAATAGATTGTACAATACAAGTAGAATAAAACACTAGGTCTTCTGAATTGAACTGGTTTTGAATCCGTTTAATGTTGACTTCTCTAGCATTGCATTTTTTCCTTTTATGGAAACTATATGCATTTGATAATATAGTACTGTTATATGTATGAGTGATTGCATCCTAACTAAACTCATTTATAAGGAATCACAGGACTGATTTGTAAGTCAGAATGCCATTTAGTTTATAGTATCTAACCAATTCTACTCTGGAGGGTACCCTCTTCTGCTTGGTAGATCTATCAGGAGGTCAAGTAACAGTTCTGATGATTTCTCAGTGGACATATAATTAAAGAAGAGGCAGTTGGATATTCAGAGATGTTTACATCAAGCTTTTATGCTTTGTGAACCCTCCTTTTCTAAGGTAGAGCGGGACCAGTCTCCTAGAATTGGGGCATTCTAGTGTCATCCCTTGGGTCAGAGTGCATTATTCTCCATTTTTCTCTTTTTTTCCCCCACCATGTTCCTTACCAAGTCTTATTACTGTATCAACCCCTGAAAGGCAGTTTATAGCTAATTAGATAATAGTTTATCTTACATCTGTTAAATTTTAGATTGTGTTCTCCTTCTGAGATTTAGGAAATCTCTTTGATGAGCTTTAAGAGAGGTCCTAGTCTCATCAGCAAGATAGTTTAGAAAGCATTTCTCCGGGTGTCTTAAATTTCTGCTGGTGGCTGTTCTCAATTTAATTCTTTTTGGCTTTAGCTCCCATGTCAGAGAAAAACATTTTCTGACCTCTCCTATATGTAGAATAGGAGAGAATTTCGTGTTTTTGTGAAGTAGATGAAACTTTTAATATTCAAACATTAATCTAAAGAATTATACAGTTTACACTATTATGCAAAAAGCAAAAAGGTTTTGTTAAAGTAGTGAATTGATAAGTACAATGAAAATAGAAACCAAGGGCATCTGTGTAACTTTCATTTTAGACTCAGCTTTTTGGAAATTTAGGTTAAATAAAGTAGATTGTAGAATTAGTGAAGTGTTCCTTTTATAACATTACTTGGGTTAACTATATAGCCTGAAATCAAGATCTCTATTTAAAAAACCCTGGAATTTAAACACAGAAGAGGATAGGTAAGTCAGCTTTTATTTTGGTTCTTTTGAGAAGTCACTTACTGGATGTTTTTTCTTATTCTATAGGCAGAGCAATATCAAAAGAAGAATCGGAAGATGCTTGTTATTTTAATTTTATTTGTAATAGTTATTGTCCTTATTGTTGTACTAGTTGGTGTAAAGTCACACTAGGTAACTGTGTGTGAGTGTGTGTGTGTGTGTGTGTGTGTGTGTATATGTGTGTGTGAATATTCCTGGTGTGAATGAGTGGACCTTTATTTCTGAAAGCTGCCTTTGAATGTATAACCCCTCGGTACAAGTCTGTGCAATGTTTCCGTAGATTCTTTTTCATAAATCATGTTTGATGGATAGGAATGGTTTAGTTTTTTCCAAGTTTCAAGTCAAATGATGATGCTACCAAATAGAAATTGAGTTCTGTATCCAGACATTTGCAGTATTTTTTTTAATAGAAAATATGAGGGATTGAAAGTTTACAAGCACATGCAAAAACTGTTAAAATATGTGTATATGCTGTTTTTAGCAGTCATGTCTGAGTTGCATGTTGAAAATACATTTTGCAATTGAGGTTGGGGGGAGTTGATTTTTTTTTTAACCCTATGATTTTAAAGTGATTTGGAACCCAAAAGTATTAGTGAAGGTCATATGCCTTAAACAGTGAATTCTTAGTATTTAACACCTTCATTTTCCTCCACAGATTGTCCATGTTAAAATAAATTAAGGCCTTTAAAAATTTAGAATTTATTCCCCTTTAATCTAATTTAATTTTCCATCATTGCTAATGATCAGATTAATAAAGTTTGGATACTAAGAAACAATCATGGATACAAATACATTTAGTTGCTAGTTAAAATAGCTTCGTGTATTTAAATGAACTAGTCTATGTGTGTCCTTCATTTTAGAATTTCTGCACTATATTTTTTACTATAAACCATGTGGTGTTACTATTTATAGTTGCCCAAGCTGAAAAGTTGATGCTATGAATTAAAATCATAGTTAAAAGGAAGCTCCTTAGTTATTCTTATTCATTCCATTATTTTTATACCAGCTATAGGATGACTTTCAAATCAGGATCTCTTTAATCAGTTAGCAGTTTAGTCCTATTGAGTTACCAAAGTACAATTCAACCACAGATCATTAACAGAATATATACTGTCAGTGGTTTGATTTATTGCCTGAGATCTAGGTCCATTTTGAAGTACTATAAAAATCTTGACCAAGACATTTTCTTATCTATGTGAGACAGATTTCTAAAGAAGGACTTCATAGTTGTACTTACTTTTGTTTATATGGTGCTGTCAAATACTACTGGAATCATTGAACGATGTGACGATGATGACTTTGGAGAATTAAATTCTTCATGTTCTAATTGGTCCTGAAATGACTACAATTTTAAAGGTTTTCACCTAATGTAATATTTATATGACTTATTTATTCTGTACTCATTTTCTTAAAAGTTTAAAAACAGTGTAATTTCAGTAGTTTTGGGGGGTTTTTTTGATTAGTAACATGAAATGTTCTCCATAGAATTGACTTTGAAGTTGTTCCCAGAAATTTAAACTCAGGTTCAGAGTGTAGTAATATTATATGTGCCACTAAATCATAAAATCAGGTCTTATATTTAATATTATAAACCTTTGCCCCATCTACTTCTATTTCACTCCTGAATTGTTTATGGCTCATATAGACAACCACTCACTAGATTGCCTTTTGACTGAGGTGACAATAAAACACATGTTGTATGTGACATTTCAGGAAATCGCATCTTTTGAAATGTCACCATGATTCTTCCATATTTCTTCCTTGGGAGATAGCTCTTTTGTTATGGAAGAACTTTAGGGAAGAAGGATCCCATTACCCCAAAACTTGGGGCTTCCTTCAGTTTCTAAAATAACTATTCATTCTTTATATCAAATTATTAGACATGATGTTTAAGGTGACCCTAGTTGAATATTCTGCTTTTGAACATGAAACCAGTTTGATGGAAAGTTCTTGTAAAAGGTATAGTACTTGAGAACAGTTCTGGGAATACTTTGTAGAACCTGTTTCTGTGTATACATCTATTTCTGTAAAGTCAAATCTCAGTAATCTTTAAAGAAAATAGCTCATTTAAGAAATAAAATCCATTTTTTTTTCAGGGAGTAGGATTTTTTCCCCCCAATATGGATTCACTAAGTAATCAGGATCTCCTTTTTCAAAAAATAAACCGTATGTGAGAGGGAGGAAAAGCCATTTCCTTTAGACTTTATGAAAATTAGGATAAAAACCAACACATCAACTGCATTGACTGTGTCTGGCTTCAGAAAGAGGTAAAATAGGCACATAGCAGGGAATAAATTAGAATTGGGTCTCCAGAGTTATAGGGTTTCACTCTAGGCAAATGAAAAGAGTTTTTCCAGTATACCGTGGACATCAGAATACTTTACATACTACCTGTACCTGAGGAAAGATTAGTTACAATTTGGGCAGTAAAATAAAACTATCTTGTATTAGTAAATCAGCATGTTTTTCCCTGTGAAATGACATGGCATTAGTCATCTTCATTACCTCCTGACAACCATTTTCTGTATTAAAATTAGTCTGTCAAGTTTCTAGCTTACGTGTTGAAGTTGGGCACAATTGACTGCCACAAAGAATTAGACATTTTTTTGCCTAAAATTGTTTTCTTTTGGTTGGGATTGATGACATAAAAGTTATGCTTATTCTGTCCTGTACCTAGCCTTCAGGTGAAAGCCAGATTCATTGCTTAGAGCAATTCATCGGTTTAATTGACTGGCACTTTGAAAGTTAAGGAAAAATTGGGGAGGGGGTCCCCAAATAATGTTTTGTTGGACTCTCATCCAGTGTTGATAATGATGCTTTCCATGATTGTAAATGAAACTACTGTCTCCTTTCTGTGGTGTTTACACCAGGCAGTATAAAGCAGTATGTTGCCCTGATTTGGCATATTTACATCTTTCTCTACTAATTGCGAGTCTTTATTTATTTGTCTTGATATAAGTGCTTTTGATGTTTTTATCCTAGCTAATGATTTCTTAAAGGTAATAAAACCCTTACAACTTGATTGGTCACAGATGACTTTTTTCCTTTGTGCTAAAATAAAATAATTAATGGAGCACTTACTATTTCCAAGATTAAATTTTTGTCTATTTTTATGAGTTTACCATTCTTGAGAGAGATTTTGTATAATAAAACAATGACAGAGATTATGGACCATTGTTTTGAAATCCTAGTATTAATTTTAATGGGGGTGGGAGGGAAAGGGTAATGTGGATTTTGTAATCCTCAAGAATACCCAGGTTACGTTCTGACTAGTCCTGCTTGTCATCAAGTAATCTACAAAGGATCTGACTCCTGATGCATTGGAACAAAAGTTACAAAATAAATTCATTTGATTAAAGATGGCACTGAAATGTAATTCTCTATTTTATAGACAATACAAAAAAAGAGAAAATTACTTTTATACCAGAAAGTTGTTTTATGTAAAAGAATTTTATCAGACTAAGAAATAATTGTAAAGCTGGATGTAAAATTCTGCCATTGAGAGCAGTATTCAGAAGGGTTGAAAACAATTACAAAGCAGAGTTCATGAAATGTTTTGAGCAGTGATAGTATTATTAGAATAAACGTTTAGTTTTCCCTGGAAACAACTTTAAAGAGAACTATTCCTTACTTAATATGTAGGCACTAATCATATGCTTTGTCCCCCTAGTATGACAGTAAACTTAGTTTGCTCAGCGGTGTATGCAGGAAAATTTTTCAGAAGCTTTAATTAGTTCAGCATAAAATATCGAAGTTCCAATTTTATATTCACTTGTTAAAATTCCCTTTGATTTAATAGACTTAAAAATTGGAAGAAATCTAAGAGGTCATCTAGTATAACCTTGCTCTTTGCAGAAATCCATTCTACAGTATCACAGCCTATGAGTGAGAAATTAAAATAAGCCTACAATGGCAATGACATCTATTATTTCATATACTACTGTGAAGTTGTTTCTTTTACTACTAGTCTGTATAATTTTTAAAAAATCCACTTGGTCAGTATAAACCAGTATTGCATTAATCTTTGGAGGCCAAAAACATCCACAAATTGCAAAATTCAGAGAAGGTGATGTCATGCTCTTTATTGTGAATGGAACAACTGGTACATACAAGTTTCAAGTGATATGCATTTCCCTTTTCAAACTATTGTGTGCCCAGACTAAGGGTCAAGTTGTTCAGATCTTCGAACTAGAAAGCAACAGAATTTAACTTACAAACAGAATGTTAGAGGTGGGTGGGACCTTAAAGATAATCTGATCCTTGCCCTTATCTTATAAATGAGGAAGCCGAGGCACAGGACGATCAGATGATTTGTCCAGATCATCTGGCTTAGCTAATAGATCAACATTAGAATCTCAATTGAACCTAATTTGCCTGACTTTCAACATAGTAATCTTTCTTCTCCATATACTATTTGCATCTCTAAGTAGATAATTTTTTTTATCCTTTTCATCTTTTTCTCAGAACTCCATGAAATTGTTAGGGGAAGTAGCTCATTTCACTGGTTAGTCAAATGAGGTTCAGTGAAACCACAAGTGACACAAGCCATAGTGAACTACTAGCAGAAACAGGAGTAGAACATGAGATTGACCAAGGGTCTTATGTCTCATCTCTAGGCTTCATGGATAGGTTTGTAAAAACTTTCTGATTCTAAATTAATTCTAAATATATAGTGTATGTTGCATGTCAAAAATATTAACTGTGTATTTGACATGTTACTTTTACTGCTTCTGTCACATTTCAGTCTGTCATAGTCTGGCTAACAAAAAGTAAAATGCCTTACCTAGTTTAGTATTAATTTAGTGTAAATTTTTATCAACATTTAGTATAGTTGTGTCGTTTCACATCAAAATTGTTTTGATTTTTGATCATCATTGCCCAGTTGGTCAAAAGGCCCATGTGGGAGCCATACAGAGAAAGGCCTAACATGAAATTTGAGAGGAGTTGCTCATTAAACTGAATGTCTAAACAGGTCACCTATATATTTAACCATATTCATATTCCTGACTTATTGCTAATTTAATTATTGCAAATATTACAGATTTCTATATGCCTTTCTAAGATTTTAACGTCCAGATTTTTGCTTAATGCCTACGTTGATGGCTAGTTTGCATTTTTATCTGACCATCAGTGTATTCCTGTTTGTTCAGCACCATATGTAATATCAGCATTATATCCATGTGTATTATATCTTTTCTGTTAGTCATATGTGGGAAATAACATTTTAAATAATTGTCCTGCTACAGCCTCCTGTGGTGTTTTTCCACTCATGTTTTTAAAAACCAAAACTTATCACCTAAGAACACTCATCCTTATCAAACTTGAGAATCTGGTTCAAAAGCAATTAATGTGACCCTTTTTTAAATTAGGAAAAACAAAATAACCTTTGCAAACTTTTTTGAAATATTGAAAGCTTTGAAATAATCAATATGGGGACTCATTTCAGAATAGCATTGAATGCTGAGACTTTTTTTTTCAGTTCAATTAATAATAAAGTTATTTAAGGCCCCCAAAAAACTGGAATGTAGGAATTACTAGTAGGCCTAATCTTCTAACTCAAGTTGCAAATTCAAGGAAGTCATTCAACTGGTCTTTGACTAGATTTCCTTAGAATACAAATGGAAATTCTAAAGGGTCAGATAACTGGAGGTGGTGTAATTATCTGGATAATGTAAGCCAAAGAAAATAATTTGCCCAGTTCACCAAATTGGCTTTCTAAGCTGCCTTGAACTCCTTGGATAATATAGTGAGATAGTGTAACCCACTTCAGCTACATAGTTGGGCCAGAGTGAATTATTTCAATAAAGCCTTGTTTAAAGTGATGTGTGTTTGAATTGGGCTAATTTAAAATGTCACTCCATATAGCACTTTCTTTTTCGCTGGGTATTTCAAATTTGGTTTTTAGTAATTTATCTAAATATTACTACAAGTTAATAACTGTTCATTTATTTGCCATTCTTTGTCTCAAGATGCAGAGTTTAAGAAATAAAGGCTTCCTTTAACTGTATGCCTTTTGCCCCCAAAATATGTTACTTCAGAATAAACCTCATTTGTTTCTGGCATACTATTTTAATTGTTGAAATTTACTAAAAATTGATCCCTCTTCCCTTCCATGTGGGCCTCCCCCCCAAACAAACAAAGATTATTGTTCGAAAACTTTGAAGACATTTTTCTTACTACAAGTGAATTTGTAATGCCATCATTAAGACCTGTTACTCTTTATGGGTTTTTAAAGATGAGATTATTAGATGAAACTAATAGAGCAAAAGTAACAAAGTGACTGTTATTCCTACTTGTATTTTTCATGTAATTATGGTGAATTGTTGCTGCTGATGTCTTTACAGACATCAAAAAATGGTCCTCTTGCAATGTGAATGTGTGTGTGTTCATGTGTCTAAAAAGCTTATATGTATGTTTATACATAAAATCTTACCTGAATTGCTAATGTTATGGATTTAAGACTGTAAGCAATAAAAACTTGTTCTACGTAACCAGTTTTAGTTTTGTCTAATACAGCGTTCAATTCATTACTTTAAGATCAATAAATTATGATATTTTGTTTTTACCCTTCTGTTTTTTCCCAGTACTTAGTGTAATGCTTTATACTTGGTACTTAATAAATATTTTTTAATACTGAGAACTAAATCAGTGGAAAATAAATGTTAAAATCATGGTTTTATGGAGCTATGTACAGTGGAGGTCTCTAACCAGTCACTGAGAATCTTGAAGCCTTTCCTGATCAGTCTCAAACTCACCACAGTGAGTTGGTTTTTTTTAATCCCTTCACTTCTAGTCCCCAGAATTTTGTCTGGATTCTCATCAGAGTAGGGAAATCCAGCTATATCTGGATCACAACTTTTTACAGGTCAAGGCTTTTTGCATGCCCATATGGTAGCAGAAGAGATGTATAATCTTAGGCCTTTGAGAAAAGAGAGATAGCACCTCATTTTTTTAAATTGGAGGTCCCTGGTGTACAATTTATGCCTTTAATTACCTGCACATTGTGTTATAACAAGATGTTCTAAGATAGATATATGTATATAACAACAAAAAATATAGATTAAGTCATTTATTCTGTGGATTGTTATAGTTTATTCTGTTTATAACTTGTAAAAAGAGATGCTTTAGAATGTCTTTGCTTATGGTTCTTTGGAAGTATTAGTATATTGCTAAAATTATGGATGTATTAAGTAAAACTGTTACACAGTATTGGCAAAAACTTTAAATTTTTTTATTTTACTATCACACTAAAATTAGTTCAAGTGGTTTTTGTAAATTATTTAGTGGAGACATAATGGTTGCCAATTGCATAACATTTTACAGGGACACCCTTCGTAGGATTAGTCCCATCAAGGTCTTCACAGTTATATTATTAATGTTCATGTTTCAGAACTTCAGGTATCCATAATGTCATCGAGCCAGTCATTCCCTTCACCAGTGTAGCTCACAGTCTCTCCAAACCTTAGTTTTGTGAATAGGTCTCTAAGTTAACTACAATGGTCTATTGTTTACTGGTCCCATACAAGTTAACAAGCCCTTCTAGTTTGGTAGGCCTTTCAGAATTCAGAATCACCTCCACACCAAAAAGAGGCATTAGAGAAGAACAATTAATAAATTATAACAAAATCTTGCCATTTACAACATAAAGTTGTAAAGTTTACTATAATATCATCTGACCTATCTTTCATTTGTACATTGTTATGGAACCATCCCCTGTACTGTTATTTTTCCTAATGTATTTTCTGGTGTTTTATTTAATTAACTTTGTGTTTAATTAACAGCAGTAAGCAGAGCACATTTATTAACATTTATGATCCTTACAACCATCCTATAAGGTAAGTCCAACAAGTTGTTGTGTTGTGTTCGTCCTTCGTTTTCGAAGAAGACCATGACGTTAGAGAAATGATGACATGACTTGTACTGGACTTTGTTTTGAATGAGGGAGGGTTGTGCAGGTCACCAGCCTCACTTCTCCTGAGCCATCAAGTCAAACAAGAAATGTTATCCCAGCACACTTGTAGCATGGTGAATTGAGTTCTGGACTTGGAGTTGTGAAGACCTAATTGTTTAGATTAGAATTTAAAGATTCTAATTGTTCTTCAGAAACTTAATAGTTATGTGACCCTGGTCAAATAAATTTCTGGACCTTAGTTTCTTCATCTGTAAAGTGACAGAATTGAATGCAATGACTTTTAAAGGTCCTTCCATCTCTGATTCTATGATCCTATGATTCCTATTTTGTCAGAGTTAAGGGACTTACCCAAGGCACCACAGCTAGTAAGCTGCCAATCTGAGATGTGATCGCAGGTTTTCCAACCTGGTATGTACCAAGCCTCCTCCTTTGAAGGCCAAATTAAGTTCAGTATTGGACTCAGGTCAGAACCTGGCATCTTTGGAGTATAGATGTTGAATTTGACCTAAAGTCTTATACAGTTCAAAGGTACAGCTTTCCAGATTCCTTGATCACAAAGTATGGAATTGTTTTCTCCTTCTGCTGAAACTGGGTAGGGGTGGGCAGAGGGCCAATGTGAAGCATAGATTTAGAATCAGATGACTCAATTTTGAATCTTAGCATTGACTCCTACTGTGTGGCATTGGTCAGAGCTCTTCTCTGGGCTTCAGGTTCTCATCTGTAAAATGAAGGAGGTAAGACCTCATGAAAGGTCCTTTCTAGCTCTAAATCCTATGATCGTGTGCTAAAATATCCCCAAATTGTACATACTCTGTCTCAGCAGTACCACCGTGAGATGGTCAGAAATGGAGAAAGGCTCCATATGTTGTACACATGTATTTCATACACATACAGCAGCACTTGTAGTCAGCAAAGGCCTGGAAGGAAAGAGAGTGCACAATAATTGGGGAATGGTCAAGCAAATAGTGGTTTGTGAAAGCAGTGGAATATTGCAATGTGAGAAATTTTTTTTAAAATGAAGAACTTCGAGAACCTTGGAAAGACCTGTGTCAGCTTCTGTGGAGAGAAACGAACAGACACGAGAACAATTTAAATGACGATGATAATGTCAAAAAATAGCATTGAATGGCTTAAGAATTCTGTTCAGTGTGGTGACTGGTCATGACATAGATAGTGAAATCTTGGCACTTCTGCAGAGGGTAGAAATCAGATCTAGAAGAGGAAAGGACTTTCCAAGTTATCTGGGCCAAACCCATCCTAGAAATGGGAAGGCTGCAGCCAAAGGAAGCTAAGTAATTGGGCCAAAATCACATAGCTTGTGTCAGAGGCAGGATTTGAACTCAGGCTTCCTGACTCCTGTCAGTATTTTTTCTACTGAAGGGGAGCTATAGGTACATAGATTTTTTTAGATGTAGCCAGTATTGATTTGTTTTGCCTAACTAGTTACAAAAGAGGATTCTGTGAGGATGGAGGGAATCATTGGCAAGTGATAGTGATGTAAAAAATAAAATATTAAAATATCCTAATATCATGGTTATGTTTATTTCATGCAACTATTCATTTGGGACAAGTTATTTTGCATGTGAGCAGAGATAATGCAGAAAATTTCCACATCAGGAATTGCCCACATTGATGAAATGAGAGGAATCTCCTCTCCCTTTAAGGTTACTTAACAGTATATTAGCTATTGGGAATTCAGAGACAAAGGAAAACACGTACCTGGCTCCAAGGACCATCCATTCTGTTGGAGGATATGTTCATAGGTAAGTAAATTCAAGGTAATTTAAGGACAAAGAAAACAGATCAGGAACTGCTTCCCATAGGAAGAGGCCCCCAAGATGAACATTTTGTGAGGGTCAGATAGGGAGGAAGAGAGTGCATTTCAGACAAGGCAGACACAGCCTGTGTGAAAGCACAGAGACACAGGAACAGGATGCCAAGGTCTGGGAACAGTTAGCCACTTTTACTTGAACATGAATCCATGAAGGAAAGTAATGAGAAATAAGTCTGGAAACGTAGGTTGCAGCCAGATTGTGGTGGGCATTTTGGGAGCATTTTGATTGGAGAGTGATAGACCTGTGCTCCTTTCTGATACATCTTTTGTGTGGTTCCAAATTTTCATATATATGGTTTTCTTAATATAAATGACAATAGAGTGTATGTGTGTGTGTGTGTGGTGACATGTGCATGCACATATAACATCTTTGTTGTCCTGTCCCCTTAGTCACTAACCCAGTGACTAAGTGAACGTGAATACTTTTGAGAATACCGAGGTCCATTGTACAATTGATACAGGTTCAAAGGATATAAACATGTAATTTCCAAATTAAAAAACCCTCCAAATCACCAATTAGAAAAATGCAATTTCATATCAGTAAATATGATAAACAAGGAAAATGACAAATGTTGAAGAGGCTGCAGGAAAACAATTTATGGACTATTCCTGCAGGATTCTAGGCTAAACTGGAGTCAGGAAAACCCAAGTTAAAATCTAGCCCCAGACACTTACTTGCTGTGTAACCTTGAGCAAGTAACAACCCCTGTCTGCCTCAGTTTCCTCAAATGTAAAATGGGCATAAAAACACCTACATTTCAGAGATGTAAGGAGAAAAGAGTTTATTTGTACAGTGCTTTGCAAACATTAAAGTGCTATATAAATGATGGTGATGATAGTGGTGATCGCTGTAAATTGGTCCAGCCCTTTGGAAGGTAATTTGGAATTATGCCCCAAAAGTCACTCTACCTAATGTTTGACTCATTAGTGTCACTACCAGGACTACACTCAAGGAGGTCAAAGAAAGAGAAAAATAACCTGTATGTACAAAAGTATTTATAGCAAATTTTGTAGTGGCTAAGAATTGAAAATTAAGGGGTTGTCCATTAATTAGGGAATGACTGGATCAGTTATGGCAGAAGTTGCTACAAGACGACAAAAGGAATGATTTCAAAGAAACCTAGAAAGATTCATATGAACTGCTGAAGAGTGAAATGAGCAGGACAGTTTATACAATAACATTATAAAGCTATACAACTTTGAAAGACTTAAGAACACCGATCAACGCAATGTCTTTCAATGATTCCAGAGAGCCAGTAATGGAGTATGCTATCCCACTTGACAGAGGTAATGGACCAAGATGCAAAATGAAACATACAATTTTGGCCTTGGCCAACGTAGTTTTGTGTATTTATTGCAACTTTTTGTTTTTAAATGGGGGGAGATGAGAATGAGAAGCAAGTGCTTATTAATTAATTAAAAAATACCAAAAGTAATCTTACTTGCATGCAAACTTAAATAGGAACATAGTTCTTTAGATAAAATAATTCACATTTTTTAGCGCTTTGTGTTTTTAAAAGCTCTTTACGACAATCCTCTGAGGTAGTACTGGTATTATCCCTACTTTATAGATTAATAAATTGAGGCTCTAAAAGATTAGATGATTTACCCAAGACCATATGGCTAGTAAATGGTTGAGTCATGAGTGAAACTCAAGTCATCTGACTCTCTGGTAGGTACTCTTTTTTTTCCCTATATCTTGGGATCTAAAGCAGAGGTAGGACCATGTCACTACCCCACTAAATAAACTCCAAGGGTCCTCTATTGATTTTAACAAAAGATATAAATTGTTTTGCTTTTAGAGCGCTTAATAATCTGACTACAATCTACTTTTCCCACCTTGTTCCCTGTCCTCCCATAAGCTACCAGGGTTGGAGAACCTGTGGCCTTGTAGGTCCTTGGGTGCAGCCTTTTGACTGAGTCCAAGTTTTACAGAAAAAATCCCTTTATTAAGGAGATTGGATTCAGTCAAAGGGCCACACTTGAGGACCTAGAAGGCCACATGTGGCCTTGAGGCTGCAGGTTCCCCATCCCTGAAGCCAGATTACCCTTCTTTTTATTCCTCACACATGGTACTTGATATCTATATGATTTTGTGCCAGCTCAACCCCATTCCTGCAATTTGCTCCCTTTTCCTTTCTGACTTACATAATCTTTCTTCAAGACTTAGCTCAAACACTACCTTCAAGCACTACATGAAGCCTTGCATGATGGCTCACAGCTGCTAGTATATACCAAATGTCTTCCCTGATAGAATGTAAACTTCTTGAAGACAACAAAGATGGTTTTATTTTTGTCATTGTCTCCCCAAGCCTTCACGCAGTAGAAGCTGAACAAATGCTTTTTGATTGATTATTGGACATTAGAAAGTAAAGGTGAAGTAATCTAGATAAAATTACAGAATATAAATAAAAGTTAGCTCTTTTACAAAATAAAGTCAACAATGTGTGAGGTACTGGGAGGGATCGATCAAATATAAATGAGACAGTTCCTGTGTTTAAGGAGATAAAGACCTGAGAAGAGACTGCAAGCTAAATGATAAGGGTGGAGGTCACCTAGGCTTCTCAGCTGAGTCAATCAGAAATATGAAACTAGTATGAACAAGGCCTAGCCATCCTAACTGAATCAGTCATCTCTAGTGACTACCTCTACTAGGTGAGAACATCTCTCTTCAATCACATAAGGCTATTAAAGAGCATTCAAGAATCCTCAAAGAGCATTGGATGAAATGGAATGATTGAGGCGTGTTGGTTTTGGTTGAAATAAGCCCTGAGAGTCTTCCATAGCAGTCCAGTTTGGGACTCAAGGATTCAAGCACCTAACAACATAGAGGAGACAGCAATACAGCTAAAACCTTGTGAGGAAAGTACTTGGGAGTCAAAAACTCCCTTCTCAAAACTTTCTCTCTCCTTTCTTGCCTCCAGCCAGAGGAGGACCTTGTGAATTCCAGAAGATCAGAGGATTTGGACTTCTCGTGGTGTTCAAGCCAAACTCTTCAGAACAGCAATGAACAGAGGCAATATCCCTATTTCCATTAGGAGCTGAAGACAAACTAAACATGGGGGAAAGGTAGTTTCAACAAAGGTTGAAAGGTAGTTTTCAACAAAGAGTTTCAGCAAATCACTTATTTAAGTGATTACTGTGTACCAGGCACTGAGCTAATCACTTTATCAATATCTCATTTGGTCCTCACAACAACCCTAGAAGGTAGATGTTATCTCTTTTTTACAGCGGAGAAAACTAAGGAATGCAGTTGCCCAGGTTTGCACAGTTAGTATCTGAGGCTTGATTTGAAGTTGGGTCTTCTTGATCCCCAGGTCGAGCAGTCTATACCCTGTGCAGCCTAGCTGACTTAGTCCACAAGGAGTCAAGTAGAAAGCTACCCCATATCTGAAGGGAATTCTTGAGGACTCCAGCAAAAGGACTTTAAGGAGCTGGGAGTTATCTCTTCCCCACTTCTTCTGGACTTTCCATAATATACCACTTTAGTAAATACGAATTTTCCAAAAGTTAAGTCTGGCTGACTGAAATAAACTAATAATTATTGGGGGAAGCATACCTGTGGAGGCTGGAGAGTCATAGCATTAGACTCCAGCCCCTGGAACTCTGTGGGAAGATGTTGCAGCTGTCCTCTGAGGACCCAGCCTGCTGACCTGGATGTGAGTGGGGAGAGTGCATTCCAGAGCTCAGCTACCCAAGACAGAAATAGGTATTTCAAGGAGAGTAAATGGAAGCGGTAATCCTCTGGAGCTATCTGGAAACAATCTTAGGGCAGTGTTTTTCTTTGCTACTAATGCTGAGAGAGCAGTCACCTACCTGTGCCAATGTATTTTTCTTGTGGTTACTCTTACCTACAATTAGTTGGCAGTCAGTGTAGAAAATATTTAGAAGAAATAAGGCTCACTGTGACAAAGGCAGGGAAATGAAACTAAGAAATGTGGCAAAGGCAGGTGAATGTTACTCCACTTTAGAAGAGAATACTTGAGTGTTTAATGCAAATAAGTTATTATTTCTGTTATATTTTGAGTACTTTCAAGGGTGGGGAACCTTTAGCCTCGAGGCCACACGTGGCCTTCTAGGTCCTTGGGTGCAGCCTTTTGACTAAGTCCAAGTTTTACAGAACAAACGCTTTTAATAAGAGGATTTGTTGTGTGAAGTTTGGATTCAGTCAGAGGGCCACAGTTAAGGACCTAGAGTATCACATGTGGTCTTAAGGCCACAAGTTTCCTGCCCTTGATTTATTTTTTCAGTACATCTGAAGTGAATGTGCAGGTGTCAGTCATGGACTATAAAAGTTCTGTAATATTCACCACCATTAAGCTATTATATAAGTTACACAAGTTCAGGTAAAGGCCTGGTGAGAAGTCTCATAAATATGTCAAATGACCATTCTGATGGTGTAAAAGAAATGTGTCCCAAGTTTCACTGGACAGTAGGGAACAAAGGCTTTGGTTGCCATTTATCTCAGCAGCCTTAGAGCTTGGGTCAAGCTGGGCAAGCCCTGCCTGGTCCTGAGTGTGGTGGCCAAGACTAGACCTCCTCCCAAGGGATTCTGGACTAGTGCTAGACTCTGCTCTCTCTCTTGCCATAGGGCTCCTGGGCCTATCCCCTTCCCCTCTCTCATCCACCCTCACCCCTGAGGCTCTCTCTGAGACCTTTCCTCCTTGCTGTGGAGTTCAAGGACCATGTTGGGGCTTGCCTTGGGATAGTCTTTACCTAAATCCTTTCCCTTACCACTGGGCTTGGGCTGCTTGGTTCAGGGCCAGGTTGGACTGGAAAGAACTTCTTGCCTTTGGTTGCATTGGACCTTCTTGCTTCCTTCAGGATTTCTGCAGAATTCTACCAGTCCTATGCATTCAAGGGCTGGGTAGAAGAACCCACAGATGATTCTCCTTATTTCTTTCTAACTGGTGCATTTTTAAGCTTTTTAAGAATTCTTTCAAGGAGAGGTCCTACCACTCTACCATCTTTTCAGAGTTCATTTCTTGTCCACTGTGTATAAAAAGTACCACCACTAAAGTGATATTTATAAACTCCTTGAGGTCATATGATCAATAGACTTAGACCTGAAAGGGACCTTAGAGGCCATCTAGTGCAATGTCCTGGACACTGAGGTCCAACAACCTAGAATCATATTTAGAACACTTTTTTCCCTGTATCCAACTGCCTTAAGGTCATGGAACTCAGAGTTGGAAGGGATCTTAGAGAATATCTAATTTAACCCTTTCATTTTATGGTCCAAAGAGGTTAAATAACTAACTTGCAGGAAATCAAGCAGACAATAAATAGCAGGACAAGGCTTTACTTTATAAATTTTGAGTAAATATTGATTCACAAGTACAATGAAACAGTTTATAATTTTAATTTTGTAAGGTTTATTCAATGCCACAGTCAGTATGGTTTTAAGGGCATAGAAAGGAAACTTTAATCCTTCTTGCAAAATAGCTAATTAACAAATCTAAAGAGGGAAGAATACATTGTGAAAAAGATTGTGCCTGGGGTTTTCTCTCCCAGACCTATAATGTTAACAGTGAAGGGGAAACCTATACATATAATCTGAAGCACCGAGGAGTAATCATTAAACTCCTACTACATGCCGAGTGCTAGGGATACAAAGTTAAGGGGAGGAAACAACATGCCCACATAAGTTGGTACCCACAGTGTCTTTTCTTCCGCCTCCAAGGGCAGAACCCCATCCACTCCACCAGATTGCCTTTTTCCAACATCAGCATTCTGTGGCTTCCACTGGCTTGTAAAAACATCCAGCTTCCACAGAACCCTGCTCATGATAATGGAGTTTACTTTTACCTGGGGAAAAGTCCAGGGGCTCTGCAGGTTGGGAATGTGAGGCTGTAGAATGTGACAGGTGGAGGCAAAGAAAAAGCGGAGCCGCTAGGGATGCGGGGCAAGGCAGTGGGGGGGGGGCATCTTCTCCCCCTTCTCTTCGGTCACTCCAGGTCAATCCGTTTAATCTGTCCGCCTCCGCACCTCCAGAGTGAGCTATGGGAGACAGAGCTTGGGAGACCAGGAAGTGGGGCTGCCCGGGAAAAATGAGGCTACCGCGTCCCCCAATATCCCGAGGGGGGAGTTCACATCTGGGTCTGAAGACTAAAGTCTCTGTCCTTTCCTGACTCCCCAGTGAGTGCCCTGGCGGTGCCGGGAAGCGGGTCCCGAGAGCCCAGCCGCTGAGGCTGCACTTCAGACGCTGCCCTTCCCTCAGCTCCAGCTAAAACTGCTTAACAGCAAGTCAGCCGGCTGCAGTTCGTACGCTTCCTCTGCCCGCCGCGGCCCGATCCCGCAAGTCCCGGTATCTCCCCCCGCCCCGCTTGCAAACTGCAGCCCCGGAGGTAGCTGCAAAAGCCACCGGAACAGAACAAGCGAAGGAAAGTCTCGGCCTTGCCTCATCCCGACCCCTCCCCGCGGACCCCTCCTCCACGCAGTCCGTGGTCGCTTCACACCCTGCCCTCCCACAGCAGGCGCTTCCCGTTCTCAGAAGACGAAACTCACCCTGTTCCTTCGCCCCGCCCCGCCTCCCAGAAGCCCGCCCCGTTTCTTCGCCACGCCCCTTTCTCCAGGGAAAGCCCGCAGTTCCTGTGCCCCGCCCCTTCTCCAGGCGGAGCCCGCCCCGTTCCTTCGCCACGCCCCCTCTCCAGGCGGAGTCCTCCCTGCTCCTTCGCCCCGCCTCCCAGGCAGAGCCCACCCCACCCGGTCCCCTTCCTCACCGGCCGGGGCCCGAGTTCTCGCGAGCGTGAGAACCCCGGCCGGTGGGGGAGCCAGGGGGAGGCGGAGCACGGCCCGCGGGCACCTAGGGACGGGGCGGCGCTGGAGCCGCGGCGGGGCCCGGGCGGGCCGGGGCTCCGAAGATGGCGAACGTGGGGCTGCAGTTCGTGGCGAGCGCCGGGGACGGCGACCCTCAGAGCCGGCCGGTCCTGCTGCTGGGCCAGCTGCAGAACCTGCACCGCGTGCCCTGGAGTCACCTCCGCGGGAAGCTGCAGCCCCGGGTCACCGAGGAGGTGAGCTGGGGCCCGGGGCCAGGCCGGGCCGGGCGGGGCTGCGGGCCGCCTCCCTCGGACGGTGCGCGAAGTTCCCCCTCCCACCACCGCCTCTCCCCGCGTCTCCTCCCGGCCCAGGGACTCCGCGCTTTCCATCTGGAGTCCCCGGAGCGAGGCTGTCACCATAGCCAAGGGGCCACCCTGTCCCCCGTCCCCACGTCTTACGGAACCACCGACCCTGGGGCCAGAGCCACCCCCTCCAGCACTCCCTCCTTCCCCCGCCCAGGTCAGGGGGCTGGACTGCCGGGGGTGCAAGAAGGCCCAGACCCGATGAGGAAGGAGGGCTGTGAGGTGGCCGGTGGAAGTGGCCCCTCCTAAGCCCAGCCTTCTCTGACCATTAGGATTTATCTGCAACCCTCCCTCCAGGCGGGGGTCCGAGCCGGGCAGTGCCCCCCGCTGTGGCTCCACAGGGGGTGTAGGGCTAGTGGGGATGAAGTGGTTTGGAAAAATATTCAGTCCCATAGACGCAGGAGCCCCTTATCTTTGTGTACGGCTTTGGAGACGCAGGGATAGGGAGGGCACGAAGTCTTATCCTCCTTTTGCAGAGGAAGAAACTGAGGCCGGAGAGATCCGGGCCCGTAACCCATATTTTCTGTTCCTCTGCCCAGTGTTCTTTCCACTCACCACCCAGACCTTTTACCTAAGGGGCCATTTCCCTTTCCTTTTTTTTTTTAGTTCAGCCCCCACCCACTGTTACATCTGGGTGGAATGCAGAGTTGGGTGCTCGGAACAGGATAACATTGAACTCGAAACATGGCCTCCCCTCCCCCTTCCTTTTCTGGTTTTGCCTTCTGCCTGGAAAAGCTGCTCTCCAGGGTATCTGGAGTCCAGAGGTTCTTTGAGGATGTGAGTGATGTCACCCAGACCTGACTCCTCCTCTCCTTCCTCTTAAGGCCACTTGGAAAAAAAGGAGGGAGAAAAAAGCCAGAGATTTGAGTCTCTCTAGGAAACTCATTTCAAAGGGGTTTGGATTTTCCTGTTCCTGCTACCGAGGCCCAACTTTGAAGTTTTCTGCTATCTGAATTTGCATTTTGGAATCCTCAGGGTCTGGCCTTCTACTTGTAATTTTGGAATGGGGCTGCTTCTTTCCAAGTTAAAGTGACTCAAACCATTTGTAATTTAGAAAAATTTAGAAACCAGACCCCAGTTTGGCCTTTTAATTTTGACCAGAGGCATCTGCTTAAATTCCGTGCTAGGAAAGAAGTTAGGGGAAAGAAACTTAACTCCCGCAAGAGGTGACACATCTCTCTAATTGCCAAGTATTGGCTGCCATGAGGAAACTGTGAAAATGCATGGCCTTTTAGAAGAGCACAGGCTCACATACAGGAATGTTTCTTAGTGCTGGCATTCTGATTTTTCACGTCTGTGCTCCTCTCTCTGTCCCACCCTCCTATCAGATTTGGCAGACTGCATTAAGCACACTCAATCCCAACCCTACAGACAGCTGTCCTCTCTACTTGAACTATGCTACAGTGGCAGCACTTCCTTCCCGAGTGAGTCGGCACAATAGTCCCTCAGCAGCCCAGTTTATCACCCGCCTTGTAAGAAATTGCCTTCCAGGGGGAACCAACAGATGCATTTTGGTAAGTGGGTTCTGGGAAATTGTCTGGGATAAGTAGGTGGGGGATGATTTTTGTTTTTTTTCCTTTTGAAGTTTTACATGTTTTTTTCTTTTTATTAATATGTTCAGTCAATATCAAGCACAAACATCTCCAGTGTACAAAGAATAAAAAAAGGATTACATACAAAACTGAACTTCTGTTACAGTTTGTTTTTTTTACAGTATATATTAAATTTGACAAGAGAGTAACAAAATTGCCCTGTTTGTCACCCTCTGAAGTTTAAAAAATTTTTTCTTTGATATCTTTTTAATGTTTTATTGATGTTCTTTCTATTTTTATGACACTTGTAGTTAATCCCCTTCCCCTGCCACCCCCTTCAGCCCTCCCTTGTAACAAAATAGACAAGCAAAATAAATCAGCAGATTGGCCATTTCTGAAAATGTATTTCTCATTCTGCATTTCATCCTTCAACTCTCAGCTGAGAGGGAAGAACCATACTTCATCATCAGTCCTCTGAAATCAGTTGATCAGAGCACTGATCAGAATTTCTGTAGTCTTACCAAGATGTTTTCCTTTACATTATCATGGTCATCCTGATTATACTTAATATGCTTAATATTTATTAGATAGTGCTTAACATTTATGTGCCTGAGACACTGGTTCAGCTTATTTCTTGTTACTAGTCAGTGAGTTGAACTAGATGGCTACCATCATCCAAACATTTGTAATTCTGTGATTTATTCTTCATGTCACTTTTTCTTCAAAAAGAAAAAAAATAAATGAAACTTTTCCATTCATTCTCTGATAAGGGAGTACTGGCAAGAGGGTTCACTTTTAGTAAGGAATATTGCATTTTCTTGTGTTTTGGATTTTCTTTTTTCATCTGTTTCAGGACCTCAGGCATGGATTGGAGTAGCTGGCTTTGCTGTTCTTCACCCCAATTAACAAAATTCACTTATATTCTTGTATTAGAAATTCTTGTCAGGGCTACAGTCTCACACTTTAAATGAAGATTTCCCCCTTTCAATTCTGCAAACATCTGTTAAGTCCTTGCTTTGTTCCAATTCATTGTTCTAAACACTGAGCAAAATAAAAAGGTAAAGGAGATATGGTCTGTCTTACTTTGCTGTTTGTATCCCTACACTGCTATGCACATGGTATATACTTAATAAATCCTTTATTCACTTTAAAAAAAACCCACAGTCCTTGGCCTCAAGGGGCGTTGACTGGTAGGGTGGGAATATAATACACATATAAAAACCATAATCAAAAAAAACCTTAGATTCGTCAACCCTGGTTCTGGTCAATGACATTCTGGCTTCTTCCCTCCTCTCTCACTTCTGCATTTTTGTGTTGCAGATGGTCTGTGAACGATCAGAAGTATTTGCTTCTGCTTGTGCTCTGGCCCGAGCTTTCCCCCTTTTCACACACCGATCTAGTGCCTCAAGACGCACAGAGAAGACTGTCACTGTGGAGTTCTTCCTGGTGGGACAGAACAATGGACCTGTGGAAGTGACTACTCTAAAAGTGGGTGTTGGATTCAAACTATTTCACTCTAATTATCCTGGAGCTCTTGTTAGGACTATTCATGGCTTGGGAATGATGCTTTCCTCATTTTCTCTAGGGAATGCTAAGAAAGTAAAAAAGGCCCTTTCAGAACTCAGCTTCCTGGACTTTCTCTGTCCCTTGATTTTCTAATACAAAAAGAATCCTCACATGTGTTCTTTGCTAGGTGGGGTGTTACGACCAGTGGCCTTCAGAGAGAAAATTCTCTTGTTACCTTTAAGATGACTTCTGTGGTATTAGTGCACGGTGGGCTTGATGTAGCAGAATCAGATAAGTAATGAACTAGGATAATTCTAATAATAATATCTATGATTTCAGCATGTAGGTAGTTTCCAGTATCTACCATACAGTAAGGGAACTCACTCATTTTCCCTGACAGGTATTTGAATTGAAAGACAGTGTGACATTTTGGCAGGGCTGAAAAGGTTGCATAGACATATTTCATATATAAATTGTCAAATGCAAATAAGTCTCTTTTAAAAAATATTACTCAGTATAGCCTGAGACTATCTCATCAAATTTGATAGTAAATTAGAGAACAAGCATGGGCTTGTGCCTTCAATCCATGGTCTTCCATGCTTGCCATGATGAAGCCAGAGAAGAGGATGGGAGACTTGCCAATTTCCACATTTTCCTCCTGTCTTTCACCAGGAGTCACACAGTCATTCCATTTTCATTTTTTCTTTTAACGTTGACTTCTTCCAAATCAGATTCTTTTCCCCTTTTTGTATCTAGGCCTTTAAAGATAGGAAATTAAGCTAAACCAACAGGTTAGATTTTCAGTACCTTAAACTATGAACGTGGTAATGGAGTGAAGCATAGAGAAAGCTGTATAAATAAATTCAGGGCAAGGCACTAAACAAACTGAGGATGATGAGATAAGAATGAGCAGAAACCAGCGTAAAGACTTAGATTGTTTTTGATGAGGTGAGTTTAATTTGTAGAGTTCTCTCTGGAGAAGTTCTGGAGTTTAGGCACTAGCTGAAACAGCCTTTTACAAGAATGAGAGAGAGAGAGAGAGAGACAATGAAAATGAATGTGTGTGTGTGTATTTATTTACCTCTTGCTATAGATTTCCTGATTGGCAGTTTTTAAATCCCATATCAATCTCCCTCTTTGCCTAAAATTCAACTATCCAGTTAAATTGCCATCCGTAATGGAAAAATTGGGGTATAAGTGAGAGGGAGAGAGAATTTGTTTCCTTTCCCTCTTTCTTTAAGAAAAGGTGATTGTTCCTCTTTGCCATACTATTCCACTAAATTCCATCTTTTGCAGAACACTTATCTTTGCCCTGTTGTTAACAACTCGGTATGCTATAGCCAGCTTAATATCAGGGGTCATAAGGAAATGGGAATCTCTTGTGGGTGGGAATCACTTAGAGTGTCTATCTCCATCCTTAAGGAGTTTACATAGTCAGTAAATTCACAAAACTCTTCACTCTGTTGGAGGTTTGCTCCTTAGCTGTTGTGTGCACTTAATTAATAGATACTTGATTCACATCTGCAGCACCACAGTCTCTTGGTGACCATTCCTTTGACTCTTCTGTGTTTCCAGTGTTTGACCAGTGCAACTGAAGGTGTGAGGCTGGCAGCCCGAATTGTTGACACACCCTGTAATGAGATGAACACAGATAACTTTCTTGAGGTATGGGATACCCACTGGCAAATTGCTCTTCAGTGAGGGAAGAAAGGCATTTGAATGGAGTGAGAGTAACAGAATGATGTCTTCGTAATTTTGCCAAAAGTTTCTTGGTTGACTAAAGATTTTTCATCCTCAAAGTCATCATCATAATCATCAGCAAATTGTTATTAAGCAACTCCTGTGCACAAGCAATCGTTTTTAGTTACTGGGAAGACATAGGATGTCCTAGTGTGTGTGCTTGGGGACTGTGGTGTTAGTTTTGGCCCAGCTGACATGGTGCAGTGGGAAGAGAGCTAGATTGGAAGTCAGGGAATCTGGGATCAAATCCCAGTTTAGCATTTACTAGCCTTATGACCTTGGATAAGTAATATAACCTCTCTGAACCTTAGTTTCCTCACCTATAAAGTGAAGGAGTTCAGATGAGATGACCTTTAAGGTCTCTTCCAGCACTTAAATCCATGAGCCTATGAAGATAATTTCTGTGTCCTTGGGCAAGTCATTTTCCATCTCTGGGCCTTGATTTCCTCATCTGTAAAAGGAGGTGGTGACTTAGAAGACACCATCCCTGCTCTTGAAAGAACTGTCTGGTTGGGATGTTAGGATATATAATACATAGGAACATAACTGAAGTTAAGATGGCACAGATAAGACTCTTCAGGGGTGTGTGTATGAAAAGGAGGAGCAGGAAGGCAGGGAGAACCAGCATTCTCATCTAGCTGAACCTGCAGAGGAAATGGTTTATTCCAAAGCTTTTACTAGAGGTTTGTGGGTTCCATGGGACATATAGAGGTGGTAGTCATTCTCATAAGCCCTGATGATCCCATAGTAGAGTTAGAAGCGTTATGCTCTTCCTTTGATGTTTAATCCTGGCCCAACCCAAAGAAATGAGGAGCCTCATTTTTGAGGCCACCTTACTCTCTCTACCTATGGATTTGATGTGACTGTCAGTGGCTGTTGGCTAGGCAAGAAGGAGCAGGCACTCTCAGCCATTCAAAAAGCACCTAAGGATTCATTATGACTGTTCAGAGAAGTAGATTTGAATCCATCTTCAACTTGTTTTTGTTCTCATTTTTTTCCCTCACAAAACCTTCTAGGAAATTAAAAAAGTTGGAAAAGACCTGGGGATAGTTCCAACCATCATCCGAGATGAGGAACTAAAGCAGAGAGGATTTGGAGGTAGGTCCCATGGTGAATTTTTCCCAAAGACTACCTCAGTACATCTAGCTGCAGCTCCCTGCTCAGTTGGGCATGTTGACCACACAGTCAGGTGGTCACAAAAGCAATGTCATTCAACCTTTTGCATCAGATCAGGAGGAAATATATGCCTGTCTCTGGTGTCTGAACCTGTGAGCCAGAGAAGATCCTGTAAAAGAAGACAGACAGTCACTTTCTGAAGGGTTGTTTGTTCCATTAAGCATTAAAATCCTGTTCAGATTTCCACTTTCCATGTCATTTTGGGAGAGGGAAGAACAAAGGTGAAGAGAATTTATTCGCTCCAGCTATTTTTTGTCTCTCCCTGCAGCATGGGAGAAATAAAAAATGTGCTATATGGCTTATTCTCTCAAGAACTCTGTCTCTTTAGGGGACATAGAGTATAACTCAGTGGTACTGACTAGAAAAGCTAGGATCGATCTGTGTAGAGGGATTGACTTTCTGATGGGAGCAAGATTTGGGCATTACACTGAAGTCATTTCACTTTGGAAGAGAATATGATTGCCTTTTGTTTGCAGCAGATTTGGCCCAAGGAAGTACTTTGTTAGGATGATGTTAGAATTGGACAAGGCTTAAGTGACTCAATGTTAGGGGTGTCCCTAGGTTTAAGTAGAATCTAGCCAAGTGAGGTCAAACTCAAATAGAAATGGATCTTTTCGGGCACTTGCTGACTTAGAAAATCTTGAACATTATGTTGTATTGTATTTTTATTTTGTTAAACATTTCCTAATTTTATTTTAACCTGGTTCTGAGCATGTTGGGAGTTTGATATCTCTGGTGTAGAATGCTATTTTGGGGTATGTTGTACAATTTCTAGGATGGACCAGGTAGAGGTGGCCTCAGTTTCCCTCTGTGATTCTTTGGATTAGTTTGCATCCCTAGGTGACTCCTTCCCTCAGATGGCCTTAGAGAATTTTTTAATCCCTCTTTGGATCAAACAGTCAATAAGCATTTATTAAACACTAATAGTTTGATAGCCAGGCACTGTGCTGCCCTTAGGGAGCATACAATCTATATACAGATATGAGCCAGTGACCATGGTCAGGTATGTGCTGAGATTGGTGGTATCCTCACAAACAGATCTCTCTTCTACCCAATAGGTATTTATGGAGTTGGCAAAGCTGCTGTGCATCCCCCTGCACTGGCAGTTCTCAGTCACATGCCTGAAGGTGCCACCCAGACCATCGCATGGGTTGGTAAAGGCATTGTCTATGACACCGGGGGGCTCAGCATTAAAGGGAAGGTGAGATCCCATGGCTGACCCTGAGGGCTATACTGAGGGGTGACTGGGGCCAGAGTCTCTAGCCCAGGTTTCTCTGAGGTGCCCCTGTTTCTAGAGCCTAAGGAGTCTGAGATATGCTTCTGAGAAGCTAGATTGGGAAGGCAATAGAAGGGGCATCAGCGGTTGAGTAAGTGACCACGCTGGGGAGTTGATGGTTTTAGTAATGTTTTATGTCTCTGGCCCAGCAGTCTTATAGCCTGCGGGGAGGGTCTTCTTTGAGTGCAAAACCTGTTCATAACTCCATACTCTAAGCATGCCAAATGCCTCATAGCACAAGCAGAAGTGTGACAAGATAATGAAGCATTCATTTTAGAACAATGTTTTCCCCTTTCCTTTTACTAGTTCTGTTCCCACTTTTGCTTGGGATCTCAGACAGGTTATGGCTGCCATTCATACCTTAAGTTCTCATTAGAGGAGAGGGTGGTTTTGGGATCACAGAATATTCCATGGAAGCTGAGGGAAGTGGGAAGAACCCTATGATGATGGGATCCCACCTACGACTCTGTGTTGAGGTACTGGGTGGGCTGTAGGACTATGTCTGGCTTTTCACTTACTCTCCTTGCCTCTGTACTGACAGACCACCATGCCTGGCATGAAGCGTGACTGTGGGGGAGCAGCAGCTGTCCTGGGAGCCTTCAGAGCTGCCGTCAGACAAGTAAGTGAGGTTTAGACATCTTCATCATGAAGAGAGGAAGCTTCATAGTTTCCTCTGCTGATGCCTATCCAAGCTTCTAAGCCCTGACACCTGGTGATAGTGATAGGAAGTGATGACAAAGGCCCAGATTTGGGCCTTTAAAGCTGGAAGAGACTTGGAAAGGCATCTCATTCATTCCTCCTCTTACAGATGAGGGAAGTGAGGCCAGGCAGGTGCAACACTCCCCCATGGCCTTTGGCTAGCCGCCTTGGTGCTGGTCCCACGTGACCACTCCATAGTCAGTGTCCTTGCAGTTACACCCCAGGGTGCTGCTCATCACATTTTTATTCCATGTTTTTTCATTTAACCAAATTACAGTCCCTCAATTTGAAAAGAAGCAGCCCTGGCCTCAGATCCCCAGGTCCATGACTTATTGGGCAAGTCACTTCCCTTTTTTGGAGTACAGTCCCTATTGACCTTAGAATGAAGCATTTTTGGACCAGATGATTTCCAGTTTTCATTTATCTCTTAAGCCTAGAAACTATCTCTGTTCCAGACACCTGTACATCACTTTCTCCTTTTCTTGGCTTTGTCAGAATCAAATTAAACTCTTCAGGGTTGTAAAATGCTTCCCTTTTAATAAACATTATGAGGGAAATGGTGTAAGGATTAGTTCAGTTTTATAGAAGTGAAGTGTCACATAACTATTAAGTGTCAGAGCTGGGATATTTATAGCCCTTAGCCTTAGGAGCAGGCCTTAGATTGGACCAAGGTGGTGAATAGCAATAGTAACTTATATTTGATGTCTGCATCAGTAGTAGGAGATTGGGTTGTGGATCTCCTGAAAGGGGAGTATTTGGCTCAATAGTTTACTCCTGCAGATGAGGAGAATTGCAGGCCTGAGGAGGTTATTCTGGTTAGAATTCTAATACTGAAAACCTAGGGAACATTTGAACTTGTAACTTGACAATAATTCAGTAAAGAACAGGCTAGCTCATTCACGGTTGTAGTGCCTGGGTTTGAGGGCTAATTGGTAATGGAGAATTTTTGTAGCATCACTTACTAAATTCTTCAGCTGTCACTCAGCATAGCTTTCCACTGTCCTCTCATATCACCCACCGGCCCTTCTCATCAGTCACAATCCTTTATTAAAGTACAGCATGGAAAAGGCTTAGACACTGTCTTGTTGAGAAGCCAGCACTGCCCGGCCTCATTTCCTGAGGCTCCAGTAGGGACATGGCTGGACTGAAGTTGCAAGAACCTTGGAAACCTGTAGTGTTTATCATCCGCTTTTACAGTGGTTTTCTCCCAGGATCAAAAGGACATCAGGATGCTTGATTCCAAGTGGAGAAAAGTTACTTAAAACTTCATTCTTCAGAGTGATTCTTCTGTTGTTTGGAGGATTTTAGGTTGAACCTGTCCTTCTTTTGGGCCGAAATAGACTGCTGCCTTCAATCCTGGCATTTATTTCATTCTTCTCCAAAATTAATAGCCATATGTAGACTATTGGATTCAAATGGGAAGGGGGCTTTTAGAAGTAGATCTTGTCTGAGAAACTGGATTGGCCTGCAGGCTAGAAATTTCTATGCTAGCACTTCATGGTTCAGCAGTGGGTTGACTATCAGTTTCTTCCCCTGGCCAGATGGAAGGAGATCAGCATTAAAGCTGGTGCTAGAAATAGCAATTGTGACCCACTCTGAAGAAAAACATTCAAGTGCAGCCAAAGGGGCCCTTATCTCCCTTATAAATCAGAGATAACTTAGACTTACTGAGCAGTGATTTCCCTCCAAAAAGTATTGGAGGCTCAAAAGACCCTTCATCTTTCTGGATTAATGTGGAAGATCTGCACAGGATGTGGACAGGTTCCAAATCCAGTTCCTCAACCCTGAATTATGCTGTTCACTTTGTATTGAAGCCATAACAGACCCATTTGAAGTTAGAGAAATGTAAACCTTGTGGATTAATCATTGGAGACCTACAATTGGAACCAGATTGGAGAGGACTGGAGAGCATCTTAGTTCAGTTGCTAGTGTGATAGAATTTCCCTTCTCCAGAGGCTGTAAATCACATGTAGAGTTCCAAGCACTGAGAGGCTGCTGCATTCTAAATGAATGTGAACATGAATAGTTGTGCTTCCCCTGACACTTTCGTGGGCTTGGAAATGCCCCTTCCAAGGGAAACTTATAAAAACATTTTTTAAAACGCCAGAAAAATTCTGTTAACTAGGCCAACCAAGTCATTGGATAAGAGTGAATTCCCAGCCAGGGGTCAGGGAAGAGGGTTGATGTGATGAGAAACAGTATGATGAAGTGGAAAGTATGCTGGAGTCGAAGGACCTGCGTTTGAATCCTGGCTTTGCTATTTATTGCCACTGAAAATCAGAGCAAGTCACTTAACCTCTCTTGGCCTCAGTGTCCACATCTGTAAAATGAAGGGATTAGGTTAGTCAGCCTCTGTGGTCTCTTTCAGCTCTAAATCTATAATCGTAGGGTCTCCAGTTCTAATATTGAGTAAGAGCCAGAAAGTTTGAGTTGTAGAGGCTACTGCAGGGTGAGAGGTAATAAATGAGGCGAGTGATGGGACATACAGTAAGACATCATTAATTCTCTGGTTTAGCAATTTAGAGTTTGTGATAATTTAGAAATGGGGCCTGATGTATGTAGTAATTTTGGACAAGTGACTTCCCCTCTTTGGAATTCAGCTTTCCCATCCATTAAATCAGGGATTGAACTGACTGGTCTCAAAGGTCTCATCTAGTTAATGCATTCTTCTACCTTTGTGCCATCTGAAACGTGAATTTCCTAAACAAATGGATAATAGAAACAAAATTGTGGCAAGTGTGATGCTTTATGTTCCTGAGAGAAACTAATTTCAGGTATCTAAGGAGGTACCTGAGAGAAACCTGTGAAGGATTGGGCCTCAGAGTTTTTTCCTTCCTTTCTCTCTTCTCTCACATTTTAGTGAATTTGGGTTTTGGGGGGGTTGTTTGGGTTAGTGAGCTTTATCAAAAAAGTTTCTCAGTAAAGTAAGGCCTAATATTAGAATAGACTCTGTTTACTGAGATTCTTTTTCAGAATGTAGTAGCTTTGGTTTTCTGATAAAGGTTGAGGAACTTAGAGGGAGACATGATTCATCTATATCAGTTCTGTGGAAGTTCTTTGAGAGTGACCCATGTGGGAGGTCACAATAACCAGTAGCCACTTAGCTTGGATTTTTCTTGCTAATAGAAATCAGTACTCTCAGAGTTTGGCATCAAAAAAATGTGCAAGTCTAAAAAAGTTCTCTCATGTTGGTTCCTAAAAGTCTACTATTAGTGACTTTGGTCTAAACCATTGCACACAATCAAGAGGCATCTATTTAGAGCTTAATATGCTAAGCCCTGGAGATACAAAGACAAAAATAAAAAAAGTTCCTTCTCTCAAAGAGCTTACATTCTATCCCTGTGGTCTTTTTTACATATATAGTAATCTCTAAGACAGGTAACACATTAAGACATTATTTAGAATATGAATGAATTTACCTGTTCATTTTGTTCCTTGACTGGTCATTGAGGGCCAGAATCAGGATGAGAACCAAGTGTATGAGTGTCAGGGCCTTTTTGTGATTTCTCTGCCTCACTTCTCATATCCAGTGAGTTGCCAAATCCTTTTCTTCTACAGTATCTCACACACCTATCCCCTCCTCTATGTTTTTATTGCTACCACCTTCTCTGAACTCTTGAAACCACTTCTCCACAGGCCTCCTCTATTCTCTTCTCTTTTCCAATCCATTCTATTTACCAAAATAAGATAATTTTCCTTATATGTGGATCTGGTCATGTCACTCCTCCATTGAAAAATTTTCAGTGACATTCTTATTACCTACCAAGGAAAATTCAAATTACTCTTCATTCAAAGCCTTCCACAATCTTTGGCCAGCCTGCCTTTTTTTTTCAACTTTATCTCACTTATCTTCCCCACCAGGGTTTCTGTACTTTAGCTAAGATGGATTGCTCTGTGCCCCTGAACATCCCTGCTCTTTCCTATATTTTCCTTGTGTCACAATACTTCATTTGTCTGCCCTCTGGAATGTCTCCTCTGCCTCTACCTTAACTTTGAATTTCTCCCAATCTGTTGGCTCCTTCCCTGCTGATACCCACAAACATGCCAGGGCCACCTCCATCCTTAAGAAAAAAAAAATTAACTTGACCCTGTATTACCTCAAGCTATTTGTCCTCACTCCTCCCTGTTAAAGGGAAAAAACAAAACAAAACTACACCAGTTACTTTTACATGCTTTCCTCTCACATCTCAGTCCCTTTCCAATTTGACATCTGACTGCTCTCTCCAGTTACCAGTGATCTCTTGACTTTGAAACCATGTAGCCTTTTCTAGGCCCTCATCCTCCTTGACCTTTCTGCAGTACTTGATACTATTGATAACTCCCTCTTTTAAGTCTTCCTCCCTGGTTTTTCATGAAACTGCTTTCTCCTGCCTGTCTGACCACTCCTCAGTGTCCTTTGCTGCATTATCATCTGTGTTCTGCCCCCTAACTTGAAGTGTCCTCTCAAGTATCTGTCCTGGGCCATGTTCTCCTTGCTTAGTGATCTCATCAGTATTCAGTTGATGCAGATGACTCCCAGTTCTCCCTCTCTTAAGTTAACTATAAAATCAAATCAAATTAGATGATTACTTCAAAGTTTAAAGATTTTGAAAGTAACTCAAATTATATTCCCCAAAAGTTATTTTACAGAAATAAAATCTAAAAAGCTTAGAAATCATAAACAAGATTATGAAATGAATGACAATATTGCTACCACCCTTGCAATAACTAGTTAGCACTGTTATCGTCTTCTTTGACTCTTCCTTCTCCCTATTCTGTCTGGCCAATTAGTTGGTTTCCAGGATTTGTTTATTGTATTTCCACCACATCTCTAGGTCTTCCCATGTTTTTCTGAAACCAGCCCCCTTGTCACAGTCATATGCCATAACTTGTTCAGTTATTCCCTAACTGATGAGCATCCACTTGATTTCTAATTCTTTGCCCCCACAAAAAGAGCTGCTGCAAATATCTTTATACATATAAGTCCTTTTCCTTTTTCTTTGACCTCTTTGGGGTATAGACCTAGTAGTGGTATTGTTGAGTATGCATAGTTTTATAGCCCTTTGGGTATAGTTCCAAATTGTTCTCCAGAATAGTTGGACCTATTCACTACTCCACCAATAGCTCGTTAATGTACCTTTTTGTCCCTCATCTTCTCCTGAGTTTGCCATTTCTGATAGGTGTGAGGTGGTACGTCAAAGTTGTTTCAATTTACCTGTCTAATCAACAGCGATTTGGAGCATTTTTTATATGGCAGTGGATAGATTCAGTTTTTTCCTTCAAAAATTGCTTGTTTATGTCCTTTAACCATTTATCAGCTGGAAAATAGCTCTTATTTTTCTGAATTTGACTCAGTTTTATATTCAGTATATATTTGAGAAAGAAGACTTTTATCAAAGAAACTTGCTATGAGAATTTAGATATTCATTGTCTGTGGTATCTTTTTAGCAAAATGTAGTTTTTCTGATTATCTCTTTTAATTAGATCTATTTTTGCTCTTGCTTTGTCTGAGATCATGATTGTTTACCCCTGCCTTTGTTTTACTTCAGTTGAAGCATATTAGATTCTGCTCCAGCCCTGCTGCTACAACCGAGTGTATCTTTTTCAACTGTGTCTCTTGTAAACAACATATTGTTGGATTCTGGTTTCTAATCCATACTGCTATCAGCTTTTGTTTTATAGATGAATTCGTCCCATTCATATTCATAGTTATGATAATTAGCTGTATATTTCCCTCCATTTCATTTTCTTCTGTTTCTTCCTTTTTCTCTCCTTTTATCCCATCCATCCTCAAAAGTCTATTTTGCTTTGGATCACTGCCTACCTTAATCCCTCTTCCCTTTTATCATCCTTTCCCCTTTCCCTCATCTTATCTCTTTCCCCTCCTATTTCCCTATTGGGTAGTAACTTTTATATATGTGTGTGTGTATGTATTTGTGTATTCTTCCCTTTTTGAACCAATTCCAATGAGAGTGAGGTTCAAGCATTGCCTACGCCACCTCCCATTTTCCCTTCCATTGTAAAAGCTCTTCTTCATGTATCTGAGAAAAATGAGAAAAATTTCCCATTCTACCTCTCTTTTCCCTCTTCTCCCAGTGCATCATTCTTTCTCACCCCTTCATATTTTTTGGAGATTATGCCGACATAATCATCTCACACCCTTCCCCTCTATGTGATTTCCTTTTAACTGCCCTAATAATGATAAAGTTCTTAGGAGTTACATGTGTCATCTTCCCATATAGAAATGTAAGCAGTCTAACTTCATTGCGTCTCTTATGATTATTCTTTCATGTTTACCTTTTCATGGCCCCCTTGAGTCTTCTGTTTGAATGTCAGATTTTCTATCCAGCTTTGGTCTTTTCATCAGAAATACTTCAAAGTCCTTTATTTCATTAAGTATCTATTTTTTTCCACTGAAAAATTACACTCAGTTTTGCTGGGTAGGTTCCTTTTGGTTGTAATTCTAGCTCCTTTGCCTCCTGGAATATATCACATTCCAAGCCCTACACTCTTCTTTAATGTGGAAGTTGCCAAATTTTATGTCATGCTGACTGTGGCTCCACAATATTTGAACTGTTTCTTTCTGGCTTCTTGAAGTGTTTTCTCTTTGACCTGGAGCTCCGGAATTTTACTGGAAGTTTTTATTTTGAGAACTCTTTCAGGAGGTGATAGGTAGAGTCTTTCAGTTTCTGTTATACCCTCTGGTTCTAGAATATCAAGGCAGTTTTTCTTAATCATTTCTTGAAATATGTTGCCTAGGCTCTTTTTTTGATCATGACTTTCAGGTAGTCTACTAGTTCTTAAGTAATTTCTCCTTGATCTGTTTTTCAGGGGAATTGTTTTTCCAATAAGATATCTCACATTTTCTTTTATTTTTTTATTCTTTTGACTTTGTTTCATTGTTTCTTGATGTCCCATGAAGTCAATAGCTTCCATTCGTCCACTTCTAATTTTTAAGGAATTATTTTCTTCAGTGAGATTTTGTATCACTTTTTCTGCTTGGCTAATTCTTATTTTTTAAGGAGTTCTTTTCTTCAGTGAATTTTTGTGCCCTTTTTTCCATTTGGCCAGTTTTCCTTTTAAGGAGTTATCTTCTGTGCATTTTTATGCCCCTTTTACCATTTGGCTAGTTTTATTTTTTTAAGATGTTATTTTCTTTAGTATTCTTTGTGCCTTTTTTTTTTAACCAAGCTGTTAATTCTCTTTTCCTAAATCAGTCTCATTTCTTTTCCCAATGTTTCCTCTACCACACTCATCTCTTTCTTTAACACTTCCAGGAATTCTTGTTGGGTTTGGATTTAATTAGCATTTTTCTTTGAGGCTTTGCTTGCAGATATTTTCACATTGTTGTCTTCTGAGAATATCTCTTGGTCTCCCAACTCCCACCATAGTAGTTTGGGTTTTCTTTATTGTCAGACTTCAGAGTTAGTTCTGGGGTCTGCAAGTTTTTGGTGCTTCCAAAGTGGTGTGTTCCTGAGAGAAGTGTGGTCACTGCTTTCCTGGTCTGTGCTCTGGTCTTTACTCAGGAAGGGACCCTGGTCCCTTGGAGTCACAAGCACTAGCACTCCTCTTTGCTTCGGAACTCTAACCAGGGCCTCTGCTCCCTTATGACTGACCCCCATTGCTTCTCTCCAACCTGAAACTGCCACCCAGAACTGTGTACGGACAATAGAGTTGCCAGTCAGTGCCAGATGTACCCATTGCCAGCAAAGGGTCTCTTGTAATCTCTTTCTGAGCAGTTGGCTCACACCCTTACCATTTCTGGGCTGAGAGTTGCTGAAGCTGCTGCTCTGTTGCATCTACTGTTGCTGCCACCTTGTGTGGGGGCTCCAGAAATGCCTCCACCCTGGTACCTAGACTTTTGCTGACCTCTTAAGTTTTAGTAGGCCAGAAAAATGTCTCACTGGACCTTTTGTGGACCCTGCCACTCCAAAATTTGATTTGAGATGTTATTTTAAAGTTGTTTGGAGAGGAATGTTGAGAAGAGATCAGCTGGGTATCTGCCTTTAATCTACCATCTTGACTCCCCCAGGGTGACTTTAGTCTATATTCCAAGGATTCCAGCCCAATCTGGCCACTTTCTACATTGTAGCCAAATTAGCCTTCTTGCTTTGCCCAGAACTCTGCATTCCATTCCCTACCTCTGCCTCAACTGTACTCCTTCCTCATCTTTCCCTCTTAAAATACTTGGCTCCTGGGGCAGCTAGGTGGCGCAGTGAACAAAGCACCAGCCCTGTAGTCAGGAGGACCTGAATTCAAATTTGGCCTCAGACACCTGACATTAGATGTGTGACCTTAGGCAAGTCATTTAACCCCAATTGCCTCACCTACTCCCAAAACAATTCCAAAACTTCCCCCAAAACTTCCAGACAAACAAAAGGAAAATACTTGTCTTCCTTTAAGACCCAGTTCCTATGGTACTGCCTCTGCAAAGCCTTTTCCTATTTCCTTACTTGTTAGTACCCTTTACCTCTCCTTGAAGTTGTCACGTATATGCTTTTCTGTTTACCTCTTGTCCTCAGGATCAGAGATTGATTTGTTTTATCTTTGTGCCAATGCCACATAGGAGGCACTTAGTAAGTGTCTTTTTGATTGAATTTGCATGTTGAAGTACTTTTCATCCTTTAAAACCCAACTCAAAAGCTGCCTGCTCCAAGAGGCAGTTAGTGCTTTGTTTCCTTCATTGATGACCTTTCCTGGCATATTTTACACACACTTCATTTTGGACTTCTTCCATGTACTTGTGTTTTATTGTATGTGTTTTATCTTTGCACTCCTCCCCTCTGTTCTCACACACATACACACACACACACATGCACGCACACACACACGCACACTGTACACTTCATAAGGGCAGAGATGATGTCTTTTACAAAAGCTTTGTTTCTGTGCCTAGCAGAATGTTCTGCATACAGTTGTCACTCAATGAGTGTTTATTAAATTTGTCTGTTGAAAGCCTTGTATCAAGCTTCCCTGTAGTGAATAACAAAGATGCCTCATGACATTTTGCAGGCCTGGGCATGGAACAAAACCTCCCAAAGTGGCATTTATTGTATCTTTAAAAGGAAATTATTCTACTTGTTTTTCACCCAATGAAGTGATGCTTCTCAGCACATGCTGGGGTAGCCACATATCCCAGAACAGTGTACAGAATTGTTGGCCCCTTCTAAAGGGAAGGGAGACATCTAGGTCTTCTTACAGGGTGCATTAGAGTCAGTTTTCATTTTATTTTAAACTTATGTTCGTGTCTTTTGTTTTTACATTGTTTTTCATTTCCCATTGTATTGCTCCCAACTCTCCCACCCAGAGAGGTATCCCTGGAAACAAAGGGGGAGAATGCGATTTTAAGAAAATAATCAACACGTCAGTCAGATCTGACAGTGTATGCTGTGTCCCATCCCCATGGTTCCCCGCTACTGCAAAGAAAGGAGGAGGGTATATTTTTACCTCTCTTCTTCAGGAACCCAGCTTGGTCATTATAATTTTTCAACATTCAGTTTTGACATTTGTTGTTCCTGTTTTCATGTACATTGTATGTATTGTTTTCCTGATTCTTCTTTCTTCACTTTGTATCAGTTCATAAATTTTCCCATGTAATCTTCATAGTCGTTGCTTGTGGTACAATAGTATTGCATCATGTCAGTGTGCCCTAATTTGTTTAGGAACTTTCTAAACAAGAGATACCCATTTTTCTCTTCAGTTCTTTGGTACTATGAAAAGTGCTACTTTAAGTATTTTTTATGGAACTTTTCGTTGTATCTCTGACCTCCTTGGTCTATGTACATCTAAGAGTGGGATCAAAAGGCATGGATATCTTAGTCAGTTTTTCCATATTGCTTTCCAGAATGGCTGTACTGATTTGCAATTCCACCAGCACTGATTTGTACACCTCTCTTTCCACAACCAAAAGACTTCTCATCTTTTTTCATCTTTGCTCATTTGCAGTTGTTGGGTATAAGGTGAAACCTCAGTTGTTCAGATTTGCATTTCTATTATAAGTGATTTGGAGCAATATATGATTCTTAATAGTTTGTAGTTCTTTTTTGGAGAACTGTTTGTTCATTTTCGTTGGTCACTTATCCATTGGGGTCTGGGACGTATATTAAAAAGCACTTTGTCTTTTCTGGTTCCATGGGCTGCCTTCCCAGAGCCCTGGACTTTAATGTAGAAAACTTTAATTCTAGTTTCAGCTGTGCAGTTTGTTAAATGTGTGGCATTTGTTAAGCCAGTCACTTTAACTTCTGAGCCTCAATTTCCCCATCTATAAAATGGATATATTCTGCCTGCATCTCACAATGGTTTGGGGCAGCAAAGGATTCGCATGAGATCAGCAGCTACATTTCACACCTGCAGTTGAGCAATCAGTTATCTCAGGGTACAGGGAGGAATTTTGGATCAAATACTAGCATTTATCATAGAACCTTTTGCAACTGGCAGAAGAAAGGAATCTTGGTTAGGAAAAGGTTTCCTGGAGTTTGGGAAAGGCATGGAAGATCAATATGAGGGAAGGAAGTGAAGAGTGGGCCTTTTCCCAGATGTACTAGCACAGATCTTTTTTTTAGTATTTTGCCTTTGTCAGGGCCGTGGGCCAAATTTCGAAGTCCAGGTAGATGGGAAATGGTTCCTTCAAGACGGTGTCTTAAGAGAACATTCTTAGTAACGTTGTCAACCAATCTAGCTCTAACTTCCTCTGCTCTTAGTCTGATTTCTTTGCCTTACTGATGAGGAAGGCAAAGTCTAGTGAGGGAAAGTAATTTGCCCAGGGTCACACAGGGAATGAGAGGCAAAGCCAAGGTAAAATTCAGGTCTCTTCACTCCCAGCCCTCGTTTTCAGCTTGAGAAAACTCTTTGGCTTTAGATGATTCATCTTCCATGTAGTCAGCTTTCTTTGGAAGTTCTCTCTCCAAATTTCGATGTTTGAACTTTAAAAATCCCATTTTATTTTCACACCCACTGCCTTGCCCTGTTGGCAGTCTTGCTCAGCAAGACTGAGGAGACCAGCAGGAAAGTAGGACATGAGTATGATGTGGGGTGTTCTAACCAAGTCTTGGCAGGATGTAACCGATCCCACTCTGGTTACTCTCAGCCATCACATTTACCTTCTTTCAGGGCTTCAAAGACAATCTCCACGCTGTGTTTTGCTTGGCGGAGAACTCTGTGGGGCCGAATGCAACAAGACCTGATGACATTCACCTGCTGTACTCAGGAAAGTAAGGTTGTCTCCATACTTTACTTGAATGCCCTTTCCCATACAACTTTGTATTCATCGTTCAGCGTTTTTTTTCCTCCCCATTTCATCCAGTGCATATTTTCACCACCACTTTCTGTCAGGGGCACCATAACCATAAGCATTATAATCCTCTGTATTTCCATGGCACAATGTCTGCAACCTTATTGGGCAATGAGATACTTTGGATCATGTCTGTTGGCTGAATCTGTGGGACTGCTAGCATCCCAGGGCTGGTAGGGACCTTCTAGATCCTGAAGGCCCAACATTTTTCAGAAGAGGAAATTGAAGCATAGAGAGTTTCAGCGGCTGTCCAGTGATAACAAAGCTGGGGTTATGAAATGTTCTAGTGATAAAGTGTGGTCAAAGAAATTGTGATATGAAATGATGGAAACTAAGCCTCCCTGTGGAAATATTGAAGCACATAGTAAGCATTTCTTTTATCAGTTCATAATTGGACAGTTAATAGTTTGGAAGGGAATAACAATTAGGACTGACATTTTCTTGACAGTACCCCTCATCACATCACATGGGAAGTACTGTTCTGGCATTTTTATTGTCAGTGTTTCCTTGTCAGCTTACTTTTCCCATAGGATGCCAGAAAGGACATGTGGTATACTCTTACTCTAGTGGGAAACAGGTGCCTAATGCAGCAAGCAGCTTGCCCCAGGGTCCCAGAACAAGTTATTGGCAGAGCCAAGCTTAGAAAAAACCAGGTCTCTGGATTCAGGAGTTTTTTTTAAGATCATACAACTACACTGTCTCTATTTATGGGCTTACCATCAAACAGAACTTTGACTATGAGCAGCTGTGACAAACTTGTCCTGGGGCAGGCTGCAGTGAGGCTAGCTGAGGACATTTTGGCTTGATATCTTTTTGAGGCATGAGCACCCTTCTCAGGTAGTACTTTGAGTCTTCTGTTAAGCTAAATAGAAGCAGTGTAGTACTATGGACACAGTGCTGGGCTAGGATTCAGAAGACACTGGCTTCTGTTCATCTTAGATAAGCCCCCTAGCTTTTCAGAGACTTAGTTTCCCCATTTATACAATGGGCATTGCAATATCTACTCCTAGGATGGTTGTGTAGATCATATAAAATCCTATTATTAAGACCTACTGTAAAGTTCCATGCAACTAGAGGGTATTATAATTGGGCACCTCCATTCTGGGGAACCCATAAATGATGTGAATTCTATTCCAGAATTAGAATGAGCTCTGTCTCCCCAGGACTGTGGAAATCAACAATACAGATGCCGAAGGCAGACTGGTGCTTGCTGATGGAGTGTCCTATGCCTGCAAGGACCTAGGGGCTGACATCATTCTAGATATGGCTACACTTACTGGAGCTCAGGTATGGGAGGCAGGGCAGGTTACTGCAGAGGGCTCTGGCCCCACGTTCCTGCTCCTTGGATTGCTGACTGTGTGACTCTCTTCGTCCCCATGTCCCAAAGGGCATCCCTTTGTTGGAAAGTAGAGTTTCTAGAGGTCTGGTGGGGAGGGAAGCTGCTGTCCCTTCTGTATCTCACCTCTTACCAGCCTGAAGCTGAGGTGGGTAAGAAGTGTGTGGTTTGTCACAGGCAGGTGAAGCCATCTGCTTTCTTTCTGTCCCTCTCTGTGTTTCTTTGTTTTTGGTCTCTGCCTTTTTCTTGCTGTCTTCCTATTTTTCCCCTCCCTGTTCTAGGGAATTGCCACAGGGAAGTACCACGCCGCTGTCCTCACCAATAGTGAAGAGTGGGAAGCAGCATGTGTGAAAGCCGGAAGGAACTGTGGGGACTTGGTGCACCCCCTGGTCTATTGCCCAGAACTTCACTTCAGTGAATTTACCTCGGCTGTTGCAGATATGAAGAACTCAGTGGCGGTAGGTTCATTTTCAAAATCTTACTCAGATTAGCAGCATTGACTGAGACTTCTGCAAGGCTGTCATAGTGCCTGAGCTAAGTAAGGTAAGGGGATAGAGGCACAGAAAAGGGAGGATAGTGCCTCCAGTCTTGAGGAAGGTAAGTACACAAACATACATACATGTGTGCCTGAAAAAGACATGGGAACACTTAGAAGACATGGAAAGCAATAGGGTAGATTGAGTATGTAAGGGATGGCGCACTGAGGAAAAAAATGGTGCTATGTGTAAATAAATGAAAGAACAAACATTTTTAAGTGCTTCCTATGTGCTGAGCACCCCACTAATTGTGTAGATACAAATACAAAAGTAAACACAGTTCCTGCTCTCAAGTAGTTAACACTCTAATGGGGGAGACATCACAGGAAGGAGAGTAGTCATCAGAGGAGACACCCTGGTCAGGAAGGTTACAAGAATGGGAATTAGGGCTGTAGGGAAGTAAATTGACCTATCCTGTCTGGAATCAGCAGAGGAGATTTGATCATGGTTCTAAGAACTGGTAGGGGAACAGGCCGTGGTGGTGTTACTTGGCAGTAGAGATGACCAGAGAGTAGGCAGAAAGCATAGTGACTGGCTTAAGGCACCTTGTTCTGAAGGATCACTTGTGGGGGAAGTAAGAAGTGGGGGAGCAAAGAGAGATGGGAGCGTTGGACTAGGGATTCTGATGTGACCTAGGTGAATAGCAAAGCTGGAATTTTCACACATTACCATGTGGTTTATCTTGGACTGAAGATTTGTACGTCTTTGCACATGTGTCTTGTCTCTTTAGCTAGAACATGTACTAAATGGTAGGGACTCTCTTAAGAGTGTTTGTATTCTCACCTCTCCTCACTCCCCCACCTGGTGCTCTGCACATTATAAGTGATCAGTAAAACTATTTTTAATGCATAAGAGCTTTGTATTCCTAGAGACCCAGCCCTTTAATTTTCTGGTTACTATACCATGAATTTACCAAGACAGTAGTACCCATGCCACTAGGAAGTAAGCAAAGTAGGTTTAAGCTCTGGAACTTTAGAGCAGCACCAGGAAGCTGTCACTGTCACTTGACGCAGCTGATCAGGTTTAAGAATAATGAGGCCTTTTATAAATTCTCACCTCCCTTCTGCAGACCAGTAAGACCTCTCTGCAAAGTGTAACATCTTAAACTCTTCCCAGGACCGGGACAACAGCCCCAGCTCCTGTGCTGGCCTCTTCATTGCCTCCCACATTGGCTTTGACTGGCCTGGTGTATGGGTCCACCTGGATATTGCTTCCCCAGTGCATGCAGTGAGTATCTGGAATTTCTCTTCCTATTCTGTTCTTCTAGAGTCCAGGGGTGGGGAACCTGCAGCCTCGAGGCCGCAATCCAAAATTCACAGAACAAATCCCCTTAATAATAGGATTTATTCTGTGAAGTTTGGATTCAGTCAGAGGGCTGCACTTGAGGACCTGGAGGGTCACATGTGGCCTCAAGGCCGCAGGTTCCCCACTGCTGTCTTAGACCTTTTTTCCCTAAATTACACCTCTTTGTTATATAATTATTTGGCATTGCTCTCTCTTCCTGCCTCTTGATTGATTTTTTAAAGATGTTTCTCTTCAACTATCCTACATTTACATTTCATGCAAAACCCCTATTCCTTTCAGCCAAGGCTTTTTTCTTCCATACCCTTGGCATGTTTTCTTGCCCTTTGACTGGGGTTCAGGTTAACCAGAAGCATGTTGTGTCCTTAGACTCAGAGTGGCTCAAACTGTCGCTGTGGGTGGTTTACACCAGAATTGAGTCTCCCTAGAAGACAACAATTGGCATATGATCTGTGTCCCTACCGTGGGCCCCCAACATTCTTCCTCTCCCCTCCCATCCACGCACTCCTCCAGTATTCCCAGTCCAGCAGAAAGCTAGGGATGGAAAGTGATGTGGACACAGGTGAGTTCAGTTTCTTTGCCCAGTAGAAGATGGTAATGCTTGAAGGAAGCCTTTTGCCATAAACCAATTTTGGATTTTCATGCCCAAATAAAAGTAGTTGTAGGTAATCCAAACCAAACTTAAAATTGGTGTATGCCTGTGCTGTGACTTGGTTCTCAAGAGCAGCAGCAGAATCACTGCCTTCCTCCTGATACTTACAGGAAGATGCACCTTTGTGGTCTGCTCAGCCCTGTTACTGGTTTGCTTCTAGGGGGAGCGAGCTACAGGCTATGGCGTGGCCCTCTTGCTATCTCTCTTTGGTGGAGCCTCTGAAGATCCACTCCTGAACATGGTGTCTCCTTTGGGTGAAGATGCAGACCCTCAGGGAGACATGGAAAGAGACTGCAAAAGGCGGCGCCTAGTGTGATCCTCTTCTCCCTTAGCCCACCCCCAGGGCCCAGACACCTGTAGGGTCTCTTACCTCACTTTGCACTGATTCATTTTAAGCAATTGCAAGATTCTGCATTAGAGATTGGGATTTTTTACTGTCATGATGATAAAATTGCTCCTTCCTACTTTTTAAGAGGTTTGGGGGTTAGGAGGGAGGGAAGGGAGGGTCAGGGGTTGTTTGGGCATGTTTTTGTGTGAGATACTGATTCGCACAGTTACCTAACAATTCGGCCCCCTTGGCTTCTGCAAACTTCACTAACTCCCAAGAACAGAAGGAGAGCATGACCTTCACTGTGACCTCACAGCGTCACTTCAGCCTGTCTGTGCTCTGAGTCTGTGGTCCTGCCCAGCAGCTGCCAAGCAAAGGATTTTTCACTGTGCTGCCATGAGGTCATCTGACTCAGGTTCTTGAGGAAGCTTCTGCTTCTCAAAATACAGGCAGGAAGAAGGAGCTATCCTCGTTGCATCTCTCTAGCATCAGCAGTCCCAATGCCCAGCACATCATAGCCTCCACTGCTGGCTGCAGGTCTCTCACCTTCTGTGAAGTGCTCTCTACCTGTCCTTTTATCCTGCTGCCCAGAGAAAAGGCGCACAGAGCCTGGGTCAGGCCACGTCTTCAGCTAGTGCTTCTCTTTGGAAGGACAGAAAATATTAACTATGATGGATCCAGACTTGAGAATCAATTTCATCAACAGAGTGAAAGGATTCTTTTGCTCTGGCTACTTATAATTAAGATTTTATTAAATCCAAATGCATCATCCCTCTCTGATTGATTTTGTTTAATTTTTATGTTTGTCTTTTTATCGTATTGATGTAGAGGTGACCCTGGGCTCTCCAGGAGTATTTTATCATCAGAGAACAAGCTCTGGCAGATCCTGCCAAAATGGAAAAGCTTAGTATATGGGCATGGTGAATGGAGCAGCTGCAGTCCAGTCTTACTAAGGGTCTCCACCAACAATGTATTTTTTGTGCAAAGTAACTCTACTAGCCAGATCATTAGCTAAATATGGATGGGTTTTAACCTCTGCATGAGTTGGATAACTCATGTGGATGAAGTTACGTATGATAGAAGAGTTAAGAATCCTAGAAAAATTAGGTCCTCTTGGAAAATGAGACTGAAAATACCATTGACTACATAGAATAAGTACTCAAAACTGATTTTATCTTCTGCCAGCCCCTGCTTTCCTTTCTGAGAATTATGGAATGTGGTCTTATAGAGATTGAGTAGTGCTTCACCTGTTTTTTATAGCTCAGGACACAGACCTGAGTTGCACAAAGGAGTGGCTTACAACATTCTCTATGTGACTTTGTAGCAAAGCCAGTCCTGAAACCCAAGTCTCCATTCCTGAGATGGTGCTTTCTTTGATTTTTCATTGTTGGTTTGAGTTTGGAAAACACAAACGTGAAGGTTCAGGTCTAGTCGGTTTAGCTTTGTTTCTCAGCATGAACTCCAGTTACTGGTTCAAAGAGAATCTGTAGAGCATATTACAAGGTGTATGTTCATGGTAAAGTGTATTAGAGGACATAATTTGCTCATTTTGAGTTCTTACAGCTTTCCTCCTTTGGAGACTAGATAGTTATAATTACAGGTATAAAAGAAAACCAGTGGGCCCAGAAGGCCCAGCTTAGTTAACCATTTCAGGGTTAACTGCCAGTATGAAATCAGTTCATATGTACTATTTGAGACTTCTTATCATGCCCCAAATCTGCCTGATCTTTGAAAGACAACTTAAAATAAGAGAGTTTCCTGAACTTGAAGCCAGGAAGACCCGGTTTTAAATCATGCCTAGACACTAGCTGTGTGAACCTGGAAATCAAGAGAGGTTGTGGTGCAGTAGAAGGAGCTTTTGGATTTAGTCAGAAGCCTTGAGTTTCAGTCCCATTTCTGCCACTTATTATTTGTGACTCTATTCAAGTCATTTAACTTCTCCAGGCCTTGATTTCGTCATCTGTAAGATAAAGGACTAGATGGCTTCTGAGAGCTCTTCCAGCTCTGATTCCGTGACCCTGTTTCCTCATCTGTAAGAAGGGGATAATAGTTATCTACTACACAGATTTCTTGTGAGGGTCAAGTGAAAGCTAAAAAAATACAGAGACTTTGTCTATCTATAGCACTTTGCACATCTTCAAGTCCTAGTGTGAGTTATTAATTATCTTGCCCCAGGTAGGGGAAGCCACCTTAGCCTGATGTGGGCTTAGATGACACAGTCTGTAGTTTAATATGGAGTTTCCTCTGCTTCTGGAAGCCAGAATCCTACAATGAGATTTGCAGCTTATCATGCAGCCTCCTGAGGGTGGTCAGTGAAGGAGAGCTCAGTTTGGACATGGGGAGGCTGAGCGTGTTGTAAGTATCTCATAGGAATAGCCTTTCTCTTGAGGGAGCTGAGAAACACACGGTATCGTATCAATAGCTCTTCTGCTGGATGTTGACAAAGCCTGAGTCTGAGCTGGCTCAGTGAGGGAGGGAGGAGGAGAGGCTGGACTTTCCTTTACAGTCTGAGATTTCTTACGTGTGCCTTGTAGACAAGGAATACGGTCACAGCACACAGTCTGTAATTGTGTGTCCCTTCTGAAACTCTTGATGTTTCCCTTTTCTGAGAGAAAATTAACTCTTCCTTTGTACATCAGCACAATTTATTGAACATCTAGTTATTCAGTTATATCATCATGTAAATTAGTTCCTGCCCCTCAGAGCTTACAGTCTGATTGAGCTAGCATCCCCATGAAAAGCTAAGTTACAGTACAAGAGATTTCCAGAGTGCCTGATCAGCTGCCATGCCAAAGAGTGGGGACCCGTAAGCCTGTGTTCCAAGAGAGGAGTGGTTGCTTCCAGCCACCTAGGCTGTGTGATCTATCAGACTGTCCAAGGCCATCTACTGGCATGTGCAGCAATAGCCAGGCTGCTCTATTAGCAAAGATCATTGAAAGACAAATATTCCCACGTGTCACCACCTGCCGCACGTGTTAGTAACAGCAGAGAAGTGCTTTCCTTTGTGCTTTGACACAAAGACTACCTGCCAGCAGGACAGCAGGGCCAGGCCGACTGCAGGGTGACCAGCTGAGAGGGGTTCCTTGTGCACTGAGAGTGAGGTTTTAGCAAGGAATGTAGGTGGGCTCAGGGGAGGGTATCCACATGGGGTCTTATATGATTGCCAGAACCTGATCACTGACCCACTAGCTGCTGGGGAGGGGGCTGGGCCTCTCGAGTCCACTTGATCATGGTCTCTGGGGAGCGATACAAAAAGATGAGCTTGGAGAAGAGCTGCTCCTCCAGTTCCAGATCGCCCATTTCCCTCACCAGGAAGATGTCTGTGCAAAGCTTGAGAATGCGGTCCACATTGGGGAGTTCCTCATACATGATGGATCGTGAGATGCCATTGAAGTGTTCCCGGATAAACTTGGCAATAACCATGACAACAGACACGTACAGCCCAACAATACTGGGAGGGAGAGAGAAAGCAACAGAAGGCCTTTACTTTGTGACTGGGAACAATCTAGCTCTTGCTACAACTATTTTATTTCAGGTTTATGAGAACTCCCTCTGTTAACAGGGACCCCAGTTCATCTAGAACTTAACAACAGTTTTAAAGGACTTTTCCATACATTTCAGAAGCAGGATATAAACAGGTCTCTCCTGACTCCAGGTCTAACACTACTACACAAAGATACTTCTGGAAGTTTTGTGTGTGTGTATGGGGGGAGGGGGGGCTGCTAAAAAAAATGAATTGGGTCCAAAATTGGGTAGAAAAGGGAATATATTGATTACTTATGGGAAGCTGCACAGTATTTCCCATGGTCCCAAGCTTCCCTCATACAACAACCTAAGTTAACAACAAATCCCACAGATGTTTTGATGAAGCTGGATGGTTGTGAATCTAGGAACACCTCAATTTCTGAAGAACCAAAATGCAAGCAATTTAATTATTTCTAAAGAGAAACAAAAATCCCTAACAAAACCTTTTATGCTTGCCACTGAAGCTAAATAGTTCAAATTTAGTGATCAACATCAATTTGTATATTTATCACAACCTTCTGAAAAAGCCCATTTCTCGTCTCATTTTTGCTAATCAAGTTCTGGGAAGGTAGGAAAGGACCTCTTTATTTTATAAGTGGATATACTGAGGCCCCTAAGAAGTTTGGTTATTTGCCCAAAGTCATCCAGGAGGTGAGTAGATTAGCCAAGTCTGGAGTCCAGCGTTCTTTCCATAGATGACAATGAACACTTGGATATGAGTCTTCTCATTTATGTTTGCGTTCGTTGCCCAGTGCTCACTAGGCATTCAATGTTTGTAGATCCAATTTGGGGGATACTGTTTTACCCCTGTTCAGACCTGTGATTTCTGTGCAATAGGAAAATTCTGTAGTGAGGAATCTCTTACTTTAGGTTAGGACCTTCTGAAATTTCGAGCTTTAGGAAGTTATATAGAAGAGTGCTAAAGTGACCTGCCCAGGGTCACTTAGCCAGTATGTTAGAGTAAGGATTTGAATCAAGGTCTTCCCATCAGTAAACGTTTTTGACAGTGCTCTTAGGGAGCGTACTCATACATGTAATATAGAGGCTCTTCATAAAGCTCCATACACTTTTAAACTTTGATAACTTAAAATTCTAAGGATCAGAGATGAGTTCTCTTGGCTTTTCCTTTGTGTGACTAGAAAAGTCAGTACCGTTCTCTGGACCTTTTCCCCCATCTATAAAATGGGTGAAACTGGACTCATTCCCTAAGGGCCCTTCCATCTCTGACACTGAGGGGTTTTTTGTTGTTGTTGTTCTAGCTTCAGAACTACTACCTGCCTTATTAACACTGCTGAGCCCTTCTTTGGCATCATAAGGACAACCCAGGCCCTTTTCAAACAGGGAAGCTCCCCCAGGGATTACTTGATTTCTTACCCATATCCTGCAAGGAAGCCCAGGCTCTGGGGGCTGACTTTGTCGTTATAGATAATGATCTCGAGGTCCTGACTGCAACCCTGGTTCTTTGCACAGCTGGGTCTCCACTCTTGGATAACCCACCACTCAGTGGTCCCGGAGCCTGAGGATGAGGCATTGGCCTGCTGCAGCCGGATGGTGATATTTCGGTAGAAAGCCAGCCTGTCAATGTCCTGGGGTTTTTCAGAATGGACTGAAAGGAAAGAGGGATCCACTAGAGATTTACTCCAAGGTAGACTAACCTCTCCTCACTGAGTAGAAGTCAATCCTTCAAGGACAATGTCTCCTTATCCAAGCCTGAAGAAAATCCTGAGACTATACCTATGTATCATGAACGGATTTTGATGATATTTCCTTTTCATTTTCCTTCCAGTATTTTAACTTTAGAGGCAGCCATGATGAAGGAGTTGAGAGTTGGTCATTGAACTGGGAAAACCCAGGTTAAAATCTTACTCACTGGCTGTGTGACCCTGGGCAAGTCACTTAGTACAAGTGCTGTGTTCTAGACAGCTCTCTAAGCCTATAGATTTCAGAGAAGGTGCCAACATGCGTTGGCAGAGGAATTTCCTCATCTGGGAGTTCTCTATATCAGTGAAATCATCAGTCCAGCCCTTGTGTCCTATCTTAATCTCATACAATTTACAAATGAAGAAATGGGCATGGAGAGATTGTTATTAATTCATATTTCTTTAATACTTTGAACTATACAATTTTCCTTATAACAGCCTCATAAGGCAGGTACTCAAGGAAACGGAGGTACACAGGTGAAGTAAGTTGCCCATGGCAGCTAGTGTCAGAACTAATGCAAACACAGGTTTCCTGACCAGAATTTCTACACTATTTGGATTGTACCCAAAAGCCACCAGCGATGATGAAGACTAGGACTGAGGTCTTTGAAATTCCAAACTAGTATTCCTCCTGTTCCAGATAAATTACTTCTCTTTGAGTCTCAGTTTTCTCATCTGTAAAATAGTCCAGTGATCTTACACCACAGCAGGGACTCAATTTGTATGAAATGTTGATTTGGTTTAAAGTATATTTTTGATGGCATCAGCCATTCAAGAAAAATATTGCCACTTGACATATTGAACAAAGGTTTATTATATACCTACTTATACACTGTGTAAGCCTTGTAATTTAAAATTATTCTAGTTAAAACTGGATCAGTAAGTGGTTTTGGTTGGATGGGAACTACTTTGTTTTACTTTATGATTCACTAAAACAAATTCAATATGTGGGCAGCCATGGAGAGGTGGAAAGGGGACTTGAGGCTCCACTCTGACTATGTGACCCGGGGGAAGGTAGTCCACCTGTTTAAGCCTTTGCCAGTTTAGTAGGTGTTATTCTGTAAAACATGAATCAGAAATTTATACTACCCACCTCAAACAATAAAGCATTTATTAAAAAACCTACTATGTGCTGGACACTGTCCTAGGTGTTACAGGTACAAAGACAAAAAAGGAGACAGTCCCTGCCTTCAGAGAGCTTTCTGTAAGGAAGGCACTTTGTAAATTATAAGGTGATAGAGAGGTAGAGAAATGTGAACCATCTTTCCTATCACTTTCCAAGGTTGTTATCCAGGATGAGTCTTGTCCTGCATGGTTTGGGTTCATAATTCAGGCTGAATCTGATCCTTGTCTCTCGGGGCTGTAGTGAGAACTGAGAGACCAAATGGGAAGGCACCTGGAATATGTCACATTTCTCTAAGAAGCATGTTAGGGCTTACAAAGTGCTTTGAAAAGGTGCACAGCAAACAAAATGTTGCTAGATGAGAAACAGTGTAACATGGTGGACAGTGTGCTGGACTTGGAGGCAGGAAAACCTGGGGTTCGAAACTTGGCTCAGGCTCTTAGTAGTTGTTTGACCCTGAGCAAGTCACTTAATTGAGCCTCAGTTTCATCATCTGTATAATGCATTAGGCTGAACCTGATCTCTAAGGTCTTTTCCAGCTTTGAGTTTCTGATCCTATGATAAGGGAGGCAGTGATCTGGAAAAAAATCTTCATATCGTATATCTCCAATAAAGATGGGATATCCAAGAGACATAAACAGCTAATAGAAATACGACACCAAAGGCATTCCCCAGTAGATAAATAGCTAAAAGATATAAACAAAGTTCTTAGAAGAATTGCAAATTATTGACAATATTAAATAATGCTCAAAATCATTAATGAAAAATGCAAATCATTGTTAAATGTAGGTCGGTGGACAAGTATTAAGCGTCTAATGTGCCAAGAGCTGTGCTAAGCACTGGGGATACAAACAAAGGTACTTCACCTTCCACCACCACCCCCCAAAAAAACCCCAACAGTTCCTGCTTTTAAAAAGCTCACTGTCCCTGGCCCTACCTGATCATCAAAACCACTTGGTACTAGCTAAGAAACAGAGGGGTAGACCAGTGGAATAGGTTAGGTACTCAAGACACAGTAGTTAATGAATATAGCAATCTACTGTTTGATAAACCCAAGGACCCCAGCTTCTAGGGTAAGAACTCACTATTTGACAAAAATTTCTGGGAAAACTGGATAACAGTGTGGCAGAAACTGGGCATAGACCAATGCCTGACACTGTACACAAGAATAAAGTTCAAATGGATACATGATCTAGGTATAAAGATTGATACTATAAACAAATTAGAGGAGCAAGGAATAGTGTATTTGTCAGAATTATGGAGAATGGAGAAATTTATGACCCAAAAGAGATAAAGAACATTATAAAGTGCAAAATGCATAATTTTGATTACATTAAATCGAAAAGTTTTTGCACAAACAAACCCAATGCAACTAAGATTAGGAGACAAACAGAAAAGTGGGAAAGAATTTTTGCCACTAGTGTCTGTGATAAAGGCCTCATTTCTAAAATATATAGAGAACTGAGTCAAATGTACAAGAAAACAAGTCATTCCCTAATTGATAAATGGTCAAAGGATATGAACAGGGAATTTTCAGAGGAAGAAATTAAAGCTATCTATAATCATATGAAAAATTGCTCTAAGTCACTATTGATTAGAGAAGTGCAAATCAAAACAACTCTGAGGTACAACATCACACCTATCAGATTGGCTAACATGGCAAAACAGAAAGATGATAAATGTTGGAGAAGATGTGGGAGAGTTGGAACACTAATTCATTGTTGGTAGAGCTGTGAGCTGATCCAACAACCATTCTGGAGAGCAATTTGGAACTATGCCCAAAGGGCTACAAAAATGTTCATCCCCTTTGACCCAGCAATATTGCTTCTGGGACTCTATCTCAAAGAGATCATAGAAATGGGAAAGGGTCCCACATGTACAAAAATATTTATAGCAGCTCTCTTTGTGGTGGCCAAAAACTGGAAATCAAGGGGATGCCCATCAATTGGGGAATGGCTGAACAAGTTGTGGTATATGAATGTAATGGAATACTATTGTGCTATAAGAAATGATGAACAGGAAGACTTCAGAGAAGCCTGGAAAGACTTATCTGAACTGATGCTGAGTGAAAGGAGCAGAACCAGGAGAACTTTGTACACAACAACAACCACAGTGTGCAAGGAATTTTCCTGGTAGACTTAGTACTTCTTTGAAATGCATGGACTTAAAAAATTTCCAATGGACTCGACGCAAAACACCTTCCACATCCAGAGAAAGAACTATGGAATTGGATTGCAGACAGAAACAGACCATTTTCTTTTGTATTAAGTCTCGTTTTGTTTTGTTTTATGGTTTCTCCCATTCATTTTAATTCTTCTATGCAACATGCATTTAATAGGAATGTATGTGTAGAACCTATAGGATGGTACATTGTCTCAGGGAGAGAGTGGGGAGGGAGAGGAGAGTAAAAGGGGTCTGGAAGTGATTGTCAAACACTGAAAGCAAATAAAATAGTTCCATTTTTTAAAAAAAGCTCACTGTATAATGGAAGAGAGAGCGCACGTGCACACACACACAGACAACTAAGTACAAATAAGATAAATAGAGGATAAATTGTAGATAATCTTAAAGGCACTAAGATTAAGGAGGGCAGAGAAAGGCTTTTTGCAGAAGGTAGAACTTTAGCTGCCACAAAGGAAGCCAGGAAAGCCAGAAGGCAAAGATGAGAAGAGAATGCCAGGAATGGGGCTCAGCCAGCAAAAATGCTCGGTCAAGAGGTAGAGAGTCATGCCAGGAACAAAAAGGAAGCAGGTGTCACTGGATCTCAGGAGGGAGGAAGATCTAAGAAGAGGGACCAAGTTATGAAAGGCTTTAAGAGCCTAACGTAGGTTTTTATATTTGATCCTGTAGATATCTGGGAGTCACTGGAATTTATCCAACAGAGGTAACATGTTCAGACCTGCACTTTAGGAAGATAATTTGACAGTCAAGCGGAGAATGGGCTAGAGTGGGGTGAGGCTTGAAGCAGAGATCAATCAACAGGTGTTTCACTAGTCTGGGTGTGAAATGATAAAGACTTCCAGCAGGGTGGTAGCAGTTGTCAGAGGAGGAGGGCACAGATAAGAGAGAGATGTTAGAAGGCAGAACACAGGACTTAAGTAACCAATTGGATGGAGTGTGGTAGGCAGGACAGGGAAAAGAGTGAAGAGTTGAGGATGTTGTTGAGAGCCTGGGTGACTGGGAGGATGATGGTATACTTACCAATGATAAGGAATTTAGGAAGAGGGATTTGAGAGGAAAGATAATGAGTTCAGTTTTGGATATGTGGCATTTAGGATGCCTGACATACATTTTGAGATGTCTAGTTGGCAGCTGGAGATTTGAGGCTAGGAGTTGGGAGAGAGGTCAGCACTAGACAAGTAGATCTGGGAATCATCTGCATAGGGATAATTTAATTCATGGTGGGGGGGAGTTCACTAAGTGAAATAATATAGAGGGAGAAGAGAAGAGGGCCCAGAGCAGAAGCTTGAGGGACACTCATGGCTATAGGGTGTAACCTCATTGTCAGATATAGCAGAGAAGCCTGGAAAGGAGGACGAATGTGATATCAGTGTCACAGAAACCTAGAGAGAAGAGTTACCAACAGCATCAAAGGCTGCAGAGAAGGAAGAAAGAACAAGCCATGAGATCTGCAGTTAAGAGATTGTTGGTAACTTTGGAGAGAGCAGTTTCAGTGAATGAAGCCAGACTGCAGAGAGTAAGAGAGAGGAAATTAAAGTGGAGGCACCTGTTGTAGACAACTTTTTCAACTTTAGCCATGAAAGGGAGGAGAGATACAAAAACAAAATATATCAATTAAAAATCATTTTTAAAGACATCAAGTGGGGCAGCTAGGTGGCACAGTGGATAGAGCACTGGCCCTTGAGTCAGGAAGATCCGAGTTAAAATCTGACCTCAGATGCTTCCTTGCTGTGTGACCCTGGGTGATTCACTTAACCCCAATCGCCTCCCTCTTCCTCCCACCCACAAAAAAAGAAAAGTTTTGAGATGGGAGTGGCAGTGTTTCCCAAGAAACAAAAAATGAGAAGTGGAGAGAAGAAATCACAGATAAGGAAAGTTTTGAAAATTCTATATTGTGTGTAAATATACTTGAAAATCAAACTATGCAGAACAGAGATTCTTGCATAATTTCTTGTATAATTCTATTCTGGATTCTGAATGGAAATACTCAATTGTTTGGTTCAAAATTTTTTTCAAGGAAATGAAAACAAATTAAAAAGTTCAAGGCAGCATGCAGAGGGAGGACATTGTTTTGGTTTTGGTTTATAACTATTGTTAGTCTTCTCTGCTATCTCCCAGGGCATCAGACTCAGCAATGTGAGGAAGCCACATTGATTTAGATTTGGAAAAGATCCTAGAAGCCATCTAGTTCAAGACACTCATTTTATGAAGGAATAAATAGAGGCCTATGGTGCTAATGGGACTTAACTAAGATCACACGAAAAGTGAAAGAGCCAGGATTCATCCCAGGCCCTTTAAATCCAAATCCCATGTTCCTTTTGCTACCCCTCATGAAGTCCTCTTAGAATTAGCAGTCCAGTTCTCTGACCTCCCCACACTTCTTCCATCTATTCTATTCTCTGCCTTCAAGAATGCAGTTGTCTTATTTGCCATCACTTTAAACAAAGTGTCTTCCTTAGCTGGGAGGAATCCCAAATGTGGCCAGGTTCCCTCAGGGGCTCGATGGGTTCAAAAGGAGACTAAAAGGTCCATAGGAAAAGAGGCCTCCCCGTAGTGTTCATAAGAACAAGTTTGGAGTCATACATGAGGCTGAATGTCTTACCAACTTCCAACCGGTGAGCAATCTTGGCTTCTGTTCCAGCTGTTGTCCTCAGAGCTTTAGGAATAAAACTAGGAAGAGTTCTTCAATGGGAGAGACGGGGAAAAAATTCTTAACTCATTATTTTGTTTTACTTCTTATAATGAGCACAACATAACATATTCTGGTAAGCTGATGGAAACGCTATTGGCTCCTTAAAGAAATGAAATTATTTCTTACATTATCTTCTTACATCTCAATCCCTGCTTCCCCTCCCCCACATACTTTTAAACATCAATTTAAGAATAAACAGGGAAGCTTTAATTGAGAAGCCAAGAGTTTGGTGACTGGATTCATTCTTTTCCATGGAATGAGATGGAAAGCTTCTGGAATTCAGTTGCCTGGATTTTGATGTACTAGGAAGACCAGAAGCCACTTGGGTCAATCCTGAAAGCTGACTGAGGTACTTGTCTTATGCAGGAAGCTTTAAAAGCCCAACAGGTAAAATGGAAACACTGGAGTTTGTTGAGTAGGGGAGAATGAAATCTTCAGATTTTCTCTCTAGGAAACTCATTTTGGAAGCTGGGTAGAAGATAGTCTGGAATGGGGAGAGTTGAGGTCAGGAGACCAGCTAGAAGGTGATGGCAACAGTCTAGATGTGAGGCGATAAGGTTCAGAAATAAGGTGGTGTTTGTGTGAGTGGAGAGAAGGAATGCTGATGAGATACTGTGGAGGTAGGAATAAAAAAATTTGGTAATGGACTGCATTCATGGGATGAGTGAGAGTGGGGAGCTAAGGATAGTACCAAGATTATAGACTAGGGTGACTGGGGGCCAGTCATGTTTACAAGGACAGGGAGGTTTGGAAGAGGGAAGCATATGGGGGAAAGAGAATGAATTCTCTTTGAATTCACAGAATGCCTGTGTGACATCCAGTTTGAAATGTCCAAAAGGCAGGTGGTAATGTTAAACTAACTCAGGGGAGAGAGAGAGAGTGGGGTTGAATATGTGGATATGCAAATCATCTGAACTGAATCCATGAGGCTCATGAGATCTCCAAGTGTAAAGCCAAAAGAGAAGATAGGGCAAAGTCTTAGGGAAGAGCCACAGGTCATAGTGGGTGTGACAATGATGAACAAGCAGTCAAGGAAATTAAAGAGGAACATTTGAACAGATACAGGAACTAGGAGAAAGAGTTGTCATGAAACCCTAGAGAAGACAGAGTATTCAGGAAATGATCAATGGTGTCAAAGGCTGCAGAGAGGTCAAGAAGGATAAAGACTGAGAAAAGGTCATTTGACTTGGCAATAAATAAATCATTAGTAACTTTAGAAAGGACAGTTTCAGGAGGTGAAGCTAGATTTCCAAGGGTTTAGAAGAGAGTAGAGAAAGTAGAGCTATCTAGCATAGATAACTTTCTCAAGGAGTTTAATTGAGTAGGGGAGGAGAGATATAGGATGATAACTAGCAGGGATGGTCAGATCAAATGAAGGTTTATTTAAGGATGAGCAAGATAGGGGCATGTTTGTAGGCTGTAGGGAAATGCCAACAGACAGAGACTGAAGGTAAGAGCATGAGTGGGGTCAACCTACTGGAGAAGACAGAGATAAGATCAAAGGATCATATGGAACAGTTGGCTTTGACAAGGAAAAGGGCTACTTCTTGATCCAAGACTGGATTGAAGGAGGAGAATTGTGGAGAAGGAATTCTGAGTGAGGAGAGATGTAGGGAGTGCAGGTGATAGGAAGAGGGGAGAAAGGAGAGAGGGAAAGGCTCTTAGGGAATGACTTCCATTTTTCTTTTTCAGGGAAATATGGGGCAAGGTCCTCAGCAAAGAGTGTGGGGGAGGGGCTGCTGTAAGAGGCTTGAGAAGAGATGAGATTCAGAGCAACTGCTGTGGAGAGTGAGATAGCAAATTAAGTAGGGATGAATAGAATGATTATCTTAGTGGGGAATCAGTTGAGATTAGATAATATAAATGTGTAGTTGGACCCATTCAGCATGGTTTCATGATTTCTTCCAGCTCTTTCCTATTCCAGAATGGGAATAGGTGCAAAATAGGTGGATGGTGGGATTAATTCTGGGTAGGGATTTGGCAAGGTGTGATTGGCAATAGAACAGGATGGTAAGAGATTTAAGAGTGATGATATTATAGGAATTGGGTTGATTAACCTAGGGATTGAGATTGGGAAGAAAGGAGAGTATAAACCAGTGTAAATGTAATGGCCTGGGAGAGAATTGAGGAGTGGAGGGAATGAAGGTCCCAGTGAGTATGAAGAACAAAGTTTGGGTATAGGCAAAGATAGAATGATAAAAGATTGTGATCAGATAAAGGAATTCTGGGGTAAGGGAATGTGAAAGAAAATACATACCCATGGGTGATGGCAAGATCAAGGGAATGGCCATCTCTTCGTGTAACTGAAGTGAAATCAAGAAGTAGGTCATGAGAATTGAGTAGACTGAGGAACTAGGAAGTTAGGACATTTGTAAGATGAGAGCAGGATATAGAGAAGATACAGAGACTTTGAGCCAGGCACTGAACTCATTAAGAAAGGAAGGGGAATGTCTTAGGAGTCAAAGAATAACAATCACTAGGTTACAGAATGGATGATAAATTTGGATAATGTGAAAAGGAGAATCTAAAAATGGCAACTGGAGGAAAAGAGTACTCTGATTCTCCCCATGACCTGACATATGAGAAAAAGTCTAGCCAGTACTGGAATTAGGGTGAAAGTATTATTAGGAGGGAGTCCGTTTTTAGTGAGTTTCAGAAAATGGAAGAAAAAAGAAAGATTTAAGATGAAAAAAGTTTGTTAATTACAGAGCAGGTATCCCAGAGGACACAGTGGAAGATGTAGGCAGATCCAGTGGGACACTATGGGGTAGGGCTGAGTTTGTAAGAGAGCAACCTGTTGGGACAGAGGAACCTCAGCATGTAGGGGTTAAGTATCACTGGAATAGGGCAAATATAAGAGGATGGGGTATGCTAATCTTTGAGGGATGAGTCTAAGCAGAGTATCAGTGGTTAGAGAGAAAGATATTAAGAGAGGTTCATGATTAGATCATTTGAGGTCTTCCTCAAGGTCCAGCCTTGTAGCAGGTAATGTGTTCTTGAAGGTCTCCTCACAGGCAAGATTCCTGGAAACTATTAGAGGGTGAGGAGGGGAATTCTTGAACAATGGGGATGAGTTTGCCATAAACCATCCTCACCTTCCCATAGGACCCTTGTGAAAATTTGCACTTTGCTTGCAACAACTCTGTGAGATTAGTGGTGCTAGTATTATTATAATTATTTTACGAAGGATGATTGTTGTGCTTTGGAAATGAGAGGGAAGAAAATGGAAGAACAGAAGAAAACTCTTTAAAAATGGTAGTACAATAGAATATACCAGAGGTGGGAGTCTTCAGAGGGTAGAGGAAGAGACCATAGGATCAGGAAGGCCCATGCCTTCCAGTCCCCAGAATGTACTGGAAGAGGAACTTGTTGTGTGTTTTAAAGGGAATGAAAAGAAGCAACAATAGTTTAAAGAGAAGTTGGTGCATCTACTAGAAGCGCCAAGTCCTGTGATTATAAAGGCCTACAGAGGTCAGCTTGATCAAACCATACCTAAATGAAAGCCCTCAGCAACATTACTAACAAGCAGTCATCCAGCCTCTTAAACCTGGATGATTCTAGTCATGGGGAACCCACAGCTCACTTTGGGTCAGCTCTGATTACTAATATGGCCCAAACCTACATCTGCTACTGTGCCCCATTGCTTGTAGCCTTAAGTCCTAGTAATAGTAGCTGCCCCACTGGGGACCCAATTGGTCAGTTCCAGTTGAGCAATGCAACTCCTTCCTTCCCTTCCCTCCTGTACTATCCTTCCTTCCTTCTTTCCTTCTCTCCTTTTTCCTTCCTTCCTTCCTTTCCTTTTCCATTCTTCCACATAGGGAATCATACCCTTATCTGCAGGTGCTCTGGCCAAAGGAATATATATTTTGATCATTGAAACCTAATAAGACATCTTGGGATTTATGGGCTAGATTCCTTTTTTATGGACTATGCCTTAAACCCAAATCACTTTGACTCTCATTGATTGACTAACAGTGGGTCCCAGTCAAAGCCTCACTTGGTCATTTTAGGATTTTGATGGCTCAAAGTGAGTGTAAATAGTAATTGTTTCTGTTTTGGCCAGAAACCCTGAGGATCTTTCCCTCCCAGATTGACTTTATTTTATTTTTTGACTGGGTAAAAGAGGCTATTCTTTGCCTTATTTTTCCTAGTCTTAATCACTGAATGGGCATTGCCTCAGACAAACTGAGACCTGAACTGAAGGACACCTCCTTCCTGATGTCCTCTTTGAGAATAAAGGGCAAACAACAAACAAGAAATACTAAAGGAAAAATCTGCCTTTGACCATATTCTGTCTACATCAGGAGACGTGGGATTAGTGTCATTAAGGGGAAAGATGAGAGAAGTTCAAGAAATCACTTTTGCTTTCTGTAGTACATACACATATTCTGTTACGTTCAGCAGAAAACAGACCACAGCTTAAAGGAACTCCAAAAAGAATTCGGAAATACCTACATGGGCTCATTCCTAACGTGGGTAAGCATTTGGACAATTTGATCTCTCATTTTCTTATCTTTGTAACACACTGTGTACTTGCCGGATGCTTCAACATTCTTGACTATAGACACGTTCCTGAAATGGGAGGATGAAGTTCAGTGAGGAATGCTGAGCTAGGCTCAGCTAAAGTCCACAGGGTAGAAAGGACTGCTTCCTGTCCCCCTCCCAAGCTCTGACTCAAATTTTGCTTCCAGTCTCATGGCCCCAGCTGCCACAACGAGGAAACTGAAGGGAAATGAAATCTTAATTGCTTCTAGCCTCAAAGCATGAACTGCTGTAACCTAGACACATCCTTGGGGACACCCCATCCAGGCTGCCCCAGCACACATGAGCCAGAGGAGATGGGGAGTGGCTGCAGAGAAGGTTCTGTGCTGGAGGAAGCTTATTTTCTTCTCCATTCTGTACTTCTCTTGCCTCAGTCCCACTTGGATCACAGATAGGATTAGTGCTGGAAAGGGGCTTTATGGATCATCTTGTTTAAATGTACCCCCCCTTACTTTACACATGGAGAAACTGAGGTGGGGTGGGGTGAGGGAAGTGGGGAAGGACCTGCCAAAGATCTCATAAACAAGAAGTAATAGAGCTTGAATTTGAACTGAGATCTTTTGACATCAACCCTAAAATCCTACACAGGATAGAAGTAACTGCTTCTAAACAAATTAAATAGGCACATTGGTTAAAGGTGCTGCTTTCAAGTAACTTTTAGAAATCAGGCAGAGTGGTATAAGGGGGAAAAAACCCCAATGGATTTATCATCACAAAACCTGGGTTCAAATCCCACCTCTGCCACAATTGTGTGACTACCCACCTCTGAGAAAAGCAGCCTGAACCCTTCCTGACACTTACTTCTAGGTCAGTGAGTGACTAAAAATGAATCAAAACCATATTTATTAAGTATATTCCTCTGTGTAGAACCGTACAAGAGACCCAAGTTCCCCCTGAAGATCCTGAACTATCTGTCTTCGGGGGTTCAGACATGCAGGAAGTGTCCTGGCTGGGATGAATGCCTAGTTACCTCTGAATGGTCCACATTAAGGTGACATAGAGAGCCGGGGCAGTGGCGAGCTCGGAGATCATAGCTGCACGGTTGGCAGGGCTGATGTTCCAGAGCAGGCTGGCATGACTTTTGATCTTTGCCACGATGATGTCCTCTGCGTGATAGTTTGATATGAACTGCATGGCAGCCTTGGGGGTGGGGAGGGAAGGGAAAGGAGAGCAGGAAGAGGTAACTGTTTAATCCCAGGACATGAACCCTAGACCATAAAGACCATCCAGGCGAGATGTTCTTCAACAGGGCTTTGTGAATTTTTCTTTTTTTCAATCAACTTCATTTACTTTGAAGTTCTATCTATTTTACCTTATGCGTTTAAAGACATTCTTCTGAAAAAGGCTCCAAAGGCTTCACCAGACTGCCAGAGAGTCCCATGATGCAAGACACAAATAACTAGTTAAGAATCCCCTGCTCTAAATCAAGCCTGTTATACAGAGGCAGATAGGTGGCATGGTAGGGACTGCTGGACTTGGAGTCAGCAAGACCTGAATTTGAATGCTGCCTCAGACACTTAACTAACCGTGTGACCCTGGGTAAGTCATTTAACCTCTCTCATGTTTAAATTTCTTCATCTGCAAAATGAGAGATAATAATAGCTCCTCCTTAACAAGGCTATTGTGAAGATCAAATGAGGGAATGAGGGAACATATGCAAATTACCTGGTAAACCTTCAGGGCATATATAAATATTAATGATGATGGTGATATCACTGAGCCCCAAAGAGCAGAAGAAACTTTGCCTAAGGTCACCTAGTAAGTTAATGGCAAGGATGATCATAGAACCCGAATCCCTTGGCTTCTAGCGCTGGGATCTTTCCATCATGCCACATGAAGAACGAAAGAAACAAGTCAAAATGCAAAAGTGCTCTCTTCTAATCTGAAAAGACAAGGTGTCTCCTTAACCATCCTTAAGGGCCCTCAAAAGAATATGCAAAATCCTGAGGTACCTTCTTAGTGGTCGGCTAGGCAGGTACGCTCCTGCAGCTGAGCGAGCTAAGGCAAAGGAGAAAAGAATACTGGAAGGAGAAGCAAACCTCCCTGAGCAGATGATTTCTTGATACTTTGAGAGGTACTTACCGGATGGAAAGCATACTGAGCTGTCAGGTTGTCAAAAGCTCTCTGAGAGAACGGGATAAGGTTTTGCTGCTGAGAACTCATGGTAAAAAGGGTCTAGGGAAAAGAAAACGATATTGAAGTGTGCCTGTTTGGCAACACTCAGTCATTAAGTATACATGATGTCTCAAAAGTTTTAGTGCACTTTTGAGTTGTAATAACGATTAAATATTTATATTAATTTAATATTAAATATTAATTTAATTAAAATTAATTAAATACATTAACATAAATAATAAGTTTATATATAATATTGAGGTTGAATAGTTTTGAAAAGCTTTAGTTCCAATGAGCATATTTTTAACAGATATTAAAGTTTAAAGTTTAAAACCACACTAAGACTTTGGGGACACTGTATTTAACTAAGCATCTACTTACTGTGTATCTAGCTTTGAGCTACTCACACTGTGGAGACACAAGAAATCTACTAGCCTCAAGGAGAATCAAGAGTCACAGGGGAGACAAGACACACCCACCCACCCACACACACACACACACACACACACACACACAAATGCTAAGTAACAGAAAAAGATGTACCAATATTAACTCACATTCCTATCATGCTTGAAAGTTTACAGCATACTTCCTTCACAATAACCTGATGAGGTAGGTAATGGCAGCATGACTATCCTCATTTTTGAATGAGCAAACTCGAGACTGGAGCAGTTGTGTGGTTTTCTCAGAATCCTTAGAGCTATGACATGCTGCAATCTGGACTACTCTGTGCTGTCTTTTTTCAACGTCTTTGGAGGTGAAGAGGTGCTAAATTGTGCGGTTCAAACCATAAGTGGTGAGAGAAGTGGGTTGTCAGTGTGTAATGGAGTAGTCAGAGATGGCTATGGGTAGCATTAGGAGAGGCAGTAAGAAGGGTGCAGAATTCTAGTATAGAAGATGGATGGCATAAGCAAAGACTGCAAGGCTATATTGGACCTACTGCATGCAGGAGCACAGTGAGAAGACACACTTGGTTGGAGTAGAGGGTTTGATTTACAGAAGAATGAGTGGGAGAGTTAGGAAAGATTGGCTGGGGACAAATAATGCAGATCCATAAAAGTCAATCTAAATCTCACTCCCCACCTGCCACCATTTTCCTTACTCCTCTCCCCATTTCCTTACCTCATAACCACTGATGGAAATTTTGATGGAGACATCCAGAGGCTGGTTGGTCACTCCCGCCACGGACTTCAGCAGAGACATGAAAACCAGTGGGAACCACATGAGGAAAACTAAGGCCAAAGTAATGACACCACCTTGTCCATATTTCACAACCTTCTTCTTCTGCTGCCCTGGTAGATGGGGGTATTTCTACAGAGGAGAATGAGGGTAGCCAAGGGGGAATAGAGAGAAAAAGGAAGAACACAGTTACACCAACTAGGGACACAAAGGCCTGTTCTCCTTGGACTGGACAAAAGCGATTGGAAAAGGAAGGAATAGCTAATGATAGTTTAAAATGGTGGGGAGAGGAAGGGTGTATAATGAGGAAAGACAGGGAGCCCATAACCCTGAACTCCATGGCCCAGGAATAATAATCATGCCCAGGGTTGAAGCCTAGTTAGATCTAAACCAAGAGCAAAAATAGCACAGTAATGGCTATTGCTTGTGTGGAAGGATTTAGGCTGAGCTATCATTCCTTAAACAGAGGTCTCAGTGACAGGGTTGGGAGGGGCTCAATGCCAGGGTTGAGGAATAAAGGATGAGGGAAAGGAAAGGGTATCATTTTAGGATCACAGAACTTATAGCTGGCTTGGAGATCATCAAATCTAACCCCTTTATTTTATAAATAAAGAAACTGAGGCAAGAGGGAAGATATGTTTTATACAACATCACACAGGAGGTATTTTTCAAACAAGTAATCTGACTCCCAATCCATCACTCTTACTATTCTCCTACACTACCTCTCCACACCTCTTTGATGGACAGCAGCTGATGGGAGTGGATGGAATTTACAGAATGACAAATGGCCTAGTAGGTAACCAGACCAATATCAAGCTCTGTGATAAGCCAGAGAAGTAGCCAACCAGTCTCACATAAGACAATTACTATGGTGCAGTTAGGTGGCACAGTGGGAAAAATGTTGGTCCTTGAGTCAGGAGGACCTGAACTCAAATCCAGACTCAGACACTTACTAGCTGTGTGACCCTGGACAAGTCACTTAACCCTGTTTGCCTCAGTTTCCTCATCTGTCAAATGAGAAGAAAAGAGAAGGAAATGGCAAACTACTCCAGTATCTTTGCCAAGGAAAACTCAAATAGGGTCACAAAGAGTCAGACATGACTAATAAACAAACAACAAAAAAACAAAACCAAGTTAGGAGGCAGCTTGGTAGCTCAGTGGATACAGCACTGGGCCTGGATTCAGGAAGACCTTAGTTCATATCCAGTCTCAGAAACTTACTAGCTGTGTGACCCTGGGCAAGTCAGTTTTCATCCACTGGAAAAGGAAATGGCAAACCACTTTCTCAAATGTCTTTGCCAAGAAAACCCCATATATGACCACAAAGAGTCAGACACAACTGAACAACAACAACATGGTCACACACCTTCTCAGATTCCCTCCAGCATTTCATGATGAAAACATTGGCATACAGGTCCTCCAGGCAGATCCAACTAGACAGGCTGAGGGCAGTATCAGTCCATATCCAGTCCATAACTGCTCTCAGCTCCAAAAGGAAAGGCACAATTCGAAAACTGGAAGAAAAGACAAAATCCAGGGATATTTACCCCAAATTTGCCATCTCAGCCCTCAAAGTCCCAAGGTGAACTCTCATCTAGGGCTTGAAGGGAGGAGGGTTGTCATTCCTAGAGAAGATACTGGTCCCCATTCCAGATGTTTCTAAAACATCTTGTCATGTTTACATTGTTATTCTTCCTATAGTCTTCTGAAATCATTCCCTATATATGGATGAACCTCAACAGGGAAAGTGTATTTGCAGGCAAACCAGCCAGATGTGAAGTTGGAAGAATATTTGGAGGATGAAATACAGGTGGCACACCCCAAAGGAATGTTTATGAAATATAAAATGCAAAGGGATGAAGGAGGCAACAAGGAGAAGACATATGGCATACAATTATTCTTAAAATCATTTCAAAGATTCTCAGAGTTGTCACTTTGTCCAACTTCTACTGGAATAAACACCCCTTCTATCAGTTATGAGGAGCTCTCTACCTCCCAAAGCAGATATTCATTCCACTTTTGGACAGCTCCAGGTGCTAGGAAGCATTCCTTTTATATCTAGCCAAATTCTGTTCTTCTGCAGCATCCACCTACTGCTCTTATTTCCTTCCTCTGAGATCAAGAAGAGCACATCTAATTGTCCTATCTCATAACAGTCCATCAGATATCGAAAATAAAGCTGTCATGTTTCTCACTTTACCCACCCTCCTCCAGACAAAATAACCCCAGTTCCTTCAACTGAAATTCATATGTGTGTGACAAGTCTTATCACTGTCTCAACTGTCCTTTGACAGGCTACTCTTTGCCTGTCAAAGTCCTTAAAAAATATGGCATCCAGAACTGAATCCCAAATCCTAGATGCTATTGGACTAGGATAGAGGATAGAAGAGTTATCATCTCCCACATTCTCAACTTCTGTTCAGTATGTTTTTGGTTTTGCAGCCAAAACACACATTCATATTTTGGGCTTTCACATCATAATGTTGACTCATAGTGAGTGTGCACTTCATAGAATCCCCCAGGCTTTGTTTATATCTGAACTGCTGCCTGACTTGCTACCATTCCCTTGGAAGGAGCTGCCCTAAAGTGTCCTCACATGAGCAAGTTGTGAGTCATAGAAGACAACAGAAGTTGCTCAACTGTACATTTGGACACCAGAAATTTCAGTCTAGTACCTATGTCCCTTTGGAAAAATCATGGGATGACTGAAGATTCAGTTCTGGCATAAATATCCCTGAGATTTTCCTGTAAATAACCATGATAACACAAGATTTTGTGGAAGGTGTGAAGTCTCCTTATTTACCCTTGAAATAGGAAGAGGTTAAGAAAATTGAAGTTTTTGGTCAGAAAGTTGCCCAGGATACGATTTGGGTAGCCACATTTGATCTGATAGGCTGACAAGCCAAAGTAAAGACATTTGACCAGGTACCAAATCTGCGCCACATAGTTTGCACTGAACCTCCTGAAAGTAAACAGAAAAATCTGTTACTGTTAAGTTCCTGAAGCCTCAGTTTTCCCTCTGTGTCATGGAGAGGATAACTCCTGTCCTGTTGTAATCTGCAAAAACTTTTCTTTTTTCTCTGACTTAGTCTTTCTCCATCCAATAAGCTCTCTGTGCCCAAACCATGCCCCCTTCTCCAATCTGATAACTTCTCTCTTTAATTCTGCCCCTTTTGTGGGAAGCCTAGCCAATTAACATTTCTCTACCTGAGGGGTGGGGAACCAATTAGACTTATGGCATAAGTCTTCCTATACTTCGCCATAAAATACCAGAGTAACTCTCACCTCAGAGCCTCTCTAATTTTGAAGTTGTCCTGAAGCTTAGAACAACGTTGAACTGAGGAGTCCAAGACCATTTGTGGATTCCTCCTTCTGCTATGGCCTGAAAACCATGAGGCCAAGGCTCTTTGACATCATCTCTGGTTGCATTCCTGCCCTGCCTTGGCCCAGTCCAGCTTTATAAAGATTGCCCTAATACCCTTTCCTAGTCATTCCTTCTTTTCTGTGCTTCCTTGGATGGCCAAGTCACATGGCCTTCCCTTTTGAACCTTTCCTTAAATGTGTCAAAGAAAGGAGTCTACTGCTTTTAGTATTAGGTTCAGTGCCCCATCCAAACTCTTCCATCAAGTTCTTCTTAGTCCCAGCAACAAACCCTCTAGAAGCAACAGCATAGGAATTTTAGATTTGGAAGAGACCTTCAAGATCATCCATTTTACAGAGGATGAAATGGAAGCAGTCACATGAGTTGAAGCAACTTACCCCAACATCATGCACATATTGAATAGGAGTGCTGGGTCTTGAACACACAGGTGTCTGAATTTGGTCAGCCTAGTGCTTTTTCTACTAGATAGATAGATATTGACACGTAAATAACAGCATGAACAATATTGTGATAATAGTTGTTCTTTGTGTGATGAAGAGGAAGGTGTGGAGATCCTTATACTAAACTACACCATTTGAATGGGTCTTCGGTCAGAGTTTTGGTCAGAAAACCTGGGGTCCTCTTCTACTTTTAATTCTTTCTTTAAATTATTATAATAAACTTTTAATCTATTATAGTATAGCATTATAACCTCTTAATTCTCCTCTTTTCCATTTCTGACAAAGGCTTCTCAGTATAGGGAAGGCACTGTAATAGGTAGGTGTTAACATCATAGTTTCCCCGGGCAAGCACTTTCTAGGCTGTTTATTATTCCCCTGACTTACTTAACTGAATTGTTAACAGCCACCTAATTAGTCCTTTACCAACTCTCCAGCAGAAACACGATAAAAAATATATTCCACTCCAGCCATAGTCCCTGCCAGTGGCTTTCCTGGGAGAGGCATTGTGGGGCATTGTGGGCCACGAGGCATTAGCACCAATCCTGACTGCCACAAAGCCATATTCCTCCACCATTATTAAATGCCTAAAGTCTTCAAGTATCCACTCAAGGCAGTTTTCCAACCATGCCTGGAAAGCTCTCCACTTTCAGGCTTCCTTGACTCAGCTCAAATACCACTTTTGCAAAAAGTCTGTCCCCATCCCCTCATGGCTAGTGCCTTCCCTCTGAGATGGCCTCCCATTTACTCTCTCTATATCTTGTATGTATATAACTTTATGTGTTGTCTCTCCCGTTAGGATGTGAGCTTTTTGAGGGCAGGGACCTCCCCCCCTTTTCTTTGTATCCCTAGAGCTCAGCATAGTACTTGGCATAAAGTAAACCCTTAATAAGCTCATTGGCCAATTGAATAAGATTTGAAGCTAAAAAATAAAGGCATCTCCCCTGTCCTGCCACTGTCTAGGAGAGATCTGCCAGCTTTATAACACTGAGCTCATGACAGGTTCCTTTGAGCAAGTCAAGAGGGTTGTACCTCTCTCATTTCAGTGAAAAGTTTGTATGGCTCAATGAACATTCCTCCTCCTTGTCTACGTACCCAGCAGAGTGCTTTGCATGTAGTGCTTAATAGTAGTCATTAGATTAAATTGAGTTGAACTATCTCTACTACTCATACTTAACCACATGGGAGCATTGAGTACTTTGGGTTTTTAATATCCTTGGAAATAAAATGAAAGACTTCCCCCACATTGATTTTTTTTGTGCCCCATCAGAAATACCTCTTGGTTACTTCAGGAAGAATGAAAAACAGCCAGAAGTGGACTCCGATGACAAGGACAACCTGAAATACACACTTGCCATACATGTTTTTTCTCAGGTAGATGGCACGGTCCACAATCATGCTGCCAAACTGAATAAGGATCATTGCCAAGAAAGCTTCTGGCACCTGGTCCTCAGAAAGTGTCTCAGACAAGTCAGCAGCTGAGTATTTCTAACAAGATGAGAAATACTTGTTAGGAAAACACAATCTTCATGGTATATGGAATGACTGGCAAAAACAACCCACCCAACTGAGTTAGTCTTCCTTAGATACCACTGTGATCAGGTTATAATCTTGCTCAGAAAGTTTTAATGGCTCTCTAGTTCCTATGTAATAAACACCAAACTCATCAGTCTCACTTCCAAGACAACAGGATTGAATGATTTTTTTTAGTGTAAGCAGGGTTTTAGAGGTCATTCAGCTTAACCAACTCATTTTACAGAACAGGAAACTGAGGCCAGAGAAATTGAGTGACTTAGCAAAGATCACCCAGGCTGTAAATGTCAGAGTTAGGATTTGAACCCAAATTTTGTGTTTTGAATCCAGTGGTCCTTCTATTACTCCATACTCCCAAACCCTTCCACAATCATTCCTCAACCTTTCTCTTCAGATCTATGTTCACTACTACCTAACATAACCCTCTACTCCTACCAAATTGGTCTCCTCACAGTCCCTGGGCCATACCTTACACTTTTCACTCTCATATCTGTGTCCATACCATTTCTTCAACCTTCCTTCAACAATTCCTTCAAAGGGCATTCTAATGCCCTTTATCCTTTTCTCCCTATTGAATTTTTTTCCATCCTCAAAGACCCATCTTAAGCATTACCATATACATTAAATCCTCCCAGTCTGAGGTGCACTCTCTTTATCTCTGTCTCTCTGTTTCGGTTTCTGCCTCTTTCAATTCCCACAGTACTTTCTGTACAATAGAATGTAAGCCTCTTGATGGGAGGAATTATCACTTTTTTTTTTTTACTATGCATCCCCAGTACCTAGCAGAGTGCTTTGCACACAGTGCTTAATAATAGTCAGTAGATTAAATTGAGTTGAATTGTCTATACTACTCACTTAACCACATACTATACTGCCTTGTCTCCTTCCTTCCTTCCTTCTTTCCTTTCCTCCTTCTTCCCTCACTTCTTTCCTCTTTCCCTTCCCTTCTTTCCCTTTCCTTTCTTCCTTTCCTCCTTTTTCCTCTTGTTTATTCCTTCCACACATTCCTCAAGGACAGAGACTTTTTCATCTTGGCATTCCCACTGCTTAGTAACATTTTTCATTTATTCCAGGCAAGATGAAGAACAGTCAGGAGTTAATGCCAAAGTGTCTCAACCAAAGTAAGTGATTGATAAATATTTGTTGAATTGAATTGTCTCCAACTAAAGTCTATAACTCTTTAGCATCACAGACTATGTTTTTCTCTTTGTTCTTCCCACATTGCCTAACACTGTGTTCACAGATATTTAGTAAATCCTTGATGATGATGGGCAGAGCTATAACTAAAATTCTGGTGCCTTGAGCAATCAGCACAGAGTGTGCTTGCAGCCTGCCTAGGACTAGAGAGCCCAGAGAAGACCTAAGGGAGAGAATACAGAGGATCAGGGTCTAGAAGGAAGGGATTGCCTGAACTCAGAAAGGTTCTATTCCTTCCTTTCCTCTCCTTCTATTACCACAGATGCTTGTCTTGATGCCTCCAGAGGTTGTTCTATTTACCCCCATTATGCCAGTAGTAGGAAGCACAGAGCCTATATAGAGCTGAGGGAGAAGGACATGAATAGGAAGGGAAGAATTCCTAAGCAAGCCCATCTGCCAGGATAGCAGAGAGTGATCATCAATGCCTAGAAGGTCAGTGGCCACCACTTGTCCTGCTTCCCAGCTTTCACTTTAATTAACAATAACAGCAAAACAACTTAATGTAAACCTTGGACATAGCCCAGAAAACAACAGCCATTTTAGTAATGAAATCTGCAAAATTGGTATTTAAAGCAAAAAGCAAAAAGATTTCTCTGCTGCCATTCAGCAAGCCAAGTGCCAGACTCTATTTGCGATGTGCCCAGCTCACAGTCCTTAAAAGTGTGGCAGTAGAGGGGAGCTCCAAGACTCTGAGAAGCATGAGGGAAGCCATAGTGCTGAGCCATACAGGCTAGAAAGTTAGACTGTGCTTACTCCGAAGGCCCAGTATCCAAAGATGATGATGAGAAAGTTGATCCCCTCAACCAGGAACATGAAGGCATAGACATCACACACAGGGCTGAATTCTGGGTGGATGATGTTGTAGAAGAACTGTCTGATGGACCAGTAGATCTGGAGGGCACTAGGGAACCAAAGACAAATGCAATGATGACCTATACCTGAGTCATACAACTCATCATAGACTTTCAAAGTAGGAAAGGACCTCAAGATACAGTCAATGTCTTCTTCTTATAATAATAATGGCAATAATAATAGTCACTAGCACTTATGCAGGGATTTTCAGGTATGCTGAGTGCTTTATATGTGTTAACTTACTTATCCTCACAGTAGCCCTATCAGGTAAGTGCTATCATTATTCCCATTATCCCCAAACTCAGGCAAACAAGGTTAAGTGACTTGCCCAGGGTCATACAACTACAAAGTCTCTGAGGCAGGATTCAAATTCAGGCCTTATCCAACTTCAAGGATGCTATAGACCCATCTTTAGCAGCTACAGCTCCTGAAGACATAGGAAAGACCCCTAAAAGTTTTTGTCACCAAAGTCTGTGGCACCATCAAATGGTTCAGCATCAGAAACAAATATGGTTTTATCAATTGAAATGACATTAAGGAAGATATATTAACAATGGCAATGCTGCTGTACCCTAAGGACCATGGGATTTTTCCATCTTATAGCTGAAATCATTTATATGTCTTATTTCTCCTATTAGAATATGCGTTCTTAGAGGGCATAGACTATTCTGCTTTTCTATTTGTATCTTTTATCCAAAGTCAGTGCTTAATAAATGCCCATTCATTCATTCATTCATTCAATGCCAGAGCTGCAAGGACCCTTAGATCATAAAATGTTAGAACTGATATAAATCTTAGCAATCACCAAGTCTACTCTACTTCCCCTATTTCTCAGGGTCACTGCTCAAGGATCACTTGATTAGATGGTGAAAACATCAGAACTTGAACCCAGGTTCCCTGATTCTGGGTCTAAGGCTCTTCTTTCCAGCCCCTCCTCTAACAAAAAAAATCCTTTCAATTACGTTTGAGTTGCCAGCTTTCTGAATTTCACCAGCTGTTTCTTCAGCACCCTTGCAGTGAGCGACTTTCCACTGATTGGACACTTCCTGAACCAACTCCTTATCTTCTTGGCTCTTCTGTCCTGGGATTCCCCTGAGAAAAATACAAGAGAGCAGCCATCTTTCTGCTAGGATGGTTTTTGGAACCTCCCTCTCTCTCCAAATCTTAATCTACTTGAGTGTAACAATATGACTTCTTTTCCACTGGAAGGAAATGCACATGCCTGATTTAAGGGACAGCACCATATTCTTTAGCATGAAAGCCACATTTGCAGCCCCAGCCTTGCTTTTTATTGGCCTTTAGACTCCTTTCAGAATAAAAGAAGAGAAGAGGGGTGGGGGGGAGAGTAAGGACAGGAGGAGGCTAAAGGACTGAGAGTCTGGCCAGACACAATATCTCAGTCAAATTCTAGTGCAAAGGAACTTTTCTGAGGGGTATCCCCATTGTGTGATGCAACTAGAGACTGGGGATGGGAAGGAAATGATGGGGGTGGGGGTTGGAGTGAGGAGGGAGGATCATGGGATGTATATCTAGGAAACAGAATCATCTAATCTGCAGGTTCTTAACCTATTTTGATAACTATATTTCAATATAATTGGTTTCCTTGGTAATTCCATACGTTTTTTGCATTTAAAAACATTATTCTGAGAAGGGGTCTATAGGCTTTATCTGACTGTTGGAAGGGACCATCACATTCAAAATCAGGTTAAGAACCTCAGATCTAATCCAACCTCTTGACTTATCAGAAGGTGAAACTGAGGCACTGAGAAGTTATCCCTGCAGAGCTAGTTTCCAAACTATAAAATGAGGAAATGAAATATTCTGAGCCATCCCTGGTGTGGTGAATAGGACACTGAACTTGCAGTCAGGAACACCAGAGTTCATATCTTGATTCCTGCACTTACCAGTGGTATAACCTTGGGGAAGGTATAACCTTTGGGCCTCAGTTTTCTCATCTGTATAATTGGAGGATTAGAGTCTATAGCCTCTAAGATCCCTTCCATCTCTACTTATGAAATCTAAGTCTTTTTACTACCTATCCTTCCGTTACATATTTCTCAAAGAGGCTAAAGGGGAAGAAGTAGGAGAAAGAAGAGGAGGAGGAAGAAAGAAGGGAGGGAATTAAGCAGTTGGTAGTGAGGAAGCCAGATCAAGATTCCCTACAAGGAATGAGATTTGGGGAATTATGAATGAAGAAATAAATCTTGAGTTTTTGTAACTTTTATTTTTCCAAAGCCCACCTGTATCCAAAGGTGTTTTTCTCCAGAAAGCCCCCAGGGAGGGGGTGGGCTGAGGAAGAGGATGGGTCTCTGCCTGCCGACCCTGGGGGAAGTCCCCTGGCTTTCTGCTGCAGAGTCCTCCATTCTTGGACTTTCTAATCTTTTTCTTTTCTTTGCAGTTAGCCTGGCCAGAGGATGGCTCATCCCATAGTCCTAGACTCTGGATGGAGAGAAAAAGGAAAGTATCTGAGCATATATTTTGTTGATCTCCCTCCCTCGTCCTGCCCAAGTTCAAAATGGACACACCCATGGGCCTAAGGGCAAAGGGACGAGTTATGCAGGAATGATGAAGAGCCCAAGATGACACTGTAAGATTTGGGGACACAGAGGCTGAAGGATCCCCAGAGAAAACATCCCAGGAATCCCAGAATGGGAGCTGTGGTACCCATCTCACAACACCCTTCCCAGCCCCAGACCTGCCACATATTCCTGCTCAACTAAAGGTGGATGTGTAGGGTTATAGAGAATATCTGAAATCCTGGGGTTGGACCGGAGGACCAGATTGAAAATATGATGGGATGCCACCTACCTGTGAGGGAAGGGAGCAGTGGTACATGAGAGCTCTGAACTTTCTGGGGACTCGGGGCCAGGTTGCTCAGAGGATGAGAAGGGCTTCCCCAGCCTGAGTCTGATAGAGCCTCTCAGAATGGTCTACCCTTGGCTTCCTTTAAGTCCCAACTAAAATCCCACCTTCTACATGAAGCCTCCTCAACCCCTGTTAATCCCAGTGCTTTCCCTCTTTTAATTATTTCCTGTTTATCTAATTTATAACTGGCTTTGTATATAGTCATTTGCATGTAGTTTCCTTGCTGGATTGTCAGCTTCCTTGAGGAATAGGACTGTCCTTTTTTTTTTGCCCTTTTTTGTATCCCTAGCAGCACAGTGCCTGCCACATAGTAGGTACTTAATAAATGTTTATTGAATGAGTGAATGAATGTCCCTGGAAAGGGCACCAGTACTTTGGGGAGGGCGAGACAGGAGCAGGATCTGGCCCCTGAGAGTCTGCTGGAAGGTCATGCCTTCCTGGGAATGCCTCTTCCTCCCCCATTGCCAGAACTGGTTTTTCCCTTGAAAACTTTTCTTCTGAAACCCTCAAAGCCGGCTAAATTTCATCAGCCTGGCAAAAACCATCGGACCAGGAGTCAGAAGAAGTGGGTTCCTGTCCCTGCCCTGACACTAACTCTGGATCATCATCTAAACCATTGAAATTACAAGTCTGGTGCCTACCCTTGATCTCCATCCCATTCCCATCCCCTTCCCTCTCCTTGGGATTAACTAACTTTGGGTTAGGGCATCTGTAAAATGAGAGCAATGCCTACCTCATGCAAACTGTATGAGGGTAAAAGAGGATAGAGAACAGACCTGTGATTTCATTGATATAGGGGAATTACAGGTTAGAAAATCCCCTTTGCAGATATAGGTCAGAACTTCGTCTATAACTAGAAGTCTTCATTACTTAGAATATTGAGTCTGTCCAGGGTTACATGGCTCAGGACTTGAACCCAAATCTTCATGTCTTAGAAACCAGCTCTCAAAATCCCAAGGCCTCTATTACAGGATTAATTAGTTTAAATAGGAAACTACCATATGACTTGCTTCCTCTGGGGTTATAGAAGGATGGGAAGCCTCCCATAAGTGGCCTCATGGGATACCCCCTCTTTTGTAGTGTCTGCCTCTTCCCCCAACTGGGAACACTCTTCATTAGGCTTGCTTGCCCTGACAAGGTTTGCAATTCATGCTTCAGGTACAAAAATGCCTAGTTTATGCTAATGGAAGGAAAAGAAAGAGAGTGTGTGCTCTAAGGTGTGTTTGAAGAAATAGTTTAGGGAAAGAAGAGAGAGAGGAATTTCTTTGTATTTACTTCCTGTCTTAAACTTAGAATTCTGCGTATTCATCATTGTGAAGATATCTCAATGAAGTGAGCTTTTGGGAAAATTTAGTTTCCTAAGGATTCCTGGCACCAAGCCCAATGGGATTATATAATGTAGTTAAAAATAAAAATTAAAAAGTCCAGAAACAGACCTGATTTAAAACTATGCACCTATGTGAAAAAGACCTATGCACCAATTAAAAAAAAAACCAATGCCTTCAGGTCAGGCATTCTGACCAGGAGTCAGAAATTCAAATGTATTTGTCTCAATCTTGAAGGCCTTTGTGCAGGGCAAACAGCCAATTTTGTGTCTCAGCTTTCTCTTCTGGAATATGGGTGTTGATTTGAGCCTGTCCAATGTGGGAGCTGTGAAGTTCAACTAATTTAGTTTTTTTTCATTAAATTAGATCTAAAAAGCAAGAGTTGCCAGAAAATTGATAAAAAGAATGAAACCATTTCCAAAGGTCACATCCTCTTCTGGGGCCATTTACCTTCAAGACTGACCTATGATAGAACAAAGCCAACAGTTGCACAAGGTCATAGTGGACATAGCCACTCTTCTTTTCAATCCCAGCTATATTTGGCAGAGAAAATGGCTTGTCTCCATGTATGCCTGCATAGAGCTTTGTGGTCCAGGGAAAGAATCCAAACTGTGAAAAATATTTGACCACTACTGTTGCCTAAAGAGAGAGAAGGGAAAGGAAAGAATACACAAAACCAGCTGAAAGTACTTATATACTCTAAAATTAGTTTTTCTTAGACCAGAGCTTTCTCTAAAGGGTACTGTCTGCAGAAATAAGAGAGAAAAAAATAACCCACATCATGTTGAACTCTTCGGATGTCATTGTCTGACACTGCTGAAGTCCATAAAAGAAAAGGGAAGTGACCATGGACGTGTTTCTTCCTCTCTCTGGGCCTCAATGTCATGATCTGTAAAATATTCCAGTTGGACTACATAACCTCTAATGACCCTTCCATCTCCAAACTTATAATCCTATGCTTTTGTTCAACTTTCTAAAATTTCTTGGAGATATTTATCCTTTTCCTATTTGTGTGTGTGGCTTGGACTCTAAAAGTCTATACTTTCAAATTCCTTTTAGTATTTATTGCCTGTTAATTGATTTGGCATAGTTCCCAAATAGTATAGCCAAATTCCAAAATTCTCTCATCCCACTACCCCAAAGCCAAACCAGTCCTCATGGTAGCTATGCTAAGGAACTGTCCTCTTTTCATGCTGAAAATGCTTTTAAAGGAGCTTTGTCACCTAAAGCTCTACCTCTGGTCATTGCCGTACTTTTTCGAACAGGCTGACTGGACTAGTCCTCTTCCTCTACCTGGAATTATACCTCTCTTCTCTGCCTGTGAAATTTGAAATCTGACCCAACCTTCACCATCCACCTCAAATGTCACCTTCTCCTCAAAGTCTTTCCTGATTCTCTCTAAGATAGAAGTGACCCCTCTGGCTTCTAAACTTCTATGGTACTTATTCTATTCAATCTTGTTTTCTATTTACTTCTATACTTTGTCATTCCTACTAGACTGTGTGCTCTTTCAGAGACTGAATCATTCATCTTCTGTCTTCCTGCTTTGGTAGTCACAAAGATGCTTCTTTCCAGTGGCCACACCCCAGTAAGCCATCTCCTCAGATGGGCTAAACCAGGTTACGGTAACTGACAGGCCTCAAACCTGTTGGTGAATTAGGGGCATGTCTGTCCCAAGCATGTGAAGGATTTCTCTGGTGGAATGATGAGAACAGTATGTTCTAATGACCATGAATGCAGCTGGAGCAGGTGCTGTGGAGCACTTAGATCTCAGTCAAACATCAAAGACACCGAGGTCACCCACTGCATCCAGGGCTATTGTCAGTCATCTTGATTTTTGCCTTGCCACTGGACTTTGATGACTCGGGAAGAGAGAGTAAGGCTGATGACTTTGTGTAACTCTGCCTCACCTAAATCTAATAAACTCTTAAGACATCACCCTCATGATGTCATTGATCCTCTTTGAAAACAAAGTACAAACATTTAAGTGCTTAGTAAATGCCAGGATTGTATTAAGAGCTAGGGATACAGAGAATGACAAACACCCACAGATACATACACATACACACACATGCACACACACACACATAAACACAGAGATCCTCACTGCTCTTGAGGAACAAACATTCTAGTGGGGGTGACAACGTGTTAACATTGAGGCACATACAAGACATATACAGAGTATCTGAAGGTAATTGGAAAGGGGAAAGTCCTATCCATTTTGCCATAATGCCTCTTTACTGTAACTACCCTTTAGAAAAATCCATTTGTGATTTCATTTTGGCTCTTGAAAGCTAGTGCATTGTTTGCAAGGTCTGAAGGGGAGGTTAGAGAAGAGAAAAGTATGGCAAGTGATAGCACAGTAGTATGTGAGTGCTGGGCAGCTAGGTGGCACAGTGGATAGAGTGCCAGCTCTGGAGTCAAGAAGACCTGAGTTCAAATCCAATCTCAGATACTTATTAGCTATGTGACCCTGGGCAAATCACTTCACCTTATTTGTCTCAGTTTCCTCATCTGTAAAATGAGCTGGAGAAAGAAATGGCAAACCACTCCAGTATCTCTGCTAAGGAAACCCTAGATGGGGTCACGAAGTCGGACACTACAAAAACAACTGAACAACAACATATGAGTGTTATTTTCTGTTGGTCCTACCTCTGTGTAAAAGATAGCAGTCATCCAGAAGCACTTAGGAGGTCTGGGAACAGAAAGCATAGCCCACAAGAAGCACAGAATGGGGAGCACCAGTGTCAGAATGGAAGCTGACATCGTGTGGTTTAGAATGATCACGAAGTAACAGAGCATTTCGGACTTGGACTCAATCAGCTTGTACAGCTCCAAAATGAGCTTTATCATCTGGGGGAGACTCCTGTAGAACTTCTCTGACTCTTCCAGCTCATCGTCATAAAACACCCTGAAAAGAAGAACTGGTCCAGTTGTAACAAAACAAGAATATGTCTAGGTAACTGCTTGAGAGGGGACACAGGGTAGTAGAAATAGCACTAGACTTGGAATCATAAGACCTGAGTTTGAATTTGTGTCTCCAACTCTTACTGCATGACCCGAGCCAAATGGTTCTAACTTTTCCAAGCCTCATCTGTGAAATAGGCGTAATGCTGCCATCACCTCCTTCCTGGAGATGTTGTAAGGAACACTGTAAAACTTGAAGCACTATATAAACTCCTTTCATGGAGAGGCAGCAGGAGAAAGAGGGCTGTATTTGGAACAAAAGGTCCTGGGGTCGAATCCTAGCTCTTCTACTTACTACTTATATGACCTTGGATAAAGCATTTCCCCTCATCTGTAAAATGAGGATGTTCAACTAGATCTTGAAGATCCCTTTCAGTTCTAATTTTAAATCTATTATAGTAACTGCAGATGCAGATGTGTCCTGCTTTAAGAAGATCTTAGATCTAAAAATATTTTTTTTAAAAAGAAAGCAATAACCAGGAGGTGATGATCCATTTCATAAAAGTATTCCTTTAAATAGTAAGCCTTCTTAAGGCATTTAAAACATATAATTTATAAAAGCTCTATTTGCTCAAAATTTGTATGGCACATATTTTCAAACAAATGATTTTTTGTTTGAAAATTTTCTTACAATGATTTTTGAGAAGGAGTATAGCAGATAGCTGACTGACCTTAAAGCCAGGACCCTGAATTCCAATCCTGTCTCTGACACATTCACACAAGTGACCTTGGGCCAATCACTTAACTTCTCATAGCTCTGATGGTAGGGGAAGTTTCTTTATCTAGGAGTTCTCTGAACCAATGAAATCAAAGCTACAGTCCCTAACTCTAATTTGTTCCTAAGACCACTTGCCTCTAGCTTCCTGGAGGCATATATCTTACCTCTTTAACCCAAATAGAGTGGTTTGAACTGCTCTCACTGAATAAGAGCAGATAACCTCATTCATAATGGATTATAGATAGTTGTTGCATTTTCCTTAAAACCTTCCTGATCAGTATAACAACCAACCACAACTGCAGTGTCCTGAGAACAAAGTATGTTCCCTACTTCCCAAGACTGCAGTGATGGATTCAAGATGGAGAATGAGACATCCATTTTCAGACATGACCAATGTAAGATTCTATTTTGCTTGATGATGCATATTGTTAACAAGGGTTTTGTTTTTTTGATTTTGGGGGCAGCAGACGGAAAGAAGAGAAAACAATGGGAAGGAAGGGGCAACAAGAAAGAAAGGAAGGAAGCATAGGAAAGAAGGGAAGGGAAGGAGAAGAGAAAGGAAGAGAAGAAAAGGAAAAGCAAAGGGAAGGAGAGGGGAAGAGAAGAGGTAAGGAAAGAAAGAAATCATTCTTGCCTTTTAAGGAGTAGATCTCCAGCTCTCAACAATGGGAACGGAGTTTTTTTTATTGATCTAGTGGCTCTTTTCTTTCTCTGTCCCACTGAGGCTGTAACTGACTCTTTGGCTTCTGATAAGGAGTTTCTTTGTTGAGCTTGCATCGAGTTGCTGTAGGGTGGTCTGGCTACTGGACAGACAAGTCTTGAGACTGGCTCACCCTCATCTTCCTCACCCAGGCTTTCTTCATCATCACTTGCATAGTTGTCACACATCTCTGAAAATTCCCTAGGCCCCCCAAATATCACATACACACACAAAACATAAGACACCAAAACTTTAGGAAATAGGTATATTAAATTCACATTAAACAAATTTCAAACATCGGAAAACCCCATCAGGGATGTACAGTCATTTGGGTGGGGCTGAACGAACTGAGATTTATATTTGTTCTATCTATGAAGAGATAGTTTGTTGAACAAATTGTTAGCATGAACATTCAGGGGATGGTTTGACATATTCAAAAAGGTACGTACTCTCTGGTAATTAATTTTTATTTAAACAATTTACTTATAAACCATTCTTTTCTATTCTTTAAAGCAAGTCTTCCAAGAAGCCTCAGTAGATAAGCCTTTGTTAGTCTGATGAGCTCAAAGTAATTGGCATGTGGTAAGCATTTACTGAATGATTGTAGATTGATTAATGTAGGAGGAAAATTGATGGGCTAGGAGTCAGAACATTGTGTGACCTTGGTCAAGTCATATATTTCCTTGGCACTTTAGTTCCTTCATCTGTAAAAAGATGGGTTTGGAGGTAACTCTCTAAGAGTCCTTCTAGTTCTGGTATTCTATGATAAACTATGAAGCATTTTCTGGAATTTTCTTACTGACAAAATTACCTTCTGATCATTTGGTTCATTTAAATCTTGTTGGAAAAATTACCAGATCAAAATCAATTTAGATTATTTGTTTTTAAATTAGTGGCAGATTACAGTGTAAATGGAAATAAAAACAAGAAAATGTAATTATAATGAACAAACAACCTCAGAGAAGAAGTAAGAAAATATACTTCCCCTCCCTTCTTTACAGAGATGGGGGACTATGGTTGTAGAATACAACCTTTGTTGTATTGGATAGCAATGTATGTAACTGTATGTAATGGATAGCATTGCTATTAAGTTTGATTAAGGTATTGGTTAGTTGTGTTGAGCTGATTCCCCCCACACACACACACTCCTTTTTATTCATCATTATATGGAATGGCTTCCTGGGAAGAAGAGGGTAAAGGATATATTCAGAAATGAAAGCAATATAAAAGCAAGCTATGGATAATTTTTTAAAAAAACTAGGTTACAGGGTAAATTAGGGTAAATTATTTCTGTGCTTATCTGAGCCAATACTTTTTGGCTCAGGGTCAATGTGATGACTTCAGCAAAAGTGTGCTTTGAAAACATTATTCTGACTTCCACTGTTTGCATAGCAAAATTTTGACCTTAATAGACTCTAAGCTTTCATCAAGACCTTTTCACCTGGGTACTGCGGTCTCCTTAAGAGATTGTGAGTCTTCTCCAGTTGGGGGATGCACTACTGATGATGGCAGATCCTCAAAGTCATTCTGCGCAAGGTATTTCCCCAATCCAGCCTGTAACTGAATCTCTTCCCTGGGTGATTGCCGACTTAAGGTGTCCTTAACTCTACATCGATCCCCTGAAGGACTCATCTGCTCTTCTGACTCATCTGGTAACTGTGCATTGTCCATAAAGTGCCCAGGTAACCCAGCATCAGGTAACCCCTGATCTGCTGCTCGAGGCTGTCTTTCCTTTATTTTGACAGGTGCGGTTTTCTGTTTTTTCTGAAGCTTCAAATAGTAGTATTTCAAAATGTTCTCTTTGGCGGCCTTTTCCCCCTACAATGACATTTTACATTCTCATTTTACAAATAAAAGATGCTGCTTGGGTTCCATTAACAGGAACTAGACATACCATTTCCCACATCCATGCTTCCCAAAAGACATCCTCTATGCCATGAATATACCAACTCCTCATCTCCATCCTTCAGAATCTTTCTTTACCTTTAGGGCTGAGGCTAGTTGCCAACTACAGTACAACAACCACAAGAGTAATAGCTACAATTTATGTGATACTTCAAGGTTTGAAAAGCGCTTTACATATATTATCTCCTTTGATCCTCACAACAAACCTGTGAGGTAGGTGTTATATTACCCATGTTTTACGAATGAGGGAACTGAGGCAGAGGGAAGTTAAGAGACTTGTCCAGGGTCACACAGCTAGTATCTGAGTTAGGATTTGCATTCAGCTTTCCCTGACTCCAAGTGTAGTGCCCTATTTGTTTATTACAGTACCGAGATCATCACATGTAACCTTCTCTGATTTTCCCAACCAAAAATGATCTCCCCTTTCTCTAATGTCTTAGGGTACTTTGTCTGAATTTCTCTTTTAACCCTATCACTCTCTACCTTGCATTATTATACTTATCTGAATCCCCCTGCCCCAGTAGACTATAAGTTCTTTGAGGAAAGGGACTCTCATTTAACTAGAGTAGGATGATATGGTTGAAAGGGTGCTGGATTTGGGATCAAAGGATCTGAGCTCTAATCTTAGCTCTGCTACTTACTCCTTATGTGACCACCGGCAAGTAACTGAAACTTCTGGACCTCATTATCCTCATCTGTAAAATGAGGGGGTTGAATTAGATGACCTATATTAGGTTCCCTTGAGCTCTAAATTGATGATTTTGTGCTTCATTTTTGGTTTTGTTTTTAGTACCAAGTGTAGTGGCTTTTACTACTTGATTTTTTTTTTAATTGAACTCTCTGAACACTCACAGTACATCAAAGGTGTCTAAACAATTTGCTTTGGAGGGGGGGCATTCCACTCCTTGAAGAAAAGGATACTTCAAGTTAAGAGCACCAAGGGAACACCTCATTTTTCTCTCCAAGACTTATCCAAGGTTGCTGGTTACACTTGGTGGAGGAATGGGGTTTGTTAAGCCTTTGATCTGAACATGCAGAAATCCATACATGGGAAGGAGTGACAATGACCCTGATGAAGAGCTCACAAAAGACACAAATCATTAGCCAGATTATGGAATGATGGCTCTGAGCTGAACGATTCAGAGAATTTGATATCATTCAAGGGCAGTCTCTTTGAAGTCCCAGAATCTTACCTTACTGAACCTTCTCATCAGCATGCACCGCTCCATCCTCAACACAGTGGCTATTTCCCAGCTTTCTTTGTATAGGGAGTGTACTGCTGCTATGGTGTTCTCCAGCAGCACCTTCCCAAAGACCCATGAAAATTTGACCATATTGATTATTCTCCATATTAGAATTTCTGTGAAGGAGAGGAGAAAACCAGGAGGGAAGAACAAATCAAACCTCCAAATATTTATGTGGAAAAAAGCCCCATTATATGTATTTCATAGACTGTTAGTACTGTGTGTCAAAACAAAATTGAACATATCCCAGTTTATTAGGGAGGAAAACCTCCTAGGGCACCAGGACTTTATATTTCCAGTATGAGCTTCATGAGACAGGAACACCGGGTCTTTTCTAAACTTGATGTTTCTGCAGTACTGAGCACAGAGTTCTGTACAGAGTATGTGCTTAATAAGTGATTATTGAATTGACTAAATTCTCATCACTTAGACAAAATCATCAAAATTTCCCCAGAGCCAACCTGGCTGACCCAGGGTGGACCCTTGGTAAATGGGAAAGCAAGGATATTTGTCTCCTCTTAAAAAGCACATTTTGTCTCTTTCCATGGTCAACCTTAATGCCTTATATAGGTATCCAGTGTACCCACCTGGTTCATGCAAACTTCTGTCTTCTTTCTCAGAGACATCAGCATCAGTACCTTCACATTTCTCCAAACTTCTGTCTTTTGATCCTACAGAAAGACAGCCATCACTCAGAATCATCTGTTTTATTCTTTATTAACAAAAACTTGGTTATATTATATTATAGGGGGTATGTGTATGTTGGAGAGTTGGAGCATGGAGTGTTGCTAGTGGCTAGGGAATGATTTTCAACCCTAGACGAACATAACATTTTTGGAATTACATTAAGGACATGGTACCCAGTCATCTGATTCCATTTCCAGACCATGTAAAGAGTAAAATCTTTCAAATTCTTACATTAATTTAACACTTGTTCTAAAGTGCTTATCTCTGATGGATACTTTTCTAGGCAAAGATCTGATTCATCAAAGACTACATACTTTATAATTTCCAAAGTCCTTAAGACATGAGAAAATGTAACTCCTTCTCTTCTTTGTGGAAGTGGGGAGCTAAGAGTATGGAACATTGTATATACTGTCAGATGTGGTTGAGGTGTTGATTAGCTTTACTGGGTTGCTTTGTTTTCCTATTCTTTCTTCATTTTCTTTTATAAAGGGTGACTGTCCAGGTAGGAATGAGGAAGGATGTATTTTAAAATGAAGGTGATAGAAAAATAAATTATATCAGTAACATTAAAAATATTTCTAAGGTCCCAAAACCTTTCATAACCCAAAGCTATAATTGTGGTGTTAAGACAGATTTGTAAAATTCAGATGTCCCGCAAATGCCTCAGATGAACTATCCTTTAGAAAAATTCCAGTCTTTATCATAGGTACCGACATAATCATAATCTCTCTTCCTTAGCCCTTATTTTAAAAAAGTTAGCATTCCTACATGGTCATGATGTAATCATTCTTAGAGCCAATAATTTATTGCTAATATACAAATTAAAAATACCAACTGTTTAATTTCAATTGTTCTTTTTAGACCAGTGATCCATCAAAGCTATCACACAGCTCTTTGCTCTGGAATGGATGAATACCTCTTCGACACTGTGGGTCCTGTTCCTCTCTCTTTTCTTTTCTCCTGAATGTCATTTCATTTTGCTTCCACAGCCTGAGAGCTGATGTGGAATTATTAGCCCAGGCATCGTAAGCAAGCTAGAGAAGAGAGAGAGAGAGAGAGAGAGAGAGAGAGAGAGAGAGAGAGAGAGAGAGAGAGAGAGAGAGAGAGAGAGATCTTTACTCATCTCTTTGGCAGTTTTAGCCAACATCATTCTCATCTATACTCCCTCTTTTTTATAAGCCACAAAATCTAAGCAGAAAACTGTTTAACTATATGGTCTGGTTGTCAAGTCTTAAGTAATTTGAAACAGACAAATTGAAAATAATAAAGTGAGATGGAAAATCAATGTCATATTTGTTCCAAGTAATTTCCTCTTAGAAAAGAAGTGATTTTAAGGAACAGGTCTTGAATTTTAAAATGTTTCAAGTTTCTCTCAGATATTTGCACACCATAGTAAACTAAAGACAAAATTCTCTGAGCAAACCCGTGACATGTTACAAAGAAAATCCAAAAATATTAACTATAAAAGCTAAGAAAAAATGGATGTGTCCCCTGTACTGACTGTAAAATGAACAAAGGGCAGTATGGTACAGTAGAAAGAATTATAGAACTGAGGTCAGACCTGGGTTCAAATCCCAGCTTATTGTTGTCTTGGAAAAGACATTTAAAGATTTTTCTCAAGGGCAGAATTCCCTCCTTCAAAAAATGATGGGGTTGAACTAAGGACTCTAAGTCTTCTTTATGGCCCTATGAATTTGAAAGGAGGTACAGAAATAATTATCCCTGGAGCTTAAAGGAGAGAGTAAATTAAATGAACTATGGGCTCTTTCAAACAGTCTAAGACTTTTTGATATCGCTGAAGATGAGGGAGGAGAGAATATCTAGGAATAGTTCATAATAAAAAATGCCAATTGCTCAATGAAATGTGAAGAGGACAAAGTCAAAGAAATGGTCAGTGGATATGAGAAGTGAGAAGTCAGTAGTGACTGTAGAGAGAGTCTTAGAAACAGTCAGAATAGAAGCCAAATCACATGGGGTCAAGGAACAAGAAGATGGTGGAGGAAGCATTTAAGGTTGAACTGCTCTTGAAAAGTTTGAGAGATGGAACAAGGGTTTGATGAGAGTATAGGGTTGAAGTAAAACTTTTTTATGAATAAAAATTCACATTTTTATGGTACTTTAAAGTTTATGAAGCACATTTCTCTCCACATCCATGAGATGTAAGTAGTACAAGTGTTATTATATACATATTATAGACAAAACCTTGAGACCTAGAAACTCAAGGTCCCATGACTGGCAAACATCACGGCCAAGACTTTTTCATACTAGATCTGGAGTTCAGTGGATGATGCCATGCTGCCTTTCTCTGCCTCTTCATAAAGGAAAGTCCAGAGCAGCTTTGTGCCTTAGTCTCTCCTTTATTTTGTATAGATCAATGTAATCCATGATTCCTGTGTTGTAGGGCAAATGGTTTATGCTAAGAGAGAAGGACTAGTGATTTCATTCGATGAAAAACTAGGATTTATTCCCAATTGTACCATGTTTTCCAAATATCTAGAAGGCTGCCTCAAGCTAAAAGGGCATATTCCAATTTCATGCCCTGATTACAAACACACACAAAGATCCGGAATTGTGGGTCTTTTAAATAACAATTCTCTTCTTATTTAGAAATTTCCACAAATTAACACAATAAACACATAATGAAAGCCTGCAATGAAGTCCTTTGACACACTGAGTATGTCATACTGTATGTATATACACTGTGGCAGCCTGGTATGGTACAAAGACTACTGGATTTAGATTGCTGGGACCTGGATTCAAATCCTAGTTCTAGTTCTGCTACTTTCTACCTTGGGCAAGTCACTCAACTTCACCAGGTCTAAATTTTCTCATCTGAGAAAATGAGATGGTTGACCTTGCTCTGAGATTTAAAGCCAGTATAAGGAACCCTAGAGGACATCTTCATTTTACAGATAAGGAACAAAGGTAAGTGACTTGACCAAGGTGACAGGAGGTGGCAAATAGCAGAGCCCAAATCCTCTGACTCCAAATCCAATGCTCGTTTCACTGAACATCTATGATGTTCTGTTCTCACCATAACATTGTACTTATAACACAAATGTTGTTGGAAAGAGCAATGCATTTAGTGTCAGGGAACCTGGGTTCAAATCCTGATTCTGATAGATATGTCCTTGGATGAATCATTTAATATCTCTGAATCTCAGTTTTCTCATCTATTAAATGTAAGGAAAGGAGGGAGGAAGGAAGGAAAGAAGGGAGGAAGGGAGGGAGAAAGGAAGGGAGATGGGGAGGAAGGAAAAAGAGAAAGAAGGGAAGGGAGGAAGGAGGGAAAGAAAGAAGGAAGGAAGAAAAAGGTATTTATTAAGAACTTATACTGCTAATCTCAGGGAATACAAATGTAGAAGGGAGATAGTTCCTACCCTCCAGGAACTTATTCTTTAATTGGGAGACTATACTTGTATAGGAGCAGGGGCAATGAAAAGGTGTTTTTGTTTGGTAAGTCACAGGGATAGTAAGTAGAAGAATTAGGATAGTTAATTGATAGGCCCTTTTAGCAATGGAAATAATAATATTAACACTACCTATCTTTCAGAATTGTTACCAAAAAAAAGTGTTTTATGAACCTTAAAGCACCATCAGGAAGTGAGTTATTATTAACAAAAATCATAAACCAGCATTGTAACGGAACTATTGCAATTGGATAATTACGGAACATCACCCAACAGATACCTGGAAGGCAGTTTTAGGCTTTGGAAATGCTTCTTCCTTTCTTTCTTCATTTATTTCTTCTCCTTCTTCTTCACTGTCAGACTCAAAGAGGCTATAGCTCCCATCTTGAATCACTTAAAACAATTCCACAGAACAGAAGAATGTAGAGCTCTGTCTCTTTGTAGCATTCCAGGAAGGTTTATAACAAAAGTCAAGTACTATCCAAAATCTGTCTTATTCTAGTGATGCTACAAGACATTTCATTTTTATAAGACTAACCCCTCCTGATACAGCCTGAAGTCTCAGCTCTCCTCATCTACACTGAGCTGCATTGGTATTGGTGCATTGAATTAGTCCCTAGGCATATGTGGGCTGTGGGGTATGGGATGCTTTTCTTTGTCATCTGTCATCACAAACAGCTTGTTATCTATAGCATAGAAAGCCTCCATTCATTTCCCCTTTCTTGGGACAGTCAGATTGTAGATATTCTATAGCTATAAAAAAATGAAATGCTATCCATTTGTATATAAACTGAAGGCTTCCAAACCATCAACCCAAGGCAGGAGCTTTTGGTTTCTTCTATAATAAATGGGAGTGATTTGCACTGCCATCTACACTTTCTAGCCCAGGCCCCTTTGTATATTATAGCATAGCATGTATTTTCAAGACAACTGGATAGGAGTAAGGATTCAGCCTGGGATCATGGAACAGAGAAAAAGGCTAACCCACGAAGCTGGCCCACAAGGAAATAGATAATGGTAATGTTGATGATAATTAATATTTATAGAACATTTTAAGGTTTGCAAAGGACTTTACAAATATTCTCTCATTTTATTCCCACAATAATCCTTAAAGGTAAGTGCTATCATTATTATTCCTATTTTACAGCTGAGGAAACTGAGGCAGACAGAGGTTAAGTGACTTGCCCAGAGTCACACAGCTAGGAAGTGTCTGAGGTGGAACTTAAACTCAGGTCTTCCTGACTCCTGGCCAAGTACTCTATCCTTTGCACTCTGTAGTTACCAAGGTTTCTGCCTCATTAGCCCTGTGTAATAACTCATTATACTCATTAGAATCTCAGTCAACTTACTGGAAGGATGCTTTACCCAAGGCTGCCACCAGTTCTCGTCTTTATTTTTCATTATGCTCCCATCATCTGCAAATAGAGTAAAGTCTCATTAGATGAGATGCCAGTCATTTAGAACTTGGGATAATTCCTCCCCAAAGAACTGTAGCTGCCTTTCTATTACCCATTAAGAAAAGATTGGCTTAATCAAATGAATGGATTTACAAGGTTTAAAAAGTAACTTGATAGGATTGTTTTAGTAACATTCATCCCATATGACAATTAAAACTCATTCTTGCCTATTCTAAAAAGCAAATACCTCTATTGGGCATACTTTGTAAAAACTACTTTGGATTATTTTATATACTTTTAAGCAGTGAAACTACATTATGTTAAATAACTAAAAAAAAGATACTTTCTAAATTCAGACTTGTCACTAATATAAACTGTTCAATCTAATTAGTCTTAATTTGTGGGGTCAAATTATATACTCAATGTAGTTTTTGCTTACTAAAAAGAAATGGGACTGCTCATGATCAAATAAAGACATGAATTCTTCTTTTTTTTTTTTTATCCCCCAAATTGGTTCAATTCAAGAAGAATCCACAAGGTGAAAAATTAACTTTGGAAACATGTTCTATTCTTTGATTAAACAAAAATCTCCCACCTCCCTTGGATTCCTGATCCTTCGAGGAAATGTTTCAGGAAATCTCAGGACTGTAATTGTCAAAGCAGCCTTTGAATTTTTAGCAAGTCCTACCCCAACCAGCGAAAGGAAGGGCCTCCCTCTGCTGGAGGTCCACAGGTACAGTAGAAATTACTCTGCATTTATGCTTGAAAGACCTAGGTTTGCATCTCAGCTCTGCCACTTACTATCTATGGGACCTTGAGTAAAATTATTTAACCCCTCTGGTCTCAGTCTCCTCTGCAAGATGAGAGGGTTGGACCAGATGACCAATCTGGACCCTTCCCAGCTCTAAACCTATTATTCTATGATTTTGCACTAATAAAGGTGGCTTTTGTTTTTGCTTGGGTCAGAATTTATACTTCCAGTACTGTTTCAGAGACAAATTTCTAAGTACATGAGATTAGTGGAGAAGCTGTTCTAGTAGGCTCAAGTGTACTCCCTTTCTTACTCTTGGAGAAAAGTAGCTTTATATGGCAGATGATTTCATTTCACTCTCTCAGATCCTAGAGGTTCTTTGATGGTCACCTGGTACAGCAGAGTGTGCCAATGATTTTATCCTTACCTTGTGTTTGTCTTGCTTCTGGCTTGGGAGAATGACTGTCCTTAACCACTGAGGCACCAAGGGTCGTATTAGTCTGCTGCATACTGTCAATTGTCTTCTGTTTCCATTTGATCTTCTCCATTCTGGCAATTTAAGACAAGTTCTGAGAACTCATCCTTTCCCACCCCCACCACCTCCTTTCTGCCAAATGCATCCTATCTCCTGCCCAAACTTCTTGGTATCCTATGTTCATATCAGAACTTATTCTCTCTACTAACTAGCTAAAGAAGGAGGAAAGAAAGTCCATAGAGCCTTTAAGGGAGGAGTATGCCTTAGATCAGTAGAAAGAAGACAGTAGATTATTCCAGGGAGATTCATCATATCAAAAGAGGTTGGGGTGGGAATGTGAAATAGCAATCATGGTGTTGGGGGTGAGATGGGGAGGGGAAGGGAGAGAAGAACTGGAAGGAGAGAGCGGGTTGGAAAGTAAGAGGAGCCAAACTATGGTATTATATGGATTATATGAATTATACAGATTACTAGGTTGGAAGAGCATTTCTTGGCATCCTTATGTACTGGGCAACTCATATTCAAATCTCACATTTAACAATCTACATTCAGAACATGGTCATTTTATTCAACTTCATTGCTTACTCTTTCTGTTAGGCACATTCAACATTATGAAGAAAGGGTAACTTAAAGGAGCAGTATGGTGCAATGGAGCAGCTAGGTGATGCAGTGGATGGAGTTCAGGGACTGGGGTCAGGAAGATTCCCTAGTGGTGTGACCCTGGGCAAGTCACTTACTCTTGTTTGCCTCAGTTTCCTCATCTGTAAAATGAGCTAGAGAAGGAAATAACAAAACACTCCAGTATCTTTGCCAAGAAAATCCCAAAAGGGGTCATGAAGAGTCTAAACAACAATAGTATGGCACAATGGATAGAATGCTGGACTTGGGTTCAAATCTTGACTCTGCCCATTACCACCTGAGGGACCTCAGGCAAACTATTCTTCCTCTCTTTGCCTCAGTTTTCTTCAATACAATATAAGGGAATTGGTCTCAGTGACCTCTAAGTTTCTTGCCAGCTCTAAATACATAATCATAAAATAGGAAAATGTACTGCCTGATTGAAATAGAGAAGGAACAGTGAAGAAGGCCGACCTCATGTGGTTGGTTAATCTTTCCTATGTAGGAGCAGGATGTAAAGCATCATTTGATCAACGTACTGTTTCCTCATGAATAGTTTAGACTTTTCCTCTTCTTCTTCTTGAAGCACCAAAAACTTTTTTAACTCCAGACTGAACATCTCAGCTCCTCTAAGTATGCAAAAGAAACATGATGTTATCCCAGTATACGAAATCTAGTCAGTTTGCCTGGCATTCACTGAGACATATGACACTATTTTACCTTGTGTTGGAGGAACGCATTCGTCAAAGAAGACATCCACTGAGTAAGACAAGCAAAGCTTGATGCACTCTACCAAGAATCAAGAGACCCAGGTTCTAATCCCAGTGCTATCACTAATTCTATTTGACCTTAGGCAATCACTTCACTTTTCAAAGATTCAGTTTCCTTTTCTATAAAATAAAATCATCCAAAGTTGATCCCTTTCCACTCAAATATATGCTCATTGATCCAGCGGCCTCTAGGCTGTTCCACCAACTAGATACTCTATCTCTTGGCTCTAGGCATTTTCTCTGGCTGTGGAATGCTCTCCTTCCTCTGCTCTGATTGCTGACATCCCTGGCTTCCTTGAAGTCCCAACTAAAATCTCACTTCCAACAGGAAGTCTTCCCCAAGCCTTCTTAATGCCATGGTCTTCCTTCTGTTAATGATCTCCTATTTATCCTGTATGTAGCTTGCTTTGTATATATTTATTTGCTTCTTGTCTCCCCTCATTAGACTGTGAGCTCCTGGAGGGCAGAGACTGTCTTTTGCTTCTTTTTGTATTCCTGGCACTTAGCACAGTGTCTGACCCATAGGGAACACTTAATAAATGTTTATTGAATTCAATTGAATTCCAGCTCTGAGAAATGACAACACTCAATATTCTGAGATACACTCTGAAATATGACATTTCCCACCTGTACTCAGTGGCATGTTGCCCATGTACCTGGATGCTAAGATCTCAGTGGCTTTTAGATCAGCCACAACATAAAGATGATAGTAACTTGTAAAGATCCTCCTCTGGATTAGCAGGAAGGTGAAACAAATAGCATCCCATAGGATCCCAGCATCCTTTTCTGGAGGTTCACACTCCTCATCATCAGGAATGGCTACACAAGAAAGAACATGAATGTTTGTAAGCTTTTCTGCAGGGACATAGTGTGAATAGTAGGTATAAAAAGTGTATGACTCTTGTCTGCTATTTCCACCCCTTTTCCTCCCCGTGGCTATGAGCAGGGGTAATAATTACAGAGCTTAAGCACTCCCTGTCATCATTCCTCCATCACTCATCTTTTTTTCCTTTTGCTAAAGCCCAAAGTGTTAGATAAGTGAAGAGAAGGGTGGAACACAGAGGGTGGGGAGGGGAAAGAGAAGTGAGAACAGAATTTGGAGACATAATCAGGGCCTATGGGAAGTGATCAGAATTGGAAAAAGATAGTCCGGTCTTTCCCCGCCTTCACCCCTAATTAGTTGATATTAGACTTTCTATAGCTATTGACATGTGAGCCTCTGTAGGTTTCAATCTCTCCTGTAAAACAAGAATGACAACACTCAACTGATAGAAGAAATGGTACAAGGACAGATGAGCGAAGACGGAGCTCTTTAGAAGGCAGATATAGAAATTCAAGATGTTCTACAAAACCAGGAATAAAATTGTCTTTTCTTTCTCCCTCATTCCCAAGATCAAGTCAATTTCATCTGTTGTCCAGCAGAATCTGATCCTTTTTTTTCTAAGGTGGGTAGGGTCCTGTGTAACTTCTAGTGCTGCTTGCAACTAACACAGTCTCTTGAAGGACTGGGGAGTGGTCAGAACACTGGTCAGTCATCGGATAGGTCCAATGTCACATTGACATGACCCCTGGACCTGAAAGAGCCAATCTGACTGGAACATTCCTCCAGAACAGGTCAGAAAAGTATACATCGTTTTCTCTTTTGTTTTGTTTAATTGTGTATGACATTTTAAAAAGTATATGATATGAATTACATGAAAGTAATTTAGGGAGAAATTAAATAAGAATCATGATGAGCCCTACTGCTATGAAAAATCCAGTTCATGTAGAACTGTGATGAAAGATTTGTACATTCCACGTACTTCCTGGATACTCCCATAAATACACATATCAAGTTTTAAAAAAATTAAGTGAAGGTGTCAAATCTATTTATGCTTTTGTCTTTAGGAAGATATTCCTAAAGTAAAGTTTTTTTCTTTATTTCTTCCTTCCTTTCCCTTTTCTTCCTTTCCCTTCCTTTTCCTTTTCTATCTTTCCTTTCCCTTTCCTCCCATCTTCCTCCCTCCCTCCCTCCCTTACTCTCTCCCTTCCTTCCTTCCTTTAGCCTATTAACACAGGGATCCAGTGAATATTCATTTACTAAATGAGCTCATAACTTTTCTTCTGAAGAAATGCATGTATCTACAATTTGGGACCAATTTCTAGCTTGGTTTCTCTCCACATTCTTGTTTAGAACGTGAGTTGGGCATAGTAAATCAAACTTGCAAGAAGCTTTTGCTCAACTTTCTTAGTCTTTTTCCTTTGGAAAGAAGAGATGAGTGCAATGGGATGGGCACTCAATACAGAGATGAGAACAGTTAGCCAGGTATTTACACCAATGAGAATAGCAGGCCGGGTACTTACACAAGCTATAGCCTCGTATTGTGCAGTATATGCTGAAACTGTGAACAAACCAGCAATGGGACCTCAGTAATCTCTCCAGGTAGGCGCAAGCTCCAATCTATAGTCAGACAAGAAACAGAGGAAATGCTCAGTACAGAACCACAAGATCTCAGAGCTGGAAGGTGATCCAAAGCTATTCCAAAGCTAAACCAGATAGGAATCTCTGTGTGATTCCTGCATTTGTCTTAACATCCCACAGAGAGATAGTACAAGAAAAGGACTGGCCAGGAATTAGAAACCCTGGGTTCAAGACTCTATTTTATCATTGGCTACATGACCCCAGCAAGTAATTTGAGCCTCACTTTCCTCTTCTGTAAAATGGAGACAACAATACTTGCTCACAATAACCTTCTTATCAAGTAAAAGAAGAAATAGGAGGTTATAACAATTAAGCACCATCTGTGTGCAACGGGCTTATTCTTCAGCAATACTTAGACCTGTCATCTCATTGATGTAGGTGCTTTAGTGAAGACTGGAGCCTCTCCATGCCTTAGTTGATGCTTTCATCTACAGAAAAACAATTGCCAACTTGTGGTCAATCTTTTGTAGATTGTAGAGACGTTCATGAATTTCTGCTATTTACTTGGCTGGTTCTGGACCACAGATACACTGTCCATCACTGGGACATCTTCAGAGCTATTTCTGCTTGGTGTAGAACTTGCTAGAGCTTGTGTCCCATTCTTGTAGCCTTCCAGAATCCAGGGTCACCCCCAAGTCAAGATGAGCCTTTGGAGGAGTACTTTAAATGTCATATAGATTTACAAAATTTTAACAATGGACTCTGAGAGGCAATGTGGTCACAGTGTATAAAGATTTGGACTCAGAGCCATGGAAACTTGGTTCAAGTATTACCTCTGATATATACTGACTATGTGTGACCTTCAGCAAATCACTTAACTTCTCAGTTCTCTAGAGAACTCTCTGAAACTACGTGTTGCAGAGCAGGTACTGGAAGGGAGGCATTTTCTTATCTGGGAGTTTTCTACATCAATGAAACCACAAGCCCAGTCCCTAATAATTATCCCTAATAATAGATTCTAGTCCTTATTTGCTAATTCATAAAAGTTGTATGGTGATATTTTAGGTATTCTTTAGTGTTTTGTAGATTAAAAAATTGGGGCCTGTACTTGTGATTTCATTGATTTGGGAACTCCCAGATAGCAAAACTCCACCCATGCAGGTCAGCACCTTCTCTGAAATGTATAATCTAATAGAGTTGGCTATTAGTACATTGAGAAGTTAAGTGATTTGCCTAGGATCACACAGCCAGTACGAGTTAGAGGCAGGATTCAAATACCGTTCTTCCTGGTTCCAAGGCCAGCATTTATTGACTATGCCACTGTTGCCACTTTGCCTTCTGCCTTGGTTAAATAGATGAAAAACATGATCTTTTAAGATCATTGTTGGTCTTGGTAAAAATTATTCATTTTTTTTAAGTCTTAAGAGTGCTGAGGTAAAAAAAAAAACAAAACCCAACCCCAAAAAACAAACAATCCCTAGGAGATTATGTGAGGGTACAAACATACACTAAGAAGGTTCTTCATGGCAATCACTAGAGCAGTATATGTAATCAGGTAGTCCCACTGACGGAGAATAACTTTAATGGGTCTCAATAGGAGGTCCCTTCCATGGAGCATGAAGTAGAAAAAGGCTACCAGGTAGCCAGCACAGAGGATGTTGATTCGAGTTGTCCCCGTGAGGAAAACCAGGCAGAGTACAAACCAGAGGTGGTAGCTGAACACAATGACTTTAGCCATATCCAGGTAGGACCTAGAGGACAGAACAGGTGAGTCACAATCTAAGTAGATATTTGGGCTTTCATAGAGTGAGACTAACTGACCTCTAAGGTCCCTTCCAGTACTGTTCCATAGGTCTTGGAATCTGAGAGTTAGAAGGGGTCCTCCTGCCTAATGGAGAAATCTCCTCTACGAGTTCCCCTACAGTAGATATTCAGCCTCTTGTTGACCGTGTGCAGGGAGAAGTCACTCACTACAAAATGAGAGGTGGTATGATGTGGAGGGAATAGAATTGCATCTGGAGATGGAGGACCAAGATTCAAATCCTGGCTCCAAAACTTACTAATATATCACTCTCCAATATTCTCCAGTCTATGCCTTAATTTCCTCATCCGTAAAATGAAGAATTGAATGGAAAGATTTCTAAGGTTTTTTCCAAATCTAAATCCTATGATTCCATGGCCCAACAAAAGGAAGGAACTCAAAAATATTCTCAGGATTTAAATAAAATAACCTGGGAGCATTAGAAAGCAATTTACTTTAAAGGTGAGACTGTAATAAAAGCTAATAATAATAGGTAGCATTAACATAGAGCTTTAAGGTTTACAAAATTCTTTATATGCTATTTCACTTGATCCTCAGAGCAATTCTGTGACATATACACTATTACTATCCCAAATTTATGTTTGGGGAAATTGAGGCAGAGGTTAAGCAACTTTCCCAGGGTCACACAGCTAGTAAGTGTCTGAGACGGGATTAAAACTCAAATCTTTACGACTCCAGGTTTGGCACTTTATCCACTGCACACCACCTGGCTGCCTTTGTAGGACTAGATTGGGGGGTGGGAGGAGTTCACAAAGTAACTTTGACTGTTTAGATGAAATTTTACAAAAACATTAGGAAGAGGATGAACCAGAGAGGGAATCAAGGGTGAGTCACTCTTCTGTGGCCTCACTGGACTCCAAGTCTTACCTGCAGTAAATAAAGTTTGGTATTGTAGTGAATTGACTGAGGTCTTCTGGGATCAAATCCTGGCTTATCTCCACATTATCTCCTACCTGCATTCTCACAGAAGCCTTATTCTCATCTTCAAATACTTGCCACTGGAGAGAGGCAAAGAGCAGAAGCAAAAAATCATCTGGGGAGATATGTAGGAATGAAATTAGACCCTTTGCAAGGTGGTTTGCTCCACATTTAAACAAGTATTCAAAGTCAGTTCTACTGAAATCTCTACTCATGAGTCAAGTCCTTTAAGGCAGTAAAACTTAATACTTAAATAGAATCATTCATTCTCCCAAATCACTCTGCAAACTAATTCCCTTATCACCTCCCTTTTGGGAAAGGGGGAAAAATGCAAAGAGGCAGTTGTGATTTTCAACTAGCCACTAAACAGGACAGAAGCAATATTACCAAAAGGTCTTTGTGGAATCACAACCAGGGCAGGGCAAGCAAAGACGTTGCCCAGGGTATAGAAATTTAGAGGGTGCTAATAGCACTCTAGTCTGATCCAGTAAGCGGTTCAGAAACAATTTAGTAGCTAGTACCAAGCAAAATAAGTTAAAAATACAAATTTACTAGATAAGATTTAGTCTCCTCTCCTCATCACTGCTGTCTGTAGCAACCCGTGTTAGTTCCTCCCAATCCTGAACTCACTTGCTTTCCCCACCAACCCTGCCACTGAGTTTCCCTAGAAGGAGTCATGTGGTTTACTGGTATACATAACTGATCTCCCCACCCTTCCCCTCATGTGTTCTGTGACATTTCCTCCCAGGTACAGAATGGTTGGTTATGGCTCTGGGTCTATGGAGTAGAGTAGATTTCCTGCTTAAAATGTTTAACACAGAATCACAGAAAGCCTGTGATACATGGTACATGATTCTAAGCTTAACTTGAACTGGGTTTTGAGTTGACAGTCTTACATCCTCAGCACCATCGCCAATAATGGATTATGTATATGGTTAGAAAGTTTGCTAGGAGGGAATTCAAAGAATCACAGAGTTTTAGAAATGGAAGATAACTTAAGAGCTCATCTAGTCCAATTCCCTAGTTTTCTAATAAGAAAACTGAGGCTCCGAGAAAGAGGTGTTTGGCTCAAGGAGGCAGAGTTAGTGAGTAACGATCAAGGTAAGAGCCCACTTCTCAGACCAGTGCTCTTCCCCTTAAATCACACTGCCAGGGATGGTTAGCGGATGAAGGAACAGAATAAGAAATTCTTCTCTGTTTCTTCTCTTTCACAAATAAGTGAACTTTGACAAATGGGCTAATAATTTTTAGAAGAATTGAGGCCATATAGCAAAAAGAACAAGAATGAACTCTTTTGGAGACAGGAAAGTTCTCACTTTGAAAATACAACTTTGGAGCATTTTAAATATGAAATATGCATTCATTTTCCCCCAAGTTACTCACTTTGCTCATAGCAAAGCAGCATTTGAAAAATCTGAATGCAAAGCACCAGCACAACACTGACAGTGAAAAACTATTTCAGATTCATGATTTTAACCATGTGAACTATCTCACAATACAAGGAAACTGGAACACTGTATTCTAGCGTCAGCATCTTCTCAGTGATGATTGGGGAAACATAGAATCATAGTATCATAGAGCATTAAAAGTGAATGGGATGTTGTTCATCTTGTCTGGATCTTTGTGACCCCATCTGGGGTTTTCTTAGCAGACACTGGCGTGGTTTGCCTTGCTTTCTCCAGTTCATTTTACAGATGAGGAAACTGAGGAAAACAGGATTAATTAAGTAACTTGCCCAAGGTCACATAGCTAGTAAGTGTCTGGAGTCAGATTTCAACTCCCTCCAGGCCAGGCACTCTATCCACTGGGCTACCTAGCTGTCCTTAGAATGGGACCTTAATAAATAGCTAATCAATCTATTTATTGAATACCTAAGAGGTGCTACACTGTGCTAGGAATTAGAGATTTTAATTATTTTTTAATCCTGCTTACTTTTTACATTTTATACCTAGAAACAGCTAAAAGGTACAATGGAGAGAGTGTTGCCCCTGGAATCAGGAAGACTTGAGTTCAAATCCAGCCTCAGATACCTATGTGACCCTGGGCAAGTCACTTAACCTCTGTCTGCCTCAGTTTCATCAAATGTAAAATAGGGATAATAATAGCACCTCCTTCGCAAGGTTGTTGTGAGAATGAAATGAGATAATATTTGTGTCTGTATCTGGCTTAGTACAGTATCTGGTACATGCTTAATAAATGCTTCTTTCCTTCCTTCTAGCTGTGAAGATGCTGGAAAAGGAGTATGGAAAGCTCATGTCTACCACAAGATGGAGCCCCGTGAAATGAGAATGCTACTTTACTAAATCCTGCAAAGCCCAGTTGGTCTGAAGTATCTTTGAGGACAGCAGCACACAGAAACATTAGCTACTCACACAGCAAAAAAAGAGCATCTGGTTTCTTGGCAAAATCTGGGAGATACAACCACTTAATGAGATTTGAATGGATTGCTGGTCTCATGGATCTCCAAGGGTAATCTGTACAACAAGGAGTAATTTTCATATTATTAACATTGTATTTTTAAATCACATTGAGCTAACATTCTGTTAATGCAATTTTTTTGAGATAAAAGCCCAGCTCTGATATCTCATTATGGTGTATGAGTGTATGGGGAGGGGCAGGGGGGTTGGATATAGGATCACAGGATTTATTTAGAGCTGTAAGACACCACAGAGATTAAAGGATCATAGTAGTATCCTAGATTTAAAATTAGAAGGGACCTTAAAGGCCATCTGAGCCAAACCACTTATTTTAGAGAGGAGGTCCAAAAAGATTAAAGTGCCTTGTCGAGGGTTACACAGGCAGTTAGTTAGTGACAGAGGCAAGATTAGAACCCAGGTCCACTAAGATCAGAGCCAAATTATGCAGGCTAGGATTTCTTAATCTTTTATTGTGTCATGAACCTCTTTGGCAGTCTGTTAAAGCCTTTAGAGCTCTTTCTCAGAATAATGTTTTTAAATGCATAAAATAAAATATAAAGAATTACACAAAGAAACTGAAGAAAATAAAGATGAATTTTTTTTTCCCCATCCAAGTTCTCAAACACCGGTTTTGTGGACCCCAGATTAAGAAAACCTCTTATTTGAAAGAGGAGGATGTGGGTTCTCAAAACACGTGCCTGCAGAGTTCAGGCTCTGACAGGCCCCACCAGAGGGGAAAGACTCAGTGTCTATGTCATGTCTATGACACAGTCTATGACTGTGCTTGTCTCTTGTTGGATTCCCAGGCTCACTGGGGTGAGAGAGGCTCCAGAGGGTGACCCCTGGGTGGTGGTTGTTTTCTCCACAGCAACTCAAAGGCTGTCTATGAAGGTCTGACACACTGTAGAGTTTTCACAAATAGATTTAGAGCCAGAAGGAAATTTGGAAGCCATCAAATCCAGCCCCTTATTTTATAGATGAAGTGGCTGAGCCCCAGAGAGTTTCCACTTTGAGTCATACAGACAGTAAATGGTTATGTTTGAGTTGGAATTTGAACTCAGGCCTATCCACTGAGCTTCCACTGGTGTGATACTCGGAGAGAAATGGGGGCTAAACGGTGCAGGAGGATCCCTACGGGGGCATATTAACATTACTTGTGTTTTGTCGTATTTTTATTCACTTTGTTAGCTATTTCCCAATTATAGTTTAATCTGATTCAGGGTGCATTCAAGAGTGTCTCAGTCGCAGGAATGTTTCAGACTGTGTATTGGATACCTCTGTCCTAGGCCAGCTAGCTGGTGGTGACTAAAAGTAATATTTAGAATTTAATACTGATAGAAGTGTTCTCACTTAATTTCTGCACTGGTTTTGTCCATCTGATGCCACATAATGTAGTAGAGAAAACACTGGAAAACCAGAGGAGCCAGCTACCTGACCTGTATCCAACCTTCTACCTCGCAGCCGTAATTTTCTCCCTTGCCAACAAGGACCTGATTTCACCCTCTTGAGGGTTGTACCCTGCAGTCATTGTATTGGCTGAGGCACAAGATTTAAAAACCGGAAAAGTTGAAAGCACTAAACAAATGCTAGGGAGTTTTATTTTTATTAAATGATTTACTTAAAATAATACTGAACTCATGGAGCCTGAATGCAAATTGAAGCATACTTTTTTTTCACTTTCTTAATTTTTCTTGCTTTTTTAGGTAACATGGCTAACATGGAAATATGTTTTGCATAATTTCATATGCATAATTGATATCACGTTTCTTGCTTTGACAATAGAAGGGGGTGGGATGGGAGGGAGGAAGAGAATTTGGAACTCAAATTTTAAAAAATGCTGAAAATAAATAATAATTAAAAATTTAAAATAAAATAATACTGAATATAAAAACAACTAAACTTGCATAGTAATAACTTAAGATCACAGGATCATAGACCTAGAAACTGAGAGAACTTTTAAGGTCATTTGGTCCAGCACCCTCATTTTACACATGAGGAAACTGAGGCCCAGAGCAGTTAGATGACTCCAGGGCTACACACGTGAAACATGGCAGAGCTAGGATTGGAGTCAGGGTCTCTGATTCTTAACATAGCATGCTACTTTGCTTACTTGGATATATTCCATACTCACATACCATGTGCTAGGTGGTATAGCAGATAGAATGCAGAGCTTGGAGTAATGAAGACCTGAGTTCAAATATGGCCTCAGACACTTACTAGATGAAAGATCCTGAGCAAATCACTTAGTTTCTCCCCAATTGATAAATGGTCAAAGGATATGAACAGGCAATTTTCGGAAGAAGAAATTAAAGATATCTATAATCATATGAAAAAATGCTCTAAATCACTATTGATTAGAGAGATGCAAATCAAAACAACTCTGAGGTACCACATCACACCTATAAGATTGGCAAATATGACAGAACAAGAAAATGATAAATGCTGGAGAGGATGTGGGAGAGTTGGAACACTAATTCATTGTTGGTGGAGCTGCGAGTGCATCCAACCATTCTGGAGAGCAATTTGGAACTATGCCCAAAGGGCTACAAAAATGTGCATACCCTTTGACCCAGCAATATCGCTACTAGGACTGTATCCCCAAGAGATCATAAAAATGGGAAAGGGTCCCACATGTACAAAAATATTTATAGCAGCACTCTGTAGTTGCCAAAAACTGGAAGTCAAGGGGATGTCCATCAATTGGGGAATGGCTGAATAAATTATGGTATATGAATGTAATGGAGTACTATTGTGCCATAAGAAATGATGAACAAGAAGACTTCAGAGAGGCCTGGAAGGACTTATATGACCTGATGCTGAGTGAAAGGAGCAGAACCAGGAGAACTTTGTGCACAGCAACGACCACAGTGTGCGAGAGTTTTTTCTGGTAGACTTGGAATTTCGTAATAACGCAAGAACTTCTTCAAAAAAAAAAAAAATCCCAATGGTGGTTCTCAAGGCAAAATGCCTTCCACACTCAGAGAAAGAAATATGGAAGTCATTCGCAAAATGTAGCAGATCATGTTTGTGTATGTGTATGTGTTTGTGTATCATGTTCTGATTTGTTATACGATTTCTTTCATTTATTTTAGTCTGACTACATAGCATGACTATAGTGAAAATATACTCAATAGGAAAGTATATGTAGAACCTATACAGAATTATATGCAGTCGTGGGGAGGGAGGGGGGTAGTGGGGGGTAGGTGTGGGGGGGATAAAAATCTCAATTGTATGGCAGTGATTGTTAAACATTAAAAAATTAAAAAAATTTTAAAAAATTAAAAAAATAAAAAAAAATAAAAAAATCACTTAGTTTCTCTTTGCCTCAGTTTGTTCATCAGTAAAATGGGAATAATGAATAGTAGCATTTACCTTACGGAGTTATCATGAAGATTAAATGAAATAACCTATGTAAAGTGGTTTGGAAACCTTAAAATCCTATAAAATGTCTTATTTTGTTATTATCATTATATAAATTAAATGGAAATTATTTATTTACAAGGAAGATCCAGACAAAGTGCTATGAGAAATTTTACGAGAGGGAGAGCCCTTTCAGCTGAGAGGATCAAAGGGCTGCTTCCTGGGAAGCTGAGCCCATGGAGGAGGGGCCTTCCCAGACACAAGGAGAATGCAAGGTCCCTTCTCTGAGATGTGAGCTGAAGCATCTGACGAGCTCACCTTTGCAAAAAGCTGGAGGGATTCCAATGCATAGGAAGTACTGAAAGGTCATAAGACTGGCAAGAAACCCACAGTATCTTGGCCAGGCCTCAGCAATTGCTTTCCTCCTCCGAAGATGCAGCAAATAAATTAACGAGCAGATGTGGACCAGGGAATAAAAATCCATGCGCTGTCCTGTGACATTGAGAACGGCAACAAAGCACATCTGGAAGGCAAATATAAATTTAATTTAAAAACTGAATAAAAAAACATGTGAACGCATAGGAGTAGGACTATTTCAGTGTCAGAGCTGAGAAGTTGTTGGGTATGTAATTTGTGTCAAATCCATGTGTGTGTGTTTGTGCTTTGTTACCAAAGAAGACCATGCCATCAGAGAAATGATGACATGACTTGCACTTGACTTTGTTTTAAGTGAGGGAGGGCTGTGCAGGTCACCAGCCTCACTTCTCCTCCAGAGCCATCTGAATCCAGTGACCAGATATTCATCAGGATGACTGGAGATGACCCAGGATGAGGCAATTGGGGTTAAGTGACTTGCCCAAGGTCACACAGTTAGTGAGTGTCAAGTGTGTGAGGTGAGAATTGAACTCAGGTCCTCCTGACTCCTGCGCTGGTGCTCTATCCACTGCACCACCTAGCTGCCCCATCAAATCCACATAATAAACATTTATTAAGGATCTAATGTGCTAGGAACAAGTGGGATAGAGCTCTGGATCTGGAGTCAGGAAGACTTGATTTCAAATCTGGCCTCAGACGCTTATTAGTTGTGTGACCCTGGGCAAGTCACTTAAACTCTGTCTTATTCCACTGGAGAAGAAAAGGGCAAACCACTCCAGTATCTTTGCCAAAAAAAACCTCATGGATGATGTGGTCCATGGAGCCATGAAGAATTGGACAGAATTTAATGAGACTGAACAGCAACATGCTAAGCATTGTTGGGGGGAACCATAACTGAGAAGCAGTTTAATGTACTGAAAAGACTGTTGGGCCTAGGGTCAGGTGGCTTAAGTTCAAATCTTAGCTCCCACCATCATCAGCTGTGTGATCCTAGACAAATCCCTTAACTTCTCTGAACCTCAGTTTTCTCGTGTATAAAATAAGACTCTAATTGCAGATTTCACAGGATTCTTAAATTTTATTTTTATTCTGAATTTAATGAATACTAAGACTATTTCCATATGTAAAGTAGAACAGAAAAAGAGGATTGTATAGGAAACTACAAATTTCTATTAATATAGCTTGGCTTAAAAAAGTAGTAACAAATTAAACATATGACTTTTAAAGCTGTTGTGCTTCTCTGTGTTTCCGTCTCATAGAATTCTTGTAAGGAAAGTGCTTTGTGAATCTTAAAGAGCTAGAGTTTCAAGAGCTCCCTGGGGAGTTTACAATCTAGTAAAGGACACTTAACATTTCTAAGGCACTTTAAGGACTGCAAAGCACTTTATAAATTCTGGGAGGTAAGTGTTATTATCACCTTTTTACAGATGAGGAAACTGAGGCAGAGAGAAGCTAAGTGATTTGGAAAGATGACAAGTTCACTTTTGGACGTAGGGAATTTAAGATGTCTAAGAAACATTCAGTTTGAGATCACTAAATAGGCAGCTGGAGATGTGAATCTGAAGGTTAGGAGAGACTTCCTCAGGTTTGCACAGCTTGTAAGTTGTCTGGGGAAGAATTTAGACCTATGTCTTCCTGACGCCACTTCCACTATCCCTATCCACTATACCAACAGAACTGAATTTAATTTTGGGGGGTTAATGAAGAGACAACAAGAGTTAGCGGGTTAGGTGCTGCCTAAAATAGCAAATTTCTCTAAGTATAATTTATATGCTTAGGAGGCAAATTGGCATCTAGTTCTGCCGCAGTCCTAGCCATTCATGCTAGAGATCCACAAGGTGAGATGACCTTATGCAGCTGGAATGTAACCCTGGCTCCACTATTTAATAATACCTATGTGGCCCTGGGCATATCATTTAACTTTCTAGGTCTCAGTTTCTCCATCAATAAAATTAGAGGATGAGGCTAGATTAAGGGCTTTTAATGTGGCTTCTGGGAATTTGCTTTTTAAAAAAATTTCAATAATTACATTTCTACATAATTGGATTCCTTTGTAATCCTTTGTATTTAATTTTATGCATTTAAAGACATTACTCTGAGGAGTCCATAGACTTCACCAGACTGACAAAGAGGTCCAAGATACAAAAAAACCTTCTGAATGTCTGTATTAGATGATTCTGAAGGTTTCCTCTGGTTCTTAAGCTTTACATTAATTCTCCAGGCAAGAATGGGAATAAAGAGAGGGTGTCTCACCTCTAGCCCGAACTTATAGAAACCGTAGTTGATGAAATATTTGATGGAACTCAGTAACCCATCATCCAGGTGCTTTCTAGTGACACCATCAAAAATGCTGCTCAGCAGGGGCTGTTTCAGCTGATTGTGGTGCCTGTAGAATTTCTGGTGCCTGTACACAGTAGCCTCAGTTGCCATTAGTGCCAAGATGGTGAGATGATTCTGTAAAGTAAGAGTGATGGGAGCTGGGTGTTAGCAAGAACCCTTCAACTTTGTTCTCCATCACTTAGCTAACTAAACCTCAAATCTGAAAGTCACCCTCAGTGTCCACACCAGTTACAGGATCTGACATCACTTTAGCTCAAGAACATATTTTCAAATGAAAATATTCTTCTTTTATGTTTTACATGATAGAGCACTTTTAACCTTTATCAAATTGTTTACCATGTTAGGGATGGGGAGGTGAGAGAGGGAGAGAGAAAATTTGGAACTCAAAAAATTTTTTAAGAAGGAATGTTTTATATGAACTGATACTGAGTGAAATGAGAAGAGCCAGGAGAACATTATACACAGTAACAGCCACAATGTGCAAGGATTGTTTCTAATAGACTTAGACCTTAGCAGTAATGCAAGGATCTAAAATATTTTTCTTGATGCAAAATGCTATCCACATCCAAAGAAAGAACTACAGAATAAGAATGCAGAATGGAGCAGACTATTTTCTCTTTTGTCATGTTTTGTTTTATTTTGGTTTTTCTCATGGTTTCTCCCATTCGGTTTAATTCTTCTATGCAACATGACTAATGTGAAAATGCGTTTAATAAGAATTTACGTGTAGAACCCACATAAGACTGCATGCTGTCTTGGGGAAGGAGGGAGAAAACATTTAAAATTTATGGACATGATTGTTGAAAAGTGAAAAATTATTTTTTTATATAAAGGAACGTTAAAATTTGTCTTTATATGTAATTGGAAAAAAATAGTATTAAAATATTCATTTTTTGTTACCAGTACTTGCAAGGGAAAGTGAATATTTCAGACACTGGGCTGTCAGGAAGCCAAAGAAGTTCTGAATGGTTTCAACGATGGAAACATTCTCCAATGACTAATCTATCCATCTTATAATTGATCTAGGGAAAAATGCTTAGTAAAATTATGACTACTGACAAGCCAAAAAAATTTTAAACTAATGGTAATTGATTTCCTCACTTTGCTTGATTATATTTTATAGTTCTTAAGTCAGCATCTCATTTCAGAGCCTATTTCCAATTTTATGTTCCACGCAACACTAAGCATGGTTTTCAGAGTCCTAACTAGCTCGGTGTAATGAAGGCTTTGCCTTAGGGTTCCAGTTTGGGTGGAGTGCATTCCACCATCTGAGAAGCGTGCTTTTTCCCCTACAATAGTCATCATTCCAGAGACCTACCACTCTGCTCCTGATTTCTCAGAGTCTGCCTTCCCCTCACCAACTCTCTTTGGGTCCTGGGCCCATCTAGGGAAACACTCACTATTCTCTTGTGCTACCATCTTCATCCTTTACCTCCCCCCTTACTGAACTTGCCCCTGGCCTAAGAATTCCTCTTTCCATTTATTTGGGCTCTTAATAATACTGCTGGTTATTGCTATAATGAATTTTGTTATAAAAATAGACTGGTGCATTTAAAAATAGTATTCAGCAAGATGCCACCACTTTGAATCAACCTTAAGTATCTCTTTTCTTTCCTATACAAGAGGAGGCTGTGTAGCATAAAAACACCGAATTCCGCCCCTCTCCAGATATTAACTGGTGAATGATAAAAAACAAATGCTCTCCAAGTTTAATTGTGAATTATAAATATCTTTCACTTTTCCCTACAGATATAGGACTTGAAAGGGTTTCCCTTATTGGATTATTTCCCCTTAACTATGCTACCCACGAGTCATTCATTCCAGAGTACTTTTAAAATAGGAGCTAGTTCTTTAAGATAAAGAATGATGCTTTCTGAGAGGCTCAACGCATCCAGGAGTGTTACCCATCATCTGACACAGAGTGAAAGTAGAGCTGCAGCCCAGATCTACTTCCTTGCCAGCCATAAATCTTACAGATATACCTTGCTTAGATTAACCTTCAATTGCCCTGAAAAATCTTTGAAATCTCATCTGCAGACAAGGAGATGGGAATTAACAAGACCCCTCTCTGTTCCTAGGTGCTTGGGGATCTTCAGAATGCCCATTTTCTAAGTTTCTAGTCTGGGATTCTGAAATTAAACAGTGCTCTGTTGGGACCTGAAATTTTTTACTTAGAACCCTGGCCAAGTTATTTTTTTTCTGGCTTTAGCTAATAAATTCACTTTAATGTCTGCAGCTCCTAATCTATTTTTAGTTTTCTGGTCTGCTGTTGAAACCGCTGAGGGGAAAACAGAGACAGGGAATAAGAGAAAATTTGTTGCAATGAAAGGAGACCTGGATTTGCATTCAGAACCCCAGGGGTCAAATATTGACGTGGCTCCTTACTACAGGTGTAACATGGGCACATCACTTTTCTTCTCTAGACCTCAGTTTCCTATTGGTGATAAGAGGGGTAGATGAGATTGTAGGGCAGGTAGGTGGTGAAATGGATAGAGAGTTAGGAAGACTCATCTTCCTGAGTTCAAATCCATTCTCAGAGTTGTGTGACCCTGGAGAAGTCACTTAATACTGTTTGCCTCAGTTTCCTCATCTGTAAAATGAGTTGGAGAAGGAAATGGCAAAACATTCCAGTATCTTTGCTAGAAACCCCCAAGTGAAGTCACAAAGACATGACTGAAAGACAACAGATGAGATTACCTTTTGTTTAATATATGTTGTGTATTTCTAGTTATTTATATGTTGTCTTCCTGGTTATAACATGAGCTCCCAGGGAACAGGGATTCCTTTTGCATTTCTTTTTATCCCCAGTGTTCAACACAGTGCCTGGTATAGAGAGAGAACTTAATGAATTGCTCACCGACAGACTGACTTCTAAGGTCAGCTTGAGGCTCTCCCCAGGTTTTTTACCCTGACTTTATAGCATGTCCCATAGAGCTACCAGGAATAGTGGCACATACCTGCAAACCTGAGACTGGTAGATTGTTTGAGCTTGGGAACTCTGAGCTAAAGTGGGCTAAAGCTGTTTGCCTGTCTTCACTAAGTCCCACATCAATGTGGTGAGCCCTAAGTTGGGAGAAACCACTAGGCTGCTTAAGAAGGAATAAATCTGTCCAGGTCTGATCATTGGTGGGAGCAAGCCCGACTGAGTGGCTGCTGAATTTCCAATCTAGCAAGATAAATGAACTGAGGAGAGAGAGGAGAGGAAGAAGAGGGGGATAAGGAAGAGGAAGAGGGGGATGAGAGGAGAAGGAAAAAGAGGAAGAGAAGAGGAGGAGAAGAAGAAGAGGAAGGAGAAGAAGAGGAAGAAGAAAGAGAAGAAAAAGAAGAGAAAGGAGGAGAGGAAGAAGAAGAATGACAGAATGTTATTTGTTTAGGCATATCCACAGGACAGTTTTCCCTTACCTTCAGGCAAGGTAACACTTTGGTGTCACATTTTCTTAGTCCTCCGAACCAATATGCTGGATCAATAGGGGAAATGTACAAGAGAGAAGACTTCTGAAGTTCCTCCAGGTTGTCAGGTAGAAGGGTTCCATTCTGATATAACCCCTGGTAGGAAACAGGGAAGATAATGACATGTTCACATCTTTACACAATACAGCTCATATTTGAGGTCGTAGCTCCAGCACTGTAAGGCACCTCTGAGGTCACTTAGTCCAACCCCTTCATTTTACAGGAAAGGGAACAGAGTCGCAGGATTGTTAAGTGATTTGCTCAGTCACATGGGTATTAAGCATCAGGAGATGGATTTGAACCCATGTCCTCTGACTCCAAAGATGGTGCTCTTTTCCCTGTGCCACACTTCTTCCTCTTGCTCATCTTAGTCTTTCAAAGCAGAGATGGAGGAGGAGGTGATTGCTAAAGGATATGTGGAGAGAACACTGAAGTGAGATTCAGGACACTTGGGTTCTAGTTTAACTTTGCTTCCAACTTCCCATGTAAGCTCTCATTACCTTTTTAGGCTTTGGTGAAGCTTTCCCTCATTTCTCCAGATGGAAGTGATTTCTCCATACTTTCATTGTTCTAATATTTGTGTGTATGTATGTATATATATATATACACATATGTGTATACATATATACATATATGTATAATAGTATTATATTCTCCTGTGTCTATGTCAACTAAATATCCTGACACCAGGGAACTGTGTCTAACTTATTTTGGTAGCCTTCCCAGTGCCTAAAATGCACTGTTTATCAGACATTTAATAAATGTTCATTGAATAAAAATGTAGATCTTTGTTTCCTCATTGGGAAAATAGTGGGGACCAAAGGCGGAATTCGAATAGATGATTTCAAAGTTCTAAGATTTTATAAGTCTATGGGCTCCTCCAATAGACTTTTTCTTTGCTGTCACTCAGGTTGTCCACCATCTAAATCCTTAGGATTTCTTCCCAGAAATATTTAGAAAGTAGCCCTTTCCTTTATTTTCTGACTTCCTTCCCCAAGAGTCAGGTAACAGTAGCATCATTACATGTTTAGATAACTTGCTTTAAGTATACAAAAACTTCCTCACTCCTGGTACGAGAACTCATTCTCAAGAGACAAGGCACTGAGGGGCAGCTAGGTGGTGAAGTGAATAGAGCACCAGACCTGGAGTCAAGAGGACCTGAGCTCAATTGAACTCAGAAGCTAGTTGTGTTGCCCTGGGCAAGTCACTTAACATTGACTGATAGAGAGAGAGAGAGAGAGAGGTCTCAAAGAGGACCATGACATCAGGACAATGAGGCCATTATTTGCAAGTGAATTGAATTTAAGGGAGGGAGGGCTGTGCAGTCACCAGTCTCACTTTCTCCTCTGGAGCCATCTGGGTTCAGTGGTAAAATATAGATCAGAACTGGAGATGGCCCCCTTACTATCTATTTGACCCTGATCAAGTGCCTTTACCCTCAGTTGTCTCATTTGTAAAATAGATATAGGCTTGCACTACCAAACTCACAAGACTGCCATGAAGAAAGTACTTCATAAACTTTAACATGCTAGATAAATGTGATTAGTTATTATTCAAGGGTCCTATCATATACAAGTAGGCAGTTATGAGTATTCAAATAATTTTTTTTATTGGTTTTTAGACTTGTGATGAGCTCCACCAATGCAGATCAGCACTTGTTCATCAACTGAGACTGAGTTTCCTGAGGCATCAAGAGGCTATGAATTACTCAGACTCAGTCAGTTCTTCCGGCCTTGGAGGCCAGCTCCCTAACTACTCTACCACCTTGCCTTGCAAGTAGAAGAGCAAGAATCCAAGAGCACCTAGTTTGGAAGATGCCTTGCTTATAGATTTCCATAGAATGAGGAGGTTAGAGTTGCTTGGTGATCTCTGCAATCTCCTTCTGATCTAATGCTCCAGGTGATAAGGTCATTTCTAAGGTCTTAGGATAGGTTGCCCTATTCTTTGCCAGGTTTCTCACCTCAGTGCAATTTGAAGAGTAGGTCAGAGGTTTGACAAACTTCAGCTGATACATCATTTTGCAGATGACCATCACACAAGCCCAAACTGTGCAGATGTGTGATGCATACAAGCGCAATTTGGAATACGGCAATGCAAACACCCAGACGATGTAGAAAAGACAATTCATGAAGGAAACCTGGAATAAAGATTTTGGTAGGTGTTGATTGGATCCTGTTTTCTCTTTTCCTGCGCACGTGAATCCTACTGACTTTATAGGTCCAGAGTTAAATAGTGATGTATTAGGAAGGACATGCATTTAGATATGCTCAACTGGTTTTCATCTTGAAGTCCACCTGGCTCTCAAAGTTCTAAGAAAATCTGCCATTAGAGAAAAAAAATGCCTCTCTACAATTCCCCCTGAAAGACAGTTTCCTCTGGATCACTAACCTCCTGAAGAGTAATACAGATGATCACAGTGGAAACAACCTTAATGATGTGTATTTCCAGGAATCTCCATAGTAACACTTGAGTTCCATTAACTATTTCTAGAAGGTTCAGAAAACCGATAGTTAGCTTGTCAATCATCCAGTCGCAATCTCTTGTTTCTTTCTCTGAGAAGGGAGAAAAAAGCCATGACTTAGAAGTACTACAGTAAAACCTTATTAAGACTAATTGAAGCCATTGGTGAAAAGTCTGAATTGTGGATTGACATATCATTGAATAGTTTGAAATGCATTTATAAAAACCAGAATAGGACTCATTAATTTCCAAATAGAAGTCTTTTGGCACCTGCTTTAATGAATAGATCAGATGGTTATAAATAGCATAGTGTTTGTACATAAGGGTATTTGAAATGCTTAAAATACTTTTTGCTTTTTAATAGACTAAGTATTTTACTCCAATCTTGATGAAACTCAATTTTCCCTATTTGGTAAGTATTTTACAGAAACTGACAACAAGGAGCTACCTTATTTATGTCTATAATCTTCTTCCCCCAGCCTCATACTATTCTATTCAAAGTAGCACTCATTTGCTTTCTCTACACATAGTGCAAAAATAGATTTCAGCCTTTTCCCTGTCAGAATTAGCATACATTTCCTAATTAGCAGGGTCTAATCTAATGAGGTTTGCCTACATATGTGACCAAAATGACTTAATAGTTAGCATTAGAGGGGGAAAAGAGTACAGGAGGTGCTAGACATTAAATTCATTCAATTTCTAAGGCAGTGTAGGAAAGAGTTCTAATTTTCTCCTCCTAACTAGCTTTCTGAATTAAATCTGGTCTCACTTTCCTCTTCTGTAAAATAATGAGGTTGGACTGGGTGAACTCTAAAATTCTGGCTCTAAAATTGTATTAATACACTTCAACTCCATCCATTCATATTACTCATTCATAGGATTATAGATCTATAGCTGGAAGCAACCTCAAAGGCCATCTAATACAATTCTCTCATTTTACAGATATGGAAACTGAGGGTTAGTTACCCACTCATCCAGAGAAGGTAAGTGACTTGCCCAAGGCTCCACAGCTAATAAATATCAAAAGGCAATATTTGAACTCAGGTCTTACAAACTCCAAGTCAGTGCCTTATCCTCTACACTATTCTTCAAGGTCTAATTCCAATGCTTCCTCCTCCATGAAACTTTCCTATCTCTCTGCCATGAGTGATCCCATTCTTCTCCAAGCCACAGCACTTTGTATTTCTTTAACAATTTACCAAATCCTATTATGTGCTACAGAGGTCAGGGCTCTGGGCTTAGAGTCTTACTGACTGTGTGACTCTGGGCAAGTCATTTCTGACTGTTTTCTGTTTTCTCGTTTATAAAATGCGTAAAACTGTAACATCTACCTCCCAGGGTTGTAGAGATCAAATGGATTAATATTGGAAAGGCACTCTGCCTATCTCAATAAAGTGTTGTATAAACCTTAGTTGTTATTGTGCTAATTGATTGTAAATTCCTTAAGAGTAGATATTACACTATATCTTACCCATCTTTATATTCCTCATGCCTCCTCTCCTCTAACTCTGGGACTTGCACAAAAGGAGCACTCAATAATCATTTGCTGAAGGAAACTGAATTTATTGAAAGAAAGAAAAGATGTTGTGTTGAATTAGTCTAACATCCTTAAATTGGTCAGATCTGATGAGGACTTCGAGGGGAGGGAGGGAACAGGTTTTAGTGTTTGTTTCTTATAACCAATTAGTCATTTGCCTAAATGATCAGTTAAGACCATATCCTGTCTCGGGGTCAATGTGGCACAAAGGAATGAACTCTGAATTTGGAGTTGGAAAACTTGAGTGTAAATCTCACATCTGTCAATTACTATGTAACCTCAGACAAATCACTTAACCTCTATGGACCTCAGACATCTAAGGTCTCCTTCAGCTGTAAATCTGTGATCTGAATATACATCCCAAAGTTCTAATGACAGAAATCAACTTCCTGGTATGCTAGAGTGTCAACTTGGCACAGCTGAGAACTGAAAGAGTGGAGAGTGTCATGTATGACCTATCACTAAAGAAGATCAGCTCTCTAACCTGCTGGTCCTTTCTGCTCTGGCTGCTCACTTTCCTCCTGTTTCTGTTTTTCATCCACCGTGACAGTGTCTACATCGTTCATGGAGTTCTGAGTTTTGTCAATTTTCTTTCCAGGCATCAGACTGCAGAAGACAAAAAAAGTGGGCTTGGATTATTTTTTAAAACATTGATTCATGTGCCAACTTGCTCATTTTGGGGGTTGGGTTTTTAAAGGTCACAAATTAAATGGGTCCTCACCACTGGTAATGGAAAAAATGAGCTGATTTATTTATTCTAAAGAATTTTAAGCCTCTATGACCTGCTTCCATTAGCAGTACTCTGAGTTACATCAACATTTTTCTCATGCATGCTGGGAAAAAAAACTGACTCCAAAGCAAGAAAGTGACCTGACGGGGTAGAAGGACTGAACTATAATTCAAGATGCTCAATTCTGAAATAAAAATCATTAGCTTTTTGGCCTTAGACAAACCACTTAACCTTTTAGAGTCTCAATTTCTGCATCTGTACGATAGGGGGAACAATATTTATACCAGAGATTCTTAATCTTTTTTTGTATATGCCATGGACCTCTTTGGCAGTCTGTTAAAACCTACTGACTCCTCAGAGTAATGTTTTTAAATGCATAAAATAAAATGCATAGGATGACAAAGAAAACCAATGATACTGAAACATCATTATCAAAATGCTAACAAGAGAAATTTACAGAGATCAGCTTAAGAAGCCCTGCATGCTAGTTTCACTGTGACGTTGTGGGAACCAAATAAATAATATATGTGAGAACTTTTGCAAACTCACATATTGGGGCATGTAGCATGCAAGATATCAAAAGCAAGCATAAACCAGAGGAGAGGCTATTTAATCCTCACCTATTCTGAAGTTTCCAAATTGTTTCTTTGAGCCTAAAATAGGAAGAAGGAATATTTTATCAAACATGTATAATTTATTGGCTAGTTAATTCTGTTGTTTCTCCCCCATAACCATCTCTCTGAGTCCTGCTTCCAAATATTACCAATTTTCCCCTCTTCCCCTCCAAGGTACCAATTTCCCAATCTCACTCCACATAAGAAAAGACGATAGAAAGGAAATTACATTCATCATATGCACCTATGGCATTGTCTGCCTGCGTGGATCATAGAAGGATGTGACTTCTGATTGTGTAACCTAAACTGGAACTTCTCAGTAGCCATTGCCATGGATCCCTTCTCCTGATTTTGCTCCTGTTAAAGTTTTATATGTAGAAACAGTGATGTGCAGCTAAGAGTCGAATAAGAATCCCTAAGAAATTGGTTAATTATATCAGCCTCCCCTTCTCCCCTTTGACCATTTGTTTATTAGGGAATGGAATTCATTCTTGAAAATTTGTATGATTAGTTTTTTTCCTTTTCCACTTCCCCTTTCAGCCTCTTTTTAATGTCTTATCTTCCCTCATTAGAATGTCAGCTCCTTGAGAGGTATGGCTATTTTCCTATTACTTATCTTCCTATTCCCTGGCATAATGCCTGGCACTTAGCAAGTGCTTGTTAGAAAGTTTCTCCAAAGGTTAAAAGAAAAGAAGAGACTTACGCATTTGCCAGGAGATGTACATCATCTTCAATTGTCTTATTGCTGGAAATATAGAACAGTTATGTTGGAAACTGATACCGTAACAAATAGTACTATCATACCATGGCAACATATTTCAGAAATATTCCCCCCTGCCTTTTCTTTGGAACAAAATGCAAGCACCAGCCTGAGGAAATATTCACTCTTTCAGGCCAGGTAGACAGATCTACAGGCTGGGAACCACGTGACCTAAACCGAGCTACACCTAAATCGAGTCTGTATTCATGAGTAGGTTCTGAATGGATTCTCCATGAAGATCAAGTGTTCACTCAAAGTGAGCTCTGTGCTTGTTATGTAATGCACTTCCTTTACTCTGTATAGGGGTTCAGCTTCTGGGGATCTCCCCTACTGGGATCCCCAGGCTTACTATCTAATGAACTCAAGTTGGGAAAAATCAAGTGTAATGAAGAGCACTGAGGTTTGAAGGGAGGAAACCAATGTTCTCTTACATTGTGCAATTAGAGGGCAGTGAATAGATCACTGGACCTAGAATCAGAGGAACTGAGTTCAAATCCTGCCTCAGACATTTACTAGCTGTGTGATCATGGGCAAGTTTCTGTTGCCTAAAGTAGAGATAGTAATAGCATTTACTTCCAAAGATTGTTTTGAGGACTTAATGAGGCAATAGTCATAAAACACTTTGACAACCTTAAAGAACTGTATAAATGCTAGTTATTATTACCTTTAGCTCATATTGTTTTTCTTTTCCATCAAGCTGGTTTGATCTTTAATAAAGTCAACTAAGCAGGTCAAAAGGGGGAAAAATAGGGGCATAGAAAAGATAATAGACAATTCCACAGACAGAAAAGCCATAATTTCTACAACAAATTTTTAAAAATTTTAAAACTTACCCCCAAGCCAGAAGATAAGTAGCAATTCGTTATTACTGAGTTCTCTCTCCTTAAATTTTCTCCTACTTGTTTATCTGTCTATTTGTTATATTCTCTCCTCTCTTTCATTAGCATAAGGAGCTATTTCATTTTTCCCTTTGGATTCTCAACATCTGGCTTAGTGCCAGGTACAGGGCAGGTTCTTCATTATTGTCAAAATGAATTGAAGGGAATGGAATGTATGTGGGGGGAGGGAAATTCTTAATCAAATTTTTTGAGTGTAGACACTTTGCATGTACGTTGAGCTGTCCAGTGCTGTCTTGGTGATGAGAGTACCTGTCGGGTATGCCTTCCAAACTGATTGCAGTATTATTCAGGCTGGTGATCTTGAGAAAGCCTTCATTAAAGTAATGCAGCTGAAGGATGCAGGCCAGGAGAAAAGCCGCAGGAAGCATAATTTTTGCAAACAACTCCACTGTGTCAAACTGCTCCAACCCTATATCTCTTAACCTGGCAGGGCAAGAGAAAGAAGGAGGAGGAATCATTTGGGCAGATCTGGAGGCTCATGCTTGTTTATTCACCCCATGAAATAAGGACATCAGACCTGAGTATCTATTGTTATCACCTCTCATTGATGACTGCTCTCGTCTTATGAATGGTGAATCAATTTAGCTTTCCTATTAACATATTCCCACTCACACTATAATATCTTCATATAAAATGACTTTATACCACACAACTTTACAGATCTGAGTTTATTTAACCGTCAACCAAGGGGGAGAACTGATCTCTAATAACTTAAAAAAAGGCTTTTCAAAAAAAGGTTGGTCTGCTACATATCTGAAGATTTGGCTACATTTTATGTTTGCTCATATATTCACATATATGCATCTAAGGCAGGATTAGACCAAAGAACTATAATGGTGCCATGTAAGAGGTGCTATAGGAATGGAGGTGATTAGTAACTTAGCTTTTATAACACAACCCTGCCCAACATAACTTCAAGATAATGTAATTAAACCATTATGGACAATACTCTTCCCCTTCCCAAGTCTCAAAACCACACTATAACATCCCTAGGAGCTTATAACATTATTCTTTTCAATATGTATTTTCCTTTAAAATAGATATTACATTATGTCATATATTATATTTTCCTCCATTCAGATAATCACCCCTGTTACAAATAATTATAAACAGAAAGAAAAAAAGTAGTTCAGGTAAATAAACCAATATTTCAACTTAATCTGACAATATATATAATATTCTATCCCATAGACCATCCACCTCTGCAAAAATAAAGGGGGAGAGGGAAGGAAGATGAATTTTCTTTTCTCTATTCTCTCAAAATTAACTGTTTAAGGGTGAGAGTGAGAAGAGGGCTAATCTTGATCATTAAAATTTCACAGTGTATAACATTATTCTTATAGAACCCAAGTTCTCTTGTAATGTTTTTTCACCCAACATTGTGTTTTCTCAGAACAAATTAGTGACATGATATGTGGCATGTTTGTACTCCAGAATCTATGGCGGAGGCAAGGTAAGGCCATGACTTGTTTTTTCTTTGCCTCTCACTGCCTTCAGTGAGAATAAAGAAGCATGGCATTATCAAATCCCAGCCTCTTTCCAGAATAGAGCAGACACATTTATGAGTCAGAAAAAAAGGAAAGGATGTAGTGTGAGCTGTGATCCCATATGATTAACAGAATGCCATGCCTGGATCAAATAGAACAGTTCACCAGAGTAAACCAATCCGAAGACTAGAAATGGGAAACTGAGGCCAAGGTAAATAATCTGGAAAATCAGCATGGAGCAGTCAGGAAACCCTACTGAGAGAGCAGTATACCAAAGAATTAGTAAATGACAATTTGTCTCATGCAAAGTCTCAGGTCTCTTTTGTTTGCCTTTAGAGTGCCTTTATAATGTGATAGCCCCAGCTGTTCACTGCTTAGCTGCATCAGGAATGTTGGGGACTGAAATAAGAACGTGTAAAAGTGGAAGAGGACACAGGGAGAAAGACTAGGCACTCTCTGTTCTAACAGGTGGCTGCTACAGGAGGGCTCTCCTGTGCCTTAGCTATGAGGAGCAACTGGGACAAGTTCAGCTATGGCTTGGATGCTTCCACTCTGAGCTGCCATAGCTGGGATGTTTAAGGGAAGAAGTTGTGATATATGATTGTGATGGATGGAATACTGCTGTGCTCTAAGAAATGATGAGCTCGGTGATTTTAGAAAAACATGGAAAAACTTGCATGAAATAATGAAGACCAAAATGAACAGAACATTGTATACAGTAGCAGCAGTATCGTTTTAAGAGCAGCTTTGAGAGAATAAGTTACTTTGACTGCTAAAAATACTCAAATTGACTACAAAGGACATATAAAAAAGATACTATTTGAATCCAGAAAAAGAATTGATAAATAGAAGTATGTATAGAATATTTTTATGTGTGTGTTATATATTTGTGTGTATATATACATATATATATGTATACCTATTGGTATCTAATGGTAGCCATCCCTAAGGTGGGGGAGGAAGGAGGGAAGAAAAAAAAAAGAAATGTACATGATAATTTTGTTGGCTATTTGAAAGAAAAAGCATGTTGTACATAGCAGGTTCAGTTTCATATGCAATCATCTTTTTATTGTATAGTTGAATTATTTTTATTGTATTGCGTGGAAATGTTTCTTTTATTCCACAAATTAAAAATTAAATAAAATAATTTTTTTGAAAAGGGAAGCAGAGCTAACTTACTGTGCCTTCTTTTTGGGAATGTTATCAGTTAGTAATAATGCTTGTATTTCTAAGGTTTTGACTGGATGTCTGTGTGCCTGATGTTAATATCCTGGAGGACTTGTGTTCCTACTTTGGGGGAGGGTTGTGATGCAAAATTAGTCACTCTTCCCTCTAATGTGAATTATCCCAGTATGAGGGGTAATTGGAGGCTGATAGGCAAGGGCTGGTAGCCCAAAGTGGGCTTCTAGCTGTACCTCACACATAGCATTTCATCTCTGTGCCTTTGCTTACCCTGTCCCTCACAACTGGGATGCCTACCTTTTTCACCTCTACATCTTAGAGTCCCAGATTTCCCTAAAACTCATTGGGCTTTTTCTGATCTTCCAGATACTAGTTCCTCCTCCTCCAAATTACCTTGTGCTTATGTTTATATGTGTGTGTATGTATTGCATGTATATGTATATATGTATATATGTGTATATGTATATACCTGTATATAAATATTTTATATATGAAATGTATGTGTGTATATTAAATAAATATATTTATACACTTATATAACATATTTTATATATTTATAAATACAATTCTACTTTTACATAACATATTCTATGTATTTATATAATTTATTTTTAATATGCATATATATTTAAATGTACACACATTGTTTCCCCCTAAAGAATGGAAGCATATTGAGGGTAAATCCTGCTTTGTTTTTGTCTTTGTACCCCTACCACCTAACACAGTACATAGGCCATAAAAGAAGCTCAATAAATACCAACTGATTGATTGATTGATTGACACTGATTCTGGGTCAGAGGATTTTTGTCTTCAGATAAAGAGAGGCAAAATGAACCATTTTCCTGAATGGAAGCTAAGTAGAGTTTCTCTGTGTTTTGCTACTGAGTCCTTACAGAAGAGGCCTAGCAACACAGGGTAGAGTGGAGGTAACTGGGAACATCTTTCTCCAGGTCAGACCAACAGCCTTTGGAGCTTACCAAAGGGCTGAGTAGTCCTCAGCAATCACTTGGACATGACATGCACAATACTTTCTATATCAATGAAAATTACTGGGTTCCAGCTTTCAGGTAAATATTTCAAAATAAGGAGAGTAGGGAGCATGTTAGCTTAATTCTGACATAACTTCAACCACCATCTATCTCCCAAACCCCCACAGTTCATGGAAGATATAAATTCTGGGATTCTTAGTCTGACAGGGTATATTGACTACAAATACACCTGGGACTAGGAGCGAGCAAGGTTTTCCCTGAGGGGCAACATGGTGGTAGTGGTCATGGGTCTCACAAATGGGATGATTTTTAATTTTATTTTTTATTATTGAACATATTTTAATGCCACAAATGTCACTCTCCATTGTCATGTGAGGAGTCAAGTCACACATGTTCCAGGGATGACTCACAGATCTCAGTCATGGTTGGGAACATGGAATAGAGGGTAGAAGGAGAGGCTCAATTCTCAAGGCTTACTTCATCCCAGATCTGCCAGCAAGTTGTGAAGATTAAAGCTCTTACCCCTCTTCTGACAGTCCCAGTGTGTGGATTAAAAAGCCAGAAATTGTTTTAAACTGGTAGCCATAGACAGCAATAAGAACCACCATGGAGTAAGAGACCACAGCCATCCAGAAATACTTCAAGCTTCGCCTCCAGCAGCCATAGTGAATCTGCAATCAGACATGTTGCATGAGTTAGTGGGGACTGCAGAGACACTGAGGAGAGCCAGAGGCAGCTCTCACTGGAGGTGCCAACAAGCACTGGGAAGCCTACAGACAGCTGGAGCAGAGCTAAGCAGCTTTCTCTGAGAGAGCCCATTTTCCAAGTTGGCAACAGAATCCTGAATTGTCAAAGGATGACAAGCTGTCACAAGGCATAGAGAGGAATCTTAGTGTTTCTTTGAGCTCACAGACTAAAAAAGCAAAATATTCAATGCTCAGCAAATAATCTAGCATCTTTTGAACCTCACAGCCATGGGCTTGATGTTTTTGCATGGTCCATCACCTAAAAATGGTTTTTACATTTTGAAATGAAGTTTGATTGAATTTTAAAACGTAGAAACCAATTTAATTCCCTGGCTATACAAAAGACAGACAGAGGGCCAGATCTTGCCCTCAGGTTATGGTGCTGAGCCCAGAACTATACATGGAAGTGAACAAGTCACCAACTGAGAAACATTGCTTCCTCCTGCCTTCTTGAATGTTGACTGCAGCCTATGTCTTAGGATCTCTAGTCCTCAACCAATTGGCATATTTCACATTCTCTATGCCTGTTTTCTCCTATCAGCTATGGTATGGCTATGGTATGTGTGCCTGAACTTTTGACCTGCTAAGGATAAAGTGGTAGCACTGGACTAGGGGAGATATAAAGTTTAATTAAGAAGTAGCCTTTGCATTGTCCAGGCTTAATATAAGGATCAGATAAACAGGAAGAACTATACAATAACGCATAACAAATGCTTGTAGAGGGGGTAAACAAAGTCACAACTAATCAGGGGGATCAAAGAAGACTTCAAGAATGGAACAAATCTCTACAGCTGAAGAGGAGAAGGGAGGGGATATTTCAGACACAGGGAACAATGTGAGATTAATAGTTAAAAGGAGTTTCTCCTTGGCTTCCATAGCTTTTGAGAACCCTGGGCCACCTTCGCATTACAATGAGGCAAAAGAAGGCCCAACAGCTATTGATTCTTGGGAACCAGTATGTGGAGAAAGCAGAAAAGGAGTATCTATGCTTCCCATGGCAAGGGAATTTACCTGATACAGGGCCACACAGGTGAGAAAAAGCATGATGTAGAAGATCTTGTAGACAACCACCGTGCCATCAAAGCTGACAATAAAGAACATGCTACCACAAATGAAGATCCAATATTTAACCAGGATTCCGGTAATGAGAGAGCCCAAAAGATCCATGACAGCATTTGTCTGTTTCTCTTGACCTATAAAGACAGCAAGAGAAGTCAAATATAAGACCATGGATTTAGAACTAGAAGGGATATTAGGGGCTATTCAGTCTAACAGTCTCATTTTACAGATGAGGAAACTGAGGTCCAGAAAATTAAGATAACTTGCCCAGGGTCATAGAATTACTAACTGTCTGAGGCAGAATTAACAATCTTTCCTGATTCCTAAATCGACATTCCTCAGCCAGATTTAACAACCATCCACTTTGTAATTACCAAAACACCAACTGCACTTTGCAAATTTCTGGCCTCCATGTTATTAAGTTTCTGAGATAATAAGAAGTGCCATAAAAATTGTTGTATCTATCTATTAGATGCTTAGTAAGCGCTTGTTGATTGATTTCCACTCTACCAAAATGCCTCTTATTTCATAGTAAGGCTTGGTTTGTCTCCCTCTGCCCCCTTCTGTTCTTACCTCCTATTAATTTAGCAAGCTGGGCCACATAAAATGGTTCACACCTTAATTCACTTAGGATTTTTATCCTACTCACTTTTAAAAATATATGTATACATATTCAGTTTATGAAATGACACAAACATTTTCATACCATAGTAGAATAAAAAAAGATGATTGAACATGGAACTGCAAATCTATTATATACAATGTACTATTCCTTTTAAATATATAATATTCATATAACTTTTTAAAGTAAGTTTTCACCTCCCCCCAGAGATGGCTGCCATTAGACACAAATATAAGTGTGAGTGTGTGTGAGAGTGTGTGTGTGTGTAATCATTCTATACACGCTTCTATTTATCAATTATTTCTTTGGATGCAGATAGTATCTTCCTTCACAGGTGCTTTTTAATTAATTTGGGTATTTATAATAGTTAAAATGACTTCACCACTCAAAGTTGTTTTTAAAACAATATTGCTGTTACTTTCACCCACTCACTTTTATGAAAGGATTTTGTGCCCAGAGTGTTCTTCTTTATCTCTGCCTGTTGAAATCCATCACATTCTTCAAGACCTCATTTAAATGCCATATTGTCTGGGAAGAATTTCCAGATTACCTTAGCCAGTAATAATTTCTCCATCCTCTGAATTCCTATAACTTTTTTTATCCTTTCTATACGTTAAATTCTATTTTGTTTTGGAGTCATTTGCACATAGAACTTTAGATCTAGAATGGACCTTAGAGTTTATCTAGTAGAACCATTACATTTTACAGAAGAAGCAGAGCCTGAGAAGAAATGAAGTGACCTACTAAAATTTATTAGCATATGTTTTAGAGCAGGAATTAAAAACTAGGTCCTCAGATTCCAAATCCATTGTTAGTATTAATGATGACGATAATGATTAATAATAATAATAGCCAGCATTTATGTCGTTAAGATTTGTAAAGTGCTTTACATGTCATTTAATATTCTGTTCTTTCAAGTAGAATGTAAACTTCTTGAGCAAAGAGACTATCTCACTTTTGTATCTCAATTTGTATCCTAAATGCTTAGCATAGTGCCTAAATAAACCTATCTACTCATCTATCATTCTATCTATTGATCTATGTATCTCTCTGTGCATCTATGTAGACATCTATAATCAATCTATGTATTATATATATAATCTATGTATTGGCATATCTATGTGTCTGTGTATCCATCATCTAACTATGTATTGATCTATGTATCTATCATCTACTTATCATTTGTGTATCTATGTATGTATTTATCTATGTAGATATCTGTGTATCTATCGATCTATGTATATATCAATCATCTAGATATGTATCTATGTTTCTATGTGTCTATCATCTATGTATCTATGTATGTATTTATCTCTCTATGTAAGTATCTATGTATCTATTATCGGTCTGAATATATTGATCATCTATGTATGTAAGTAGCTATCATCTATGTAACAATTTATGTATGTATATATGTATCTATTTCTCTGTCTCTCTATCTATTAGATACTTAGTAAGTGCTTGTTGGTTGATATCCACTCTACCGTGATGCCTCTTATTTCATAGTAGACTATGAGGCTCTTGAAGGTAGAGTTCATGTCTTATTCATCTTTGTATCCCCATAGAATCACCAAATTTGAGAGCTAGAAGGGTCCTTGGAGGTCATCTACTCCAATTTATCCCATAAAGGGAACCCCACTACACTATACCTTACAAAACTTATCTGTCTTTGAGTAATGACCTCCAAAGAAGGGGGAACCTCCCACCTCTTGAGAGGGACAATTTCACTTTGGAATTGTTAGAAAGACTTCCCAATATCAAGCCACAATGTCATTCTTTGTCATTTCCATTCATTGTTCCTAATGTTGTTCTCCAGGGCTCAAGATGACCAGTCTAATCTCTTTTCCACATGGTAATCTTTCAAATACTTGAATGCAGCCATCATATCCCCTGAATCTTCTCTCATCCAGACTAATCATCGCCAGTTTCTTCAGCCAAGCTTCCTGGGATCTAGAGTAACTTAACATGGAACTGTACTTTAAGCAGGCATGACACTGAAGGTGACCCTGAGTTCCTTTCCTGACCACCTCAGATACGATATTAAACTATATGTCAGTAGCTTCTATTGAGATCCCAGGGCTCCCACATAAAAACACTAGAAATGACTCCCTCGCCCTCTGTTAATTTAAAAAACAATCACTCCAAGGAAGAGGAGCATGCTTTCTCTCAAAGTTTTCCCCAAATGCAGGGACTGCTTGGATAGCATTTGCATTTGCCATACTGTGTCCTCACCATATTCATCACCAGTCACTTCCTGTCGAGCCTCCTCCTTTGCCTTTGCCAATGACTGTCTCTCTGTCACATACTGCCTCAGGAGAAGCCAAAATGAAAATGCATAGAAAGTCTGCAAATGAAAACAAATGAAAACATTTCTTTGCTTATTCAAGGACCTCTTGAGAGTAGAGATTGTTGATTTCTATCATGGCAGTGACTTTCAGAAATATATCTTTGAAATGACCACTTAGTCTCTTATGTGTATCTAGAGCCCACTAATAACAAGGGATCAGGCAGGTTCAAGTTAAGGATCAGTCAAGTGATCCCAGCCATTTCTATGCCTTCAAAGAATTTACAAACGCACAAAATTGAAGGGAAACTTAGGGATCATCTACTCCCCTTTGTACAGATGATGAAGTTGGGGTCCCAAAAGGGAAAGTAACATACAAAACGAGTTAGGGGAAGAACCATGGCTAAAACCTCAGTCTTTGAAATTCCAATCTAGGATCCATTACACTACATGCCTCCTTAAGAATAGTGAGCTATTCATAGGCTATTGAGTCCTTTTCTCATCATCACTATAATCATTTATTTCCTGTTTCCCTTCTGACTTCACTGGCTGCAAACTGCATTCCAATCTTTCCTTCCCACCATGAAGGTGTCATGGTATTTAATGCCAAATGTAGAATCACTGAAGAGACAAGTTCTTACCTTGACACCAATATGGAAGCAGGGCTGGGAATAAGGCTTTAGATCAAAGTCCCTGAGGATTGAAGTGGAAACTCCTGGAAATAATTCTTCCTGAGAGACTTTGAGAGCAACAAAGAAGTTAAGAAGAATGAGGATATTTGCATAGATGACTAGAAAGGGTGAGCTGAGCAAGGCCAAACGTCGCCTGTTACGAGCCGTCCAAATGATGCATGACCAGATTAGCAAGACAAAAGTCAGCCAGCTGTTGTGAGTGATGCTCCAGATCTGCAGCAAAATGGCAGCACAAGAATCCAATTGGCTGGAATCTAAACAAAAATATCTCGGGAAGAGTAGACACATTTTCCTCTTGAACATAATCCTCTTGATGCATCTCTATGATCATGTCACTCTTCTACTACTAAACCTTCAGAGACTCCTTATTGCTTACCAAATAGAAGATATAAGCTCCTGACCCTGACATTCAAGGCTTTCTACAAAATAGCTCCTACTTTACCTTATAATACTCCCCTTCCTATACTCTATTTCTAACCAAACTGGACTACTCTCTACACTACCTTCTCATGTTATTCCTACCTCTATGCCTAATCTCATGCCATCTCCCCTTACACCCCCATCTTTATTTTTTGAGGTCTATCCTTTCCTTTAATGCCCAATTCAGATTCCAAATCCTCCACTAGGACTTCTCTGCTCACCATTACCCTCATTCCTCAAGTGAAAGTTACCTTTCCCTCCTCAAATTTCTGATAGCAATTTGCTTTCATCTCTCCATCTCAACTGTCTTACTCTTCCTTGTGTCACAGTTACTTATTTACCTGTCCTTTTTTCTACTGGGCTCTAAGCTCCTAGAAAGAAGACTTTGTATGGCATCCATTTTTATAACCCCAGCACAAGGCCTTGAACACAGACAGTAAAAGTGCTTAATAACATCTTAATTGAATTAAATTGAATTGCTGAATCAATTTTTTTTAAATTTGTTGAAGTAGGGAAGATTTCATAGAACTGCAATGGATTCTGGGCACATCTAAGGGCCTTTCAATGCTCTTAGCAACTTTGTAAGATCATCGGTTACAGAGAAGGTCATGATCTGAGTTGACAGAAGTTTCTTCACCTCAGAAATTCCTATACCAATGAAATGACAAGTAAAGTCTCTATTCCTATGTAAGACAAGATTTTCTTTTATTTGTCCTAAAGAATAGAAGGATAAATATAACAACAATAAACCCAAATAAATAAATAACCAGAAATTTGATCAGTCTTGGATCTTACCATCATAAAGATCAGTGCTGTGACATAACTTTGACTCGTAATGAGATGGCCAAGGACAGAGAAACTGCTAGGCACTTTGTCCTTAGGTTCTGTCTCCTCAGGGAAAGTGCTGCTTCCTACAAGTAGTGCAGATAGATTTACAGACACCAGGGAAGAAGACTGAAGGGTCAAAATACATCTAGCAATCCCAACTGTTACAGAAAACATTTGGCTGTCTTTTCTGGGCATGTCGTATTATAGTATAAAGACAACCCCCTTTCCATCTCCTGAAGGATTCTACCTCCAAAGAAGTCTTCACAAATTTCTTCCCACCTAACCCACATCAACAACATCTTGACCTTTGTCTTGCCACTGGACTTCAATGACTCTAAATAAAAGAGTGAGGCTGATGACTTTGCACATCTCTGCCTTATTAAATCCAATTCATGCACAAGCCAAGACATCACTCCAATGTCATTGGTCCTTTTCAAAAACAAAAGACAAACAACAACACACCAATAGCTCCAAGAGAAATACCATGTCTTGGTCAATGTGTTGGTTTATTTTTCTTTGCTTATACTTCTTTGTGACAAGAAAGGTTTCTACTGGGGGAGAGAGACAATCCACTGGGAAACGACAGGAATATACAAAAGAAGCAGGGAACATGTGTTATTTAAGAAAAAAATCAACAATGCAGTTAAGGTAACTAGTATAGGTATTGCTATCTCTACTTTACAGAGGAGAAAACTGGAAAGAGGGACACAGAGAAATTAAAGAACTTTCTAAAGGTCAAGGCAGTGTGGTATAGTGAATAGAGCTCTGGACTTGGAATTTTAAAAAAATTTAAGTTTGACACAATTTATTTAGTCACTTAAAATCTCTACAACTAAGTTTCCTCAGCTATAAAAAGAGAGGATTAAATAAATAATAAATGTCTTCTACAATCCCTTGCAGCATTCAACCTGTGATCTGTGACCTGTATTCTAGGGCACGCACCTAGTAAGTGGCAGAGCAAGGTCTTCTGATTCTAAATCCCTCGCTCTGTCCACTAATACATAGCTGCCTGTTAAGTCCAGGTAGGGACTCAACACCATTCCCCTAGATGACCACTGAATTCACCTACACAAGAAGACAGTCTTACCATGTTCTGAATCACAAAATGCAGGAGACTCCACACCACAGCTTGGGAGCTTGTATGTTTCACACTTCAAAAGTGGCACATCCTGCCAGCTCCCACTTGGGAGAACAGTCAACTGGTAGAAAAAAAGGTAGAAGTCAGATGAGGGTATTGGATCAACAGTCACCAAAGACAAATTTTAAATACTATATGATACCCAGCCACCCTATGAATTTAGGTTATGTATGTCTTTGATAATATCCTAATAGGCTGCAAGCTGACTGTGCTCACCAATACCTTTTTCCATTTTCTTTGGGTCAGTTACAGTTGTCATTCTGCACATTCCTGGTCCTTCCATTAAAATCCTCCCTACCCTGATATTTCATTGTGCTGTAAACATAGCCCTGGGTTCTTGCAAACCATGTCACTGTGCTTGAATTCTGAAACATACTGGCAAGCTGGGAAGATGTTGAGTATGGACATGATGATACATTGTACATTTGACATGGGAGGACCAGCCTAGCTGAATTCAGGGAAGCCAATCACCAGAATGGCTGCTGGGAATGAATTTTTCAACTGTTCTCAAAGATTGTTGGCTAAGACACAATGCATTTGTAATCTGTGCAGGCAAAGAAAGTATGCACCCTGGCAAAACCACAGATTTCTGACTTATTGAGCAATATAAAATTGTTCCAGGCTGATTGGAACAAGATGAGAACTGAAGTACTCTGGCACCCAGGCTCTAGACATTTTATTTAAATCCAACAACTAACACAATGGCTTGTTCATTACAAGTGCTTAGCAACTATACGCTGATGGTTATGATGTTAAATTTGAGGAAGAGAAAAAAAGATTTTAGTCAGCTAAGAAACTCTGTAATTTAGTTGGAACACAAAGGGTGTAAAGCGGAATAATTTGCAATAGACCTGGAAAGGGAAGCTGGAATCTAATTATTAAAGACTTTAAAAGCTATGAGGAATTTGTATTTTATTCTAAAGTTAATTGGAAGTCATTGAAGGTTCTTGTTGTTCATCTTTCCTTTTGGAAAAGGACCAATGACATCATGGAGTGATGTCTTGACTTGAACACGAATTGGATTTAAGTGAGGCAGAGTTGAGCAAAGTTGTCCGCCTCACTCTCCCTTCCAGACTCATTGAAGTCCAGTGGCAAAACAAAAGTCCAAACAACTGGTACTGGCCCAGGATTGCAGATTTTTCTTTGTTAAGTACTTAACAAATGCAAACATTTAAAATACAAAGTGGAAACCAAAAATTTATGAAATTTCTTCCAAAAAATATTAAATTTAACCCACCACAAAACTACCCCTGAATCTCCTCCTGAACTTTCCCCTCACTTTAATGTATTTACTATTAATGCTCTTCCCTCTTTTTATTTTTTCCATCTCTATCACTAGGCACTAACTCAGCGCTGAGCCCCCAATGCCAGAGGGATAAATGGGATCCCTCCCCTTTAACATAGAAATATAATCAAGCAAAACAATTCAATGTATTGGCCAGGTTTGAAATGTTAGGCACTTCTGGGGAAAAGCAATATGAGAAAACAGTTTTCTGACCACAGAAATGGACTTTATAAAATGGAGCAGTCATTTAGTATCCACAGACACTCTGGTTTTATGTGCACTTTGCACCTAACCAGGATCTAACACTTCATTCTGCAAACTAGTCTGACTGGTCAGTCTATTTGCATGGCAAGATCATTTCTCTTCTCATTCTATTCTCATTTACTACTGTAGGTCAGTATTGGTTTTCCTTTCATCACAAGCCAATGGCTAATTCTACCTACAGAATAAAAATGTTCTATAGAAACTCAGTGTGTTGGTCTGTCATCTCATTAGTTTCATTACCCTTCACTGCCAGAAAAGGTTGCAATTTTTAAAAAATGTAAGGAGATTCAGATAATTCAAAGATCCAGATCCAGAAGCCCATCTTCCTCTTCCTTCTTATTCTCTTCCTTCTTATTCTCTTCCTTCTTCTCTTCCTCCTTCTCCTTTTATCCTCAAGCAACACTGGCCCCTCAGGGCTCTTTGCACTGCACAGCACAGAGGTCTCTCCTTTTGTAGTTGATAATGGGGATTTGTTGGTGAATTTCGACCAACTTCTTGATGGGGTAAAGGAAAGGAAAGACATGTTCAGGATTGTGTTTTAGGAAAATTATTTTTGACAGATGAGTAAAGGATGGATTGGAAAGAGGTGAGACTTGAAACATGGAAAACAATTAAGAGACTATTATGACAGTTGAGAGATGTGAGGGTGTGAGCTGGGGAGGGACAGCAATGGTGATGGGTAGAGGGAATAGGATGAATTCAACAAGAGGTGTTGAAAAAGCAGAATCATCAGAACTTAGCAACCGATTAGCTAGGGAGGATGAATTTGAGAGGAAAGAATACAGATTGATCCAAAGCTGCCAATCTGGATGGCTGGAATGATGGTGGTTGCCTTAACAAAAATTGAGAAATTTGGAGGATAGGTGGGCTTAGTAGGAAAGACAATGAGCTCTAGTTTGAACTATTGAGTTTGAGATGCCTGTTGACCATGGAGTTGGAGGTGTCTATTTGGTGATGAAATATAGAGCTCAAGAGAGAGTTCATCAGATTCATTCAGTAAAAGGCAGATGAAGAGTAAAGGAGTAGTAGAAACTGTACATTCCCTATACTAAGACAGCTATTTGACAACAATAGAGAGGTTTTATTATCTTCTTGGGGCATTTTTCCAAGATGGAACAGAGATTCCCAAGATAAATCAAAACAAATGACAACTACCCACTTTCAGTAATTTACTTGGGGACAAATTAAACTTCCAGAAAGAACCTAAAAAGTGCTATCAATGATTATGAAGTCTTTGGCAAGAAACTAAAAAAGGCAAAAAAAAAACCCATAAGGGCAAAGATTGTTTTGCCCATTGAAGACAAGAAATGCAAAAGAGAAAATTAATTTGGGAAATAAATATCTGACTAAGATGATAGTATCTGATAATATATTTGAGATTTCCGGGATTACAATGTAGGGATGACAGATTCCTGGCTAGAGATAAAGTTTACCTAATATATTTGGCAAGAATGCATTCGTCCAGTGCCTCACAAATGTAATTTTAAAAACTTGAGGCAAAAAAGATGGAAGATGAGATCAAAGAAAGAGAAGGACCAATATGTATAAAAGCTTTCATAGCAGCAATTTTTTTTTTAGTGGCAAAGATCTAGAAACTAAAGGGGGATACATAAATTGGGTACAACACTTAGTACAATCCCTGGCACATAGTAGATACTTAACAAATGTTTATTAATGGATTGACTGACTGAATTAATTATAATTTATGAGTGTAATGAAATATTATTGTACCATAAGAAGTGAAGAAAGAAACAAATGTGGATGCATAAGGAACTCATCAACTAACTTGAATTTAAAAGAGCAATGAAAAGAAAATGGAAGCAAGGCCAGGGAACCACAATAAGATAAATATTAAAATGCTTATTAATCATCTACTACATGTAAGGCACTGTAGATACAAATACCTAAAGGTGAAAGTGCTAACCCTTAAATAGGAGATTATACCATGTATAGGGGAGTGGAGGCCAGGGAATGGAATTTTTGTCTGGAATTCAAAGGGGTTGTGAATGGAGCCATAGGTAATAGTCTAGTGTTAACAGAGCAAGAGATAGAAATGAAAGGACAGAGGGACAGGGTATTATAAGGCAAAAAGGGCAGATAACAAATCGTGTGTGTGTATGTGCTGTGTCTGTGTCTGTGTGTGTGTGTGTGTTAGGCATATAGGAAAATACTAAGGAAATATTTATTATGCAAAGTGCCTGGCACATTGTAGATATTTATTAAATTCTTGTTAATTGACTGAATGAACTATGCATCATCTTTCTAAAACCTAGGTCTGACCATGTCTCCAAACCTTCAATATATTCCTCTTGTTTATAGAATAAAATGTGAAGTTCTCAGTCATGCATTTAAGGTTTTCTGTACTTTTTGTTCTGCCTACCTTTTCAGACTTATTTTCCATTGTGCCTCTGCATTCATTCTATGTTGCAGCCATACTAGATTACTGCCACTCCAGATCTTAGCTCCATGCTTTCACACAGGTCATTTCCTATGGCAGTAATATGTTTTCCTTACCTCCAACCTTCAAAACTAAACTCACTTGCCCCCTCACCTATGAAACCAACTTTCCCTGATCCTCCCAGACGAAATAACTCTTCAGAAAATTTTAGATTTTTCCTTTGTCCCCTTCATACTCCACTTTGTATTATTGTCCTTAGGTATATAAGATCCTCCCCTAATAGATTATGAGTTCATTGAGGTAAAGAACTGGGTCTCTTTTATTTTTGCATACCTTACTCTTCCCTCAACAAAGTGTCTTGAACTAGGAAGGCAATTAATAAATGTTTATTGTTGTTTAATTAATGCCATACTCAGGGCCTCTCATCAGCCATGGAGAAGGAATTTCCTTGTCCATTTTTATGAGGTGCCATCTGATTTTCAAATCCCCTCTTTCTTTTCATTAAGTCAAGAAGGTAGAATAGGAGTAATAAATACATTTAAAATTCCAGACTCTCAGTGCAAAATTTAGCAAAAATATCCTGCCATACAGGCACCACTGTCTCCAGAAATGTCCTTGTGTTCAGCACTCTGGTGGAGCCCCCAACGTCTTCAAGAAGAGTTGTTACACATAAGCATCCATATGAATACCCTCACCCTGTCCTTCTCGCTGGCCATGGACCACAGGATACAGTTTAGCTCCAGTTCATTACAGTCTGTTGAAGAATCTGGAATAAACTCTTCTATCCACTCTTGTTTCTGTGAAAAACAAAATTTTAAAATAATAACTCCAATGAGTTCAGTAATATGGAAACTACGACTGAATTTTCAATCTGCATTCATTAGATTGGGCACTCCTTGAGGGAAGGGACTGTCTTTTACATTTCTTTATCTTCTCAGTGGCACAAAGTAGGTCCTTAATAAATGCTTACGGATTGATTGATTGACTTGCTACGTGACTTTGGGAAAAATCTTTTAACCTCTCTCATTCTTGATCTATAATGTAGTGAATTTTTATAGAGCAATAGAATTACAAGGTTTAAAGGGAACTTAGCCATCACCTAGTCCAGGGGTAAAGAGTCTTTGTTTTAGTATATTTCCATGACTAGAGGACCAGAGAGGGAACGCTGAGGAGCTTAGAAGCCCTGCTTTAGTATAATGAGCCTGGGAAAGTAGTTAATTGTCACTTTGGTAGAAAAGGAAAACCTAGCTCCAGAGAGAGCTTCTGGAAGGAAGCAATGGAGTAGGGGTGTGGCCAAATGAGGGGTTATGATTATGGAGTCTATTTTATTGTGAGTATTTATCAAACAGTTACTGTTTCCTAGGAGGAGTGTATTAATGTAAAACAAACATTGGTTTTGGAGTCAGAAGACTGGAGTTGGAACCCAGACTCTGCTTGTACAAGCTTAAATAAGTCACATATGCCCTTTGGGCCTTAATTTCTCCTTCTGTAAAATGAGAGGGTAATCAGGGGTGGAGAAACTGTGACCTTCTAGGTCCTCGGGTGCAGCCTTTAGACTGAGTTCAAGTTTTACAGAACAACTCTTTTTATTAAAAGAATTTATTCTGTGAAGTTTGGATTCAGTCAAAGGGTTGCACTTGAGGACCTAGAGGGCGACAGGTGGCCTCAAGGCTGCCGTCTCCCCACCCCTGGATGGGGTGATCTCTAAGGTCCCTTCTGGCTCTAAGTTCTGTGATCTTTGGCTTTGTTCCCGTCATTCGTGCTTGTGTCTCAATGTTTCCAGGGGCTCCCACTGGTACCCTGGGCACTCCTCCCTATAGTGGCACACGGAGCCATGTAGGTTTCTGATTCCTTTCCTGGTCAGCTTTAGAAATAGGACAGATAACCACCTAAATGGGTGGGAGTGGAAAATTCAGTCACAATCAATCAAAGAGTCACAGAATTTTATAACTGGAGGAAACATTAGAGACCACTAGTTCAGTTCACCGCTCCCCACCTCCACCCCCAAGATTTGTAGAAATCTCTTCTCTACTCAACCTCTGTTTGAGCATATCCAGTGGTGGGTACCTCACTACTTCCTATAGCATTTCCTATTATTGAATAACTTTAAAAGTAGAACAACTCTTGTTTATAATGCAATGAAATTTATTTACCTGTAATTTCCACCTATTAATTGTGATTCTCCCTTCTGGAGCTAATATAAAATATCCTGGGAATATTGAAAATCGGTTTTATATTGCATATTCTTCAGTCTAAGCACACCTACTTCTTTCAGCTCCAAATGCTCTTATTTTCAATGAAAATAATGTTTCCAATTTTGAGATCTGTCTATGGCCATGGGATCATAGATCTAAAATTAGAGGGAACCTCAGAGATCATCTAATTCAAACCCTTTTTTTAATGGATGAGGAAACAGAGACCTTTGCTTGAAGCTGGACAAGTAGGAAGAAGCATCAGAGGCAGTATTTGAACAAAGGTCCTCTGACTTTAGAGTCAATGATAAGTACCTCTTACAGGTCAGGCACTGTACTAGGTACTGAGGATATAGAGACAAAAGTGAAATGGTCTTTGCCCTCAAGTGGATTCCATTCTACATTCCAGTCTTAAATGGTGCTTTACACATAGTAAATGATGAACAAATGTTTTCATCATACTCCCTGAAGGGAGTAATCCATGATATGCAGCCATTCACCTGTTAGTATAAATTAATCAGATTGTTTTCCTCTGTCAAAACTGACCAGGGATTAAGAAGGTGGTCTCTAGATGTATCTATCCCTTACTTTGAACATATAGATTAAACCATTCACTTACATATTCACTTATCCTTGGATTTGGATTCCATTGATGTAATAGCATGATTAGCACATAATAGGATAGAAGCAGAATGAGAGGATTTGCAAACTCAGGCCAGGTGAGTTCTGAGTGGAGATGGAGTTTCCAGGATTCTGTCCTATTGGTCTTAATAATAGCAGTCATGCCCAGTAACCTGAAGAAAGTAGAGACAAGACACAGTGAAGGGCATTAAGCAATAGTGTTTCCTGTCGGTCCGTGCTTCCTGTGGGGATATGTCTACCCTGTGAAAGTTTTCTCTGTGAAACAATTTTGCCAGATTTTTAACCACATTTTTCAAAGGATGGGGAGATTAAACTGGTAACCCAGCAAAATTCCTAACTCTGTTTCAGACTGTAACATAGAATGTCCCTTGAGGAAAGAGAATCTTTTCTTTTTATCTTTGTAGCCCTAGTACCTAGGACAGTGCCTAGTACAAAGTAAATACTTAGAATAAGTTCTAAAGGAGGATCTGAGTTCAAATTCAACTTCTAATGTTCCCTATCTGTATGATCTTGAGCAAATCCTTTAAATTCCCTGGACCTCAGTTTCCTCATCTGGAAAGTGCAGAGTGATCTCTGAAGTGCTTTCTAGCTCTAGTTCTAGACCACAGACAGATCTCAGAGTCAGAAGGGTTACCTTTCATATAAAAAGGTAATACCACTAGTGCATCATATGTATAATACTTACTGTGTTTTTCCAGCAATGGAGAGAGTCTTGTATTGAATGAATCATTCACACTTCCTCCCCCGGTTCTCAGCTATGATTGCCAGAACCAATCAGTGTGATGACCCTGGCTATGTCATACTCAGTCAGGTAAAGAGAAAAACTAATTGGCCTACATGGAGAATGAACTCCAGATTTTGGCCTCATTAGACCAGGTTCCAAACAGCAAAAATTTCCAGTACACACCCTGAAATCCCCCTGCCCTTCCCATTACAATTCAAACTTCTTGGAGACAGTCAGTTTTGTTTTTTACTTTTGTTTCCTCAGTACTAATCATAGGATCTTGAATGTAATGGATTTTTTTCATAGACACATTTGTTGAATTGGATTATAATTCTGACTGGGCCCAAGGCAGCAAGCCTTTGCTTTGAACCCTTCCCCTTAATCAAGAGAGACAATTTAAAGCTTAGGCTGCAGCCTTGGCTTCTACCTGGCATAAATGTCTTCCGGTGGGACTAAGTCTTGAAAGTAAGGCAGTTGATAGAGATAGAGGCTCCCAATGTGACCTGCACTGAAGATGGCCAGGGAGACACACATGGTGCTGAAGGCCAGGGTGCCCACGTTACGATGACAGGACCACCAGGAGCATATGCCCAGGAAGGTGACAAAGTATACAGCAGATGTCAGTGAAGGGTAGATGATCCCTACAGAGAGAAACAAAATTGTGCTTGGACGAACTAATCCTATTCACACTCTTCTTAGAAAAACAACCAACAACAATGTATCTGAGTGGTCATTGGTACAATCAGCAGAAGCTGAGTGGCACAATATAGGAACTTTGTTGGAGTGACATTACCCAAAATATTTAAAAGAGGCTATACAATATAATGGAAAGAACATCATATTTGGAGTCAGAAGACCTGGGTTGAAATCTTAGCTCTGACAATTACTAACACTGGACCTAGAGTCAGGAAGACTTGAGTTCAAATCCAACTTCAGATACTTCTTAGATATGTGACCCTGATCAAGTCATGTAACCTCTTCCTGTCTCAGTTTCAACTATAAAATAGGGATAATGATAGCACCTACCTTACAGGGTTCTGGTGAGGACAAAATGATATATTTGTCAATTGTTTAGAACAGTGCCTGGCAATGCTTCATAAATGTTTATTCCCTTCCTTTACCCCTATTCAGGGCCAGAGAGTTGGAATTTGAATTCAGTTTCTCTGATTCTAAATTCAGGTCTCTTTCCACTGTACCATACTGCCTCATTTCCTCACCTATAATAGCCAATGGTTTGACTATATAATCTCTAAAACTTTAAGCCCTGAGAGTCAATGATTTTGTGAGAGGAAGGAATCATAGAATGATAGATTTAGAGCTAGAAGAAACTTTAGAGGTCATCAAGTTCAACTTCCTCATTTTACACATAAGGAAATGGAGACCTAGAGAAGTAAAGTGACTTGCCCAGAGTCACACAGTTACTAAATATCTGATGAAGGATTTTAGCTCAGCCCTTCTTGATTCTAAGCCCAGAGTCACTTAGCTACCTTAAAAAGTCTGCTATTTGTAGGTAAATTGACCAGAGTATCCAGCCTTGGGGTCTTTAGTTAGCTTGAATTGTTCTCAGAGTAAAAGTCAGACCCAAGAGAGCCTCTGATGCTTCTATGGGACATCACTTCACCAAGGAGGCTTCCTGAGAAAGCTCTAAGTTGGACTTTATAGACAATACTTTGAGCCACCCAAGTCCTTCCTCTTGCCTGTAGACTCCCATGTTACCTGACAAGCCCAGGAGTAGGGTAACCAGGACCTTCCCAGCTATTGTTACGAGGGTGTCCAGTATTGTTTTCAAGCGGGCAGTGACGGCAGTGATTTTGCCTAAGAATTCTGTCATCTTCCCCTTGGTCCTTGCTTCAGAGACACTTTCCTCAGAAGATGTGCTACTGTCAGACTTACTGTCATCAATATCCAGATTGATTTCACCTGCCTGTGAAAAAAGTTCAGCCTACTTTTCAGTCTCATTATACATTACTACCCTTCCCCATAGTATGCAGTCCAGCCAAACTGACGTGGTTGATGTTCCTTATACAGGATACTTCATTGCTATTTTTTTTGAACCTTTGTACTGGAGGTTCCCTATACTTAGAAGGTATTTTTTCTTTCCATCAGTTTCATAGAATCCCTTAGTTCCTTCAAGACTTAGCTCAAAATCCAAAATATCAATAATCCTATAAAGGAAATGATCTAAATCACTAATAATTAGAGAAATATAAATTAAACCACTTCTGCTTCATACCAATTAGATTGACAAAGGTGACAAAAAGGGGAAAGATGAATGCTAGAGGGACTGAAGGAAAACTGGTAATTTAATGTACTGTTGGGGAAGCTGTGAATTGGTCCAACTCTTCTGGAAACAATTTGGAACTATCACCTCCAAATTATTAAGCTGTATATATACCTTTTGACCCTTGGATACCATTACTAAGTCTGTTTCCCAAAGAGATAAAGAAGGAAAGTACTCACATGTACAAACATATTTATAATAGCTTTTTTTGGGTGGCAAAGAATTGGAAACTGAGTGCTCATCAATTGGGAGATAGCTAAATGATTTGTGATATATGTATATGATGAAATACTAAGAAATGATGAAGTGGATGGTTTCAAAGAAACTTGGGAAGAATTATATGAACTGATGCAGAGGGAAGTGAGAAAAATCAGGAGATCAATTTATACAATAATAACAATGCTGTAAAGACAAACAATTATGAAAGACTAAGGAATTTTGATCAACACAATGGCTACGCACAACTCCAAAGGACTCATGATGAAACATGATATCTAGTTCCAAATAGAGAGATAATGGACACAGAGTGCAGACTGAGCCACATTGAGGGTGGGGAAAGCAGTTATGGCCAAAGTGGGAATTTTTTTTTAAGGTCTATAGATGTTTGTTACAGGGGGAAAAGACTCAGCTCAAGTATCATTTTCTACACAAAATCTTTCCAGATCTCCCTGTTAGTGTTCTTTCACCATAAACTACTTTGTTTGCATAAGTTGTAAGTACTTGTCTTCTAAAATGAAATGTAAATTCTGACAGCAAGAACCTCAAGAGTTTTATTTTTGTATTCCTAGTACCTAGCATGGTGCCTGGCACAAAGGCAATTCATAAATCAGTCAGTCAATAAGTATTTATTAAGCACCTACTATGTACTAGGGGCTATGCCAGGTGCTTTTGATACAAAGGTAAAGGATAGTCCCTGCCCTCAAGTAGCTCACATTCTAATAGGATAGACAACAAGCAAATTACTACATATGAACAAGCTATAGACAGGATAAATGGGGAGTACTCAATGGAGTTGGAGGGTACTAGAATTACATGGGATTGGAAAAGGTTTCCTATAGAAGGTAAGATTTTACCTAGGACTTGAAGAGTACTAAGAAAGCCAGCAGGTAGAGATGAGAAGACAGAGTATTCTATACAATTGTATATAAAATACTATTTGAATTGTACAGAATCATTTAGAAGAGGTATGGAAGAAACATCCTGTGAAAATGTCTGGACTCAGGAGAGAGAGTGTCTTTGTTCAAGGAACAGAAATAAATGCTTGACAATCTATTGACTGATGGAAACTAGACAATAGCATGCCACAATCCCTTTACTTTCTTAGGTAGTGAATAGAGTAGGAGTGGAATCTATTTAAGTTCCATAGGATTCTGTGACTTACATATCTAATAAGGCATAAAAGCTGTAACTGCCTTCATTCCCCTTCTCTTTGTGATAAAGCTGGACCTGTCCCTTGATTTCCTGGTCCAAGACTAAGAACCCCATTATACCCCATTACCTTCACCAATCAAAGTCCAATTTTATCGTCAGGCCTAAGATAGCATGGAGTTTCACTCACTGTTTCTCTCTCCTCCTCTATCTCCTCCTCCATCTCTTTTCGATGGGAAGGTAAAGGTGACTCAGGAACAAGGGATGTCACCAGCTTTTGGCTCAGTTTTATGACGATAAGAGATACAACCAGCATCCCAATGTCTGGACCCAACAGACGCACAATATTGCTAGAATCCACCTGGCTGAATCTGTGGAGGGGAAAATATAAGTCAAGTAAAGAACTTTCCATGAACTTTTTTTGGGGGAGGAGGTGGGAAATTATGGTGTTATTTTCCCAACTCCTGGATTTCATGGGAGAATTTAGAGCTGTTCCTTAGAACATTGGAGGTAGAGCCTACCTTATTAATTTTTACAAACATAGATACTGAGGGGAGTGACCTACCCAGCATTATACAGGTATTAAACGGCAGAGCCAAAATTCATACCTAGCTCCTCTGATTCCCAATCTAGGGCTTTTGTCACTACACCATGATAACAGTTATCAGAAGAAATAATTTGCTAGTTTGTGGAATACATAGATTTCTTGCTTTATCTTTCCTTTGGCTATCTGCCTTTTGGCCATAATTCTCAATTTGACAGACTTAAGTCTCCTTCCCCACTGTCATCCTTCTTACCATCTTCCCAAATGCCACTCATCCCTCAAGACCCACTTCAAGTCCCCCCTCCCCTTTCCCCAAGTACTCTAGCCCATCTCATTTCTCCTGTAGCATTCTCTGACTACTCTGTGTCATGTAGCCTTAGGCAATATTATTTTCTAATTGCTTCAAATATGTATGTGACTTGCCTTCCCCACTAGATTGTCATCTCCTCCAGGGAAGAGCTACCATCTCCTTCTTCTGTACCTTCCAACATCACCTAGCACAGAGCTACTTCTCAAGAAATACTATTTTAATTGTATAGTCATTTAGAGCCAATAACTGCCTGTTGCCCACCTTTACTTATCAAATCCATTCTTACCTTAGAATCCCCAAATCCCCAAGTATTACTTCCCAAACTGCACCTGTGAGAAGAGACCAAGGAGTCTTGTTCACATATATTGGGACTTGCTGTTTCCAGACCAACCACTTCACTCCTTTCTAATGATTCTGGTTCTCTCTTCTTGCTAGTCGGCCTGTTACTTTTTGGAGTGAGGCAGAAAGAAGCAGGATGGGTTGCTTGGTTCTACTGGTGTGTTGATATTCTGCATATAGCATATGCTTAATTAATCTTTATTGAAGAGAACTGAATTTTCAATGGAGCATGAAACCATTCCTTTCCCTTCCTGTCTTGGGAATCCATAAATGAATTAATTAAATGTATTTATTGCGTGCTTACTATGTGCCAAAAACTTGGAGTAACAATAGAAAAGTGACATAGTCCCCACCTTCAATTAGTTCATATTCAACATAGATGTGAGACTCCATATAGATATTCTCCCATTCCCAGAGTTCAGTAGTTGGAAGAGGTAGAGATCTTAGATCATAGATTTAGAGCTGAAATGGACCTTAGAGGACATTGAGTCCAACCTCCTTCATTTTATAGATAGGGAAAATGAGGTATAAGAGTGGTAACATAATTGATCAGGATCACAGAGATAATAAGTGCAGGATATAGGACTTGAACCCAGAACTTTCTGCCTCCAAGTCCAGTGCATTCTTGAGTATACTGTGCAGCTTCTTGCTGGAGTTAGCATTTGGAGCCTTCCTAACAGGGACTTTTATCCCTTGCCCTCCTCATCACTCCATTCCCCTTTCTCTCTTGCAATTCATTCTGTGATTTTGGTTACTGTTTTGCTAAAGTGTTGCCAAGACGGGTCAAAGAAAAGGAGATGTGTCCACCTTAGAAAGGTTTGGATAAAAGAAAGTGGCCCATAGAAAGAGAAAAGAATGATAAGACTTTACTCTTCCTCTGCTGAAATCAGGGTCCACTTTAAGTTCTGACTCCTGGATTCTATTGTGCAACAAGAAATCAAAGTATGCAGTTCCTTACCATCAGGAGGCATGAAATGAAAAGCCATCTGAGAAACCACTTGCAGCAGGAGGAAGAGGGCACTGGTGGAACAGATTATTCTCAGCAGATACTTTGTACTTCCTAGAAAAGGAATCAGGGAAAATTAAGGGTCACACTACCCTCAGGAAGACCCCAGTACCTGTGCTTGTCAATTTAATCTCTTTTCTATATAAAGTGCATGCCCCAGACTGTGCACACACACTACAATATACATCTCATACTCTCACCAGGGAAGTCTAAGTCATAATAGATGAATAGTAGGATCTTCTAGAGGTGGAATGGATGGGGTAGGGGGGGGGAAGGCATCAGAGGGAACTAGTCATGTTTTCTTTATAATAATATCTCCAACATCAATAGACTTTAAGAATTACAAACTGCTTTCCTCACAGCTACTTTGTGAGGTAAGCAGTGTAGGTACTGTCATCATCCCCATCGTGCATTTGAGGAAACTGAGGCTCAGGAAAATCAAACACTAGCATAGAGCTACTCAGTGTCAAAACAAATATTTGAACCTTGATCTCCTAAATCTAATTCCAAAATGCTTTCTCCTATTCCTTGGTAATTCTTTTCCTCCTTTGTGAGAAGGGAGACCAAATTACATTCATTGAATCACCTCACCAATTCAGACTTAAGAAAGGTCATTTTGAATTAGTCTCATACTGAAACTACAGAAAATTCCTATTTTTCCAATGTACCAGATTTAGATCAACAGAGAGATGATAGTCATGTATCTTCCTGTAATGAATATGTAAGAATAATGTGGAGTTGGTTTATGTATCAAATGACAATATAAGCTTGCAATAGATTTTTTCTTAGGGGATTAAGCTTTCCTCCTAAAGTTGAATTTTTTGTCATGCTATTAATTTGCTGAATATGTTCTCTTTTTACAGCCCTTTTTCTCTGTTTCTTTGATCACTTTATCACAGACAGTGCCAAAGTCAAATTTTCATCTAACCCTTTACCAAATGAATGAGATTCAAACAAATTCAGTTACACTACATTTAGAAAATACTTTCTCTGCACGTAACTCTTCTAGTGCTTTTTGTATTGGATTTTTCTATGTAGATAGCTCCTCTTGTAATCTCTGTCATTAATTAAAGTGTGGTAGTGCCATGAAGATCTTGGCTGAAGGCCCCACTCTGATTCTTACTTTGTGAGCCTAAAAGGGTCAATTAACCTCACTCTGGCCCTTTGTTTCCTCCTGCATAAAGTAGGGTTTATAGTTTTTGCCCTACTTACCTCATAGGGGAGTTGGGAGGAGAGTTCTCAAAGTTCTAAGTAGTTGTGGGTTTTATTATTTATAAAATATTCACCATTGATCACAGATTATTAACGATAATAGCTCACATTTCTAGAGCATTTTTTAAAGTTTACAAAGCACTTTTCCTATTGACCAGTAGACAGTATGACCGTTATTAATCCTCTGTTACAAACATTAGTGACTTAGAGATAGTAAGCACCTTGTATAAGATGAAACAGCAGTAAATAAGTGGGAGCCAGCACCTAAAACAGATCTTCCAGACTTCCAAGTTTCTTGCTGTCATAACCAGGGAACTCTTTGAAATCAATCTTTTGTTCAAGTCAGTGTCTGCATGACCCTTCTTCAGTCATACTATTTTGCAGTGGGAGGACATAGGGTGGAACTGTGATTTCATCCATGAGGGGAACTTTCAGTGCAGAGACTCCCTCTCCCTAATGCCGACTGACAGCTCGTCCTTCTCTAACAGTTTTAGAGCAGTAGTCTCTAAGCTTTTTTTATCTCATATTCATATCGGTTTTTTAAAAAAATGAGCATGCAATCCAAATATGTGCGTATTTGCTTATTTGTAAGTTATGTACATGTATTACTGTGCTAATTATGTATATTAGGAAAATGGAAATTTAAGCAGATGAGCTAAAGACAATATAATATTGTATCCAAGAGTCAATAGGAAACCCTTGAAGCTTACTGAGTGAGGAGTGGGAATGACATGAATAAGCTTGTGCTTTAGAAAAATCAGTTCGGCAACTGTGTGAATGGGAGAAGGGAGAAGGGGGAAATGGAAAGCAAGGAGAACTGTTATAGGGATATTGCAAAAATCCAAGTGAGAGGTGATGAGGACCTGAACTAGAGGCACGACTTCAGGAATAGAACAAAGGGGACAGATGGGAAAGATGTTGCAGAGATAGAAACAGCAATATGTAGCAACCACTTAGATGTGTGCGCGGAGGGAGAGGAAAGAGTTGAAGATGAATGTAAAAGGCTGAAAGGATGGTGGTGTTCTCAACACAAACAGGGAAGTTTGGACAAAGGGTGGGTTTGAGACAAAAGGTACCGTAATGCAATCTGCATTGCAGACCACAACTCAATCATACCTTTCCATCCTGCAAAACTCATTTAAAACGAAAGGGAAATGGGAGTGGGGGCTCTTATTCCCTGCTCTTGAGCCCAGAGCTCTCCCTCCAAGGTGCCTTGCTGAAGCCAGAAAGTGACCTGGAGGACAGGGGCTGGAAAGCTTAGGAAGGAAGAAATTTCCCTGTATAGATGCTGCTAAAGAGAACTATTGAGTTATAACTCCTCTACAAGGACATGCCTGGTTCAGAATGGGGGTGGTTGGTAGCTTCTACTGCTGAAAGACAGAAGTGCTGGAGGATGAGGTCAGGTATGGCTGTGTTGGAGACCAGCCCCCCACGATTGATTGTCACAGGGAGAGTGGGATGTGATCTATTCCCCCCACCCCCTTCAGATTGGTTGATCCACTGTACTTTGGAAACCATTTCGTTTTAGGAAGTTGTCATCAGGCAATAGGTTAACCAAATTACATTCATTGAATCATTTTTGTGTCAGGGAAAGACTTGAATTCAGATCCTCTTAGTTCTAAGACCAATCCTCTATCTCTTAGGCCAAATTGTCTCTCACTGGGGTACTATATCCAAGATAAAGTTGTCTGACATTCATGGTTCACAACACACTTTACACATATAATCTGTTTTGTTTGCCATATCAGTCCTATGAGTAGGTATTATTAGATATCTTGGAGAGTTGGTTGAGTCTGGGAGGTTAAGTGATTTGCATACGGTAACGTGACTAATATCAGAGGAGAGATCTAATCCCAGGTCTTCCTTATAACAAATGACATTCAATCCACTGTCTCTCATATGAGGTAGGTACTATTACTATCTTCATTTTACAGATGAAGAAACTGAGGGCTAGAGAGGTGGTCCCACAGCTAGCAAGTAAGCAGGATTTGAGTCAGTCACCAGCAAGTCCAAGCCCAACTCTCTTAGGCTGACTTTAAGACTGGATTTCTCTTCTCTTAGGAGCCCTCAGCCTCCATTAAAGTATTTACAAGCTAAATTCAGAGCTGAAGTTATCTATTAACATACCAGTTTCCATTGTTTTGGTTTTGTTTTGCCCCAGGGAGGTACTGTATAATACCTACAAGTTGAGAACATAATATTCTACTTTCTTTACCTTAATTGAAAGATTTTCAAGAGAGTGTTTACCTACCTTTCATTGAGATAGCTGAGGGTTTAGGAAAGAGTGGAAGGAGGAGTAAAAATATGAGGTAGACAACTGACATTCCATTGTACCTGAATGAGATAGCTGTAATAGAGAAAAAAATCAAGATGTCAGATCCTTAGCGGACAATAGAATAAACACCATCTCCCATCCCCTGCCCACACTGAAACCCCAGTTCAGTACCCCAATAGATTCCAACTGTTGAAGCCTCTTCCTTCCTTCAAAGCCCTATAGATGCTGCCTTCTCCAAAAACTTCTATGATTCACTTTCCCCTTCCCTTTAAGGTGAAAAGGATTTCTTTCTCTTCTTGTCTCCTGTAGCATTTTGTGTAACTTTGTATTTATCCCATTCTTTTTAGAATCATAGTTAAAATGTCATACCACACCAATTACATTTTAAGTGTCTTTAGACCAGGGTGTATATCCATATTTTTGTTTTTCCAGCCCCCAGCATAGGGTTTTATAAAGGATAGGCAGCTGACCAATATTTGTTGAACTGCAACAGGTATGATGGAATTTCATTCACATTCATTCTTGAGGCAGGGTTTCTTCATGTTTTTGGGGTCATGGGCCCCTTCTGGGGAAGACTATGGACTACTTCTCAGAAGAATGTTTTGAAATGCATAAAACAAAATACATAGGAATACAACGGAAATAAAATATATTAAAATGCAGTTATCAAGACATTAAAAAAAAGTTCACCCGACTCCATTTTGAGGATCTTTACCTATAGCAGAGGTTAAAGGAAAGGCTATTGGAGAGTGAGTGGAAGAATTGGGTTTGAGTCCTACCTTTGATATGTGTGTATATGTATGTATGTATATATATGTAAATGACTCAGTGCTAGTCTACCCAATTTTCTAAGAGTATAATTTATGAAGGACAAATTGAATTGGTAGAGGGAGTTTCCTTACTTGTGAGGTTCATTATAAAAACCACTGAACTTTCAGTTAAGAAATCACATAGATTTTTTTTCTAGTTCTTTCCCCACTTGTAATGAACTGTTCCAGTAATTTTGGACTGACCAGGCTCTCACGTTTTTGGTCTTTCTTTGACAATATGACCACACCTGTCATCCACTTAGCCACACAAAAAATCACTTCCAAGTGTGGTTGTGAAAAGTCAGAATTTCTACCAAGCTGAAAATAATTCGCCCAATTACAAAAATCTCACTTCACTAACAATGACTAATCTTGCAAAGTCAGGCTGGATGGAATACAGCATCACTGATGAACAAGGGACAACAATTTGGGGAAGTTGGTACACAAATAAATTTGTACCTTTGTGATGTCCCATGTTTACTACTATCATCCTCGGTTGAACTACATTCCTAATTGGGGACATGGTGAAGTAATGAAAAAATTATCCAAGTCAACAAACTTTGGTTATAACTACTGTGGTATTTCAAATGAATTCTCTGGATAATCATCTTATATCTTTCCCTTTTATGAGAAGATACAGTCTGAAGTTGTCAGTTTATTCATAGACTCATAATATCTTACATGGAGCACCTCAGAGGTCATCTGTTCTAATCCCTTTATTTTACAAATGAGGAAACTGAGACCCAGAAAGTTTAGGTAACTTGCTCAAAGTCACTTAGATAAGCAGCAGAGGCAGTATTTGAACTTATGTCCTCTGACTCCAGAGTCAAGGTTCTATTTTTGAGGTCATATCTACATAACAATTGGCAATGTAGCCAAAAAATCAGTTATGAACTGTCCACATAACAAAATGGGACTAAATATTTGACTGACTTTATTGGCTACGTTGATATCCTATAGACACACCTTTCCCTCCCCCAACATTCATAAAGCATCTACCATGATAGTAAGTTAGGAAAGTTCAGAAAACATCCTAAACAGAGACCTGGCTAACTTTGAATCCAGAGTCTACTTTTATTGCTCCATCTCCTAAATACACTAGAAGAGCAACAGAATGTGCTCCTAATGTCCTATATTTGTCCTAGATTCTAGAAAAGGAAGAATTTTCTAGTTGATATTTCCAGACTGAAGGTCTCCAGTGTATCAAGGTAGTAGCTTATCTCCATCTGGAAATAAAGTGAAATTGTCACATTCTACAGATCTATGAAAGATGCTCTACGGAAAGTTTTCTACCTCAACTACTTTGGGGATGAAGCTTACCCACATATTGTGATTTTCTTCTCAAAAGGAAGAAAGCAATCTTACCTGCAATGAGGGAGAATGGTAGAAGAACTCTAAAAGTGAGCCCAGAAGGGACATCACTGGCCATGATCTTCAATCTGTTCACAAAAAAGGCCAGGAGCACTGTATGTTGGCTCAGCCCTGCAGACTAGACTGTGGTGGAATATGGAAAGGCTTTGCCACCTCTTCTTCAGGCTGCATACTTTGCTTTTCATCACCAACCTTTGTTCATGGCCAGAAGGTATATCAGTCAACTTTAAGAAGGGAATTCTGGGAAGGCAACTGAGGGACTAAGAAGCAGGGGCTCTACACTAATTCTCATGTGCTTAGCCAGTGGAAAAAATTGATCCCTTCCTTGGCCTTTTCCCCTTAATCTAGCCTACTCCTTTCTTGCTGAATAAGTATTCTTCAACTTTGCTCTTAGAAATTATTGATCTCTCAACACTCTTCTTTTCCAAAGTCTCAATTCCCTTTTTTTAGGCTGGAAGGAGCCATAGCTTCCAATTAGAAGCTAATTTGGAAACTTCATGCACCCTGCCAGTAATCATAACGATTCGATGTTTTCACTAGGAGGAGACATTCATAAAGCATTTAGTGGTCTCAGATGTTTTATGGAAATTATCTCCTTGGGATATTGGAATAGTAGAATTAGTGTAACAGTTCAAATCCCACTTCAGATACTTATTAGTTGTGTGATCTTGGTGAAATTCGTTAATTTCCTCATCTGTAAAATGGAGATAATAATACTTACACAACCTATCTCTTAGGGTTGTTGTGAGGAAAATCTTAATGGTCTATACAAATTAAATTATCACTGCTAATTTACTTACTATTAATAATAATTCTCATAAGAACCCTGTGAACTATGTCTTACAACAAAATGGGACTAGGTCCTTTTGACTGAGTCCAAGTTTTACAGAACCAATCCTTTTATTAAAGGGATTTGTTCTGTGAAATTTAGACTGAGTCAAAGGACCTCACTTGAGGACCTATTGGGCCACATGTGGCCTCAAGGCTGCAGGTTCCCCACCCCTGGTATACTTATTCCCATTTTACTGATGGGAAAATAGGAATACAGAGGTTAAATGATTTTCCTAACGTCACACAACTGGAAAGCAATGCAAGCTAGCTTAGGTTTTCTGACCTTAAATCCAGCGCTTTTTCCAATACCCCAATAAAATAAGATTGTTAAGAATAGGGATTATATTATTCTCTGAATTTATCTTCCAGGTCCCTAGCATAGTGCCTAGTTACACACAGTGTATGCTTCGTAAATGTTTGCTAATTGGATTATCAAAGCTAGTAAAGAAACCATAGTTGCCTTTCTAGTCCAACAACAAGCATTTTAAGTGCCTACTAAGTGCTAAGTCCTGAGGATACAAAGACTATATGAAAAATGACCTCTCAAAAAAGTGTCTTGGCAACTACCCAACTTGATTTCTACACCTTAACTTGTGGTTTCACTAAAATTAAAATAGGATCAGTCATCTGTATTTGCAGTGCTCAGTACTGATTGGGTAATAGGCAAGCCTGGCCCCAATTCTCAAAGTAAGTGATTCCCTATTCTACCAGGGCTGACCTTATTTATGGCTATCTTAGCAAGGTTGTGGCCTTGATGATGTCATTTGAGGAAAGATAGGGAATTTTCTCCCATCAAAATAAAGAACCTGCTAGTTCCCAAAAATGTTAAATTGGCTTTGCTTGAAGTTTAAAGCCAGTTTCTGACCTGGATGAGATGCTTTTGGACATGACCAATATGGGAATTTGTTTTGTTTGACTATTTAACAAATTACAAGAGTTTTCTTTTTCTTTTTTTTTCCATTAGGAAGGTGGAGGTAGGAGGGGAAAAATAAATGCTTGATAATTGAAAAAAACTTAATTTAATAGTAAATAAAAGTTGTTTTGTTTTTTTAAACACATAGAAAAGAACATCTGGAAGACCAGAAAAGTAAGTTTTATATAATATATAATGTATATAATAGAGATGTACTCTGTGTTCCATTATGTATAAGGAAATGCTCATTTTATTTGGTATTTGTTAAATTTGTTAAATAAATTTTAAAAAGAAAGCTGTAGTATCCAGAACATTCAAGATGATCATCCACTATATTGTAGATGCCAAGGTTAGGTAGGTCTTGTAGTACAATAAATTAGAAGAAAAGGATGGGGTGAACAGAATCCTTGTGAGAAATGCCACACAATGATGTTCCCTGCAAAGCCATAAGGTTTGAATATGTGGGATGAATGAAAGTGAGGAGTCAAGAATCACACTTGACTCTGGAAATTACTTAGCCTGACCAATTTTGTTCAGTCAGCCTTACTTTTTTGAAATGCTCTGTGCTTTAATGATGAGAGACCAGTATGCCATCATCTGACTAAATTCTTCCAGTTTATACTGGAATGACTTTAGCTTACATCAGATTACATAAAATAATACTATAGCCTTATTAAATAGTCTATAAACTTTAACTCCTCTGAGGAAAATACCATGATTCTGGGATATCTTATCTGGAACCAGTTATCTGAAACATCTGGATGATGGCTTACAGATGGCAGTCATTCAGCAAAATAGGAAAGCTTATTTAAGCCTCCTAGGCTAGCAGAGGATATGCGGCATTTAAGGCATAATTGACTTTGGAAAATGGAAAATATACTTTAAAATGACAGAGAAAATAAGGGTCTTCATGCTATAATGAGACAGGCAGACCTAGAAATTGCTTGTGGATTTTATATACATCAGAATCACCTCCCAACTTACCTTGTCACCCCCCACCCAACCATCAATGCCTTCCATATAACAAAAAAATATTAAGTAAAATCCAACCAACAAAGCAATCATGACTAATATATGACATATGACGTATATTAATATATATTCATTGATATATAATGTGTAATATAATAATTAATATTAATATAAAATATAAAATATGACAAATGTCTTTATATATGGATAGACTATAGAAGCAAAAGTTTGTATTGGACAATTACAATTCTGTTCTCCAGCATTTATTACGGGGCCATGCATGTAGTGGGTGCTCAATAAATGGTTATTGAACTAAAGATACTAAAACATAAGCTCAAAGGGATTTATTTTTTCTGTCCATAAAATTTTTTTAAAAACCCTCTCAAACTCAGTCTTAATTTAAAAATATAACTTGAGTTAAGGAGAGCTGTAAACTTTATCCATGTAAGGAAAATATTGATTTGTGTGTTGTTGCTGAAATGCTGAATAAAAGTGAGAAGTTCCATCTTGCTGAGTAAAAATCATGAATAATCTGCATGGCCCTAATGTTATCTCTCAAGGGCCTGTCAAGAGTTTAAAAGAATGTATGCACCCAATCCAAATATCAGGGTAAGTGACACCACAAAAGAAGCAAAAGACGGATATAATCTAAAGGACTTTTCCTGAATTGACTGGATGGATTCTGTGTCTGACTCACAAAAGAGCTAAAACAGTCCTGAAACAATAGCTAGATATTCTCTCTCTCTCTCTCTCTCTCTCTCTCTCTCTCTCTCTCTCTCTCTCTCTCTCTCTCTCTCTCTCTCTCTCTTCTCTCTCTCTCACTCACTCTCTCTGTCTCTTATACACACATACACATGCTCATACTCACCTCTTACACTCACACAAAAAAATACTTTAAAAAACCCCAAACCAAAAACCTTAATATTTTCCTTAGATTCAATGCTTGCCTGCAGGTCATATGGAAGTTGCAAATAATTGAATAACCAGAAGATAGCAATAGCAGCTCAGTAGAACACCAGAAAATGGTAGCTCAATGGAAAAAGCAAGCCAGCTGATGGCATCAGAAGTTTTCAATTCATTGTACCAATAGCTCAGAAGATGCTATCGCTTCAAAAGCAGAGTAGTAGTTTGGTTGGGCTCCAGTCCCAGGAGTTTGCGTTTTCCAAATTACATGTGTTCCTCTCCATACCAGTGGCATGGGAATCTGTGGGGACCTGTGTCCCTGTGAGGGTGTGTGTTGGAGGAATGATTTTCTTTGTTGATAACCTTGTTGTTCTGTTTCATTAAATGTCTCTATTTGATATTAATATGTCCACTAGTTTGGTTTGGTGAAGATGCTGACCCAAAGCAAGTATTGAGCCTGATTAGGAAACCATCAACTTGGAGATTTTTTTTAAAAAAAAAAAACCAAAAAGTATTGTATTCCTCTAGTTAGTTTTACTTGCTCCATTTTAAAGCAAAATTCCTGGTTCTGATTAGGATGATCACTTGTGAAAGTGTCAGGAATAAACTTCCTCATCTTACTAGTGTAATGTCTTATGGAAGGCTTTGATCTGTTGAGACAGGAAACGTAGCTTTGAAACATGTGTTCATGTTAATGCTGGGAAAAAAGTTGAGATCCAAGCTCAAGGCTGTAATATATTCTTCTAGAATGTATAAAATGTCCTCTAGTAATCCCAAGTTGGCTGAGAAGTAAGCATACAGAAGGCAATAGTCTATAAGTTTAGGAGTCTTTAAAAACTTTTAAAATCAGGTCCTATTGACTTCATTTCTGTAATATTTCCCACACCTGTGTCCTCTTCTCTATTCCCATTGTCACCGCCTTAGTAATGGCTTCTCATTACCAGCAATATGGTCTAACAAGTCTTTTCATTTCTCTTCTCTTCCTTCTCTAATCCATCTTTCATAGCACTACCAGAATAATATTTTTTTTTCCTGGAAAATGTTTTATTATAGGTAGAGTGGGATAGCTGGAAACAGTTTAGATGATTCCAATTTTGTTGGCAACATCTAAGACATCATAGTCTGGAGCAAGTCAGACATAGGCCTTCTTCTCTCCATCAGGCTAGATCAATGTCATCATACAGCTTGATGTGATGTTTGTTGTCCTGGACGTTCATAATGAACATCCTCAGTCTTGTTGTTCTCAGTGTTCTCAGTCTTCTTCATAGCAGACTCAATGTTAAGGGAAATTTAATGATGACATAGTGATCAAGCTTGTTTCTCCAAGGGGCACTTTTCTGAGGATATTTGGGTTACCTCCAAAGACTTATTGTCTTCGGTCATTGGAAGGTGGAGAATGTTTGGATCTTCTTTTAGTGGTTATGGACACCCTTTAATTTCATCTTCTTGACCTTCAAGGTCTTGGACTTAGCTTCTGTCTTGTCAGGGGAAAATGGGCTCCTTCTTCATCTTTGGTGCCATCTTGGGGGAAAGGACAGAATAACCTTCTTTTGCACAGAATTGGTCATTCACTGCTCCGCTCAAGATTCTTTAGTGGCTCCTACTTATGAGTAAAATTCAAAATCCTTAATTTAACATTTATAGTACACCATAATCTGATGCTACCCTACCTCTCTAGCCTTATCTCATCCATGCTTCACCCATACATGTCTTCTTTATAGTCTGCCTTTGATTATACTATTCCTTATGTATGGAATGTGTTGTCCCTCACCTATGGAATACCCACCAATCTCTTAAAGTCTAACTCAAATGCTATGTTTTTGATGAACCATAATCACTCAATCAGTAGTGACCTTCCCTTTTAGCTCTCACGTAGAATTTTCTTTTGTAACTTCATGATGAATTCATCATGTAATATTGATTATCATAGTCATCTGTGTTTAAGTATTAAACTATTTAAAAGTATTTCCCAAGATGTGGAAGCCTTAACAGAACACAATACTTCCTCTGAGATCTGAACAGGGTGGAATATAGTGGATGATCACCTTGAATGTTCTGGATACTACAGCTTTCTTTTTAAAATTTATTTAACAAATTTAACAAATACCAAATAAAATGAGCATTTCCTTATACATAATAGAACATAGAGTACATCTCTATTATATACATTATATATTACATAAAACTTACTTTTCTGGTCTTCCAGATGTTCTTTTCTATGTGTTTAAAAAACAAAACAACTTTTATTTATTTATTAAATTAAGTTTTTTTTTCAATTATCAAGCATCTATTTTTCCCCTCCTATCTCCACCTTCCCAATGGAAAAAAAAAAAGAAAAAGAAAACTCTTGTAATTTGTTAAATAGTCAAACAAAACAAATTCCCATATTGGTCATGTCCAAAAGCATCTCATCCTGTATATTTAGTTCATCACTTCTCTGTTAGGGGCTGAGAAACAGCCTTCATCATCGGTTCTCTGGGATCATGGTTGATTATTTCATTGATCAGAATTCTCAGGTCTTTCAAACTTGTTTATTTTTATAATATTGTCTTTATAGTATATATTATTCTTCTGGTTCTGTCTACTTCACTCTGTAACAGTTGATAAAAATAGTCTCACGTTTTTCTGAAATCATCCTTTTCATCATTTCTTATAGCACAATAGTATTTTATTACATTCATATACTATGATGTGTTCAGGCATGGGGACCCCCTCAGTTTCCCATTTTTTATCACTACAAAAAAAGCTTCTATAAATATTTTCATCTATGTAAGACCTTTTCCTCTTTGATCTCTGGAGTCCAAGCCTAATAGTGGTATCCCTGGGTCAAATTATGTCCGCACAAGTTAGTAACTTTTGGGGCATAGTTCTAAATTGCTTTCCAGATTAGCTGGACCAGTTCACAGCTGTACCAAGAGTACATTCACGATATATCAATAGGTCTGATTTCTCTGTTTCCTTTTTTGTCAACTTTGCCAGTCTGAGTGTGAGATTAACATCAGAGTTACTTTAATTTTTATTTCTCTAATGACTAGTGACTTGGAGCAATATTTCATATTGTTATTGATGGTATGGATTTCTTCCTTTGAGAACTACCTGCTCATATTTTTGGAACATTTATCTATTGAGAGTTGATTTTTATTCTTATAAATTTGAATCATTTCTTTATATATTTTGGATAGGAGACCTTTATCATAGAAACTTGCGGCAAAGGTGTTTTCCCCAATTATGAACTATTTCTCTTCTAATTTTAAATGTATTGGTTTTTTTAGGTGTAAAATCTTTAATTTTATATAATCATAAATGCCCATTTTATCTTTCGTGATCATCTCTATCCCTTACTTTGTCACAAACTTTTCTCCTATCCATAGATGCAAAATGCAAAATTTCTTCCTTGCTTTTCCAATTGATTTATGAAGTGACCTTTTATATCTAATGACATCAGTTTGGAGGTACATAGTATGAGATGTTATGCTATACCTAATTTTTGCCATACTGTTTTCTATTTTTCCAAACAATTTTTATCATACAGTGAGTCCTTAATCCAGTAACTAAGGTCTTTTGGTTTATTGAACACTAAGCTGCATTGTGCTATGTTTTGGAGTTTGGAGGGTTTTTTGCTTCTGTATGTTATGAACCTAATCTGTCCCACTGATCAAATTTTCAACTTTTTAATTGGTATGGAATAGTTTTGATGATTAATGTATTATAAGTAATATAGTAGAATTTAGTCCCCTCTTCACTTTTTGAGAATTACATCCCTTGAGATTCTTGATCTTTTGTTCTTCCAGACTAATTTTGCTATTATTTTTATAGCTCTATAGTAACCATTTAGTAGTTCAAATAGCATGGCACTGAATAAATAAATCAACTTAGTGTTACGATTTTTATTATATTGTCATGGCCTACTCATGAGCAAATCATATTCCCATATTTGTCCAATTATTTAGACCTGTTTTGTTTCTGTAAAAGATGGGTTTTAGTTGTATTCATATAATTCTGTGATTTGGTAGGTAGACATCTACAAATTTTATATACATTATATATAAAATTTATGATTTACATGAGTAAACTTTGTGCATAGCATTTTTATAAATACACTTTATGTATAAAATTTGTTATTTTGAAAGCAATCTCTTTGGATCACTGTTGGATTTTGTTCATAATATACAAATATGATCATTTGCATGGGTTTACTTTATATTTTAATACTTTACTGCAGTTGTCTCAATTAATTTTACATGAATCTCTATTATTTTCTAAGTAGATGATCATATTATCTACAAAAGATAACAATTTTATTTTCTCTTTACTATTATTTCATTTTTCTTATCTTATTATAGCTAACATTTATAGATGAAATTAAAGAATAATTAATATTAATAATAAATATTCTTGATTTACCTCTTGATCTCAGGGCCCCTAGAACTTCACTATTATAGGTAACACCAGTCCTTCATTTTTAGGAAGATACTATTTATCAAATTAAGGAAAGGTCCTTTTATTCTTATGGTTTTCATATTTTATTTAATTTGTTTTTTATCAGGAATAGGTGCTGTGTTTTGTCAAAAGTTTTTCTTCTGCATCTATTAATATAATCACATGATTCTGATTGTTTTCATTAGTAACATTATTTTTACTATTATCCTAATATTAAACCAACCCCCTATTTCTTTATAATGTATAATTTTTTAAAATGTTGTAGCATTTTTGCTAAGTTTTATTTAATATTTTTGCAACAATGTTTCATTAAGGATCTTGGGGTTTTTTTCTGTTTTGTCTTTCCCTGGTTTTCATACAAAGATCATTTTTATCTCCTAGAAGGAATTTTGTAGGAACCCTTATTTTTCTATTTTTGCAAATAGTTTACGTAATGTTGAAATTCATTATTCTTTAAAGGTCTGATGTACGATTCACTTGTGCTGAGGGTTTTTTCTAATTGAAAACTCATTTACTATTTGTTTGATTTCTTTTTTCTAAGACTGCGTTAATTAAATTCTTCATTTCTGGTTCTGTTAATCTGGGTAACGTTTTGTAAATAATCATCCATTTTATTTCAGCTATGTTTGTTGGCACAGAATTAGACAAAATAGTGTCTAATAATTTCTTTCATATTCTCTTGATTTGCAGAGAATTCACCTTTTTATCTCTGACATTAGTAATTTGATTTTCCTCTTGCCTTTTTTTTTTTTTGCGAGGCAATTGGGGTTAAGTGACTTGCCCAGGGTCACACAGCTAACAAGTGTCAAGTGTCTGAATTTGAAATAAGTCATCCTGGCTCCACGGTGGATGCTCTATCCACTGTACCACCTAGCTGTCCCATTCTTGCTTTTAAATCAGATTGGTTACCTATTGTATTAGCTTTTTAAAAATTCCTAGTTTTATATGCTGATTTTTTTGCTTTCAGTTTAGTTAATATCTTCTTCAATTTTCAGGATTTTTATTTTTGTATTTAATTTCTTTTAGTTGCATGCCAAATTCATTAGTCCCCTCTTCTATCTTTTGTTGAGGAAAGTATCCAGAGACATACATTTTCACCTAAGGAGTTAGTTGACTGTATCACAAAGGTTGTCTAATTGTTAAGACAAATCAGTAAGGATTTATGAAGCACTTATTATGTGCCAGGGACTGTACTCAGTGCTAGAATTGAAAATGCAACAAAAAGAGATAGTTCCTGACATCAGGGAATTTACACTCAACATAAAAGAAAGCTAGCAAAAAGCAAAGAGAGGGGAAGAAGAAGCTACATGTAGGTTTGGGGTATGAAGATGACAGAGGAGGTCCAGAGACTCCATAAAAGAATGAAGACATGAGTGGAAAGTTTTGGGAGAAATGGACCAGTCCAGAGGAAGGATTACAGAACATCCAGGATGATACAGCCAGGGGCATCTATAAAATAAAGATGTTATGAGTGTGTCACAGCACATTAGTTTGTCCCAAGTTTTGCTAATTGTGCTTTGAATTGTTTGGAATTTATACTTGCAATTATGCGTGTCTCAATCCAATTGTATGGAATTTACATTTGCAGTCAAACACACATGCATGAGTCTCTCAGCTCTCTGGTAGCGTGCCATGAATTCTCACCAGCAAAGGAAAATGATGTGATGTGAGAAAAAAATAAAATAAAACAAATACAAAACAAAATTTGGTGAATTTCAAAGGTTCCACCCAGTTTGGGATTTCTCATCTTCCTATTGTATTCAGGTCAATGCCTATTTTGGGAACCCAGAACAGACTGAACATAGATCCATGGTGCTTCAAAAAGCCCAGCAAAAAGAAATTATCCTATGGCTAAGGAAAACTTCTTGAGTACTTACAAATGGGAGAAAAAAACTTCTAGCAATAAGGAAAGGCTGCACTTGTGGCTCTTTTGGTCTTTCTCTACAATGCCCCCAAACCCTTTCACCCTAGAAGCTCACCCTTTCCTCCGTACTTCACACATTGGAAGTACCTTCTATCTCTGCATCTGATTGGCTATATCTGATTGACTGGTTCCTCCCAGGACCCCCATTTTAAAGAGGAAGGTCAGACCCATGATGCCTTCATTCCTCTTTAGGCTATACTCCAGACTCTCCAGGTCTGACTCTATAACACCCCTGCCTTTATCTTTCCCCTCTTCACCGTGCTTCATCAACATCCTTTTATGTATTGTCTCCTCTTATGAGAATGGAAACTCCTGGGGGCAGGGACGGTCTGTCTTTCTTTTCTGTATTTTTATCCCGAGAACTTTGCACAGTACCCCACACTTTGATAGCTTGACTTTCTTTTACTTCCTCACCCTTTTTATCAAGCATTGTACTTCCTCTCCCCATTAAACTTCAGCTAAATATTATAAATTTGTGAATCATGAGAAAGAATGTGTTCATTAAAATAAACTTTACTCAGGGCAATTTAGCTCCTGCTGACAGAATATGGAAGAATCTGAGACTAAGTACTTTTAGCAGAGATGAATGACAGGTAGGTAATGCTCCAGCATCTCTCCGGGATCCAGGCTCCAGAGCCTAATGGAACAATTATGGGAGGCATCACTTACAGGAAAATCAAAAGGAACATTCATCCTGGTGAGTCATCTATGCAGAAAGGATTTTCTACTGCTTTGAACGTGGGCCTTGATTGAAAAATTGCTAAATGTTTAATCAGAGTGTAAAAATATTATATTTTAAATATCTTTGTTAATAAACCTGGTGCCAGTCAGAAAGGATGAATTGGCAGTCCCCGAGCCCAATTTCTTCTTTGTAACTATAAAACAAGCATTTATTACATTTCACAGCATTTTGGAGCTGGAAAGAACTTCAGAGATTAAGTGCAGTCCTGTCCAGGACTACAGCATATCCAAACAAGGAAGGAGCAGTGGCTGGTTCTTAGACACCATGAAAAGACCCTAACTGGTCAGAGATATTTTTAATGAAACAAATCATCATCTTGCTAATGCCTACCACTCCCCACTGAAATTGTATTTTTCTCAGATTTTTCTGGATTATCATACTTTGGACTGTTGCTATGGATTTCTTTTCCTACCTCCTGCCTACCCCTCAGGTTTGGGCACCCAATGAACTATGGTTTGACAAGGTAGAACATGCCATGAACTGCTTTGGATCACAGTTTGGATCAGACCCTTTTCCCTTGACATGTTTTTTCTTCTATTAATTGTCCCCTATTAGTCATGTGCTCTATCCCCTAGGCAGAGAGTTGGGATTAGAAAATCTCCCTCATTCTTCAGTTGAGGAAACTGAGGCTTAGAAGAAATGCCTTATTAAAGATCAAATAGCAAGTTAGTCTAAGAGCCAGAATATCAATGTTATACCCTGGAAAGAGCATGGATTTGGATCAAAAGACCCTGGTTCAAATTCTGGTTCAATTATTTAAAACCTGTACAACTTTGGGCAAATACCCCTCTGAATCTCAGTTTCTTATTTGTGAAATGAGCACTAGAGGACATTTAAAGCTCCTCTTCTAGTTCTGAAACTCTACGCTTCTATGACTAGAACCCAGTCCCTTCACTTTTAGTCCAAGTCAGTGGGCTTTCCATTTTATCACATTGTCTCTCATGGGACATTCATAAATGTTTGATGACTCTTCAAGCAGACCCAGAAATAGAACTGATGAAAGGAAGGACTCCCTCACTTTTTCTGCTCCATCCTGGTCCTTGAGTTTTCCCATGTCTCATCCATATCTGTGCCACTTTCCATTGTTCTAGAATCCCAAATACCCACTTTCATCCCATAGCTAAAATATTAATATGTCAGCTGGGTGTTAGGAGAAAAGCAGTCTTATTAGCTAATACTCACTAGGCATTTATAAGGTCATAGAATTAGAGCTGGAAAGGAGCTTAGAAATGATTGAGTCTCACCCCATCGTTTTTCAAATGAGAAAAATAAGGCACAGAGAGATTAAGTGACTCACTCACACAGCTAATAAGTATCTAAGTCAGCATTTGAACCCACAGCTTCTTGACTTCAGGGTCAGTGCACTATCCAACATAGTGCCTCCCTGTCAATGACTAATAGAATTAAGCTAACCAGAGGTATGTGTATTTTAAGAGGGGTTCTGTCTCTCTACCTGGTGGAAATTCCTTCATGGAGAGGTGAAGTGGAAATTTTCAAAAGGATTGGATATGAAGGAGATGGATTTTTGGAACAGAGAGCCTTCCCTAATCCACACTCAACCAAGAGAAAGGCCCTGCCCAGGGCTGTATGTTAACCGGCATTATGTAACACAGTCAAATCACAGGTCGCAGGAAACTTTTGGTGTCAGCATGCTCTATTTCTACAGACAAAATCATTTAAAATCTCCTTTTATCCAGGCCTCTCTTCCTCAAGGTCAGATTCACTAAAGGTTGCTATACATACATTATCATGATAGGTGGAAAACTCTTCCAGGGCTGACACCATGGAGTTCAGGAATCCACATACACTGTCCTTAGCCTATTTTTCCAGCCTCTGGAAAGTCCCCCCAGAACTGGGGGGGAGCAGGGTGCATAAACATTTAGAGTGCAGTTCATGGGAGGACACAATGAGGGATACTTTAATATGTATTTATAAATATATGTATTCATGTATTCACAATGCATGTAGCACTGGGCCTGAAGTCAGGAGCACCTCAGTTCAAACCTGGCCTCAAATACTAGCTGTGTGACCCTGGGCAAGTTACTTAACCTCTGTCTGCCTCAGTTCCCTCACCTGTAAAATGGGGATGATAGTAATAGCACCTTCCTCTCAGTGTTATGAGAATCATATGAAGGGATATTCATAGTGTTTAACATAGTGCCTAGCATATAATAGGTGCTTAATAAATGCTTACCTCTTTTCCTTTCCCTTCCTGTAAGGAAATTCTACCCTCCATGGGATGTAGGTATGTATCTTCTGATAAGCTGTGGGTATTCCAGGGAAAGTACATAGTCTCTCCTGAACAATAACACATGACATGAAGGAGCTCACCTTTCAAACCCTACCTGGAGCACAGAAGTGCCTCATTCTGCCTCTGTCCACCACTTGTCAACATACATGCCCTATGCTGAAGCTAAACTGGACTACTGTGCTTTACAAGCTTTGCCTATGTCCATACTATTTCCCTTACCTGGAACATCCTCCTCTATCCCCCATCACAGTCTTCCTGAGTGTCCTCAGCATGGCCAATGCTAATGGCAGAGGAAGATGCCACTAGCTCCCTTTGGGCTATGATCATTGAAACATTGAAGCTGGACACAACTGGGTTGTACTGTACCACTATATTTGGCAAGTAGGCAGAGTTTATAACAGATGGGGTTGAGAACGAAGTCGTGTGCCTGCTGCCAGTAGTTAATGAGGCCAGCCTCAATTGTAGGGTTCTTTGGCAGATTAGGTTGTTTTAGAGAAGAATTCCAATCCAGCTATGCCTCAGAGGCTTGGGAAGGGCACAGCTTCATTGTTCAGCATTCCAGGGAGACTTTTCTAACATGAACCCATCTCTGTGTGTTTCCTGGGGTGTTAATCTGTGAACATGCAATCAAGGAACTGTATGTTGTATATATGCTTGCCCTCACTCTTAGCATCTTATATGTGCTATGGTTAGTTACTCTAGGTATTTTCCTGGTAGCTGAGGATTAATCTTTAAGTATAGGTAAATCCATGATTACAAGACCTTTTTTAGCTTAGGCTGCATATCTGATGGCAACTGTCTGAGCCTCCTTTATCAACACATTAGTGAGTTTGAAAACTCCAGACATAACAGTGTTCTCTCATAATATGGGTCAAACACCACCTTTGAAGCCTTCCCCAATAATTTCCAATTGGAAATACTCTCTCTCTCTCTCTCTCTCTCTCTCTCTCTCTCTCTGTACCCGTAGCATTTTGTTCATATTTCTCTTATGGCTCTCATTATATTTTTCTTTGTTGTTTATTATTCGATCATATCTGACTCTTGACCCCATGGATCATATTGTTCATGGAATTTTCTTAGCAAAGATGCTGGAATGGTTTGTCATTTCCTTTTGTACTTTATTTATTTGTAAATAACTTATCTCTCCTTCTGGATGGTAATAGGAAGTCATATCATATGCATTTTTTAATTTCCCACAACGGCCAGCCCAGTGCCTTCTCCATGGTAGTAGCTCAATATATAGGATAAATGAATGAATATTTCTCTTGCATCCATCACAACACCTAGCACAGCATTGGGCATTTAATAGATACTCAAAACAGACTTGCTAAATTGAAGGTAACACCAATTATAGAAATGCTCCTCCAAAGACTAGGGGAAAATCCCTGCATTTGTCTATGTTGTCTTGAGCCTGATCCTCAACACTCCAAATTATGGAAATCACATTTCCTCTACCAGTTAACTCTCTGAATGTTACTACAATTAGGAAGGCAGGACAGTTGAGTTGTGGGAACAGGAAGGCAGCAGCTGCCATCTATAGTTCTAACTTGGGATACAATGCCTCTCCTCCTCAAAGAGACCACATGATACAGTAAAACAACAGCTATTTCTGGGGCCAGGAGAATCAAGTTTAAATCTGACATTTCTTGCCTATGTGAGCCTCTGTAAGTAACTAAATTTCTTTGTGCTCCTATTTCCTTGAAGGACTGCTGGAAGGAAAGCTTTGAAAATATCAAAGTTTTATACTTTGAATTAATATTAATGTTAAATATTAAAGTTTTCCATATTGAATTTTCATTAATATTAAAATTTTACACTTTGAATTATTATTGGTTTTATTACTTTGAAGCTACCCAAAGGCAAGTCTCTGGAATAGTGTCTCTAATTTGACTTTTATATTTTGTCTGAGATGGCTCTGGAGGAGAAGTGAGGTTGGTGACCAAGTGAGGTTGGTTTCCCTCCCTCACTCAAAACTAAGTCAAGTGCAAGTCATGTCATCCTTCCCTTCCCTTCCCTTTTCCTTCCCTTTTCCACCTTAAACCTACTGCACTCTGAAGCCCACAGATTGTACAACACTAGGCCCTTGCCTAAGGTCTGTGTTTTGCACCCTCTTTGCCTAAGAGTGATTATCAATAGTAACACTTGCTGTTTCCCTCCCAGCCTGATATACTTATTTTTCTTTGCCTCATTAAAGGGGCCATCCCCTGATTACTTCTTAAATAGGCTTTTTCACTGAATAGGCGTTACCTCACCCTAAGTGAGTGCCTGCAAAGACCTTGGACTAAAGGGCCCAAGGTCTCCCAGTGCATTCTGGGCCATCTCCAGTCATCCTGATGAATATCTGGTCACTGGATGCAGATGGCTCTGGAGGAGAAGTGAAGCTGGTGACCTGCACAGCCCTCCCTCACTCAAAACAAAGTGCAAGTCATGTCATCATTTCTCTGATGGCATGATCTTCTTCATTGACAAAGGACGAACACAACAACAACAGCACTTTGTCTATAGAGTTTAGTGTGTTGGAAGGACAGCAGTAGAGCTAGATGAGACCTTGCTGTAGCAAACCCATGAAGCTCTAGACAGTCTCATTGCCTGAGTATGCTTTTTATTCTGTGTCAGTGACTGTATTTCCCTGTGTTGTATATATCCCTGGGCATAGTCTTCTTCATTGGACAGTGCAGGAAACACCCTGAAGTCTTAGACCCAGAGTACGCGATAGTTTAGAGAGGAATAACAGTCATGAAATCCACAGCATGTACACACATAATCTCTATCTTTATATCAGTATCATAGAACCCTGTTAACTAGTGGTAATAGAATCATGACCTTAAGCAGAATTGTTAAATTCTAGAACTGGGAGACAGTTTCATAGATCATTTAGTTCAGCCTTCTGTTTTCAGGCAGATAAATGCCTAAATCATCCAGGAAAACCATGCTTCTATTCTTTTCAGAATGTTCTCCCAATGTGGAAGCCTCCCAGATTCCCACATTAGCATGTCTAGTACTTAACATGCCAAGGGGTCAAGTTCTTCCTTATGTCTGACTACTATCTCTCCAACTTTATTTAGCTTAAGCCTGTTTTCTCCTGAAGAACAATGGGCCAAGAAAACAATTTAATCATAGCAGCAATGACAATAAACCTGTTGTTTCGGCTAAAAGTTTTAATTCAAAGAACATTCCTTCATCTAGAAAAGCACTGTATGAAGGGCCATATTCTTCTTAGTCAAGTAATCATACTTAGGAAGATTCTTAGGATCTTAGGACTTAGTCTTGGAAGGGACTTGAGAGAACATCTAACACTTCGTAGAGGTGAGGAAACTGAGGTACAGGTAGGAGTTAAGTGACTTGCCCAAAGACATATAGCTAACAGATGGCAAAAGTGGGACTCTAAGAGCCCACATCCTCTGACTTCAAGTCCAGTTATCTTTCCTCTCTTTGATTTCTTGGTCCCCAGGTTTCCTCTCCATCAACATCTATGTTAAGTAAGATTTACGTAAATTGTTTGGGAGATTTGAGGCTTATTATCAGAATGGGCTTTACTAGTGGGGACTTTCAACAAAATCCACAATGTTTAGCTTGGAAACATTAGCTGTAGCATCCAAAACCTGCCATAAATTCTGTCATGTCAAGGACAGGAAGTATTGGAAGTGAAATTCATTAAGATTGCTGTGATATTTTGGGATTGTGCTATTAAGAAGAAAAGCAGAGCCATAACATGCTTGGGACAAGTATCAACCACTCAGTGTTCTGGGGCAATCAGCATGCAGCACACCCTCACTTGTGGGAGTTTCGATGGGTGAGGGTCAGCGGAGAAGGAACCAACACCCTGGGACACTACTGGTGGGAGGTTTCAGCTGAGGAGCCCACTGTGCATGGGGATGGGAGGGAATAGGGTGATCTGGGTGATGAACTCCTCTCAGTCTGCCATCTGGTAACTTAACTGATTATCTTTGTCAAATGGGTAGGAAACACTTTGCTTCTACTCTGTGGATGGACTGAACTGTGCTGTTAGCTCCCTCTGAATTTGATGCTCTAAGACAAAGTCTCAGTTATTGCACACTGACACTGAGAGGAGGAGGTATGTAAGAGAGGAGCAAGGAGTGAATGTATGATGAGAGTACAACAGGATTTCTTATTTTAAAAACTGTGATGGATAAGAACTCTGATCAGTGCAATGATAAACACTGATTCCAGTGGAGTAATAATGAAGCATGCTACCCACAGAGAGGTGATGACTCAGGGTGCAAAATGAGAAATATATTTTTTAGATCTGGGCAATGTAAGAGAGCACCTCTCTTGACTGTTCATATTTGTTATCAGATTTTGTTTTTCTTTTTTCTTTTCTGGGGATATGACAGAAGGAAAATGGATTTTTGTTCATTAAAAATAAAATTTAATTTTAAAATAAAACAGTTGTGATGGAAATTTTATTATACTCAAACACAGCCTCTGTCTTCTTTTTTTTTGTGACCAATATTCTTCGAAAGGGGAAAGAGAAGCAATGTTAAAAGTTACCTCTCTAAAAGAGTCGTTTAAATTTTTACTAATTCTTAAGTTAGGGGAAATGGAGATGGTCTGAATTAGTCTATTCTAAAGAAATTTCTTTTCAAGCAAATCTGTGACTTGGACTCTTATGGGATAGTCTCTTTGCAAGGTGCTATCTCTTTGTTGTTCAGTGTTTCAGTTGTGTCCAAGTCTTTGTGACCCCATTTGAAGTTTTCTTCGAGTGATTTGCCATTTCCCTCTCCAGCTCATTTTGCAGATGAGGAAACTGAGGCAAACACCATTAAGTGACTTGCCCAGGTCACATAGTAAGTCTGAGGCTAGATTTTAACTCAGGAAGATGAGTCTTTCTGACTTCAGGTCTGGCACTCCTAGCTGCCCTGCTATATCTTTAGTCAAGTATTATACAATATTAACACCAAATTCATTAAAGTATTTATTACTCACTTGCAATGGGCCAGCCACTATACTCAGGGTGCAAACACAAATGCAACAAAAATCACAAGGAACTTATATTCCTAAGGAGAAACAAATATATACATATAGTATGTATACTTAAATATATTATATTAAATATATTATTTAATTATTAAATAAATATAAATTATGTACTTAAATATATTATAGATACTTAAATATATCAAATACATATAATTATAGATTTATAAAATTCCATGTAAGAGAATAAATGTAAGTAAATACAACATAGTTAAGTATAAGGTAATTGGAGGGCAGGGCACTAGTATTTGGAGGGATCAGGAAAGACTTCAAGTAGATGGGGCTTGAATGTGACTTGAACAAAGAGGAAGATTCTTCTGGGTGAAAGTGAGTAGGGAATATATTTCAGACACTGGGGAAAGTCAAAACAAAGACAGACAGGATGCCTGTTTGGCTAGATCACAGCGTAGGGGAGAGGATAACATCCAATCAGGCTGAAAAGATATGTTGGAGTCAGGTTGTGAAGGGCTTTAAGAGTTATACAGAGGAGGGGGGCAGAGCCAAGATGGCAGAGTAGAAAGATGCACATATGCTAGCTCTCCCCCCACAGCCCATAAAATACCTTTAAGGAAGACTCTCAACAAATTCTAGAGCAGAAGAAGCCACAGGACAACAGAATGGAGGAGATTTCCAGCCCAGGGTGACCTGAAAGCCAATGGAAAACATCTATTGCACCAGACATGGAGCAGAATCCAGCCCAGCCTTGGCGGGGCTCTGGGAGGAGGACACAAGCAGGCCTCAGGGGTGGAATCTCTAGTCACATTAGCAGCAGTTCGAAAATCCCTCAACCCACAGGCGCCAAAGGTCAGTGACAGGGTTTTTTCAGCTGGCCAAGAAGGGAGAAGGGCCTTCCCATAGCTCTGGCCTCAGGCAGAGGCCACAGAGGTCACATGGGGCAGGCAGCAGCAGTTCCCACAGCAGCCCTTACAGCAGCCTGCATCCATTATTGGACTGTAAAACCCCTGGGGGCACTGAGCAGCTGATTCTTACCTCAGCCCTGTATAGAGGCCCTGCAGCAGCTGATCTTTATCTCACACTGAATGGCAGCCCTGCTCCCACAGCTTATCTGAATCTCAGCCCTCAGTGCTGGCTTGGCAGAACTGGAGGCCAGATGGTTGTGGAGAGGAAACTCTGCTAAGATTCTGGGCACAAAAATCTCTTGCTGCTCCCAGACCAGTGTACATGCTTGATTGTGCCACCTTGGAGGAACTGAGATCTTACAGATTCCCAGAGTATACCTTACTTTTGACAAAGGACCCAAAAGCCAAGTAACTGGTTGGAAAAATGCCCCAAAAAGAGAAAAAAAATAAGACTATAGAAGGTTACTTTTTTGGTGAACAGATATCTTCTCCCATCCTTTCAGATGAGGAATAACAATGCTTACCATCAGGGAAAGACATAAAAGTCAAGGCTTCTGTATCCCAAACGTCCAAAATAAATATTCAATGGGCTCAGGCCATGGAAGAGCTCAAAAAGGATTTTGAAAATCAAGTAAGAGAGATGGAGGAAAAATTGGGAAGAGAAATGAGAGAGATGCAAGAAAAGCATGAAAAGTGGGTCAATACCTTGCTAAAGGAGACCCAAAAAAATGCTGAAGAAAATAACACCTTTAAAAATAGACTAACTCAACTGGCAAAAGAGGTTCAAAAAGCCAATGAGGAGAAGAATGCTTTCAAAAGCAGAATTAGCCAAATGGAAAAGGACGTTAGAAAGCTCACTGAAGAAAATAGTTCTTTAAAAATTAGAGTGGAACAGATGGAGGCTAATGACTTTATGAGAAACCAAGAAATCACAAAACAAAACCAAAAGAATGAGAAAATGGAAGATAATGTGAAATTGGAAAAGCAACTGACCTGGAAAATAGATCCAGGAGAGACAATTTAAAAATTATGGGACTACCTGAAAGTCATGATCAAAAAAAAGCTTAGACATTGTCTTTCATGAAATTATCAAGGAAAACTGCCCTAATATTCTAGAACCAGCGGGCAAAATAAATATTGAAAGAATCCACCAATCACCTCCTGAAAGACATCCGAAAAAAGAAACTCCTAGGAACATTGTGGCCAAATTCCAAAGTTCCCAAGTCAAGGAGAAAATATTGCAAGCAGCTAGAAAGAAACAATTCAAGTATTGTGGAAATGAAATCAGGGTAGCACAAGATCTAGCAGCTTCTACATTAAGGGATCAAAAGGTATGGAATACAATATTCCAGAAGTCAAAGAAACTAGGACTAAAACCAAGACTCACCTACCCAGCAAAACTGAATATAATACTTCAGGGGGAAAATGGTCTTTCAATGAAATAGAGGACTTTCAAGCATTCTTGATGAAAAGACCAGAGCTGAAAAGAAAATTTGACTTTCAAACACAAGAATGAAGAGAAGCATGAAAGGGTAAACAGCAAAAAGAAATCTTAAGGGATTTACTAAAGTTGAACTATTTACATTCCTACATGGAAAAACAGTATTTGTAACTCTTGAAACTTTTTTCAGTATCTGAGTAGTTGGTGGGATTACACACACACACACACACACACACACACACACAGAGAGAGAGAGAGAGAGAGAGAGCACAGGGTGAGTTGAATAGGATGAATATCTTAAAAAATGAAATTAAAGATAAGAGAGAAATATATTGGGAAGAAAAGGGGAAATGGAATGGGGCAAATTATCTCATAAAACAGGCAAGTAAAAGACTTTTCAGTGGAGGGAAAAAGGAGGGGGGGTGAGAGAAAAAACATGAAGCTTACTCTCATCACTTTCAACTAAAGGAAGGAATAAAATGTACACTCATTTTCATATGAAAACCTATCTTACAATACAGAAAAGTGGAGGAGAAGGGGATAAGCAGGGTGGGGGGGTGATGGAAGGGAGGGTAATGGGAGAAGGGAGCAAGTAGAAGTCAGCACTCTTGGGGAGGTACAGGGTCAAAAGAGAGAATAGAAGAAATGGGGGGCAGGATGGAGGGATATATAGTTAGTCTTATACAACATGACTATTATGGAAGTCATTTGCAAGACTACACAGATATGGCCTATATTGAATTGTTTGCCTTCCCAGTGGGGATGGGTGGGGAGGGAGGGAGGAAGAGAAGTTGGAACTCAAAGTTTTAGGAACAACTGTTGAGTTTTGTTCTTGCATACAACTAGGAAATAAGAAATACAGGTAAAGGGGTATAGAAATTTATCTTGCCCTACAGGACAAAAGAGAAGATGGGGACAAGAGAAGGGAGGGATGTTAGAAGGGAAGGCAAATTGGTGATAGGAGTAATTAGATTACTCAGCATTTTGGGGTCGGGGGAGAGGAGAAATGGGGAGAAAATTTGGAACTCAAAATTTTGTGGAAATGAATGTTGAAAACTTAAATAAATAAATTTTTAAAAAAGAGTTATACAGAGGAGTCTGGATTTATTCTAGAGGCTATAGGAACCAACAGAGTTGTTCATGTAGGGATGTGGTATGGGCAGATCTGTGCTTAAGAAAAATCACTTTGGTGGTTGTATAGGAGCCAGACTTGATTATGGAGAGACTTGAGTCAAGGAGGTCAATGTGGAGGCTGACACAATCATCTAGATGCAAGGAGATAAGGACCTGAATGACAGTGGTGGCTGGTTGTGACTATAAAGAAGGCATCAAATGCAGAAGATATTACAAAGATAGAAATAGAAAATTCTAGTTATTGACTGGATATGTGGGGTTAGTGAGAGTAAGGAGTTCAGGATGACACTGAGGTTATGAACCTAAGACAGTGGAAGAATGGTGGCACATTCACAGAAATAAGGAAATTTGGAAGTTATTGCAAACAAAGATTTTTGTGGACTGTCCACAAAATGTCAGAGTAATGGGAAGTTGAATAGCCAATTTGCTCATAATTCCGCCAGCAAACATAAAAAAAAAGAATATCAGAAAAAATGACATTTCAAAAAAAAGTGATCAAGAAATCCAAAGAGAAACTCTAGTAAGGGAATTTTACTGGTCTAGGTGGACACAAGTAGCCTTCAGGTACCAAGAAAGGGATGCCACCAGAAAAACCTAATCCAGGCTCCCAAAGCAAATGACCTTACCTACAGACTAAAAGTCAGTCAGATAAGACTGCAACCTGTAGCTGTGCTCCAGGGACAAACACATAGGAGCCCACAGTGGTGTCAAGGAAAGGTATCTGGAAGCTACAGCTATGTTTTCCTGATTCCAAATTGGGATCCAAAACCCGAGAAAGGAGGACCACTCCAGCATAGAACATCCCTATGCCACCTGCCTCTGTACCACCTAGAGCAGACCACCCCTTTGCAGTGCATTGGCAGGAGGCATTCCTGAGATCCTTGAAGAACACAGTCCCCATTACTCAGAGACCCCAAAATACAGCTCAGTACCAAGGAAAACTCAACCATTCTTTGCAGAAGTACACAGAGCCTTCCCCTAACAAAGTTCTAATGCAGGAAGTAAGGCTGAAAAAAATGAGTAAAATTAAGAAAATATCAATAATAAAGAAATAATATAAAGCCAAAGGAACTCAAGACCAGAAGAGAACATCACACCATCTATAAGTAAAACTTCACAGATTTGCTAAATAAAAAAACTGTGCTTAAATTCTCAGAAGTGAAATGGGAATTTAAATATGATCACTTAGACAAAATAAAAGCTTGAGGAAGGAGTGGGAAAGAGAATGAATGTTCTAGAGGGAAGAACTACAAGGAAAATAGGTCAGCAAAGAAGGTAAAAAATTTTACTCAAGTAATGAACTCCTTGAAAATTAGACTGGATCAGAATGAGATTAACAAAAAAATATTAGAATATAAACAAAAGATTGAAAAAAATAAGAAAATATAGGGTACCTCCTATCATAAGCATATGAGCTAGAAAACAAATCTAGGAGAAATAGTTACAAAACCAGCTGAAAAGGTCAACCATTAAAAAGTTCAGACTCCACATTTCAGGAAATCGTGAATAAAAAGTACCCAGCTTTATAAGAACAAGAGGTTAAAATGAAACTAGAATCTACCAGTCACTTCCTGAACAAAATTCCCAAATGAAAATTCCCAGGAAAATTCCCAAAATGCAGAACTTCCAGTTCAAAGAAAAAATATTGCAAGCAAGGAGAGGAGATCTTGTAATGCAATATTCTAAAACAAAAAAGATATACACCTTACAACCCAACTTTTCAAGAAAAGTTGAGTATAATCTTAAAGGGGAAAATGGACCCTTACTGAAACAGAATATTTCCAAGTATTCCTTATGAAAAGACAAGAAGCAACTAGATACTTTGAATTAAAAATACAAGAGTCAACAAGCTGGACCTGTGGTTTCATTGATATAGAGAACTCCCAGATGAGGAAACTCTTTTTTACCAATTCTCTGGAACAGATAAGAGTGGTAGTGGAAAAATTGAAAAAAAAAAGAAATGAAAGCAATGCAAAAAAACTATAAAAAGAGAATTAACAGCTTGGAAAAAGAGGCACAAAGAGTACTGAGGAAAATAACCTTAAAAATAGAATTGGCTAAATGGTAAAAGAGGCACAAAAATAATTTGGGTATATAAATCTATCTTACCCTACAGGGAAATAGGAGAAGGGGTAAGAGACAAGGGTGCAACTGATAGAAGAAAAAGCAGATTAAGGGAGGCACTGGTCAGAAGCAAATCAAATCTTTTGAGGAAGAACAAGGGAGACAGAGTATGTCTGGGGGTGGGGGGGAGAGAGACATAGGATGAAGGAAAATACATAGATACATAGTTAGGAAGCATAACTCTGAAAGTGAATGAGATGAACTCACCTACAAAACAGAAGTAGATAGAAGAATGGATTAGAAACCAGAATCTAATTTTTTTCTTCAACCAACAGACTTGAAAGAGAGAGAAAGTAAAAAAGGGACCTGGAGCAGAATCTATTATGCTTCAGCTAAGGTAAAAAAAAAAAAAAGGAGGGGGTAGTGATCATAATCTCAGACAAAAACAAAGCAAACGTAGACCTAATTAAAAGGTACCATAGACAATGATGTAATACCAATACTAAACATGCACCAAATGGCATGGCATCCAAATTAAGAAAAGAGAAGTTAAATGAGTCGTAGGAGGAAATAGTACTACTCAATTTTCCTCCCTTAGAGCTAGCCTAGCCAAACCTAGCCTACCGAGCTGAGCCAAGCCTATCTGGGCCAAGCCTAGCTAAGTCAAGCTTAGCCTTGCCTTGCCTCGCCTAGCCCAACCAAGCCTAGCCCTGCTGAGGTTATTCTAACCTAGACAAGCTGAGCTGAGCCTAGCCTAGACTAACCAAGTGCAGCCTACACTTGCATATCCAAGCCTAGACAAGCCTATCTTAGCCTAATCAAGCTGAGCCTAACTGAGCCGAGCCAAGCTGAACCAAGCTGAACCAAGCCTGACCCAAACTGGGCCAACCCTAACTGAGCCAAGCCTAGCTGAGCTTAGCCTAGCTGAGCTTAACTGAGCCTAGCCGTAATCCAACAGGAGCTGAGCCTATCTGAGTCTAGCATTGTCTAGCCAAGTTGAGCCTAGCCAACCCAGGCCAAAGCTAGCTGAGGAGAGCCAAGCTGAGCAGAGCCTAGCAGATCCATGCCTAACCAAACTGAGCTTAGCTGAACCTAGCCTAGCTAAGCCAAACCTCATAACAAATGCAGTATATGTGGCCTATGAGACATGTATGACAAATATGACATAGGTGGTACATGCGACAAGGGTAGTACATGTGACACACATGACACATGTGACAAATGTGACAGGTGGCCTAGCCTAGCCTAGCTGAGGTGAACCTGGCCTATCCTAGCAGAGAGTAATCGAGCCTAACCTAGCCAAGCCGAGCTGAGCAGAACCTAGCAGAGGTAAGCATAGCCAAGCCAAGCCAAGGGTAACTGAACCTAGCTGAGCTGAGCCAAGTTGAGACTACCCTCTCCAAGCCAAGGGTAACCGAAACTGAACCAAGCTGAGCAGAGGCAAGTAGACCCTAGCCCTAGCCTAGCTGAGCTTAGCCTAGTCAAACGAGACTAACAGAGCTGACGCTAACCTAGCCAAGCTGAACTCTGAGACTAGCCCAGCCCAGCCCAGCTTGGCTGAGCCTAGCCCTAGCTTAGATGATCCAACGGGAGCTGAACCCAACTGAGCCTATCCTAGCCCTAGTCAAGCAGAAGCTAGTGTTGTCCAGCTAAGGTGAGACCAGCCAACCCAGGCGAAACCTAGCTAAGGAGAGCCAAGTCAAACAGAGCCTAGCAGATCTGAGCCTAACCAAGTTGAGGTTAGTTGAACCTAGCCTAGCCTAGCCAAGCCGAGCTGAGCCAAGCCTCTTGACATATGTCAAGTAGTATATGTATGTATATGTACATGTGTAGTATATGTGTATATGTGGCATATGATATATATGACAAATATGACACAGGTGACACTGTGGTCGAGTCTAACCTAGCTGAGCACAGCCTGGCCTAACTGAATTTAAGCCAAGCCAAGCCCAGTGGAGCTGAACCTAGCCAAACCAAGGGGAACCAAATATAGCTAATCTGAGCCTAGCAGAGCCCATCAGAGCCAAGCATACCTGAGCTGAGTCAAGAGGAGCTAAAACTAGCCAAGCTGAATCTAGTCTAGCCAAGCCTAGCCTAACCAAGCCAAGCTTAACCTAACCTAACCAAGTCGAGCCTGAGTTGAGCCTTGCCTAGCCTAAATGATCCAACAGGAGCCAAGCATATCTGAGCCTATCCTAGCCTTAGCCTAACTGAGCCTAGTGTTGCCAAACCTAGTGTAGCCTAGCCAATCTGGGCCAAACCTAACTGAGGAGAGCCAAGCCAAGCAGAGCCTAGCAGAGCCTAGCCTAACCAAACTGACCTTAGCTGAACCTAGCCTAGAATAGACAAGCCTTGTGACATATGTGGTATATGTGGCATATAATACATACATGAAAAATATGACAAATGTAACACAGGTGGCACATCTGATAAAGGTATCAAATGAGGCTCAGGTGGCACATGTGCCATGTGTAGCACATGTGACACAGGTGGAACATGTGGCTGAACCTAGTAGTTGAGCTGAACCTGGCCTAGACTAAGTGATCCTAATTAAGCCCAGCCTAGCCAAGCCAAGTCAAGCTGAGCAGAATGTAGGTGAGCCAGTGGGAGCTGAACCAAGCCAAACTTAGCCTGGCAGAGTCTAGGGGAGCCAAGCACAATTGAGCCAAGGGGAACCAAACCTAGCTGAGCTGAACAGAGCCAAGTAGACCTTAGCCATAACCTAGCTGAGATTAGCTTAGCCAAGCTGAGCTGAGCCTAGCTGAACAGAGCTTAGCTGAGCCTAGCCTAACCTAAGTGAGAATAGCCTCACCTAGCCACGGCGAGCGGAACCTAGATGAGCCTGGCCTCGCCAAACTTAGCTGAGCTGAGCCCAGCCTAGCCGAACCTAGACAAGCTGAGCTAGTCTAGCCTAGCCTACCTGAACCTTACTGAGCTAAGCCTGGCCTAGTTGAGCTGATCCAAGCCTTGTTGAGTGGAGCATCGCTGTGGCTAGCCTATAGCTAAGCTAAGTCTAGCCTAGCCAAGCTGAGCCAAGCCTACCCTGGCCTAGATAATCCTAGATGTTCAAGCCTCGCTGACCTGAGCCTAGCCAAGCCAAGCCTTGCTGAGCCTAGTCAAACTTAGGTGAACTGAGCCTCCAGCTGAGCCTGAGCTGATCTGAGCCTAGCCTAGATGAATTGAGCCTAGCCTAGCCTAACCTAGCCAAGATGAGCCTAGATGAGCCTAGCTGAGCCAAGCCTATCTGAGCCTTGCCTAGCTGAATCTAGCTTGCTTAAGGAGACTCAAAAAAATGCTGAAGAAAATAACACCTTAAAAAATAGACAAATCCAAATGGCAAAAAAGGTCCAAAAAGTCAATGAGGAGAAGAATGCTTTAAAAAGCACAATTGGTCAGATGAAAAAGGAGGTTCAAAAGCTAACTGGAGAAAATAGTTCTTTAAAAATTAAAATGGAACAGATAGAAGCTAATGACTTTATGAGAAACCAAGAAACTACAAAACAAAACCAAAAGAATAAAAAAATGGAAGATAATGTGAAATATCTCATTGAAAAAACAACTGACCTGGAAAATAGATCCAGGAGAGACAATTTAAAAATTATTGGACTACCTGAAAGCCATGATCAAAAAAAGAGCCTAGACATCATCTTCCAAGAAATTATCAAGGAAAACTGCACTGACATTCTAGAACCAGAGGGCAAAATAAATATTGAAAGAATACACCAATCACCAAAAAGAGAAACTCCTAGGAATATTGTAGCCAGATCCCAGAGTTCCCAGGTCAAGGAGAAAGTATTGCAAGCAGCCAGAAAAAAACAATTCAAATATTGTGGAAATACAAGATCTAGCAGCTTCTACATTAAGGGATCAAAAGACTTGGAATATGATATTTCAGAGGTCAAAGGAACTAGAATTAAAACCAAGAATCACCTACCCAGCAAAACTGAGTATAATACTTCAGGGGAAAAAATGGTCATTCAATGAAATAGAGGAATTTCAAGCATTCTTGATGAAAAGATCAGAGCTGAAAAGAAAATTTGACTTTCAAACACAGGAATGAAGAGAAGCATGAAAAGGTAAACAGGAAAGAGAAATCACAAGGGACTTACTACAGTTGAACTGTTTACATTCCTACATGGAAGGATAATATTTGTAACTCTCGAAACTTTTCTCAGTATCTGAGTAGTTGGAGGGATTATACACACACACACACACACACACACACACACACACACACAGACAGAGACAGAGAGAGAGAGAGCACAGGGTGAGTTGAATAGGAAGGGATAAAATCTAAAAAAGTAAAATTAAGGGGTGAGACAGGAATGTATTGGAAGGAGAAAAGGAGAAATGACATGGGGCAAATTATCTCTCATGGAAGAGACAAGAAAAAGCTTTTCCAATGGAGGGGAAAGGGGGAGAGGTAAGAGGGGAAAAGTGAAGCTTACTCTCATTACATTTGGCTCAAGGAAGGAATAACATACACACTCAATTTGGTATGAAAATCTATCTTACATTACAGGAAAGTAGGGGAGAAGAGGATAAGCAGAGTGGGAGGGATGATGGAAGGGAGGGCAAATGGGAGGAGGGAGCAATTAGAAGTAAACACTCTTGGGGAGGGACAAGATCAAAAGAGAGAAAAGAAGAAATGGGATACAGGATAGGATGGAGGGAAATATAGTTAGTCTTACACAACATGACTATTTTGGAAGTCATTTGCAAAACTACACACATGTAGCCTATATTGAATTGCCTGCCTTCTTAGTGGTGATGGGTGGGGAGAAGAAAGGAAGAGAAGTTGGAACTCAAAGTTTTAGGAATAAATGTTGAGAATTGTTTTTGCATACAACTAGGAAATAAGAAATAGAGGTAATGGGGTATAGAAATTTATCTTGCCCTATAGGACAAGAGAGAAGATGGGGACAAGGGAAGGAAGAGGTGTTAGAATGGAGGGTACATTGGTGAAAGGGGCAATCAGGATGCATAGGGTTTGGGGGGGAGGGGAGAGATGGGGAGAAAATTTGGAACTCCAAATTTTGTGGAAATCAATGTTGAAAACTTAAAATAAATTTTAAAATATTTAAAAAAAAAAAAGAAGAAGCAAGAGGGGGAGATGAGAGGGAATGAAAGAACCTTACTCTCATTAGATTTGGCTTAAGGAGGGAATAGCATACATACTCAATTGAGTATGGAAACCTATCTTATCCTACAGGGAAGTAGTGGGGAAGGGGATGATGGGGGTGGAGGATAGAAGGGAGGGCAAATGGAAGGAGGGGGTAATTAGAAGTTAACACTTTTGAGAAGGGATAGGGTCAAAGGAGAGAATACAATAAGTGGAGGGGTGGGATAGGATGGAAGTCTTTTACAATATGACTGTTATGAAGGTGTTTTGCATGACTACACACACACACACACACACACACACACACACACACACACACACCCCTCCCTATATTAAATTGTTTGTCTTCTCAATGGGGGTGGGTAGAGAGAGAATTGGGAACTCAAAATTTTAAAAACAAATCTTAAAAACTGTTTTTACATGCAAATGGGAAATATATATGTGTGTATATATATACATATATATGTATATATATACATATATATGTATATATATATATATATATATATATATATGTAATGGGGTACAGAAATCTGTCATGCCCTACAAGAAAATAAAGAGGAAGGGGATAAGAGAGGGGGGTGTGATAGAAGGAAGGGCAGATTGGAGGAAAGGGTAGTCACACTGTCTTTGGGTGATGGGAAGGGAGAGATGGCGAGAAAATTTTGAACTCAAAATTTTGTGGAAGTGAATGTTGAGAGCCAAAAATAAGCAAACTTTAAAATGTTAAAAGTTAAATTTTAAAAATGCAGAAAAGTTGACATATTAAATTCATCATTTTCAGATGATAATGCAATAAAATTACATTCAATAAAGGACCATAGAAGCATAGATTAAAAATTAATTATAAGTTAAGTGATCAAATCCTAAAAAATGGGTGGGTCAAAGAACAAATTTTAGAAAGAATAAATTATTTCATTAAAGAAAATGACAATGAGACAACATACCAAAATTTATGAGATGCAGTCAAAGCAGTACTTGGGGAAAGTGTATCTCTCTAAATACTTGCATTAATAAAATAGTGAATGAGTAGAAGAATGAATTGGGCATGCAATTAAAAAAACTAGAGAAAAAAACAAATAAAAAATCCCCAATTAAACACTAAATTAAAAAATCTTGAAAACTGAAGGAGAAATTTTATTTAAAAAGGAAGAAAATCATTGAACTAATAAATAAAACCAGGATCTAGTTTTATGAAAAGAAAACAAAAACAAAATAGACAAACTATTAGTTAACTTGATTTAAAAGAAGAGAGAACACCAAATTACCAGTATCAAAAATGAAAAAGGTGAATTTATCACTGATGAAGATGAAATTATGGCAATTATTAGGAGCCATTTTCCTCAATTATATACCAATAAATCTGACAATCTATGTCAAATTGATAAATATTTTAAAAACTATAAATTACCTAGAAGAGGAAATGGAATACTTAAGTAACCCTGTCTTAGAAAAAGAAATTGAGGGGGTGGAGCCAAGATGGCAGAATAGAAAGACGCAGGATACGCTAGCTCCGAATCCACTGCCCATAAAATATCTGTAAAAAAAATTCTGGAGCAACAAATTCTGAACAGCAGAAGCCACAGAACAAAGGAGCGTAAGAGATTTCTGTTCCAGACAGACCTGACATGAAAGGTCCATTGCGCCCCAGACCGTGAGCCCAGCCCAGCCCTATCTTGGCCATGGCACCGAGAGGAGCAGATCCAAGCAGGCTTCAGGGACGGAATCACCAGCAGCCGTGCGGGTCCCTCCACCCACAGGTGACAAGGGTCAGTGAGAGAGTCTTTTTGGGTGGCCAACAGGGGAGTGGGGTGTCCCTGTGGCTCGGGCCCCCTTGGGAGGCAGCAGTGGAAGTGGGAGCAGACTGGGGCTCCCCAAGCAGGCAGGAGCCTGGATCCATTGTTGAAGGTCTCTGCATAAACCCCCTGAGGGAACTGAGTCCCCAGTGGTGGCGCTGCCCCCACCTGAGCACCTGAACTTAATCTCACACTGAATAGCAGCCCCACCCCCACCCAAAGCCCTGAGGCTGGGAAGCAGCATTTGAATCTCAGACCCCAAACGCTGGCTGGGAGGATCTGGAGGCAAAGTGGGTGTGGAGAGAATATTGAGAAGTCAAGTCACTGGCTGGGAAAATACCCAGAAAAGGGAAAAGAAATAAGACTATAGAAGGTTACTTTCTTGGTGAACAGGCATTTCTTCCCTTCCTTTCTGATGAGGAAGAACAATGCTTACCATCAGGGAAAGACACAGAAGTCAAGACTTCTGTATCCCAGCCCACTCAATGGGCTCAGGCCATAGAAGAGCTCAAAAAGGATTTTGAAAATCAAGTTAGAGAGGTGGAGGAAAAACTGGGAAGACAAATGAGAGACATGCAGGTAAAGCATGAATAGCAGGTCAGCACCCTGCTAAAGGAGACCCAAAAAAATGCTGAAGAAAATAACACCTTGAAAAATAGACTAACTCAATTGTCAAAAGAGGTTCAAAAAGCCAATGAGGAGAAGAATGCTTTCAAAAGCAGAATTAGCCAAATGGAAAAGGAAATTCAAAAGCTCACTGAAGAAAATAGTTCTTTCAAAATTAGAATGGAACAGATGGAGGCTAATGACTTTATGAGAAACCAAGAAATCACAAAACAAAACCAAAAGAATGAAAAAAATGGAAGATAATGTGAAATGTCTCATGGGAAAAACAACTGACCTGGAAAATAGATCCAGGAGAGACAATTAAAAAATTATGGGACTACCTGAAAGCCATGACCAAAAAAAGAGCCTAGACATCATCTTTCATGAAATTATCAAGGAAAACTGCCCTGAGATTCTAGAACCAGAGGGCAAAATAAGTATTCAAGGAATCCACAGATCACCTCCTGAAAGAGATCCAAAAAGAGAAACTCCTAGGAACACTGTGGCCAGATTCCAGAGTTCCCTGGTCAAGGAGAAAATATTTCAAGCAGCTAGAAAGAAACAATTCAAGTATTGTGGAAATACAATCAGGATAGCACAAGATCTAGCAGCTTCTACATTAAGGGATCGAAGGGCGTGGAATAGGATATTCCAGAAGTCAAAGGAATTAGGACTAAAACCAAGAATCACCTACCCAGCAAAACTGAGTATAATACTTTAGGGGAAAAATTGGTCTTTCAATGAAATAGAGGACTTTCAAGCATTCTTGATGAAAAGACCAGAGCTGAAAAGAAAATTTGACTTTCAAACACAGGAATGAAGAGAAGCATGAAAAGGCAAACAGCAAAGAGAAGTCATGAGGGACTTACTAAAGTTGAACTGTTTACATTCCTGCATGGAAAGACAATATTTGTAACTCTTGAAACTTTTCAGTATCTGGGTACTGGATGGGATTACACACACACACATAGAGACAGAGTGCACAGAGTGAATTGAAGAGGATGGGATCATATCTTAAAAAAATGAAATCAAGCAGTGAGAGAGAAATATATTGGGAGGAGTAGGGAGAAATGGAATGGGGCAAACTATCTCTCATAAAAGAGGCAAGCAAAAGACTTATTAGTGAAGGGAAAAAGAGGGGAGGTGAGAGAAAAGCATGAATTTTACTCTCATCACATTCCACTAAAGGAAGGAATAAAATGCACACTCATTTTGGTATGAAAACCTATCTTACAATACAGGAAAGTGGGGGTTAAGGGGATAAGCAGGGTGGGGGGGAGGATTGAAGGGAGGGCATGGGGAGGAGAGAGCAATTTGAGGTCAACACTCATGGGGAGGGACAGGATCAAAAGAGAGAATAGAAGTAATGGGGGACAGGATAGGAGGAGGGAAATATAGTTAGTCTTATACAACACAACTATTATGGAAGTCATTTGCAAAACTACACAGATTTGGCCTGTATTGAATTGCTTGCCTTCCAAAGGGAATGGTTGGGGAGGGAGGGAGGAAGAGAAGTTGGAACTCAAAGTTTTAGGAATAACTGTCGAGTACTGCTCTTGCCACTAGGAAATAAGAAATACAGGTAAAGGGGTATAGAAAGTTATTTGGCCTTATAGGACAAAAGAGAAGATGGAGACAAGGGCAGAGAGGGATGATAGAAGAGAGAGCAGATTGGTGATGAGGGTAATTAGAATGCTCGGTGTTTTGGGGTGGGGGGGAGGGGACAACAGGGGAGAAAATTTGGAACCCAAAATTTTGTGAAAATGAAAGTTAAAAGTTAAATAAATAAATTAAAAAAAGAAAAAGAAATTGAACAAGTCATCGATGAGTTACCTAAGAAACTATCCCCAAAACCAGATGGATTCACAAATGGATTCTACCAAACATTTAAAGAACAATTAATTCTAATATTACATAAACTGTTTGGAAAAAATGGGGAAAGAGTCCTACTATAATTCCTTTTATGACACAAATATTGTGCTGATACCTAAACCAGGAAGAGTAAAAACAGAGAAAGGAAATTATAGACAAATTTATTTAATAAATATTGATGCAAAAAATTTAAATAAAATACTAGCAAGGAGGTTATAGCAATATTTCACAAAGATCATACATTATGACCAGGTGGGATTTATGCCAGGAATGCAGGACTGGTTCTACATTAGAAAAACTATCAGCATAATTGAACTTATCAATAACAAAAACAACAAAAATCATATGATCATCCTCATAGATACAGAAAAAGCTTTTGACAAAATGCAATACTCACTCCTATTAAAAACACTAGAAGGCATAGGAATAAATGCAACTTGCCTTAAAATGATAAGTAGTATCTAAAAGCATGAGCACATGTTAACTATGATGAGGATAAACTAGAAGCCTTTTAAATAAAAGCAAGGTTGAAGCAAGGATGTTCATTATCTATTATTTAACATTGTAGTAGAAAGGCTAGCTAGAGAAATAAGAGAATAAAAATAAATTGAAGGGATTAGAATGGATAATGAGGAAACAAAACCATCCTTTTTTGAAGATGATATGATGGTATACTTAGAAAATTTTACAGAACCGACTGAAAAATCAGTCAAAACAACAACTTCATCAAAGGTGCAAGATATAAACTAAACCCATATAAATCATCAGCATTTCTATATATTACCAACAAAGTCTAGCAGGAAGCTATAGAAAAAGAAATTCCATTTAAAATAACTACAGATGATATAAAATACTTGGGAGTCTACCTGTCAAGACAGACCCAGGAACTATATGAACACAATTGCAAAACACTTTTCACACAAATAAAGTCAGATGTAAACAATTGGAGAAATATTAATTGTTCATGCGTAGGCTGAGCCAATATAATAGAACTGGCAATCATACCTAAATTAATTTACTTACTCAGTGCCATACCAAACTACCAAAATTTTATTTTATAGAGCTAGAAAAAATAATAACAAAATTCATCTGAAGAACAAAATTTCAAGAATATCAAGACAATAAAATGGGGGGGTGGGGTGAGATGTGAAGGAAATTGGCCTAGTAGTATTAGATCTTAAACTGTATTACAAAGTAGTAATAATCAAAACAATCTGGTACCTAAGAAATAGAGTGGTGGATCAGTAGAATAGGTTAGGTACACAATACACAGTAGTAAACGACCATACTAATCTAGTGTTTGATAAACCCAAAGCTCCAAGATTTGGGGACAAGATCTCACTACTTCATAAAAATTGATGGGAAAACTGGAAAAAAAGTTTTGCAGAAACTAGGTAAAAAAATTACTGGAAAGAAGTTTAGCAGAAACTAGGTGAAGACCAGTATCCCACACCATATAACAAGGTGAAGTAAAAATGGGTATGTGATTTCACCATAAAGTGTGATATCATAAGCAAATTAGGGGAGGATGGCAGTTTTTACCTGTCAGATGTATGGATAAGGAAAAAAATCATGACCAAAGAAGAGATAGAGAGCATCACAGGATTTAAAATGGACAATTTTGATGACATTAAATTAAAAAGGATTTGCACAAATAAAACCAATGCAGCCAAAATTAGAAAGAAGACTAGGTGGAATTTTTTTGCAGAAAATTTCTCTAATAAAGGGCTCACCTCTAAAATATATAGAGAACTGAATCAAATTCATTCCCCAATTGATAAATGGTCAAAGGATGTGAACAGGTAGTTTTCAAAAGAAGAAATAATCGGTATAATCATACAAAAAATGCTCCAAATGACTATCGATTAGAGAAATGCAAATTAAAACAATTCTGAGGCACCACTTCAAACCTATCAAACTGGCTAATATGACAGAAAAGAAAAATGACAAATGTTAGAGAAGATGTGTTAAAACTGGGGCACTAATGCTCTGTTGGTGGGGTTGTGAATTGGTCCAAACCATTCTGGAGAGTAATTTGGAGCTATGCTCAAAGTGCTATAAAACTGTGCACACTCTTGCATTCCAAAGAGATCAAAGCAAAGAGGAAAGGACCTATTGGCATAAAAATTTTATAGCAGCTCTTTTTTGTGTGTGATGACAAAGAATTGGAAAATGAGGAGATGTCCATCAATTGAGAAATAGCTGTGTTACATGTGCTGATTATTCTCATAAAGATTCTGTAGACATAGCAAAGTATGTATATGGGTTGGTAGTACTTGGTGGGTTTCTCCATCAGGTTTTTGTGAGGAGGTGGGTTGGAATTGTTTTGTTTTCTGGAGAGGGGGATAGTCATCTTGTTCATAAATGAGAATGATGATGATGATGGTGATGATGGTGGTGGTGATGATGATAATGATACTGACTATCCCACATCCTTCATAAGGTTGTGATAGTTTAAAAATAATTATTGAGAATTTCACCTTAGCGTTTAGGGAAAACACTGGACATGAGTTCAAAAGCTCTAGGCTTTCTCCTTTGTTATTTCTTGTTAGCCATCTTCCATTCACTCCCTACAGAAGAAGGAATGTTGGCATGAAGGGACAAATAACCTGGAAGAAGGAAGAGAGAGGGAGTGGAAGTTGCAGTTTAGCCCATGGCCCTCATTTGCAGAGAAATGCCTGATGGCAGGGGAGTAAATGTCTCATCACACAAGAGTCCAGCATTAAACAGCCTCCTAATTCCAAGTCTCTATTTGCAATTCTGTGGCAACTCCACCACCTAGTGGCTATAGCAACATGTGATAACTACAGTTCTCTGTCCATTGATATGGCAAAATTCAACAGATGCTTAAAGTTTTGTGATTTCGGTCAGTGTTTCCAAACCTAGATCATTCATTAATTCCCTGTGTGACCCTGAGCTCATTTAATTTCTCAGGGTCTCCATTCACCTGCAAAATAGTATGCACCTACTCCCTAAGACCATTATAAAAATAAAAATGATTTAATAATTGCAGTCTCCACTAAAACCCTATTCAAGTTTGGAGGGGCTGACCCTGCTGTTTTAAAGGAAATTTATTCAATTTAATGTAGGCCTTTACTGAGAAGCAATATGAAATAGTAACTAGAAAGAAGACCATTCTTGGAGTTAGACAGATCTGGGTTGAAATATAGTCTCTGAAACATGCTGTCTGTCACTCAAGGAGAGACATTGAACTTCTCAACGGCCCAGGAAACTAAGATTATACATTGCGAAACAGTTACAATTCTATGTTAGAAAACAGAATTTTCCATACTTATAAATTCAAAGGTCTCTCCTTTTCTCCATCATTCCACCTCCCTAAAGTACAAGCTAATGCTGGGAATAGAGGCTGGATGGACCTGATATCCTGGGTGTAGTTCTGGAGATGGGGAACCCACCATCCTGAGACTACATGTGGCCCTCTAGATCCTCAAGTGTGGCCCTTTGACTGAATCCAAGTTTTACAGAACAAATCCTTTTATTAAGGGGATTTTTCTGTGAAGTCTGAATTTAGTCAAAGGGGCACACTTGAGGACCTGAAGAGCCATGTATGGCCTCAAAGTCACAGGTTTCCTATCCCTGGATAGGAAATTTTCAAATAAGGAAACCCCTGATTAGCACCTTCCTTTCCATTTATAATCTCTTAAGCAGAGGTGTCAAACTTACAACTTAGCTGTTTGTGGCCCACAAAACTCTATAGTATAGGCAGAACTAGATTAAAATGTAATTGGGAAATGTTTGATGAAAATACAGCAGATAATTGTTAATTTGTGATTTTCTGAGTCAATATAGGGCTCAAAACTATTTGAAATTGACATCATTCTCTTAGAGAGTTTCCTAGAGTACTAAGAAGTTAAATGTTTTCCCTAGAGTTACAACACCAGTACATGATAAAGGTATGACTATGTACCCAGATAATCCTGGCTTCAGGGTCGATCCTCTATCCAGTACTCCACATTTCTTCTCTAGCACTAAGGGTACAATGACAGAAATTAATCCATTCTTGCCCTCAAGGGCCTTAGATAATTCTGAGAGATCAAAGATTTAGAGCTGGAATGGACTTTGGAGGCCAACTAGTCTAACCCCTTATTTTACAGATGAGGAAACCGAGACCCAGGAAGGTGACTGATTTTCCCAGGTTCACAAAGGTAGTAAGTAGCAGAGTCAGAGTGGATACCACATGTACACAAATAAGTAAATTCAAAGTAAATTGGTCTGTGTTAATAAAGAATAAACTCTAATTTGTCCTGCCAAGCTATCTGAAGACACTGTGATTGTTAGTATAGGCCTTGCAATTGACTGGGTGTCTGCTGTAAGCTTAGCTAAATTTAGAGTGACCCATCTGTAGAAAGTTATCAGCAAGGTGAGGATATCTTTGGCCAATAGAAAATCATGAAACATAGAAGTGTTATATTCTACATTGGTGGAACTAATAATCATGCTGGTAAAATCAGAGATGACTCAAAATACCTTAGCAAAATAGTTACATTAAAAAATTAATTTAGAACATTGAATAAATGCAAGTATACCAAAGAATGGGAGAAGAAATATGATTATTTAGTCTTAAATTTCGATAGTAATGTCAATTATTGCAAAGTGTCTTCTTCCTTGCACACCTAACTGGAGCTAAGGTATCAGTTTTCCCTTGGACATATAGAACCCATGTAATCTGGACCTCTGTCCCCATCATACATGGTCCCTATTTTTATGTTCCATCAATTAATTGTATTCTTAATTAATCTCTAGAAGACACATTTTGGGGTAATCTTTATTGTTTTGTTAATGCCCTATATAATGTGAATACCATCTGTGTTTCAATGACAAGAGATAGCAAATTAGTTAAATGTTAATTATAGGCACTTGCTTTCGCCCCTGTGAATGTTGTAAAGATGCTTTTTCCCCTAGCTGACTTGTTTCTGCCTTTCTTTCTCATAAGATACCAGCTTCCCATATTCTCCCTCTAGTCATGCAATAATTCAGGAGACCAGACTCTGAGACATGTCTTTACTCACTCTGTTAACCTTCCACTGTATTACAATACAAGGACTCAAGCCTCAAATTCAGACACTATTAATTCAGAACATGCAACCATCTGGACTAGGGTTTGTCTGAAAGTTGCCCTTATACACTTCCAGAATCAATGATTTCATCAGAACATATGCTCTCCCATCAGTGTAGATCTCAACTCTCTGCCCGCTCTACCTTGTAGACAAGTAGACAATTTACATGATATTTTGTGGCTGAAGAAAAATCTATCATTCAGTGGTCAACTTTTTGGTTTTGAACTTCTCATAATTAAGAACAGACTAGAACTAGAATGACAGGATAGCTAGCTAGAGCTAGCTAGAGATATAGATATACACATATGCATATGTATGTATACACATAGATATATATATAGGTATATGTGTATGTATATGTATGTATGTATATACAACATACATGTATGTTGTGGATGTGTGTGTATCTCAAACCTAAAACTTTTATGTAGATGTTAACTATTATTAGGACTATAACATTTGCCATGCAGTAGGCAAGCAATAAATGTTTGTTGAGAGAGTGGACAAATGCATTTTTTTCCATCACCTAGCCCTCTAGAAGCCTTTCCAGCTTGGTTGGTTCTGCCAGAGCTTGTGATCTGCTGGCATAGTCTCTAAGATCCCAGGGTCACCTTCACACCATGATGAAGCATGAGGGAAGGACTTTGTACTAACTATCCTTGAGAAAAGGGCTTGCTTAGCAACATAGTAGGGTAATCAAGGTTGCAGGGGAGACAGATAGACTACTTAACAGAACCAATTTTTCTGTCATATTTAGCAGCATCTGTTTGCCTATTATACATATATGACATGCTAATTATGAAGAGTTCTTACCTAGTTAAAGTAGATCTCCTATAGGTTACCTAGCTCAAGCTGTTATGCCTACTGATGTGAAAGGGGCAAAAAAAAAAAATCTTACTATTATTATTTCAGTAATTTACTGTCATCAATGCCTCTATTCCTTCTAAAAAACTGGTGCAGACTGACTTATGGGGGACCACCCCACAGCACAATTCCCAACCAAAAGAGCATTGGGTTACATGGATGATATGAAGGGAAAAAGCAGCTCACCTGAGAAAATGAGGTTTTCTATTTAAGAAGGCAGCCCCTAGCCCTTAGCCAATCTAGAAAGTCACTGGTTCTTCCAGGGTTAAGGAAGAGAAATGTTGTAACATCATACTGTCCTACCAAAAGCATACCCTGCATTTGGAACAGCCCATGTGGGGGAATGTAGTGGCTTGTCTGGCCTCTTGGTATGTTCAAGTGATACTGATACACGGCCACCACAGTGTTGGCATTTGTCTTTAGCATGAATAACATGTCAGCATTGAGCCTCAGACCCAGGGGCCAAGAAAGGGGGCTTCTGGTTGCTTTCTGAGTTCAGATAAGTCCCCTGGGAGCTGATTTTTAAAATCCAATAAATATGCTTTACAGGAGACAAAATGGGGAGACACAGATGGTTTGGGTAAAGGTCGTAAAAGGAGCTCAGTCTCCTACCCCTTGAACTCTATCAATATCATAGCATCTGACATTCATGGAAAGTCTAGTGTTTTTCTGGGAGAGGAACATAAATATGCATATGAAAATGAGCTTAACATAAAAAAACCCAACGTGGTTGATGAACAGATCATATTGAACAGTCACAAATCCAGGAGAAGAAGAAGTTGATGTTTAGATAGCACTTTACCTGTGTTATCTCCCTTAAGCCTCACAACAATCCAGAAAGGAAAATTTTATAAGTAATTGTCCCATTTTAAGTAAGGAGGTAGACGCTAACAGGTGTTCTCAATGGAGGGCAGAAAGGTCTGTGAATAGATTCAGGGGGTTCTGGAAATTGGATAGGAAAAAAATTTCCTCTTTAATTTTCATTGAACTGTAATTGAAATGTAGCATTTCCTTTATTTAAAAACATTATTCTGAAAAGGCTTCATAAGACAAGTTAAGCACTCATGTTCTATATTTTATAGATGAAGTCTATTTAATGCTTAGTGAAGCGCCTTGGGCACAGTCACAGAACTCAAAAGTAATAGATGGGAGGCCAATCCTAGACATCTGATTTCATGTCCAACACTTTCCACTCTATCACTGCACTTCTCAGAGGTCTTTTCTTCTCTCAAAATCATCTGTCTCTTATATACAAATATCGTGAAGAATTGTGACATTATCTGGTGAATTTGACACAGATAGATAATCAGTCCACATTTTCCAGGTCATAAAGCCAGACTTATCACTGGAAGAAGCCTTGGGGGTCAGCTAGATCAGCACCCTCATTGTACAGATGGAGCCAGTGAGGGCTTCTATGTTTTGCTCAAGGTGTGCTGACTCTAAGTTCAAGACTCTCTTTCCACAACAGAGACAAGAAAACCCTCATTTTGTCCTGTTTTATTCCTCCTGGGATGCAAGGCCATTTCTTGAATTCTCTAAGTGACAGGAAAAAAATCCTCATCGGAGGCCTCCCTGGGTCATGGATTCCATTTTGACCTTGGGTTCTAAAAGTCTCAGCTAGTGAAGCAAAAACTACAAAGCAAAGGCTTTGAGGCAGTCACCTGGAGGATTGTTTCTTGTTTCGGGTGTCACCCGGAGGTCAGCCTGGCCAAGGGCAGAGAGGCCCTGTCACGAGAAAGTTGGCTGCTGCCACACCGGGAAGGAAAGCTGGAAGGGGTGCAGTCTGTCAGTGCATGCAGAGAGTTCCTACACGATGAATTGGATTCTTGAAAGTAGGCCAGTATGGAACAAAGACTTCCTCAACCATCCCCTTCCACTAGATTATAGTGAAACTGCCTGAAGGTGTTGCTTCCTTAAGCACTTTTCATATTTATCCTACTATTATGGTGGGGGGACGGGACGTGAAGGGATGGGGCGGGGCAGAGTGAAACTAGAGTAAAAGCTAGTCCAGAGCATAAATCACCAAGGGGATGAGGGGTGAGGGAGAAGGAGGGGGCGTGGCAAAGGGGGGAGTGAAGAATCTCGCCTTGGCTCTGCAGTGAAACCTGATAGGCCTGGCCCTGGGTTTCTCTCTTGCAGATGATTTCTTCTGGAGGAAGCAGAGACCTGGGAGCCACGTAGAGAGGTAAAAGGCACCTAGCTCAGCAGTACTGAGGCCTGTGGTACAGGTTAGGACTCAAGGCGGTGTGGTACAATGGAAATAGGATGGCAATTGGACTCAGAAGTCCTAGCTTCAGATTTGATTTCTGCTGCTTTCCACCTGAGAGACCTTGGCCAAGTTCCTTTACTTCTCTGGAATCTGTTTCCCAATGGTTATTATATAAAAGACCCCTAAGGCCTCTTCCAGTGATAAATCTATTATATAAAAGGGGCTGGACTCAGTGATTTTGAAAGTCTCTTCCACTTCTAAATCAATTTGAAAGAAGAAAAGCATTTCTCCCCATTCTGTACCCCCAATGCCAGTCAATATGATGGCACCTTATAATAGCTAGCATAATATATAGCACTATAAGGTTTGTAAAGAACCTTTTACAAATAGCTCTTACTCTCACTAATCCCAGACATCCAGTCAATAACCAAATATTTCCATGTCTATCCTCACAACAACCCTGGGATGAGGGTGCTATTATTGTCCTCATTTTACAAAAGAGAAAACTGAGGCAAAGAGAGGTTAAGTGACTTGTCCAGGGTCACACAGCTAGCAAGTATAAAAGGGCATATTTGAACTCAGGTCTGTCTTCCTGACTCTAGGTCCAGTCTTCTATCCATTGCAACACTTAGCTGCCCATAAAGTAGACAACTGGGTTCAAATCTAGACCCCAGTGCTTACTAGATGATAAAGTTCATATATTTTAACCTCGTGTGACCTCAGTTTCCTCATCTGTAAAACAGGGATAAGGATACTTGGTAGTCCTTAACTCACAGTGTTGTTTTTAGATAATATATGTAAAATATTTTGTGAACCTTGTGTGTGTGTGTGTGTGTGTGTGTGTGTGTGTGTGTGTGTGAGAGAGAGAGAGAGAGAGAGAGAGAGAGAGAGAGAGAGAGAGAGAGAGAGAGAGAGAGAGAGAAAGCGCTATTGTTACTACTGTCTCCCAAAAATATGCCATTGTCCTCAGTTGGGATGGTGGGGAAAAAGCATGACTGAGTCAAGTCCACCGATGTAATATGATAAGAACACTAGATTTAGTGGATCCAAACCCTAACTATACTTCTTAGTGTGTGACCTCGGGAAAGTCACTTTACCTCACTAGACCTCAGTATCTTCATCTATAAAGTGAAAGGATTTGACTGCTCTCCAGAGGCAGTTGCCAGATATAAATCCCATCATGGACAAACCCATCCAGGCTGCCAGAAAAGCAGCCAAATTGTAAAGGAAATAATTCCCTGACCCTGTGGTTCCTGGGTCTTCTCTGTTCTCAACTCCTTCCTTCCCTGAGACTTAAGAGAAGGTGAGGGGACTCCACCTTTCATGCACAAAGTTTAACCTTCCACACTCACAAGGCAGTGATATAATCTTGATTAGTAAAACTTTAACAACCTAATCGCAGTCCAAGTAATCAGGCTTCTATTTTTAAAGTATTTGGAGATGGCGAGGCAATTCTCTATAAAAGGTGGCCAGATGCTGGGCTTATAGAATGTACTCCCTGTGTGCTGAGAATAGGGGATAAGATGGGACTGCAAAATTGGTTTGAAAGACTGAAAGGCATGCATGCCAATGGGCTGTTCTCATTTTCCCCTGCTGGGGTTTGGGATTAGCATGAGGGTAAGTGTCTCAGCAACACAGAAATGCAGCTGTCCTAGCCAGGGGTGTAACAGCCAAGTTCAGTTTTAAAGTGATTGAATTAGGCAGATGGGAAACACTTGGTCTGTAAGAGAACAATTATTAAGGATTCTAAAATGACCTCCATTTTTAAAACAGTGGCATTTTAAACTATTGTTTTGAAGGAGAAGCAGGAAGAGGAGGAGGAGGAGGAGGAAAAGAATAAGGAGGAGGAGGAGAAAAAGGAGGAGGAGAAAGAATAAGGAGGAGAAGAAGAAGCAGAAAAAGGAGGAGGAGGAGAGGAAGAAGAAGATAGAGAGGGAGAGGAGAAAGAAAAGAAAAAGGAGGGGGAGGAAGAGAAAAAGGGGAGGAGGATAAAAAGAACAAGGAGAAGGAAAAGAACAAGAAGAAGGAGGAGAGGGAGGAAGAAGAGGAAGAGAAGAAGAAGAAGAGGAAGAAGAAGAAGTCATCATTTTCACCAGAATGGACTCAATTTGGAGTTAAGCCTAGACTGACAAAATATAAGAGTTACAAAATGGACTCAGATATCTGTTGCTGAGAAAATGAGAGTTAAGGTCCTATCTGCTTCAGAAAAAATTCATTGTGTACTGGCACAATTCTGGGACTGTTGTTTTTATATAGTCAAAAACAACATATACGTTGTTCTAACTGCGCTTTTTTCCCTCTGTATTATTGCTTATACATCTTTAGGTATTTCTTTGTATTCTTGTTAACTATTTTTAAAGTGCAGCAACATTCCCTTGCATTAATAAAGCATTGTTCATTGAGTCATTCCTCTGACATACGTCACTCCTAACAGCAGATATATTATAATTTAGAAGCAGAAAAAAGATCACAGAAAAGCACAGAGAGCACAAGAAAATTATCCGTGTTCTTATTTTATTATTGCTAATATTTTGTGAATACTATTTCTTGTTAGATTGTATTTTTATGCAAAGGTTAATCATTAAAGGTTTTGTTCAGGATTTTATTCATCATTGTGTTTGATTGTTGGTATTTCTTAAATTATTGAGTTTATGATTAGGACGAATGGAGAAGGAAATCCAGTCAGCTTGTTGCTGACCGGGGCAGGTAGGGTCTTCTTTGGGTACAGACAGTTCAGTGGTGGGCTGGAAGATGCCAAGCTGGCTACATTATATTAAAAAGAACTTTCTCAAATAGGAACACAGGGGGTCAGGTTCAAAATTTTCCAGCAAGGAAGATTCAGAAAAGAAGACTGGGAAACAGAAGCCAAGAAATCAGAGCAGGAATGAGCAACTGTAGGAAACATGATGCAGAAACCATCAGGCAGGTTGGCTGAATTTGCATGCTAGTCTCTGTGGTCTGTCTGAGAGCAGGTTTTATATCCTGTGTTGTGCTCTTACAACACCCTATCCCAGTGCCTCTGTTAATCCTCCCTCCCTGTGTGGGGAGAGAGACAACAAGTAGCAGACTTTTAAAAAACAAATGAACTTTACCTACCCTTCCTAATATCTTTTTGTTGTGCTTTCCTCAGCACTCCTTCTGAGGTGAACTCAGATATGTTTGTGATTGCAATCAGCAGTTGCTCTGGGACTCTAGATAACCAAAGGCAGGCAACTCATTGGCTTATAGTAGAGCCATAACTAGAAATTTTGGTGCCCTGGGCCAACAGTGCAATCCACCCCTCAAATCAACTTTGTGTTTCATGATGTGCAAGTAATACAAGAAGTAATTAAGATGAATTCAGTTGAGAAGTCTGGGATCTAGTTATTCTAGTGGCTCAGTGCTTAAAGAGTGAATATATTCAATTTTTGTACTTCTAAATGTCCTGAGGTAAAGTCCTGATCAGTTCCATCTTAGTCACCACTTGGATCATTTTGCTTATTTCAGACTGGTCAAACTAGAAATATGGGCCAATTAGCTTTGCTGTTTTCATGATGGAACCTTTTTCCAGTTTCTTCTGTTTGAACCCATCTTCTAAACGCCACTGCCAGACTAATCCTCTTTATATGAAATTTTAGTCATGCTATTCCTCTGCCCGACAGTAAAATTCAAATTTCCTTTCCATTCAAACTCTCAGACCTGGCATTCTCTCCCCTCTGGTGTAGGCTCTCATCACCTCATGACTAGTCTATTACAATGGCCTGTTGATATATCTGCCAGGTTCAATTCTCTCCCCACTCCAATTCATCTTCCAATTCGTTAGCTTCTGAAGTGATTTTCCTAAAGTTCAGGTCTAATCATGTCACTCCTATACTCAATAAACTTCAGTGGCTCCCTATTGTCTTCAGGATCAAATGCAAAATGCTCTGTTTGGCATTCAAAGTCCTTCATAATGTAGCCTCCTCCTACCTTTTCAGTCTTCTTACACCTGACTCCTCACTATGTATTCTTTGATCCTGTGAGACTGGCCTTCCATGAACAAGACTCTCAATACCTTGTCTCCAGGCATTTTCTCTGGCTGTCTCCTAGACCTGGAATGTTTTCTCTCCTCCACTCCAACTATTTCTCTAGAGGGCTTCCTTTAAATCCCAACTAAAATCCTACCTTTTACCAGAAGGCTTTCCCAGCCCCTCTTAATTCTAGTGTCTTCCCTCTGTTAAATTATTTCCTATTTATCCTGTATAAAGCTTTCTTTGCATACATTTGTTTGCATTTCCTCCCCTTAGATTGTAAACTCCTGGAGGACTGGGACTGTCTCAATTCTCTTTATATCCATGGTGATTGACATGCCACCTCGCAAATAATAGGCATTTAATAAGTGTTTATTGATTGACTGAGTGGTAACCAAGCACCTCCACAATCTGGTGCCACTTACCTTACCAAGCTCATTTTATCTTATTCTCCCCCCTACAATTTCTTTTCCAGTCAAACCAGAATATTCTCTGCTACTCAGAAATATACCTGTCTATGTTCCTTTGCCTAGAATGCCCTCTCTCTCCTGGTTTGATCTATTTTTATCCATTCATGAAGCCTAATTCAAAGGCCACCTTCTGTTTGAAAATTGCTTTGATTTTTCCTTATACTTTACACAATACTTCTTTCCATCCTTCTCTGATGTGTATATATGTAATTTTGGCATGAAATGTTGCCTATAATGGAGGACTCCTATACAGTTTCAGTGCCAATGGAAAAGCAAGGGAGCTAGCTTTAGAAGAAACCTATTGATCAATAGGATGTCAGATGCCTGGGACACTTCTTCTAGGGTGCAAGTATTGTGTCAATGGGGAGAAATTCAGGCAATAGAAGGAAGGAGAGGAATTAAGGACCTATGTGAAAGGAGTATACCCCCTTCATCATGGCAATGTCGATTGCCAGAGCATATCTAAAATCAGGATCCATTCATGGGTCCCTGAGAACATACTGAAAAAGGGAGAGGAAGAAAGAGAAAGCTGGGAGATTCAGTATGAGGAATAGGATTTGCTAGTATGGAAACTACACTCAGTGTCTTAGATCTCCAGAGACTGGAGAGGAAGAAGGAAGAAGAAATCAGGAAACTGACTTGATATGGGGGTAACTAGAAGTCCAGAAATGGAAGTGAGGCAAATTCAGCTCCAGTGAGGCTACAGAGATCTCCATAAAGATTATGAAATTCTGACTGACTCTTGGCCACTTGATTTGTCACCAACAGGAAGTTATTTACCTATCACCTTGGAAGTATAGAGATTAATACTCACTTGAGTAAGGAAGTGTGGTGGCAGTATGTGAAATGATTCTACTGTCCATTTTCTTTTCTGTGTATGTTACCTTGTTGTTTTATATTAACTAAATATTTTGCTGCTTCATTCATGGCTTCTGCCTGGTTTGTGACTAGAAAATGTACTGATGGGGTCATGAGCCATAACTTAGATAATCATAATTATGCAAAATACCTCATGAACCCAACCTGATTAAAGGTCTTAGAATTTTCAAGGGACCCCTGATGCATTTGTAATATTCTATATTATAGTTATCTGTGTATGTATCTTACCTTACAACTACACTATAAATTCCATGACTGTAGGGACTATGTTTTCTCTAAGCTTTGTATTTTCCTCCAGCATTAGGTACAGAACTTTGTACATGGTAGATATCCAAATGTCCAAAGACTTTACCCCATTTTCCCACCATAGGGAGAAGATGTGGCATTGAAGCACAAAACTATTCTCGGTACTGGACCAGTTTCTCATGTGTTCATGATGGTGGACCAATGATGTTTTCACTGTATATTTAGCACAATATATTTCTCTATCTTGGTCATATGGCAAGCTGGTTGCAGGAGAGGTTCTGTGCCTCTGGATGCAATGGAGAAGGATAGTATTTTTAAGCAATTCCTTCCTCCCCCCAAGGAGATATCCTAATAAAAATCTTTAGATACCATGACCTCTCATCCTGGATACTAAACATCTACATTAAAAGTACGGTATCCAGTTCTTTAACAATTTCAATAAGTTAGCCCTTTCAAGATGTGATCATAACAGTTAACTTTTATCTATTAAGGTTTACAAGGTGCTTTAAATGCCTCATCTTACTGAATCGTCACAATGATCCTATGAGGAAGGTACCATAGGTATTATTATCCCCATTTTAAAAATGAATTAATTCAAAAAGGATAAGTGATTTACCCCTGGTCATATAGCTGGTGAGTTTCAGAGGCAGGCTTCAAATGCAGGCTCCTCCTTATTCCAAACCTAGTGTTCTGAGTTTTACCAAGCATATAACTTGCAAGACCCACTTGCCCAAGAGAAGGAAAGTACAGAGTGGCCTGATGACCCTGAATTCTTACGAGCTTTGTGTATTCCTGACTGATTCTGGTCTTTCACTTCATCATGTTAGCAGTTCTGACCCCTCACTTGTTTTGCTTTAACCTGGCTTATGCCTTAATATCTATTCCTGTCTAACCCATGGTCCTGTCAACCAATTAATCAGCAAGCATTTATGAAATGTCAGACAAACGTGTCAGACACCGTGCTAACAGCCTGGAATTCTCTTATTTCTGGATGCCCCAACTGCACAAGGACTACTCCCACTGCTAAATCATACTTATTCTCAAGGCCCAGCCTAAAGCCCACCTTGGCCTTGAAGACTTTCCTCCCTCCAATGCTCATTGATCTCCCTCCTCTGACCTTCTGTGGCACTCATTGAACCACATAAACCAGTATTCAATCATGTGTTCTTCTGGATTGATCCCTGTTTCATGCATATTTGTCTTGTCTTCTAACTACTCTGAAAACTCTAAAAGGCAGAGATTATGTCTTATTCTTATATAAGCCACAGAGTACTTAGCACAAAACATTCTAGACACTCCAAAAATTCTTGTTGACTAATTGATATTTTAAAAAACATACAAAAAGGCTATTTCTGTACAAGGGGTTGGAATTTCCCCACATGCCTCAGAATTTTAACTAACTTCCTTCTACTCCTTTTTCTTCTCTTTTTGTATTCTCTGAACACCAGCAGTGTAAATGTTGCCAGATAAGCTGTCCTTGGGAGCATTTTCTTGTCCAGTGACAAAAAGGCATGTTAGGTATGACTAGTCCTTTCGTAGAATCTCAGCCCCAGTATTTTCCTCCAAAGAAAACCATCCAAACCTCAGGTTGCCTTTACCCAGAACAAGACAGGGGTGTTTCAGCTTTGGATTGCTCCCTCCCTCCGTTCTGTCTCTGTCTCCCTTTACCTCTTTCTCTGTCTCTCTTTTCTCTCGCTATCTCTACCTCTCTCTGTCTCTTTCTTTATTCCTTTTTCCTTCTTTCTTTGCTTGTTTCTTTATCTCTATCGCTTTCTCTGTTTCTTTTTTTCCTTTGTCTCTTTCTGTTTGTCCTTATCAATTTCTGTCTGTCCTTATCTCTAACCTCTAGCTCTCTCTGCCTCCATCTTGCTATCCCTGTTTTTGTCTCTGTTTCTTTCCCTTTTAAATTGTGATGAGACTTGGCCTTCTGCTTCTCCAGAAGAATCTTAAAGATTGTCTATTCCAACCATATAATTCTGTTTGGATTTTGGATGCCAGAGGCCACAGAGATAGTTGAGTCAGGAATTAAGCCCAGATACTCTGATTCCAAATACAGTACACCACCCAGCATTATCTTATAAGATGCATATGTAACCCATAATATTGTGGATAGGGTCCTTAAAAACAAAACGATTCTTAGAAGGGAAGTTAATTATTAGATTGTTACAGCTTCAAGAGACCTTAGAAATGATCCAGTCCCAACCTTTCAAAGGAGGAAGGGCAATTTTCAAGGTTGCAGAGTGACTGTATTAGAGTTGACACTTGAATTCAGGGCTATGAATTCTTGTTCTAGTGCTCCTTCCATAAGCTTAAGCTGTTTTCCCCATGGGAAAAATGTTATGAATAACACAGTCAGTTAAATGACATTATAGTTGAGGCTAGTGACTTTAGAATTTATGTGTGATTTATTAACAATATTATATCAAAACCTTGATCAGAGAAGCCTCAGGTGGGAGGTACTGTAGGCACTAATGAGGAGCCAAATCATAGCCAAATCCTGTTCTAAAGTAGACATAGGATCATAGATTTAGTGCTGGGAGTTAGAAGGGTATGGAGTAAATGAGTAAAATGAGGTAATAGAGGTTAAGTAACTGATTCAGGGTCCCAAAGCTAGAGTCTAAAGTAGAATTTAAACCCAGGTCACAAATCCAGTTCCTCAGTCCTCCCAGATATTCCACAGATTTATGCTGAAAGTCTGGTCAGTTCCTCCATGTAAATAGTTGATGTATAGAGTACTTGTACAGAAACCCATCCCCTCCAATAATGAGATTCTATCATATCTCATTTATACCTGAAATCACCTTAAAATGACAAAAGAAAATTATTTTTGAAACATTGCTGACTAAAGATAGGTATACACAGGATACGATGGACTTATTTTTGATTTTTGCTATCTGGATAAACTGATTACACAGCCCAAATTGCTTAATTCACTCTAAATGCTAAGTGTTTCCCTTCTCTCGTGACACATATCAATAGTCATGGATATGTTCTCTTGATTTCTGTCACTCCATATGAAAAACAAGACTATTCTAAAGAAATGGAGAGTGAAAGTAACTAGGTGAGCAAGGGGGGAGGGAAGAAAAAAAAGGGTGGGGAAAGAAATTTACCTGACAATTTGATTATATATTTAAAAGAAAGAGCAAGTGGTATATAATTGATTTTCAGTTTCACAGGCAATCATCTTTTTTATTATGCTATGTCATGGAAATGCTTGTTTTTTCTCATGAATTAAAAAAAAGAATAAAACAGAAAAAAAGTAAGGCAAACAGTAAAGGACTTCTGATCATACGTACAAAGTATTTGTCAGCTCTCTTACAATTAAGAATCCACAAGGTTTAGGGTATTTTAACTCATGCCCATTGCTGGCTGGCTTTGTCCCTGTTCTGAGGAAGAAACTCAAACTCAGACTTGACAAAATGAAAACAACCAGTCTCTACTGATACCGGGGCCAGAAGAGCACGAAGTTAAGGTTGTAAAGCAAATAATTAGAATCAAATAGTTTAGGACCCAGAATAAGCATCAAAAAAGATCAGAGTAGTGACCGTGTCCAGAAAATAGTGTCATCACAGACCCACCCACTCACACAATTACTCCTGATTTCATTCACACCCTCACACTTCAGTTCTTTTCCCGTATGAAGACAGGATAGTCAGAAATATACCATTCAGATTCACCACATCCCAGAGAGTGTGGAAGGGTATGAGGGCCAAGCATCCACACATTGTCTCTTCAGTCTCAAAGTATAGGCAAGCTCTGCCAGTCTACAGACTCAACCTACTATACATTTTTCCTGTCCTCTCTCAAATCAAAGCTCATGCTCAAGTCACTAAGTCCTCAACTTTTAGATTCTTTTTCATGGAAATCATAGGTTTAGAGCTAGAGAAGGAAATTTAAGGGCCATCAAATATAATCCCCTCATTTTATAGATGAGAAAACTGAGGATGGAAGAGATTAAGTGATTTGCCTGGGTCATATACCTATTAAGTATATCTGCCCTCCTCTTTCTCTCCCATACACAGAATCATTCTTTCTCACACACCCTACACTGATTTACAACCATACTACATTTTCTCTCTTCTCATTGACACTACGATTATCACACTCACTTTATGGTAAGAGTTCGTTTCTACCACTGTATCAACTCAATCATCACTAGTAAAGGATTATATTACACATTTAAAACTGTGCAAGGAATTCCTGACAATTGACAATAGCCATGGCACTAATATTGCACATTTAGCTAATCCCATATTGCAGTTATATCCAGGATCTAACTTACATTGTCTTCTTTTACTATTCAAGACATAGTTGAGATTCTGGAATAAGGTAAGCAGTCAAGACTGAGGGTATGTCTAGTCTAGATAAATTCTCAAGGCTAGGCTATGATTCAGAACAAGGTAAGTAAGTGAATATTGGGCCATATACAAAAAAGTAAGGATCAGGGTAAGCAGTAGGTAAGAGGCCAAGCAGGTGGACAGAAACCAAGAGAACATGAATATAGGAGGGTGGAGCAATGGAAATCATCAAAAGTCAAGGAAAAGAATCAGGAACCAGGAGCTACAGGAGAAAGGCAGATCAAACAAGAGAACATAAGCAATCAAGCTGTGTGTGTGCATACACATACATGTATTATACACATACATGCATTATACACGTACATATGTATATACACACGTGTATTTATATGCATTGCATATACTTGTATATGTATAGTGAATATAAGTAAATGCACATATAAATAAATGTCTGTGGGTATATATATGTATACACATGTGTGTATATGTGTTATATATACATATATTACCATTCATTTTGCAAACCTTACAGTGCTTTCAGAAATGTCGGGTGGTACCATCATCAATAAAGACGGTCAATTCTGGCTCTGTGTGATCTTGGGCTGATCCTTCTTGGCTTGGTTTCCTTATCTGTGAAATAAGGACTTTTGACCAGATGACTTCTAAAGCTCTTTCAGTTCTAAATCTGTGGTCTCTTGATCATCACCAATTCTACTGAGTCTAAACCATTTCTTTATCTCAATCAGGGAACTTTTATACTCTTTCGGATCAGTCAGGAAGCAGCCCTCAAGCAGGAGATCACCTCGCTGGGGTGGGGAGTGAGGGGACAGCTTTTGGTAGAAAGACAGCTTCCAATGTGAACAAATCCTGGTACCATCATTATGCAGGAAACCCTGATCATTTATGATCCTACCCCACCCTCCAAACTCCTACAGAAATCCAGTCTTGCAAGCCTGACAATTTCCTGGATAAAGTGCAGTCATGTGAAAAGATGACTTCTTTATCTGTTTGCTTTTCACTGTCTGTGACACTTCCTCAAAATACAAAAGCCACAGCTCTAATTTTCACCACTTTTTTTTGGAAAGGACCAACAGATGTCAGTACAGTCTGGATAACAAGCATATATGTGTGCATACTCACATATATGCATATGTACACACACATGCACACATACATATACACATATACGTACACATACACAAATATATACATACATATAGACACACATATACATAAACATACACATATATACATATATACACACATACATATGTGTGTGTATATACAAATACATATACACACACACATACATACATATATATATATACATATAAAGAAGAAAGTTGGGTCCATTACACTGCATCCTCCAGAGCTCACAGCACTCCTTATTCTGAAATCCTACCAATGTCATTGGGAGGGAGGGAGGGACTTGGGTGGGGGATAATGAAAGACATGGAATGTCCTATCTACCTCACTGAATCCATCTCTATCAGAAGGAAAGTTGAATAGACAAACATGTTCCCTCTCTAAAAATAGCCTTTACCAATGAATGACCCCAGATCTTACTTAAGAGCATGTTTCCAACTGGAGCTACACTCAACGGGAAAGAACAGAGCACATCCTTTGCCTCAAGTATCTTTCACTTTGTGAAATCTGAGTATGTTCGTAGTCCTCATGAAAATGCAGGTCACAAATCTCAAGCAGAACACTTCAGTGGGTTTAACAAATAAAATGTGATCAGAAATAAAGATTGTGCTCCATAACTTAACATTTCATTAACGTACTTTACAGATGGCAGAGTGCTCTATGATTCATTATCTCTTCTGAGCCTCACAACAACCCTTTGAGGCAGGCAGTATTAAGTATTATTATTCCCATTCTACAGATGAGGAAACTGATGTTCAGAGAAGTAAAACTGACCTGCAGGGGGATGCAGTGAACAAGTGGTGGAGCTGGGACTCCAGCTTAAGTCTTCTAGCTATACACACTTGCTTGTAGGCTTCATGAGTTTATAAAGGTTGATTATATCCATCCTCATTTTTCATCTGGGCAGCTTGGTGGTACAGTGGATAGGGTACTAGGCCTGGAGTCAGGAAGACCTGAGCTCAAATTCTCCCTCAGACACTAATATGTAATCTTGTACAAGTCACATTTTAACGTCTGCGTCAGTTTTCTCATCGGTAAAATGGAAATCATAATAGCACTTGTTTCACACAGTTGTTTGGAAGATCAAATTAGATAATAATTGTAAATAAATGTTTGTTCCTTTCCTCCCTCATCCTTTCAGATTGAAGAAGCCTTATAACTTGATACTATCCTCATACAGGAACAATAATTTAATTGTTCTTTGTTGCAAACAGTTTTGTTTGTAAAAGGTGAAGCCATGTCCAAAGTCATGCCTAAGAAAGTGCGTTAACTCTTTCCAATCAAATGAAGGCCACACATACAGGGTGTTGCAAAAACCTTAGTACAATTTTCAGCTTTAGTTGCATAGTATTTAATAAGCACCCATTATATGAAAAGCATTGCTGCAAGTGCTTTCGAGTCTCTACAAAACAATTTGCTGTGTTCCCTGTCCCTGGGAGCTGAGATTTTCTGGTTGCATAAACCCAGGGATCTTTTCACTCTACCATGTTCATTCTCTGCTCCAGACTCAGCTTATCCTTGAAGTCTTTGCAGATTAACTCCATGTGTGATTCTGATCCTTTCTTTCCACTATGACTTTCTGTATACATTTGAATAAAACTATTTCTCACTTTTTCATATATTGCATGGTAATGACTTTCCATGCATTTTGTATTTGAGTGCATTCTTGAAAGCAGTGACTCTTTCCTTTTCTTTCATATGCCCTTCATACCTTTTTTTCTCCCTCTAGGTCTTAGTACAGTACCCTAGATACAGTCGAATATTTGCTCAAAGATCACCAAATAACTCAATTTTCAGATTCTGAGATGGCTGTAGGAGAGGAAAAAGACAAAAAAAAATGCAATGACAAGCAATGTATCGTGGTAGAAGGTGCACAGAATGTGGAGTCAGTATGCCTGGGTTCAATTCCAGGATTTATCATTTACTGCTTGTGGGATCTAGCTGGTCTCTCAACTCTAAACCCCATGACTATGTAGTTAAGATTCCATAGACGAACTACACTAATGCCTTTCACCCATTGAATGAGTCATAGGAGAGGCTCATTATGGTGTAATGGAAAGCATAGGGGTCTTGAAGTCAAAAGACCTCAGTGTAATATAAACGCTGACATTTACTAGCTCTGTAAGCCTAGTAAGTCCCTAAAACTCTCTGTACCTTTCCTTATCTATAAAATTGACATATTTGTACTACCCAACTCACAGGGCTCCTGTGAAGAAAGCACTTTGAAGACCTGTGATATATTATTATTAACAGAAGCCCACAGACTCAATTCCCAACTCACAGTCTCCATTGAAGATTTGTAAAAAAGAGAGTTTGCCAGGCTGACCAAACCCCACCTGTTTATCCATGTCTTGTAACTGAAACTGCCAGTCCAGTCAAATCACACCTGTTTATCCATATCTTCAAACTGCTACACCAACATTCCTCCTTGTCAGCAAACTGTTGTCATCTCTTTCCAGCTTCTTCAAAATAGAAGTGCTAGTTACCCAAAGTCAAGAGATTATTTTAGAGGGTCTTAGATATCTTCTGGCTAGGTATCTTCTGAAATCCCTTCCAACACTGAGATTCTGTGTATACTTACTTGACCACCCAGCTCTTTGCCTCACATCAACCTGCTTACTTTCCCATTTATCCAAATTGAAACTTAATGGGTGGTATAGTAATGTAAGTGGAACTATCCTTTCCTGCTCAACTAGATTAGAACTTCCCTTTGGCAATGTCCCATAAGGTATATATAATCCCTACCACATGACCCAAAGACCTCTTTGTATTTTCAAGAAATAACAATCTGTTAAAAAAAAAAGTCACCACATTAAAACAAATACTTTTACAGTTTTTATAACGTCTATAGTCAATGTATATAATGTGTTTTTTCACATTTCTTTATTTTATTTTTAATTTATGGAATAAAACAAGCCTTTTTATAACATGGTATAATAAAAATATGATTATACATGAAATTGCAAATCTATTATGTACAACTTGCTATTCCTCTTAAATATATGATAAAGTTATCATGTAAATTACTTTTTTTTCCTTTTTTTCCTTCCCTCCCCCACCCCCATCCTAGAAATGGCTACCATTAGACACAAATATATATATATATATATATATATATATATATATATATATATATGTATAGATGTAAAATTATTCTATACAAACTTTTACTTATCAGTTCTTTCACTAGATGCAGATAGCATCTTTCTTTATATGTCCTTTATAGTTAATTTGGATATTTACAGTAGTCAAAATAACTTATTTGCTCAATGTCATTCTTAAAACAATATTTATTGTATACCATGTTCTCTTGGTTCTGCTTATTTCACTCTTCATTATTTGATGCAAATCTACCCACGTTTTTCTAAGATCATTGAGCTCATCATTTATTATAGCACAGTAGTATTCCATCACGATCATAATACCACAACTTATTCAACCATTCCCCAATTGACAGTCATATCTGCAATGTCCAGTTCTTTGTATAATGTGTTTTAAAGAACATTTTCTGATAAAACTCCCTTTGTACGGATATAAGGATGAATAGTATTTTAATACTACTAATACACCAACAGTTTATAGAGAATGTGCATGGATACAGTTACAATTGTATAGTAACTAGGATTCAAAACCATGGTGTTTTTTATTTAAAATGTTTGTTGAAAATTATGTATCATCCCTAACAGTACTAGCCCACCTTTTTTTTATAGCAAGATGATTTCACATCTGTCCTACTCACTACCTGTGTAACTATTAACAAATGACATTACCTCATTTTGGTCCTCAGTTTCTTCATCTATCAAATGAAAAGTTTGGATGAGATCTCAAAGGTCTTTTCTAGCTTCAAATCTATGATCTTGTCACTGCTCTAAGGTCTTGTTCTTAGTGATGACAATCTCTTGGCAGTTAATCTAGACTCAGGCGTTGCTAATACAGTCATGATTTACTGGAGTATAAGCTCTCAAGAGAAAGAACTGTGTCTTATCTAAACTTTGCATCTCTTCCAGCACCTAGGATGCTAGATTTCAAACTGATGATGGAGTTTGAGAACCTATGTCAAGTCTTCTGGCTTTTTCCACAGTTACCCATAATGCAACCCCTTCATTTTACAGTTAATTAACTGGACCTCTCTAAGCACCAGAGAAATTATGACTTGCCTGAGGCCACATAGGTAATAAGTGTCAGAAACAGAAATATTTTTCAAATTGAATTCTATCCTTACCATATTGCTTTGTAACGCAAACAGGACATAGATCTTAATCCCTATTTTACTGATGAGAAAACCAAGGTTCAGCAAAGTTGTGACTTATCAAAGTCACAGAGCAAGTAAAGAGTAAAGCTGGTATTTATATATCTCATACTTAGGGTATTCTACACATATTATCTCATTGATCCTCACAGTGACCCTGAGGGAAGCACTATGGGTATTAATATCTCCATTTTATAGATGAAAATAGTGAGGCTTTGAGAGGTTAAGTGGCCTGCTCATGGTCACAGTCCCAATAAGTGGCAAAGGTGGTACTTGGCCCCAGGTCTTTCTTGACTCCAAGTTCTCTCCAGTGAAAAATATAGCCCACAGATTATACAATGCAAGCTTTTAATAATACAGGCAATCTTTGGTGTTGTGGGTCTGTTACTTTTAGTCATATCTGACTGCTCATTTTCCCATTTGGGGTTTTCTTGGCAAAGATACTGGAATAGTGTGTCATTTCTTTCTCCAGCAAATTTTACAGATGAGAAAACTGAGGCAAAAGGTGCTAAATGACTTGCCCAGGTTTTCACAGCTACTAAGTGTCTGAGGCCAAATTTGAACTCAGGAGGTTGAGTCTTTCTGACTTGAGGCTCAGCAATCCATCTACCACACCACACCACACCACACCACACCACACCACACCACACCACACCACACCACCTAGGTCTTCACTTACTTGTCAACCTGTTCTAGGCCTGTGGCTATCCTGACATAAAGAACTTTATTTTGAAAAAGGAAGTACTTTCTGTCTCCGTATATATTCTTTTTCTTTTCAGGTCACATGTTGTCCTGGAGCCTCTAGACTTCCTGGAACTTGAACTAACATTATAGATATTCCATCAGTCTTTAAATGTTACAATTTTCCTGAACAATCAAGAAGAGAAATGTTCTTTGTTTGTAAAACAATGACAAACAAAAAAAAAATCAAACCTCTCACAAGTTTTGTTTACTTGATGATTCTGCCTCCTGACTGATTGTTCTCCAAGGTGAGAAATATTCCCAAACAGAACAGAACAGGATTTTTATTATATACACAAGTATATATGTGTATATGTAATTGAATATATTGTTTTGTATATAATTATAGATAAAATAGATATATATATAATATGTAATATATATAATGAACATAAACACACAATATAAATATGTGTGTGTATGTGGTGATATGTATCATATCACCATTTTCCTTCTTTTTTCTTGAATCCTTGAATGCTCCTTGAAGCATCTTTGTATAGACAGAAGAATTTCATGGTAAATGTGCTACACTCTGTACTTATAAATACAGAAATGATCATAGGGCTTTTTTGGGCAAATGGTGATTGCAAGTGGGACTCCAGAGTCATGGAATTGAAAGGACAAAGTGAAACTCTGTTTCTTCAGCAATTTTTGCAGTTCTCTGGAGTTTTTCTTATTTCAAGCTTTTTCTCCATTCAATACATATTTTTTGAGCATTTATTATGCACCTAGACTATTTAGGCATTCCAAGGAAGTACTGTAGATTTTTAAAATTCAACCCATTCAAAAGAGAAAGAATTTTACTTCCCAACCCCAAGCCCTCCTCTCTTCCAAATTTCCCTATTTCTTTTGAGGGTACCACCATCCTCCATCTCCCTGGTTCCTAATCTTGCTATTATCCTCAACTACTTACTCACACTCAGTTAACATATTTAAATTGTTGCCAAGATTTTTCATTTCTACCATCTTTGGTATATATCCCATTCTCTCCACTCACACAGCTACCATTTTGGTGCAGACTCTCAATCCCTCTAGTCTGAATTATTGCAATATCTTTCTGGCTGGTCTTCCCACCCCACTCTAGTCCAGGAACTAGTAGTCTTGAGACCACACATGACCCTCTCGGTCCTCAAGTGTGGCTCTTTGAATCCAAACCAACTAGATTCAGTCAAAGGGTCTTACTTGAGGACCTGGAGGGCCACATGTGGCCTCAAGGCTGCAGGTTCCCCACCCCTGACTAGGTGAAGCAGTAGATAGAGTGCTGACCTGGAGTAAAGAAGACCTGAGTTCAAATCCTGCTTCAGATATTTACTATCTGTGTAACTTTGAGCAAGTCACTTAATCTTCGTTTGCTCAACTGTAAAATGGTTATAATATAGCACCTACCTAAAAGAGTTGTTGAAAATAACCAATGAAATAATATTTGTAAAGTACTTTGCACAGAAACAGGCACATATAAACACCTACATTTAATAAGTGCTTATTCCTTCCCTTCTCTCCTTCCATCTCCCTTCATCACTTTTCATCTGAACTACTACAAAAGCTTCCTAGTCTCTCTGCCTCTAATAGCTCCCTCTCTTGAACCCAAAGTTTCTTAACTTGGAGTCTATATTCAGGCATCTATGGATGGATTTCAAAGGGTCTGTCTACTTGGATTACTTTCATTAACCTTAGGATTTATTATTTTTATTATTTAATTATTTATTAGGATTTATTCATTTAAAAGTGTAATTTTGAGAAGTGATCCATAGGCTTTCATCAGATTGCCAAATAGACCTATGACACATAAGAAAAGATAAGTACCCTTGCTCTAATTCATCCTCTGCAGAAATAATCTTCCAAATATATTCAAATACATTAAAAAAAACACAAGCCTAACTAAGTCACTCACCAGTTCAAGAATTTTCAATGACTCCCTAGTGCTTCTAGGATAAAATACCAGTTACTCAGCTTATCATTGAAAACCTAACAACTTGACTCCAAGCTACTTTATTTTATATTATCCCCCATAATGTGGGAGCATTCTAAATTTTTGCCTTTCTAAACTACTGTCATCTTCTGAACTCAGAAGATAAAGGTGAAAACAGTTCCTACTCTAAAGAAACTCAATCTGAGTAAAGAAAACATGCAAACAACTCTTCACATACATGAAAAGACAACATAAATAAGAGGTAATTTGAGAAGGTAGGGTCAGCACAGACGTTACTTCCTGTAGGAAGCCTTTCCTCTGTCCTGGCTGGTGTTCTCTCCTTCCTGAAATTATCTTATATTGACTTATCTGGGTGGCTCTGGGGATATCAAGGCATTAGGAGGTGATAATTGGCTATAAAAGTTTTAAGCAACTGCTTAGGATTTTATATTCATAAGTAATTCACAGAAACAAGGCTGAAAATTTCAACCACAATGGAAAGCAGAGGAAGCTTAGTAGGGACTTGGACTGAGTATTCGATGCCCCTCAGCTGAGTGGCTGCTATCTGTCCTCCAAGGGGAGGCTCACCTACCTCCTGGAGGAGAAGGTTGAAGGGACTCAAAGAGCACCTCTCCATCCCCCCAGATTCTAAAGGAGAATTAATTGTTCCTAAAGGAAACAGAAGCAAGGGATGGATCTAAGATGAAGGCAAGACTGTTAGGATGATGGATGGAGGGTACAGAATAGTGGGGAAAGGGAAGGAAAAGAACAGCCTGTACAATTAGAGTTTCAAAACAGATGTGAGGTTCTTCCTAAATAGGAGGGAGCTGGGTAATTTAAGAAGGGAGAAGCTACTTGTGCTCCAAAGAATGATATAGCAGTGCCACAGAAGCTTTCAGATGAAGGGACCATGCAGCGGGGGCAGGGAAGGTGTGGTTGATGATTCTCTGTTCAAGGATACTGAGGTAGCTATCTGTTAACAGTCTGTGATGAGATCTGCTGTGTTCCAGGGGCACATATCCAAGACACAATAGAGAACTTCTCAAAGCTTATCGGAACAGATGATAACTACCCACTTCTGGTGATTCACTGGGCACAAATAACACTTTCAAAAGGAACATTAAATAAACTATTGCCAATGATTATGAAGTCTAGGGCAAAAAAACTGAAGATCATAAAAGCACAGGTTGTGTTTTCCTTGATGTTGCCCATTGAAGGCAAGGGATGCCGAAGTGAAAATTAACTTGGGAAGTGAACAGCTGCTTAGGAATTTGATTTGGATTTCTGGACCAGAACTTACAATATAGGGATGACAAGTTTTTGGCTAGAGATGGAGTATACCTAACAGAGGCTGTCCAACTGTTTTGTAATTTGAATCAAAAGACTTTAAACTAAAAATAATGGAAGAGGAAGAAAATTGCCTATGTATATCCTTCAAGTTACTATAATAAAGTAGCCACTAAAAAGGATAGAAGAACAGCAGCTGAGACACCTGGAAATTCACATGAAATGAAAGCCAAAAAAAAAAAAAAAAAAAAGGACAGTAATAAGACCCATGGTTTCAAATGCCTATACACAAATGCCTAAAGTTTAGGCAACAAAGAAGGGGAACTAGCAGTCCCAAACAAGGGAGCAAATTTGACCTTATGGATATCACTGAGACTTGGTGGAATGAAACCCATGACTTGATCATGACTCTGAATGACTATACCTCTTTCAAAAGAAACAAGGTAGTTCAAAGGTAGTGGTGGTGGTGGTGGTGGTGGTTTTTCTCTTCATGACCCCTTTTTGGAGGGTTTTGTTGGCATAAATCCTGGAGTGGTTTGGTATTTCCTTCTTCAGCTCATTTGACAAATGAAGAAGCTAAGGCAAACAAGGTTAAATAATTTGCCCAGGGGTGGGGTAGCATTCTTTATTAAAAAAGAATATTTATGCAAGGAAATCCAGAAACCAGGGAAAGAGAGCATGAGGAGGATTTCTATGAAAGCCAAAGGAGTGAAATAAAAATGATTTTGTTATTGGACAGAAAGAAGCGATAGATGAGGAATCTGGGTAACAGATCAAAAGCCTGGCACTCTGTTAAGATGTAGTTGTAATAAGGGATTTCAGTTATCCAGACATCTGCTGGAAATCTCTCTTTCTACCAAAAGCATAGCAACTATTATCTTCTTGACTTGCTGCAGTGATAATTTCAGCCTCCAAAAAGTGGAGGAGCCAACAAGGGGGAAATTCTATTTTCAATCTGATTCTCACTAATGGAGAGATGGTTGTTGCAATGGAAGTTGGAAAATTCTTGGGTGAAATGAACATTCCAGTCTAACTTTGTGACAGGTGAGGAGCAATTTGGACACAATGTGGAATGCACCCAAGATCTGGGGAAAACATTTCAAAGATTTGGAGATAGTTGGATCCCATGAAGTAAAATGCTATAGAGTAAGTCATACTAGGAAGAATAGGAGATGCTTAAGAATGCAGATGCTTAAGAAAGGCACAAATGGAAACAACTATAGTAAACAGGAAAAATGATATTTGTATGAGGAGAATGATGTGGAAGTACAGGAAACTCATCAGCCAATTTATTTTTTTTTAATGCACCGTATATCATAGCAGTCACATAACATAAGATAAATATGAGTGTGGCACACTCCAACAAACAGTGGCAGAAATGCTAAAGCTCAGATATGCTAAGGCTGGCAAGAGAACTAAGGGATAACAAAAAGGTTTGGTTTTGTAAACTACAATAGAGAAAAAGGAGGCTCAAAGAAGGAATAAGACTTTTGCTTGAGGTGGATGGATGATAATAACTGAAAACAGAGAGAAGGCAGAACTACTCAATTACTATTTCGTTTCTATTTTCTCTGCAAATAACAACTTTTTGATGGAAATGACTAACAGAGAGTTAATATCCAAGATAATTAAGGTGATAGCAAGAGAGTACCTATCTGCCCTTGATGAATTCAAGTCACCTGAGCCAGATGAACCACATCCTTGGATACCGAAAGAACTCACAAATGTTATTGCTGAACCACATCAGTGATGTCTGAAAGATCATGGAAAACGGGAGAGGTACCAAAAGATGAAAGAAGAGGAGATGCCTGATTTTCAAAAAAGGGAAGAGAACAGAGTCTGCACACTATAGGCCAGTGAGCTTGTCTTTTTATTCCTGGGAAAGTTCTAGAACAGATCATTAAAGATATAGATCATTAAAGACACCTACATAAGGAAGCAGTGATTCCAAAAAGCCAGCATGGTTTCATCAAAATGAGGTCATGCCAGGCTAACCTCATTTCCTTTTGGGACAGGATTACTCATTGATGAAGGGAATGCTATGGATATAATTTACCTAGAATATAAAAGGACTTTTGAAGAGAAATCTCTCATTCTCATAAATCTCTATTCTCATGAAGAAAATGGAAAGATGGATTACACAACAATGCAATCAGACAGATTTATCATTGGACAGACTGAAAGAACAGTTGTTAATGCTTCAATTTCAACATGGCAGGAGGTTTCCATTGTAGTATCCCAAGAATCTATGCTTGGCCCTGTACAGTTTAACATTTTTATCAACTAGATTACAATAAGCTAAATCAAATAACATGAAATTCAATACCGATTAATGGAAAGTTACATAGATGTGCAAATTAACTTCATAGATAAAAGATGGGTGAGCCATGGTTAGATAGCAGTTGTTCCAAAAAAAGATTTGGGGGATTTAGTGGACTACCAACTCAATGTAAGTCAGCAATGTGTTATAGGAGCCAAAAAAAAAAAAATGAATGAGATCTTGGGCTGAATTAAAAGGGGCATAGCTTCCAGGAATAGAAAGGTGATAGTTCCACTGTAATCTGCCCCTGTCAGATCATTCCAAAGCATTTTGTTCACTTCTGAGTACCATAACACTGTTGGGGAGACTTTCCAGAAGAAATTAGCCATTTAGTAGCTTCCTTTTTAAACTAATTATTATTGCTAACTAGGTACTAAGATCAGTTGTCCTGACTTTTGATATCCAAGAAATTTGGTTCCTGGGAGTTGGTGGGAGATTGGAGTGTTAACCACTACAACCTACCATAGGATAGCCCCATCATGTAGGCTAGGCTGAGTTTTTTTCCCCTTAATTGTCTCAAGGGACTAAAGCCACAGACCATTTCCATGGCTTCCTTGTCCCATAAGTATAAAAGACTAGGGCATGTGAAGGTCCAGCACTTCCTCAAAGCTTTTAACCCACTGACCAGCAGGATGACTAACAGTACAGAGAAGCTATGCTTAACTGAATCAATGCAACATCCTTCTTCAATATCCTTCCCCTGAAATGGCTAAGTAAATCTTCTTTTATTAACTTAGAATGGAATCTAAGCATTTCATTTCATTCTAATCTCAAACCTAAATGAGAGTAAGTTTCCAACATTACCAGACCTTGAGAAAGTTGTGGGAGAGGAAGTAACAGGGATAGGGTAAAAAGAGAGGCTGAAAATGAAAATAGTGAGTAAAAATAAGATGGAAGGAAATTGACAAATAGTAATTATAACCTTGAATGTGAATGGAATGCTTATAGCAGCTTTCTGTGGTAGCAAAGAACTGGAAACTGCAGAGGTTTCCATCAACTGGGGTACAGCAGAACAAGTTGTGGTATATGATTGTGATGAATACTATTGTGCTATAAGAAATGATGAGCTTAATGATCTTAGAAAAATATGGAAATATTTGCCCAAAATAATGAAAAGCAAAACATTGTATACAGCAATAGCAATTTTATTTTAAGAATGAATTTTAGCAAATAAGTCATTTTGTTTTTGCAAGGCACTTGGGGTTAAGTGACTTGCCCAGGGTCACACAACTAGTAAGCATCAAGCATCAGAGGGTGGTTTTGAACTCAGGTCATCCTGACTCCAGGACTAGTGCTCTAACCACTGCACCACCTAGATGCCCTGGTCATTTTGACTATTATAAATATCTAAATTAACTATAAAGGACATATGTGAAGAAAGATGCTATCTCTATCCAGAGAAAGATAAATAAAAGATAAATAGAAGCATGTATAGAATAATTTCGTGTGTATGTATGTATGTGTGTACATTGGTAACCATCTCTAGGATAGGGGGAAGGAAAGAAAAAAAGGGGGGAAAAAGGAAATTCACATGATAACTTTATTACGTATTTAAAAGGAATCGCAAATTGTACATAATACATTGCTGTTTCATGGACAATAGATTTTTTTTATTATACTATGTTATGGATATGCTTCTTTTCCTATAAATTAAACATTTTTAAAATATTTTTTTAAAATCTAAAATCTGAGTAGACAAGCTTAGATGGTTCCAGCTTACTTCAGGTCCCAATTTCTGAAAGCTGATCATGAGTTCAGGAAGGGATTCTCACCCCTCTCCCCAGGTAAATGTTTTAAGGTAGCCCTTGAGACGCTGCCATTGACATTGAGGAGTATAGCTTTCTAGGGTTGCTTCCCCAGCCCTAGTTTGGGTCAGAACTTAGGTCCTGCCAGTCTCAATCTCTAACCAAGTAATTCCACAAGACAATCAAGCTATTCTTCTAATGTGACCCTCTTCCACCTCAAATTTCACCATACTGAAACTGAACCACTTGTTTTCTCATATGTAAAATACATAGAGAGCATTTACTTCAGAGCCGTTGTGAAATCCATAACATAAATCAGATAACAAACATGAAACCACTATATAAATGTTGGCTATTTGGCTATTTGTAGTAGTAGTAGTAGTAGTGATAGTAGTAGTGGTTGTAGTAGTGGTGGTGGTGGTAGTGGTAGTAGTAGCAGTAGTGGTGGTAGTGGTAGTAGTAGTGGTGGTGGTGGTGATGGTGATGGTGGTGGTGGTGAGAAAAGCACCAGTGAACAGTTCTGCATTTTTCTTAAGCAGGACTTTGTATCCCTACAATCAGAAAACCATTGGATTGCATTTTTGCATTTGGATAACTTTTGAGTTTAAACTACAAGGTATTAGAGCCTTTGCCTAAAGACTTCAGCTGCTGCTTTCTAACAATGCTGAGGGAGAACTGAAGTTAAGAGGGTAGGGCTAAGATGTCTTAATGAAGGATAATTAGGACAGCTTCAAAGTCTCCTTGCTGCTCCAACCAGAAAACGTGTCACTTCGAGGTCAAGAAGAGAAAGAGCTGAATGTTAGCCTCTGTTGTTTTCTTCCTGCCTTTTCCTTTTTCTCATGAGTAGTAAAAGGTCCCTTTTACCCCCTTGGAGGCAACAGAGTGACAGCCAACAGTACACTGTGAACTCCAGGAAAGGCCCTATTCTAAATATAGCTTCCTTCTTGTTCTAGTAATCCCTCCTGAAGCCTCAGGTCATAGGGAGATTTACAGCCAAAAAGGTTCTCCCCAATTCACCTGGTTGCTTTCTACTGCACTACTCCTGCTCCTTTATAATTCTCTAGGCCTTGTAACTCATCCTTGCCTAATGTTTCTTTCTTAACAGCAGAGGCATTTCAAGAATTCTATGCTTTTGAAAAACTTAGAATTAGGACCTAAAATTCTATCGCAAAGAATGAAAAATAACCAAGTACTAAAATGAGAAATTACTGATTACAGTTAGTTCTTCCATGTAGGGAAGGTAGGTCTCATTGGAAATTTATTATGGTCAGATCTTATTTGAATACACTTGGTTTGGAGAGCTACCCCTTAGCCCCTCCTCCTTTGTACCTAGGAGCTGATCCAACCCATTTTTGTGATGTTACTATCTCTTTATGGGTTAAACTTACAAGTTCAGCACTCAAGAGGATGATTGTTTCCACAGCCTATTTTCCTTTATCTGTTTTTATGGTATGTTGACACTGTATGGGCCACAGGGCTTTGGTTATGACGTCATGACAATCAATTTGACTCCTAGTAGTTGTGGTTTATTGAGACAGGGAAAGATTAACATGATTTCAAGGCAGGTCAACAAGTACCTTTAAATAGCATCTATTATGTGCCAGCAAGTGCTGAGAATGCAAAGGAAAGGGGAAAAAAATAGACAACATGTAAACACTATGTACAAACATGAGAGATACAGAATAACTTGGAGATCAACCTTGTTAAAAGGTATTAGCATTAAGGTGAATCAGGAAAGGCTTCTTCCAGGAGTAGAATTTTTTTTTTAATTTTATTTTTCTTGGCGGTGGTGGTGTTTTTTGTTTTCTTTTGCAACAAGGCTAATATGGAAATATGTATGCATGACTGCACATGTATAACCAATATCAAATTGCCTGCCTTCTCAATGAGGAAGGGAAGGGGAGCATTTGGAACTCAAAATTGAAGGAAAATGAATATTAAAATTGTTTTTACACGTAATTAGAAAAAATAAATTTAAAGGGACATTATTTCAAAGGTTACTATTTAATTCTCCAAAGTTAATCTACCTATTTGAGACTAGGTCCCAACTCAGTAAGTATGTGCAGCATCTGCTCACAAAGTATGTACTGGTGGGCCAGCTCTATGACCTATAGCATATGAAAAAGTAATTCCAAATATGACATGCGGTCATATTCCTTTGCTTGCCTATCACTTATACCTATGAATTAAGCCAACACTATTGTTCCTGATACATAACATGAACATAATAAATATGTGTTGTTTGCTTGCTTGATTAAAAAAAAACCTACACATAAAGTAGCCTAAGTACAGTTTGGTACCTTTCTCACTAAGCTCTAAGTGCAATCTGTCTCATAACCACCGGTAAATCTTATAATGGGAATTTCTTTTGGGATACAGGCTGCATTAAATGGCCATTAAGATCCTTCCCAACTGAAGAATTTTATGATTCAGTAATTGATACATATAGCAATTACAGGGTAGCTAGGTGACACAGTGGCTACAGCCACGCCTAGAGTCAGGAAGATTTTAGTTCAAATTTGGCTTATGATACTTACTAGCTATATGACCCTGGGCAAGGCACTTAACTTCTGTTTGCCTCAGTTTGCTCATCTGTAAAATGGGGATGATAATAACAGCACCTATTTCCCAGGGTTGTTGTGACATCAAATGAGATAATATTAATTATAAAGTGTTTAGCACATGCCTAACACATGGTAAGTGCTATATAAAAGTTAACTATTATTATATCAATCTCTAATGTTGCATGCCTCAGACAATTCTGCTTGTATTTTACCCTGCTTCTCTTAACTTCAAAAGAAAAATTTTTTCAGAATTTTGTATGACTCTAAGACTTCTGCCCATTTAGTATCAAGACTCCTAATAGGAAGTTTTACTCATGGTTCTCTCCTTTGCAGCTTAGTCAACATGCTACAGTTCAAGGGTGGAGAGTGGATAACATGGGACTTGAAAGTGGGAAGACCTATGTTCAAATCTGACCTTGGACACTTACTAGCTTATTATTATTATTAATGGGTAAATTATTATATTATTATTAATGGACAAGTTGCCTCATGGTGATCAATTTCTTCATCAATAAAGTGGGAATAATAATCCAATTTTTTTAAAAGTATGGATTAGTAAAGGAATAATCTTGTCATTCTTTCTGGCTCTTCTGCTTTCCTCTTCCTACTCAACTTGATTCCCCAGTTCTGAGTATAAAGTCCATCCTTATTACAGTAGCTTACTATAAAGTGTCTGAGTGGCCATTTTCCAGTTCAGCATAGCTCCTTCTGACTCAGCCACCTTTGAGCCATAGGCCATATAACTGCTGAGAGAGTTTATAATCTCTATGTAGGAGTCTATACTAACAAACTAAACCCTATACTATAGTAGTTTGTTGCTGTTGGTCAGTTATTTCCAGTCACGTCCAACTTTTTATGACCCTATCTGGAGTTTTCTTGGCTAAGATACTGGTATGGTTTGCCATTTCCTTCTCCAGCTCATTTTACAGATGAGGATATTTCCCAATTAGGATATTTATCTCTACTTGTTTATTTTTTCTTTATATCCTATATTATTGTATAAAACACTATACTATGTATATTATACTGTACTATATTATACTATATGCTGTACTATATTATACTATTTTAATAACTTTTATGTAATGTATAGTATACACTTGTATAATATATACATATAATTATATATACATAATATAATAAATAAAAGTGCAATACTTTTATATAGTGTATAGGAGAAAGCAAATTGAACAAAGAATTAGGAAATCTGGATCCCCTCCCACTCAGTGTAGCAAGATTGAATTGGCCTATAGGGGCTGTCCCATGCAGCATGTTCAGAGTTGCAATTCATGGTTCTGGTCTATCATGTGGGAACTTTAGGACCTACTTCCAACTATGTGTGACTTACGACTGAAGGGCTTGCACTTCAACATGACAAAGAGTCCCCTTCTTGGCTCTAGATACAGAGGAGCTGATGACTCAGTGGATGTATACAAAGGGGCAACCTACCCCCTCAACCTCTCTCTTCCTTTTTGTCTTTGGATCCCATCAGTATTATTTCCAGCTGCTTCCTGACAAGAGAGTGTAAATAGGGACAAATTGTCCCTTTCTCCCCTCCCTGGACTCCATTTGGCCACGAACACATAGCATCTGAAGGATAGGTACTGCCTAAGAAAGCTTGAGCCTGAGATTGGGCTGCCTTTTTGTATTTGTATTTTCCTGATCTTAAGTGAATGAGTACTTCTACTGAGATAAGTGAATTCAAGACATCCAGAGGTTCCATCAGGTCTGAGCTGAATGGAAGCAGAAGAGGAATCCCTATTAACTACTTAGCACTCTTGAAGAAGACAGCAACCAATGAGAGGATGGCCTGGCTGTTTTCCAGAAGATGTGTACCGCCAGTTATTTGGAAAGTAAAGAGCCAAGGTGAAATGTAAAATGTCTAATGAGCAGTCCTGTAACGTGACTCATGTTTTGAAGAAGGTCTAAATATTAATCACCCAGCAAAATTTAACAGTAGTTAAAAGTTGTTGCTAAATCCTAGTTAGTCATTCTGTTAATGCATCCATTTTTATGTTTAGCATTTCTTATGTGAATGGGAAGAAAAATTACCTGCTTCTCTGTTGATTCACATTGACCATCTTTTTCCTTTCTCTTTTTGGGGAAATCTTAGACATGAGCCATAGCAATAAATAAAATCATTCCCAGGGTGCTTGGATGAGAGTTTAAGTAATCAAAGTGTGAGAACAGGGAGTCTAACCCTACTTTCATTGGAAGCCCGGTTCTCCAGCACTGAAACTACTCCAAAACATGTGCGTGGGCAGAGAACTGGCAGAGTGCTGTATTCAAGTCCCTGGGAGTCCAGTAGTATTTTCTCAAGGTTAGATCAATATATCATCTCCTTTCTTCATGCCTCCACATGGGCTATCTCCCAAGTCTAGAATGCATTGCTTCCTCCCTCCACTTCTGTTTTTATTCAAGGGTTAGCATGAGTACTACTTCCTCTCCTTCCTCAAATTTCCTGTCCCTCCTTCTCTGTATACATGTTGTACCACTCAATTAGAATATGAAGGCAAGGGCTGTTTAGTTTTTCGTTGTATCCCCAGCACCTAGTGTAGTGCCATCAATATTTTGGTGAGAAAGAGGAACTGTGTCCGTGATTTTATTGGCATAGGAACAGGAAATTCTCTCTTTCTATGCAGACTGGCACGTACTCTATGACTTCTGTCTGAGAAAGTTGCGACGAGAGGTTAAATGACTTGCTCAGAGTCACAAAGCCAGTATGTAGGACTGGAATCCAGGGCTTGCTAACTCAAAGTGGCTCTCCAGCCTCTACACCATGTTGCCTTTCTTTCATGAGGGTAGACTTCACCTACTCAACTTCTGTATGACTCAATTTCTTTAAGAGAGAAATCAGAAGGAACCCACCCGACCCTCCCTGTCCTTTGGGGGAGGGGGAGATGTGGAGAAAAGGACCGCATTGATTGGTTAAAAATCCCCACGGAGTGGGGAGGCACAAGAAAGGAGCTCTCCAAGACTCGGGGTTCTTCCCCAGGGAGACATCGTCCCCTGACCTGACCGGACTGCTTTGGATGTGGCCCCATAAATGACAGTTACCCCAAACCCCCGCCCTGACAGGCATAGTGGCCCTTCGCTCCTCAGTTAAATGCAGAGATTTCGTTACGGCCAGGCAGTGGCCTAGTCTGAGGGCACTGATGCCTCTGTCTTTTCTCTAGTCACAGCGGAGGAGCAGGGACGGCCACTGGCCACTCATGAGTGTGAATAACATGAGATGCTTAAAAATTCCAGTCAAATGTCTTTTCTCAGGAGAGCTAACGGACCCGAGGGGAGGGCGAGGCCACCTGTGGGTCTCGGGCTGGAGGATGCAGCCCGCTCCTCCGGTGGCCGCCTCAGGCAGTGGCTTGGATCCTCGGAGCCGAAGCCTGGGGGGCGGGGGGAGCAGGGCTGGGCTGGACCAAGAGGAGGAGGTTTGGGAGGCTGCAGGCCCGGCCAGAGCTGCAGCCGCCGCCACTTCCCCACCCGCTCGGAAGAAATACGGTAAACATGTCCTGATCACGTGGGGTGTGAAGTGGCGGTCGCTTTCTGGCTCGCGGGCTGGTGGAGAGAGAGGCGATCAATCCGGAAAGAGAGGCGTCAGAACCCCCTACGACGGCCACCCCCGCCCTAGTCCCCCCTCTCCTCTGCAGTCTGCACTCTCCGCCAGGGAAGGGGCGGAACGTCCTCGGGTCCCGCCGGCTCCCCGCCGACCACGAAGCCGGGCCAGACGGAGTAACCCAGGCGGAGCAGGCAGCACCCGGAGCTGAGCGCATGGACTCGTCTGGCCAGAGTGACCGGAGGGGGCGGGAGGGGGGCCGGGGGGCCGGGCGAGAGGGGAAGGGGAGGGGCGGGGAGCTAAGCCCGCAGCCTGCTCTCCTTGCCCGGGCGTGTGCTAGCGAGCCAGGGAACGACAGGGCCAGGGAGAGAGTGTGTGTGTGGTGTGTGTGTGCGCGCGCGGTGTGTGTGTCCTCCCGGGGAGTGTGCGCTCACTCGCTCGCTCGCGGGAGAGCCGCGCGTCCCTCTCCCAGAGCCATGGGGATGTGCTACAGCCTCCGAGCCCGGATCCTGGGCGCCCATCACCCCTCCATCTCCTACAGCGGCCGGGGCCCCGCGGTCGCTCTGGAAACTGGCGACCTCCCCGGGGGACAGCAGCCGGACTCTGGCGACCCTCAGTCGCGGAGCCGGCTGCGGGAGCTGGAGCTGGCCCGGCTGAAGGCGGAGAGGAAGCGAAGCAAAGGCATCGACAAGAGCCTGAAGGCGGAGAAGCGCGAGTACAGGCAGACCCACCGGCTGCTGCTGCTGGGTGAGGCGACTGGCTTTGTCCCGGGGGCCGGGGGTGCGGGGGACTGCCAGGGGCGCTTGTTTAAGGGGGAGCGGTTTGGACTGCCTGGCGCTCGCCGGTCGAGCTGGGGATGGGGTGGAGGGGAGAGCATGCCCAGTGCTGGGGGCCGCAAGTGCCAGTCCAGGCCCCTGACAGCTCGGAGACGAGGTGTTTCTGGGTCCCCAAGCCCAGCCCCAAGAAGAGTGAGGAGGAGGGAATAATGTGGCCTGTGGGGTGAGGTGGCGGGGGAAAGAGGAAGGCTGGCTTGTCTGGTTATTGGGGTAAGAGTGAGAGGGAACCCTTACCCCAAGTGCCGTCGTGGGGAGGGATCCTGATGGAGACTGGGTTGAGGCAGCCCGCGCTCCGAGCTGTATCCAAGGAGGGGGTGGGGCGAGGGATGGTTGGTGATGGTAGTGGTGGTGGTAGTAGTGGTGGTGGTAGCGGTGGTAGAAAGAGATGGGTGGGGGCGGGGGATAGGGCGGAGATCTTTCGGCCCCAGCTGGGGCAGAGCGCTACAATGAGCCCCAGTGTTGGAAATAGCCAGTCGAGATGGGCTGAGCCCGGAAAGGGGGGAGGGGGAGGTTTGGAGAAGGATGTGTGGATGTTTGGGGGCTGGGAGGGGGGATGTTAAGGGCAGCTGCTGGGCTAGCCCCTGAGGAGCGGTGTTGGAAGGGTGGAGGTTTGAGGTAGCATCTGTGAATGAAAACCGGCCGCCTACTTGAAGTCCAGTGGTGGTGGAAAACCTTCAGAGTCCTTTCTTGCACCCATGGAGCCCCAGACTGATGTGGGCCCGGAGCTGAGGGTACAGGGAGAACCACCCACATACCAACTAAATCACCCAGCTAAGGAAACGGGGCCTCGGGTTGTTCAGGTTGAGTGTTTGCTTACTAGAAGCAGACTTTCAATCATTTTTCTATCCCCTGCAAAACTTTCAGTCTCCACTTTATATTCTTTGCACTGAATCCCACGCGCACCGCGGCTGAGATCTTTAAAATCAAGGGGTATAAAGTGTCAGGACTTCTCATCCGGGATGCCAAGGCTTGCATAAAGAGCCTGCTTAGTGGATAGAAAATTAAGACAGTTTTCCTAGCAACATACTCCTTTTCCTCTGTCTTCCGTTTCTTCTTTGTTCCTTTGCCTCACCATCATTCCCATCTTGCAAATGCTCAGGTAGCTTGGTTCCTTGGTTTAAATGTTTACCATGGTTCTGAGTCAGATGAAAGACCAGACGGCAGCAAATTCTCTAGACTCCCAACTCTGCAGCCTAATTTAAGTGGGTGGGTTGGGAAGGGGGGTGTAGGAGGAGGTTGCTGTGCCAGGCTGTTATATCAGGCGCTAAATAGCTCCACCACTACTTATGGTATTTCAGTAGAAGCCACAGAACTAGATTCCTTGTGATTCTGTGATTCTAAATAGGTGGGAGTGGCCCTACATCTGTTAATGCTTTTAAAATACTGGATAGCCTAAGTCTGCTATGTATATACAGCTAAAGGATAGGTGGTCTGGTGACCAGGAATGAGAGTGGATAGACTGTATTTTTCCACATACATTTGATAAAAATTATTGTACATGTTCTCAGCCATTCTGTTTGCTTTTTTTCCCCTGGGGTGGTGGTGGTGGTTTTCATTTTTAGAGTAAAATGTAATGATAGGGGGATTGAGGGAGTAATTAAATGAAATCAAGTGAAATTGGATCTTGTCCCTGGACCAATCTCAGTAGTGTGATAATGTATGTGACGTGGGGAACATGTAAAACATATGAATTACAGCACGAGGTGTATTTTCCAAGTGGTTTGGGGAAAAGACAAAGGATAGCTAAGGTAAAACCTTCAATGAAAAGGAGCCTCCTAGTCATTATGAATTGGAGGCCCTCAGAATCGGACATAATGAATGACATTTTCCCTTTAAGTGAGGTCTCAGGCTAGAAGGGCTACCTTTCTTCCCTATCTCCCTTAATTCTGGTTCTTTTTTTAATCTAACCATCTAGATTTATGGCTCCGTTATAACAGCTTTTACTTCAGCAATAAGGAATTCTGAAATGAAAATTTCTGAAGTGAAGCAATGCCATCTCAGTTCCTGGTGATATATTCCTTATTCTGTAAGAACTCCCAAGGGTTTGCTTTCCTAATTCCAACCATCATTCTCTCCACTACACCACACTTTGTTGTGATTGTTGTTGTTAATTGTTGGTGTTATAACCGCATTAGGGGTTTTCTTGGCAAAGATCCTAGAGTGGTTTGCCATTTTCTTCTCCAGCTCATTTTACAGATGAGGAAACTGAGTCAAAACAGGATTAAGTGACTTGCCCAGGGTCATACAACCAGTAAGTGTCTGAGGCTACATTTGAATTCTGGTCTTCCTGACTTCAAGCTTAGTACTTTTTATCCATGGCATCACCTACATTAACTTTCTATTATATTATGGCTCTTCTTGATAACATTATCAACAATATGCTACATACTGTAATGATATTTTGGCTATGCTGTGGATCACAACATATCAAGTTGTGAAAGCATTATTTATTATAAAGGGCAATACTAATATATCGTGGTATGTTAGGAAATATACTTTCATATGGGAATGAAGTAGATCTGAAACTGTACTGAACTAACAGACCCTGAAAAATGATACCATCCTAATCACCATTTTTCAAACAGCAGCTGTTTTCATGTGCATGGAATTTCAATATTCAGAGCAGAGTTCAAGGAGGCAGCAGAAGGGTGTAATGTGAACACTCTGAACTGAGGGAGGAAACTGAGTCTCTAATCCTGATTCTTCTACTAACTAGCTATGTAACTTGTCTGGGCCTTATTTTCTTCATCTAGAGAGTGACAGGGTTAGATTGGCTCTCTAAGCTTCTTTCTAATTGGGATATTCTGTCTCTGTGGTTTAAAGTATTTTTCCAGTGCTTTTATTCTATCTTTTCAAGTCCTTTCCAACTCTGTGGTTCTATGACAATTCTGTAACCTAGGGAAAGAAAAGTCATGTCACCCAAACCAGAGTTTTACACCAGAGGTGTCAGACATGGCTCTGAGGGCATGTGGCCTACCACACTCAGAAATGCAGTCTGAACCTGATTAAAATGTAATTGAGAAATATTTAGCAAAATACATAAAATGACAATATGAAACAGATAATGCTAATTTGTGGCTTTCCAAGTCAATATACATCCCTCAGGGATCCATTTCTCTTTGAGTTTGACATCACTTTTTGACATACAAAATGAGGCTAAGATAAAGCCCTCTGAAACTGACCTCCCCCCCTTCCCTTGTAAAAAGAAATTAACCTAATGTTGAAAATTTTGTGTAAATTTTCATTAGAGTATGGGTGCTAGTTCTGTTATTAATATGGGCTAATGAAAATATTGGGTCATTATAGTCTGGGGTGTCCCTGTGGAAACTTTTGCTTCATTTTCAAAATTTTTATTGATGTTTCATTTTTATATCATCTTTACTTCTAAATATATCTCTCCCTTCTTCCCTACCAAAAGAGCTATTCTATGTAACAAAGAATAAAAAAGCAAGATGAGGACAGAAGAGCAGCAGTTCAGCAAAACTAACCAATACATCAGCTGAGCCTGACAATACGTGCAGTGAAATTCTTTCCTTTTAGACAAACCTTCAGGAAAATCTTTGTAGTTAAGTCTTTGTAAATCATCTTATTAAATAGTCAGTAATAACAGTAGTTGACAACATAATGGAGTAGATAGAGTGCTAGCCTTGGATAAATCTGAATTCAAGACCTATCTCTGCTGCATACTACCTGCATGACCATTGGCAAGTTACTTAAATTATTGACACAGCTTAAGGGGCAGAGTAGACAAAGCACTGGACCTGGCTTCAGGAGACCTGAGTTCAAATCTGGCCTCAGATACTTACTAGCTGGGTGATCCTGGGCAAGTCACTTAACTTTGGTTTACTCAGTTTCTTCACTGGTTAAATGAGGATAATAATAGCACCTACCTCCTAAGGCTGTTGTGAGGATCAAATGACATTTGGAAAATGCCTTGCCAACCTTAAATGCTGCATAAATGCTAGCTATTCTTAACTTCTTAGTGAAAATGGAAGCTCTCTAAAACTATAATTTACAGTTGCTAATTGGCATCAGTGAAAGGACTTCCCACACTGGTTGTTTTCTATGGAATTACTGGTACAGACAGAAGAAAAAAAGTAAAAGTGGTACCAAGTCAATACACAGATTTTTTTAAAGCATCTCTTATATGCCGGGCTCTATGCTAGATCCAGGAGCTAGAAAGACAAAAATGAAACAGTCCTTCTCCTTGAGGATCTTACATTCTGTGTGTAGAAACTACACACACACACACACACACACACACACACACACACACACACACACATTTACAAATATATATATACAAAGTAAATTCCAGGTAATTTCAAAGAACAGGAGAGACACTAGCAGCTAGAGCAAGGATTGTTAACCTTTTTTGGTAGTCTAGTGAAACACCTGGTCCTCTTCTCAGAATAATTTTTTAAAAATTCATAATAGAAGGAAATGCTAAATTTCAGTTAAAAGATAGTGAAAATAAAGATGTAGTTTTTCCCTATCCAAGTTCATTGACCCTTGGGGTTCTGAGAACCCTGAGCTAGAAGGATCAGGAAAGGCCCGATGAATTGAGCTTTGAAAGAAGCTAGGAATTCTAGGAGACTGAGATGAGGAAGAAGTCCATTCTAGCCTTGCAAAGACACTGAGAAAGGTGGTACAATCTTGTGTATTGTGAAGGACAAGAAAACCATTAGTGGGACCATAAAATACAAAATGCTTTTGTATTTTAGATACATTTTATTTTTAATCTAACAGAATTACAGATAACTTAGTAAAAAGGATGTGATTATTTGCTATAACTTAAAATTAGGAGCAGTACTGGATATCAATCAATCAATAGTCAATTAATAAACATTCGTTAAGCACATATTATGTGCCAGGCACTATGCTAAATACTGGATATACTAATGTAAGACAGAACAATTTTCACTTTCCCCCTTTATAAGAAATTTTTTGGGGAGTTCTTTAAATTGATCAAGTTTTTCTCATAAAGATTAGGGAATGTTTTAAAAATTACTGTTTTATTTGGAAATATCTTTGCAAGACATGAAATTAAGTATTTAAATTTGGTAATACTGATATACGTTGTATACCAGAAGTCAATGTAAGTTGGAAATAGCTTTTTTCACATCTGTATTTTTTTCCATTTGGGGGTTTTGATAGTTATAACTATGTGAATATTTATTTCATTACCACAGTCTTGGTTATTAAGAAGCCTTTGTGATCAACTTTTGACTTTCTTGTGTCTTCAGATTTTCTCAGTTTACTTATTTGTCCATGAAGTCCACAAATCTGAGATTGGAAGAGCATTTAGAACTCATTTACCTCAATACAAACCATAGAAAGAATCATTTCTAACATTGCTACCAAGTAACTACTAGTCAGCCTGTTGAAAACCTCCAGCAATAGGGAATTCAGCATTCTCCCCCACCCCAATGTCAACTCATTCTCCATTTTAGTGATTCTAATTTTCAGTAAATTTATCTTTATTATTGAGCCAAAGTCCACCTTTCTTCAACTTGCACCCGGTGCTCTCAGATCTTCTCTCTCTAGTTGAGCAAAACAATTCAGATCCCTCTTTCACATGACAGCCCTTCAATACATGAAGACAATTATCAGTCTCTCCCTTCAGTCCTCATTTCCAAACTAAATACCCCAGTTCTTTCAGCTGATATTCTGATGAAATGATTTACTGTTTCCTTCCCTGTCACCCTCTTTTGAATATTCTTGAGCTTGTTAATTGTTTCATAGAATTGAACACAGTACTCTATGGGTGATCATACCACAACCAACTGCCTGATATCCACATATCTGATGTCCTCTACCATAGAGCCCATGCTATTGAAGATACCAGAGAAAGCCTCACAGCGCTATAGTTCTGTAACAACATTCTCCCATCTTTAGATTGAACCTGAGATTTTCAGCTTGAAATTATTTCTCTTGCTTATCACATTCTTTGGATAAGGCTTTGCTATACTGGTTGCATTTCCTTCCCAAATTGCTGATTGGGGTGACTAGGCCTTGACCAGCCATTTTAAAAAAAAGTTAATATATGGAATAATGTGTTATCCCCCTCCCCCATACTTCTTCCATTCCCTTTTGACAGAACGAAATTGGAATCACATAAAAGTACAGCTGTCACTTGTCTGATTGTGGATACTATGCTTCTATTAATGCGATATGAGATCATAATATATCATGGTATATTATCATCTCATATTGAGCTCTCAGTTCCCTAGAATCTCCAGGTTTTTTTCATTTGTTTGGTGTCTGGCCACATCTCTTCATCCTCTAATTGTATAATTGTAATTGTTATTTTAATCCAAGCATCAGACTTTTTATTTATTCCTAGAAAATTTCATCTTATTGGATCTCATCTACTTTTTTGTAGCCTGTTAATATTTATGGATCCCATTTCTGTTGCCAAAATATTAGCTATCTCCCCCAGCTAAGCATACCATTGAATCTCTCTTACATGTATCACTCCTTCAGATACTGGAAGACAGTTCTCATCTGTCTTCATTTAAGTCACTGATAGAATGGAATGAGGCCAAAGAGAGATACCTATGACTCTTCCCTCGAGAAACTGTCCTTCAATCCAGCCTCTTCTAGGATAAGGGAGGTCTATTGATGTTACACATTGCACATACTTTCCAATTTTTTCAATGTGTTGATTGATTGTGCTGATTTTTTCCTTCTTTTTTTTGTCTTAAAATTGCTATTTGTTAGATGGGATGTCTCTCTGAAGAGATGGGGAGGGATACTAGGGAAAGCTCAATAACTCAATCACATTTTTTAAAAGTGCATAAATTTATCTGATTTCAAAGTTAAAAAAAAGAAACTGTCCTTCAAGTTCTCTTCAGTCCATTAAATATTATTCTCTGGGTCAAGCCATTCAAATGGCTCTGAATCTACCTGTATTATCATCCAGTTCACAAGGTTATTGTGAGAAGCTGAATGTGTTGAAATCCAGAGATAGCACCACAGATTTAGAAGGAAACTTAGATGTCATGTAATTAGAACCTCACTTTACAAATGAGGAAACTGTGGCCCAGAGAGGCTAAAGAATTTGTCCAAATTCACAAAACTGTTAAGTGATGGAACTAGGATTCAGACTTAGGTCCTCCAAGGATTCTTTCTCCTTTACCATGCTATATACTGATTTTGCTTGACATTAAAAAAAATAGTACAAATAAGTATTAAAAAATTTGCTGTTTAAAAAATGCTCCTAAGAACATCATAAATTGTTACCCTTTCAGTTAAAATACATTATATTAAGATAGACCAACATGTGTGTATTTAAACAAATACTATGTACTAAGTACTATGCTAAGTGAGTTACAAATATTTTTTAAATTTTATTTTTTATTAATTAATTTGTTTCAGTTTTCCACAAGTACTTCCATAAATCTTAGATTTTCTCCTCCTCCCTCCTCTCTCCCTTACCCTTCTCCCTCCCTCCCTCCCTCTTCCCTCCTCTACACATACATTCTTCCTAAATACATTTTCACCTTAGTCATGTTGCATGTAAGAATTAAAATAAATGGGAGAAAACATTAGAAAAAACAAAATACAAGAGAAAATAGTCTGCTTCATTCTGCAATCCAATTCCATAGTTCTTTCTCTGGATATGGATGGCATTTTGCCTCCAGAGTCCATTGGGAATTTTTTAGGTCCTTACATTGCTGTGAAGGGCTAAGTCTACCAGAAAAACTCCTCGCACACTGTGGTTGCTGTGTACAAAGTTCTTCTGGTTCTGTACAAATATTATTTCATTAGATTCCCCCCCAACAACTTGCTTGGGTACTATGTGTCTGAGGCTAGATTTGAATTCAGGTCTTCCTAACCCCAGACCTAGCACTCTATCCACTGCACCACCTACTTACCTCTCATCACACTGAGGAGGCTTCAAAACACTTGCATTTAGCTGATGAACATTTTGCATATCCAATTAGCCAACAGTGCCACTGCCAGCATCAAGTTATAGAGTATGCCATTCAAAATGGTAATACCTTTTGTGCTAATACATCATCAGAGGACATTTTTAAATTCCCAGTACACTTACAACTTAAGTAAGCACTAGACCTGGATCATTAGTGACTGCTTAATTGGTCAGAGAGAAAAGAGAAAGAACTAAATTGCTGCATTTAAATTTTAATGTTTTACCTTCAAGGCTCAATTTTCATCAACAACAACAAAAAGTCATTCATAGATTCCTGCTGCCAAGACAGTGAAGAGTCTTCACTTGGGATATAGGCAAATGCAATGAAAGGAAGATCTGATTGGCATCAGAAGACTTGTGATTAAATCCTGGGAGCATTTCTTGCTTGGTGGTGATTATCTCCAATTTATCTTGTATATTTCTTGTTTATCTGTAATTGTCTGCATGTCATCTTCCCCATTAGACAGTGAGCTCCTTGGGAGCAAGGACTTTTTTTTTCTTTTTTTTTTATCCCCTCCACTTAGCACAGAGCCTAGCACATAATGAGTACTTAATAAATGCTTGCTGAATGACTCACTGACTGACCCTGGACATGTCACAATTTTTTGAGCCTTGGTTTCATTTTCTGTAGTAAGGGGAAAATCATATGGATCCTGGCTACTTCACAGGGATGTTGTGAGGAAAATTCTTTGTACAGTATACAATGCTGTATAAATGTCAGTCCTTCTTCATCTAGTCAGTTTGTACTGACTTTGCAGATTCACGGGTTTTGTTTTTTTTTTCCCAGAGAGATGAGATAATTTACCCAAGATTACACAGTTAATAAGAGTCAGAGACTTTATAAGAACTAGTCTATTACCTCAGTACTCTGCTGCCTCCTGATGTTGAAAAAAGCACAAATACATCTTAATCATTTGGGGTGACATTAAGATAAGCAAAGTTCTAAAGAGGAGAAGAGAAACTGGCCAGATGATAAATGGTTAATTTGGGGCTTTTCAAAGCATTGCCCTCAGTTCAGTTCTACAAACATTAAGTGCCAGTCATAAGGAAGCAGTGAAGAAGAAACTGAACTAGCTTTGGGATCACAGGATGACAGTTGCATACTGGTTCTACTATGTACTATCTGTGTGAACCTGGACAAGGCATTTAAGTTGTGCAAACTGTATCCTTATCTATAAAATGAGGATGTTGTACTATGTGTCTGTAACCTCTTCTAGCTCTAAGTCTATGCTTTTCGAATAAAGACTATGAAGGGGCCACAGAGATGAAAAAGACCTGATTTCCTTCCCTTAAGCAGGTTATTAAGATCTCATCAAATTTGTATTCTTCAAATTATACTATTTTGTATTCTATTTCATTATTTCTAATGACAAGAGCACTAGATTTGAGTCAGGAATCCAGTTTTCAAGTCATAACCATGACATAAACTTGATGTGTGAACTTGGCAAGCAAATGATTTCCCCTTTTTGGACCTCAATTTCCTTGCCTTTAAAAATTGAGAAGTCACCTAGATCACCTTTAAGTTACCTTTGAACTCTAACATGGTCCTAAGTATAAAAGTGGTAAGGGAAATTTACTTCCACACTCTTTCTCTCTTTTACCTTTGGTAAACATGTGTATTCTCCTCACTACATCCATCCTTTTTCAGCTTCCTCTCTTCCTACGTTCCTAATGAATCGTGAAATTAACATACCATTTGTTTATTTCCTTGTTTGAATTCCAACATCACAGATCAGATCAGATCAACACAACTCTCAATGTTGGTGATCTCACAGGCTTCCATGGGTTTAGCTGTTATTACCTCTATGCATATGACTCTCCAGTCCAGCTTTAGTCTTCTACCCATACTCTAGGATCATATGGTCAAATACCTGTAAGACAGCTGCAACTAGGTATCATGAAAGCATCTCAAACAGAACATGTCCAGAACAGTACTTAGTATTTTCTCCCCTAGGCCTCCTGTCTTCTTAACTTCTCCATTTTGTTGAGGCTACTTCCATAGTCTCATGAATTTTCATACTTTTTATTGATTCTACCTCCACATTACATCTTGTGTCCATTCGCTTCTCTATTTACATGGCTACCAACCTAGATGAAGTCTCATTATCTCTTATCTGGACTGTTATAATAGCCTCTTTATTGGACTCCCTGCCTCCATGGATTCATCCTTTACACAATAATAATTTGACATTCTTAAATCACTGGAATGTACTATACTGTCACCTGTGCCTGAGAGAATCTTTGGCTTTCTTCAAGATGTGGGATAGTTGTCCTGACCCCCATACTTGCAAGTCTCTCTCTCTCTTCTTTGGAAGTTAATTGGCAAATATTTTCCCTTTAAATGCCTATCTATTGGAAGTTAATTGGCAAATATTTTCCCTTTAAATGCCTATCTATTCTTAGGTTGTTTCCTCCTAATAAAATGTAAAATCCTTGAGGGCAGGGACTGCCTAATAAATACAGTGTCTAACAAAGTAGGTATTTAGTAAATGTTTGTTGTTTAATTGGTTGAATCAGACCTGACTGAAAGATTTGGTTGGTCTTCTTCACCACATCCTGTCCATATGGCCTGAATGAGAAAACAGCAATTTTAAGCATTCCAACTATCAGATGCTCACTTTGGATTTAGGAAGAACTCTATGTAGCCATTAATAAGCCTCATCACATCTCCAAACTTTTTTTCTCATTGATAATATGGGGATAATAATTTCTGCCCTATCAACCATATGATTGTTGTGAGATTCAAATAAGATAAGGTGTATCAAGTGTTTTGAGAATTTAAAAGCACTGCACAAATGTCAGTTGATATATTGCTATGTTTCTTGGAGTTAAACAAACATAATCATTGTGTTCAGATCCAACCCCATGTCATATTGTCTTCTATCTCAGGCCTTACTTAGATAGATGATCATGTTTCTTTCCAAGGAAAATTGAAAAGAGCACTTAACAGTCCTAGAGAATTCATTATTTTGTGGCTCCATATGAGAAGTCAATAACTGAAATGGAACCTTCAGGAAAATGGGAAGTCAGACTGGAAGGATATCTAAGAAGAATGGCATGAGGCCATATATCTGAAAATGCCAATTGCGTGGAGGCTAGTCCTTTCTCAAGAGTAAAGTGTAAAGTTGGTGAGGGATTTTAGAAGGATCAACTAAAAGGAGCATCATTCTGTCCTCAACTTTGTTTTCCCCTCAAGGCTCTAGAAAATTGGTTGCTTTTCTTTGGGGGGTTAATTTTACTTTTATTTTTTTTTAAATCTATTTATTTATTTTGTATAGCACTTTCATTTCTGAATATATCTCCCTGCCCTTATCCAGTGAGCCATTTCTTATAGTCAGTCAGTCAACAATCATTTATTAAATGCTTGCTATGTACCAGGGCAGCTAGGTGGCATAGTAAAGAGTACTGGACCTGGAGTCAGGAAAACTCATTTTCCTGAGTTCCAGTCTGGGCTCAGACACCTATTAGCTGTGTAACCCTGTTTGCCTCAATTTCCTTGTCTGTAAAATGAGCTAAAGAAGGAAATGGCATACCACTCCAATATCTTAGCCAAGAAAACCCCAAATGGGGTCACAAAGAGACTGTCACAAGACTGAAAAATGACTTAACAACAACAGCCACACTACCAGGTCCTGTTTCAAGAACTGGGGGTAGAAAGAAAGAACAAGATACTCTACCCCCCAGCAGCTCATATTCTAATGGAGGGAGCAACATGTAAATATACAGAGTAGATGGAACTTAATCTCAGAAGAAAAGGCACCAGCTGCTAAGAGGACTGGGAAAAAATATTTTCCAGAAGGTTGGATTTGAGCTGAGTCTTGCAGAAGCCAGGGAGACTAGGAATAAAAGAGGGGTACAAAGCGCTCTTTAGCAAGCTAATGAATACACCAGCCTACTCTGACAGCAGTCGCAGAGTTTCACAGCCATAGCTCCCTACCTCTCTTTCTATCTAAGAGGGAGGCAGGTTCATCTCTTCTCTGGGGCTAAGCTCAGGCATTATAATCACAAAGCATTCACTTTCAATTTTGTTATTGTTTTTCCTTTCCCATTGGTGGAGTCATTGGGTATGTAGTTTGTCTGGTTTTGATTACTTCTTTCTTTGTCATTACACATAAGTCTTCTGGGGGTAATTTTTCAATAATTTTCTTAAGTAGTTTCAAAAGCACATTTCTTATGACAAGTTCACACTTAGGAAATGGAGATGAGCTCTTACTGGGCCTGGAAATTTACATGTTCCCAGCAGTGCATGAAACAAACAGAATTTCATTTTATCTTTCCTCTCTGGGCTTGGCCATTTCTAGGAAGCACTAGATGCAGAGTGTTAATGGGATTCTGACTGATCATTTTCAGCCACCTGTAGCCTGTCCTTCATCACTAAGCCAGTCTTGGATTGGTTCATTTCTATTATGAGGCACTGGCCATGTCTCTCAAATTGACATGATAGAGGAATTGAAAAGACACATTATAGAAGGATAGAAGGCTTTATGAAATATATTTAGCACAGTGATCTGTAAAGGATACGTTCTCATCTACACAGTCCTCCTCACAAGGAAAATCTGTCTTGCAGTTACCTTTCTTACTTGTTGATGTAAATTTGATTTCATTTTGTTTTGTCAAGTTAAAACATGCATGCCACCTTTGAAGAGTTTCTAATGAATAGCCCCTCTAATCTGAGATAGCAGATGCAAAATTACAGATAAACAAGAAAGCTCACAGTGGGAAAAGCATAGGCTAAGGGGTCAAAGAACCAGGATTCAAATCTCACCTCGTAAGTTTACTACCTTTGTCACTTGGACCTCAGTTTCTTCATTAGCAAAATGAAAGGGTTGGACTGTATTGCTTCTGAGGTCCTTTCCAACTTTTATTTTATGACCTATAGGTGCAGTTTTTTAAAGTAATTTTTATTACAACGTTAAGATCCATCCCCAGCCAGAAGAAAAATAAGCACTCCCCCAAGAAATGAAATCATAAATAAAACTAGCAGCTCTAAATTATTTGCAGTTGGATAAAAATAAAGTATGACTATTATTTTGTATCTGTATCCCTTATCCAATCTTTTTCTTCACCTGTAGCTTCATTTAATTTTGCTGTTAATTCCTTTTTATACAGTGTATCATGTGCACTTTTTGCTTTCTTTACCCTGCATCACTTCCTGTGTCTTACCACATTTCTTTGTATTGTTCATGTTTACCAATTTTTACAATGTGATAATATTCCATTTGTAAAAATAATTTTCTTTTCATATCTGGTTAACTTAGATGAGTCAGAGCAGTAGAGAAGAGACATCTTCATGGGAAAAAAGAATATTGTTAGCAATTTCTTGTTAGCAAGGGATTCTATTAATGAAGTTGCATTCATGGTGTATATATAGCATGCTAGAGAGAAATGATGAGATTTATACAAACTTTCTTTCTTTGTCTTAGAGGTGCCACATATTGTGTGCTGCCTCTGGGTTCCATTCCTTTAATCCTCATTCATCCCTTTCATTTCCTAGATTTTTTAAGTCAGTACCACACAACCTTGACTAAGCTATATGACCAGGCTGGGAATTTTTCTATGGGTTTTACATATGTACAAGGAATAGATGAATGAATGAATAAAAATCCATTTCCTAAGTGTCTTTTCTGTTTCAGATACCATGCTAAGCATTGGGGATACAAATACAAAACTGAGATAGTCCCTGAATTCAAGGAGCTCACATTCCAATGGGGGAGATAAGACATAGGAGAACGGTGCCCAAGGAAATGTGTTTTGTTCTAAGAAGTCACTGGAACGTTGAATGGAATAGTCAATTGATATAACCTTTACAGGGACAGTAAAAGTGTTGATTTAATGATATTTCCCAAAGCAATATGGCTGGTGTGAAGAAGCACGAGGAGTTCAGAGCTCAGCAGCTTAATACCTCCCAGAGCATTGAGAAGGGATGGAGAAGGGAAGGGATGAAGATGTCCAGTAAAAGGCCACGTTGTCCCAGGGAGTTCCAAGAAATCAACAACCACTGAAATATCCGAATGTAGATGGTGTAAGCCTACCAGGAAAGAAGGGAGCATATACTAAGAGAGCCTGACAGCATGGCAAAGTAGCCAGCTGATCCATGCATTAATTATTTTTCATCATAAAATCTGATATAAATGTTTCCTGTGGTCTATTGAGTTGCAGGATATTTGAACCACAGAATATCACCCAGGGTATGATAAAAATAATAGCCCCTGTACTTAATATACACTATGTCTTAACCTAATGATGGAACAGTGTTTTCTGCCCTAGCATCACCGAGGCATTGCTTTAAAGATCTGTGGTTTCAGCCATGTGGATAAACCCTCCCTCAGGGAAGATCATAGACCTTCCAAACTTTAGTAGACATTATTTCTCTCCATTACCAGGTTCGCACCTGAAGCTCTTCTGGCCTGGTAGGAACTACTAGAGCGTATACTTTTCTGCCTTAGTCTGAGAAAATCCAAGGTCACCAATATACTAGGATGCACCTTGAGAGCAGAAATCATTTCATTTTTTTGTATTTGAATATCTAGCACTTACCATAGTACCTGAAATATAGTAGGTGCTTAAAATAAGTGTGTGTCCCTGCAATTGAAAGTTGTCCTTAATAACTCAAGTACATCGTACTTGTTATACATTCAAGAAATTTTTATTTTTCAGAAACTCTAAGATCTTTATTGACCCATATCTTTCCTTTTTTTTATTATATTCTGTATACAGTAGTTCTGTCATCTATCAACAGAAAAAAACAAAACACTCCAATATCAACATATCTGATTACTAAGTGTTCCAACTATGTTTCATGAAAGTACAGCACTGCTCTTGCAGTTGAGAGACTTGAGTTGGAATCCTAACTCTGATACTTACTAGATGTATGACCTTGGTTAATTCATTTCATTTCTCTTAGCCTCAGTTCCTCAACTATAAAATGGGTTTAATGCTGCTCATGTTGCCTACACCACAAAAAATTTATGCTATAAAAATGCATGCTATTGTGATCATAGTTTAGAATTCTCTCTCTTCCTTCTCCCTCACTCCTTCCTTCAGTTCTCCTCTCTCTCATTCTCTCTTTCTCTCTCACCTACACATGCACACACACATGCACACACACATGCACACATGCATGCATGCATGCATGCACGCATGCACGCACACACAGAGTGATCCTATGGAAGGCAAGTGACTTTCCCTCTCTAGACTTCAGTTTCTTCATCTGCAAGATAGGAGGACTGTGCTAGAAATGATTTTAATTTCCCTGCAGTTCTAATAATTCATAAATGACTGCCTAAGATCCTTTTTTAGCTCTAAATCCTATTATGATTGTAGTGATATTTGAGGAGATTGGAGGAGATTGTCTGATTCGTGCTTTATTCTCAGCCATTAGTCACATCATGTCAGACTAATGTGTGCTTTGTTTATATGACAAATTAAATCCTTGAATGAATTTATAATCTAAAGTCACACATTTCTAGCCCGACTAAAATCTCAGTTTTACCAGCTTCAGGTCTGCATTGTTCTTTCTGGTTCCATTCAGTCAAGGATGCCTCATTTTTCAGCATCTTTATTTTCAGTTTCATTTCTTCTTTAGCTAGTAAATTGTCATCAGACTTAGAACACAGTTGAAGCAAAATAACACGCCTCTGATTCTCGAAAATAAGATGATATGTGGGTTGAACTTAGAAGGGGAGTGGGTTAAATTCAAGTTTTTTAATTGATACTTTTGATTTTTAATAAAAAAAAATCCAATAAGTTATTGCAACATAAGGAACCACAGGAATATAGACTTGACCTGGGGTTCCATCAAGAGAGATGGAAAGAGGGATGTTTCATCTGTCTTCCTGTCCTTTAGACTCCCCTTGACTTGTCCTCAAGTGAGCTGACTTTTCTATGTTTCTGAGTGCATATAGTACCCACTCAAAATTTTTGAGTCAGTTCTCATTCTTAAAGTAGTCTGTCTTTCCTTAGATGCAGATGCTTAGAAGAAAACTACAACAGCCAAACCTGGAGCCTAGTTCTCACTCAATGCCTGTTACCCTCCAAGATGAAAGTTTGGAATTTAGGAGCCTCCCCACCCCCCTTCAGGGTTATACATCTAGTATATCTCAGAGGATTACTGCCTTAGATCTGACATGCTGCTCAACATTTATACTTTGGATCACATCAATCTGAGTGCTCTCTCCACCAGCAAAGATCACAGCCTATCCATGTTCTTTCATAAATCTTACATGGAAGATCCACCTGTCCCTTTAGCTGGTCTAAAATCTGTCACTTTAGGGGCCTTTTTCTGATTCTTTCACTCCAGTTATCCCTTCCACATTGTGGGAGTGCAGTGCCCTTGAGATCTGGAAAATCTACATAAAATTTTTGGCCCTGCCTTTACCAGAGAAGAAGTCTGAATTTGTTCTTTTTCTTTTATGGGATGTTTACAGTACCTTATTGTAAAATCTGAGTTAAGAATTTTTCTGGGTCATCTCTTGACCTTCAAGTGTCATCTACAGCTTCCGTAAAACTCCCCCAAAATTCCTATTTAATTTTTTATGTTGACCTGTGATATATTGAAAGTACAATGGGGAAAGTCATGATGTGGAAGGGATAACTATATTTTAACAGTCTTCTGAGTACCAAAATTAAATAAAGCATTTGAATGGACTCAGAACCTAGCCGGGGAAACTTGAGTTGAAATCTCACCTCTGGCACATGCTGGCAGTGTGATCCTGAGCAAGTCACTTAACTTCTCAGTGCCCTAGGCAATGCTGTAAGACTTCAGTTGCAGAGAACTGAATTGGCAGAGGGAGTTTCTTTACCCAAGAGTTCTTTATGCCAGTAAAATCACAGTTCTAGTCCTTCCTCTTACCCAATGGGGAGTTGTGTTCCACCTAAGTGCTTGTCAATGCCCTGTTGGATGTTTTATGTAAGATCCCAATGAAAAAGGGATTCCAGGTAGATGGTGAGGTTCTCCAGGTGAACCTGTTTGCAGATGATACCATGCTGATTACAGCAAGCCCTGAAATGCTACAGTGCTTCCACATTGAGATCCATCAACATTCAAAAGAAGCTGATTTAAACTCTAAACAATTCAACAAAGGAAAAGCAAGCAGGTGAAGAGTTAATTTTACTCAGATTGGTAGGTCGATCCACATTTTGAAAATATGGTGGAACAAAATGCACCCATTCAGACCAATTAAGGGGTAGGCTTGCCTGAATTGTAGAATGTCTCTTTTAAAAAATGTGTTTTTGAAATTCTTCAAGGACATATAGTAATGTATGTCCTCCAACTGGCTGCCAACAAATTGTTATTAGAGCACTGCATTAGTGAATAGACAAGTCTCATTTGTAACCAACCCATTACTGTTAGCCAAGTAAATCTTTGAAAGTAATTTGGTCATATAAGTTAAATTACTTCCATATGATTTTACTTACTATTGATTTATTTAGCGAGGCCTTTCTTCCTAGGTAATGAGTTAAGTGAGGTAAACATCTGCCCCTTCTCCACAGTGCCTATTATCACAAATTTTGAATTAATAAGAACAAAACTAATCAGCATTTATGTCTATAGGATTGTAGTTAGAAGGTATAGATATCGAATCCTGATTAGGTTGGATGAAGGTCACTTATTATTTTTTATTTGCTTTTTATTTAAAAAAATTTTTTTCTCTAGAAGAAAGACTATCTGTATAGCGTTTTATTGGCAGCATCCAAATGAAAGTGCTCCCATTCACTTAAATTGTATTATATCTCTGTCCCAAAGACTTGTTGGAGAAATCTCTATTGAGATAAGAAAACATGAAGTATCCCAAAGTGACTCTGAAGAGTAATTCTTATTTCAGAGTAGAAAAATAATGAGCTAATCTTGGATTGAAATTAACCAAGTCAGTCTCATAGCTCATCAATGAATTAAGTGAAATCAGAGTTCAAATGTGTTTAAATTCCTGGTTTGCCAGGGTTAGAAGAGATTTTAGAGGTCTTGTTCCCTGTACCCCCCCTAAATCATAGATATAGAGCTAAAAAGAATCTCAGATCCTGTCCAGATCAACCCCCTTTATTTTACAATGAGGAAGCAGAATGAAAAAGTATTTATGGAGCACTTAGTATGTGCCAGCAGCACTGTGCTAAGCACAGAGGATACAAATACAAGAGAACAAAGAAATTCTTACCATTTAGGAGCTTCTACTCTGAGAAGGAAAGATAATGTAATAAAGAGAGTTAAGAAGAGAGGTGATTGGTATGCTCATTTTGGAGCATGACTGAGAAGTGACTGTGGAACCACAGATCAGGGCAATATAGGGTGAAAGCAATTGCCCATTGGAGCCCAGGGTGTTTCCAGGGGCAGAGTCCAAGGTTCTGGTGGGAGGGAAATAAAGAGCATGAGGATGATGGCATAGATCAGTGAATTGACTTTCCCAGGGTCATAGAAGTAGTAAAAGCCAAAAGCTGATTTGAAACCAGACCCTCTGACTCCTGGGTCCTTTTGCTTTATGCCAAACTCCCTACATTTTGTGGATGAGGAAAATGATTTCCAGGGAGGGGAGTGGCTTGTCCAGTTACTGGCAGAATTGGGATTGGATCTCAGTTCAAAAACCCTGGTTCCTAGTCCAGTGATCTTTCCATTACATCTAGGTTTTACTCCTAAAATCACTACTACTTAAGCTGCTTTGTGTAGAATCATATTCTTTCCTTCTGTCTTCTATGCTAAATTAACTCATCTCCCTGGAAACCTGAAAAACTGTGAAGAACAAAATTCTGCAAACAACCCATTTGTGGACCCTGCTTACATACCCTGCCCTATTTTTCATATGTTCTGTACAATACTTCCAGTAGCGCAGAATCATTCTTCAGTAACATTGCTAATTGTGCATGTCTGCACAAAATAAGACATGTCCACACACAAGCAACCATATTCTATTCGGGCTTTGGAACTGGTTGTTATTTTGCATTGATTCTGTGCCCTTGGTGTGCCTGCAGCTGCTTAAAACAAACCCATATGCCCTTTAGAAATTCACATTTCAATGCAAGGAGACACACTTGAGGCAGATCTCTGAATGCCCCTGCACAGCTCCTCAGAAAAGTAAATGAAGCATTTGGAAAACAGGACAGCTGCAACAAAAGCAGTTGCACCAGAAAACATGGCCAAGATTTTTTTTTCATATCCACACTTTCTCATACCACAAAGATGGTGGGTGGATGTCCCTGCTTAGGACAGTTGCATGTCTCTTTGGCCAAGTACATTCTTAACACTGTGCTTTCCTGGCATCTGGTTCAGACCTTTATCCCTGGCTTTAGCTGGTTTTCCTTGGATAACAGAGAGACCAGCTCCTATAGCTTGCAAAGATGCATATTATCAACCACTTTGTGACCCCAGATAGCTAAAGATAGTAAATGAGCCAGACTCTACGAAGTGTTTGCTTTTAGTAAATGCTAGAGAAACTTCTAGAAGCTTAAGTCAAGAAGAAGAATTTATTTTTTCAAAATTAATTATAGCTTATTTTCTTTCCCCTATTCTTCATTCTTTCAGTTTATAGCTACATCTGGGATTTAATTCTTTAAAAATTCCATTTTCAAGTATTTTTCCTGAAAGAGGCACTCACATGTATCTAAGTGTAAAAGCATTAGAATTACTCATGGAGAGGAGTTGGGGGTGGGGTAAGGAATAGTATGGTAGTCTAATAAGTTATGCTTTTGACCACACGTAGTTAAAAACACCATTTGAAATATAAACTTCCTCCTCTGAAGACCAGTTTCATGTAGTAAGTCAAATAGCACAGGAGTCAGTTTTACTGAGCTCCCCCTAAGTATACCTCGATGCTGCAGAGTCCTGGAAATGATACAGGCCATGTTTTTGGAATGTTGATTTTGACTTTTTGCCTGGGACCAAGTGCAACATCTTTCCAAGGAAATGCTTAGAAGACTCACAGTGCAACCCAAAAGCTGAGGCCAGACCTTAGTTTTGAAAAGAAAAAAAAAATAAAAATACTGGACTGTTCGGAAACTTCCAGCCATTTGTAATTAAATCCACTTTTTTTATGCACAATAAACATACACTTAGGAAAAAAGATCACTTTACATGATATTTATGTGGTTTTATGTCTTTATTTTCTGCTGCTAAAAAGTGAATATGTCGGCGATTTTCATCTTGCAAACCAAATGGGCAGGGTCAGTTTAAAGATGGACAGACATGAAAGTGACCCCATTTTAAAAAACAGGGACCTCAGGAATATACACTACCAGGGAAGAAGTGAAAGGAGGAAATAAGTATTTATTAGATGTCTACTATGTGCTAGGTACTATGCTAAGCATTTTATAAACATTATTCCATGGGATCCTTACAACAACCCCAAGAGGTAGGTGCTGTTATTATCCTTATTTTACACTGGAGGAAACTGAGACAGATCAAGGTGAAGTAACTTGCTTAGGGTCACACAGCTAGGCAGAATTTGAACTCAGATTTGCATGACTTCATGACTCTATCCACTGCACCATCCAGTCACAATTAAATATCCAGACATCTCTTTCTGAAGGATTATCTTGGGTCACTTTGTGTCCTAAAATTACAGTAACTCTGTTGTCTTCATTGCTATGGGCAGCAGCTTGGATTGGTGGAAGAAAACCATGATTAAAGTAAGAGGACCTATGTACAGAGTCCCAGCTCCTGCTATGTATTGGCTAGGTGAGCTAAGACAAGTCAGTCACTTTACTTCTAACTCTCAGATTCTCCACCTGTAAAATGGGGATCGTAAATATTTATAAAATCTAGCTAAAAGGATTGCTGTGAAAAAAGCAATGAGAAAACCTTAAAATACTATGGAAATGGAAGAGGTAAATGGAGTGTTTGCCCAGAATTCTAAAAAGAGGAATCTGTGGGATTTTTTTCCCATTTTAAAAAATATTTTTAGTGGGAAGAAAGCAGTAGCTGTGTCTCCTTGATATTTGCCTACTGCACTAAAATTATAGGATAGTGGGTAAGGTGCTGGACCTAGAGATCAGGAGGCTTGAGTCTGCCCCTAGTCAGCTCTGTATGAGCTTGGACAAATCACTTATTCTTTCTGTGTCTGTTTCCTCATTTGTGAAGTGGGAGTACAGGTTCAATTAGTCTTTAACAATAAGATTATGTCTATTTTAACCACATTTTAACTTCACTCTATTGAATGTACAGAAAATATAAGAAAATAAAAGTGATAGGCAATTGTGGAGATCTACAGATATATTTCAGGGCATAAAGGCATTAACTTGGATGGAAAAATTTACTTCTTTATTTTCACCATCTTCTGAAATTGAATACTTTCTTCAACTATTTAAAAACTTGATTCCTAGCAGGGGTCCAGAGGTTTCACCAGATTCCAAATAGGGTCCGTGAAACAAACAAAGAAAAAAAGAGTTAAGAAACTTTGGAATACATGGTCTCCAAGGTCCCTTCAAGCTCTAAAATTCTGTAGTTGTATGAATTTTCTGGACTTGCATTGAGGTCACTCCACCCTGCTGAAAGCTTAGCCAGAAACATCTGTGAAAATGGTTTTTATCGTTAGGGCTGAGCCAATAATAATACGAAGTAATGCAGGGCACTTACTTAGTGTGTTGGTGCAAAAAAAATGTCCCAGAAACACAGGTGACCTCCAGTGACCCTGTTAGGCTGGACTTCAGTGGCGTTGGGAAAGGTCTAGGGTTGTTCTGAAGCCAGGAAGGGGGCTTTTAGTTAAAAGTGCTGTCTGAGAGAGGGAAGAGCAGAGGTAACCAGGAAAATTGGAAAGAGAGGGCCCTGGGTGTGGAGTCAGAAGACATGCCTTTATTCCTGGCTCTGACTTTTCCTAGTTGTATGTGGTTATGGAAAAGGCATTCAACCTCTTCGAGCCTCAGTTTCTTCCTCTGTAAAAAAGGTAATATCAATAGAAGATCTTTAATTAAAATAGATAATAATCAATTTTAACATGTATTAAGTGCCTGCTGTGTGATAAGAATTATATCAGGCTGTGGAGATATAAAAAACCACTCCTTGAATTCTAGGAGCTTATCTTCTAAAGAGGGAGATGTAGTCATATAAGTAAATAAAGAATAACTGTAAGATAATTTGGGGGGGTGGAGGAGGCTTTAGCAGCTAGCAAAGGTAACTGAAACTGGGACTCCAGTTGGGACCCCTCCTAAGGGCGCCTCTGGACCCTCCTAGCTTTGGAGTGATTATCAGTAGTAACTGTTGCTGGTTCCCACCCAGCCTGATGTCTTTCTTTTTCTTGACCTCATTAAAAGGGGCCATGTCCTGGCTACTTCTTAAACAGGCCTATTCAATGAAAGTGCGTTACCTCACCCTAAGTGAGTGCCTGCAAAGACCTTGGCCTAAAGGCCTCAAGGTCTCCCAGTGCATCCTGGGTCATCTCCAGTCAACCTGATGAATATCTGGTCACTGGATTCAGATGGCTCTGGAGGAGAAGTGAGGCTGGTGACCTGCACAGCCCTCCCTCACCTAAAACAAAGTCCAGTGCAAGTCATGTCATCATTTCTCTGATGGCATGGTCTTCTTTGTCAACAAAGGATGAACACAAAGATAACTAGGGATTCCAAGGGCAGCTAGGTGGTGCAGTGGATTGAGCTCCAGATCGGGAGTCAGAGAGATTCATTTTCCTGAGTTCAAATCTGGCTTCAGACACTTCCTAGCTGTGTGACCCTAGGCAAGCCACTTAACCCTGTTTGCCTCGTTTTCCTCATCTATAAAATGAACTGGAGAAGGAGATGACAAACCACTCCAGTAGCTTTGCTGAGAAAACACTAAATGTGGTCATGAATAGTTGGACACAACTGAACAGAAACAAAGGGATTCCAAAGACAGGGTGGTGAGGCAAAAGAACATTCCAAGTATGAGGGAGAGCCTATGTAAAGGCATAGAGACAGAGGCTGTTAGTGTATAAAGGGACCTTAGAAATCATCTAGTCTTTTTATATAAATCATCTACAGTTACTCCTTCCAACATCGTGACTTTCCCCATTGGGGTTTCAATATATCGTGAGTTGGCATAAGAAATTAAATGGGAATTTGGGGGGAGTTTTATGGAAGCTGCAGATGACACACAAAGGTCAGCAGACAACCCAGAAAAGGTTTAGAAACTCAGAAATGCATAAAACATATGCATAGTATTGTATAATATTATATATTATATATAATAACAATATAATATCAAAATAACATATTTTATCTTTTAATACCATAATAATTCAGACTTCTCTGATACAAAGGGAGGGCCAAAATATTTTATGTAGATTTTCTAGATTGTAGGGTACCACATCCCTAATCCCCCTTGATGTGAAAGGGAGAACTGTAGTTAGTGTTTTTATAGAGTAAACTGAGGCTCAAAGGAGGTTAATGACTTGTTCAGAATGGCATGGCTAGAAAATGGCAGAACTAGAACCTGAATTCACCATTTCTGACTCCAAAGCCAAATCTATTTGTTCTTTAACACACTGTGTCCTTGAACCGTTGAGAGGAAGACAGGGCTTTGTGCTCTGTGATGTGCTATATAAATATGAGGGCTTACTTTCTTTTCCGTTATGAAAATTAGTCACCATCTCTTCAGAGAAAAACTAAGTAGAAAGTAGGAAGGACTAATGGTGAACATAGGACTTTTACTCCATTTTATCCCACCAAAAAGGTCCCTCCAGTGACTCCAAAGTCTTTTACACCAATGAGCTGAAGGCTTTTTCTTTCTAGATTTTGCTTGTCCTCTCTCTGGCCTCAGGGCCTTGACTTTCAAGAACATCAGAATTTGCCCTCTGAAAAGTCGAGCAAGTTTGATTCAATGTTTTTTTTTCAAATGTTCCAGAGAGAACCAAATCACAATGCTTGGTGAGCAAAAAAGGGACAGTTGTGGAATATGAGAGAGGAAGGAGAACCATATGTGTTCAAGTCAGTTAATTCAGCCAAGTATTGTTAAGTGTCTACTGTTCTAGCCTCTAGCCTGCATGCCTTACATACCTAAGACAAACCACATAGCCCTTGCCCTCTGTGCGTTTATAATCTACAAAGGAGATAGAATTTTTTTTAAAAAAAATTTTTTCTGTCTTCTCTTTTTATGTCATTATGGTTATCCCTAGTATCCCTCCCCCTTCCCCACCCAGCTAGCCATCTTATATAACAAACAGAATTTTTAAAGGCAAAATAACTAATGGAAATCTGATTTTGATTAGATATAAAACCCCCAATATGGTGAGTATCTTAAACCTTCTACTGTGGATTTTTCTAGCCAGGGGAGTGAAAAAATTGGTCTTAAATTGGATGAAGAATACTAGATTTCCCATCTGGACACAGACATCCTGGGTGAAATAGCATACTCAAGAGAAGGTGAACTTTATAGTAACCAAGATGTCTTCTGTGGAACTTAGGTCTTTTCAGACACAAAAATAAATTTAAAAAATTATTTCCATTCCTTAAAATAAAGGAAAAATAAAAAGGAAAAAATAAAAAAATAAGGAGGGGGAATGACTATGCCAATCAGTACATTGAAAAAGTCGAAAAACACATGTGGAATATGACACAGACCTTCCACCTTCATGAAGCGGTAGGTTGGAGATGTCTTCTCCTATTTCTTCATTTGAATCATGCTTGATCTTTGTAATTCTGTTAATTCAGTTTTAGAGATTTTGTATATTGTTCTTTCCATTTGCATTGCTTTAATTATCATGTGTATTGTTTTCTTGGCTCTGCTTAAATCATTCTGCATCAGATCATGCAGATCTTTCCATGCTTCTCTGTATTCATCACATACATCATTTATTGCAGCACAGTAATATTTATGGAACAAGATGGAACATCTGATTGATTTAAGATTGGAAAAGGAATATGATAAGGGTGTATATTGTCACCTTATTTATTTAACTTATATGCAGAGTACATCATGTAAAGTGCCAATCTGGATGACTCAAAAGCTGGAATTAAGGTTGCTGGGAGAAACATCAACAATCTCAGATATGCAGATGATGCCACTGATGGCAGAAAGTGAAGAGGATTTAAGAAGCCTCTTGATGAGGGTGAAAGAGGAAAATGATTTGAAGCTTAACATAAAAAATCTAAGATCCTGACTGACTAGTTCCATCACTTCCTGGCAAATAGAGGGAGAAGAAATGGAAGCAGTGTTAGATTTTATATTTTTGGGCTCAAAGTTCATTGCAAACAGTGACTGCAGCCATGAAATTAAAAGACATTTGCTCTTTGGAAGGAATGCTATGGCAAATCTGGACAGCATTCTAAACGGTGGAACCATCACCTTGCCAGCAAACATCTGTATCTAGTCAAAGCTATGGTTTTTCCACTAGCAATATATGGCTAAGAGAGTTGGACTATAAAGAAAGCTGAGCTCTACAAAATTGACGCCTTCAAATTGTGATGCTAGAGAAGACTTTTGAGAGTCCCTTGAACAGTAAGGAGATCAAATCAGTCAACACAGGCCTGCACAACCTGTGGCCCACCAAAGGATTTCAGGTGGCCCATTAAAAATGTAGAGGAAAACATCCATAAGCCATAAATGGCCCACAGGCCATGCAAGCCTGACTTAAAAAAAATTAATTGAGGCTATTTGTTCTCTAGAAGATCAAATACTAACAGTGAAGCTTAAATATGTTGGCCACATAAAGAGAAGACAGGACTCACTGGAAAAGATCCTGATGTTGGGAAAGATTGAAGGCAAAAAGAAAAGAGGATGGCAGAGGATAAGATGGTTAGAGATCATCATGGAAACAATGGACATGAACTTGGACAGACTTTTAGAGATAGTGGAGGATCAAAGGGCCATGTATGCTCTGGTCCACATGGTCACCAAGAGTTGGATGCAACTGAATAACTGAACAAAACACCAAAATATTCCGTTACATTCATGTACAACCTGTTAGCCATTCCCCAATTGATGGGCATCTGTTTTGTTTCTAGTTCTTTCCTATCATAGAAATTGCTGCTATAAATATTTTTATGTATATAGAGACTTTCAGAGGTAGAGATTTCAATTCAGCTTTCTACCTCCTCAGTTCAATTCAACGCTTATTAAGCATCTTCTGTTTCCAAAATACTATACTAAATAACCCCAAAGAGGGCAGAGAAAGAGATAAAGGACTCATATATACAAAAATATTCAAAGCAGCCCTTTTTGTTGTAGTTTTAAAAAAAGGAAACTCAGGAGGTACTCATCAGTTGGGAAATGACTGAATAAATTATGGCGTATGAATGAAATGGAATATTATTGCACCATAAGAAATGATAAAAGGGATGGATTCAGAGAAACCTGGGAAGACTTATATGAAATGTTGAAGAGTGAAGTGTACAGAGCCAGGAGAACACCTTATACAGTGACCATAACATCGTGGGGGAAAACCCACTCACAACTTTGGAAAAACATTGCAAAGACCAACCACAGCTCTAGCAGACCAATAATGAAGCATGCTTCCAGCCTTTTGACAGAGAAGTGAAGGAGTAGACATACCAAATGAGGCATATATTTTCAGATATGATCAATACAAGAAATTTTTTTCTTGACTATGCGTTTTTATTAAAGGGCCATTTTGAGGGGAGGTAGAAGAGGTTAGTAATAGTGATGACAAAAAAGAGGAGAAAGGAACATCATTGAATTTTTTTTAATGTACAGAAGAGAACAGAAGTTCAGAGAGCAACACAGATAACTAGGACAGCTTGGAAAACAGCATGTTGGATTTATCTACTATAAAAAAAAAGCTCAACATAATAGATTCATGTTTTCACATTCAAAGTTTTTTTCTGTTCTTTTTGTATGGAAACATTCATGTTTATTATTTTTTGTCAGATTCATAATAAGAAGAACCATTTTTGAAGACACTTTGCTAGTCATTGGGGATACAAAAATGAAAAGTACAAGTAGACAAATTATGTGTATAGATTATAACACAAGTCAGAATACAGCAAGCACATAAAAGAGATTTAACAGAGAAAAATGTGAGACTGGAGGAAAAAGCACTTCTAGCTGGAAGAATCAGGGAAGGCTTCATGGACAAAGTAACAGTTGAACAGGGCCTTGAAGGAAAAGAAATCTTTAGATGGTCAAAGATGAGATAGGCATGGGGCACAATGGACACAAATGCACAGATATAGGAAAGGACAGGATAAATTCGGTAATCTAATTTAGCTGGATTGTAGAATGCCTAAAGAGGAAGTTGGGTTGTAGGTAGCACAGTGAGTGGATAGAGCACCAGGCATGCAGTCAGAAAGACCTGAGTTCAAATTTAACCTCAGATACTTACTAGCTGAGTGATCCTGGATAAGTCACTTAACCCTGCTTGCCTCAGCTTTCTCATATGTTAAACGAGTTGGAGAAGGAAATGGCAAGACCTTCCAGTACTTTGCCAAGAAACCCCAAATGAAATCACAAAATGTCGGACATGACTGAAATGACAATAGCATAGGATTTTATAGGGTTATATAGGTAGAAAGTGTGGAAAGATGGGTGAAGTACAGCTGATCCTTTAGGGAAGTCAGCAACCTAGAAAGAAAAATTAATGTTCCTTACCCAGAGTAATAATGAGGCCTTGTGTATGTCTAGATATATGTTTTTTCTACAAATGGTTCAATGATTCTTTGACAGCATCTTATTTATCCTGACAGCAACTCTGAGTATTAAGGGACAGCAAGTATGACTTTCTGTTCTACAGATGGGAAAAATGAGGCATGGGGAAAGCAAAATGACCTGAAGTCTGATTGACTAAATTGAGACTGGAGCCCAGGATTCCTGATTCCAGAGCTTCTTCCACTAGAATTACTGCTCAGAGCTGAGAAAGAAAAATGACTCAAGTTTGGACATTCTATGTCTTCACTATGCCTAGGTATGGTGGAAAAGTGCTTAGTTTATTTGGGCAAATCAGTCAGCATTGTTTTTAAAAAAGAATTAGGACTCACAAGACCTTTTATTGCTGTTCCATCATTTCAGTTGTGTCCAACTGTTCAAGACCCTATTGTGGTTTTCTTATCAAAGATACTGGAGTGATCTGTTATTTCCTTCTCCAGCTCATTTTACAGATAAGAAACTGAGGCAGGCAGAGGTTAAGTGACTTACCCAGGGTCACAAAGCTAATGCCAGATTTGAATCCAGGAAGATGAGCCTTTCTGACTCCAGGCTCAGCATTCTATCCATTGCAACACCTAGCTGCCTTACAAGACCTTGTACAAAAATATTTAGAGCAGCTCTTTTTCTGGTGGCTAAGAATTGGAAATCAAAGGGATGCCCATCATTTGGGGACTGGCTAAACAACTCGTGGTATATGATTGTAATGGAATGTTATTGTGATGTAAGAAATGACAAGCACAATGATTTCAGAAAAACATGGAAAGACTTACATGAACTGATACAAGGTGAAATGAGCAGAACCAGTTACACAGTAACAGCAATATTATTCAATGAATTCCCAAGACAATCCCAAAGGATTAATGATGAAGCATACTGTGTGCCTCCAGAGAAAGAACTGATATTGTTTGAATACAGACTGAAGCATGCTATTTTTCACTCTTTCATTTTTTTCTTTTATTTGAGTCTTCTTGTACAAAATGACTAATATGGAAATGTTTTACATAATTACACTTGTACAACCTCTATCTGATTCCTTACCATCTCAGGGAGGGGAGAGAAGAGGGAGGGAGGAAGGGAAAGATAGAATTTGAAACTCAGAACCTTAAATAAAAATGTTAAAAAATTGAAAAAAGAATTTTCCCAGTAGCTTTCCTTCCTTCTTAACTCATCACTTTGATGCTCTGTGAATAAGGGCCCTTATTAAAGCTAATACAGAGGCAAAATTAAGAGTTGGAAGGGACCTCAGAAGTCAGCTAATATTACTTGTATTTGACTAGAACTCTCCTTTATAATATCTTCAAGTAATCATTCAACTTCCACTTGAAGCTCTCTTGGTGATGGGGAGCTCATTACCTTATGGAACATTTCATTTCCCTTTTGGAGATCTCTGATTTTAAGGAGGAAGTGTTACATAGTAGAAAGCACACTGCTCTTGGATCATGTCTGAATCCTCTGTTTACTATTTGTACAAGTCCCCTTCCCTCTCTGGTCCTCAATTTCCTCATCTGTAAAATGAAGTGGTTGGACTGCATCACACGTCTGAGATCTCTTACAACTCTAAATCAATCCCTTACTCAAAAAATCCAGGAGTTCCTTATTACCTAGAGGATCAAATATAAAATACTCTTTTAGCATTTAAAGCCCTTTACAAACTGGTCTCTTCTTACTTTTCTGGTGTTCTGGCACTTTCCTTCCCTTCACACACTCTGTGATCCAGCTGCCTGTTCTAATTACTGCCACAGTACTCCCACAGTACTCCATCTCTGTTCTCTGCTTTTCCAATGATTGCGTTCCACACCTGAAATATTCTCCCTTCTCACTGTAGCCTTCCGCTTCCCTAGACTCCTTCAAGACTCAGTTCAAATCCACCTTCTGTAAGAGGCCTTTCCTTGTCCCCTTCCCCTCTCCCCACTGCCAATGCATTCCCTCAGAGATTTCCTTCCATTTATATATCTTCTGTGTATAAAGTTCTCAGGTTGTATCCTCTATAAGAATGTATGCTCCTTGCAGAACCCGGAGAGCTTTGTGCCCAGCAACAACCACAGTACACGAGAAATTTTTCTGGTAGACTTAGCCTTTCACAGCAATGCAAGGACCTAAAAAATTCCCAATGGAATCTTGAGGCAAAATGCCTTCCACATCCAGAGAAAGAACTATGGAATTGGATCGCAGAATGAAGCAAAGCATTTTCTCTTGTGTTTTGTTTTGTTTTCATGGTTTCTTCCATTCATTTTAATTCTTCTATGCAACATGACTGAGGTAAAAATATATTTAAAAAGAATGTATGTGTAGAACCTATATAAGATTACATGCTGTCTCAGGGAGGGAGGGGGGAGAGAGGAAAAGGGGGGAAGAGAGGGGGGAAAACATCTAAGATATATGGAAGTGCTTGTAGGAAACTGAAAATAAATAAATAATTTAAAAAAAAAAAAAAAAGAATGTATGCTTCTTGAGGGAAGGAAATTGTTTTTGCTTTTTTTTTTTTGTATCCCCAGTGACTGGTACTTGCTAAACATATCATGAGTGATGATTGACTAAAATCCTGTAATCTAGTTGGGGGCAGAGGAGGAGAGAGGGAAAGGAATCATTGAAGGTTGCCTTCAGACAAAATAGGTCATCCCTGGTGCGGCTCTCGCCTCTTGTGCCTCATTTTCCTCCCATAAATCCACTGCAGTATTTGAGAGATTGTTTTTGAGGAAAGGCTAGGAGATCTGTGAACAAAGTCTTATGATTAATTCTATTTAAATAAATACATTCACCCTACACACTTCCCTCCTCCCCCTGGCCTTTTCTTTTCAGAAACACTGAGGGATTGAATGTGAAACCATGTAAACTGCACATAAAAGTGCTTGCTTTGAGAAGAAACAATCTCTACTCTTTGTATTTTTTTTAGACATTGACCATTTTCTTTGCTCTGCCAGAAATCTGCCAGCCAGTAAACTTCAGGGGATTTTACAGAGGCTCTGACTATTTTTCTCTCCACATCTCCCTATTTATAGCTCTAAATGTTGGCAGAAACTATGTTAACACAGCACAACAATCCAGAATTTGTCTTACTCTGCTGCTTCCAGGATATATGTTAAAGGCATGAAATACAGCATTGGCCTGAGTTGTCAGCACTTTTCAAAGGTTAGTGGTGCTCTTTCTCCACAAGAGGGCAGCATGTAGCTCACCAAAGCCAAGTCCCATACAGGAAATAGATGCCTTCGAATTCTCTCCTTGAAATGCTGGAAAGCTGAATGTAAAGCAAGTTTTGGAGTTCCTCCCCTTACTCCCACTCCAAAGGCAATTAAAAGTTAGGTTTCATTCTGGACCTGACCCCTTTCGGATCTGTTTTAGAATGTTCCCTTTGAGTTGTCTGTCTCTCTGAACCTTTTTTGTTTTAGAGATTTAGACCCAGCCGGAATCATTGAATCTGAGTTGGAAAAACTCTCAGAGATCATCCGGTTCTGCCTCTTTCTGAGCATGAGTGCCCCATCCAATACGCTCAACAAATAGTCATTCCACTTCTACTTGAGGCCCAACAATAATATTGAATTAATTGCCTTCTAAAAAAAAACCTCATGCCATATTTAGTTAATTCTTATTGTTAGGAAGCTTTTTCCCCCCTTACATCGTGACTAAATCTCTCTCTCCTTCCACCTGCTTATTCTGGTTATTCCCTTTGGCATTAAGCAGAATAGCTCTAATCCCTGAACCATTGGGAAATTCTTCAAGTACTTGAAAACAGTCATGTCCCCCTTAAATTTCTTCTCTAGGTAAATATCCTTAGTACTTTTAGCTGACCCACATATGACATAGCCTCTAATCTTCTCATCATTCTGGTCATGACAGTTTATTGTTAATATCTTTACTAAAAACATGATGCCTAGAGTTAAATTTTTAAAATTGTTTTTCAGTCTAGTCCAATTCATCATGACCCCATTTGGGGTTTTATTGGCAGAGATACTGGTATGATTTGCCATTTCCTTCTCCAGTTCATTTTATAGGTGTAGAAACTGAGGCAAACAGGGTTAAGGCACTTGTCCAGGGTCACACAGTAAGTATCTGTGACCCAGTTTGAACCCAGGAAGATGGATCTTCCTGACTCTGGGCCTGGCATCTATCCACTTTGCCACCAGAACTAAAAACAGTACTCCAAAGCTGAATACTGTCCTCCAAATGTGATCTGAAAGCAGTAGATTTTATCAGTACCATCACATCCCTTCTTTCATATATTATTTTGCTATTAATGCAACTCTCGATCCCATTGGCTTATAGAGCTGCCATGTTATACTGCTGGCTCATATGGAGTGTGTAATCTCCCAAAACCCACAGATCTTTTTCACATGAGATGTTGTCTAGCCCCACTTGCTTCATCCTGTACTTGTGAAGTTGATTTTTTTGAACCCCATTGTAGGACTTTATACTTATCCCAGTTAAATTTCATCACGATCATTTTAATTTGTTCACATATTTTTAGATCCTGACTCTGTTGGCTAATGTCTTAGCTATCCCTCCTATTTTTCTCTTCTGCAGGTTTGATAAGCATGCTATCCATTCTTTCACCCTACATATGGAGTTAAAAAACATTGAACTCTTCTTGCTGGGAAACTGGTTGCTTCTGTAGCTGCCCATAAAACTTGGACTAGAGATGCTTATCACTCTTTGAACACAGAGCTCTTATCTGGGCTCTTCTCGGACCTATTCCTTTCATTCCTCTTTAGAACCTGCCTCACTCTTTTTTAACCCTTTAACTTGAATCCAGGCTATTGAAGGGGGAGGAAATGGAGGTCTGTATTCTTTTTCATCTTAAAAGCTTATTAAGTGGTTTTCAAGGGCCCATATAGACCCACTAGAGGATAAAACCAGCTCCCTTAACCATTTCCTCCTCATTTTAATTGCTCAACCCTGTTATCAGTCTAATTGTTGTGTTCATTTATGTGGCACTTTGCATTTCCAAAGTGCTTTCTAAGCATCAATTAGTTATTGTACCAGCCTTCTGCCTGTTAGATAATTCTTTCTACCCCGGGCTACTGCTTAGCTCCCAGAGGATCTATGAGTAGCAACCCAAGAGAGAAAGCCTCTGTTAGTCACCAAAGACAGAGATCTCCATAATGTGAACCATGCACCAACCTTGTAACCTCAAATTCTCTATGTATTTATTTCTCTTAGAATAATATAATCAAATCATGTCAGAGCTAGCAGATCAAACCTAATTCTCTCATTTTACAGAAGGAATTGAAGTCTTCAATAGACAAGGAACTCAGCATTATTCTTTCCCCTAGACTATGTACCTCAAAATTGCTCTGAAGGATTCTCTTCTGAGGTGATTTAGCTAGTAGGTATTCAGTCTGGTAGATTTTTATTTCATCAAAGTATAATAATCTTGTACGTTTTGAGGCACTTTGTAATTTTCAAAGATCTTGTGAATATATTATTGAATATATTGTCACTATATCATGGGTAATAGGGTAAAAGGTATTCAAGGCTCTCCATAATATGATACTACCTTACCTTTCTAGACTGATCTTACAATACTCTTTTCCATCTGCTCTGCACTTCAGCAAAACTGGATTACTCAGTGTCTCCCTACATGCCCCAAACTTTTTTTTAATCTTCATGTCTTTTTAAAAAGCTACCCTTTGCAAGGATTAAACTCTCTTGGAGCTCTAAATCCCATGATCTCGCTATGAGTGCCCCCTCATCTGACCCTCTCTGCCTGTTGAATTCCTACTCAAGTTTCAAAGTCTGCTTTATGTTTCACCTCTCCCAGGAAACTTTCCTTGATACCCTTCATGTGTCCAAGTGAAGTGATGTCACCTCACACTTCACTGACACCCATTTTATGACCTTATATATTATTTTGTATTATAGCTGTAATACAAAATACACATAAAATATAAAATGTTATAAAATATTTAAAAGACTGTAATATAAAAGATGCCATTTCTCTTCTCTAGACTGAAAGCTTAGAGGGAGCAGAAATTGTGTCTTAGAGAAACTTTTTATCTCTTCTGATGGGGCTGCTAGGGGTCACAATGAATAGAGTGCCATACCTGGAGGCAGGAAGATTCATCTGGGTTCAAATTCGGCCTCAAAGCTGTGTGACTCTGGACAAAGTAACTTAAACCTGTTTGCCTCAGTTTCTTCATCTCTAAAATGAGCTGGAGAAGGAAATAGCAAATCATTTCAGTCTGCCAAGAGAACCCCAAATGGGATCATGAAGAGACATAGAACAAGTCTTTTCTGATACCCAGCACAATGTTTTCTCTGCAGTAGGTAACTAGTGATTGTTGAATAGAACAGAATGTCATTGGATTTCTTTCTTTTTTAAATAAAATAACCTAAACTTTACATTTGCAGACTTATACTAAAATTAAAAAAAAAAAGTAAAAAAAAATAAGTAACCTCATTTTGGGTCTCAGAGTACCAAAAAATAAACTAAATTTTAATTAAGTTCAATAAACATTTATTATGCACTTACTATATGCCAGATGCTATGCTGGATGTTGTGTATACAAAATTGAAAATGACGTATCTAATACTTGCCCTTGAGGTGCTTAAAGTCTAAGGAAGAAGGGGAATTATCAGGTTTGCCAAGTGCTTTGCGTACATTATGTCATTTGAGCACCATAACAGTCCTGTGAAGTAGATAGTAGGATTATTATCCCATATCTGGTTTAGGTTTCTGATTGTAGGTCTTCATATTTCAAGCCCAATGTTCTGTCCTCAATGACACTGTGTCCTTTTGTGAGATAAGACATACACAATCAATCTGAGTCTAAGTAGCTTAAGGATTCCTTGGAACTCTGTGAATTGATTCCTTGAGAGTTTGTCATGCTGTTATGCAAATTTTTCAAAACAAACTTTCCTTCCCAAGAATATATTTATGTCAAGCTTTTGGGAGTGTTCAGACGATTATAGTGGTAGTAGGTGTTCAAAGTCTCAGCCCTGGAGGAAAGTGTCCAGGGAGATTATAAGTGAGCACGAGTCTGTAGAGAGAATAAGGAGTTTTTGCCACATGAAAGATTTGATCTGAATGTGACACTAACTTCCTTGCTATTTCAGTTTGCTACAGATCATAATGACACAAAGCCTTTTGCACATGGCTGGCATTTGTGGGTCTGACATTCCTCTAGTTTTCTTTCAATTAACAGAAACAATGACTAGTCACATTTCTGAAGGGCTTTCAGGCTAACAAAGCCCCTTCATTATGACAGGTTAACAAAGCCCCTTCATTATGACAATCTCATGAAAGGCAACTAGTATTAGCATTGTTTGGCAGATCTGGAAACTACGGCTCAGAGAGGCAGAATCATTTAGCCCCTAAATGACTCAAAAGCAGGTCTCCTTGATTCTAATTCCAGCTTTCTTTCTATTACACCCCAATGCCTTGCTGTACTTTATTCATCCACCCAAGTGAAAAATAAGTCTTTTCCCAGTATATCTTGTCTGTAGACTATGGTTTTATTCTTAGCAACATCCATTTATACTGATGATAAGGAGATATCTTCATAAGGTGACTGGGTTTAATTCATTCCTCACGCTTGGCCTCTTATCCAAAAGTTCCTGCTTCTGCAAAGGGCTGTGAGTTAGAAATATGTGGCTAATTGACTTGAGGTAAATTTGTATTGCTTTGAGCTTCAGTGAAATGACAAATTAGGGGAGTGTGATAACATAATTGCTGTTCTAACAGCCAGGAGAAGGCGTTTGCCATAAATAGGTTTGTAAGAAGGGCCTTTTGTGATATTTAAGGGACTTTTGTTTGTTTGTTTGGGAGAAAAAATGTTTTGTGTTGCTGAGAAATCATTCTAGTGTGTGGAGGGTGAAATGATTTTCCTTGTAAGACTTCGTGACAAATTCAGGAAAGTAACCAGTCCATCCTGACCACAAAATTCAGAGAAAAACATGTTGCCAATCTTTTTCAGTCTTTCTCAGTCTGTTTCTTCATCTGTGATATGAGCAGGATTAGATTCTATGATCTTTAAGATCTCTGTCTCTACATCCTATAATATTCTAAAATCTTATTGTCTTAACTTTTGATTTATCTCGGTAGACTATGCCCATATGAACAAAATGAAATGGAGAACTGAACAGTTACCAGGGATAATAATAATGGCTAACATTGATAAAGCACTTTGAGGTTTGGGAAGAACTTTACATACATTATCTCATTTGATCTTCACAAAAATCCTGTAAGGCAGCTGCTGTTTTATTGTCCTCATTTTTACAAATGAGGAAACTGAGGCTGAGAGAGATTAAGCGGCTTGCCCCACTGAGGCAGGATTTGAACTGCTCTCCCTAACTGCAAGTCTACTACTTTGTGCTCTATATTACCTAGGCATAAGAAACTAAATCAAATAGAGAAGACACAATACCTCTTTCCTCCCTCCCTCTCCCAACGACAAGTTCTTTCCTTAATCTTCCAGCTTTTATGTAATAGCTCTCTACTTTGAGTTTACCTGAAGGCGAAGTATAGCCTTATGAGTAAGAACAGATTTTCCCCCCTCATCATCACCTTTTGACTTCCAGAAATTTCATCATTCACAACCTGTCAAAGATTTAACACTTGCAAGTGTGGCAAAAATGTGAATAATTTACTCCTGTCATGTCATGCCCATTTGCAGAATAAAAGGATATTAAATTTTCTATCTGTAGCCAGGGACTATGCTGATAGATAGTTGAGCCAAAGCTAAATAGCTCTAGTCTGACAGTGGCAGAGACCCCACTAAGGGGCTTACAGTACAGAAGGCAAAAGGAGGTCCACTAGACTCCTAGAGTAACGGAATCATAGAATGGCAGAGATGGAAGTTCTTCCTTTTTCAGAAAGTCAATATGATGTCATAGAAAGACTATTTGACTTCGAGTCAGAGAAACCTGGGTTCAAATCCTGATTCTGATCAGTAATCATAGCTAATATTCATTTTAGGGTTATATCTTCACAAAGGCCTTGGGAGGTAGCTGCTATTTTGCACATGAGGAAGCTACTTTTCACAGAGGTTAAATTATTTACTCTGGCTCACCGACTTTTGCTCAGCATTGTTCCATAGGAAGCATTTTTTGTAAAGTATGACAGTTGACAGGAAATGACTTGGTTAGGGTCACAGAGCTAATTTTTGAAAAAAACCTCCACTAATTTTTCTGAGTCAACATATGATAACCATATACTATAGCTAATCATAACTAATAATGTCAGATGGGGTGGTGGTATTTAGTAGAAAGAGAGAGTATCATGATAGTGAGTAGTTAAATGACTCAATAGATAGAGAGTTTGGCCAGCAGCGGGAAAAACCCAAGTTTAAATCCAGCCTCAGATACTTGCTAGCTGTGTGAATGTGGGCAAGTCATTTAATTTCTCGTGACTTTTGTTTCATCATCTGTAAAATGGGAATAGTAGCAGTACCTACCTCCCAGGGTTGTCCTGAAGATAAAATGAGATAATATCCATAACTTTGCAAAGTGCTTTGTAAACGTTAAGGTGTTATGTAAATGCTAGTTATCCAAAGAATGGAAGGGCACTTTTTTTTTCCCTGCAGGAGAAAATTTCATCAGCACTCTAAGGTTTGCTACACCAGCTGAAAAAGAAGCAAAATAAATCAGTGCTTGCATAAAATTATTGTGAGGACTGATAATTAAACTGCAGAGAAACGAGAAGTATCTACCTGGGACAAAACAAACAGCATTGTCTAGACATTCGACTGGCGAAACAGTTTGGCTGCTTGCAGATTTTCAGTGCCAGCCTGAGGCTGAAAATGTATATGGTGAAAAGTAATGATTGAGTTTCCTTCAGTCACAGGATAGGCCTCATTCTTGAAAACTTGCCAGTTTCAGTATCAAACAAGGCTTTTTGACATGAGTTGTGGGCTTCAGTTGCTTCTAGCGAAAACTAAGCAGGCAGCTCTGTCCGGCAAGATCATTGTAAGCCTTTACTTCGTGCTTGAGGAGGTGATAATTACTACTTGCCAACTGGATTCTCTTATTTTCTTTCTGTGCTTTCCAAAATGCCCCTTGAGTGTCTTAGGAAATGTAATTGTAATGAATTGTAAATGAAATAATTGTAATGAAATGTAAATGTCTTAGGAAAGGTAATTCTCCATTGGTGACTATGAAAGCCATAAAACTTTCATCTCTCAAGTAACTGAAAATTAAGGTTGGATATCTAGGGATTGGGAAGGTGTGAACATTTGAATGTGAGATGTCCAGATGCCTGGAACTTTGCCTTGAGTCAGCCATTATAGCTTCTGACCCTACCACTCTCTTTCTCTCCATCCCTTATTGTGCACAAGGCCACAATCTGTATTTTAAAGTCAGAACTTACAGGTCCTTAATGGATGAGGAATGGGCCTTTCATTGTATTAGTATATCATCTGCTCATTATTCTGAGATCTACTAGTTTATAAACTCCTTGAGGACAAGGAGCATATTTTGTTCACCTTTGTATCTCCATAAAAGTACTTAGCACCTGATATGGTACCTCATCATTCATTCATTCATATGTTCACTCATCAGATATTTATGAAGCACTTAATTATGTGCAAGAGACTGGGTGTATAAAAATGAATGAAGCATAGTGCCTACCCTCAAGGAAGTATTAGGAACTAGAAAGACTGTGTGTCATTTGTCATCTTCCTTTGTAGCACCTATCACAGTTCCTGACACACAGTAGGCAGTTCATAAAGGCTTGTTTATTAAATTGAATTGAATATTGAATTGTATAACTATAATAGAAGAATTAGAATATTATGAGTACAAACAACATTTTCTGAGAGACTAAGGAAGAGTGAATGTTTAATGAATGCATGAATGAATAAATTTTGAGGTCAGACATAAAGTCAGATTGTTTTTTTGCAAATTGGATGACTGAAAGCCATCCAGCTAACTGTTACCCATGTTTGTCTAGAGACATGGACTTATGATTCCGGGGTTGCTTGGATAGTTAATGGAATGAGTTCAAGTTTCTCTGGGTTCTGACATGCACAGAACTCAGAAATGTATATAAATATGAAAACCAAAGCTCCATACCTTTTGGTAAAAACAGATGGGAATAGGAATGATACAACAAAGTTAAGGTTCTTATCTATTGTGAATTCCTTCATCTTTGTTATCACATCCTTCCTTATTTCATGAACTCTGATTATATTTAAGATTTAACATAATTTCTGAAACTGAATTTCACAACCCTCCCCCTTTCTAGTAAAGACAAATTTTATTTCTCTGAGCGATGTGAACCTTTCTTAGCAAAATAATGGTTCTTTTTCCAAGGTTTCACAGGCTCCTTATAAGGTTTCCAGTATCTTTGGTATATGGTGAGATCAGACTAGGTTAGCCCCCAAGGGGCCTATTGAACTGAAATAAGGATTGCTTATGCTTTTATTTATTTATTTATTTTAATAGAGATGACCGTAGAGAATAGTGTTGGGAATCCCAGGGGAAAAAAGTTTCCAGTTGGAAGAGACTTTAGAAATCGTCATTTAAACCCCTCATTGCAAAAGGACATCCAGCTGAGGGGATATGATTGTCCAAGGTCGCCACTAGTAAGTGGGAGAGCCAGGATTCTGCCTCAGGTTCTTTGGTTACAAATTCCATGTTCTTCCCCCTGTAGCATTGCTTTTTTTAAAAAAAAATCATATTATGTACCCACTCCCTTTTTCTGTCAAAGTTCTTTTATCTGTATAGTACCAACTTGAATGGGTCAGATGGGGAATGGGCTAGCCTAGGGCATTGGCATGTACAGTCATTGTCAAGGACCTCTCTTAGCATCAGCCCTTGCTCATTCACTAGCCCTAGTCCATCAAAACTTTATGTCTTATTTGAATACCTGGAAAAGTGGGATGTTGTCCAATTGGCTTTGAAAAGGTAATCGTAGCCTCTGTCTTTGTAAATTACTTCAGCCTGCTTTCCTGGCTTCTTTGTCACAGTGCAGATGTATTACTGATTGCTTCATCACAACACATTTCATTTCTCCTGTCGGAAATCTTGACGCCCTGGAAGTTCCCTCCCTCATCCCCTCAGTTTAAGAGAATTGCAGAGTACAACCACTGAAAAATAAAGAAAGTGAAAAGAAGGAAACCTGAATTAGAGTTGTTAGAACTGGATGGAATCTTAGAGATCATTTAATACAACCCCTTTGTTTTACAGAAGAGAAATACTGAGGCCCACAGAGGGAAAGTGACTTGCCCAAATTCACATAGCGTGTAAGTAAGTGACAGAGCTGGAATTCAAACTCAGGGTATTTGAATCTAAGTCCTATTTTCTTTTTTACTATACCACACTTTGGCAGGGGCTAGCCCTAGGCAGAGTTATTAAGTTGGTAAAGTTTTACTTTGACATATTCTCACTTACTTTACCTCTAGAAGAAAGAGCCTTTGACTGATGATAATAAAATAATAATAGTTCTAGTCTTGCCTCCCTCATTAACTCATGATATGTAACTTTGAATGGGTCACTTCCCTTCACTGACCTTCAGTTCCCTTATTTATATGTAAGGGAGGAATTCCATTCAATCCCAGTTCATCAGAGGAGGCCTAGACAGCTCAACCGAATCAATCAAAAGTGTAAACTAGATTCAAACAGTCTGTAATCAATTTGAGAGAAATGTAATGTCTTGATCACTGAATCAAAACAAATGACACCATGTAGGAAATATCTTCTGACTGGTCAAACAAATCTGACACACCTTTGGACTATGTATAAAAACAAGTTAGTTTGGAGCCAGTTGGTTGAATGGTGGTTGAATCCAGAGGTGAAGGACTCCTGAGAGGAAGCTACCCTTGTAGGGAAGGGTATGGGAAGAAGTGATGACATTGTGAACTTTGAAAAGTCAGAAGATCTTAACTTCCTATAGGGTAGCAGTTTCCCTGAAGCAGCAGTGATGGATGACAGGGTCTGCACTGGGAGCTAAGAGATGCACTAACAGACACATCAAGGAAAACTTCAGGAAGTATGACCTTTGTGGCAGAGAGAAATGCTGAGTATTTACTTCACATTGATTCGTAGAGCCCAGAAGATAGCTATACCTAAGGGAAACTCCAAGAGGCCTCTTCCAAGGCTGAATTACAAACTCTTAAACATGTGTTCTCTACATGTATACCTTAGTATAATTTTACTATAAATTTGAGCTCACTTTTCTAGGAACCTTGTATATGCAAGGTTTTTTGGGCTAGGGGGTATGCATGGATTTTTATTGTATACCTGCTTAGTAAATTTGCTGTTCTTATTCAATCTTGTCCCACTCTTTATGGCCCCATTTGGGGTTTTCTTGGGAAAGATACTAGAGTGGTTTGCCATTTCCTTCTTCAGTTCATTTTACAGATGAGGAAACTGAGGCAAACAGGGTTAAGTGGACTTGCCCAGAGTCACACCACTAGTAGGTGTCTAAACCCAGATTTGAACTCATTAAGATGACTCTTCCTCACTCCAGGACTGGGGCTCTATGTCACCTCGCTGCTTAGTAAATACCCTTTCTAAAAGCTAATGAAGTTGGACTAGTAATTAAGCGGAAGGAAGCACACTGGTGGGGTTCATGGGCATCAGTACTGGAAATCCCAGTGACCCTCAGGTTTGTCCCTATGATTCTGAGAAAGAGTAGTAGTCCTTGCTCTTGGTGGACTGCCAGTGGATGTGCAAGTTGGGAGAGTAAGTCCAGAAGGGGTGCTATATAAAAATTAGTGTTGGACTAGACCACAAGATCAGAAACTTAAAAGTTGTAAGGGTCATTAAAGATCATCTAATTTGGTGATTCTTAATATGTGGTCCAAGAGGGTTCTCCAGGACAATTCAGGGGATCCACAAGATCAAAACTATTTTCTTAATAATACTAAGATGGTTTAATTTCTAACATGGCAAATATCAATGGATATAAAACATATAAACACAAGCTCTGTGGGGAGTCCTCAGTAATTTTTAAGAGTGTAAAGGGGTCCTGATAAACTTTGAGAATTCCTGATGTAGTTGATCCTTTCATTGTTTCTATTTTTAAATTTTTGTTTTTTAAAATTCTGAACAAATTATGACATATGAACCCAAGCTCTTTTAAAGAAGAGAAAACAAACTATGTGTAATTGAGTTGTATAGTTTTAGACATATCAAGTGGCAGATATGTGACTTGAAGTAAGACTTTCTCCAAATCCAGTGCTTCTTCTATGAATAGGTGTCCCATTAGTTGGTAAGAATTTAAGATGTTACGTACATCCCCTCTCCCCCTTCCAGGGGTTATTTTCATGTTGATAGAAGAGTTATGGAAGACTTAAAAACCTTTAGTATAAAAATGAATATATCCAGTTGTAGCTGTGGAATAGTGTTGGGGAGAGATAATTTGGGGCATTTTTCAATCTCAGATGACACAGAATAGGAAGCTACTCCTAAAGCCAGTCAGTGGTTGGTTCTCAGTTATTCAAAACCAATGGGCTGGGTTTTGCTTTTGTTCAGCAATCCAGCTTGAGGACACTGAATTCTCAGGTTGTTTTTATTCAGTGTGCTCTCCACCTGGGAGCCTTACTGGGGCTCAGTCCTTGGCATCTGGCCACTTTCACGTGAGTGGCAGAGTCAGACCACAACCATACTGGGGAACATGACTCACCCTCACTCAGATCAATAATTATAACCTCTCTCTCTGTATGTTTCTGTGATGCCTATCACCATAGCACACAGAATAGTCAGGAAGTGTAAAAGGTTTAGGACCTGTAAAGATTGCCTTGCTTGCTTTAAAAGAAAAAAAAGAAAAGAGGGGTTGTTGTTCATCCTTCATGCTCTAAGAGGACCAAATGATATCACAGTATTGGAGTCAAGGTACAGTGTGTTCAACTGTGGCTTATCAGTCCAATATGAGCTCAGAAGGCTCTACCACAGGACAGGCACAAATAGTCCATTTGAATATAGGGAATGGAGATGTCTCTAGATTTGTGCATCTCATATTTCCTTTGTGCTACTGTGGTTCTGCTTTTCTCATAGATCATAGCACCTTCTTTGGTAAGGGTACAACATTTTAGTGGTCCTGTACCAGTGTCTCCTATGTCTCCCAATCAGGACTGAAGTTCTTCAGAAAGATCTTGAGCATGTCCCGTATTGCTTCTTCTGACCACCATATTGAGCACATGTCTTGTGTGAGTTCTCTGTGAAATAGTCTTTTAGGTAAATATATATTTGGCATTCAGACTATGTGGCCAGCCCAGGGGAGCTGCATTCTCTGCAGTAGAGTTTGAATGCTTGGCAGTTCAGCTTGAGAGAGGACCTTAACGTCTGATACCTTCTCTTGCCAGGTAATGTTCAGAGTCTCCCTAAGACAATTCAAATGGAAGTGGTAGAGGCCTGCGAAAGCTACCGATTGTTGGCATGTTACATAAACATGCTCCTAATTGTCTTAAGGTTACAGTCTTAGGAATATGTTTATATTTGGACAAGTTTCATACTTTATCTCTGAGCCAACCTATGGCAAATTAATAGCTAATTAATCAAATGAGGAAAGCTGGACACCATCTTGAAATGTAGAGGGTGTTGTACCCTCGTATAACCTATCAATCCTACTCATTAATGGTAGCCTGAAACTTTAAGCTCCCAGTGTCTTGCACACAGTAAGCAGATTAATAAATCATTTAAGAACTGAATTGAATTAAAGGGACTATCACAAAATACGTGGAATTTAGGAAAAGGAAATTCCAGGCTCCTTTTGATTTGTTTTGTTGTGTTACAGCAATGTTATAGGTTGATTTTTTTTTTAAAAAAAGATATATCACAGTTAATTTGAAGGACTATAGTGATATTTTTAGCAAATAAGACTTGTGCCTCAGTAACTGATAACACAGAAACAGCCCTGCACTGGGCAGGCCCTGTGACCAGACACAAATGTTCTCAGACACTGCTCTGTAAGGACACGGGCTTTGAATAGGCTATTTTATTATGTGCACGAGTTATAGCTCTATTTGTAACAAACAAAATCTGTTCATTGAAAACATTAAATTAAAAGTTATGCTTCCCCTTTGAGTAGAAAAGCCTATTGAATTTTGTCTTCATAAATCCACTGCTGAACAAAAACCTTTAAGTCATCTCTAAATTTACTCCATTCTCCCATAGATACATCTTTAGAAACTGCATCTCCAAAAAGGACTAAATTGTTTTCTGTACTTTCCCAGACTCCTCCCCTCCTGAGTACATCACTCATTCTTGTAAATGGTGGTTGGTGTCAAATATGACTGTTTAATATCAGGAAACTGTGGTTGAAGGCTTAACCCAGTAACTGGAACCAAGGAATAAAGAGTTATGTTGTTAAATAGCAACTAATCTATCGATTCAACCCAAACATAATGGAAATGATGAAGACATTATTGTTGGGACTTAATAAGAAAAAGAAAAAGAAAAAAGAAATCAAATGAAGCAGCACCATAGAGTCAGTCAGTGGATTTATTTGGAATGTAGAAAACATGATTTTCCCAAAGTTAGGATTCTAATATAAACTCTCACTAAAGGATAAAACTTTCATACACCAGACATGTTTCAGGAATAGACTGATGTGAGATGAAGAGGAAAAAAGGAAGAGCCAGCATTAGATGGTTGGCATGACTTGATGCTTTTTAAAAAATTCTTAATCTTCATTTTTCTTAAAGTCTCACTGATACTTTTTTTTTTGGTCAATATGCCTATATGCCCTTTTTGCTCTCAACCCTTCCCTTTTAACAAAGGAAAACAGAAAACCAAAACAAACCAATAAGGCAGTGGCTTCAACACCACATGCAATATTTCATATCCATAGTCCCTCATCACTCTGCTGAGAGGAGGAAACTTTGTTTCGTCCTCTGTGGTCTGGGCTCAAAATTGGCCATTGCAATTAATGGAGTCATTTCCTTTTGGTGTTGTTTTCTTTTACATTGTTAAAGTTATTGTATTATAGTAGTAATTATGTTCCTAGTTCTGCTTTCTTTGCTGCATATCATTTCAGTGAACTCATATTTGTAATTTCTAATGGCACAATAATAATCTATTATGTTTTTATACTGATCAATTAGTTAACAAAGATTTATTAAGCTATTACTATGTGTCAGGCACTATAGTTTATGAAGGAAATAGAAAGATAAAAATGAGAGTCCTGTCTTCAGGGAGTTTACATTCTACAAGAGCAGGGAGACAACACATCCATAAATATTGAAAAATACCAGATGTACAAAATAAATACTGTATATTGGGGGAAAGGCACTAACATGTGGGGGTATTAGGAAAGGCATCCTGTAGAAGTTGCTTTGAAGGAAACTAGGCAGAGGTACGAAGGGAATGTTTTTAAGCTACAGGGACAGTTTATAAAGGACACAGGGACTGGAAATGAAATGCTGTGTGTGAGGAATAAACAGCAAGGTCAGTTTAGTTGGACTAAAGATTGGGTGAAGGAAAATAGTGTAGAATATGTCTAGAAAGGTAAATTGGAATCAGGTTAGGTAGGCCTTCAAATTTCAAACAAAATTTGAGCTTAATTCTATCGGAAATAGGAAGCCACTGGAATGTACCAAGTTGGGGAATTAAATTGTCAGTGCTTCAGTAGTATCAATTTGGAGGATGGATTAGAGCAGACACTGCAGACCAATTAGGAGTCTATTGCAATATTTGCAACAAGAGGTGGTGAGGATTTGAATTAAAGTTGTGGCTTTATGCATATAAAGGACAGATGTGAAAATAAGCAAGACTAAGCAACTGGTTAGATATATAGAGTGAAGAAGAGTGAGACATGAAGGATGATACCAAGTGTGTGAACCTGGGAAATAGGAAGGACAGTGATTCCTTCAACAGAAATAGGGAAGTTTGGAAGAGGAATGGATTTTGGAGGAAAAAATAGAGTAAGTTCTATTTTGTATATGTTTATTTGAGATGCCTATGGGACATTCAGCTTGAAATCAACAGAAGGCAGTTGATGATGTAATACTGGAACTCAAGAGAAACCATGACTGGAAATATAGATCTGTGAGTGATCAGTGTAGAAATGATCATTGAACTCATGGAAACTAAAAGAAAGAAGAGAAGAGAGTCCAGGATAGAGCTTAACCGCTCAGTTAGGGGACAGGATATGGATGATGATCAGGCTAAAAAGACTGAGGAGTGGGAGAACCTTGAGAGACTGAACAATATCACAAAAACCCAGAAAGAAGAAAGCATCCAAGGGGACAGGATGGTCAACAGGGTCAAATGATACAGAGAGGTCAAGAAGGAAAAAGACTGAAAAGAGGCAATTATGAGATCATTAGTATGTTAAAGAGAGCATTTTCAGTTGAATTGTAAGGTGAAAACCCAGATTATAAAGTGTTTAAAGTTGAGGGAAAAGCAAGAAGAGTAAATAACTTTTTTTAAGAGTTTGACTGTGGGAAGAGAAGGTAGGGTCAAGGTTTTTTTTAAGGCTAGAGTGTACCTGACATTTTTGTAGGCCTAAGGGAAGGAGCCAACAGAAAGGAAAAGTTTAAAGATTAGGCTGAGAAAGGATGACTGAAGGAGCAATATGTAGGAGATAGGACCAAGTGAGATCAAGCGTTAGTGAGAAGAAAAGCAACTTCCTTGTCAGAAACTAGAGTACAAGAGGAGAAACCAGGCAGTGAGGGAATGATGCCAATGAATTTAAGAGGTAGAAAAGGAAGGATGAAAATGGATTGTGTAGTGGACCCAGGCAACATAGTTGTATGAATTAAGCACCAGCTTCAGCCCTCTCTTAATTGATGAGCACCTGCTTTGCTTCCAGTTTTTTTGCCACTAGAATGAGTTTGGAATCATTTTTATACTGGCAACATATGATGAAAATACAAGATATTTGGAGTTCTTTAGTGTGTAGAGAACCTTGGGCTTAGGCAAAGCAAAAGAAAATAATTATTGCTCCCTTCCTTGCAATTAACCTTCATAAATAAGAACTCTTCCCAATTACAAAAGCATCATCTCCATGGAGTACTTTGTGTTTTTTTTTCTCTTCTCTTTGTCTTAAATGTCCCCCATTTCTCATTCTTCATCAGTTATAGCTTCACTTTCAGGCAAACTGATGTTCCCACTTTTTCCATATAGGAGGAAGTTTGAAACAGCTGTTTCAATTCTCAGACCTTCTGAGGGATAGGAAGATGTGTATGGAATAGGGGGAAGGGAAACACAACAGGTATACCAACTATTCCATTCCTAGCTTCTCCTAATCTGAGAACAGCCAATGTCCTCCCCACCCCATTTCCTTGTCCTAGATGTTTCAATGAACTACCCTGCTCCCTAAATCTGTTATTGGAAAATCAATCTGTGGAACTGAGAATGGAAAATTTTTCTCCCAACAAAGTTTGCCCACTTACTTTGCCTCCTCACAAAAATAATAATTGCATAGGCTAATCAATTCAAGTGCTTAGATTCAATTTGAGCCTTAATACTTGAGGAAGTTTCAGTCAACTCCAATGTGATCATTTAGGAGTTGGTGTTCTAAGCTTTTATCCAGAATGGTTGAAAGAGATGACCTACAGTCTCTCCTCTCCTCCTGCAAAATTGCCACACTTTCTTCATGACCCATTTCCATATACCTCCTCCATGAATTAACCTTATGTTCTAATGATTTTTCTGTCCTCAGAATTTGTATAGCAAAATTAGTTTGTACAATATAGTTTTGAACTTGACTATATAAAAACGGTTGTATTGTTCTATTACTCTTGTCTCCCCTACTAAGCTACAAGGTCCTTTTGGGTAAGAACTGACTTCTATTTTTATAGCATATATCATGATTCTATGGGCACATAGCAGATATTTCTCAATGGTTTATATTTAGTGGTAGTAAGAATTATTATACTACTCCTCCCACATATAAATGCCTTAATAGAGTCTTCATAAGTTTCTGTGGCTGAAACAATTCATTACCTAGCAGCTAACCATTTGAGGAGGATTCTTTCCCAACTTGGCCAAGTTGGTCCTTGGACAGAAAATATACATCTCATTGCCAAGGCCATTACTGAAGCCTTTCCACCTTGGTGGGACCTGCCAGATCTTGTGCTTTGCTGGCATAATCATTCGGAACTTGGGATCACCTTCAGTCACAAAGAGGCTTCCAAGGAGGATTTGGTAGCAAGATAATAATCTTTTATTGTTGATAACAATGACAAGGATGAGAGCTCACATTTTGTTGAAAATTAGAAAGATTTTTCTGGACTCTTAAAATAATAATAATGGTACCTTGTACTTATATAACATTATGCAGTTTCCAAATCACTTTTATGTGTATTATCCATACGATCTTCTGAATAACTATGTGAGTCAAGTAGTACAGGAGTTATCTCTATATTACAGATGAGGAAATAGAACCCCACAGTGTTGAATTGGCTTGCAAAAGATTACAGAGCTAGTAAATGGTATAGCCAAGGCCTGTGACTTTAGTCCTCTGCTCTTTCAAATACATCAGTAATAATTGCTTTATGAACCTGGGCATGGAGGGCAGCAAAGAAGTTCAGAAAGATAGTAAGGGCACAGGTTGTTTTAAATGACAAACTGAGGAGATTCTATTTGATCCTTGAGAGTCAGTTACTGTAACTCACTGAGCAGAGGAGATGTGGAGGGACATGACATAATCAGACCCATACTTTAGGAAAATCACCTTAACAGTTGAGTGAAGTGGGGAAATACTTGAGGCAAGAATGGCAGTAAAAGAGTCCAGATGAGAAGTGATAAAACCTTGAAATATGGTGTTGATTGAATGAATTGAGAAAAGAGCACATATATAAAAGCTGTGAAGATGGAAGACACAAGAATTAGCAATGAGGAAGACGGGGAGGGGAGAGGATGTGAGTGAGGCATTGAGAACGATACAAAGCTTTCAAGCCAGAGTGACTGAGAGGATGGTAGTATCTTCAACAGTAATGAAGAAAAGTGAAAGAGAGAGGGTCTTTAGTGAGTTCAGTTTTGGATATATTGAGTTTGAGGTGTCAGTGGTACATCCAAAAGGTGTGAGTTGGTTAAATTATATCTGGGAATTATCTGCATACAAAAAAATTAAACCCATGAGAGCTAATGAGTTTACTAAGAGAAGTAGATTATGGTGAAAATAGAAGAAACCCCATGGTAGAGCCTTTGGGGATACTCATAGATCAGCGTCATGATGTAGGTGAAGAAAGGAGACTACGAAGGCACCAAATTGTAAGGTTTACCCTCTGAATGAAGTTTTTCTGCTTATATGAGGATGTTCTAATGATCTTATATTCTTCCTCAAAGAGGGTGAGAAATAATTCCCAAGATTTGGAGGAGAAAATAAGACAATGAAATGCAGAGACAATTGGATTAGAACAATGGTAGTGGTAATCATGAGCAGGCAGAGTTAGGAGCTATGAAGGGAGAATTGGTCATGAGTGATCATGTAACCTTGAGTAATTCATTTTGCTGTTCTAAACCTCAATTTCCTTATATGGAAACTGGGGATAATAATACCCATATTACTTACCTCACAGGATAGTTGTGAGGATCAAATCAAGATAATGGATGTGGAAACAGTTGGCAATAAATTGTAATGGCAATGAAGCACTATATAAATGTCAGCTATTCCTGTTGCAGGAGGAAACTAGGGCTGTTTATATAGATCTGGGAATTATCTGCATAGAGATAATTGAACCCATGGGAGCTGATGAGATCACAGAGTAAGGGAGAGCACAGAGAGAAAAGAGAACCCAGGACAGAGCCTTGGGGAATAGAGATGGGGAGTTGGTTTTGTTCCGAGAGTCCCTCCTCTTTATCTTGCCTACTCTACAAAACCCATCCTAGAAAATCTAGCTATCTCATATCCCTGATCATATTCTCTATATCCAGGCATTGGACATTAACATTTTGAGCTGCCTTTCCCAGCCTGGCCATCACAGGATGCCTAATCAATCATCAAATATCCATTGAATACTAATTATGTGGCTAGCTCTGTATTAGGATCTTGGAGGTACACAGAGAAATGACACATGGTCCTTTATCTTATGGCATTTACATTCTAGTTAGGAAGCTAAGCTAATAACTATGTGTAGGACGCTAAGATAATAACAATGTAATGTTTTGCATAGGGTAGGGACTAAGGTATCTTGAGTACTCATTGCCACCCACTGATGAGAATTTTATTTGAGCATTTTCGATACCTCCTTATATATATATATATATATATATATATATATATATATATATATATATATATATATATATATACACACATATATATATATATATATATATATATATATATATATATATATATATATATATATATATATACACAATATAAAAGTCCTCATGGTCATCCAAGAGTTAGGCCTTTGCTCTGGCTTTGAAGGTATCTCTTTATATAATGTATGAACTGTCATTAACACCACATTTGAGAATGATTGATTGAGCTATAGCTAGCTATATATCTGAGCCACACCCGTAGACTTTAAAAGAGAGAACAGAATTAGAGAGGGAAATGGAGTGTACAAGAGCGCAAAGGGCAGAAGAAAAAGGGGAATTATACAAGGACCCACACTTGGTTCCCTGGAGGGGAAGACAAAGCATCTGGGAGACTCTTTCAGTGAACCATGAGCTCCCAGGCTTGGTATCAACCAGAGGCACCAGTGGAACATGGGGGAGTTTCTGTTCAAGGTATCCTGAACACTAAGCAGGAATTTCTGAACAATGCCGAGTTCCTGGACCAAGTGAGGGACACTGGAAAAAGAAAAATGTGTGGAGGGACAAATTTGGATGTTGCCTTCTTTGTTACTATGTATTGGTCTAAGGGGAAAGGGATCATTTTCCTTTTTTAAAAATCCTTTTATTGGGATTTGTTCTGTGAAGTTTGGATTCAATCAAAGGGCTGCATTTGAGGGCCCAGAGGGCCACATGTTCCCCACATCTGGTCTAGGCCCCTGGGAGGGTTGGGTTCAGCGGAAGTAGGTGATGGTTCTAAATAGTTTCCTATGGGAGAAAGAGGGCTTACCTGGCTAGTACTGCAAGTCTGAGGATTATTATATAATATTATATTGTTATAGATAATATTACATATTATATATTATTATCATTCCTGGGGAAGGTGGGACTCACCAATGACAGAACCCATTTAATGAACTCAAATGTTTTCTTCCCGTAGGGAAGAAGAATAGGAAGACCTTAATTCTACAGGCACTCTGTGATAAGTGAACAGCCACCTGGGAGGGAAGGAAAGTTGTCTTGATATTTATGAACTCCAGTATGAGTCTGTTTGTTTTTGTTTTGTTTTAGCGTGTGTGTGTGTGTGTGTGTGTGTGTGTGTGTGTGTGTGTGTGTGTGTGTAGGATAGTAAACACAATCAGTCTTATATTTCATGTATTTTCACAGCCTAATTTCTTGCAAGTTGCCAAGGGCCCTTTTACCTTTTCTAGAGAGATAGATATAAGCTGTATTCTTATGTTCTCAGAGTAAGATCCAAGAGGGGTAATTTGTAAAAAGCTTTCAAGATTGAATCCAGCCCATGTAAATCCAGAGCTTTGGTTCTGGGTCATATGTTATAACTAAAAATTTGTATGCAAACTAAGTAACAACAAATGCTGATGAAAACAGAGGAGGTGATAGATCTGTTGTTCTCTTAACTAGTCAGACCACATTTGGAGTATCATGTCCAATTGGGTGCCACAATTTAATAAAGATATCCATATCTTAATAATAAAAGATATACTACTGAGTAATAATAAATAATAAGATATATAATAATGATATTAGTTATAATAAAGATTATAAATAAGCTGTAGCATGACCAGAGGAAAATAGTAAGGATAGTAAAAGGACTGAAGTAATATTTTTTGAGTACTGGTCAAAGAAGGTGGAAATGCATATCCTGAAGAAAAGGAGACTTGGTAGGGTTTGCGGGGAGGAGGGAATATCTAGCAGCTTGAAAATTATCACTATCTCTTAAGTATTTGAAGGACTGTCATGTAGAAAAGGAATTACATATTCTTCTTGGCCCCAGAATACCAGACTAGGAACAATGTGTAACACTTGCAGAAGGGCACAATATGTTTTTATTTACACATTATGTAAATTAAAATTTCCTAGAAATGTCTAAAAATGAAAGAAGCAGTCTTAGAAGAGAACAAGTTTCTCATCATTGGAGTTCTTCAAGCAGAGGTTAGATGACCATTTGTTGAGAATTTCATAGAAGCAATCCCTTTGCAGGTATGGATTTGGCTGGAATAAGCCCCTTCAGCTCTAAGATTGTGCGATGCTATGGTAAGGCATACTGGGTACAGCCTGATGATAATGGGTGTCTTCCTGGAAACTAACTCCATTTCAACTTAAGAGAAATAATCCGGGGAACTTCAGAGCCAAGAGCTGCAGCTGTGTTGGAAAAGAGAGAGATGGCAGGGCTGGGTTGTCTCTAAAGCAGGGCAGCCAGGGGCAAATTTCTCTGTGGGCCCCACCCCTGCCAGGGCTAGATCAGGCCACAGTGAACATCCAAGACAGCTTTTTGGGGGAGTGGGGGAGGCAAAGTCCCCGAAGGACAGTTGTTAACTTGGTAACAGAGAGGAGGATGAGAGGCAAGAGGGACTTTCCCAAGCTTGGGCAGAGGGGAAAGTTTATAAGCTAACTCTTTGAGTATTGACCTTAAAGTTGTTCTTTTTAAACTGGGGAGCCATTTTCTACTTCAATCATGGCTACTTCCATGGTGGTGGAATGATCTTTGCTAAATATGTGACTAGAACCTGTAGTGTCCCAGACAGAAACTGTAAGGAGCACAGGGCCACCAGGAATTTGCCCCAGGTGCTGACATAGAAGGTATGCTTCCTCGCTGAGGCAGTCACTACCTGTGGCATATGGAGCACTACAAGAAGAGGGGAAGTGGATGGCAGTAGGAAAGGATGCAGGTACACTCTGTAGAGGAACTCAAGCCTTGGGCTGTCCTTCTTCTAAGGTTCTATCGCTTGTTGGGCCAAGAAGGCCCCCACCCCCACCCTATCCCATGACAGTACAGACATTATTGTGCCCAGTTAGGGCAGATTGCATGCCACATGGTCTAGGGACCTTTTCCACACTGGGTACCCAGAATCAGTGGCAGTTTTGACAAATGCTGGCTTTTGAATGTTCTTGGGTCTCCCCTGTCTTTTTCTTCCCTTTCCTATCCCACACCCCAAATAAGTTTGCTCCAGGTGACAGAATGCTTGCACCTAGAGGCCACTCTGGTGGATGAGAAATCTGTCATGTTGAAGAGAAATAAGATATATATTCACAATGAAATGCAAAGATAATGTGATAAAGAAGAAAGAGCCCTATATGAGTAAAGCACCATATTTGTACCCTCACCTACAAAGTTTTTCTGCCTTTCACTCTCCTGCTCCCAACTCTTACTTGTCACGTGATCTGGGGTAAATCATGTTGTGGTACTCTCTCTGAGCTCATTTTCCTTAATTTCTAAACTGGAAATAATTATTCCTGAAATTCGGCTGTGAGAATGTTTGTTAAAAGACTTGGAAAACTACGAAACACTTTATAAAATATGAAGGATTATTACTTTTACGTACATTTGTCTCCTCTGCCCCCATCACAGTGCCTGATACAGTTGGTACTTATTGACATATTTTTATTATTATTGATCATAAAATTTCCAAGTTTCTATGGACTTACATAGCATGTTTGAGACCAAACCAGGACTAGAACCCAAGTCTGTTGATTCCTAGTTCAGCGTTCATCATATGATTAGTGCTTTTGTTGGGACACAGGTTTGAGGGAATGGGGTTTGGCTTTTCATGGGGTTGATTTCTCTTGAGATTGGTGTTAATTCAATTCCAGAAACATTTGTTAAGTACTTTTGAAGTGCAGAGCACTGTGCTAGACTTGGGAGAAAATATATGGCTCAGATAAGACACAAGTGAGTTGTGATTTGTACCAATCAATCAAGGAGAATTTATTAAGCTCCTACAATGTGCCAGGAACTGTTGTAGGCAGCAGAGGATACAAAGATAAAAAATACAAGGAACGCTCTTATCTATGACATCTAGGATCATTTAAATATAGTGCCTGAAGTCATGGTGGAGGAGAGCATTACGACACCAAGCCCAAATAACTATAATGCAAAATATTACAAGCTAAGGGCTTTGGAGCTGTACAAATCAATTGCTATGTGAAGTATGAATGGGGAATGGTCTGCTGACTAGCATGATCAGGGAAGGATTCCTGAGAAGGCAGCATTTGAGTTACAGCCTGAGCAGACTTAGGAGTAAACAAGTTCCAAGCATGCACAGGGATGGTGCATAGTCCAGGTTGGCTTGTACGTAGAACGGACTAATATAAAACAAGGCCAAAAAAGTAGGTTGCTTGATTGTAGAGAGCCTGAATGCCAGTCAGAGGGGTTATATTGACTTAAGTGGACATTGTAGGCAAGTGAGACAAGGACACACTCTTTCCATGGGTTCAAAAATAACTTCTGATTAGCCCTACTCAAAGTACCATTTGCATTTTGCCCTAGAAATTTTATACTCAAATATCTAAGTAATAGAACATATTTACATGTACACACATGTGTATATGTGCTTATATGGGTATCTGTGTGTTCACATATGAATGAGCACATGTCGATGTAGGACACTAATGCACAGATTAAAGTTTATGCTTGAGTGGATTAGCTCTGTGACCTTGGGCATCTTACTCCATTTTTGAGCTCAGAAGGTCACAAATCAGGACCTGAAAGTCCCTTAAAGATCATCTAATCTGATCCCTTCATTTTTCAGATAAGGAAACTGAGGCACAGAAAGATTGTGACAAGGTCATACCAGTAGGAAGTGGTGAAGTCATAATTTAAGCACCAAATTGAGTATTTTTTTCCACTATACTGTGATGTCACTGCCTCACTTTCCTCCACAATAATATGAAGGTATCGAAGCAGATTATTTCTAAGGACCTCCCCTTCCAGCTTCAACATTCTGGGGTCCTGTGATTCTTGATCCAAGGCTAATAATAGTGTTACTGGTTTCCTGGAACTCTCCCTACCTCTCATCCAGAATGGATCTTTTCAAACACTACATAACATAAATGAACTTCACAGTTTCACGTACAATTATGTTTCTCTGTTCTACTTTGCTTGTGGAAATGTTCATTTTACTTGGTGTTGGTTAAGTTTAGAATATTTTTTTAACAGAGTAGATTCTTTCCGGGGAGCTCCTTTTGCTGGGGTGTGTGTTTTGTCTCCTCTCCTGGTGTTGGGTGGCCACCTTTAAAGTGAAATGCACGGGAAGATGGGACTGCAGAGAGGGGAGGGGAGGAAGAAGGGGTTTCTTTTAGTGAAGGATGAGCTCAGGTAGAAAGTATGCAAAGGCTCCCAGCAACCAGGGCCCCGTTGCAGCTCCAGGGCACCTCCGGCCAGTTATAAATGGCTCTGGTGTTGCTATTTTTAGCCCGGGGTGGATTGTAAATATAAAAGGGTATAAAGTGCAAAACTTAGCAACAGGGGCGTTTGTTTGCCTTCTAGCTTTCCCTCTGCAGGAATGTGCACAGAGCGGGATGGATTTCACCCAGGAGGGGACTAACTGGTTTGCACTTTGCACTCTGCACTGTGGAGTTTCGGAGAAGGGAGGGGAAAGTAAAGGAAGGGAGGAGAGAGTAAGGAGAGCATAGCTGCAGACCATTGTTTTAAATGACTTAAATGTTTGAAGACCTGTTTTACTTCTTGGGATGCTTAGAACAGTTGGAGAGCAGAGGGAAATAGAAGAAGGAAAGAGAGAGAGAATCAGATTGCCTCTTTACTGGAAGGTTTCCATCCTAAGCTAGTCTTGGGGATGGGCAAAGAAAATTTGGGACCAGCCTTTGGGAAGGAATAGGGAGGGTAACCTGTGTGATTATGGTTATGGACAGGCCAGAGAAAAAGAAACTTTCTCCTTAAAGTATGAGGAGGAAATGTGTTTAAGACAACCAGAGAAAAGCTTTGCAAAGGCATCCTGAGAGGAGATAAAGGAGGAAATGCGAGTTTGGAACAGAAGGCTTGTGTTTTCAGTGGTGCTGGGGTCTATATAAATGAGTGGTGGTGGTGGACATTACTGGTGGGAGAGAAAAAGATAGGCTAATGGGAGGGAATATAGGAAGAGAAAGATGGAGGAGAAAAAGAAAATGTGGACAGGAAGCAGGACCAAAGTGGAAGAGACAGTGAATATTGCTTGAATATGAAACAGCCTGTACATTTTCATGCAAGGAGATTGTGTGCGCTTATGAGAAAGAAAGAAATGTACAAACAGGTGGGAGGGGGTAGCCTGGAGAATAAAGTTCAGCAAATGAAAAGCAGTGACATTTTTAAAAATAGCAGCAACCGATTTAAAAATAGCCAGAGAAGAGGCCATTAGGACTCCCTCCTCCCTCTCCCCCATTTCATTACAAGTTGCCTGTCCTTACTCTTTTCTCAAACCTCTGGGTGTGTATGTGTGTGTCTGTGTGTCTGTGTGTCTGTGTGTATTGGGAGGAACACGAATAGTAGGGGGTTGCCAGGGAAAGGGAAAGGGCTCTCCTTTATCTCCTCACCCCTTGTTTGGGTTATATGCCTTTAGGTTACCATACCTAATTTCCTTTCCTCTCCAGGTCTAAAGAGTCAGAACTACACTGGGGAGGGGTCAAAGAAAGAACAACACCCTTATTGTCCTAGAGAAGTTGTGAAGAAGTGTTCGGTGAGCTTACAGATAAGCTTACACCCCAATACTTAAATTACCAAAAAGAAGACATTTATCTTCCCATGCAATTGCATGAAGAACATTAAATATAAAATGGTATCAGGATAGCGATTGTCTCAGGACCATTCCTGTTTGAACTCCATCAAAAAAGGTCACAAGATAATAAGAACTGACATGGATATAACACTTTAAAGCTCGCAAAGTACTGGGCCAAGCTTGAGGGCAAGGGCAAAGAGGAAGAATTGATGGGCCACAATAAAGGGGACAATTGACAAGTTCTATTCTAACCTTTCTAAACTCTGAAGATTCTTTGAGTCTTGCATTATTCCTTAGGAAGTAGGACCAATGTTTCCCATCCTCCCAAAAGTGAAAGTTTTGTAGGAACTGTTTTTACCAGGTCATCTGTACCACTATCTCCCGCCCCGCCCCCTCTTGCCCCATTGCCAGCCCACAAGTATACCTAAGAAACCTCCCTTTGATGATAAAGAGTCCCAAGTCTATCATGAGAAAAGCCCTAGTGCCTGATTCTCATTATGTCTCCTTGTGCTTTCTATACATAAACAAGTCCACATGTCCATATGCCTACATGTGTGCAAGGATAGAGCATCTACACACCTACAGTTCCCCCCCACATACACACATATACCCTTGACCCATTTTTGCTTCCTTTTCCCCAACAATGCAGTTACAAGCTTTGGTATTTCAGACTTTTCCATGGTAGAATAAATAAAAGAAAAGTAGTGAGCCTTTGGATGTGTTAATCAACTGCAGGCCTAAGAAATGGATATGATTTATAAGTAAGATAAATGCATTTTTGCATATTCAATAATTGAATGGGAATGATTCCATCATTAGCACCCATTTAAAAGAATGGATAAATAACTAGAAAGCTTCCTCCATAATCACCAGCAGAGTTCTCTTCCCTGCGCCCTCCATCCCCAACTACATGTATAGTTTCATGGAAGATGCCTTTGCAGAGCCATAGTCCTCATTTATTTTTTTCAGGGCAACTCACAAAAGGTTTGTGTGTGCTTTGGCAGGGAGGGGAAGAGAGGCAGCAGGAAGGTTTCATCGCTATTTCTGGGTGTGTACCTATTCGTGTCCTGTGACCTGGGAGACATGCTTCAGTGATTTGTAAATGTACACCATGGACTATGGGACAGGTTTCTCTGTACTGGAGCACAGTGAGCTAAGGGACAGGTGCGTGTGTGTGTGCCACATTCATGCTAACATGCACACATGCTAGAGGCATCTTAGAAATGCCACCAAATTATACCTTACATATCAGCCCAAGTTTTTATCAGATCGAATGAGAAAGTGTGCGGTCAGGATGGTCTCTTGGTACTTATGACCTAGACTGCCTTGACTAAGTGAACAAAGTGCATTTTCACTGTCAGAAAACACTGAAACAACATTGCTGTTTCAGTTAACCCTCTCACCCTTTTTCTGATCTCTTCCATTAGAGGGCTGGTCAGACCCCATGCCATAAATGCAAACTCAGAGTGTATCCAAAATGGAATGAATTTGATCAGATTCCCTCTTTGGCCAGATTAAATACAAATTATTTAAATCTCTTCACTTGTAGTGCTTTTGTATAGCTTGACAATGGGATCTCCTCATATTAGATGCTCTGTGCCGTCCAATTTTTAAGAGTTCAAATATATACTCTAGTCAGAATTGCTATCAAACTACACCCTAGAAAACCTAACATCTCTTCCAGGTTTTCTCCTTTCCCCTATATAATGATATCAGTCAAATAGGTTCATTTTATTTTTGCTACCATTAACAGGTTGTGATACGTGAGGGCTAGGCCATGAGACTATGTGTTAGGTAACCCCAGCTAATTTGATAAACAAAACCACTTGATCTCCAAAGAAAGTTAGAGCTGCTGTTTCACCTTTTTGAATGAATGGCAAGCAAAATATAACATAATCTACAAAGTTTTTTTGCATTTATACTTTGGTCAAAACAACTTTTTTGAAGGAAGTTATTTTAAATTTGTGTACATTTGGAAACAAAATTAGAGAAGGGAAATAGGAGTTGAAATATCTTTTCTCTCTAAGACATCAGAATAGAAAACAAATTAAATGCTCTTCTCAGGGCCAAGTTTGGATGCAATTTCATTTTTATCCCTATAAATAATAATTCTGCCTGTTACATGGATGAAGAACAGTAGTAGAAAGATTAAAAAGAATGCTGGAAACATATTTTAAACATTTTCCCTTTCTCCCTCCCCTCACTTCTTTTCTAATTAGAAAAGCTTGTAAGAACTATGCAGTTCAGTCTTTCAGGAGAGCAATATGGAGGCTGAATCACGACCTATGACACTAATCGTTTGAATATTTTCAAATTTCAGTTGTGGGGAGGGAGGGTAGCCCACCACACAATTTAAATCTGATTACAGAGTAGCTTTGTCCAAATTGAGAGTGACTTAGAATATCGTGCATTTTTCTTATGTCAGAATAATGAAAGTGAGTATTTTTTTTCCTTGGGAAACAGCACTTTGGAAGTGGAAAATTTTAAGTTCTTTGAGAGACTTACCAGCAGTGAAGTGAACGTCCAGTGTCATCCAGTAATGATCATATTCTTTTCTGAAAATCTGTTCTCATCTTTCATGCCAGAAACAATGTTGGACAAGATTGTATTGCTTCTTAATTTAGACCATTTTCATTTTAAAGTGTGCTAAAAATGAGTGCTCAGAGCCTTTCATGGGCAGTAATGAAACCAAATAAATAGGAAAAAAAACATAAACTAAAAAAAGGTCATATCTCTTGCTGCATTACTCAGTTAAGTTTGGAGCCATTTAGCATAACCTGAAATTTTCATTCATTACCAGAGATATTGTAATGTTTTCTATCAGTGGTAAAAGAGTCAGGAGAAGATAAGGGAAGAAACTACCTAGGCCAGGTTAGGGGACATGAGTCTGGATTCCATGTTAATTAGCTGTATGATTTTAATTCAGATCAATAAAGATTTATTGATATAAATTAATAATTTAAATATTATATAATAAATAATTATATATGTATTATATAGTATTTCATATTTATAATCAATAAATTGATATTTATTTTATTTACTGTTGTTGAACTGGGTTTTTTTTTAACAATTTATTTTTATTTTTTGACTTGGATTTGTGATTTCACTGGTATAGGGAACTCTTGGTGTGGTAACTCTCTTTGCTGATATAGACTGACAGCTTCTCTGTGACTTATAAATACTGAAGATTCAAATGCAAAAATGAAGCAATTATTATCTTGAATTTGTCTCCTATTGGGGTTTGGCAAGAAAAAAAAAAACATTCCCCCTTGACTTTTCCGAGAGTCAGTTTGCTCATCTGTAAAATGAGGATGGAAAAACTCACATGACCTATGTCCCAGGGTTGTTAGAACATCCAGAATGGGAGCAGAGCTGAGCTGTCAGGGCACAAAGGTAGTCGCTTCATTAGGCAGTTCTGGGGAGGACGGGTTGCTCTTACAAGACCGTCGACAGCAATCAAAAACGTAGGGAGAAAGGGGGTTTTCACAGTTGGTGCCTGAAGGCTAGCAGTAATCTTAACTTCCTGTACAGGAAGTGATAGTGCACAGACGAGGGAGGGAAGAGGAGATAGGTGCCTCTGGAGAGAGGTCAGGTGTCCTGCCGTGGCCTTCCCTTGCATTTCCCCCCGTGCTGTGTGTCCCTGATGGCTTTTGTGTGCCAGGATATGCTGCTGTTGCCCAATATCTTGGTAATAGAGAAAACCAAAGGGACTTACTTGTCATAAATCCATGCCACAAGGTCATCAGAAGTTTCTTTTCTGGCAGCCTTTTACCACTCTGGCAGCCCTTCACTCTCTTTTTTAGGGCTCGTTCACGTCAGAGGTGGAGGAATCCAGACAGTTGTTAGGAGGGAAACCCTTTGTAAATGGTCAAGTGCTATGCAGGAACTTAAACTCATAAACCTAGTACTGGAAGGACCTCAGAGGCCATCTTGTTCAATCCCCTCATTTTTCAGATGAGGAAACTGAGGCCCAAGGAGGTTAATGGACTTATCCCGGATCACATTATTTGTATAAATAAATATTTGTATATCTATATAAAATATTTTATCTATATAAATTATCATTTATATACATACTGCCTTGAAGTTTGAAAAGTCAATTTTATTTCTCTTCTAATTTGAGCCTCATTACAGTCCTGTGAGACAGGTACAATAAATGGCATTATGCCAATTTTACAGATGAGGAAACTGAGGTTCAGAGAGCTGGTGGGTATCAGAAGTGGTATTTGAGCCTACTTTCCATTGACTCCAAGTTGAACACTTTACCCACTATGCCACACTGCTTCTGTGAAGATCAGCTATGCCAAGTAACATTGAAATATTTTTCTCTCTCCTAAATTTCCCCTTCTTCTTTAACTTTTTGATTTATGCTTTGTTCCCTTGACATTAATCTCATTGAATAGATCATAGAATATCCAAGCTTGAAAGGAGCCTCTGATATCATCTAGTCCAGTGGCTCTTAGGCTATGCAGGGAATTATTTCTTTTTAGGGCCATGGGTCTATATAGTCACTGAGCATCATCATTTTGGAGGCAGCCGGATGATACAGTGGATAGACTGCCAGGTCTGGAGTAAGGAAGATGAGTCTTCCTCAGCTGAAATCTGACTTCAGACCCTTATTAGCTGTGTGACCCTGGGCAAGTCTCTTAACCCTGTTTGCTGCCATTTCCTTACCTGTAAAATGAGTTAGAGAAGGAAATGGCAAACCACTCCAGTATCTCTGCCAAGAAAACCTCAAATGGGGTCATGAAGAGTTGGACACAACCGGACAACAACGAAGTTATCATTTTAGCTTCATCAAGTTGCTCTGTGTGAATCAATATTAAAATTAAGCAAACATGTTTTCTGTAGACAAACTTAAAATAACATGCCCAGCACACATATACATGACTAGAAGTGGCTAGGAAACATTGTAGATAGAGGGCTGGACTTAGATTCAGGAAGACCTATGCTGAAACCATACCTCTGACATTTACTATGTCATGTGATCCTGGGTAAATCACTTAATCTTCTCTAGCCTCAGTGTAATAAAAACATCTACTTTTCAAGGTTGCTGTGAGTACTGTATAAAATATGTAAAAACATTCCAAAACCTTGAAACACTATGGAAATGCTAGCTATTATTATTTTTCAAAAGCATAAAAGTACTGACATGATTAACCGAATGTAAATTAATTTTAAAATGAGTATTGAATTAAAAGTAGCCTTTTCTCATCAGCTTTTTTCTTCTTTTTTCCATTTTTAAACATTTTTATTTAAAGTTCTGAGTTCCCAATTCTATCCCTTCTTCCCCTCCTCCCTCCCTCAGACAATAAGCAATCAGATATAGGTTATACTTGCGCAATTATGTAACATTTCCATATTAGTCATTTTGTACAAGAAGACTCAAAAGAAAAAAATGAAAAAAAAGAAAGTGGAAAATACCATGCTTCAGTCCGTATTCAATCAATATCAGTTCTTTCTCTGGAGACGGATAGTACGCTTCATCATTAGTCCTTTGGAATTGTCTTGGATCTTTGTATTACTGAGAATAGCCAAGTCATTCACAGTTCTTCATCAAATAGTATTACTGATACTGGTCCTGTTCTCTTCACTATGCATGAGTTCATGTGAGTCCAGGTTTTTCTGGAAAAGACTTCATAAAACACAATATTGTCCATTACAATCATATACCACAGCTTGTTTAGTTATTCCTCAATCGAATTCTTAGTCATCACAAAAAGAGCAGCTATAAATATTTTTATGCAAATAGGTCCTTTTCCCTTTTTTGGATGTCTTTGGGATCTATACTTAGCAGTGGTATTGCTGGATCAAATGGTATGCACAATTTTATGACCATTTTGGGCATAGTTCCAAATTGTTCTTCACAGTGGTTGGATCAATTCACAACGCCACCAACAGTGCATTAGTGTCCTAGTTTTCCCATATCCCCTCCAACATCCAACATTTTCTTTTTGGACCATATTAGCCACTCTGATTGGTGTGAGGCAGTACTTCAGAGTTGTTTTAATTTGCATTTCTCTGATCAGTAGTGATTTGGAGTATTTTTTCATATGACTGTAGATAATTTTGATTTCTTTGTCTGAAAACTACCTGTTCCTATCCTTTTTAAAAATCAATTTATCAATTGGGAAATGACTTGTATTTTTATAAATTTAACTCAGTTCTCTATATATTTGAGAAATGAGGGCTTTATCAGAAATATTTGTTGCAACATTTCCCCCATTTTCTACTTTCTTATAATTTTGGTTGCATTAGTTTTGTTAGTGCAAAAACTTTTCAGTTTTACATAATCAAAATTGTCTATTTTATATTTTGTAAGCATCTCTATGTCTTCTTTGGTCTGAAATTCTTCCCTGATAGTTTGCTTATGGTATCACCCTGTATGTGTAAATCACGTACCCATTTTGACCTTATCTTGGTATATGGGGTGAGTTTCTTATTATTTTTTCTAGCTCTATAAAATAATTGGTATGGCACTGAATAAACACATTCATTTAGGTAGAATTGTCATTTTTATTATATTGGCTTGGCCTGCCCATGAGCAATTAATATTTTTCCAATTGTTAGGTCTGACTTTATTTATGTGATAAGTGTTATAGTTATGTTCATATTGTTCCTAGGTTATCTTGACAAGTAGGCTCCCAAGTATTTTTTATTTTCTACAGTTATTTTAAATGAAATTTTTCTTTCTATCTCTTGGGGCTGGATTTTGTTGCAATATATAGAAATGCTGGTGATTTATATGGGTTTAACTTGTATCCTGCAACTTTGCTAAAGTTGTTAATAATTTCAAGTAGTTTTTTAGTTGATTCTGTAGGATTTTCAAAACATAACATCATATCATCTGCAGAGTGGTAGTTTTGTTTCCTCACTGCCTAGTCTAATTCCTTTTATTTCTTTTTCTTCTCTTATTGCTATAACTAACATTTCTAGTACATTATTAAATAGTAGAGGTGATGATGGGCATCCTTGTTTCACCCCTGATTGTTGGGAGGGCTTCTAGCTTATCCCTATTATATATAATGCTTGCTGATGGTTTTAGATAAATATTACTTATCATTTTAAGGTAAGCTCTAGTTATTCCTATCCTCTTTAGTATTTTTATAATAATGGGTGCTATATTTTTTGAAAGGCTTTTCCTGCATCTATTGACATAGTCATATGATTTTTGTTGGTTTTGATATTGATATGATCAGGTAGGCTGATGGTTTTCCTAATATTGAACCAGCCCTGCATTCCTGGTGTAAATCCCACCTAGCCATAGTGTATGATCCTTGTGATATTTTGCTGTAATCTCTTTGATAATGTTTTATTTAAGATTTTTGCCTCAATATTCATTAGAAAAATTGATCTATAATTTTCTTTCTCTGTTTTGGTTCTTCCTGGTTTGGGTATCAACACCATATTTGTGTCATAAAATGAATCTGGTAGGACTCCTTCTTCACCTTTTTTTTTTTTTTTCAAATAGTTGAGATTAATTGTTCTTTAAATGTTTGGTAGAATTCATTCGAGAATCCATCTGGTCCTGGGGATTTTTTCTTAGGAAGTTTATTGATGGCTTGTTAAGTTTCTTTTTCTAAGATTCGGTTAAGTACTTTACCTCTTTTTTTGTTAATCTGGAGAATTTATATTTTTTTGTAGATATTCATCCATTTCATTTAGAGTTTGAAATTTATTGGCATATAATTGGGCAAAATAGCTCCTAACAAATGTCCTAATTTCCTCTTCGTTGGTAGTGAATTTGGCCGTTTCATTTTTGATGTCAGTAATTTGGTTTTCTTTATCGTGTTTTTTTTTCAAATCAACAGATATTAATAGTACAACTTAATAGTTGTAATATTTCTGTTTCATTTTTGTATTTCTATCCCTGGCACTTAGCATTTTTAAATTGAATTAGGGGTGTGTGTGTGTGTGTGTGTGTGTGTGTGTGTGTGCGTGTGTGTGTAGCAGAGGGGTCCTTAACATTGTTGTTGTTTTTTACCTCAAAAAGGAGTATCATACTGAAAAGTGTTAGCTAGCACAATCCTCTCATCTTGAAGTAGAAAAAACCTAAATCCAGAGAGGCAAAAGAATTGTCCAGGGTCACAATCATCAAGATCTACATACAATCAGTGTGATAAAATTGGCTGAACTGGTCAAATGTTTTGGTAACATGTCAACAAGGTAAATATTATGCAAATCTTTTTTTTATTTTTTAACCAATCATTTTCTTAAAGCTTATTCTCTTATCCTGGCAGTACTCTCACCCCATATTCCAAAGGTCACACAAACATTCCTACCTACCACTTCAGAGTAAAATCAAGGGTGAGTTAGTTGAGAAAATTCACCAGAAGATCAATCCAACATGAATTCAATGGTTTTTGAAAGAGTTTTCTTCCCTGTTATATTTCTTTAAAAAAAAAAAAAACCACCAAAACTTGTATAAATTTTCTCATTCAAAAGATACCACTACCTTGTGTGTCTATTTTTTAATGACTTCTTACATGGTAATGAAATAGTTTCCATTTTAATTCAGACATTGTACCTTTGAAAAACCAATTTACTTATCTTTATATGTATTTATAATTAGTCCCTCCTACTTTCCCCATTGTCCAAAAGAATAAATAAAATGAAAAATAAAACCCTTATCATAAACACACAGTCTAGAAAAAAAATTTAAGATTTGGTTCTTGAAACTTTGTTAAAGTGTATTTTTACAAAAAATCTCTCCTCCTCTCCAAATAAAAATCTAATTGATTATCCAAATTGAAATCTCATCATCCTGATTAAAAACATTTGCACATGAATAAGTTTGAACAGATTCAAGAATTTAAAAGATTAAATGAAATAATCTGTTTTTACTTTATGGTGGAAATCTCCTCCCCTACCAAAATTTAAAGTATGAAAATCACTAAATTTTATTTAATTAGGACTAGCTATATTTTTGAAATAGTTTGGAGTTTTATATTTTTGTATTTTTACTGATAAATAGCATGATAGTAACTGCAAGTTAGTGAAGCATCTATAATTTTTTCAAATTCGAAAATGTTTTGTTCAGATAATGGAAAATTTATTATGTTTTGTTAAACCTCCCATAATGGGAGATTATTTCTTTGAGAAGGAAACTATATGTAGGGATGGTTTCTACAGGAAAATCATCGACCTCTCATCAGTAAAAGGTCATATCCAATTCTTTTTAAAAGAAAAAACAACATTCTATTGTTATTGCAGATAATTTAATTAAGGGTTCTTAATCAATTTTCTGTCATAGATCCTTTAGCAGTCTGGTGTCATCTATGGACCACTTCTGAAAAAAATGGTTTTAGACATATAAGATGAAGTACATAGGGAGACAAATAAAATCAATTATATGGAAAAAGATGTGTGGAAATTTTCAAGAACATGGGATTAGAGAGCAGGGAAACAGAACACAGAGGAAAATATAAGGGTTTTCCTCAAGTAATGCTTTCATCCTTCAAAAAGGGAGGGTGAAGAATACTTTTGGGTGGCTCATTGCAAACCCATCACCGATTAAATAGCCACACAAGAAACATCATGGCAATGAGACACAGACTATAAAATTAAGAGCTGTAAGATACCTTGGAGATCATCTCCATGATTTTAGAGATAATAAACCAACACCTGGAGAGGGGAAATAACTTGCCCAAAGTCACAGCATTAGTAAATAATGGTTCCAGGATTCAAACCCAGGTCCCTTAGCTCCATGTTTGGAGTTCTTTACACTTATACTATACTGCCTTCCCTTGCTGGCTTTAAGCCTGAAAGAATGTCCTTAAATTACCCTGCTGTGAGGCTCTATTTAAAGCACATGTTAGATAACAGCATGATATAAACCTGGGATCAAGAAGGTTTTACTAGTGTTTTGGCCCTGGGAGATAGTTACCAGCTCTATGCCACTCTTAACTTGGGAATTGGGCTCCTTTGGGTCCCAGTTAGGATTTATGCTGATTTCCTCTGGGTTATTTTTAACAGCTGTGCTCTTCAAGCAACTCCAGGGGAAATCAGTTACAATAAATCCTAGTGTCTCCAAGGTAGACATTATCCTGTCCAAGTTAGAAGAAAAAAAGAAAAACCTGGAACACTATAGTCCATCACTGCAGTAATACCTCTAACCATCATGCTGTTCAAGACAACCTTAGAATGAGTGTTCTTAGGATCAGTAGCAGAGAGGATGCAGAATTTTCTGGAGCCCTTTAGCAGTACTATATTTTTGGACCCCAGCATCTCTCCTATCCCACCTGCTATCCTGAACACCAGCCAATGCTTAGCTTCACTTAAGCTCAGACCAGCCATGGCAAGCCTGAGTTCTTTCCCAGCATCTCTGGCTAAACTCAATCAGCATTATTTCTGCTATGTATCCATTTAATCACCCTAATGCCTTGTCACATGGTCCTGGATATGGAAAGAAGAATGCTTTGTGCACCATAAATGCCCCTTGAAATCAGCAGACAAAGACTCATACAACTGGCTCTTGCCTCCTTAGTATGATTGTGTTAAGTGAGGCCTCTAAGAACTTGATCGTTACTGGAGCACAGAGAATCCAAAGGACACGGAGATCTGAGCTGAAGGACCTGTCCAAGGTGGATAAAGTTCTAGAAATTTTTTGTCATATATTCTACATCACAGATAAACCCCTATTGCTTAAAGACAATTGTAATCTTCCTATTGCCCAATAGACGCTGCCCAAACCTACACAGTCAAGACATTTCTGACTTTTACCCAGTGTCCAGTTTACTGTGTAGGATACACAGGCCTAGAAGTCCCTAAAAGATGTTTGGCCTAAATCCTGGCTCTGAGAGTTTTTGCTCACAAGCCAGTCAACAATCATTTAAGCTCTTACTATGCGTTAGGCACCGTGCTAAGTTTTGAGGATATAAAGAAAGGCAAAAAACACATTTTTGCCATACAGGAAGCTCACATTCTAATGAAGGAGACAAACAACTGTCTACATATGTGTGGATATGGGGGTTGGGCAAATGAGAGGTAATGTCAGAGGGTAAGCACTAGCAATGACTTGAGGGTCTCTTGCAGGTGGAATTTGAGTTGAGTCTTGAAGGAGGCCAAGGGAACAAGGAGGTGGAGATAAGGAAAAACATCCCAGGCACAGGGGACATCCAGTGAAAGGGCCCAGAGTTGGGAAATAAGGTAACATGTGTGAGGAAAAGCAATATATACCGGTGAAGCTGGATTGCAGAACTCATAAAAGGAAATAGAGTGTAGAAAGACTGGAAAGTTAAGGTGAAGCTTGGTTGTGATGGGTTGTGTCCAGTTCACTTTTCTGCTGTTATTTGCAAAGAAGGACTAAAAGTCCTATGTAGCTCTTAGGGCAGAGTGGTTTATGAAAATGAATTATTAATTGTTTATGAAGCAGTCTGAGCATGAAAAAAAAGATCTTATTTAAAATTGGTATTAGTTGCAACCACAAAAGCAAAATTCTACTCAGAGCTACTTGTCACCTGTTAAGAACAAATGGCAGGTCAGTGCCTGCTCTACTGGTCATTCTCCTTCCACAGTCATTGCAGCCTCAGTTTCCCAAAGATGTGCCAATAAAATGCAAGCTCTGGCAGGTTTTAATGGGTTGGTAGATTTCACTTGTGAGCCTGAGTTTGGAGAGGTAGATCACCGGAAAGATCAGCCGGTAGGTAATGATTTTTTTCAGCCATGTCCACTCATGAAATTGGACATCAGAAGATGATGGACTATGGCAATGGGGAGAGAACTTACAGGAATGGAACCATAGATCCTTAGAAATATTGAAGATAAAAATCCAATCAATGTTTACCAAATCTGAATCCATTAAGCATTGTGTAGCTTAAAGGAAGGGATTCTTCACTTCATCTCTAATCCAGCACTGCCTGTGAATGGTTCCTAAGCTTTGTCTAACTCACTCCAACCTTCCAAGAATGGCAGCTGGTTAGTCAATGACAGGCAGCAAAACCAATGGGAATGATGAATGCTGACAATTATTCTGTAAGTGGTTCATTGTCAGGATGGCAAAGAGCCCTCTTATCAATCATCCTCTTCTACGGGAAGCTGCTTCACCAGAAGTCTTTAATTCCAGCTTGAAAGGTGACCCTTATGCATTGAGCTTAAGAAGGAAAGTCCTCCTTGACCACTTTTCATCTATCTGATATCCACATGTAGGGAGAGGCACACTTTGATTTGGAGGTGGAAGACCTGAGTTTACCTTCTAGCTCTGCTGCTTAGCATCTGTGTTACTTGGGCAAGTCATTTAAGCTCCCTAGGCCTCAGTTTCTTCATCTGTAAAATTAAGATAGTTGACTAGGTAATTTGTATATATTTTAACTCTAAATCCTGATCGGTCTTATGAACATAGCATCTCTACACAAATTGGGAATGGCTGAGTCAGTTGTTTCCACTATCTTAACAACTAAGAGGAATATGTCATAAATAATTTAACTATTATGATTGCCACTGCCCATGAAGGCATGTTATATTGTGTCATAATATGATGTATGCTCATTCATATCTACATAATTCAAAATTGGAGAAGAGAAGAGGAAAATCATTTGACCCATATAGATATCCAGAGCAGCATGGTGCAGTGGTTGGAATGAGACTTAGAATCAGAAGAGACCTAATTCAAATCCTATATCTGATATTGAGCCGTGAGATGGTAGATGAGCCTTAGTTTCTTCATCTGTGAAGCTAATTATAGGTGTAATATTTATTTCTCAGGGTAGCTGGGTGGCACAGAGTATCAGTCCTGGTGTCAGAAAAACTTGTGTTCAAATTCTACCTCGGATACTTACTAGCTGTGCAACCCTGGGTGCATCACTTAACCCTGTTTACCTCAGTCTCCTCATCTGTAAAATGAGCTGCAGAAGGAGATAGGAATCCACTCCAGTGTCTTTGCCCAGAAAACCCAAATGGGGTCATGGAGAGTCAGACATGACTGAGAAAACTAAAGAATCACAATTTACCATTCCGGATCATTGTGAGGATCAAATGAGATAGTGTATGTGAAGTACTTTGCAAGTCATAAAAATGCTATGTAAATATCAGCTATAATAGTAATTACATCATCATCATTATTATCACTTTCATTCTTATTTAGGCCTCAAAGAAAGTAGAAAAGACAGACCTGATAAACTGGGAAATGATCCACTTTGTCTGTGAACCCAACCTAGGTCGTCACAGGACTGACCCAAGGTGTATTGGGAGAGGTGAGTGGAGGAAACCAGCATAGTGCCAGCTCATAGCCTTTTAAAGTCTCTCCCCCTCCCCCATGGGAAAGAAAATAATAGCCCTTTGAAAACACAAAAGATTTGTCTGATCTGGCTATCTAAACCCATAAAATAAAGTTAATTAAGTCCTACAGTAGTTGCTTTTCTTAAACTTTTCAAACACTTGGTTTGCTGTCATTGGCCTGCAAACCATCTCTGCTACTTCTAAGCCAACAAGTGTTCCCAAGTACCTTGTGGTGCTGTTAGTGGCTATCCCCATGTTTATCCATTGATTTGGGGCTGCAGTGAAAACAGCCCTTTGATGCAAAGTTGGTGAAGTTGCCAAGCTGTAGAAGCGCTAGCATGAGCAGAACGGGAACCTATTTTTGTAATGAGCTTGTTGAAAAGCAGGCATTATGTGGCTCTCCAAGAAGACCAGACTTTTTGGGATTTTTTGGTGCCAGCAGCAACTTTAAGCTCCTTCATCTTGACTTCCTCATCTTACACTTCCAACACTTCCATTTATCCCACAGGGTCCCATTCTTTATATAACAATGCACATCTATAGGACCTTTTGAGCTGACTAAAAAACTATATACATATGACCCGGCAAAATAAAAGTTGCTGTATAGAGAACTTTTTAAAAATAGAAAACGCTGAATTTTAATAAAAATGTTAACAGAAAATATTCATATTTTTAAAATAGGGTTGAAGGGGACAAATCCATTCCTATAGGTAGTTATTTTATAAATGGCATAATATTAAGTCCAGGCAAGATTTAATCTGGGAAAAATCATAGTCTGGAACAGGAAGGATATTTAGAGGCTACATAGTCTTAACCCCCTCATTTTCAAGTCTTGGCTGTGACACATACTTTATGATAGTGCACAAGTTTATTAATCTTACCATGCCCCCAGGCAAATCTAGTCTAAACTATAATTTATAGACTTGTTGCTAATCTGTATTGGTGATGGGAGTTTTGATACTGGGAGTTCCCCACATCTATAAAATCACAATTCTCAGACAAAAAATAAAGGCCACAACCACTGGTTACTGGTCAGAAGAATTTATAAAGTGATATAGGTAGATACTTCAGGCCTCTCTCTCCAGAATCCTGACTCCTTGAGTGATTTAACATAAAGAATCCTGAACTAGGAACCAGGAACCTTGGAGTTTAGGCCCAGCTTTGCTACTCACTAGCTTATATGACCCTGGGCAAGTCATTTAACTTCAATGAACCTCGATTGTCTGATTTGTAGAATCAGGGACTTGGATTATAAAATCTTTCTCCAAATTGCAAGAGTCGTGTCAGAAGTTATAATTGCTTAGGGGAGTTGAAACTCTCCCAACATAATTGATTGTGTGGGTCCTCATGGAACCCCATTATCTGAGACTTTGTATCTACTTTTCATAAATTAAATCATAGGTTTAGAGCTAGAAGGGAGTTTGGAGATCAATCTTGTCTAACTTCCTAATTTCACAGATGAGTAAGAAGTTAAGTGACTTGTAATAAGGGCCAGAGTTGGAATTTGAACCCAAATCTCTGGGCTCCAAATAAGAGCAATAATAGCTAATGTTTATATATAACACTTAGATTTTTTCAATAGTGTTTTAAGATTTACAAATTGCTTTACACATATCACCCTATCTAATATAAAAACAACTGTTTTAAAAAATTGTTCAAAAATGTATTAGTGGTCTTATTCTCATTTTACACATGAAGAAACTGAGACTCAGAGAGTTTTTTTTAACTTGTCCATGGTTTCTCAGTGAGTATTTGTTGGATGTAATTAATATTCCTTTTCAAGATAAATTGCTGCTAATTGTTTTTGTTTTAATATTACCTATCTTTCCTAATATATCCTTTTCCTGTCTCCTTTCCCCCTTCTCCCCTCAAAGGGCCATCAGTTTTTTTTATTTAAGTTTATTTATTTAAGTTTTCAACATTCATTTCCACAAAATTTTGGATTCCAAATTTTCTCCCCATATCTCCCCTCCCCCACCCTGAAATGCCGAGCATTCTAATTACCCCTATCACCAATCTGTCCTCCCTTCTAACATCCCTCCCTTCCCTTATCCCTATCTTCTCTTTTGTCTTGTAGGGCAAGATAAATTTCTATACCCCATTACCTGTATTTTTTATTTCCTAGTTACAAGAACAATACTCAACAGTTGTTCCTAAAACTTTTGAGTTCCAACTTCTCTTCATCCCTCCCTCCTCACCCATTCCCTTTGGGAAGGCAAGCAATTCAATATAGGCCATATCTGTGTAATTTTGCAAATGACTTCCATAATAGTCATGTTGTATAAGACTAATTATATTTCCCTCCACCCTTTCCTGCCCCCCATTGCTTCTATTCTCTCTTTTGATCCTATCCCTCCCCAAGAGTGCTCCCTCCTCCCACACTGCCCTCCCTTTCATTGTTCCCTCCCACCCTGCTTATCCCTTTCTCCCCCACTATCCTGTACAGTAAGATAGATTTTCATTCCAAAATGAGTGTGCATTTCATTCCTTCCTTTAGTTGAATGTGATGAGAATAAACTTCATGTTTTTTTCTCTCTCACCTCCCCTCTTTTTCGCTCCACTGAAAAGTCTTTTACTTGCCTGTTTTATGAGAGATAATTTGCCCCATTCCATTTCTCCCTTTCTCCTCCCAATATATTTCTCTGCCACTGCTTAATTTCATTATTTAAAGATATGATCCCATCCTATTTAATTCACTTTGTGCTCTGTGTGTGTGTGTGTGTGTGTGTGTGTGTGATCCCACCAACTACCCAGATACTGAAAAAAGTTTCAAGAGTTAGAAATATTGTCTTTCCCTATAGGAATGTAAATAGTTCAACTTTAGCAAGTCCCTTATGACTTCTCTTTGCTGTTTACCTTTTCATGCTTCTCTTCATTCTTGTGTTTGAAAATCAAATTTTCTTTTCAGCTCTGATCTTTTCATCAAGAATGCTTGAAAGTCCTCTATTTCATTGAAAGACCAATTTTTCCCCTGAAGTATTATACTCAGTTTGCTGGGTAGGTGATTCTTGGTTTTAGTCCTAGTTCCTTTGACTTCTGGAATATCCTATTCCATGCCCTTTGATCCCTTAATGTAGAAGCTGCTAGATCTTGTGTCATCCTGATTTTATTTCCACAATACTTGAATTGTTTCTTTCTAGCTGCTTGCAATATTTTCTCCTTGACCGGGGAACTCTGGAATTTGGCCACAATGTTGCTAGGAGTTTCTCTTTTTGGATCTCTTTCAGGAGGTGGGTGGTGGATTCTTTCAATATTTATTTTACCCCCTGGTTCTAGAATATTAGGGCAGTTATCCTTGATAATTTCATGAAAAATGATGTCTAGGCTCTTTTTTTGATCATGGCTTTCAGGCAGTCCCATAATTTTAAAATTGTCTCTCCTGGATCTATTTTCTAGGTCAGTTGTTTTTCCAATGAGATATTTCACATTATCTTCCATTTTTTTCATTCTTTTGGTTTTGTTTTGTGATTTTTTTGGTTTCTCATAAAGTCATTAGCCTCCATCTGTTCCACTCTAATTTTTAAAGAACTATTTTCTTCAGTGAGCTTTTGAACCTCCTTTTCCATTTGGCTAATTCTGCTTTTTAAAGCCTTCTTCCCCTCATTGGCTTTTTGAACCTCTTTTGCCAATTGAGTTAGTCTATTTTTAAAGGTGTTATTTTCTTCAGCATTCTTTTGGTCTCCTTTAGCAAGGTGTTGACCCACTTTTCATGCTTTTCTTGCATCTCTCTCATTTCTCTTCCCAATTTTTCCTCCATCTCTCTTACTTGATTTTCAAAATCCTTTTTGAGCTCTTCCATGGCCTGAGCCCATGGAATATTTATTTTGGGTGTTTGGGATACAGAAGCCTTGACTTTTGTGTCTTTCCCTGATGGTAAGCATTGTTCTTCCTCATCTGAAAGGATGGGAGAAGATATCTGTTCACCAAGAAAGTAACCTTCTATAGTCTTCTTTTTTTCCCTTTTTTGGGCATTTTCCCAACCAGTTACTTGACTTTTGGGTCCTTTGTCAAGAGTAGGGTATACTCTGGGAATCTGTAAGATCTCAGTTCCTCCAAGGTGGCACAATCAAGCGTGTACTGGTCTGGGTGCAGAGAGGAATTTTTGTGCCCAGAATCTTAGCAGAGTTTCCTCTCCAAGACCATCTGGCCTCCAGTTCCGCCAAGTCAACACTGGGGCCTAATTTTCTGATAAGCTGGATGGGCAGGGCCACCATTCAGTGTAAGACAAAGACCAGCTGCCTCAGGGCCTCTACTCAGGGCTGAGGTAAGACTCAGCTCTTCAGTGCCCCCAGGGGTTTTTACGCTCCAACAATGGAGCTGTATATATGGGCTGCTGCGCAGCCTCTGTGGCCGCTGCCTGCTGCTGGAGCTATGGGAAGGCCCTTCTCCCTTCCTGGCCAGCTGAAAAAACCCCCGTCACTGACCTTTGGCGCCTGTGGGTTGAGGGATCTGGAAAATGCTGCTACTGGGACTGGGGATTCCGCAACTGGAGATTCCTCCCCCAAGGGTTGTTCACGAGCCAGGCCACATGGCCAAGGCTGGTCTGGGCTCTGCTCTGCGACCAGTGCAACAGACGTTTCAGCGGGCCTCTCAGGTCACCCTGGGCTGGAAATCTCCTCCACTCTGTTGTTCTCCACTTCTGCTGCTTCACAATTTGTTGAGAGTCCCTCTCTACAGGTATTTTATGGGCTGTGTGGGGAGAGCCTCCATATCTATGTCTTTCTACTCTGCCATCTTGGCTCTGCCTCCCCATCAATTTTTTAAAGTGTTAAAAAAAAGAAAAGAAAAAAATCAGTTTATCAAAAACTAAAAAAAAGAGCTGAAAAAAATCTGACAGTGTTCCACACCTATACTCCCTCACCTTTGTAAGCAGTAATGGGAAGTCTTTTCTCATGCTGCTTCTTTCTGGGTAAGCTTGGTCATTATTATTTCTCAACTTTCAATTTTTAATTTTATTATTATTCTCCTTTTTTACTTTGGTGTAGTTATTCTGTTAATTGTTTTTTTCTGATTCTGCTAACTTCACTTTATATAAACTCAAATATTCTCATTCTACTCCATATCATATTCATTGTTTCTTACATCTTTACACAATAATAATCCATTACATTCATATGCCACATTTTTTAGTCATTCCTTTATAAGTGACATATACTTTGTTTCTAATTGTTATCATAAAAATTGTTGGTACAAATGTTTTTATGTATGTGGAACTTTGCTTTTTATCACTGATCTACATGGAATAAATGGTCTCTGGGTCAAAGTTTGTATACATCTCAATCATTTCCTTGATATAATTCCTAATTATTTTCTGGAAGAATTGGACCAATTCCTGCTGCATCAAGAATACATCAGTGTTCCTGTCTTTCCACAACTCTCCCCAATATTACCTATTTTCATCATTCATCATTTTTTTCCAATTTGTTGCATGTAAAGTGAAACCTCAGAGTTGTTTTGATTTTCATTTCTTTTGTTAATAGTGATATGGAACATTGTTTCATATGAGTATTTGTAGTTTACAATTCTTTTGAGAAGTTTTTGTTCATTTATTCTGACCACTTACCTATTGGGGAATTACTTTTGGTCATATAAATCCATCACTAGGGGCAGTTAGGAAGTGGAGTGGTTAGAATGCCAGGCCTGAAGGCAGGAAGATTCATTTTCTTGAGTTCAAATCTGACCCTCAGACACTTACTAGTGATGGTACCCCAGGCAAGTCACTTACTCCTGTTTACCTCATTTTTCTCATCTATAAAATGAGCTGAAGGAGGAAATGACAAATTGCTCCAATGTCTTTGCCAAGAAAACCCCAAATGGGATCACAAAGAGTCTGAAATGCCTGAACAACAATTCCATCCCTTGCTTTTATATCTTGGACATAAGACTTTTTTCAGAGATATTTTGATACAAACATTTTTTTATCAACTGCTTCACTTCTTATCCAAATTACATTAATTTTGTTCATGTAAAAGCCTTTCAATTTCATATGTAATTGAAATTGTGTTGTATCTTTTATTGCTGTAGAGACAGTATTGTAAGCCAGCTCTGTCCAGTGTTCTTTCTACCATGTTACATTGCAACATCTCAAAAGTCTTGAAGCATTTAGAAAACCTTGAGCTGGGGGGGCTTTGGAGACCCAAAGTATTTCATTCTTTTAACCTTTACTTTGTAAACCCAGTTGCTCTTTCTCCAGTCTACCAAATCATATTGAAAACTAGTGCCTGCAGTACCACCTCACATGTTTCAGATGTGACTGGGGCTGATAGCTGATACCTTAGATCTATCAGAGGGACTCTGGTAAATCTTTCTGAAGGATATTTCATAGCTCCAAGGTTTGAGCTTTTTTTCCCCCCTAGACTTTTTATCTTTTGGTGTTAGGTCATTGTAACCCTGAGATAAAAATAGTGATAATTAGTATGTTAGAGATCAGAGTCAGTGAATCTTTTAGCTTGGTGACACTCTCCTTTTAATAATACCAATTTTGGTGACACATTTCCTAGAATTCTGGTCTTACTTCTCACTAAAATTCTTCAACAGTTAACTGTACACAGCCTTGTTTCCTTTATGAAACTCAAAAGGACTGATCTTTCTCCTTAACTAGTTTGTCATAATTTCTCCTACTGTTGTTATTTCCCTAGCCAAGACAAAGTTCTAGTGACAAATTCTCAGTCCCAGAATGATGGCAGGAGAGGAAGAGACAAGAAACAAAAAGCAGAGACTCAAGTCCACCTAGAGTAGAAAGTTCTGTTGTTGGTTGACTGAGTTACTGAGACAGAGAATAGATTTTGCCAGTCTTGATTCTAATGGAAAAGCTTCCTAACATGCATACCAGTTTTCCTCTACCACCCTGGAAGACATCACTATGATGTACATAAGGGAAAGTGTGCAAATTCAGTTCATTCCAAAGACTGAGGGAGTGCTAACTGTGGGCCCAAGTCTGTGCTAAAGCTCCCAGGAATGTAAGAGAATTAGAAACTAGTTTCCATATCCTAGAAAAACATAACTTTGTTAGGGAGACAAAATATAAGCCCCCCAAAATAATTAGAGAACATCATGAAAGCAAGTATGTTCAGATGCTAGAATTATTGAATAGACTTTGGGTGTCTTAGGCATTGAGAGAAGAGAAATCATTGTGGTCTAGAATATTTAGGAAGAGCTTTACGCTGAAAATGGAACTTAAGCTGAGCAGTGAAGAGGGTTGGGATGTAAGAGGTGGGCTGTGGAATTGACCAGGAAGAAAAGAACTCATTTAAATTAATGAATAGGAAAATGTGACATAGTAGAAAATTGCCTTTTGTTTCATGTTTCATGTTCAAGCTTGAACTTGAAATCAGAAGAACTGAGTTCAAGGTCAACAGCTGTGTGACCTTGGTTTAACCGCCAGTCAAAGATTCACCTCCCTCATCTTTAAAATGGACATAATAATACTTGTACTTGTTAATGAAGAAGGTACTTTTTGTAATGCTAATTACTTGTGAGCTCCTTAATTATTAATCATCAGTGTTATATTAGCATGGTTACTCACAATAGGCTTTGTCCTGGACCATCTTCCTTTTCTTTCTACCCTAGTTCTCTTGATGACCTCGTCTGTTCCTATGAGTTTAATTGACATCTCCATGCCAATGATTGTGTGTGTGTGTGTGTGTGTGTGTGTGTGCACGCGTGTGTGCACATATTCAGCCAAAATTCCTTTCCTAAATTTCAGGAGGGAAGGGAAGGTGTGAAGTAAATACTACATAATTGTTTTTTCTCTTTCCCTTCCCATTCTCTTCTTTCTCATCCTGCCATAGCTATGCAATTGCCAAGTCTTGTCAATTCTACCTCCAAAATAATTCTCACATGTGCCTGTATCAATGTACTCACACACTCACTACCCTAATTCAGGCCCTATTCTATGCTCTACAGCATTCATCTCCCCTCACGTGGGCAACAACCTCTAAAAATGGTTTCCTTAATTCTAGGGTCTCTTTACTCCAAACCAATATGCATAAACCTGCCAAATATAGCCTTCCTAAGTCACTTCTGACCATGTCACTCCATTGCTCAAAAATCTGTATTGACTCCCTATTATTACCTCTTCGATAGAATAGAAACTCCTAGCCTGCCATTTAAATCCCTCCACAATCTGGCTTTAATATATCTTTTCAAACATTTTATGTTACTCCTATTTAATCCAAACAGCCTTAAACAAATGTTTCTGCCAAATTAATCTACCATCTATTCCCTGAATATATAATTCTATTTCCCACCCTTGTGCCATACCCATGCCTGAAATATATTCCCTCCCCCAAAACTTCCTCAGATGCCACCTCCTAAAGCCTTTCCTAAACTCCCCAGCTGTTAGTGCACTCTGCCTCCTCAAATTTTGTTGTATTTACTTAAGTGCATGTAGGTCATATTTCCATGGTAGAATATAAGCTTTATAACTGTAGGGACTATTTTGTTCTGGTCTTTGTATTTCCAGCTCCTATATCTCACCTCACTCATAGTAGCTTTTAGTAAGTGCTTCTTAGATTGAGTGTTTATAATATTTGAGCCTCATGTTTTATTCTCTTCTTTTTATGTGGTAATCAAGAGTATTCTATCTCTCTATCTTTTTCTCTCTTCTTCCCTTCCTCCCTTCCTCCCTCCCTCTCTCTCTTCCTATCTCCCCTTCCTTCCCTCCTTCCCCCCCACTGTGTGTGAGTGTGTGTGTGTGTGTACGTGTGTGTGTGCATACACGTGTGTGTGCTACCTTAAAGAGCTGAGTATCAGAGATTTAGAATACTTTGTTTAATGCAAATCACTAATAAATCACTTTCTGCCCTTTGTTGAATGGAGACCTTGACATCCCTCTTTACAAAACCAACTGGGCTTCAGATGTGGAGGGAATCCAAGTGAGGTGCTTGTTTAGGTGCTAAGATGTGACTTTAACTTTTACTGACCTCTACATTACTCCATTCAGTGTTTGGGCATTCTTTTCTAAACTTAAAAAAAATGCTATGGAGAAAACGTTAAGAGGAATTAATTCTCAAAATCCTTAACTAGAAAAAATGCTGATGTTCCTGGTGGTGCACTTGGACTTCAATGCACTGGGAGAATGGCTCCAACAGAGCACAGCATTCTGATCTGTGCCATGTTATTTAGCCAACATAAAGGAAAGCATCTCTTGCAGGGATTTATTAGTAAGATGTTACTAGTAAGATTTCCTCAATTTATTTCACAGTTCATTAGAAAGACCACTTCTTTAAGCTCATGGACCTTTAAAAAATAATAAATGTGTACCAGAGAGAATTTTGACACTCATCAAATCCATACGACCTTGAATTTGACAGTTTTCTCTTCAGTTCATGTTGATCTGTCCCTCCCACTAACTGCAGCATCTACTGGCTATAACAATTTATTTCACAGGGATTTTGAAAAGTTTACAAGACCAACCCTGTGTTTTTGGTAGTATGTGATTTTGAACAAGTTCCTTAACTTCTCTAGGTCTCAGTTATCTCATCTATGGAATGAGAGTGTTGGACTAGGTGATCATAAGTGTCTCTATGATTCCTATGCAAATAGTTTAACCTCATTTTGCAGATGAGGATACCCAGGCCTAGAGACTTTAAAGGACTTGCCCATGGTAACAAACACTAGGAAGTATTACAAGCAAGACTTGAACCTAGGTCTTCCCATTCTAAGACCAAGGCTCTTTGCCCTGTGCTAGAGTGGGTCTCTTCTCTGATTCCACCTCCTTCTCTTTTCCATGTCTTCTACAGTGCTCTCCACATACAACACTATTTAATACTTGGTCATATGCTGCCTCCATCATCATTTCATGTGTTTAAACTCATCTTCCCAACTACATTGTAGGATGGGGATCATGTTCTATTAATTTCTTTATTTTCCCTTCTCCCGCCCACTTTGGTCTAGCCCAAGGATCCTGCAAAACTGATGTACAGTAAATATCTGTGAATTTCTTGATAAGCCTTAAAGAACTAGAGAAGGAGTGAGTTACTGTTAGAGGCTTCATTTAGTCCTTCCTGGCAAAAGAGGTCCAGGCTAAATCAGGATTCTCTGATTCTTTTGGTGAACAACAACAACAAGGTTATCAAATCTGGCCAACAATGCTACCCACTTTGTATAGTAGGCAGTTAGTGAGAATAGCAGTTATCACCATTCAGATAGCCTCAGTTTTCTCAGTCCAACATTTTGTAGGAATAAAGTTGCTAGGAACTAACTTATTGCAAATATAGTAAGAATATAGCAACAGGAATATGCAAATTTCTTTTCTTCTCCTGCTCTGCTTCTTCCAGATGATGTCCATGTTGTTCATTTTAGTAGGTTTGATATTCACTACTGTGGTACCCATAGAATTTGAATTGCAGATATTATTGTTTTGGAGATAGTGGGATGGTTTCCCTGTACCTTTCCTTCCATCAAGGCTCATCTTAGATGCCATATTCTTGATCACTTATCCTATATGTTGAACATTTGTTTGACCTCTTCTTTGTACTTTTTCATTTTATAACTTGTATAAGGCTAAGTGTCTTATCCTCTTGATATTTTATACAGTCAGAGAGAACATCGCATATGTCATTTTTCACATTTGTACTCCCGGTAACTAGCAAAGGGTACTTCAGGTCCTGGGAGGTACTTAATGAATATCTGTTGAATTGATTTGATAGTACTATATCCTAGAGCCTTCATGGGATATCCTGAATTGCCACTTGAGTTAGAAACGAGAGGTAGTTAGGATGACTTCCTGTCATCTTATTTTGAGAACCTGAGCCTATTCAGCCAAATTTTGTTTCTATTAACCATAAAATTAGAATGGTGTTTTTACCCATTTTCTGTATCTCTCCTTCCCAAGCAAGAATTCTCTTGCTCCTTTTTCCTCTTTTCTCTCCTTTCTTTTCTTGATGAGTGTGTTAGAGAGAAAGTGAATGGTTGTGATGGGGAATAATGAAGAGACAGTTTTTCCCAACCATCCCAGTTCCTTCATTTTTCCACCTAGAACTCTCTGTATGTATGAGGAAGTGGGTCCATGTGCTAAATTGCAGAATTGTAGCTAGACTTGTATCCATGTAAAAGGTTGGACAGCACCATTGCTTTCAATGCTCTCCCCTTGCCCTTTAGCTTAATATCAGAATGCTATAAAATTCAGCCAATTCTCTATCTCTACTTGTTAAGTGGTCTGAAAATAGGATTGAGAGAGTGGGTTGAATTCTTTACTGTCACTGAAGAAAACTAGATTTATTGTAGTTTCCGCTTCTCAATGAGGCTAGAGAATGGATTGCTAAAGGTACTGTCTCAGCATAACTAAACAATCCAGTTTTCTGGTCCTGAATGCTTGGCTTTGTGTACAGCTCCTGTATTTCAAAAGGTGCCTAGAGTTTCTCATTAGAGAAATCCTGAGCAAGAGCCCCCAAACTTTTCTCTCATGTGTGAAGTTTAGAAACCCCTTACCTTGAGTATTGCCAGAGACATGAATAGGATTTTGTTTGGGTCATCGTTTGGGTCATCTTGGTCTTTCCTTGAGTAAGAACCATTCCAAGGAAAATTGCCTTCCCATGCATTTTCCTCATGTTGCACACACTGGTGAGTCTCATCTTTCCTAACTCCATATCTGGAAATGTTTCAGGTACTTCCAGAGCCCAGCACCATGTTGTCACATTCTAGAATGCCATGTTTCACCCACTTCAACCTCTTGTAGTGCAATACTGTAATTACTTAAAGGAAATTTTAGCATTTTAAGAAGATGTTGACTTTCCAAGGTATTTTGAAAGCAAAGAGTTACTTATCAAAAAGTTATAAGTAACAGAAATGAGAGGTAGAATTTCTTCTTTTTTCTAGGCTGTATATGTAACTTTTTTAGACCCTGCCTGATTTCCTTTAGGCTCAGAGTATTTTATAATTTGTATTTGGAATAGGGCTACCTGAGAGTGATGACTGTTTGTCTAGGCTTTTGAGATCTAGTAGATGAAAGGAATCGATGATTAACAAAAGAATGATGAAAAGAATGATGGCTATTCTGAGAACTTCAGTTTAAATCATTTTGTGTCTATCACAAAGTTATGAAAAAAGAATCAATTATATACTGTTGATCTTTTCACAAGAAAATCAAGCTCTATGGACAAAGTTTGATTTGTATTATTTATTAGGTTTATATCAACTATCAAATTGCCAATTTTAAGTAGCTTGGGCATTTATTCTTGTTACCATGTAAATGTGATACTTTCATCTAATTAAAAAAGTTTGGGTTCTCACCAATCCTTCTTATTTTAATTTAGTTCTTTTATTTTGAACTTAAACACAAAAAATTGAGCATTTTCATATACACAGCAGGAGACAAAAAGATTTTTGTCTATAAGAACAGTGAATCTCCACAGGGTACCACTCACAAAATTGAACTTCCAGAGCTCTGTGTAGTAAGAAGAGCACTGAACTGGTGTATGCCCAGAGGAAAGCAACCAGAAAGGTACAAGTCATTGATTTTGTTCCATGGAAACAATGGTTGAAAGGATTGGAGCATTTTAGTCTGGAGAAGACTAATGGGGAAACATTATAGCTGTCTTGAAGCATTTGAAGAGTTGTTACATGGAAGAAAAATTAGACTTCTTCTGCTTGGCCCCAGAAAGCAAAACTGGGAGCTATAGCTGAAATTTACAATGAGGCAAATGTATCCTTGATATAAAAAACAAAAACAAAAAAAACCAAAAAGACCCCCTAAGAATGAAGACTCTATTGAAGGAGGATGGGATTCTGGAGGTAATTCTTTTTAATTTTTTCCCCAAATTAATTTCTTTTCCTTTTTTCAACAATCATTTCCTTAAGTTCCAGATTTTCTCCCCCTCCCTCCCCAAGATGGCATGCAATCCTGTATGGGCTCTACACATACATTTCTACTAAATGCATTTTCTCTGGAGGTAATTCTTAATGGAAATTTTAAAAAAAAAAGCTGAATATTTATTTAATAAAGGGGACTCATTTTCAGATATGAGTTAAATTTGATGGCCTCCTGGGTTCTTTTTGAAATAATGTGACTTTATGGCTTGTAGTCAGAAGACTTCAGCTCTAACCCTAGGTGTCACTCACTAAGCTAGGTGACTCTGGGTAAGTCATTTCAGTTCTCTTTTAAATACTCTATGAAATGAGGATACCATTTACCTCACAGTGTTGTTGTGAGGAAAGTGCTTTGAAAATTGTAAAGTGCTATAGAAATGTGAGCTTATAATATTATGAACCTTTGGTGCTGATATAATCTCCCTCCAGGTGTATCAAACTGTTATATAATTTTGCAGTTGTTAGGTTTTAAAAAAAGGCCTCTAATTCCAGTTTTAAAAAAATCAAGTCTCTCCCTCTCAAGTAGAATCAAAATTCAAAACTGCAATTCAGCTGAAACCCTTAGTTCAATAATGTGAATGTTTTGAGAAGACTTGTAGGAAAAGGGTCCAGGGTATGTAACCTTGAAGAAGTAAAGTGCTTTATGGGGCCAGTCTGCTTCTCCTCCTGCAGCTGAAAAGTGAAAGTAACCTGCTGCCTGGTGCCAGAATATTTTAAAAAAGCAGTTAGGAGGAAGGCCAGAAGTGATTAGTGTAGCAGATCAGCACCCCCTCCCCCTTTGGCCAGCCTGGCTCCCCAGTCTCACTCTGCTGCCTCAGCATTGGGCCTGAGCCCACAGTCTAGATTGAGATTTGAATCTCTAACCACCTGGCCCTGAGACAAGAATACTACCAACAGAGTCCTGTCGACAATGATGTGTTTATGGTTATTGATAGGCAAACTTTGACCTTGGGAGCTGAGATGAACTCCAAAAAGTTTGAATGGCAATAAAACCCCAGAGACTACCCAGTTCCCAACATCATTGGATCTTTCCACCCCCACTTTATGGCTTCTATCCAGTTCTCCTTCAGAGGGCAGGCAGTTACTTCCTTGGGTAATTCATTGGGCCTTTCACCCCCTAAGCCTGGACCTCAGGGACTTAATGACTCATTCATGCCCTTCACATTCTCATGCTTTGTAATTCCCTCTCTAAGGGGTAAGGGGTTAAACCAGAAAAATTTGGGATCTGATTTCTTCCCCAGCCAAATCTTCCATCTTTCCCTTTGTGTGTTAGGTCTAACTTCATCTGGCAGTGATCTTGGTCCTTTCTATTTCAGGGTGTTAAAACTGGACTCAGTGTCTACCCTCCCCCACTTCTGACCCTTGAGAGGAGGACAGAGAATAGATCACACAAAGTGCTCTAAGTATACTTGAGGAAAGAGAGAACAGTGACAGGGGGATCAGGGAAGGCTACACAGAGAAAGTAGCAGAGACTTGAAAGAAGAAAAGAAACTGAAAAGTGACAGTGAGCGGAGAGTGAACTATAGATATGGGATGACTTGGGGGAATGCACAGTCAGCAAATGCCATGTGGAGTCCAGCCCCTCCTTTCTCTTTCTGTATGGGACTGAGACTCATTGTCAACAAGTATGCACCTACTATGCACCTAGTCCTTGGGAATACATTGAGAGTGTAAATCAAGATTTTGGGGGGGTTTTTTTTGGTTTTGGTTTTGGTTTTTTGGGCATACAAGGTTATTATCTAGATTAAGGCCAAGGCTTAGACATAGTCCTTCTGAGTTCTAAGGGAACCGGAAGTAGCTCCTCTATTCTCACTGCATCTGTTTCCCTAATTTGCCAAATGGGTTCAACATTACTTACAAATGGTGCCACTGGGGATCATTTCAAGGCTTGGTTCCTCCATTTTTATGAGTTTTCAAATAATTTTGAATGTTTTCCCCACCACATAGAATAATAACAAATACTCTAGCCCATGCACATTAAGGTACTTTGATAGCCTCTAGATAGAAAAGGTGGGAGAAGGACTATTTTCAGATGAGATATTTGTAAAGTACTTAGCACGGTGCCTGGCACATAGTAGGCATATATTAGGGCTTGTTCCCTTCCCTTCTGCTTTCTTTCTTTTTGAAAAAAGTTAAAGAAAAAGGAATGTTCAAAGGATAAGAAACCCTGAGAAGGCAAAAGCAAGTGGAAGCAAATTAGGATAGCTGGGAAAACTGTTCTTGATGGAATATGCTTCCTTCTGTGACTTGTGTGAGATTAAGGTTTCCACATCTGTAAAATGATTATAATGTTAAAGATTCTCCAAGCTCCTTTCTAGCTTTAGATCTATGATGATTTATGAGTGTAATAATACTGTGGCTTCTTATTCCTCTTCTTTCCTACCTCAGTACAGTAAAGCACCCTTATAAAATAAAGCTTATATTTCGTATCCCCAGAGAACCTGGCACATTTTAGTAGGTGTTTATTAGCTATATTATAAATTACACTAACTATGACCTTGAGCAAGACATTTCCTCCTATGGGCCTCAGTTTTTCCTCATTTTCAAAAAGACAGACTTGGGTTGTTGGTGGAGTTGTGAACTGATCCAACTATTCTTGAGAGCAATTTAAAACTATGCCCAAAGGGCAATCACATTATGCATACCCTTTGATCCAGCAATACCACTAGTAGGTTCTGTATTCCAAAGAGATAAAAAAAAAAAAAGGGAAAAGGACCTACATGTGCAGAAATATTTATAGTAAAAGGATGGATGAAGATTAGATTTATATGTTCCCTAATACTGCTTCTAGCCCTGACCTTCTAACATCCCTTCTTGTGCCAGCATTCTGAGATTCCAAATGACCCATTTATGAAGTATGTTTTAAGCTCCCTTCCTGCTCCAAAATTTGATGGTTTATGTTCTATATCTTTTCTTTTCTTTTCGTTTTGGTTTTATGAGTACATCTTCATAGTGAGTAGGAGATCCTGTGTAGAACACCTGGTTTTATTGCAGCCTTTCTCCTAAAAATGATCATTTTTAAAAGGCTCTCTGAGTGATTTGGAGAATGTGAAATAATGAAGTCATGAAAGCAAGAGGGGGAGAACCCTGGGCGATTTGGTTTCTTTTTCTTGGCTGAGTTGAGGATTCCAAACAAAATCATTTTCATTTTCTTGTACTGACACAAAAGGATTTATTCTAGCTACAGCTTTTCTTACCTTTAACAATCATTCATTTCCCCTCTCTTCTTATCAAAACCAGTACTTCACATGCCTTTTGCTGTTGTTTGTTCTCACAGAAACCCTTGTATTTCTTTTCAGAAAAAGCTTCCCTGGGAGAACTTCTCCCCATCAGAGATTTGAACGAAGACTTGTAATATAGAAAGAAACACATATTTAGAAAAATACAAGACCACTTGATCCTGTCAGATGACCTGGAGCAATGTGACATTTCTTCCTTCTTAAGGGTGATTCCATTTTGACATTCCTTGCCAGAGGCTAAAGAATTCTTTTGGCAACAAGAGGAGGCAATGCTACATTGGGAAGATATAGGGAAAAGAACACTGCCCAGGAAGCCAAAAAGCCTGGATTCTGGTCCCTATTCTACCACTAACTGTGTAAATTAAAAAAAAACAAAACAAAACAAAACAAAAAAACCTACTTACCTCCCTAGGCCATGGAGGAATCAGCGTGCATATACAAACTTAACTGTGGTCTTAGCTCAAGGTCCCTTCCAGTTCTGACGTTCTCTTCTATATGTTAAGATCTCTCCCAGATCTAACTTTCTATGTTCTAAAGTCTCTTCCAGCTCTAATGTTTGGTGTTTTAAAGTCCCATCTAGTTTTTATGAAATTGTCCCTCCTCCCCCCTTTTCCCCTAGGTGTGGGAACAGGAAATGTGTATCATAGCCAGAACTTAGACTTGTTCTTTCAAGCCCTGGGAGAGTACTTTCGGCCCAAGAGGAAGGCACTTTTCACTTCAGCCATCACCCTTCAGCCAGTTCATCTGACAGAGATTCAAGTTAGGCACAGCCCAGCAGGCTCCCAGGCATCCTCCAGGGTGCACCTGTTATAGGAGCAGTTGTCTAAGATTTGGCCTTGGGTGGGTGTAAGCTGTGTATGTATCACAGATGCAGCATTATTTTAGCATGAGCCAATCAGTATTTACTGTTCCTTCACTTTTATATGCAAAGAAATCCTCCCTAGCTTCCACTGTTTCAACTATTAACCCAAGGGGCTTCGAGAAGGTCTGTAATGTTAGTGATTAGTTCAAACACACTTTCATAGACTCCCCAGCCCTCACCAACCCCCAAGCACACAATATGCACCCTTGTAATGCAGCTTCCAGATTCCCCAGAAGAAGTTGTTGGTACTCAGAGGCCACATATCCAGCAATTTTCAATTTTCTCCAAGGTAGCCAAAGTAACTGATCATTGACAAGTCATGTTTACAGTATGAGCTGAGGCTGAAAATGCAGATCTTCACATTTTATGTAAATGGCCTCTGAAAGTATAGACTATTTTAACTCTTAGTCCAGCCATTTCTGCCACCTAAGTCTTAATAAATGAAATGACCCTCTACAATTAATCCCTGTTGTAGGAAAAAGTATCAAAGCAGAATAGTCTGCCTTTTGAACAAAACAAGCTATTTTTAGTTGCTTTTTTTTTTTTTAAGTAAGTTGGCTTTGGGTTCTTTGAATAGTCAGCGACATTCTTTCAATTTTTTTTTTCTGTGTAATTAGCAAAAAAGAAATTGTAATCTGAGAAGGTAGTAGAGCCTAGAATAACTGAAGGAATTTACAAGAAAGTAGGAGAAGACAGCTTCTCATGCAGCAAGTCACTGTCAGAAGCATCTGGAATGTGGTTTTGGTTAGATAGTGCTTTTCCTGGTTAAAAGAAAATTCTTGACTATCTGGTGTGCTTCATGGTTTTAAATACTGCAAGTGCTACATTTTGGGCCCTTTTCAAGATCTCCAAATATTTGGGAAAGTATACTGCCTTTTGGACTTTTACTGGGTTGAGTTGGAAGCCTACTTAGTTAGTGGAAAGGAAAGGAAGAGAAAAGGAAGGGAATAAGCATTTATATAGCACCTACTGTGTGCTAGGCACTGTGCTAAGTACTTCACAACTATTACATTACTTAACTGAGTCTCCTAGATTTGCAGAAGGCCAGATAGAGCACTCACTGCTCAGACCTAGGAGTTCTCCAGTGGATACTGGATTCTGACCAAAGCAAGACTGAACAAGCAGAGATCACCTTGCTCAGAACTTTGAAAAGGATGTGCATAGTTGACGGCAAAACAAAACAAAACATGATTTCAGAGGTGCCTGTGGGCCTGGGGGAGATATGATGCAGAATGACCCCTGGAGGAAGGCACAACATTTCTCACCTGGGGGTTGTACATTTAAGTCTATGTTTGTTAGCTCCCAACAACAACCCCCACTCACCCAAAAATAAAAAAATAAAAAACAACCCAAGGAAATGGATGGAGCTACAATGTAATTACACATTTCTCTTTTTCAGGTTAAACATGTGTGGGCAGATTCAAAAATGTACCTGAGTTTCTAGATGAATTAAACGTGTGACTAATTATATCACATTAATTGCTTAATTCAGGGTTTACCAGCAGCTTATACAGTAATGAGACAGGAGAGTCAACAGTGCCCTTGTACATCCAGGAAAGCAAGTGAAGTCAGCATTGTTTTCTATGTGCCTGGCATAAATTCCCAGTTGTCCCAAAGTAGGAGGCATGGCATTTTCAAGGTTGTTTTAAATTGATTATAGGAGCATAGGTTTAAAGCTTAAATGGACCGTAGCACTTTCTTAATCCAATCCCCTCATTTTATAGCTAAGACTACTGAGGCCCAGAGAGGGCAAGTGATTGACTAAGAGGACATAAGTATTAAGAGGCAGATTTGGAATTTGAATTCAGGGCTGCTGATTTTTAAGTCCACAGCTTGTTCTAATGCACCACTGTACTCCCGAACAGTAATCTCAAACTCCCAAACAAAAAACAGCTGCTGTTGTTGGTAGTGGTAGGTGGTCACTGTGGTGTGTGTCTATGTGTGTGTTTGTGTATCAAAATGTACAGAGAACTGTTTAGTTAAAGGAAACTCATGGTATGATTAATTTAAGAGTATTACTCTTGAAAATCTGATTTTAGATGTTAAATTTGAAATGTTGACTAACAAAGAGAAACCATTTTTGAAAATAAGAAACTAAAGGGCCTTCTGGCTAGAGAAATTTTATTAAGACTTTGGTAATCCTTGATTCTGTCAGCACATAACCCACAGTTGTGCCAACTCACTCTTTTCTGTTTGTTTGTTTAATAAAGCATTTGATCAAAATGCCATTTTCCCACAATGTAAATCGGCGGGACTTAAGTGAGGCTGGATCTTCCAGAATCTCAGAACTGGTTGGGTTGCAGTTTGCTGCTGTTGTTTTGTTCTAAGATTGGGCGTTTTCCATTTTGGGTGGTCGCAGAAAGAATGAATAGAATATGTGGCCTTGGATAGAATTGGAGTGGACTGGGAAAGGATCTAGTCCTTTAAGTAAAATTATAATAAAGATGAGAATTAAAAACCCTTATAATGAGAGCAAAAATTTAACAGCTCCTTCTGCTTTTTCTAACCAGCCCTCCCAACAAGAGTGTCAAGAGGAAGTAAAATGAGATATCAGCATTTTTTTAGTATTTGCCCAGCTCAAATTATTCCTCAACATGGATGAGTTATTGTCTGAGAGTATTATTAAATCCCTTGATGTTGAATTTTTACAGTATTTTATCCTATATTGTCCCTTTTCTTTCTCCTCCCTTTTTCTTTCTTTTTCACTTAGGAAATACTTACCAAGCATCTAATATATGCAGTTTTCCTTTTTGAAAAAATTTCCCAAAAGTCTATTTAAGCATGATTTATGCTCTTATATCTACTAATGGGAATTTGAGAGCTAAAGAAATGATCTGGATAATTTAAACCTCAATTTAAAACTATGCTTTAGTTAAGTAATTGAAGTAAGTGGGTCAGCTTTTTGTTTCAATTACCTATATCATCTCAGTTCTTTGTGTGTGTAGATGTACCTGATGGGTTACTTCAGAGATGAGTTGTAATATAATTTCCCTTTCTGCCCTCAGGGCTACCCATATGTTTCTATGATAAGAATGACCTCCCCTTAGTCTCTTTTTTATATAAACACAGACAAACTGCATCTCTTGGCCCTTATTTGGAAAACTTCATTGTTTTATAAAAATAGCCATCCCAAAACATGAGGGGTACTCATGGACTTGTTCATAAATAAGCCATAATCTCCAGAAATACTTAAATCAAAAAAGGACATCAGATCAAAGTGGAAAGTAATTGCTTTTGCATTCTGATTTACCACCTATGCTTTCTTAGATGATGACCTCCTACTTGGTTCTTTGCATAATCAGTCAAAAACATTTATTAAGTGACCAATATGTATCAGGCACTATGCTAAACACTGAGAGTATAAACAAAAGCAACACACACACAGAAGCTTACATTCTAATTGAGGAAACAGTATGTAAAAATTTGTACTTTTAAGGTATATACAGTGTGAATGAAAAGTAATCTCAGAGGGAAGTCACTGGTAGTGGAGTTGGGTGAGAAGAGGTGGGATGGAAGCCAGTAAAGATCTGCAGAGGGTAGGATTGAACTGAATCTCAAAAGAACCCTGAGAAGCCAGGAGGTAGAAATAAGGAGAGTATCCCAGGCATAAAGGACAGTTAATTAAAAGACAGAGAGTCAGGAATTAAGGAACAAATAGGATGCTGGGACATAGAGTGCATAGAAGGCAGTAAAGTATAAGAAACCTGGAAAGGTATGAAGGGGCAAGGCTACAAAGGGCTTTAAATGACAAAGAGGGGATTTTTCATATGATCTTGGAGGTAATAAAAAGCACACGCGCGCATGTGCACGCACACACACACACACACACACACACACACACTCACACACACTCCTGTCACAGAGTGTTCAAACTCTTTTCTCTTTTTAATCTAAAGTTAGATCTCCTATTTGTGATTCCATTTGCCTATCTCTCCCAACTGCCAGCCTCCTCCTGAGTAACGGGGCTTACCCAGACCTCTCCCTGAACTTTATTTTTAGTTGTCTGGAATCTATTGTAATTAACTATTCATGCCTCTGCCTGCTCTCTGGAGATGAGCTTTCCTTTTTTGCATTTAACTTTTTCAACTGGTATCCAAGAACAGCAAGTCTTTTAGAGTACAGGCTACGTAATCTAAAATCTTCCACCGAGATGAAAATGTCAGAGATTAATGTTGTGTGCCATAGTCTTAAAAATGCACTCAAGCAGTTTGGGGAGTTACTGGCTCAAGAATGCTTGCATGAATATATTGGCCAATAGAACCAGATGTGCTTCTCTGTTACAGTTTGTTGCTCAGGTACATTACTTTGTTCAGATAGGTAATAGGTAAATAAATGGAAATAACTGGCACCAAGAAACTACTTCCTTGCATAATCCTCCTTGCATCTAGGGAAGTAATTTATTGTGTTTTCCAGGGGGCATAAATCTTTGAAATGTCCACAGATTCACACATTAGGATTTTTTTTTATCTAATAAATTTGTTCCCATTTTTTGTTGTTTGTTAGGGGTCTAGTTAAGTGAACTTCAAATATCATCTTTACAATCCAGGTCATCTAAGTTCATTTTGAAAATTCTGTTACTAGTTTCCTGGAAAATAACTTACCAAAATACTAAAAAGTAATTTACAAAAAAAACATACTTCTCTGTAATTTTTTATTTAACTATCTGTTAGTTACTAAATCCAATGACCTTTTCGCCATCCTCTTTCTTGACCTTCTACAACTGTTGACACTTGACTGCTGTCTTCTCCTGAATCCTGGATCCTCCTTGGGTTTTCATGGGTTTATTCTCTCCTGGTTCCTCTTCTTCCCACACAATTCCTTTTCGATTTTGTTTTCTGGATCGTGCCCTCCCCCTTCTTATGGGTGTATCCCAAAACACAGTTTTGAGTTCCCATTTTCTTCTCTCTTAGCAATCTCATCAACTCCCATGGATTAAATTATAATCTTAAAACATATTATTTGCAAATTCATATATCTAGGCTTCCTCACTCTCAACATCACCAGTTGCCAGAGCAGAACATATCCCCACCTTGATGTCCCATAAGCACCTCTAGCTCAACATGTCCAAAATAGAAATCATCATTTCCCCTAAACCTGTCACTCCTCCTAACTTTGGTATTTATGTTGAGGGCACTCCCATATTTCCAGTTACCCAAGTCAACAGTCTTCTACTCATCAACTCTCACTCTCCTTCACCCTCTCCCACCCTACGTCTAGTCAATTTCCAAGTCCTGTCGATTCTCTCTGCACAGAATCCCTTGAACTTATTTCTTTCTCTCCATTGTTTTGTAAAAATAGCCATCCTGAAACATGAAGGGTACTCATGGACTTGTTCACAAATAAGCCATTATCTCCAGAAATACTTAAATTTAAAAAGGGCATCAGATCACAGTGAAAAGTAGTTGCTTTTGCATTCTGATTTGTTGTCTATGCTTTCTTAGATAATGCCCTCTTACTGGGTTCATTTCAGGCTTTCAACGTGGACTATTACAATAGCTTCCTAATTGGTCTCTCCCTTCCCTAGTCCATTCTCTATGCAAGTGCAAAGTTGATAGTCATAAAACACAAATCTGACTGTATCAATATCTAAGAAGTTTCAGTGGTTGCCTGTTGAGATAAAATATAAAGTCCTCCTAAATATATAAGACCCTTTCTCATCTGGCTCCACTCTCCCTTTCCAGGCTTATTCTTTCCTAAATTTTATCTTTCACCAAAATTGATTGACTTTCTGTTCCATCTTTATATATTAGACATACCATCTATAAAGCCCATGCTTTTGTACAGACTATACACAATTCCTAGAAGCTTTCTTCTGCCTCAGAATGCTTAGCTTCCTTCAAAAGAGTTTAGGTCCTAGTTTTTCCTGATCCTCCAGTTGTTAATTCTCTCCTCCCAATTCTTGAAATTATTTTGTATTTACTTATCTGTGAACATGCTATTTCCTTCCTCTAACCTAAGCTCCTTGAGAAACGTGTGTGCGCACACATGTCTGTGCCTGTGTGTGTGTTTGGTGGACAGTAGACATTTTAAAAATGACTGCAGAATTTACTTAAATTCATTCACAAGTTAAAACAAATAGGGAAGAAAAAGGGGATTTTTCATAGCGTGGAATGTAGACTTCTTGAGGAAAGGGATTGCTCTTCATTTTGATTTTGTATCCCTAGTGCAAGGTTTTGTACATAGAAAGCACTTAATAAATGTTTGTTGAACTGAATTAATTCAATATTAAATAGCTAAATAATAATTGAATATTTAAAAAATCTAATAAAATACAATTACCCGGAATGATCGGGTAATAAAGGGTAACTAAACGCTAACAAAAAAAGTTTTTACTTTGATCCTCCTTACCTTAGTAAATGAGGGGAGGGGAAAGAAAGGGAAGAAAATGGTGTGACTAGACAACAGTTCTTACAAAAAAGATCTAGAGATTTAGTGTGTTACCAACTCAACAGTTTTTTGGTACTGTGACTTTGTCAGACTGTATCTAGTACTGTGTTCATTTCTGGAAACAGAGTTTTGAGAAGGAATAGATGAGTTAGAAAGTCTAGAAAAGGACTGTCGAAATGGTTAGAGGCTGAAGGATTAGTTGAAAAGGCCTGTGGATGTTTATCCTGGAGAAGATCAGTTTTAAATAGAATAAAGAGAGAGTAAAGAGTTGATGATAACTTCAAGATTGTGAACTTGGGTGATTGGAACAATGGGAATGCTCTCAACCTAAATAGAAAAATTAAGAGGAGTGGTGGGTTTAAGGGGAAAGGAACTCAATAGCAGCTTTTAAGTATTTAATATAGAGTATGATCTGGAAGAGCAATTAAATTTGTTTTGCTTGCTTGCAGCTCAGTTTCAAGAATTAGAATCAGTGGGTGGAAACTGCAGAGAAGTAGAATTAGGCTTAAAAAAACTGTTCAGTGGTACAGAGTATAGACAACTGGAGTTGGAGTCAGGAAGGCTTGAGTTCAAATTTGACGTCAAACATTTGATAGCTCTATGATCTTGGGCAAGTGACTTAACCTCTCTCAGTCTTAGTTTCCTTATCTTTAAAAGAAGGATAAAAATAGTACCTACCTCCCAGGGTTGTTGTAGAGATAAAATGAAACCATATTTATAAAGTGCTTTGCAAACCTCGAAGTGTTATATAAATGTTAGCTATTATTAGTAGTAGAAGTAGTATTCATCTCTTCCTCCCAATTCTCCTTCCCCAATTGAACAAATTAAACCACCCTGAACTACTAGTCTAATGGCAAAAATAAATTATCACATTAGCAATGTCTTGACAATTCCTCTTTCTATCCTGTCTCTCTGTCAGGAGGTGAGTGACATGTTTCATCATCTTTCTTTTGGGCTCCCAGTTTGTCATTACATTGAACAGAATTCTGAAGTTGCTTTTTCTCTATAATGTTGATGTAATTGTATGAATTGTTCTCCTAGTTTTGTATGCTTCACATCGGTTTAGAAGTCTTCCTAATTTTCTCTGAAATGTTCTGATTAACAGTTTCTTATGGAATAATGATATTCCATTGCATTCATATACCACAATTTGTTAAATTATTTCCCAATAGGACATCTCCTTCTTTTCCAGTTTGGGGCTCCCATGAACAAAATCAGACTTAATATAAAGACAAAATTCCCAATACACTGTCCAAAAATGGAACTGAGCTAAGGAGATAGTCTGGTTTTCAAGCAGTCTGGATGATTGTTTGCCGGAAGTGCTGTTGCATATTGGACTAGATGATCTTGGAGGTCCTTTCTATGAGCACAGTGAATATAATGGATTCTTTCTTTAATGACAGTTTGGGTGATGTAGCACAAAGAGTCCTGAGAGTCATTCAGTAGACATTGCTAGTATTCTCATTTCTGTTGCTAACCAATTTATAAAAGTTTGAACTGGATCTTCTAAGTATTCTGAATCTCCATTCTGAACATCAGTTCCCTTTGTTGTTGATGTTAAGTGAATGGAGCAAATATGCATATTTGGCACATAATTGGAAATTGTTGTTTTTAAATAAAATGTTAATTTTATTTATGTTTTATTTCTCCCAATGACGGTGTGGGATAGAAATCAATAAGCACATGTAGAACTTAAATCAAATTGCTTGCTGCCATAGAGAGGTTTGGAAGGGAGAGAATTTGGAACTGAACATTATTTTAAAATGCTAAAATTTGTTTTTATGTGTGAAAAAATATTTTTAAAACAAATCAATAAATTATGAATTTTTTGAGTTCGGTTCCAATTAATAAAGATTTTCCTGTACCTAATGTTGACACTTAGAAGAATGAATCTAGATTGTCATTGAACATGCCTGGAGTTTAACAGTAACAGGGTTTGTAAAATGTAATGCCTTAAGTTTGAACTGTCATCTAGAAGATCTTTAAGGGAGTTTTTGCTTGGAAGTTGCCCTTTCAGTCTTCATTCAATTGGTTCCTATGTGGTCTTGGGTGATTATTATAGTAAGGAAGGGAGTCCTTCATAATGTTGGCTTTGGGATGATGTTTGGGGATCAATGTAAACAACAGAATAAAGATTTATTTCTGGGGACGTGAAAAAGCCTATTACAAATACTTTGCAATCCTTGGTTGTCTGCTTTTCTAGAATTTACTGTATTGTTCAGCCACCATTTTTTCTGTCTTTTCAAACTGTTTTACCACATAAAGATATACAGGGAATTGCTTCTATCTACATCCCCAGGGCCTAGGACAGAGCTTGGCACGTAGTAAATGCTTTTTAAGTGCTTGTTACCTTCCCTTGCCTAGAGATAAGAGAAGTTGGGAACTTTCTCAGATGACAAAGGAGGTTTCATCTTCAGAAAACTACCGCAGTATATAGCTGGCATATTTCACATGAAGTTAGACCAGAAATGCAATGGGATCCAGAGTTAGGTCCAGTGATGTAAAATTATTTTTTTTCTAGGTCAAAATTTGGACTTGCTACAGTATTGAATACTCCATTACAGAACTGTATGCTTCTTTATTCTAAAAAATTCTATTTAAAATGATCCTTTTTAAAGAGTTATGTACCACTCTGTGATGACATGCATTTCCAGTTTTAAGAACTAACCAATCTCCTAAAAAAAAATACCACTTTTTCTCACTCTAAAAATAAAACACAAACACACAGTATTACTATGTCTACAGAATATAAATTGGATTGGAGGTTTTACAATATAAATAGCTAGTTTGAGTAATTCAGGCTTCAAATGGATCATTTGGCTTGAATTATCCAAATTCATTGTCCATATCACCACTTCAATCTATGCTATCTAAAAGGAGATTAAATCCATTTTTTTCACCAGCCCTCCCCGCCATGGCCTTGAAACTCAATACTTTATCTGTTTTCTGCTTATCTGTTTATTAGTCATCTTGGACTAAATGAATTTTTCATTTTTTTCAGTTATTGGTCTCATTTTTTTTCAGATTTTGGTCTTTGAGTATACAGTTGTCCCTACTCTGTCATGGGGGGAGGGAAGAGGGAATGGCATGTTTAGCCACATACAATGTTTTCTTCTCTGTTCATACCAGCGAAGAAGCCTGATTTTTTTTTCTTTTGCTTTTATGGGTTGTGCACAGTACTACACATATATTTTGTGCATTTCTGAGTTTCTAAACTTTTTATATGTCATCCACCGGTCTTCACATGTCATCTACAGCTTCTGCAAAACTCCTCCAAAATTTCCATTTAATTTCTTATATTGGCATGTGATATATCAAAATAATGATGGGGAAAGTAACAATGTGGAAGGTATAACTATATACTTATCCTCATAAGAGATATCTGTGTTTTTTTCCTGAAAATAAAACAAGCAAAGTATTTTACATTTTTTTTGTATCTTATATATATGATGTATAGGTATATGGTCAGCTTATTGGCAGGAAAAAATAGTCTGGTGCCTAAATAGTACCTGTTGATACAGTGAAAAGACAATCTATACAAGTAGAAAGGGAATCATTTTTAGTATGCAGAAATGTGAATAAGTAGTATAACTAATAAACAGGTAAATAACAAACTAAAAACATTATATCTCAGATAACTAATAAACAGATAACATAAAGAAAGCCCCAGATACCACACTGATTTTTTCTAATAAATCTTACAGGGTAAGGCATTTCACTTTTTTTAACTTAGGCTTCCTTGGAGCATAGAGATGGCCTTAGGTTTACGAAGGCAACGCCAGAAGTGCTTAAACTCTGGCAGGTCCCGTCAAATCAGAGTATATAGATATTCCAAGAATAAGTTTTGAGGGTGGGGTTCCATTAGCCATTGTACAGGATTTTTCAGATTTAGAAAGTACTTGATGTACATCATCCCATTTGAGTCCCACAACAACCCAGTGAGGTATGGTATGATAGTACAGATGAGGAAAGTTAGACCTAGAGAGATTAAGTGACTTGCCCAGGGTGATACAATCAGTTAACTGTTAGAGATGGGATTTGAACAAAGATCTTCCTGATACCAATTCAGAACTCTTTTCCTTATGCCATGCTGCTTCCTTGGTTTTTACTATGAACTACATCCTCCAACTTCATTCACCTTAATCAGCAGGTTTGGCTGCAAATTACATTTGACTGTTTCCAAAAATCAAATCCACCCACAAAGGATTTGCCACGACTGAGAGTCGGAAGAATGTGATGGGGGACTCTGAGGGTCATTTCCCAAAGTGGATTACTTGGTATGCAGGAAAGAATGAGTTTATTTCAAAACAGGAGAACATCTCTTTTGAAATGAATAAAAATGAAGTTTGCTGGCATTTAGTTTCTTACATGGACTTGGGGACTCTGAGAATGAAGGATCAATTTAGAATCAATATAATTACTAAAAAAAAAAAAAAAAAAAAAAAAAAAAGGACATGACAAGGTGGGGGAAAATCCCAGGCCTCACCCAGATTCTTTCTAATAATTCTCATAGGGTTATGGCTAGAGAACTTGTAATGACTTTAAATAACATTCCACAAATGCAAAAAAGACCCTTTGCTTGAATTATCCCAGTGCATCAAGAAAGAGATAAATCATTTGGAAAATTTAGTTTTGGGAGGGATCGGGGTGACCACTGACTCAGGCACATGTATGGTTAATGAGAAATGTCCAGGAGATAAATAAAGGATTTGTTGTTCTGTTTAAAACAACAGCAATAGCAACAGCATGAGAAGTATTTAATTACATATTGGTGTAGAGTATGCATCTATGTGTTCCCATTTTGGTGTGATTCCTGATTGGAAGAATTGGAATGAGGAGAAAGAGTTATAATTAGAAGTACCTTTAATCTGTGCATTTCCTGGCAAAACTGCGTATAAGGGGAGAAGTCTTTGGAATAGTCTTTTTAACATATTTGAACATCACAGAAACTTAGACTCCTCGTAAAAATAGTTGATTCCTTCTCTAAGGTCACCGTGAACCACAGATATAAAATAATCCAGTTTTCATGCAATCCTTTTTAAATGAAATTTAAAAAGATATGGGCATTTCTGTCCCTGGAGGAGGAAAATTAGTTATTTTGCATAGCATGCACACTTAATAAATGTCTAAGACTGGATTTTAACTTAGGTCTTCCTAACTCCAGACCCAGTGATGTATCCACTGTATCACACTGTAGTGCCAATGTGATGTTCACAGTGTCTACAGCAGCTATGAGTATGCCAGCATAATACTGAATCACAAAATATATCAGACTCCCTATCTGGAAGACAGAACCAAAACATTTATTTAAACACCAAAATGCCAAATCCCAACACCAGAAAGCCAAATCCATCATAGCAAAAAAGAAATCTATACACAATAACAGTGCAGGGGGGGGGGGGCACTGCCATCCCCAAGCCTTCACCCTTCTAGGGCCTTACCACAAATGAACACTCACAGCTCACTGCCTGGTTTCTCTCTCTCCCTCAGTTCTAATTGCCATGTCCAACTTCCTCTCAGCTCTGCCCCACCCTTCTTGTTCCACCCTTTCCTGCTCCAACCATTTGGCAAGCTCCTCCCCACCACAGGATCATGTGACTCAGGCAGGTCCTCTTAATGGATGGGAAAGATCTTCCCATTATGCAAAAATACATTAACAATACACATATACAAAAGATGAAGATTTGCTACTTCTGAATGTCAGAAGAATAGGCTACAGCCTCAGACAATGGCATGAACACAGGCATAAAAAAGGGAGAGTGCATTAATGAGGACTACAGAATAAGGGTGATTTTCCACATGTAGTATCAGAGATTTAATCCTGGAAAGGAACCTTAGAAATTAGTCCAGCTGCCTCCCACCATTTCACGTAAAAAAACAAAGGCCCAGAGAAATTATGAAGATAACATTACTGATCAATATGCATTTTGTGAGTTTAGGAGATTTTTTTTAAAGTAATGAAGAAGGTTGGCACAATCATTCATCCTCTTCTTCTTGGGAGGTCATTTATTTAAAGAGTAGCTGATGTTCAAGGGATGTATTAGAGAAAGTATCCAGAGGTGGGCAGCCTCAAGGACACATCTGACCTCTAGGTCCTGATTCAGTAAAAGGATGGCACTTGAGGACTTAGAGGGTCACATGTGGCCTTGAGACCACAGGTTGCCCACTCCTGGATAGTCTATGGCTGTGGAACTAAGCAAAGAACCCTACATGTCAGAGTCCTGTGATCTCTGATTGCAGGGTTCCAACAACCTCAGATACAGCCACACCTAAATATACAGACACAACATCCTCACAATTCAAGTCTTTAGATTATGCCATCTTAATACCTCCAATACAGCCCATTAGACTCTCCCTAGAAACATACGCAATGCAAGGAGACATCAGAAAAAGATCTCACCCACCCGGCTGTTGCCTTCCTTGCTATCAGAACCCTCAACTCTGCAGTATAAGGACTGTTTTAGGAAATATTAGTCTAAATGTAGTGGAGTTAACTCTGCTTTTAGAAGCTGGGTCCAGGCAGCCTCAGAGTAGCAAATGGCTGGTCTTCTCAAGGTTATGAGGAACAGTTGCTGCCTTTATGCCCTTCAGATCAGTTGGCCTACCTCTCAATTATGCTAATAATGCAAAAGGATTAAACCTACTCCCATGATATCATTCGTATTGTATTTTAAACGAATTTAGACAGTGTATTGCAACCAAAGTGTTAATAGACACTAAGGTTGGGGCAGCTAGGTGGTACAGTGGATAAAGTGCTAGGCCTGGAGTCATAAAGACTTATTTTCTCAGTTCAAATCTGGCCTGAGAAGATTACTAGTTGGATGACTCTGGGCAAGTCATTTAACCCTATTTGCCTTAGTTTCCACAGCTGTAAAATGAGTTGGAGAAGGAAATGGCAAAACACTCCAGTATCTTTGCTAAGAAAATCCCAAATATGGTCACAATGAGTGAGACACATCTGAAAATGACAGAACAAAAAAGATTGAAAATAGGCAATCAGAGAATTTTATTTAAAGTTACCTTAATAACTTTACACTTCCCTCATGAGTATGCAAGTATATTACCAAAAATGATATTTTCCATGACATAATTTCAAATTGAGGATAATTTTTTTAAATTTAATTTTATTATTATTATTTTTAATGTTTTACAAACACTGCCATAAAATTAAGATTTTATCTCCCTCACACCTACCCCCCATTGCCCCTCTCCCTCCCCATGACAGCATACAATTCTGCATAGGTTCTACATATACTTTCCTTTTGAGTACGTTTTCACTATAGTCATGCTATGTAGTCGGACTAAAATAAATGGAAGAAATAGTATAACAAATCAGAACATAATACACAAATACACACACACACACAAACATGATCTGCTACCTTCTGCAAATGAATTCCATGTTCTTTCTCTGAGTGTGGAAGGCATCTTGCCTTAGAAAACCACCATTGGGATTTTTTTTTAAATAAGTTCTTGCGTTATTACGAAATTCCAAGTCTACCAGAAAAAACTCTCGCACACTGTGGTCATTGCTGTGCACAAAGTTCTCCTGGTTCTGCTCCTTTCGCTCAGCATCAGGTCATATAAGTCCTTCCAGGCCTCTCTGAAGTCTTCTTGTTCATCATTTCTTATGGCACAATAGTACTCCATTACATTCATATAACATAATTTATTCAGCCATTCCCCAATGGATGGGCATCCCCTTGACTTCCAGTTTTTGGCAACTACAAAGAGTGCTGCTATAAATATTTTTGTACATGTGGGACCCTTCCCCATTTTTATGAAAGGATAATTTTTTAAAAATTTAAAATATTTTATTTTCCCCAATTCCATATAAAGACAATTTTTAACATTCATTTAAAAAGATTTTGAGTTCCAAATTTTCTTCCTCCTCTTGTCTCCCTTGAGATGGTATGCAATTTGACATGTTATACATGCACAATCATGCAAAACATTTCCATGTTAGTCATTTTGTGAAAGATGACACAGATGCAAAGGGAAAAAAGTGAAAAACGGTATGCTTTGATCTGTGTGTCGATTCCATAAGTTTTTTCTCTGGATATGCATAGAATTTTTCATCATGAGTCCTTCGGAATTGTCTTAGATCATTCTATTGCTGAGAAGAGTTGTCATTCACAGTTGTCTTTGTACAATATTGCTGTTGCTGTGTAAAATATTCTCATTCTGCTTACTTCACTTTGCATCAGTTCATATCAGCCTTTTGAGGATCATTTTCAGTTAGAGAAAAGATCTAGAATTATCTAGCAATATTTATAGGCTGTTGTCTGAGTACTATTCTAGGACTGTGGCAAACATTTATCAGCATCCATAAGACTTAGTGGGAAAGGCTTGTTTCTTCTATAAATCACTTGAGATCTCTACCATGTGTGGTTAATGAGAAGGTATTTCTGGAGTTTTGAAAGTTGATAACCACAAAGGGGAAGAGATGGAGTACTAACTCCAAAAGTATTACAGAAAAGATATACCCCCCCCCCTTGCATTATTCTCTAATTATTTCACGAATGTTTATGTTGGACCTTCCAATGAATTGTAAATTCCTTGAAGCAGGTATCATGCTTTGCAATGTGTGCTTTACATGTCTGCTGCTTTACTAAGTATATATTTCCTTCAAAAGTTGATGGATCAGTGATTTCATTTTGGGGAGCATACTCCCCATTAGTAGAAATCTCAACCTTCCCATGCCTTCTCATTCTGTGCAGTTCCTTTTTATCTCTTTCCATAAATCCTCCAGTAGTGCAGACTCTGGGCCCACTCTTGAAATCCCACTTGCACAAAATGGTCCCCAGAGGCCAACTGACTACTTCTCTCCTTAGGGTCCTAAGAGTAACCCTGAGGAGCAAATGAGGTTTAGATTTCTAGTACCATGGTTCACAGATGTGCACTACCATATCAATAGTATCTGTTGATAATAAATAGACATCTAGACTTAATTAGCTTCTAAAAACATCTTAGTAAATACTAAGGTGGTATAGTTAGAACAGGTAGTATAAAACATCCCACACAATGAAGCAGCAGACTCTCCCACAAGCATATTTCTAGGGCAGAGTGAGGTCTAGCTTAAACCACATGTGGCAAAGCAGTAATCCACAGCTTCTCAATGCTGGAATTCCTTTTGTTAATTCATACAGCCCTCATGAAGCTCTCCTTAGTATGTTATTAGTTTAACTTTCTGCTGAGTTTCTTATAAAGTCCTAAGGTTGCCTTTCTTCATTCTGTCTAGTTTGTCCTCAGCTCTCAACACAAGTACTGCTGTTGGAACGCACAAGAAACCCAAAATCTTCTGACCTTTCATAGTTTTCAGGGTTCTCCTCAGGCTAAAGAAATAGGGAGGAGACAGATACTTTTTCTTCCCTGCCTACCTTTCCAAGCAATTTCTTCTCAGGGGCAAGGGTTTAACTGAAGCTGCTCTCTCTAGGCTGTCCTGCACTCCTCACTCCAACCCTTCCCTCTCCTCCCCCCATGCCTGATTCTGAACTATCTTGCTGTTTTTATCCAAGCCCATTAAATGACTAACTCTTTAACCAATCTTAGCGCACTTCCTATATGTCATAATTTCATTTCATTCAATGACTTGCAGTATTTTGCTCCTTTCAAATTAATTAATGACTTTTTTGCATCTAGTTTTGATACCTTTGAATGACTGACTCATTATATTTTCACCTGATAAAGGTATCGGGATGGAGAAGCATTGTCAAACTTATATGGAAACAAACCCCTGGGGCTGCATATTAACTTAGAAAACTGCAAATTAACGGTATCTGTGCTGTATTGTGTTTTTATTTATTTTGCTAAACATTTCCCAATTACATTTTAATTTGTTTAGGGCCCAGGAGAGTTTTGCAGGCTGCTTGGTATAGCAAATTTGACCTCTCTGGTGTAGAGCATTGTGTTAGTTATTCTAAGGGGGGAAAGGTCAGAAAATTGATTGATTAAATTAACCCAAATCCTTACACTCCATAAAGGATTCACCAAATGCACTGGAGATCAGATGCTGAATCCTTTAATATTTTGTGGGTAGCAGTGTAACACTTAGATTGTACATTTATTATTTTTGTTGTTATTTTTATTATCTCTCTTACTACATGACCAGCTCCTTTCCTGGTGATGTATGTCCTGAATGATTTTTAAAAGTAATTTCTCAGATATTTGTGGTAAATTCAATAAATACTGAGTGAATTATTACTTAGTCAAGGATTTGTGAATTTGTCAGTGTGGGAATTCCCTCACATCCAGATCTTAGCCTGATGACTCAGAGAAGTTCAGTGACTTGTCTAGGGTCACACAGCTAGTAAATATCAAAGGCTGAATTTGAACTCATTTTCTGATTCAAAGTCCAGGAGTCTAACCTCTATAGCACATTACATCTGAATTAATTTTTTAAAATCAATTGATTGATAATCATGAGCTCTTGATTTGGACTTCTTTCAGTACCTACAATGCATTCTGATTGTGTGCTGATTTATTTGGGCCTAAATTTTAATTTTTAGTTGTCAATGTGGATAAGACTAATAGGATAATTATTAGATGACCACATCTGTCTAGACAGCCTAAATAGTGTAGACATAGCCCAAGTATTTGGCATTACTTCAAACCTCCTAGAGGAATCAGAGTATTTCTGAATGATTCAGGAAATCATGACAAATTGAACAGGGAAAAAAAAAAAGACTATAACCTGATATAGTTAGTAAGGCAGTATGTAAAATAATCTTTGTCAAAGATTCTTTTTAAAGAGAAAAAATTGTTTTTTTATTTCATAAATCTCATATAGATACAAAACACAAATTCAATAGGGATTATTTTCCCCAACATATTTTTATCTATTTCATTAACTGTTTCTCAATTACAAGTAAAAAATTTTAATGCTCATTGTTAAAAATTTTTGAGCTTCAAATTTTCTTGATCTCTCCTACTACTCCCCCTTCTTTGAGAAGGCAAGCACTTTACTTTCACTTATACATGTGAGGTCATGTCAAACATATTTCCATATTAGCCATGTTGCAAAAGAAAAAAACAAGAAAAATAAAGAAAGAAAAACACTATGCTTTGATCTGGGTTTAGACTCCATCAGGTCTTTCTCTAGAGGTAGATAGCTTTTTCCATTGTAAGTCCTTAGAATTGTCAGTTCACAACTCCAGCAACAGTGTATTAATGTCCCAATTTTTCCATATCCTCTCCGGCATTTGTCATTTTCCTTTTCTGTCATGTTAGCCAATCTGAGCGTGAGGTGTGAAGTGGTACCTCAGAATTGTTTTATAGTTTAATATGCACCCCTCTAGTCAATAGTGATTTAGAGCATTTTTTAAGCTGACCATAGAGAGTTTTGATTACTTCTTCTGAAAACTGCCTGTTCATGTCCCATAATCATTTTCCAATTAAGGAATGACTTGTATTCTTATAAATTTGACTCCATATATATTTGAGAAATGAGTCCTTTATCAGAGAAACTTGTTATAAAATTTCCCTTGTTTTCTGCTTTCCTTCTAATGTTGGCTTCATTGATTTAGTTTGAACAAAAACTTTTATATTGGATGTAATCAAAATTTTACAATTTATATACTGTGATATTCTCTATATATTGTTTAGTCATAAGTTCTTTCCTTCTCCATAAATCTGACAGTTAAATTTTTTCATTCTCCCCTAATTTACTTAAAACACTAAATTGTTTACCCATTTTGACCCTATCTTGGGATATAGTGTGAGATGTTGGTCTATACCTAGTTTCTGCCAAACTACTTTTCAGTTTTCTCAGCAATTTTTGTCAGATAGTGAACTCTTGTCCCGAAAGCATGGATCTTTGGATTTAGCAAACACTACATTACTGTGATCATTTACTTCTGTGTATTATATACCTAATCTCTTCCCCATATCCACCACTCTACTTCTTAACCAGTACTAGATTGTTTTGATGATTACTGCTTTGTAATAGCTTGAGATCTGGTACTTCTAGGCTACCTTCCTTCACATTTTTTCCCCAAGGATTCACTATTATTTAAATATATACATATATCTCCTGTGAAGACAACTTTCATCATCTATAGAAGGAACTGGGGATGTTTAGCCTTGATAAAGGAAGACTCAGGATTATGTAATAACTCTTTTTCAAATATCTGAAAAAATGAAAGGAAGAAAGGCCATTAAACTTGTTCTGATTAGCCTCAGAAATCAGAAATAGGAGCAAGGGGTGGAAGTTACAAAGAGGCAAACTTGGTTTGCTAATTGCCTAACAATTAAATTGGCTCCCTTAAATTGGCATCCACTGTCTCCAAAGATAATAGGTTCCTTCTCATTGAAGGTCTTCACACAAAGGTTGGAGGACCACTTGTTGGATATGTTGTAGGGAATTCTTTCTCAGCTATGGGTTGGACAAGATGGTCTCGTCCAATTCTGAAATGATCTGAATGATCATCTTTGTGGAATTAGCTTTAAGTTGAACTAACTTTTCTCCACAGTACTAATGTCATTCTCCTGTTAAATTATAGGAAGTGCTTCAAAGGCAGCACTTTAGAAGTGCCATGTGCTATTCTTACAGCCTCAACAGCTAGAGTTTGTTTTAGTGGAAAAGTATTCATTGTTTGCTAGACTGTTAAAATGTTATTAAAATGACATTTTCTCTGAGATCTTCAGAAAAATAATTTGCAGTTATCTCATCTAATGAAAGGGAAAGGATAAAGTTCTTGTTCACAAACTATATTACAGAATTAGGTTTCCTAATAGTCTAAGTTTTCCCACTTCAAAGCAAGCAGGACTTTCTTATCCTGAAATAAATATCAGAAAATCACAGAATGTTGAAGCTGGAAAGAACTTTAGAAAACATATAGATCAACCTGTAGATCTTAAAAACTGAGGACCAGAGCAATAAAATGCCTTGCTGAAAGGCACACAGCTAATAGGGAAGAGTAAATTTTGGGATCCAGGCTTCCTGAATCCAAATTCTGATCACTTGCCACTGTTGGTAATTAAGATTCAGCGAATAAGGAGCCTAACATATCAGTGGCTCTTTGAAATAAAGCTTAAGTAGAGTGACCAGACCAATTGTGGGATAAGAATGTAATAGAATATTATTGTACCGTGAGAAAGAATGTATATAAAGACTTTAGAGAAGTATGAGAAGAACTATATGTTCTGACTCAGTGAGATAAGCAGAAGTTAAGAATAACATACACAATGATTAGAATATTATAAATTAAAATAAGACTAGAAGACAGCCACATTCTGAATCTTTGTAATAACCAATCTTGACCCTGAAGAATGTTTGATAGAATATGCATTAGTCCTCTTGGTAAAGAGGTGGGAGATTATGGGTGCAAAAAGTAACAAGCAATCACTTACATTGCTTTGTTTTCTTTAATTGTCTTTTTCCTTTTATATTACATAGGAAGGTTCAATAAGAAGGGGGTTCTGCCAGGAAATGAGTATAATATAGAAACAAAATATACTATTGAAATATAAAATTTGAAAAAAGTTTAATCTTTCCCTCTTTCTACTATTTAAAAAGACATGTAAACTTAAGTATACATGCAACTTCATTATAAAATATAAGGATAGGGAATGGACCTGTGATTTTATTGGTATCTCCTTTGGAGTCTGGTGAAACCCATGAACCCCTTCTCAGAATTTTAAAAAATTCATAACTGAAAGAAATGCTTGACTATGACATTAAAGATATAATTTTTCCTATCCAAATTCGCAGAATCCCTGAAATCTAGTTACACACAATGGCAGGGTGGGGGATTGTTGTCTCAGATTAAATACCCATAGTCTTGGCATTGGAACCATAATGGGAAAGAAATCTGTACCATTTTAATATTTAAAAGGGGAAAAAAGCTGAAAAGGCAACTCTGAGGTGAAGAAACTACCTCTACCAATGTAAGTCAAGACCATCTCTGCAACTTTAGTCTTCTCTGCAAGACTTTAGCCTAGTCTTAGAACAGAGGTTCTTAACCTGAAGTCTGTGAAACTAAAAGAAAACTTATAACTATGTTCCAATGTAATTAGCTTCCTTTGTAGTTCTATGTATTTTATTTTAGTCATTTAAAAACATTCTGAGAAGGGCTTTAGTGGATTGTCAAAGGGGTCTATGGCACAAAAAATTAAGAGATGCTATTTTATAATGGCCTGGACCACTGAGAGGTTCTATGGTTTCCCCATACTCCCTTAGTCAGTATGCACTAGAATCAAACCAAGCTCCTCATGGCTTCACAGTCAGTTTTCCCTCCACTACATCGTAATGTCTTTCATATTTTAAAACATGAACCTTTGAAAAGAAATATGGCTGCCTATTTCTCTTCTCAACTTGAAGAGGTAACAGTCTGTTAGTCTGATGGAGCTATATCGTTTTTATTGGACTTTAATGTGACTATTACATAAGGTCAGTTAGTTTTTCTTCCACTGAGATCTTCAATACATTCATAGTGTAATGACTGGCTTTCACAAAATCTGTAGAACAACTTGCTCCAGTGGCTTTGAATGTGGCTGAAGCAGGCACTGTGGAGCACTTACATTTTGGTCAGATATCTAAGATGCCAAGGCTATCCACTGCATCCCAGGCCATAGTCAGCAATCTAGACTGTTCTGTCACTGAACTTCAGTGACTCTGAAAGACAGAATGAGCCTGACAACTTTGTACAACTCTGCCTCACTTAAATTTAATTCACACTCAAGTCAAGACATCATCCATCCTGATGTCACTGGTCCTCTTCAAAAATGAAGGAAAAATAATAATTAGATAAAGGCATAAATAGAAAAATTATCATTTAAAAATATCTTAATTCTGAATTTCTTAAAATCTAGATAAAAAACTAAACAGAATCTTTAAATGCAAAATATTTACCTTTGTAAGCTTTACATTAGGGACAGCTAGGTGACTCAGTAGTCACAGTGCCCAGTCTGGAGTCAGGAAGAGTTCATCTTCCTGAGTTTAAATCTGACCTCAGATATTTACTAACTGTGTGATCCTGTGCAAGTCACTTAACCCTGTTTGCCTCAGTTTGCTCATCTATAAAATGAACTAGAGAAGGAAATGGGAAACCACTCCAGCATCTTTGCCAAGGAAATCACAAATGAGGGTCACAGTCTAACACAACTGAAAACTGACTAAACAACAACAAAAACAAAAGCTTTGCAGTGGAAATTTTTGTTGGAAGTAAGAGACAAGTTGGTTGTCTAATTCATTAGACTTGGAGTCAGAATGTATACTTTTGAGTCATAGCTTTAAAACCTATTAACTCTCCCCTTAGTCAAGACACTCAACTGTTTTTTATCTGTAAAATGGGGATTGGGTTGTGTGCACTATTCACCTCATAGTACTGTTTTGGAGAAAATACTTTGCAAAGATTAGCTCCTGTTAGTCTCTGTGTACTTACATGGGACTAAAGTAAGTTTACTTCTTTTTTTTAATGTTACCCTTTGTATTGTGTACTTTAGACCTGCCCTCTGAAAAAGGCATTATTAGTCTTGGTTATTACTTCTCCTTAGGTCCAGTGTTTACAGGCTTATTATCTAGATTTGATGTAAGCTCTTTTAAATTGTTTGGAATGCTGAACAAGGTAGATACCTAGCAAAAGGTTAGTCTGTGATATAGGAATGATTACTTGAAGGAGGGTGAATTAACAATTAAGAGTGAATTAAATAATCTTTGTCTATGAAACACAGCTTGGTATAATGGTAAGCGAACCTGATTTGCTGTCAGCAGAACTAGGTTTGAGGATTGACTCTGCTACTCACCTCCTCAGTGACTCTAAGGTAAATCACTGAAAATCTTTCCTCATCTCTGAAATGATAGAATAAGGTTAGAGGATATCCAAGGTCCTTTCCAACAACAACAACAAAATCCTAGAGTACTTTTTAGGGTGGTTTTTTTTTTCTCTTCAGTTTTCAAATGGTATAGATTTCTTTCCTGTTATGACTCCACTGCCAATATCAGGAATTATCAATGTGGGACAAAAGATCATCCCCCTTTCTGTCCCTCCTGATCCAGGGTCTATGCCAAATTTTAGAGGTTCTATGAATTTTACATGGCAAAATTACATCTTTATTTTCATTAACCTCTAACTAGAATGTAGCATTTTTTTCAATTATGAATTTTTTTTAATTCTGAAAAGGGGTTCATAGGTTTCACCAAACTGCAAAGGACATCATGACACAAAAAAGTTAATAACTCCCAGTCTAGGCTCTGTTTCTTTACTACTGAAATTCTCAATCTCTTAATAAACAATTCCTAAGATTTCATTTTACGTTAGAGGTGTTCTAATTTGAATTTCCAGCTTCCAAATGAGATGTTACACTGAGCTAAGCAACCTGAGACATTTTAAATGTTGCTGAAGCTTTTTAAGAAAAAAAATTCTTAAAAAGGGAGCCCACTAGTTAGGATTTTCCTTTTTAGGAGTGCACTGAAGTTTCCAGGCTATGTATATGTGTGTGTGTGTGTGTGTGTGTGTGTGTGTGTGTGTGTGTGTGTGTGTAGCCAGCATTTATATAGTTGCAAAGCACTTAACAAACTTTATCTCATTTCATCCTCATGACCATCCTGGGAGGTAGGTGCTGTTGTATCTCCATTTTATCGATGAGGAAACAGGAAGACACAGGTTAAGTGACTTGACCAGCACTACCTAGCTAGCAAATGCCTGAGGCCAGATTCAAAGTCAAGTTTTCCTGACTCCCAGGGTAGCACTCTATTCACTGTATGTATATATAATCACTGACATGAATGAGCAAAGACATGATGTCATCCTAAGTGTTTTGAAAGTTTTTTTTTTCCAAAAATATATAATTGACAGTTTTCTCAGTTGATATCCTTGCCCTGGACTGATTAAAGGGATATCATAGTAATCCTCACCACCTGAAAAAAAATTGGCCTATGCCTTCGCAGTCCTTCCTTATGCTCTGGTGAAACTTCTGTTGTCAAACTGCAGAACCACGTAGAGCCTGTTAAATAGAAATGAACAATTTCAATGGCTTTCTGTGTTATTTCTTTAGTAATTCAACATCTGGTAGAGTAAAGTTAGGATGATAAGATTTTAAAGTTGAAAGGAATTTTAGAATATCTCCCTGTAAAAAGAGGAAAGGGTGAATGTTGTAAACTATAATGAAGCCAAAAGTAAAACCTTGCTAGACTTTGAAGGAATCTTAGTGATGACCTAGTTCTATTCCTTCCTTTTACAAATGATGGGGACACTGTGACCTCAAGATGGGAAGTGACTTGCTGAAGGTCATGTAATTGGCAGAGCTGACATTCAAGTCAAGGTCTTCTGACTCCAAATCCAGTGCTTTCCTTTCACAATACCAAAATTCTGTGCAGTTCCCAAAACTCTATCCATACTCAAGAAATATTATGCCAAGTTGTTTCTAGGATAAGAGGCAAAGTATTCATTTTATCCAATGAATATTTGTTAATAATAACTGCATTTGAAATTCGTAAAATGTTTTGTGCACATTGTCTTATTTGACCCTTACAACAACCCTATGAGGAGTCACTATAGGTCTTATCCCTACTTTATAGATGAGGAAACTGAGATTCAGAGAAGTTAACTTGTCCATGGCCTCCACAGCCATTCAGACCTGTGTCTGCTGATTCTACGTCTTATGTTCTTCTCACCACTTTGTATATGAGCTAAATGTACCCACTGTGTTAGCTTCTAGGGGAGATAAGAAGATTAGATAAGACATAGTCTCATCTCATGGTGCTTGCAATTTAGAAGTAAGATAAGGTCAAATACTGATGACTGTACTACACAATATTATATGTCTAGGTAAGGGACAAAGTGCTATATGTGAAGCTACAAGAGGTTTTGTAGCATTCAGTTCAATTTAACAAACTTATAAAAAGTGCCTCCTAGATGCAGTGCAACTTGCTAGGCATCATGATACAAATATTTTTAAAATCACACAGTTCTAAGTATAAAAACAAAAATGTGATTAAATGATTTGGAGAGGCTAAATAGAATCTCTTTAGAAAATCAACAAGGGAAGAATTTATTTTTTCTGTAGAAAACAGGAAAAATTTCTTGAAGGAGGTAGTGTATGAGATTGACTTTAAAAGAGGAGAAGTATAGCAATAACTAGAATTAGGAGAACAGACCATTCCAGGCATAAGAAACAGTGAATGCATAGGCACAGAAAGAGGTGAGAAAAGGTAGGATAAAATTAGAATTCCAGTTTGGATTGTGGATGGAGCATGTTGAAGGAAGTATAATGAAATAAGGTAGGAGAGGTAGGTTAGATTGAAAGGTTTCAGGATTCTGATCAATACTGGCCATCTATGACTTGAAAGGACTGATTATGAAGTATGCCTTCCACCTCTCAATAGAGACATGGTATATTACGTGGTGTACTGTGTGGTAGAAAAGTTCAGTCTTAGACAATGTTCTATTTTGTTTTGCTTCACTGAATTTATTTGTCAACAATGGAGAGTTCCTTAAAGAGGGAGTCATTGGAAAATCACAGTGATGTGAAAGAAGGTAGAAGCATCAATAAAAAATTTAATACTGAAAAAAAAAAAGTTATGGCTAGATTGTAGAGGACCTCATTGGCCTGCTTAAAAAATTCTCATGTTATTTTGTAGTTCATGAGTGGCCTATCAGAGTTTTTGAGAGGAGAGTGAATGATATGGCCAGACTTGTGCATTCCAAAGATTACTTGGGCAGTGGTGTGAAGCAATATAGAACAAAGTAGAGAAATGGAATCTAACTAGGAAGTGATTACAGTAAACCAAACAAGGGTGGTGGCATTGGAACAGAAAAGAAAAGATAGATGGGAAATATTGTCAAGATAGGATCAACTGTTCTTTGCAATTGATAATTTGGTGAGAATTGAGGAATGAGGGGAAAGTGGAAAAAATGATTCTGGGGTTTTCCACCTCCTGGGAGAAAATGATTAAAATGTTGAAGCTCCAATGTGTGCATTTTGGGTTAGGGTTAGGGTTTCTTATCTAAATGATAAGAAGAATTAATGATGGTAGTATGATCCCCACCATTCTATAAAATAAAAGAATAATAGCCTGATAATGATGTATTTAAGAGCTATTTCTATCTGAACTCCATTGAAAAAGATTCAAAGAAGAAAACTATTAATAATAATAACTTATATTTATATAGTGCTTTTAAAGATTTGCAAAACACATCACAACCCTGAGAAGTAGAAGTGCAAGTATCATACCCACACCCTTGTGAGGTGGGTAGTGCGCATGCCACCACAGAAGCCAAAAGAGGAGAGTGGCTGGAGAAAAAAGTAATCAGTAGCATCGACTGCTTCAGAAAGTTCAAGGAGTATTCAGACTAAAGAAATGCCATTGGATTTAGTAATTAGGGGGTCATTTGGTGACTTTGGAGAAAGAGAAACTTTCAGTAATTTGGTGGAGACGGTGGAATTAGTAAGTAGTGAGGAAATAGAGTTGGCCAAATGTGGGCTACTTCTTTTAGGAGAATATAGACTAAGAATAGAAAAATAATGAGAAGATGAGTAAAGTCAAGGGAAGTGAGTTCTTTTACTTTTAGGGCTAGGAAAAGAAACTATTTGCTTTCCTCTGAAATTGTTTCATACTCAGCCTCTCTCCTTCAGCCCCATTTCTATGACACTTGGAAAATGCCCACCCTACTCTTAAGTGTTTCCTAAGGCTGTTCAATAACGAAATAGAGAATTTAGCCTTCATCATGTTTGTATCTCTCTAAGATATAAGGGTCTTTTGTTCAGTTTGACTAAAAAGAATAATGGTGGTTTCTTATGTTGTTATAATGATGGATAACTTTTCTTTTAAACACTAGAATTCCAGGGAAACTAGCTTGAATTCTGTGGGACTTTTTGGCAAATAGAATTTCTAGTAAATTTGTGAACTTTTTTTTTTACACAAATACATGCATTTTAAGTTTTGGGAAGCTATTCTTTAATCTAAATGTTGTGAAAAGAGCACTGGAATTCGGGGCAGAAGAGGCTCCAACTGTCACTGTTAACCATAGGAAACTCACCTAAACTCTCTGTGCTTAAGTTTTCTCATTTTTAAATTGAGAGAGTAAAACTCAGTGACCTGTAAGGACCCCATCAACTCTAAATCCATGATCCTATGACTCAAAGATGGAGCACAGTGAAAGTCATACATCCTGTTTAAAGCATTATGTCTAGCTATTGTAGTTGGAGTCATTATTGCTCAATGTCACTGATGAAGGTTTTTTTTAATCAAATGTAGAAGCACCCCAAGGGCACTAAGAAATAGTATTCAACAGTAAGATCTCCAAAAGCACACAAAAAGCCCAAACTTGAATGGCCTTAGGGTTTTTTGTTTGTTTGTTTCAGAGTACAGTTTCCTAAATTAATGTCTTTCCATCTCATTGGGATCACAGGCTCATTACACTCCAGTTTCAAAAGCCCTTTCAGAATTGAACTTTCCAAATTCAATTATTCATATGTTCATTGATTGTTTCAACAACATTATGTGGGTAGTTTCTGAAGTCTTTTTTAAAAATTTTCATTGGATTGACAGACTTTAATTTAAATACTGACAATATCCTTTCTTCCTACTGTATTCTTTCCCACATCAAATGTGAAATGAAAAGTACTAACTACTTATAAGTTAAGTATTGGAAGTCAGTGTAAGTGGCAGTTGCCCTAACATGTCATACAGGTATTTCAGAATAATTTCCTTTGGTCATTATGTCCAAGAGGAGTTCAGATGAAGAGAACTGCCTACCTTGACTGTGGCATATCTCTCTCCATCAATCTTTCTCAGTTATTTTGCTAGGATAAGAATCCTAATCTCTGCCCTTGGTTCAGAATTCTTAGGAAATTTTGACAAATATGCATGGATAAATAGATAGTTTTACTCCCAAAATGTGGAGTTTTGCATACCTCTTAATGCCCAGAAGTTACACACACACACACACACACACACACACACACACACACACACACACACACTCATTATCTGCAGGAAAAAAGAAAAATATGTATCTCTTCTACTTGTAAAATGTTCTTTAATTCAAGTTATATTGTTGAAATATGAATTTCTTTTTTTCTGTGCTATCTTAGCTGTTTTTTGACTTTTTAGCTTTACTATATCATGTTTTTTAGGGACATTTTAAAATTTGAAACAATAAATACTGTTTTGCTACCTTTCTAAATTAATTGAGGATCCAAGATTTTCTTTCTTACTGTCAGAAAGTGAGTTAATTGTAGCAAAACTGATAAAAATGAAAGAATGGTGGGGGTGGGGGGAAGGAATGAACATTCTGCTCTACTTATTTTTTGAAATGTATTTATTCAAAGGATGGACTATAAGGTTCTTCTCTCAAAAGGTGGAAATAGTCTGACCTTAAGAAAATTCTGACATCTTCTAAAAGAATAATGTTTTAAGTAGATCATTTGTTAAGAAAAAAAATCTTTGACAGTCCTTATGTGCAAACCAATATACAAAGATAGGCATACCTATTAGCTTTGCTGTGTTTCATGATGGACTTGTGATCAGAACCAGTAATCATGAAAATACTGGAAAATAGTGCAAATGTCTAAATATATTATTGAAAATGCTAAGTTCTACTGGAAAAAAAAGACAAAACAAAGCAGTGGTTGATGAGCTATTGGTATCATCTTTTGTATATTTGAGATAGCGCATTATTCTGTATATCATGCTCCATTTTGTGATTTGTAGGCTTTGCTTCAGTAAGGTTAATAAAAGAAGGAGCATTTAAGGTCATAGCTAGAACCAGCATTTTCAGAAAATCAATTTTGTTGAATTATTATAATTGGTTACTAGCAAAGCATATATTTCTTTTAGGGGGGAGATCTGCATTCAGGGTGCATCAGTTCTATTTGTTTGTTTCTCATTTTTTAATTTTATTTATTTACTTTTAGTTTTCAACATTAACTTCCATAAGATTTTGAGTTCCAAATTTTCTCCCTATCTCTCCCCTCTCCCCACTCCAGGATAATGTGCAACTTGATATGAGGTCTACATATACATTCATATTGAACCTATTTTCACATTAATCATATTGTAAAGAAGAATTAGAAACAATGGGAGAAACCATGAGAAAGAAGAATTAAACAGAAAAGGAAAAAAGAGAGAGAGCAAATAATATTCTTCAATCTACGTTTAGAATCCATAGTTCTTTTTCTGGATGTGAACAGCATTTTCCATCATGAGTCCTTTGGAGTTGTCCTGGGTCCTTGCATTGCCAAGAAGAGATAAGTCTATCAAATTTAGCCATCGTACATCATGGCTGTTACTGTGTACAGTGTTCTCCTGGTTCTGCTCACTTCACTCAGCATCAGTTCGTTCAAGTTTTTCCAGATTTTTCTGAAGTCTGCCTGCTCATCATTTCTTATAGCACCGTAGTATTCTATTACATTCATATACCACAGCTTGTTCAGTCATTCCCCCAATTGTTGGGCATCCCCTCAACTTCCAATATTTTTCACTATGAAATGGTGGTAATATATTTGCACATGTAAGTCCTTTCCCCTTTTTTGTAATCTCTTTGGTATATAGACCTAGTAGCAATATTGCTGGATTTGCCAAAAGTATGAACCCTTTTGGTTGCCCTTTGGGCATAGTTCCAAATTTCTCTCCAGAATGGTTAGATCACTTCACAACTTCACCAGTAATCTATTTGTGGTTCCAATTTTCCCACATCTTCATTAGTATTTTTAATTTTCCTGTTTTGTCATATTAGTCTATCTGGTTCCTCAGAGTCATTTTGATTTGCATTTCTCTAATCAATAGTGATGAAGAGCATTTTTTCATATGACTATAGATAGTTTTAATTCTTCCTCTGAAAACTGCCTCTTCATATCCTTTGACCATTTATAAATTGAGGAATGACTTGTATTCTTATAAATTTGACTCAGTTCTCTATTTTGGAAATGAGGACTTTATCAGGGACACTGGTTGTAAAAATTCTTTCCCAGTTTTCTCCTTCCCTCCTAATTTTGGTTATATTGGCTTTGTTTGTGCAAAAACTTTTCAATTTAATATAATCAAAATTATCCATTTTGCATTTCATAATGTTCTCTATTTCTTGTTTGTCATAAATTTTTCCATTCTTCATAAATCTGACAGGTAGACTATTCCTTGCTCTTCTAGTTTGCTTATCGTACCAATCTTTACATGTAAATCATGTATCCATTTTGACTTAATTTTGGTATATGGTGTAAGATGTTGATCAAAACGCATATTTTAATTGGGTTTTCTTTTTTAAAAAAAGATGTGTACAGAGAATTTTGTTGACAGTTGAATTTCATTTTCTAATTCAAAATGAAAACTTTTCCTTGAATAAAGAATATTAATTTGTTCCCAAGCATCACTTTCATGAATTATAGTAGAAAAGTGTGATGATAAAAAGATTGTTAGTTGTGCTGAAAACATGGGATTGATACTGAAAACGGGTAATTTTTATTTGTGTACTTTCATCTACTATTTGTTATGTACAATTTTCACTCTAAAAAGGAGTTCTTAAGTTTTGTGTGTGTTGTAGACCCCTATGTCCATCTGGTAAAACTCATGGATCTGAATGATGTTTTTAGATGAATGATATAAAATAAAATACATATGATTACCAAGGAAGCCAGTTGTATTGAAATAGAATTATAAAACCATTTTTCAAAAATGAATTCATAGTCCCCACACTAAGAAGCCCTATTCTAAATCTTTCAAATAAATTTTTTTAACTCTCTGGCATAGATCTTCAAGCTAAAATTGGGTGACTGTTAGGGATGTCATAGATGAGTTTATGCTTTGGTTAAGAGTTAAACTAGATGATCTCTGAAGTTCCTTCCAACTGTGGAATTTTATGAATCTATTAACATGATTAATTTTCATTTTCCACCATTTTGCAATTGGAGCTACAATTCTGCTCAGTTTGGCTTATGACCTCCAACAGAAAGAAGGCTTATTTCTTCCTGGGCTTATATACTGTTTCACACATACTATTAGGATAATTATGTTAGTTTGCTGTTCTATCCTATGCAAAAGCATATGTCTACATTCTCTCAGGTCCCACAAAAATAGTTACATCAAAATAAGTAAATTGATTAATTTTTAATGCAAAACATGTAGCAGCTAACTCCCCCCACCAAAAAAAAAAGCCCTCTTAAAGTTTTAACTTTCAGAAAGTAGGCAGGCCAAATGCTAGGCCTAAAACTTTAGCCAGTGTCCATTTACTACAACAATCAAGTAAATCTCTTCTTTCATTTTGTGTCAGGTGAAAACAGAAAGTTAAACAGACCACAAACCAGCTTGTGTTTCTGAAGTGTTGGCATCATTTGCTTACCAGTAAACTCTCAGTTCCACCTGTTGTCATATATTTACAAAGTAAATACTTTATTTGTTAATCAGTGGTTAGTCATAATAAAATTTTGGTGAAACCAACACTTTAAAATATTATATCAAAGTAGTCTGCTTATTTAGGAGCAGAAATAATGAACACATTGACCTTGCTGTTCACATTCTCAACACAGCATCTTCTTTATACCTTATAGTGGTATGAGAATTATTTAAGACGAAATTTTGATATGGTTTCATTTTGTAATGGTAATACTCATACATGTGTTCTTCTACTGACACTAGGCTAAGAATGTCTGACCTGACCCTGACTAAATGAAACCAGATTGACTTGATTTCCCCATCGTTGGTCAGTTCTCTATCAGCTGAGTGCTGGAATTTTGTGCCATACACAGTATTTAATTGATCTCTTTTGTTGTGTTTTTGATTCTGTGACTTTTAAGAATGGATATTATTCCAAAGAAGCATGCAAAAGTTGTTTACACTGTATATAAATTGTGTGTACAATGTTTTGCGTATTGCCTCTTCCATTAGAATTGTGAGATTTTTAAGGGCAAAGACCATGTTTTGCATGTCTCTGACATTTAGAAAAGTATTTGGCACATAGTAAGAGTTTAATAAATGCTTGTTGACTGACTGACTGACTCCTCAAGATCTGCACCTCAGTAACTGTTGGCAGGATCAGAGCGACTGTTGCTGTAGGCAAGTCAAACATTTCAAGGATAATCTAAGCCCATGATGAGATCAGAATAGTCACATTGCAGTGAAAAGGAAAGTAGGGTTGAAAATGAAAACAACAACAAAATACCAGAAAATTATAAATTATTCCTTCAAAACAGCCTGATTAATTTTCAGAAAATAAGCAAAGACTTTGAGAAGGAACTAAAAGTTGGAAGAGTGCAAAAAGCTAGTTAAAACATTTGCTAACCATTGCTATTAAAGGGAGGAGGAGGAGAATATGTGTCTTGGCACGAAAACTGGAGTACTAAAGATTGGGAAAAGGTAGCTTTTACTGAGGAAACTGTCTTTTTCATTCAAAGGTATACCAAGACCATTGTCAGAAGTTCAGGTGTGGCCTATAAGAAATGGACATCTTCATGACTGTAAAACATCTACTCAAAAAATGTTTGGGGGATTCCTTTTCTTCTGGGTCTAGATTTTTGTCCTCATGGAGGGAATAATATATTTATAAATATATTGCCATATTGAGAAGCAGAACTTTTCCAGAATTATCAAAATTCCCAAATAGAGATGGAAAGTTATAATACAACATTGGAGCATGTCTCATGTCACCAAAGATTAAGAAATTTACCCAAGAGATGAAGATAAAAATGCTTCAATGACCTGGAAACTCACTTTATTTAAACCTAATTGCAAGTGTAAGGTCTGTAATCAAAGCTAAATTTAGGAAAGTGGAATATTTATCAAAAATATACTTAATACTCAGTGTGATAAAAGTATGGCTTCATGGTGAAACTTGCAACCTGGGTGTCACACTTGACACCTCACTCTCTCTTACTCCTCATGTCCACTATGTTTTTGAGTTTTGGCAATAATACCTCTTTAACCTCTCTCTTACATGTCTCCCTCTCTTGTCTGACACTGCCACCACTGTACTTATCACTTCAAACCTGGACCATTCTGATAGCACTATTGGTCTACCTGCCTCAAGTCTCTCTCCACTCCAATTCATCCTCTATTTCAGTTGTCAAACTGATCACAGGTTTGACCATGTCACCCTCCCCTCTTCAATCACCATCATTATAGTGTATCAGTAGTTCCTTATTATCTCCAGGATCAAATATAAAATCCTCTGTTTGGCTTTTAAAGTCCTCTCTACCACCACCCTCTAAATTACCTTTCCAGTGTTTTTACACCTTATTCCCCTTCACTTACTCTGTGATCCAGGGTCAGTGGCTTCCTAGCAGGTGTTCACAAGATAAGATACTGCATCTCCCCAATTCTGTACATTTTCACTGGCCATCCCCCATAACTTGACTTCTTTCATTTCCTGTCACCACCTTCCAGCCTACCTTATTTCTCTCTTGCCTCTGTTAAAATCCCACTTTTTGCAAGAAGTGGCTCCACTTAATGCTAGTGCCTACCCTCAGAGAGATTCTCTTCATTTTATTCTGAATGCATTTTATATAGTAGTTTGCAACTTCCCCATTAGATTGTAAACTCCATGAGAACAGGGACTCTTTTTGCTCTTCTTTGTATTTCCAGAAGTTAGTATAAAATAGGCACTTAATAAATGCTTATTAACTTGATGAAGAATTAAAGAATACGTGTCAAAATCTTAAAGCCACATAAATGATGATGATGGCTTTGGGGGTAGACCGGAAGCAAATCTAGTGGGGTGCTACTGTTTCCAGGGCTCATGAGTTTAGCTACTTATTGGTAGCAAGTTGATTGGCAAGCGGTGTTGATGGTGGCAAAAATACACCCTAAATTCTGAGAACATTCTTTATGTCCTTATAACATTGTTCAAAATCTAGTGGAGCATATGACCTGTCCATCAGTTTTTTCCTTTGCTCTCTCTATTATTTTTGTCTATTATTGCTCTCACCTGTTATCATTTCCAGGCATACATTTTTCCAATGAGATTTTTTCATACTATTTCTACCATACATCTCCTCACTTGTTACAATTTTTACAACCTGTTCTTATGTATCATGCCCCTCTCCACTCTCATTTGGGTGGTAATTAATCCTTTGAAAAGTGTAAGATTCCATAAATCAAAGATATGCAATATTACTGGAAGGACACTGATGTTAAAAAAAATGGGCCTTTGCTTCAGGTTGAAGCTTGGAGGTCATTAAGAGAGCTATGTAATTTTAGGACACCTACTACTGGAATGAGATCTCCCTATTGAACAATAATTGCTAGGAAAATTGGAAAGTAGTTTTGCAGAAGTTAGTTATAGAACAACATCTCACATACATACACCACAGTAAGCAACAAATGAATATGTGATCTAATTATAAAAGATTATGTCATATAGAAATTCAAGAAGAGAAAGGAGATACTTTTCATAAGTATGACTAGTAGAGAATTCTTACATAAGGGATAAATGATCATAGGAGATCAAATAGGCAGTTTTGATTATGGAAAATTGGAAAGCCTTTACAAAAGTAAAATCAATGCAGCTAGAATCAGAAGGAAAATCAGTTAATTGGGAAAAACATTTGCCACAAATTTCTCTGATAAAGGTCTAATATCCAAAATACATAGGGAATTGCTTCAAATGTATAAAAACAAAAGCCACCCCTGAGTAGGCTATGAATGCACATTTTTTCAAATGAAGACATTTAGGCTCTCAACCACCATATAAAATGCTCAAAATCACTAACAACATAGAGAAATAAACATTGAAACAACTCTGACTTTCAACCTCATACCTGTCAGATTGGCAAATATGGTAAAAGGGGAAAATGACAGTTATTAGAGGGGCTGTATAAGAGTAAGCATACTAATGCACTAATAATATTGGGAAACTATAAATTGTTCTAGCCATTTCAGAAAGCATTTTGGAACTATACCCCTCAAAAGTCATTAAACTGTTAATACTCTACGATTAGCAGCAGTTTATGAAGAACTAGAGACCAAGTAAGTGACCAAAAATTGTAAAGTGACTGGACAAATTGTGGCATATGAATTAATGGAATATTATTCTACCACAAATGATGAATATGATAGATTCAGCAAAACTGGTGAAGACTTGTATGAACCACTGAAGTGATCAGAACTAGAACAATTTATTCGATTATGGCAATTATGCAGAGGAAAACAATTTTGAAAGACTTTTTAACTCTTGATAATGCAGTGACTAATCATAACTTTGGAAAACTGATAGTAAAATATACTTCACACCTCTTGGCTGAGAAGTGATGGACTAGAAGTGCAAAATGAGATGTATATTTTCTTACATGGCCAATGTGTTAAACTATTCTCTTGACTATAATTCTGAGACTTTGGGAATAAGAGAATGGGGAGCTGGTAGAAAATTATAATGATGCAAGAAAAGGAAGACAAGTGAATCAATAAAACATTTAAAAATACACAGAAGTGAGCAGAAGAAAGTTCGGAAGGGATTCAGACAAGCAAGAAAGTTTTGTTACTATGGTATGTATCACCAAGGCAATATTTGCAGCACGATAGTGACTTATGAATATGCTGGCATAGTTCTGAGTCACAAAATATAACAAACTCTCCATACAGAAGGCAGAAGAAAAACATTCAGACAGTAGAAAGCCAAATCCCAACACCAGAAAAATGAATCCATTATAGCAACAAAGAAGTAAATACACATTATCACAGCAGGGGACACTGCCATTCCCAGACCTTTCCCCACTCCTTCAAACAACCAAGTTCTCACAAATCTCTAACTGCTTTCACTCACTTCCTCCCAGTTCTTCTCCACCCTTCCTGTTCTACCTGTTCAGCAAGCTCCTCCTACCACATGTGACTTAGGTTTCCATGTGATTTAAGCAGGTCACATGGTCACTATTAATGGATGGGAAAGATCTTCAAATTAAGAAAAAATGCATTAACACTACATGATGTTCATATACATTTTTAAGAAAGATAGATGATCTTTCACTTTGCCTTTCCTATGTAGATATTTAAGTCCTGCTCTTTAGAATAAGCATACATCTCATTTGAATATCTGCAATGTATAGATGAAAGATCTATCTTTGACTTGAAATCTGTTTTCTGGACTTCCACCATGACAATGATGAACAACTTTTGTGAGCTTACGCCTGTCTGTATTATTTGTCACTTGATATTAGCAATCAGAAGATTTATAAAACAAGGTATCTCACATGAATGTGTCAAAAGCATGCACAATACCTCCAAAGATTATAACTTTAAATTAACTTTATTTGATGGATCTTTATTACTTTCAAGTGAAGTCTGAAAAAATTTTCTCTACCACCAACAAACAAAAAAACTTCAATATAAAAACAACAGAAAAAAAGATTACATGTGAAACGATGAACTTGTTACATAAAGTGTTTTTAAAGTATTAATTAACATCATAACATCATAATAACAAAACGTCCTTGCTTGTTTGCAACCCTCTTTCTTCTATCTTGAAATTGACCTCTCCATGCCCTCAAAATCGTGTCACTTCTAGCACAGCTCTCCTCTGTCTATACTCGGTTTGGTTCAGCTACTCTTTCCACCATTGTTTTCTTCTGTATTATTTCCATTTCCATAACAGCACGTACTAGGCTGTAATATTGGTTTTAATACATGGTGGCTCCTGTGTCCCTGATGTTGAAAAGAGTTTGTTATAAAAACTTTTGTACTAACCCCTTCTAGTTTCATTTAACTTTGCTTAGTTGGCTTTTAAGTTTTCTTTAAATTTCTTTTCCACTCTAGTGCTACTCACTGATTTATGAGGAAATGTAGTTCATATTCTTCAACTATCCTTCTCAATAAGACTTTACCAATGAATTTGTATCCTAAGTTAGCATTGCTCTTGGTAGGCATATCTTTCCACTTGGTAAGAAGATCAAGTATTAGCTAGTAGAGGTGTTACTAGGCTTTTTCGATTTCCTCTTTGTTTTACATTGGTTATTCAGTTATTGGCCCTTGTTTTACACTGGTTATTTAGTTCTGTATGAAATCACTGTCAATGTCTTTTCCTTCATCTGTTTCCCATTTTCAGCATCAACTACATGTTTAAATAATTTAAATTGTTAAAATAAATTAAACAAGTTGGACTTGTCTTAATTGTATGCCCTATCCTTTTTCACATTTTTCTTTTTTCTCCTAGTTTTATATTAATTTCAATATTTACTCTAACAAGGTGGTAGTCTATTTGTTCATAGTCAGCTAACTTGGTAATGAGTAATTTCCTACTTAAGAAAATAAAATCAATTTCTTTTTTATGATGTTAGTTGGTGCTCACCATGTTTACTTTATTTGGTTCTCATCTCTGGATTATTTTCTTCCATAAAAAACCTGAGCTACTTGGAAAGGATAATTGGTAGAGCACAAGAGCTGATAGTTTCTATCATATGAGAAAGTTTCAAAAATTATTCCAGTAACAGACAGATGTTGACTTTCTGAGGAAGATCTGAGTTGCAGATTGTCACTAATAGGTGGGCTTGGTGAGGGATTATTTAGCCATAGAAACCCATGCAACAAAGAAAAATACAAGATGAATTTCTGTTCTCTCATTCTAATTCACTTTTTCAGTGAGAATGGCAGAGTGGTAGATTAGGGGCAGAGAGTGTTAATGGTAATACAGTTTTTAGACCATCTACAAACATTAATTTAACTAGTGCATTCTAAATGTGAAATCCTTCAATGACCAATGATTAGACATCTAAACAGGAGTTAACATATACCTTTCTGCTTGAAAAGAAGATCAAGCATTTACTAGCAAAGGTGGTTCCTAGACTCTTGGTACAGAGAAACACTGTTGTATCAATTTTGACATTCTTGCTATAAATGAAACCAGAAGACAAAACAAAGTTGCAAGGCTGGCACACAAGTTCTCCTTGGAGAGATGAATAAAAGAGTTAGCAGAATTGCTTTTATTGTCCAAGGGCATTAACATACATCATTTTAGTGAACGTTTGGTCATTTCATATTTCAGTGTTTATAATAAATGTTCGCAAAAAGATCACTGTGAAAATAATTGCAGCATATCCTCCAACACTGTTTGCAGAGAATAAGGTGAAGTGTATGTGGGGGAGGGAGAATGGAGGGAGGAACTTTCCCTGATGATCAAGAGTTTTCGAGAATAGGAATAAACTGCCTTGTGGGAGTCATGGATTCCCCTTCACTAGAGGTTTCAGATAAAGGCTAAATGACCATTTATTGGGAATATTACAAGGATTCCTCTTTTGGTACAGGTTGAACTGGATAGCTTTTGAGATACTGTCAGACACTGAAATTTCCTAATTCTGTGAAAATCTAGCTTGGTAGTTAGAGTGCTGAATCTGAAGTCACAGAACTTGAGTTCAAATTCTGATTGTCTTGGGGCAAGTAAATTGATTTCTCAGGATCTCAGTTGCTTCATATGTAAAATTATAGGGTTGGACTAAATGGTCCTAGAGATCCCATCCAGATGATCTATGACCCTTATACTGAATTATACGTAAGTGTACAATTAGTATGTGTATTCTGACTTGGGTTTTGGCCTGATGTAACATATAATTTTTTTAGTTACTATTTGTCATTTGGATCTAAATGCATTGTATTTGTATCTTGTAACTTCTGCAAAGACAGAGAAGAGGTTGTTTGAGGATAAGCTTAAAAGTATAGAAACAAAGTATCTGATACACTCCTCTGTAATGATAACTTTGAATTCTTTGTATCAGTCTTTTCAAATGCCAGTCAACCACCATATCATTATTGAGCTTAGACTGTGCTTACCATTATTTTAGACACTTTGGGGGATTCAGAAATGCAAGATATGGTGCCTATGCTCAAAAAACTTAGTTTAGTTAGGCAAACAAAATTCATTTAAAGAATAATTAAATTTCATGGTCATCTACTTTAATAATTCTCTAGCCAGTTCCTTAAATTTTGTTGCCCCTTGACCCATTGCACTTACCCAGCTAGTCCCCAACTCTGGGTACTTCTATCTATTTGACTTATGTACCATTATTTCCAAGGCTGCTGAGAGTTATCAGGAAGTCTCAAAATTGATCTTATATCAGTCACTATAAAATCATGCTACATTATGTAAGATGGGATCTCAAATGCTAATTTTCATTCCTTTGAGGTTACTCTAAGTGATTCTGTTTTGTTTTCAGTAGTAACAATAATAACAATCCAAATCTTTTCACTCTTCCCAATTCTCATTCTCTTTTTCATCTTCAAATTCAAAGTAAATGATCTCATCTGTTTTAATTAAGATGATTGAGACTTGCTCTTGAGGGCTCTCTTCCGTCTACAACCCAAATTTGTCCAAAAGCAGTGTGAAAACAGCAATAAATTGGATCTTGGATAATGGATTTGGATTTAGAGGATACCTGTTCTCATCCTGTTCTGTTATTACATATGGGAGATTGACTAGGCAAGTCACTTAACCTTTCTGGGCCTCAGTTTCCCCACTTATTAAATGAGGAGGTTGGCCTGGATGATCTTCCAGTTTGATAAGACTATGAGATGTTAAATTGTGCTACTGACTAAAGGCAGTAAGGGTTCAGAGAAAGAAGAGAGCCATCAGAACTGGGGTAGCTCAGGAAGACTTCATAAAGAAATTGAATCTTGAAGGAAGACTTTAAATAGGTGGAGAAAATACATATTGATGATGGGAAAGCATCATGAAAACTCTTGGATTTGCATGTAAATTAGGATGGTTTGGAAATTGGACTGACTTAAATGAAGTGTGTATTACAGAGTAGTGGGAAATAAGGCTAGCTATATAGAAAGGGATTAGACTATAGAGGGCCTTCAAAGTTCCCCTGAGGAGTTTATACTTAATTATTTAGGTAATAGGGAGCTATTATAGCTTCTTGAGCAGGGGTGACCATGTCTTTGCCCCCAAGTGCTAAATTTAGAGACCATTAGGTAGTGCTTGCAGTCTTCCAGCAGCACTGAAATAATAGAGTTTAGTATTTGGTAATGAAGAATAATTAGGTAAAATAGGAAACTACCAATGACAAGCTGAAGAGAATCTTCTAATATCTCTCTCAACTGAGCTTTATGCTTGTTTCTGTGGCGTGGTTTAAAAAAAAAATCCCTAGGCAGAAAAGATCCTAATTATGGCTCTGATTAAACTAATGTTTTTTAGGACCATTAGTCTGGCTGCAGTATACAAAGTAATATCAAGAAAGGGAGATTCCTACCTCAGATCCTCTTCCAGGAGTAACTGAGGCATTGTGTCATGAGGGCCTAAACTAGCATTGTGGCTATGGGAATGAAGGAGATGGGAAAAATCCAAGAGAAATTTGGGTAAATGAAATGACTAGACTTTGTGTCAGTTTGTATATAGGGATTGCAAGAAATTTTGAGAATATAAATCCTTTGAGATCAGGATCTGTGTTATATTATCTTTATATTCTCAGCATGAAACATAGTAACTTTTCCATAATAGATGTTCATTAAATATTTGCTTTCTTCACTCAAATGATCATCACATTCAGGCCTTTATTTTCTCTTGCCTGGACTATTGAAATAACCTCCTAATGAATCTTCCTGACTCAAGTCTCACGCATTTCCAATATACCTTCTACCCAACTGCCAAAATAGCATTCTTAATGGGCAGGTTCAACCATGTCACTCTGTGTTCTGTAAACTCTGAAGTCTCCTTATTACTTCTAGGATCAACCATAAATACAAACTCCTCTTTGACATTTTAAGGTTTTCACTACCTGGCTCTAACTTAACTTTTCAGGGTTTCAACATACGTATATTACTCCTCTTTGTGTCCTTTTATGTTCCAGTCAAACTGGCCTTGCTGCTGTTCCTCATACATGGCATTCCATCTTCTAACTCTCCCTTTGCACAGGCCTTCTCCCATGCCAGGAATGTGCTTCTTTCTCAGATCCACATCTTGAAATTCCTAGATTCTTTTGAAGCTTTACTTCTGTTATATGAGGTTGTTTCCTGATTCCTCAGGCATCTCCTTATTTCCTACCTAGCAGCACTCATTTTGAACTTTTTTGACTTCTCTGACAGTATTAATTTTGGACTTTGACTTCTCCATCATGTCCCCAATAATTTCGTCTTTGGGAAATATCATCATCTTGCAGGGTACAATCAGTCTTTTTACTCACACCTCTTCAGTACCTTCTGCCCCTCTGATTGGAGGGTAGAGTCACAAATTCCTCCATTTAAGGAGAAAGGACAGGACTGTCATCTCCTCAGACATTTCCTCATATCCCACTTGGCTTTTGCATTCACTTTGGACTTCTTTGATTTCACCATGCCGATTCATTGGTTATTTCTCCCCACCCCCTTTTTTGCTTTCTTCTATATGTTGTCTTCTCTCCTTAGATTATAAGCTCCTGCAGGGTAGGAACTTTCTTTTCCTATTTGTATTCCCAATACTTAGCACAGTGCCTGGCACATAGTAGGTAATTAATAAATGTTTATTGACTGACAAATTCCACAACCATACCCCAGCTATTAGGCTTCCTCCAAATTACTTTACACACATTTCATAAATATTTAAATTTAGGAACATATATGTGCTTGCTATTTTCTAAATACAATATAAAATTCCTTAAGGAGCTATATTTTTGCTTTTTATATTCTCAGCCTAGCATAGTGCCAGGTACATAATAGATAATAAGTGATTCATTGATTGGTAGATTGAATTGAAAGAAATTTTAACATTTTAACATTTCTAGTTTGGGTGATAAGCAAAAGGCAAATTAGTAGTACTATTAACAGAATGAGGTAGTGACCAAGAGGAGACAGAGAGGGAGAAGAGGAAAGAAGAAGAGATTTTAAATTGTGTGTTTTTTAAAATAATGGGAGTGTGCTTTAGTGGAGTAGTAACCAGTTAAATGTATGTGAGAGGTCAGTACTAGAGATGTAGATCTAAGTCAGCTGCATAAAAGTAACAGTTGACATCATGAGAGTCAACAAATGAATTCACTAAAGGAATCTATTGAGAGAAGAGCAAGAGGGCTAAGGCAGAAGCTCTGAGAGACATCTGGAATTAGGCAATAGGAAGACAAGATAAGGAAATAGAGTGACTCACTCAAGGAACATCAAATTGGAGAAGGAGGTAACTAGGTGAAACCTTCAGAACATTCTATTGAAGGATCAATGGAAATAACTAGATAAGAGAAGAACAGGGAGTGTAATACCTATTTTCAACTAGTAGAAAGTATTTTCAATCTCTTTATGACTACTGGCTATTCCTCTGCAGCCTACAAATTTGCCCAGGTCTCCATTTAAAAAAAATTTTTTTCACTTGATCCTGCCATACTTTCAATCTATCTTCTTATGCCTCTCCTCTATTTCTCAAATTCCTAGTAGGAAAAAGGCTATTTTCATTGGCTGCCTCTACTTCTTTTCCTCTTACCCACTTCTCAGTCCCTTGTATCCTCCCTTTTGACTCTATAACTCATTTGAAACTATTCCCTTTAAAGATACCAATGATGTCTTAACTGCTAAACTTAATAGCCTTTTCTCAACTCTCATCCTTCTTGATTTCTTTCAAGACATTATTGACCACTTTCCTCTCTGGGTTTGTATAATATATTACTTTCTCCTAATTCTACTTAGCTAGCTGCATTTTTCCCCATCTTTTTGTATATAAAATAATCATCCAGATCTCGTCTCTAACTGTGGGTGTATCTGTCCTGAAACTTCTTTTTGCTCTACAATCATTATCTTAATAATCTGAACAGCTTCTGTTATAATTTATAACAGGTCCATATATCCAGCTCTAGTCTTTCTTGTGAGCTCCAATCTCATATTGTCAATTAACTTTTAAAAATTTCCCCCAGGATATCCTCTAAATATCTCAAATTCAATATTTTCAAAATACAACTCATTATCTTTGCCTGTTTCTGCTAAGGGTACCACCATTCCTCTCACTATGCAAACTCTCCTGTATAGGACATGCTGTCTTCTGCTACTATATCTTTGTGCAGACTGTCTCCCATGCCTGGAATACACTCCCTTTTCACCATTACCTATAAGAATTCCTAGTTTCCTTTAAAACAACTCATGTACCATCTTCTACATGAAGAAGTTACTGATCATTACAGCTGTCAGTGCTTTCCCATAGTACTTTGTTTTAATTTTTTTCAATTAACAAACAATTATTTTCTTTCCTTCTTCCTCATCTTCCAATTGAAGAAAAAAAAAGGAAAACCTTTCTCATAAATATTCCTAGTCAATTAAAACTAATTCCATGTTAGCAAGAATGTAGGTCTCATTTTGCTTCTTAGATATATCCCTTCTCTTTCAGGAGACAGGTTGCATGCTTCATCATGGCTTCTAGAGATTCCTGGTTGCTCATTTCTTTGATCAGAGCTCTTAAGTCTTTTAAAATTGTTGGCCTTTACTGTCTATATTGTTCCCCAGTTTACTTCACTTTGCATTTCTCAAAGTATTGTACTTATTTTGTACTTGTGTGCACACATTTTCCCCAACAGAATGCAAGCTCCAAAAGAACTGAGACAGTTTGCTTGGAAGTTAGTAGACACAAACAAATACTTGGTTGATTGATTAACTATAGATCAATTTACTATCTTGTAAGAATTCTGAGACACTAGATCCAGTTTGGGAAGGGAGCCCATGGTAGTGGAAGTGGTGTGTGTGTGTGTGTGTGTGTGTGTGTGTGTGTGTGTGTATGTGTGTGTGTGTATGTGTGTGTGATATGCTTGTGGAGGTGAACTGCTTAAGTAGGATATATATGCTATTTCTAGCCTTTTATAGATTTAGTAGTCAACTACCTTTAGACAGAAAGTTCAATCCTTTACTTACTATATTTTTCTCTGCCAGGGGTGAGAGTAAAGATAATACAGAAATGATTACATTTTATGTAAAGCAAAAGAGTTTCTTTATATTCAGCTACTTTAATAGATGTAGGTAGGGGTTGATATTTTTGCCTTATGATTAATATCTGTTGATCTGAATTTGCTCAATAAAAGGACAGAGGTATCCTATTGGCAACTGGTGGTACAGTGAATCGAGCCCTTGGCTCGGAGTCAGGAATACCAGCATTCAAAGACAACCTCAGACACTTACTAGTTGTCTGACTCTAGGCAAGTCACTTAACCTCAGTTTTCTCAACTGGGAAATGGGGATAATAACATCATTGACTTCAAAGGTTATTGTGAGGATCAAATGAGATAATATTTGTAAAAAGTGCTGGGCACAGTGCCTGGAATATAATGGAACTATATAAATACTTATTCCCTTCCTGTCCCATCTTCTATTTTTTATTTTGAAGTTTTAGCACTAACTTTCTTGGTGAGAGGCAGCATGGCATAAAGGACAGAGTGGTAAACTTGGAATAAGGAGAAATAGGTTTGAATTGTGTCTCAGATATTTGCTAGTGATTATGGGCAAGTCATTTACTGTCTCAGAATTTCAGTTTTCTCATTTGTAAAATGGGGATAATAGTACTTCAAGTCCCTACTTTTGTGAGCAAATCACTTTGCAGTCCCTAAAGTACTATACAAATGAGTTATTATTAGTGATTCTGAACTACCTGTATGTTGTAGTTTCTCATGTAAGGAATAAAAGATGTACTGATGCTGTGAAACTTTTGTCAGTCAACTAGCTTTAAGTGCCGTTCAATTAGCATTCAAGCTGTTTGGCGGCACACAGCAGAAAGTGATGAACTTGAAGTCAGGAAGATCTGAATTTGCTTCCTGTTCAAGCACTTAGTAGCACTGACCTTAGGCAAGACCTTTAACTTCTCTGTGCCTCAGTTTGCTTATCTGTAAAATGGGGATGAAAGCACTTATCTCAGCTATTTGTTGTGAGTATCAAATGAGATAATATTTGTGAAACATTTTGCAAGCCTTAAAGAATTATATAAATATTAGCTATGCTGTTGCTGCGGATGGTGATGATGTACTACTATGTGCCAGGAAATGAAGATACTAAGGCCAAAAAATAAAAAATAAATAAAAATAAAACCAGTTCCTACTTTCAAGGAGCTCATAGTCTAATGGGGGAGACAGTATGCAAATAACTATGTATAAATATAATATAGACAGGATATATTGTAAGTAGTCACAAAAGAAAGGCAATATGGATAAGGAGTCCTGGAAAAGGTTTCTTGCAAAAGGTAAGCTTTAGTTGAGACTTGAAGAAAGCCAGGGAATTAAAGGTACTATTAAAGGATTGAGTAAAATAACATGAACTCATTTTGAGGAACTAATTTGAACAGAGAACTATAAAGTTCTTCTTTAATGCCTGGATTTGGGGGTGGAAACCCTGGGTTCTCAAGCCTGTCAATAGAGTCCAAGCTCTGGCAGCTTCCCTCAAGTTGTAAAGGTTTCCAGAACTACCCACCAAAGTACTATATTCTGGGGCTGATCCAGCCGAATTCAGTCTGATCAACTAGAAGTTTGAGCAGCAGGTGCTGATTTTGATGTTGTTGTTATAGCAACTCCTGAAATTGCCTTCTAAGGTAAAGAAAGGATATATCCATAAAGTTGATTCCACAGACTTTCTGAAGTATTTTAAATGAAGTTACTTATATTGAGTGAATTGTGAATTAAGGCAGACTTCAGTTTTTACATAGTGGGAGATAGATGACTAACTGTTTGATATTTTCATGGATAGCAGAATATTAATGTGCTTATCATAGCTACTACGTGCTTGGTAAAGTTCAAACAATACTCAGTCACAGGTTGGAATGGAAGGTATACCTAAAATTAGGTTTAATATAAATATGAATTATTTCAACCTGGTTTAATCTGTAGACACAATTTTAGAAAGTTACTGTTTACAGTTGTGTAAAATTCATTTTTAATGAGTCTTTTTTATGATGTGGTAGCAAGATGGGGTTTTTATAGCATAAACACACTATTAGCTGAATTCTGCCAATTGTCTCAGGACTTTCTGTGTTTGCAATAATTCTTCCATTTGCCACCTAATTTACTACCGTCGTTCTTTTAGTTTGTACTCATGTAGCACCTTTTAACAGAGATCAGAAACATTTTACAAGTAAAGTAATTAATTAAAGTTCACAGTCTTTCAGTGAGTGTAATTATAACCATTTTATTAAGGGGGACATGGGGAAGACGGACTTGGAGGAGAGATTGAGCCACTTTCTTGCCTTAGGCTAACGTTCAAGTCAACATTTCAGAGTCAGAAGAGTCTCACAGTACTGACTTCTTAGTCCCCAACAACTTGTCTCGCCGCTAAATTACCTAGGCTGTAAATTGCTGAATCACAAAACCCTAGCAAAATAAATATACTATATATATGCGTCCTGGGTGAACCTCACTTCCTTTGCAAGCTTCCTCTTTAGTTCTATTTTTCTCCCTTCCCTTTCCGTCCTAAGGGGTTGCAATGCCCCATTCCTTCAGAAGAGGCTGGTAGGTCAGCGGCCATGGTTAGTTAGGAGTGGGACACCAACAGTCACCAACAGTCTTACAAGCTGGCAGGTGGAATGTCCTAGCTTTGATTCAGGCCTTTAGGACCGTGCCTCACTCCCTTTGCACCATCTGCATGTGTGTGTGAACGTGCGCGTGTGTGTAAGTATGCGTCGCCCTATGTCGGCCCCCGGGTTGGTTTGAAGAGGGCGCCTAGCAGTCCTGACGTTTGGCTATCATGTGAATACTCAGTTCCCATGGTTCAGTGTGTGCTCTTGCCCCACCCATTTCTCTGTGTCTCTCCTACTCTGTAGACCTCAGTGCATTAATATATGTGTGTGTACATATACATGTATATACACACACACATATATATACATAACCATATACAGACAATATGTCCGCAAGATAATTGAACTGAGCATGAGGATAATAAAGTAATTAGGGAAACTGACCTAAAGCCCCTACAAAAAAATCCTAGGGAAACCGGCACTGGGGCTGGGGGCTGGAGGTTGGGGGGTGGGGTGGGGTGGGCGGGGCGAGGGGGAGAGGTCTGCTTCGGGAGACCCTCCCAGGGACTGGATGTGGATCACTGTGAAGTGTGTGCAGAAGCCCTAGGAAGGATCAAGAGCCTAGAAATGTAATGTGGAAAAAAAAAAGAGGAAGGTGGGGGGGGCGGACGGAGAGAGGCCTTGGATTGGAAAAACCACCATTAGAAGGAGGAAGAAGAAACCAGAGACAGGGAAGGAAAAATTCATACACACACACACACACACACACACACACACACACACACACACGGAGAAGGAGGAGACCCCACTGAGCCCAGAACGGGAGCGGGAGGGGGGTGGGGGGGCTGACCCGAGAGAACTGGGCAGCTAGAAACCTGGCCTGCGAAGGGTTTTTTCCCCCTATTTACCCCTACCCCCACCTCTGGTGGCCGTGTTTGCTCCATACCCAGGGTGGATTTGCTTGAGAGTTATTTGGAGGATAGCTGCATTTTGCTTCTGAAAGATTGGTGTCATCTATATATGTGTGTGTGTGTGTATATGTAATATATAGATAATATATATGCGTGTGTATATACATATATATAGACACATATACATATACATTTTTTTCCGGGGGGTTGGGAATCTGTTCCTCTCCCCGCCCCGAGCAAAAAGGAAAGGAAGAGAAATTGCCACCGAAGAGGAAGCGGCGGCCCGGAGTTGGATGTGTGGATGACTCTGGGGGCAAAAAGAGATTGATTTTAAAAAATTTTTTTTCCGCCCACCCAACCCCCACCCAGACCCCCGCGAAGACCCGCGGAGGGTGGGGGGGAAGGTCTGCGGACCAGGGGCGAGTGGGGGGGTGGTCTGTGGGCCGCGTCTTACCCAGGAAAGGGGTCGTCGCGAGTGGAAAGACAGACACCCTCCCCCAGTTGTGGATTTTTTTTCCGGGGGGGGGTAGGTTTTTTTTCCGCTCTCGCCGCCGCCGCCGCGGCCACGGGAGGGAGAGCGACTCCCCCTCGGGCGGCCCCGGGGATCGCTCTCGCCCTCGCCCTCGCCGCGGCGCGGAGGGAAGGAGGGTTTAGCGAGAGCGCTCAGGGCGGCGGCGGGGCCCTCCGCGGAGCCGGGAAGCGGAGGGAGCGGCGGCGGCGGCGGCGGCGGCGGCCCCAGCGGCAGCGGCAGCGGCAGAAGCAGCAGCGGCAGCAGCCGCCGCCGCGGCGCCATCAGCCCCCTCGGCTCGACAGGGCTTCCACAGAGACGGGGGGCGGGGAGGCGGCGGCCCCCGCTCCCCCGCGCCTGGGAGACGATACACACACGCACCCTCACCCACACGCAGACGCGCGCACTCACACTCGCACACACACTCACATTCACACACTGATATTTTTGGGTAGGGGAGGTTGATTTTGTGAGGTAATTTTTATTTTTACCTCCCCCCCCCCCCGTCTCCTTGCCCCCCTGCTCCTAGTTCACCCCCACCCCCCACCCCGTGTTACATTTTTTTTTTTACTTTCTTCGGGGTGGGGGCGGCCAGGCCGGGCCGGGCGGGTCTGACGGACCGAGGCCGCGGGGTGGGGGTGGGGTGGGGGTGGGGGGGCCGCCGCTGCCGCCGCCGCCATGGGGTGCCTGGGGAACAGCAAGACGGAAGATCAGCGGAACGAGGAGAAGGCGCAGCGAGAGGCCAACAAGAAGATCGAGAAGCAGCTGCAGAAGGACAAGCAGGTCTACCGGGCCACCCACCGCCTCCTGCTGCTGGGTAAGGAGGGCGGAGGCAAGGGGGCACCTCGCCCGTCCGGCCCGGCCGGGCCGGGGCCAGCGCGGGGCGAAGACTCTTCTCCCGACCTCCCCTCCCCTATCTCCGAGGGAAGGGCCCGGGCCGCCGGCTGCTGGGGGGGCGGGGGGGGGGCGCGGTTATCTTCCGGGGTGGGGGGGAGTTGGGTGATGTTCGATTCGGGGTAAGGGGAGGCAAAGACCTTGGGGAGGGGCTGGACGCTGAAGGAGGGGCCTAGGAAAGCAAAATTGGGGAAGGGGGGAAGACGAAAGGAAGGTGGAAGGATGGAAGGAAAGGGACGCCCTCCGGGCCCCCACCTTCTGGACTGTTTTAGCGGCCTAGATGGGGAGCGGGGGGGGGGGGGGGGGAAGCTGGCGTTGTGACTTAAAAAAACCGCAGTTTTTTTTTTGTTGTGGGGGGTGGGAAGTAGAGAGGAGAGGTGTGTAAGAGTGCGACGGGGCTTGGGGAACAGGAAACGGGGTGTCAAGGCGTGAGGGTGTGAGGGGGAACCCGCCATCGGAGAGAGGTGATTGGCTAGGGAAAGGGGAGTCACTTGGGGGCGCCGTGGAAATGAGGGGGGCTAGGAAGAAGAGGATTTGACAAGGGAAATGGCTGTTTGTGAATGGGAGTGGGGGGGGAGGAGAGTAAAGGCGGAAAGACTGTGACACAAGGGCCCAGAGAGAGATTTGGGATGATAAGGTTTGGGGTTTTCCTGGTCGAGGGGTGAACAGGGTGCTCTGGGCTGGAAAAAGGTGTTTATAGCAACTTGGTGCATTTTACTGTAGAGCGCCTTATGTGTCCTGAGGGTGATAGGTTCATGTATGTACGTGCATGTATATATGGGAAACTAACTAAAATATGTACGTGTACACGTATAATTGTGATTTCTAGGAAGGTGTAGGGTTAATGATGACAAAATCACAATTTTCTTTACAACCATATTTCCCGCCTCAAAATATGCAGTAATATAAAACCAAATGCCAGCATTAATTTTAGGAACAGGTGAAGGCCTCCCCCCGTCCCACAAGTCGGTTCTTTAAAACGCAGTTTTTCTGTATTTTGAGTCATTTATAACGGACTTAGCAAAAAACAAAATTGAGTAAAATTGGAGGCTGAAAATTTGTGTTTAAAAACGTTGGTGGGTTCCCCACCCCCAGTATTATTTGTAACTCAGAAGAAAAAATTGTATATTTCAAATACTTGATTTATCTTGGTGATTATTTCCCTTTGGTGAAAGGGGTTAGTTCTTGTTAACTCTTAGGAGAATATTATTACTGTTACTATTTTAATTTCTTTTTTTGAAGAGAGTAAGAGGCCTAAAACAAATTGTAGACATGACAAGGAGCGTTACACAAGTGTTTATTAGGATGGAAGTTTCCTATTTGATAACAGTTTTTTAAAAAATACATTTAAATATCTACTCAGTTAAGAACTGAAATGCCTTTTCCTTCCCTGCTTCCCAAGGTAATTAATATTTTAAAAAATCAGATTGGTGTAGTAACACTTAAAAAAAAAATCTGCTCATTTTCATGGCCTATCTTTTTTGCTATTCAAGTCCAGATGTTTGTGAAAACCAAAAATTCGTAACTTACGTGAAAAAAGTTTTTGTTGTTATTTATGTGCAGTTTTTAAAATTTTCCACATTTTCCATAATGGTAGGACTTTACCATATGTGTTAATATGTATATTAGCAGCATATATTCAAAGAATAAACCTTAAAATTACTAGGATCTATCATTGACTTAGGAAAGTTAATGTGAAGAGTAATTTGTTTTAATTGTAGAGATACTTTGTATGCCCACTTAATTTGTTTTGGAATCCAAATACATCTTCTATCACTATGGGCAGTAAGTTGTCCCTTAAGTAAACATTTTGAAGGTATTCTATTCCATGGCTATATTGTGATTTGACATAGTATATGGTTCAAAATTTCATTCATTCTAGCTAGTACCGTATATTTTTATTTGGTTTTACCAAATAGTTAAAAAAATAGCAAATTAAAATGCCCCTCATTCTCTTTATTCAGTCTTAGAATAACAGCTTAGAAATTTTAAGAAATAGCATTCTCTAGTTTGATCTTAAATAATCCATATGATGTATTTATGTTACTGTTCTAACTTATGACCATACACATTCCTAGTAATTCCTCCTTTCTAGTGCTGTTTCATCAATTTTTTTTTTATATTTTGACATGTTGACAAGAAGTCCTTAAGGTACATTGTCTGCTTGGAAAACTTATTCATAGAGACTATTTTTAACTCTTACAAATATTGATCAGTGGGTTGGTAAAAAGGGTAGAAGAGCAAGAGGCCTTGGGGTCAGGGTAGTTGAAGTTTGAACAGGTTTGTGTGGAAGGGCAAAGAACTGTCAATGCAGGAACTTTTTGGTTGGCATGTGTATACTACAAAAAGTAAAATTTGAAAAAGCTCATCTAGATTAGTAGAGAGTATTTCTTCAACAAAATTGCACGTTATAAATTGAGAGATTTTCAAAATGGAGGCATCTTCAGGGTCTAGAGTCCTTGAAATGCAATGGTTTCCAGGAGTATTTTCCTTCTTATGAAAGTTCAGAATATATTCTCCCCTTCCCCAGCATGGATACTCCAACCTAACATTAATGTCATTCTTGTGACGTTTTTCATTTGGTACTAGGAAGGGAACTTTGGGCAGGATGACAATAAATGAAGGAAATAAGAAAGCAAATCTTTCACTTCTAACTGAAACATTGATGTCTTTCTTGTCCAGAAAGACCTGAAGCCATAGTTGTTTTGTTTTTTGGGAGACTGTTAAAACAGTGGGTAAGTGGGTGGATGTTGACCTGTTAGAGGTAAATTCCTATTGTAGCCCAGAGGTAGAGAAAGAAGTACAGTGAGAGACTGTTTTCTGAGATATTAATGGTTAAAATGGATCATTTGAACTGTGTGTTGAGAGAACTGAAGTTATTGGAAGAACAACTGGATATTTTAACTGTTATATATCTTTTCCCATATATGCATGTGTATGAGTTTTTATATAAATTCATACTTATATACACACATATATTTCTGTTTAATGGTGATGTACTAGGAAGTAGTTTCAGAAATTAACTTTGAGTTTTCCTTAAATGACAAAATCATCCTATTCTTTTTCTATGCCACTTCTTTATCTCAATTAAAAAAAAACAAAACAAAACCTTGGGGGTTTTTTTGTTGTTGTTTTTTTACCCTATGACAAATTGATGGTGAAATACTTGAAGAGGACCCAGAGCTAATAATTACTTCAACTATGCACTTGTTTTAATTTACATCGCAACTGGAGTTTCAGGGAGGATTACTGTCACTGTCTCCATTATTATTTTTTAATCATGTGTATGGAAAAAACAGCCCAATGTGTCCTGAGTGTCTTTTCGAGCTTCCTGCATAAACTGATTTACTTTCATTTTCTAGGTGCTGGTGAATCTGGTAAAAGCACAATTGTAAAACAGATGAGGATCTTGCACGTCAATGGATTTAATGCTGAGTAAGTGCCTTTATTCCTTAGTCCTATAATATATTTAGTAACAGTTAGATATTTTGTACTTTTACAGGATGTACAAAAATGTTTATGAGATTGAGTAGCCAGATAGAATTAAATTTACCAGCCTACATTAAAGAATTAGTCATCTTTTTTCCTGCTTCTCTTTGTTTCTTTGTTTCTTCCTTCCTTCCTTCCTTTCTTCCTTCCTTCCTTCCTTCCTTCCTTCCTTCCTTCCTTCCTTCCTTCCTTCCTTCCTTCCTTCCTTCCTTCCTTCCTTCCTTTCTTCCTTCCTTCCTTCCTTCTCTCCCTCCTTTCTTCCGAAAACAAAAGCAAAACCACCAGTGACTTTGTAGAAATCTTTTCAGGTTAAATAGAATTTAGTTGGAGGATAGTTGACTCTAAAAACATTTGGCCTCATGATAACCTTGGTCACATCAAGGTTCTGTGTAACAAACTTGAGCAAAAGTTTTTGTTGCAGTTTCTTTCACAACATAACTGACAATAATTTACCTTTTCTATGTCACATTGATTCCTCAAGTTGCCAACATTGTTTTCTGGCAGATTTCAATGTATAAAACAGTAGTTTTTAAAATGTTAATAAGGAAACTTTGTTTCAATATCAGTTTTATATATAAAACCTTTCTGTTTATATGTTATGGGCGGCCTTGTTAAATATTTTTCATTTTGTGGCTAAAGCTATTTGATTGAATATTTTCGTACTTGTGTTGATAAATTTGAAAACATTAAGCCTGAAAATCAGTTCTTATTGTCAGTTAATCTATTTATAGAATCTTTAGATCCTATATTATCATGGTTGCATTATGAGTCTTGCCCTTTACTTGTCCTCCATTGATATTAGTTTAGTAAAGGACTGGAATATTTAACTTGGGTCAGAAAAAAAACTCTTTGCATAAAAGCTTCATCTTTCAAAACACTAGGGAAAGTCTTTACTATTTGCACTCAGTGTCTATTATGCAGTATCTTAATACTCTGAAAATATTTTAAAGTATTGAGATAAACATTAAAATGCTAATGTGATTTTAAATAATTGTCATTTTTCAAAAACTTTTGCTCATGTTACTTCTTTCTCAATCCTTTGATGGTCGATGGATCTCATTTAATTGTGTGATAATACTTTGTTAGAAAAATGTTTAGGATGTCTGTTTTTTTAGATCTTACTGTTTGGAACATATGTGAGAAGCTACTACTATGTTCTTAGTATAGAATGGTTATGCTGGGAGGTTTGATGAACTTTGTAATTAAGTAGCTTTTTTTCAAAATATGAATTTATCTCAAGCTATTCTGATCTTGAGGAAGACGAATTCATGATTTTCTCAGAAATCTATCATAATACATTTTAATTTGTATTTATAAGGAGAGTTGATGCTTTTACTTGAGAGATAGCATTTCCTTTATAAAACTAGTACCAAAAGCATTCAAAACATTTGTAATGATTAAAATGAGATAGTCCTTACATACCTGTAGGAGTTTATTTAGTTTTCTTTGGCTATAATGGAAATACAAACTGAGCATAATATGTGGTATCAAGGAAAATGTGTAAGGTATTATCTGATTTTGTTATTCATCTTGCCAAGACAAATAAAAGGGTGGGATTATAGTAATGTAATCTATACATTACCTTCCTCCCAAAAATTCAAAACATTTTCATATATATCATTCTATTATCACAAAATATATTAGAAACAGAGGATGACTTTCCACCATTTTTAAATGTAGGAGAGAGTTATTTACAGTTGAAGGTTAAATAACTTACCCAAGTCATACAGAAAATCAGTGTCATTGTCAAGATAAGGAGTAATCTGCTGACTCATTAGACTACCTTGTTCGTTCTTTAAACCAAGGCATAATTTATCTGTCCTTAAAAAACAATTAGACTAAAGCATAGAATTTTAAAATGTCTAAGAAAAACAAAGTGACATTTTTAACTAGACATAGTTTAGACCTTATGATTACATTAGTGTTTTGTTTTTACACATTAGTAGTTTGTTTTGATGATTTTATAAATATTGGAGATTAACAAAATAGTTTTATAAATGCATGCAAAAATGTTGGTTAAAAAAACAAAAAGGACACATTTTAGCAGTGGTTGGGTGACTTTGCGGGGTGAGCATGTGTGTAGTATGTGGTGAGCAGAGTAGTTTTGGCAGTTTCTGGAATCACTCCGTAGCCCACCAAATATGACTATATTGAACTTCTATACACAAATCATGGTGTTTCTACTGATGAAATAGAAGAAATCCAGCAAAAGTATTCTATTTGCCAGATATTATTTTTGTGGCTTAAATCACAATTATTTTTGTGTCTTTTATAAACACTTTGATGTCCTTTATTGATGGGTTACCCCTATGATAGTTTCATATTAGAATTTTTAAGTACATATGTTGTATGCTATTTTGTTTTAAAATAACCTTAAAGAATCCATGGGCCTCAGCTTTCTCGTCTGTAAAATGAAGGAGTTTTTTTGGATTAGGTGATCTCCAAGGTCCCTTCCAACTTTTAAATCTATGATCCTGTGATTCTTTCTTAAATGTCTTTTCATAGGAAGGCAGTGTTGTGTAATGAAAGAAGTTCTGCACTTGGAGTCAGGAGACTTGGGTTTGTGTCCTGATTCTGACATCTCACTTGGAGAATAGATATGCAAATGAACCTCAATTTCTTCATATGTAAAATGAGGATTATAATACTTCCATTGACTACTTCTAGAGTTACTATGAGGATAGTAAAGTGTAGATTTACAAGTGCTATGTACATATGAGTTATTTGCGTATATCTCTATACAATTTTTAATATTTTACTCAGTCACTTTAATGTATTTAAGACTCAAGATTCTGTAAATCATGTATATATTTTTAACAACCCAATGTATCAGGTAATTAAATTGACCATCCAATACTCTCCTAAATACATCTAATTTTATATTTGAAGTTACAATGCATGTCAAAAATCATAATATATCTAATAGTCTGTTTAAGGTGCTTTCAAAACTGTCATTAAACTTGCTAAATTCTTCACAATAGAAAATACCCTTTTGAGTTTAAAATAGTAGATTTGTCTTTGCATTTTTGATGTGACTGATTATTTGACTCATAAAGGTGAGAAAGTAGGTGTTATAAGTAGGTAGTATAAGTTAGTAATGAAAACTCAGATTGAAGCTTTGTTAACTACACAGCAACTGCAGACTAATTTAAGTTTTATATTAGTTCTTCTCTAGCTCTGAATCCTATGATCCTAAGTCATGGACTTGAAACTTCTAATATTGCTTGTAAAGAGCATATTGCATTTAAAAGTATCATGTGTATTGCTTTCGGATGATTTCAAACGTGATTCAGCATTGTAGTTATTTTAAGGTCCTTACTTAGAGTGAATATAACAATTCATTGTAAAGTCAGTAAATTTTATTAAATTTCAAAGTTTAAAAATAATACTACATTCTCATGACAGAATCATTTATTGAAATTCTAGAACTTATTAAATAAATTCACATATAAATCAAAGCAAATTAAAAGCCATGAGTTTTCTCCCCATTCTTTAAATAATATATGTTAGATAACTTCCAACTGTTTAGATCTTTAGTCTTAAAATCAGGGATATTAGTCTACATGAGTTGGTTGGTCTTTTTCTATTTTATGAATGACTTGGAATGAGTCATAAATACATACATTTATGAGTTGACTGTGCACATATGTTGTTAATAAGTTACCTACACTTGTCACAAATTGATACTAAAATACTTAATTCCTGACACATTTATGAAAATTTTACAGATGTTATTATTGGTCAACAAGTAAAACATCCTATAGTGTTATTTATTTTAAAATACTTTATGGTTTCAATTTGGTTTTTATAGTCTATACATATATTTGAAGGGCCACTATATGGGAGGGATTAACCTTTGAAGTTGGCTCATTTTCATTACAATTTCTAGAAGTTGCAAAAAATATATACTTTGGACTTTAGCCTTTAGAGTATAAAAGAGGATAGTTATCATGTGAACATGACAACTAAAAAAGACTCACTTGTTTGAGTTCTGAAGTACATTAACCAGAATATTATTGACAAAAATATAACCTTTACCAAATTATATATTTGTGAACTTTCAAAATTATTTTATTTTTGTAGACTGTTCAATTCTTGCTCCTTGCTTATTATTAAGACATAAAAGAATGAAGACAGAATAGGGAGAATTGTACAGAATGCAGGAACTAAAGTACTATCTTAACAAGTGCCTGTCAGAATATTTTGTCAATTTGTTGTTGTTATTTTGCCAGAAATAGAACTAAGTAGCAGAATCTATCTTCAGAGAACTGAAAATAGTTGGTTTTGGTCACTGCATAAAGTAGTTGGGTCTGTGTTTTTTCTTTTTTGAGACAATTTTAAATGTAGGTCAATGATTATAAACTTTATGAGACAAACCAAATATTCCCCAGAAATACCACCACCACTACTAATATTTTTTGAAAACTCAGAGATTTTGCATTTCATAAGATTCTGCAAGTTTCACTTCAGTTTCCTAATTTATAGTATCTGTTATAGTAATATGCAATAAAAAGAGAAAAGTACTGAAATGGACTTTGGATGCTTTAGCCATTAAGGAAAGTTCATTTCTGTTTTAACTTTTGCCCCAACACTTGACAGGGCAATGTCTTTTCACAAGGTTAGTTAAGCAATAATAATCTGCAGTGTACCCATTGGGTAAATATTTTGATTAAAACAGCACTGCCTGCCATTTTTAAAGGATGCAGCCATTGCTTACTAAAGTGTTTTTAAATCTTAGTTTGGTAGGTAACTACACATTTATTTTATTTACTAATTATACATTTATTTTACACATGCAATTTAAAAAAATTTGTTTGGAGTTTTTAAAATAAAAATGTATTAATTTTTAATTTTTAGAAAGTCTATATAGATGAGCTCTTCTGTGGTACAGATAAGACATTTAAACCACAACTTCTCTTTTCTTCTATTTTTAAAAAGAGGAAATGAAATCCCCAGACTGGTTCCTTTGTGGAAGAAGCCATAGGTAATCTCAGAGATTGTTATATTTAGCCTTTGAATGACATACAGGGGAATTCTACATGTTGTTCAGAGTGTTTCTTATTTTTATCTCTTCCAACTCTGTCTTTTCTTTTTTCTTACTACAGTGATATCAGAAATAATGGTTCTTGAACTCAAAAGGAAATATTCATAGTCTTAGATCTAGAAGGGACCTTAGAGAGTGTCTAGATCAAGTCATTCATTTCACAGATGAAGAAACTGTGACTTTGAAAGGTTGAATGACTTGCCCAGGGTCACCGATGTAGTAAGGGACAAAGCTGGTAAACTCCATTTCAGTTCTCCAAATGATAACCTTCTTGGGAATGTTTATAGGCAAATACGATAATTCATTTACTTGGTAAATTTGGATTTTGTCTGGAGCTGAGTGGAACTATTAGTTTACATTAAACAAACTGATAAACAAGTTACCTAACATATTTTTGAAGTACTGTGAAATAATTTAACTTTCATCAAAGAGGAAGTTTGTTTTTTACCTGAAAGCTAAACATGAAGATTTATTTCTTATGTTTTGGTTGCAGGAAAATATATTAACTTTGATTAAATTACTAAAGAAAATCATAATTTAGAAAAAACCACAGGAATGATTTCTTTTCCTAAATAATGTTTTGTTAACATGATTATTATATTGTAAATATGGCCAAAGTAGTGTGGTACAGTGGAGAAAGGCCTGGATTTAGAGTCAAAGGTTCTAGATTTGTGTTCCAGCTCTACTACCTTCTATCTTTGTGACTTTGGATAAGTAATAACACCTCTGCCTCTCACTTTCCTCATCAGTAAAATGAAAGGATTTAACTAGAAAATTTCTCTTCCTGTTCTGAATCATATGATCCTATGATTTTACTCTTATTTGTCTTTCATAATTTGTCACTAGTCTGAAATAATACCTGTGTTTTTTTCGAATAAAGATCTTGTGTTAGTTATAAGAAGGCTGTTTTCATCCCGTCTGAAAAATTAACACCTGGTCAACTTTAACATATTTTAAAGATTGTTTCTGGCACCTCAGCATATATTCTTTTTCTTGGGAACTTAAAATTTCTGATTGTTGATATAATATTTGGAGCTAAGGAAGATTGTTACATATTTAACTTAAAGACAGACATAATTTAAATTGTTAATATCCTAAGTTTTCTTTAGGGACACTTTTTTTTTTAACTGAGTATTAAACCTGACATCAGGAAGACCTGGGTAAATAAACTGTTTTTAATAGCTGTGTGGCCACAGACAATCATTCATCCCTCTAAATTTCAATTTCCTTATCTGTAAAATGTGGATAATGTTCCTAGCTCACAGAGCAATTGTAAAATTTAAATGATGTAATGTACATAAAATGCCTTGAAAATTTTAAAGCATCTTCTAATTGTCAGGTGTCATTTATTATTATTTCTTCCTCATCTTTGCAGTATGTATGTGATACTATGGAAACTTTTTCATTTTATACCTTTGGCATGCAGAAGACATCATGGCATAGTGGATTCAACTTAAAGCCAGAATAACCTGAGTTCAGATTCTGCTTCTGATACATACTGCACAATGTGAATTTTGACAAGTTACTTAACTTCTCAGTGCACTAAGCCAGAAGTATCAAAATGCCGTCTGGGAGCCTTATGTAGTCCATAGCTCTTCTGATTGCAGAACCAGATTATAAGGCAATTGGGAAGTATTTAGCAAAAATATTTTATCAAAATATTTAACAAAAATAAATCAACATACACTAAAACAGAAAATATTCCACTAAAAAATTTCAGTATATGGCCTGCAATAATCCTTATCTATGGTTTAGTTTCCTCCATTTCTATTTGATTTTGAAACCACTGCTCTAAGCAACAATCTAACACCACACATTGGAAAAGGTGTTGATCTGTATTCATAGAGGGAGTTTCCTCATCTGGGAGTTCCTTAGACCGATGAAATTACAAGTCTAACTTCCATCCCTTGTTTTATCATACACATATAATTTATTCAGACCTAAGCAGGAAAAGATTGACTTACTTCTTTTGTTGAGGAGAGTAGGATATATCAATGTTCATCCTAAACACTTTTGATTGAATTTTACTTCTCTTGGTTTTCCCTCAGCAAGAACCAGTGATGTCACACTCTTTGATAAAAATTATTTCAATGCTACACTCTTTTAGACATTAAAACAAAGTAGTTAACTTTTAAGGTCCTAGAATTGTGTTACAATACTAGGCTACTTAAAATTCTTACTATACATTTTCCCCTACCTTTCTTTCTTGTTTCCTCTCTCTCTCCCTCCTTGCCTCTCTCCCCTCAAAGTGATACTTTTCTTCATTGTCATTTTTCCTTAGTACTGTTCTAAACTGCTTCAGATATCATCTTTGGCAGGCATTGACAACCTATAAAAAGTGTGGTGTGCCAGGTTCTAGTCGTCAGACTCTTATTCCCTACTGGGCATAACCTAACTGTAGGAGTAGTGTTAGAGAATTCTAACAAGTATACAACTTCTGTTGAATCTGAAGGCACAGAGTCGTCACATGTTGCCCCTAAACAGTACTGGCAAAGGGTCAGAATTGACCACAGGCATAAGACACTGAAAGGGTACACATATTGTGGTGCTATGCATCTTATCCATAGAATTACGAGGGCAGTCTTACATACATCAACAATGTCTTTTCCCTTTAAATACACTAACTGCCTGTTGTATGCTGTAATCTTGGAATAGTTGCACTGTTTTCGTACTTTGGTGGCTCAATTTTGCCATCACCTTTGCAGTGCTAACACCAACCCCTTACTTCCTGGTATATACTTGTAACATAGAATTTGTGTGCTAATTTTGTAAGAGGTCAGATGAGAGTATACTCATTCTGAGGAGTATTTGGTGATTATTCTCATGAGGGAGGGAGCAGCTGAAAGTGACTCTCAAATACTATTATGTTACCAGTTGGCCAGTACATCCCTAAAAATTAGCCTATTTATCTTCTTTAGTACATTTAGTAAGTTTGAGTTCCACTGAGATGTCATATGTATTGATTTTTCATGATAATTCTGTTAGCTTGGTTTTAGGTTTTTTGAGACTTTCGAATATCTATTGATTAAATTGTGGTCCTTTGCAAAACTTCTCAGATTGTGTTCTAATAGATAGATGTAGTATCTTAAATTACACAGTTTAAAAGGAAGTAGAAGATATAGTACTCTGAACTTGAAAAGTTTCTAATCTAGGAGTCAGGAGCAATTTTTGGTACTAATTTTGCTATAAACTTCAACCAGTATTTGTCATCATTTTCCTCATTTGGAGAATGATATCTAAATAGGAATGATATATTATTTTGTCTTACATGCTATTTGCTATTTTCTTGTTGAAATCTATATTAAGATAAATATTAACCTTGTATTTTTACTTTATAATTCCATTTTTCTCAAACCAGATCTAAAATGGCAGAAGTTTATATTTAATGATAAGTTTGTTGAAGAACTAGAGTTTAAAAATGTTTTAATTACAGTTTTGCTCTGCAAATGAAAAAGGCACATAAATGTTTCTATTAGTTATTTGTGACCTTTTGACTTTCTCTCCAGGTACTTTTAAATTGAAGACTACTTATGCTGAACTTGTTTATTAAAAAATGTTGTTACAAGTACTTTTCTGATAGTCATAAAGGGAGAAAACATAATTGTACCAGGAAATTGTGGGCAGAACTCATCTTGGTTTTTCCCTTTTGTGTGTTACAAAGATAGTTATCTGGTGGGATTAGCCACCTGTTTCTTTACCATATTCTCAATGGGATTGTGAAATAAATCACCATAGAATATACCTACTGATGTTCATTTAGTTTAGGCACCAGAAAACAATTATCTGTCCCTGCTGTACCTCTCTTGACTCCAGAGAGCAGTGAGCTAATTGTTTAAGCAGCGATCTGGAATTCTTCCCTCCAACTACAGATCTCAATAGATATTCCAATTTAGCCATAGCCATTCTAATTTGACCTCAGAACTAGCTGTGTGATTGTCCCTTTAGGTACATGAATTACTGTTTTTTTTTTCTTTTAACCATTTGGGAAATGTAGAAGTTAAGTTATACATGTATGGGTGTATAACTGACCTATTTCATTACTCTTATATGTTTTATGTTGGAAAAAGCATGGTGTAATGGGAAGAGATAGGAACTAGGAAGACCTCACCTCAACTTCAGCCTTTGACTTTAGTTGTGTGACTCTGGGCAAAATACTAAACTTTTGTACCTCAGGCAACTCCCTAGTATTTATCTACTAAGTCATAGTCTAGTCTAGCTATATTTGTAGGAGGGGTTCCTAAATTAAGAACTCTTAACTTTTTTTGTTTTTACAATAGACATCTTTGGTAATTTGTTGAAGCCTATAGGTACTTTCTTAAAATAACATATGTAAATGCATAAACTTTCAGAGGAAAGCAGTTGTATTGAAATACAATTATCAAAATCTTTTTTTTATTTAATTAATAACCTGATTAATAACCTCTTTGCTATATCATAGAGCTCCTCATGCTGATGAAATTACGGGTCCTTTGTTTCTGTGTTACAGATATGTATACATATGCATTTATATTCACATGTAACTAAGTTTTATATATTTTATGAATATTACAGGGGTGGGGAACCTGCAGCCACATGTGGCCTTGAGGCTGCAGGTTACCCACCCCTGATATGGAATGTAACATAGAAATTCATACTTAAGAAGCTCGTGACATATTTAGAGCATGTTTCTAGGCAAAGATTAGTTGAGAAGTTTATTAAATTGTAGTTTTCAGAATCAGCACATCTTCAATAGTATTTAAAAGACAATAAAAGATTGATCAATCTGAAAGAAGATGTAATTGGGTAGGACCAGGAAAATGCAAAGGACTAAATGATACAAATTTTGTGAATGTAAATGAGGGTAGTTATTTTGGGAAGAAATAGTGACAAAGTACTTAAAAATAGTAAGCTATTTTTGGTTCTAAAAGTAGCACTCTTGTATATATGGTTACATACAATTTGTATGTAAGAATTTCTACCCTTTAAGATAGTCTTCTGTCAGTTTTATTATGACTATTTGCTATGGTATATTTCTCTTGAGAAAGTAAAGTAATCAAAGAATATATTAACTGTTCAATGCATTATGAATATAAATATTTAAATTCTGAAAATTCGTCTAATAGGACAAATAAATTTGATTTTTCCCTCAGCTTGATCTGAAAACTTAAACTGTTATTTAGTTTTATGGTATTTGGATTGAATTGTGTGACAGTAAACAGTTAGCTCAATTCTAGGATTGTATCCTAAACTCCAAAACCCCTCTTCCTAACATATTTCTATTCATTCCTTATTTTTATATTGAGTTCAGAGGAACTAATTCATTATAGACCAATTCATTTGAGATTCGCAGTAGTTTCTTTAACCAAAAAATGAGAATTTCTCTTAAAGATATAACTTCTATTGAAGAAATGAATACCTTTATACTTAAATAATTTCTAAAATACCCTTTAAAAAGCATTTTATGTTAAATCAATACAGCTATGCATTTTCTTTTTAAGCTTAAATACAAAATGACAAAAAAATTCCATGTTTACAGCACAGCACAAAAAAAGATTCAGTATGAAACCATAAATCTCCATTTCATGCTTTTTACTTTTTTTAAAAAAAAAGTATGTAATAAATACTACACATCATTTTCAAAGCCACGCTGCTTTGCTTCCTTCTGAGTTTTCTTTTGTTCTCTGCTGTGCATTTTTATATATTTTTTCTCCCTCCCTCCCCACCCTGCCCTAGAAAAGTCCTACATTAGATACAGATATGTGTATCTGTGCATGTAAAACCATACTAAACATAATTCTATTTATAAATTATTTCTCTGGAGGTGGATGGCATCTTTCTTCATAGGTCCCTTGTAGTTGATTTGAATATTTATAATATAAAAATAACATAGTCACTCTTTGAAAAATTTTGCTGTTACTGTATACAACACTCTCTTGGTTCTACTCATTTCACTTTTCATTATTTCATGCAACAAAGCTATGTGTTTTCATATTCATATGGAGAGGTTGGTGATTTATTTGTTATAATGCAATCCTTGTATTTGCAAGAGGAAGTTTAATTATTCTGTGGGTATTTATTTTGGTTAATGTTTGCTAAGTAGTTATTGTGGAAAAAACTTGAACTTAGTAACTTCCCTAACTGCAAGAGCCAATCTGTTAATTATTGAAATTCATTTATATGATATTTTTAAAAGGGGAATTTATTAAATCTATCACTAAACTGATGATTTTATTTGAATATAGAATTTCAAATGAGAAATTCTTTAGATTCAAATCCTCTTACACTATGATTCATGATCTTGGGTAGTTCATCAACAAACATTTCTTGGGAGTTTACTATTTGTAGAGGTCTGTGTGAGATAAAATACAAAAATTAAGTAAATCTTTATAGAATTTACAGTCTAGTGGGGAAGAGAATATGACATACTCAACTAAGATAAATTTAGAGTAAGCATGGTACAGTGAAAAGACTGCTGGGTTCAAATTCTAGTGCTGTCACTTAATATCTTTGTGATCTCTGGCATGTCACTTAATATCTCTGGGCCTCACTTTCTGTTACTGTAAGTTAAGAGAGTGGAGCAAGATCATCTTCAATGTCCCTTTCATTGCTAAATCTCTGATCCTATAATGTATGCCTGCTTTGGAATACCTGAGGGGCAAAGGAAATGTTACAGATTCAGAAGGGCTTCATGGTAATGGCATATTACCTGGGGCTTAATGGATAGGTAGAATTTTGATGGAATTTCAGTTCAGAAAAGTGTATTCCAGCCATAGGGAGTAGCATGACATAAGACAGAAAGGCAAGATAACATGGGATAAGTACAGGGGGCATCAGGTAAGCCTCTTTAAACAGAACAGTAGTGGATGTGGAACGTAGCAGTGTGAGATTAAGTTGGAAAGGTACAGTGGTGCAAGATTGTGGAAAGCCTTGAATGATAAGCCTGAATAATTTGACTTTTATTTGTTAGGCAACAGGGAGTCATTGAAAGTTTTTTATTAGAGGAGTAACATCAATTCAACAAACATTTGCTAAAGAGCTTACTATGTGCAGAGCATTGTGTCAGGCACTCTGGATACAAAGATAAAAAATACTCCCTGTTCAAAGAAGATCTTATTATACTTGGTTGTGAGGGAGTTAGACAAACCAATATATACAGAAATAACTATCACTATAGTACTCTATGAAATTTGAGAAGAGAGAGAGTATTAGTGGCTAGAAAGGCTTCATGGAGTAAACAGCCCTTGAATTGAGGCTTGAAGAATCCTTCTTAGGTTCTAGAATGCTGTTTTCTCCTGGCTCTTTTACTGTCTAAATAGTCCTTCTTCTCTTCTGTGCTTATTCGTCTTTCTCCTTATTTTTTCTAAATCTGAGTGAGAGGCTTGAATGTTCCCCAAGATTTAGTGCCAAGATTTAGTGCCAAGATGTGTGTGTCTGTGTGTGTGTCTCTGTGTGTGTGTATCTGGGTCTGTCTGTCTGTCTGTCTGTGTCTGTGTCTGTGTCTGTGTCTATGTGTGTCTGTGTCTTTGTGTGTGTCTGTGTATGTGTATCTGTGGGTGTGTGTATGTGTGTGCGTCTGTGTGTGTGTGTGTGTGTGTGTGTGTGTGTGTGTACTCAGATAGCTACCAAATCTAAATATTAAGCCTGACCATGTCAAGATAGCTAAGTAGGTCAGTGAATGGAATTATGGGCCTGGATTCAGGAACACCTGAGTTCAAATGTGGAGTCAAATACTTTATTAGAACCATGTGACTCTGGGCAAGTCTCTTAACTTCCTTTTGTCTCAATTTCTTCATCTGTTTAATGAGAATAATAACAGCACTTACCTGCCAGAGTAATTGTGAAGATCAAATGAGATAATATATGCAAAATGCTTAACCCAGTGCCTTTCACATATTAGCCTCTATATAAAAGTTAGCAATTATTATTAATTGAATTCTGGCCTGGCATATTCCAACAGCACTTCCAATATTGGTACTTTTAATGTCTTGTCAGTGCTTCAAACTGAGTATATCCAAAACTGTTCTCATTTTTCCAACCTTCCTCTTTTCACAACCTCTCTGTTACTATTGGTGAAAATATCATTTCCCCCAGTTAGCCAAAGTCAAAATCTCAGTCATCTTTGACTCTTTCTTTTTCTTCTCTTGTATCTAGGTGGTTGTAGAATCCTGTATATAATTCTTCCATTCTATCTTTCCCATCTGTCGTCTTTACACACTGCCATCACCCTATTTCTAGCCCTCCTCATATCCTTCTTTGATGATTGGAACAGCCTTAGAACTAGTCTTCTCCATGACTCTTCTCAACCGTCCATCTTCTATATAGCTGCCAAAATAATCTTACTAATGTGCAGATCTGATTGTGTCATTCCCCTCCTCAAAAACATTGAGTTGCTCCCTAGAATAGGATGGAATAGAAGTGCCTTCTTTCTCCAGCCTACTTTATTTTACATCACTTCTATGTGTGCCCTGTTTCAGCCAAACTGTACCTTTTATCATTTCCCTACATCATCTGACTTCTCCCACTCTTTGCATATATGTATAGCCCCTTTCATTATGACTGGAACATTCTTTCCTCCTTATCGCTATATCTGTCACTTACTGTGCTTAGCATAGTTCCTGGCACATAGTAAGTAAGTAATTAATTAATGCTTATTGATTCAACTCTAACTTACTGAAATTCTTTTCTGTCAAAGCTCAGCTCAGGTGGTACTTCTGGGTCCCCCCACAGGGCAGTGTTCTCTTCCTCAGATTTTTCTAGAAGACTTTAGATGGCTCTTCTGTATCTCATCATGCCATGAACAAAACTTACTTGTGTTTATTATGCCTAATGATAGTGTAAGCTCCTTGTGTATAAAGATTAGGTTTTCTAATCTTCATTTTTCTACCTTAGTGTCTCTATAATTTCATGTGCAAGTAAGTGTTTAGTAAATGTTAATTGTATATTAATAAATAAATTTTATTATGTAGTACTGAATTTGACTACATTGGTTACAAGATCAAAATGCATACTTAAAATATTTGGTAGAAAATGCTTAATCATGATGTTTTGAATAACTTTTGTCTCCCTTAAATGTTGGGTCAATAAATTTTTTGGAGGCCAATCCTTTAAAAAGGACAAGTCATTGAAGCAGCCCAACAATAGGAACAGTAAAGAAGATTGGAAGTATTGTGTGCTTTTTTAACAATGCAAAATGTAAACAATTTTTTAGGAAAATTTCCAGAGCAAATTAAGTGTCCAAAGTGTGATTTTTTTTGGTTATACTTGATCTGTAATTAGTTACAGCTGCAGGAAGAAAAGTGAGTTTTAGATTCCAGGACTAGAAATATCAGTTTAGGATTATGAGAATAGTCACAGTTTACATGTGGTTTCTTTTTTTTTTGTATTAGTTCTGATTTTGAATTGGTTATTTGTATTAAAATCTATCTGTTAAAAGTTAGTTGATTGTAGTCACTTATACATAGCTCTAGCTTTAAATTTGTAGGCCTTTTTGAAAATACGTTTCTTCATGTAAACATACCACTTAGTTCTTCCTTTTAAGAAATTCTAGGACTCTGGAGAATGAAATAAAAAAGTAGTTATCCCTTCCACATCATGGGGGTTGTAGGCATGGCACTCCCATGGTCTGGAAAATCTGTGTAAAATTTTTTGGCCTTCTCTTAATGCCAGAGAAGGTCTGAATTATTATGGCATTCAAAGATAAAATATGTTGATATTATATAATACCATACATATAGTTTATGCATTTCTGAGTTTCTAAACTTTTTCTGTGTCATCTACTGGCATTTTTGTGTCATCTGTGGCTTCTGTAAAACTCCCAAAGGGGTAACTAAGTAGTGCAGTGGATAGAGCATCAGTGCAGGAGTCAGGAGGACCTGAGTTCAGATCTCACCTCAGATACTTGACACTCACTAGCTGTGTAACTTTGGGCAAGTCACTTAACCCCAATTGCCTCATCTTGGGTCATCTCCAGTCATCCTGATGAATATCTGGTCACTGGATTCAGATGGCTCTGGAGAAGAAGTGAAGCTGGTGACCTGCACAGTGCTTCCTCACTCAAAAAACAAAGTCCAGTGCAAATCATGTCATCATTTCTCTGATGGCATGGTCTTCTTTGGCAATGAAGGACGAACACACACACAAAAAAATTCCCAAAATTCCCATTTAATTTCTTATGCCAACCCACAATATATGGGAAAAGTCAAGGTGTGAAAGGAATAACTATTGTCTTAAAAAGTAAAAATGATTCTTCTGTCATCTTGAAAAACAAAAACGTTTTTGTAACTTTCATGGAAAAATATGTTTTTCTGTTGCTTTAAAAATAATTATATCTGCTATATAATTTTATTTTAATTTAGGACATTGTGAATTGGTGCTAACATTAATCACTTGTTAATCAGATTCCCTATACTTTCTGGTGTGACTATACTAAGTAATTGGCTTAATTTTTTTATACTTGTGTAGCAGTGGTAGAGTATGTGGAGATCAGTGTTTTTCAACCACTCCTATTTGCTCTTCATACTACCTACTTATCACCAAGATGGGTATCAAGAGTTCTGTAATTCTTTGTCTTTTTTTCCCCCACTCCTCAAACCTCAAGACAAAGAAAGCACTTTTGGCAAAAATACCTTATTTTAATCTCTATATCTGTCTTTTCTCTAAGGATAGTTCCCGGAGTTACCTCCTCTCAACTTCATTTCCAGTAAGTTCACTTAGATTAGCAAAGACATGAGGTTAATACTGTTTATAAAGACAAAATAAATGTATAAAACAAGTAGAGGTGAATAGACTTTTCCGTTATTTAAAAGAAAAAGGTTCAGTCTTCTGTGAGAGGGTCCTTGAGTAGGAGAGATATAGAGTTATTTCCTTGAAGTCTATGGTTTGGGTTTTGAGGATTTTATCAGTGGAGTACCTGCCCAATTTCCTTATGCCCAGTTAATTGTCCCAACCAACTTCCCTTCTGATGACCTGACCTCTTTGCACCAGTTAACGTCTACTTGCTCAAATGCTCTTCAACTCCATTTGGATTATCATAGCTTTACTTTTTTTCTGCTCCCTGAGTCTTCTATTCACCCTATTAGGAGCTGGATTCCTCTTGGAGTTTGTCTCTTGCACTTAGTGAATTGACTTTTAAAGGATCATACTGAGCTGTGGCCTATCACCCTGTCAGATTTGTCTCATTGGAACTAATTCAGCCCTCAGGGAGCGATCACTTGGCTTGTCTGTGTCTGTTATACTTAATTGGACTCCTTATTGTTGGCACTGTTTCTGCAATCAGTTTCTGGGCTTTCAAGGATCATTCCCAACTACTTATACTTAAATAACACAGTGGATCTGTGATCTCATTGACATTGTTACTTCCTCAGATAGTGAAGTTTGCAATTCATTCATACCTTTTCATCTTCTATGATTATGGTTCATGTTTTCTCATAATTTTTATAAAGGATCTCTCTAGAGGCCTTCCTCTAGATCATTTTTTTGTGACTCCGCCTTTGCCCCTTGTTACATGACTAGCCTGCCTTTTTTTCTTATCCTATAGTTCCAAGATGATATACTTAATGTAATTTCTCATGTGAATTGTTGGTAATAATATGCTGCAACCCACTTATGCCTATTGTGCCGTTTAATTGTCCTTTGGAGTCTGCCTTAGTTTTAGAATTCTAGGAACTATTTGGAGGCAGAATAAAACTCTGCTCATTTTCTCCTCCATTTAGTAGCATGTGCTTTCCAAATAGGTGATTTTGAGGGGAGTAAAGACCAGTGGCAAACAGAGAAAAATGGATGGCCCATTCATAAGCGGGAATGGAGAGAGAACAAGAATTTATGAAGCACCTATTATGTGCTAGGCTCTATGCTAAATGCTTTACAAATATTAAATCATTTGATCCTTACAACAACTCTGGAAGGGAGATAATAATATTATCCTAACTTTACAGTTGATGAAACTGAAGCTGTGGGACCTTTCTAGGGTCACACAAAGTGTCTGAACCTGGATTTGGACTCAGTATGCATACCTTCCTTGTGCTACCGACTGCACCATCTGGCTTTGTGGTTCTGGAACCATTTTATGGAAAATTTTGTAATCACAAATGACCTGGCCATGAAAGTGAGGTTAAGAGTATTACTGATGGATTAAGAAAATTATCATAAAGACTTTATAATGAATCAGTGAAAATCACTGATTAGGCACTGTGCTGAGTGCTGGTGTTATAAATACAAAAGTGAAACAATTCCTACCCTAGAGGTAGGGATTCCCTTATATTGTTGTGGTCTAGCAAGGTTGTTTTCCCTTGGGGAGTCACTAGGATGCAGAGTGGAGCCAGAGGGCAATTGATTGGCATGTCCTTTCCAGAAGCAATGGCAATATTGATTTGATTATTATTCCCTAAACAAGAAATCAAAAGGGAAATGGATGGAGTAATCACATTGCTTCAGGAAGGATGACTGGATGGAATGTGGAGTTGTGGCCTAGTCTGGGTACCAGCTAGATATATTTGGACTATATATGTTTTGTTTTGTTTTTACTTACTCACCAATCAGGACACTTCAGCCTCAGGGCAGGAAGTAAACTGAGTGGATTAACACCCCCTATGTATAGTCTCTGATAGTCTGGTGAGAACTCCAGTGTGGTGTTGTTCAGTACTTTCAGACTCTTCCTGACTCCATTTGGAATTTTCTTGGAAGGATACTGGAGTGGTTTGCCATTTCCTTTTCTAGCTCATTTTACAGATGGGGAAACTGAGAAAATAAAGTTGAGTGACTTTCCCAGGATCATACAACTAGTAAGAGTCCGAGATCAGACTGTACTTGGGTCTTCCTGACTCCAGGCCCAGTGCTCTATCCTCTGTGCCACTTATCTACCTGTTTTTATCAAGTCTTGAGATGTTAATACCTCTAGTATCATCAGTCGTTAAAAATACTTAAAATATTAGTGAGCATATTCTCCTTTTGTATTAGAATTATTCAATATTCTACTGTTTTGTTGCCCTTCTGCTTTCAACTTTCTGTGTTCTTTGGAATTAACTGTGTATCATACTTCACTTTCTGTAGATTCATTTTCATCTGTCACTTTTTGCTGTTGTGTGAGTTAATATTGCTCATGATCATTTATCATAGTCTATGTCACTTTACGTACAAATTTGTGTTATCCTTAATTGCCGTGTTTCTTTGGTCTGCTGTCTTACAGTGATTTCTGGGCTTTTTAGATTCCTTGTTGTGGTGATTACTTAATATCTGTTAAAAGTTCTGTGGGAGGTATAATATAACCAGTGCCTTTTTCTTTTATCCATTTCCTATTTTCCACCATGGATAGTTTTTGTTTTGTTTTGTAGCAGGTCAACTTGTCATACCATCACATGGGGGGAGCAGTAATTGCTGTTCTAATTGCATGCATCTTTTTATCCCTTATCCTTCTACTTTGGCATTGGGTTTTGACCTTTGTTCTAACTAATCATTGTTCTGATTGCACATAGCTAATTCTAAAATCCCTCTAACATCTCAAACCAGTTTCCTGCTTATTAAAAAAGAGTAATTTTCATTTTTTGTGATGCTTAATGCTTTCCATGTCAGGCTTGTAATGATTTTTTTCTTCAACTATTCATATATAGTCATGAGGCTTCTGAGAAGCCTAAAATTCTTTGCCTTCTTTATTTCATAGGTTCACAGGTTTTTATTTATTTTTATAATTTTTTTATTTCATTAAATATTTTCCAGTGACATAGAAAATTATTTTAACAGTCTTCACCCCAATGGATGTTTATTTTTTATCTTAAAATTTTTAATATTTCATTTTTTCCAATTACATTTAAAAGCAATTTTTAACATTCATTAAGTTTTACATTCCAAATTCTATTCTTGCCTCCCTTCCCTACCCTTCCCTGAGACAGTAAGCAATCTGATATTGCTGTAAAACATTTCCATATTAGTCATTTTGTGGGGGGAAACCTCGGAAGGGAGGAAGGAAGGAAGCAAGCAAGCAAGCTCTGGTCTGTACTCAGATGCCATCAGTTCTTTCCCTGGAGGGAGATAGCATTTTTCATCATGAATCCTTTGGAATTGTCTTACATCATTGTATTCCTGAGAATAGCTAAGTCATTCACATTGTTCATCATACAATATTGCTATGACTGTCTATAATGTTCTCCTGGTTCTGCTTACTTCACTGTCCATCAGTTCATGTAAATCTTTCCAGGTTTTTTTTTTATGATCCTGCTTGTCGTTTCTTACAACACAATAATATTCCATCACAATCATATATCAAAATGTGTTCAGCCATCCCCCAATTGATGGGCATCTCCTCAGTTTCTAATTATTAGCCACTACAAAAAGAGTTGTTTATAAATATTTTTATACAAATAGGTTCTTCCCCTCCTTTTTTTTTACTTCTTATAGACCTAGTAGTTAGTTATAGTATATATATATGTATATATACATACACACATGCATATATGCACACACATATATATTAATTCAGTGCCATATCAATCAAATTATCAAAGAATTATTCTACAGAGCTAGGAAAAAATGTTAAGGAAGGCAGCCTAGCAATAGTGTGTGTGTATGTATATATACATATATATACTCATATGTGTATACATATATGTATATACATGTGTACATATGACTGTATATATGTGTGTATACATATGTGTATAATGGCAGTTATAGATCTAGTAGTGTTATTGCTGGATGATCGAGTATGTATATTCATTAGTTATTTTTTTTATTTTGAATTACAAATTCTCTCCTTCCCTCCTACCACTACCCCCCTTTTTGAGAAGGCAAGCACTTTAATTTAGATTATACATGTGACATCATGCCAAACATATTTCCATGTTAGCCATGTTAGAAAAGAAAACACAAACAAAATAAAAGAAGAAAAATAAGGAAAGTTTTAAAAGTATGTTTCAATCTGTATTCAGAGTTCATCAGTTCCTTCTCTGGAGGTGGATAGCATTTTTATTATGGGTTCCTTTGTAACTGTCTTGATCAGAGAAGCTAAATTTTTCACGGTTCATCATTCTTACAGTATTACTATTACTGTGTACAGTGTTCTCCTGGTTCTGCTCATTTCTGTTTGCATCAGTTCATGTACATCTTCCCAGGTTTTCCTAACACCATGTTGCTCATCATTTCTTATAGCACAATAGTATTCCCTCACAATCATATACCTCAGCTTGTTTAGCCATTCCCCAGATATGCATCCCTTCAATTTCCAATTCTTTGCCACCACAAAAAAGAACTGCAGTAAATGTTTTTGTACATATAAGTCCTTTTCCTTTGATCTCTTTGGGATACAAACCTAGTAGTGGTATTGCTGGGTCAAAAGATATGCACAGTTTGGGGTATAGTTCCAAATTGTTCTCCAAAATGGCTGGCTCAGTTTACACCTCCACCAATAGTGCATTAGTATCTCAGTTTTTCAATATCCCCTCCAATATTAGTTATTTTTGTTTTCTGTCATGTTAGCCAATCTGACAGGTGTGAGTTGGTATCTCAGAGTTGTTTTAATTTGCATTTCTCTAATTAGTAGTAATTTGTGGAAGTTTTTCATGTAACTCTTAATAGTTTTGGTTTCTTCTTCTGAAAACTGCCTGGGTCATATCCTATGACCATTTATCAACTGGGGTATGGTTCTTATTTTTATAAATTTGGCTCAGTTCCCTACATATTTTAAAAATGAGACCTTTGTCAGAAAAACTTCTTACAACCCCCACCCCATTTCCTGCTTTCCTTCTCATTTTGGCTGCATTATTTTTATTTGTGCAAAAGCTTTTTAGTTTCATGTAATCAAAATGATCTATTTTGACTCCTGTAATCTCCTCCATCTTTTGTTTGGTCCTCACCTATTCCCTTGCCCATAAATCTGACAGGTACGTTTTTTCCATGCTTCCCCTAATTTACTTATGATAGCATCCTTTATGTCTAAATCATTTATCCATTTTGACCTTACCTTCATATAAGGTGGAAGATGTTGATTTATGTCTATTTTCTGCCAAACTGCTTTCCATTTTCCCAGCAATTTTTGTTGAATGTTGAATTTTACCCCAAAAGCTTAGATCTCTAGATTAAAACACTAGATTACTGTGGAAATTTACAACTGTGTATTGTGTACCTAATCTATTCCACCTATCTACATATCTATTTCTTAGTCAGTACCAGATTGTTTAGATGATTGCTACTTTGTAATATAGTTTGAAATCTGGAATTGCTCGGCCACCTTCCTTAACATTTTTTTTCATTCAAACCCTTGATATCCTTGACCTTTTGTTCTTCCAGATGAATTTCATTATTATTTTTTTCTAGCTCTGTAGAATAATTCTTTGGAATTTTGATTGATATGGCACTTGGATAAGTAAATTAACTTGGGTAGAATTGCCATTTTTATGTTATTGGTTCAGCCTACCCACAAACAATTAATATTTCTCCAGTTGTTTAGATCTGACTTTATTTGTGTGAAAAATGTTTTGTAATTGTGTTCATATAATCCCTGGGTTTGTCTTGACAGGTATACTCCCAAGCATTTTATATTGTCTGCAGTTATTTTAAATGGAATTTCTCTTTCTATTTTCCCAAACTGGGTTTTGTTGATGATTTTTATGGGTTTATTTTATATCCTGAAACTTTGCTGAAGTTGTTAATTGTTTTGACTAGTTTTTTAGTTGATTCTCTAGCGTTCTCTAAGTATACCATCATATCATCTGCAAATGGTAATAGAGTTCCAGCCCCTCCTGTGTTAATCAATGAGCACTTATTAAGTACATATAGTGTTCCAAACTCTGTGTTAAGCAATGAAGTTTTTTCAAAAAAAGAAGGAAGAATGAAGGATTCCTGAAAAAAATAAAGGTTATTCACTGTGAACGTCCCTCTTCTCTTTTAGCCCCACCTCAAACCTCTTCTACATTATTCTCCTTTTCTCATTGATAACTTCTTTCAGTGATGCAGATTCTTAGTACTTTCACCCTGCTTCTCTCATACCTGTCCTTCTTTAAATTCACTATAGGGCATTCATCCTACATTCTGCATAAAGGGGGACCTTCCTTTAGATCTCTTGACATTGCAAGGATAACAGGGGAGCACCTAACCTTGTCCAAATTAATTCTTCCATGTTTTCCTCTTGTTTATCTAGATTTAAAAGGATAGCTCAGTGAGTTAATCTATCGGCATTTATACTTTGGAAAAGTACTACACATGGAAAGTGAACTGGGTCCAGAGCTGAATGATTGAAAAATAGAAGGACAGATTTTATTTCAGTGATCCACTAGGCCCTACAGTGTCCCCAAAATGAGATAGTATTTGTAAAGTGCTTAACACTGTGACTGGCACATAGTCAGGGCTTAATAAATGCGTCTTCCCTTTCCCCTCCCCCCAAAAAGTTTAAGGCAGCTTTTGACATTCCACATAAGTTGGTCATTTTATTTTTATTAATTTTTAGAATTTTATATTTAATAATTTAAATTAATTTTTATTTTGTTTTTGTAGAGTGAGGGATAGGGACCAGACCTGTGCTTTCATTAGTATTGGGAGCTACTGAATGAGAAAACTAGTCTTTAGAGGGTTGTCTAGAGCACCTAGAGTTCAAGGGTAGCACAGCCAGAATATGCGTATGAGTGAGACTTAAAGTAGTATCTTCTTAATAGATCCCCAGACTTGGAGTCAAGAAGATCTGAGTTTGAATCTTTTCTCATACACTAACTAACTGTACAACCCTGGGCAAGTTACTTAACCTTTCTCAGTCTCAGTTTCCTTATCTTTAAGATGGAGATAATGATACCACCTATCTCAAAGGGTTATTATGAAGATCAAATATGATAACATATGTAAAGTGCTTTGCAAGCCTTAAAGCACATGGTTCCAGGTTACTCCAGGTTCCAAGACAGACTCTCCATTTTTTATGCCACACTGTTCTCTTTGTTTTCACATCACCTTCATTTTCTAATATATCTCATTCAGGGACTAAGTCTTACAATGAAAATGAAAAAAGAAGAAACAATTCAGCAAAACTGACCATTACATCAATCAGTTCCAACATTATATGATTTCATATCCATAGTTTTCCTTAATCCCAAAAAAGAGGAAGGTGAATTCTCATATTTCTTCCTTTGGAGCTAAGCTTGATCATTTTTATTTCATAACATTTAGTTTTTATTTTGTTATTGTTCTTTTCATTTACATTGATCTAGTCATTGACTATGTTGTTTTCCTGATTCTGTTACTTCACTTTGCATCAGTTTATGCATCTTTGCGTTCTTTAGATTCATTACTTCTTATAATGCAGTAATATTGAATTATATTCATGTGCCAAATTTGTTTTTACCATTCTCCAGTCTATGAGTATCTGTTTCTAGCACTTTGTGATTACCAAAAAAAAAAAGCCGATATAAATATTTTTGTACGTATGGGATTTTCTCTTTTTGAATTAGATACCTAATAGCAGATGTCAGTTAAAGGATACAGACATTTTGGTCACTTAATTCATTACTTCAACAATACTATTTTGTTGTACCTTTCTTTCCACAGCCCTTCCAATACTGACTACATTATTTGGCATCTTTGTCAATTTGCTAGATGTAAGCAAGCTAGAGACTTCTGCCTGCCCTGAGCTGGATATTAGAATTTCCTTATTTGTAACAACTTCCTAACGTGATCTGTAGACCTCTCCATATTACTTACCTGAAGGTAGTCATAAGAGGGACTGCATTAGTTAAGTGAAGTCTCAGAATTGTTCTGATTTACATTTCCTTTATTATTAGTGATTTGGAGCATTCTGGAGATTTTGAGCATGAGAATCAATTGTTAACAGTCTGCCTTTCTTCTTTTGGAAACTTAATTCATCTTGATTCATCACTTCCATTAGGAACTAACAGCTTGGAGAGACCAAGACTTCCTCTTGCAGAAGGTGGGACTTGAACTAAGTTTTGAAAGAGGTGAAGGTGAAGAAGCAGAGCATTCCAGGTGTGGGGTATAGCCAGTGAAAAGAGAAAGAGAAAAGAAATGGAATGCTGTGTGTGAGAAACTACAAGTAGACTGATGTAGTTGGACTATAGGATATGTGCAGGGGATAAAGTATAAGAAGACTGGAAAAGACAAGGCCACATTATGAAGAACTTTAAATGCCAAAAAGAGAAGTTTATATTTGATCCTTCATGTAGTAAGGAGCCATTAGAGCTCACTGATAAGGGAGGATGATGTGATCAGATATGCTTTATAAAAGTCACATTGACAGCTGAGTGGAGGATGGATTTGAGTAAGAAGAAATTTGAGGCTGAGAGATCAACAAAAACACTTTTTCAGTAGTTCAGGTGAGAGATGATGAGGATCTGAATTAGAGTTGTATTCATGGAGAGAAAGGAATATGGATGAGATGTTGTGGAAGTAGAAAAGATGAGACTTAACAGGTTGGATATATCGTGTTTGTCCTTCGTTGCCACAGAAGACCATGCCATCAGATATATGGGGTAAATAAGGATGAAGAATTGAGGATAACAATGTTCTGGGTCCTGGGTATCTAGGAAGATGGTTATGATCTTGACAGTAGTTAGGAAGTTGGGAAGAAGGAAGGGTTCAGGGAAAATGGATGTCACACTCTTAGAAATAATTGGTGCAAGATAATTTTTTCCCAACTGACTACTTCTCTTCTTTGAATAACTTGTGTTTTAGCATACTTAAGTGGATCTGTGATTGCATAGATTTGCATGCTGCTTCCAATGATGTAGACGGCAAACCCCTCTGTGTCTGCCCATCCTAAACAGCTCTTCACCATGTCCTCCCACAAGTTTGCTAATAGAATGCTGGGGCCATTCCACACTTTCTCCTGACATTGCAGTGATACAATTGGAGCATTGTTGCCTACTTGTTATCTCTAAAAATCCTGGGCATGATTGGAGTTGAGTAGGAGAGCACTGCTACTCTACTTGTCCAGGACGAATAATTCCCCACTTATTCCCTTCTCCCCGAATTATTCTTACAGCATACCTGGGATTGTGGACAAATGCTGGTCATACCTTAAGAAAAACCCTTCAGCTATACTTGTACAAATCAGCATGGTGTCATGAATATAGGGTAAAGCAATTTGTCAATGGGTAGGCCCCTCATTCACTGCCTTTTAAGAAAAGAAAGGGATCAGTGACCTCCTTTGAATATTATGACCAAGACATATAGTCGTATTTCCAAGGATTCTATTTCTAAAAAAGTATGTGAAAGTAGGGGAGGAGTGGGACTGAATATGAAACTGTATTCTACTGCACAGCCTTGTCCCCAGGAAATGAAACTGTTGCTTGTGGTGATGGGCTGCATGTCTCATGGCCATATAATAACTAATAGAATATTGGTATTAAAAAGTTAGACCTTTATTTCTGGGAGAAGTTTGAGATCATTAAAGGAGGTTTGCAGTTTTCTGAAGATAATCCTGCCTGTTCTTTTGGGCCCCTAATTTGGGGTCCAACTTTTTGTCCATTTGTACTGTCTAAAGCTGATGGACAAACTCTCTAGGGTATCCATGCAACTACAACCCCTAGTCTGATTGATAGGCATTTGTCATTCATTTATTCTCGTTTCCCTCTACACAATCTCACATGGTACTCACATTATTTTGCAGTAGGTTTACTTATCTAGAAAGATGATTCCAGTCTGTATATAACTAACACTAGTCTCTCTGAATTTATAGTCTCACATCACTGCCTTTTGGACATATCCAACTGTGGGTTCCATCGACAACTCAAACTCACCACCCGTCCACCCCACCCCACCCCCGGTCCCAAATCTCCTTTAAGAGCAGAGACTGTTTTTGCTTTTCTTTGTATCCCCAGTACACAGCACAGTGCCTGGAACATAGCACTTGTGTAATAAATGTTGACTAATGCGCTGACTAGATGTTTAGGCCAAACCCATTTGATTAGTTCCAAATCTATTCCAAGACTTGATGCAACCAACATGATATCATCTGAAAATAATACCATATGGAGGACCTCACTATGGGGGGGGGGAGGAGAGGAAGGGAATAATAAGGAGAATTCTTTTCAATTTAGGTTTCTTACTGGAACTCTTTCATCACACCAGTAGATGTCTTTGGCCAGCATACCTCTCCCTGTTTTATTCCTGGCTTAAATTTTGTGATTAGTGGTTCTTTGAACTAGATTATCTCTGTTATTATACTTCTTAATGAATCTTGGATGATCTTGAGATGGTGATGGGAAATATCTTGTGAAAAAGATGGCATTTTGCTCTGCCAAATTAGATGCTTTTTTATAATCCATATGTAACAAATACATTTGGATGTTATATTCCCTAAATCCTTCGTTCAATTGTGGTAGTAAAGGTAAATTCTACTAGGAAATGTTGCTTGCAGAAGCTTTACTATTTCCTTCTAATATTCTCATCTAGGATACCCTCGATGAATGTGTAGGTGATTCTCATTTAAATTTATATTGATATAAAGTCTCTACTTTTTGATCTCTTGGTTGATTTTTTGTGTGTTAATAAGGTCTAAGATTCTTCCTCATCCTTTCATTTGAAAAGGATGAGACTTTGAGTGTGAGGAATCAAGGATAACAATGGTTTGGACCTTGGATGACTGGAAACATGATTGTGGTCTTGACAGGAATAATATTTGACACCTCCTTCTAATACTTTGTAAATCAATACTTTTAGAGTTTGGGTGCCTCCAGCACAGAGTTCTTCCACTTGATCTAATCTGACAATTCCTATCTTTTCTCTCTTTAATGCCCCATTGATTTCCTTCGAATGTGCACCTAAAACTGTGATATTAAAAGTTCAAGTGTGGTCTTTCCACTGTCCTTCATGGTAAAAAATTACGAAAATCTCAGCAGGCTTTTAAAATTTTTCTTATTCATATCGTCTTCCAATTCTTGTTATCAAATAACTTGAGGACTTTACTTAGTACAATTTCTTGATAAGTTTGACTTATTTGGTTGTACCTTCCACCGCTTCTCTCTGCTTTATGAGGTGATCTTACTCTTACTCTGCCATCATCCTTTTTTAAAAAAAAAAGTATAAAATTTAACTAGATGTTGCTTTTGGCTACAATCTTTTCTCTGCTTGGCAATTAAGCCAAGTATTTGTCGACTAAAGAAGTTTTTAGGATCTTTTTGTCTTTTAGTTATAGTGTCACTTAATTATTTACATATTTATACTTATTTACATCACTTAAACGTTTTATGAAATTATCAATATAAAGTGTTCTTTGTTCCTTCCATTATCATTTTTTATTTGTCAATAACTTGTTTGACCAGGTCAGGATTGAGTTGTTTCAGTTATGTGCCATATGATTTTCCATTTTATTCTTTGTACTAATTTTGAATTTTGCTTTACTAAGTAAGTCAGTGTGTGACTTTACCAAGGCAGTTGATTCAGAAATGACTCCCACACCAGTAACAACTTGTTTCCTGATAGCAAAATCAATTTAATTTCTTTGGATGTTTTTTGAAGGGGGAATATGCTCGGCATATCCAGTGTATACAAATTCTTTTCTTTAAAAAAATTATTGATTTAGAAATATGAGGCTTCTTAATAGTCTAATCATCTTTAGCCTCTCTCATTCCTTGTTTCTGACCCATGTTATCCAAAATAGTTTTCATCATCTTTGCTTTCACCTTTGAATTGAAGTCCCTGCGTATCAAAATTTATGTTAATTTCTTCTAAAAGGTCTTATGAAATATTTCCTAGAATTCTTTACATCCTTATCCTCTCCATTGTTGGTGTAAAAACTATAATTATATTGTGGTGGTCTTTTTGTAATTACTTATCAGAAGCCCTGCAATAGGAATATTTCTTGAATAAATATTTCTTGAAATGATGTTTCTTGTTGCATTTAGGTGGAGGATAAAATCAACTCCAACAATTTCTTTATTTGCCTCTCTAAAGAGTACATGTAAGCCAGTCTTTGGCTTGGCTACAACTTGCTTCTTTATTCTGATTTCATTTATAGTGAGAATGTCAAAATGGATATAAATCATTTCCTCCAGTAATATGTTTACTTGCTGATCTTTGGACAAAAAATCTCATATTTACAGTATCAATAGCCATTTTAAAACTTACAGATGAAGTATTTTGTCATTCTTTCTGTTCTCTATCCTTGTTTCTAGAACTCTGTCACTATCACTAAAGTAAAAAGGGGTCTTAGAGGATTGGGGGAATTTTGAATTTTTCTTTGTTTCATGGGATGCCATAGCCATAGAATTCATAAAGTTGCCATCCTACTGGTAATGAGTCTTTCTTTGCTTAGCTTGGGTGGTCCTCAGAATGCAGGGGCTTCGTGCAAAACACTTGTAGCATAGTGAAACCTGCCAAAGCTTACACTCTTTATCACAAAAAGACATCTGAATTAGTGCTTTGTGGAATCTCAGAATGGTATTATTGTAAAAGGGAACATAAATAACAATGAAGGTATGATGACAACCTGAGAATTCTTTGCTTATGTAGGGATAATGAGGTTATTGAGAGAAATTTTAAAGAGTGAAACAGGATTATTAGTGGCTAGGCATAGGCCAAGAGGATCCAGAGAGATCTAGATACATAATGGAAAGGATGTATTATTTGAGATGATAGAAGGCGTAGGAATAGCCTTAGAGCAAACTCTTTAAGTATACCAGTTAAAAGAGAAGATGAGCAGAAAATAATACTAGAGGGAAGTGCCTGTGGAATATCTGCCAAATCAGTGGAGGAGATTGTTCCTTAGATAGCAGTCAACCTGAAGACAAAATGGGTATGTACTTGGGGCCTAGATAATAAAAAGTACCACAATCCACCAGCAGCCAAAGACAAACTAAAGGCAATAGGTAAATTAAGAATTGGATAGTAGCATTATTAGCCTAAAAGCCCACCTGTGAAGAAGTGTCAAAACCTAGACTGTGGGCCTTTGGAATAAAATCTAGTGGCTATGGAACTGTCCAAGAATGATAATATAGTGCCCTGGCTTATATCTAGCCTCCTCCCATGACCTCTAGCTTTGTCCTCCTGTCCTGTGGCAAAGTTTAATTGTGTACTTGAACTCATTGTATGTATTGAAATGCACTGCACTATGTGAAGAGACAGGAAGGCTGTTGGAAAAAAAGAGAATTCAGGGAAAGACTAGGACCCAGAGTCACAGTCTTTGAAGGAAAAAATCTCCTTGCTCTGTGTTTGACAGTGAAAAATGATACCGTTTCTCCTTATCCTAATTTTCCAGAAACGAGATTGGGGTATCTTACCCCATTTTGTCACAGAGACAACTTAGTATGTCATCTTGGCAAGCATATAGGAAAGAGAGAGGAAGGAAGGAAGGACAGACGGAAGGAAGGAAGGAAGGAAGGTAGGAAGAGAAAAAAAGAAAGAAGTGTGACCTTCCATAATTCACTTTCTGTTGGGGTCTCAGTTTTCCTCTCCTGGTGATGACTAGATGATTTCTAGGGTCTATTTCAGTTATTGCATTCTGTGAGACTCTCAGTTTAATGAAAGGGGTTGATTTGCTTGAGGGTTATGTCAAACAACAGATCAAAATAATTTCCCAGTATATTCAATAAACATAAATACATTCTGGGCAATGTTTTGTTTTGAAGGAGATATTATTTATAAAGCACTTAGCACAGTTTATGGCACATTGTAGTGCTTTATAAATTCTTATTCTCTTCCCTCAATCCTCTACCCCATCCCGCTGGCTCTACTGCTCCACTATGCTGTGTTCTCACCTTAAACCAATAGTAGTGTGTAGGTGAGGGAAGAAAGTTGTTGCTTACAGTGTTTAACTGCATTTGTCTGCTTACTCAGTAGGACAATTGTCATGTGAATTATATTTTGAAAATTCTTCACTGTCAGAAAGAATAGATATTTGGAAAGTGACAAAAATGAAATCTTAAAGTACAAGGAAATAAAAATTGTTGAGGAGCCTTTAAAATATACATCTTTGTTGCTCATATATTATTAGTGTTTCTCCTCCTCCTTTTCCCTACAAAGTCTCTCTTTAAAAGACCTTCAGCTATTAACTGTCCTGGAATTCTACATCAGATAAAGAACTATGAATCATTTTTGCAAGGACTTAAACCTGGGTCTTCAGGGAATCTAGGTAGTGCACACCTAATCAGAACACTGTTGTTTCACATTTCTAACAATATTTGTCCTTAAAAACCTAACAACTTATATTTAGCTTGTTTCTACAATTATTTTATGTTTATATATTATTCCTCACAAGAGAATACTTTCCAAAATAATTTACTGAATGAAAGCACTAGAGCAAAAACTGAAAAATATAAATGTGTATAATTGCAACTAAGCCAAAATAAAAGATCTGTAATTCTATGACTCCAGTTATCTCTTTGGTCTCTGATGTAGTCTTTGTTATTTGTCAATAGTTGACCTATTTATATAATTATAATGAAGTTGGTCCCAAGAAGATATGAAAAATGCCTCTGCTTTCATTTTGTACAGAGATGTGGGATTATAGTTGTAGAAAATTACCTCTAATGTCAACTCAGTTGATGTATTAGTTAATTTTCTTGATTTCCCTTTTTTTGTGTGTGTGATGCTTTATTATGAGAGATGGCTTGTCAGGTACAGTAGCAGAGAGAAACACCTTTGGAAATAAAGATGATGTAAAGCCAAAAGATATCAATAACAAATTTGAAAAGTAGGCTTCCCTACTTTTCGTACTTTGTCCCTTGATACTATCTTTTCTTTACATTCTTTTGTGTTCTCAGTTGATATAAATAGTAATTATTCTGAACTCTAGTTTATTCAAATTTTTATGTCAGGATTTGCAGATAGTTTTGTAACTGTGTGCTCTAGCTTTTAACATGTAAGTAGATTAAATCAAATATAAACATTTTTATCAGTTATTAAACTCCTCAGATTTTTTTTATTGAAAGAGTTGTTGCTTATTTTTACTGACAATTGTTTTTAAATAAAGGACCTAAAATTTCTTGTCATACTATCTAGTCAATTTCTCTGCTGGCAAAATTTCAGATAAAAAGTATTTAGTACATTATTGGTTCTTAAATTAAAAATAGAAAGTACAAATATAATGGTTCATCTCTTTCTAAAAAAAGAAACCAACTCCTAAAATATTTCATAGGGAATTTTGTTTTAAATTCTATAACTTGGATAAACTTTGATGTTGCATGATTGGATACTCTCCTATAATTTTTATATTTCTTTTCCAATTATGCAAAATTGCTTAATATCCTGGTTAAGCCTTTTTGTGTTCAGAGGAACCTAAGGTCACTGACCTGTGATATCTTGTTTTCCACCTTTAATTTTTAAATTTTCATTTTTCAATGTGAATTTAACTATCAGTAAACATGAAAAAAGGATGTATATAAAACTATGAACTTCTGTAATGTACTCCTTTTTCCCAAGCTCCACAACTAGATTCTATTCCTTGTGACAAATAAGTATCATCAGACAAAATAATTCAACATATTGGCCATATAAAAATGTATTTCTCATTTTGCACTTCTAGTCCATAATCTCTCTGGCAACAAGTGGGTGCCATGCTTAATCCTCAGCTTTCCAAAGTCACTATTGGTAACTGTTGATTATAGTTCTGTAGTATTCCAAAGCTATTTTTCTTTACATTATTGTGGTCATTGTGTAAATTCTTCACCTTCTACCACTCAACTAACTTTGAACCAATTTATATAAGTTTTCCAGGGTTTCTCTGAATTTGTTATATTCCTGATTTCTTCTGATATTAGTGCATTACTGTTACATAACATAATTTGTTCAGTTGTACTCCGTGATGGGCATCCACTTTGTTTCCAGTTCTTTGCTTCAACAAAACATACTACTATAAATATTTTTCTTTGGGTCATTTACCTTTGAGTTTTGGGCAGTATATGTCTAATCTAAGCACTGTCACTGGGTCAAAGGATATACACAGCTTAGTGAGTTTGGGGATATAGCTGTAAATTACTTTCCAGAATGCTTAGTTTAATTCATAATACTACCTAGTGGTACATCAATGTACCTGTCCTCCTAAGGGATTCCTGCAATTATTGTTTTCTTTTTTTGTTATCTTTGCAAGTCTGATGGGAATGAGGTAAAATTTCCAAATTGTTTTAATTTGCATTCTTTCCTTTATTAGTTAATTGGAGCCTTTTGGAGAATGGCTTATAGTCTTATGTGTATATGTGTGTGTGTGTGTGTGTGTGTGTGTATCAATTTTCTATGTATCATAGATTTCATACGTTTTGTCAAAGGAATTTTATGCAAAATTTTTCCCTTTTTAATTTTAACTGCATTGATTTTGCTTGTACAAAAAGCTTTTCATTTTTTTATTTGAAATTGCCTATTTATCTTCTTTGATCATTGTCTATCCATTTTTAAATTAAAAATTCTCCCTCTAGCAATAGTTGTAACAAACATCTTCCTTTCCTTCGTTGCCTCTTATTTGATTTTGATATGACCACTTATATTTAGCTCATGTATCCATTTATAACTTATTGTCATTTTTTTAATATATAAAATGTTGGTTTAAACCTAATTTCTGCTGAACTGCTTTCTGTTTTTCTCAGCAGTTGTTTCTTCACTAAGAAGTTCTTATCATGGTAGTTGATGTCCTTAGATTTCTTGAACATGATGTTACTGTGCTTGTGGATCTTATATTCTTAGTGTATTCCATTGATCAAATATTTATTTTTTAACTAGTTCCAAATTGTTTTGATTATTACTGCTTATAGTATAGCTTGAAATGATAATGATATTATTATGTTAGTTGTCATCAAATAATAGTATTTATGGAGCACTGTGAAGTTTGAGAAGCAATTTATAAATATTTCGTTTTATCATCATAACAGTGCTGGGAGGTGAATGCTATTATTATTATTGTTCCCATTTTACAGATGAGGAAATTGAGCCTGAGAGAGGTTAGGTGTCTTACCCAGTCAGGGTCATGCAGCTAATTTATATCTAAGGCAGAATTTGAATTCAAGTCTCCCTTATTCCAAATCTACCACTATCCATTGCACTACCCTTATCCTTTTTTTAAAAAAAAAAAATTATTTCCTTTGAAATTCTTAACCTTTTGTTTCTTCTACTTGAATTATATTCTTATTTTGTCTCATTCTTCTTTACTTTAAAAGTAACCCCTCTTTGTATTTTCTTTGATACGTAAATTAATTTAGATAGGGTGGCCATTTTAACTATGTTGGCATGACCCAACCTTAAAAAATTAATTTCTCTCCGATGATTTAAGCTTTCTTTTATTTCTCTGTAGAGTGGTGTGGGGTTTTTTTGTTGTTGTTATTATAATTATAAAAGTCCTGAGTGTGTCCTGGTAACAATGCTCAGCTCTTTTATGTAGCTTGTTGTTTTGAATGGAATTTACTTTTTTCGTTTTTATATTTTTTTTTTATTAGCTATATGTAGAAAGACTTTTTTATGGGATTGTTTTATGTCCTATTTTGGTGAAATTATTTATTTTCAATTACTTTTTTTAGGAGAATCTCGAGTTCTCTAAGAAAAATCATTATATGATGTACAGATAGGGACTGTTTCTCCTTGATGTGTTTTATTATGCTTTTGTTTTTTCTAATGTTGAACCAATCCTGAGTTACTGGTATGACTTTATCCTGTTCACAGTGAATAATCTTTCCGTTATGTTATGGCCTCTTTGCAAATATTTTATTCAATACTTTTATGTCAATATTCATTTTAAAATATTGGTCTGTTGTTTTTTTTCTGCTTTATCTCTCCTTCCACCCTTACTATCCCCAGTTTATTCTTGAGAACCATATTTGTCTCATTAGAGTTTGGTAGGATACTTTCTGTATTTGTGCAAGGAGTTTATGTAATATTGAATCTTTGCCAAATATTTGCTAGCATTCATTTATAAATCTGTCTAATTATGGGAAGGGTTTCTTTGGGAGTTCTGTTTGGTTTTTACAGTTCATTCAATTTCTTTTTTTGACATCAGATTGTTTAATCACCTAATTTCTCATTCTGTTAAATTGTGTATTGTGTATTTTTGAATATTCATTTCATCTAAGTTGTCAATTTTGTGCTTCCTTTTTTTCTTCATCTGTTTTTAATTTTCCTTTTTTATTTTTGATTATGGATTTTTTTCTCTGTTTTGGGGGAATCAAATAATGGTTGTTTATTTTTTAAAAAACAGTTCCTATGTTTTATTTATTTAACATTTCAGGATTTTTAAAAATCAGTTTTGTTTCTATTTTCAGAATGTCTATTTTTATATTCAAGGAGTTTGAGTTTGATGTTTTTCTGATTTTTTTAATTGTATGTCCATTTCTTTCATCTCTTTTTTCTCCTATTAATTAATGAAAGTATCTTATTGACATTTTAAGAAATATTTGTGTATTATTTTTAAGTCTTGTTCTTTGAGCCATTCAACTTTTTATTATTCTATCATTTAATCTCTTTCAAAATTTAATTTAATCTTTCAAATGCTACTGATTAGGTTTTTTTTTTGCAAGGTGGCCAATACAGATATATTTGATTTGTTTGCATTTTTCTGACGTATTTATCTTCTAAGTTTATTGTTGATTTTTGTAAATATGCTGTGTCAAGCTGAGAAATATATGGTTTGCTTCCTATTACCATTCAGTAATTGGTAGGGGCCTGTTATATTTAACTTTAGAAAACTATTTCAGATCTTTAATTTCTTTCTTGTTTCTCATTTTATTAGATTTTTCTAGATCTGGAAAGACCACACTGAAATCCCTAGCAGTGATTATTTTGCTGTTTATTTCTCCCTCTATTTCATTTAGCTTTGCTATAAATTTTGAAATGTTATGCTATTAAGTACTCTTTTTTATATTGATATTACTTCATTATCTTTTGGGCCTTTAATTATAATGTAGTTTCATTTCTATTTTTACTCTGTTTGAAATCATGATTACCACTCTTGCTTTTTTTATTCACCAAAAGAACCAGAGATTCTATTCCAATCCCACATTTTAACTCTGTATGATTTTAGTTTTCAAATGTGTTTCTTATAAACAACATATAGTTGGATTCTGCTTTCTAATCCATGTTGCTACCCTATTCCATTTTTATGGGTGAGTTCATCCTGTTCATAGTCAATAAGCATTTATTAAGTACTTCTTATTTTGCCTGACACTGTGCCAAGTGCTAGGGGTACAAGGGCAAAAGACAGTTCTTGGCCTTGAGAAGCTCACACTCTAATGGGGGAGACAGTGTATGTACAAACTATGTACAAACATCTCTGTAATTAGGAAATAACAAAGGGAAGGCATCAGAATTAAGGGGGATTGGGAAAAGCTATAGAAAGCATAATTTTAGTTGATACTGAAAAGAAGTCAAGGAAGCCAGGAGGAAGAGCATTCCAGGTAGGGGGAAGAGACACTGAAAATGCCTGGAACTGAGGTGGAGTGTCTTTCTCAGGAATAGCAGAGAGGCCTGTATCACTAGATCTAAGAGAAAGTGACAGGGAATAAGGTATAAGACTACTGGAAAAGTGTGGGGTGGGGCAAGGCAAAAGGCTATGAAGGGCTTTAAATGCCAGAAGACTTTGTATTTGATCTTGGAGGGATAGGGAGCCACTGAAGTTTATTGAAAAAGAGAGTAACATGATTGGATATAGGCTTTAGGAAAATCACTTTAGTGGCTGAATGGAGGATGTATTCAAATGGGGAGAGATTTGTAATAGGGAGACTAACCAGCAGGCTGTTGCAATAATTTATATGTAAGGAAATAAGGACCTGTACTGGGGTGGTGGCAGCATCAGAGGAGAGAAGGGGGAATATTTGAGAAGTGTTGAAAAGGTGAAATTGACAGACCTTGGCAAAAGATGCCCTCCACTTTTCATCTGTAACTCTGCTTGGTTTGAACTCCATGGAACATGATGCCACTGCACTGGATATCACTGTTGTCTCTCTGTCTCCCCACCCAGCTTTCCAGCTTCCTTTTGTGTGTATTTTTTTTTTCTGCCATTAAATCATAAGCTTCTTTAGAGAAGAGACTTTCTTTTTCTTTTTTTGTATCCCCAGTGCTTAGCGTAGTGCCTGATAAATAGTAGGTATTTAACAAATGTTTATTGAAGTAAGTTGAATTGAAGATTGGATATGCATGGGATGAGAGATGGGAGCTGAGAATGACACCTAGGTTGTGAGCCTAGGAGACTGGGAGAACTATGGTAATCTTGACAGTAATAGAGAAGTTTGAAAGAAAGGGGAATTTAAGGAGGAAGATAAGTCAGTTTTGAGCATGTTGAGTTGATGATGTCTACAGGATATCCTTTTCAAGATGTTTAATAAGTAGTTGGAGATAAGAGGTTGGAAGTCAGCAGAAAGGTTAGGACTTGATAAGTAGAGGACCATCAGCTTAGATATAATAAATCTATGGGAGCTGATATTGCTACCAAGTGAAGTAGTATTGAGGAAGAAGAGAACAGCGTTCAAGACAGAAACCTGTGAGATACCCAGGGTTAGTGGGCATGACTTAAATAACGATCCAGCAAAGGAGGTTGAGAAGAAATGGTTAGATAGATACAAAGAGAACCAGGAAAGAGTAGTGCTCAGAAAATCAAAAGAGAAGAGAATTTCAAGGAAATGAGGGTGATCAGCAGTGTCAAAGGATGCAAAGAGGGTTAAGAAAAAAGGATGAAGATTTAGAAAATGCCATTACATTTGGCAATTAAGAGATCATTAGTAATTTTAGAGACAGTAGCATTGGTTGAATGATTAGGTCAGAAACTAGCCTGAGAGAATTAAGAAGAGAATGAGAGGAGAGGAAGTGGGGGCACCTGTTGTAGATGGCCTTCTCAAGGAGTTTAGCCACATTCATGATTATGGTTTTTAGCTGTGTTTTTCCCTTCATAATATCCTTTTATGATATTTCCTCAAATTTCCACTTAGCGTAATCTCTACAAAGATAAAGGAACAGAAAGGGAAAGGGATGAATCTGTAATTGGAGATATCTATATCTGACTTCCCTTCATGCAGGCCAATCTTAGATTGTTCAGATTTTACCTTTTCTTTCTCTTCTTTTAATCTTCTCAATTTTTCCTTCCTTCCTTCTTTTTTCCCCCATTTTATTTAAGCCCTAAGGAATAAGAGGCATATTATTTTTTACTTATATCCTCTTTGTGTTGGACTTTCCTCTTGCAGATATATTTTTTAAACTACCTGAAATTAGGGTTTGACAACAGAAGTAATTAACAGATTATTCCAGAGTTGAGAGCAGTTTAATTATTAAAGATTGGTTTCTAGGAGAATAATACTGAGATAAAGGATTGATAGAATTTATAGTTTGAGACACAGCAATGATTTAAAATTTTTAAAGAGATGATATATTTTGAAAATACTTGGTTTTTATCAGTGTTGATCAAAATTGTAAGGATAATCATTTGGCCAAAAGAAAAATGGAATTATATTTAACCTTTATAAAATTGATTTAACAGCCCAAAATCATTTCCAAATAGGAAAAATTGCTTGCTTTAATGAGGAGCAGCTCTTGGATTCCTACAGAGTCACATAGAATCTCAAAAGGAGCCCAGTGGCAATGTAATCCAATCACTAAGCAAAAATGCTGCCTATAAATAAGTGAACATCTAGTCTTTGCTTGAATATTACCAATGAAGGGAAACACTACTTTTAAACCTTCTGTACAGCTCCAAATGTTAGAAAGTGTTTTCCTTATATTAAGCCTTGATAAGACTTACTTGTAATTTCCTCCTACTTCTCTTAGTTTCCCCATCTAGAGTTGAACAGTACAAGTTTAATTCTTCTTTCTCAACTTTTCAAACAATTCTCAACATTCATTCCTAATACTTTGAGTTCCAACTTCTCTCCCTTCCTCCCTCCCCACCCATTCCAACTGAGAAGGCAAGCAATTCAATATAGGTTATACATGTGTAGTTGTGCAAAAGACTTCCATAAAAGTCATGTTGTGAAAGACTAACTATATTTCCCTCCATCCTATCTTGCCCCCCATTTATTCTATTCTCTCTTTTGACCTTGTCCCTCCCCAAAAGTGTTTACCTGTAATTACTCCCTCTTCCCATTTGCCCTCCCTTCTGTCATCCCCCCACACCTCACTTATCCCCTTCTCCCCTACTTTCCTATAGTGTAAGATAGATTTTCATACCAAATTGAGTGTGCATGTTATTCCCTCCTTAAGCCAAATGTGATGTGAGTAAGCTTCACTTTTTGCCTCTCACCCCCTCCCTTTTCCCCTCCATTGAAAAAGCTTTTTCTGGCCCCTTTTATGAGAGATAATTTGCCCCATTCCATTTCTCCCTTTCTCCTCCCAAGATATTCCTCTCTCACCCCTTAATTTTATTTTTTTAGATATCATCCCTTCCTATTCAACTCACCTTGTGCCCTCTGTCTGTATGTATATAATCCCTCTAACTACCCAAATACTGAGAAAAGTCTCAAGAGTTACAAATATTATATTTCCAAGTAGGAATGTAAACAGTTCAACTTTAGTAAGTCCCTTATGACTTCTCTTTCCTGTTTACCTTTTCATGCTTCTCTTGATTATTGTGTTTGAAAGTCAAATTTTCTAATCAACTCTGGTCTTTTCATCAAAAATGCTTGAAAGTCCTGTATTTCATTGAATGACCATTTTTTTCCCCTGAAGTATTATACCCAGTTTTGCTGCGTAGGTGATTCTTGGTTTTAATCCTAGTTCCTTTGACTTCTGGAATATTATATTCTAAGCTCTTCTATTTCTTAATGTAGAAGCTGCTAGATCTTGTGTTATCCTGATTGTATTTTCACAATACTCAAATTGTTTTTCTCTGGATGCTTGCAATATTTTCTTCTTGATCTGAGAACTCTGGAATTTGGCTACAATATTTCTAGGAGTTTTTCTTTGGGGATCTCTTTCAGGAAGTGATTGGTGGATTCTTTCAATATTTATTTTACCCTCTGGTTCTAGAATATCAGGGCAGTTTTCCTTGATAGTTTCATGAAAGATGATATCTAGGCTCTTTTTTTTCATCATGGCTTTCAGGTAGTCCCATAATTTTTAAATTGTCTTTCCTGGATCTGTTTTCCAGGTCAGTTGTTTTTTCAATGAGATATTTCCACATTGTCTTCTATTTTTCATTCTTTTGGTTTTGTTTTGTAATTTCTTGGTTTCTCATAAATTCATTAGCTTCCATCTGCTCCATTCTAATTTTTAAAGAACTATTTTCTTCAGTGAGCTTTTGAACCTCTTTTTCCATTTGGCTAATTCTGCTTTTTAAAGCATTCTTCTCTTCATTGGCTCTTTTGCCATTTGGGTTAGTCTATTTTTAGAGGTGTTATTTTCTTCAGCTTTCTTGGGGGGTTCCCTTTAGCAAACTGTTGACTTTCTTTTCATGCTTTTCTTCCATCTCTCCCATTTCTCTTCCCAGTTTTTCCTCCACATTTCTTACTTGACTTTCAAGATCTTTTTTGAGCTCTTTCATGACCTGAGACCATTGCATATTTATTTTGGAGGTTTTGGATGTAAAAGCCTTGATTTTTATGGCTTCTTCTAATGTTCCTCTTTATTCTTCATCCGAAAGGATGAAGGAATATATATACCTGTTCACCAAGAAAGTAACCTTCTATAGTCTTATTTTTTCCCTTTTTTGGGCATTTTCCCAGCCAGTTACTTGACTTTTGAGTCCTTTGTCAAGTGGAGGGTATACTCTAGAGACCTGTAAGTTCTCAGTTCCTCCACAGTGGCACAATCAAGGGAGAGGAGTAAACTCCTCTCGTGGCCTACCTGGTCTGGGAGCAACTATAAGCTTTTCTGCCCAGAATCTGTGACTAGAATTCCCTCTCCAGAGCCTCCAACCAACTCCACCATGCCAGTGCTCCTCCTCACCACAGGACTGCCACTCAGGGCTGAGACCCAGATCTGCTGTTGGATTCCCCCAGGGTCTTCAGGCAGAAGACTCCAAAAGGGAAAGCTGCTGCAGTGACTTCCACTGCCCTGGAGCCAGTGCTAGAGTTGGACCCTGCTACCTTCTCACCCAGGTGAAAGAGCTTTCTTACTTATCTTTGAAGCTGTCTTTGGTGTTTGCGCATTGAGAAATCTGGAAACTACAGCTGCTACATGTGATTCCATGCCCTGAAGTCTGCTCCAGTCCTGTCTGTGCCTGCTACACAGCCAAGGCTGGGTTGTGCTCCACTTTGAGTCCAGTGTAATAGACCTTTCCTGTCTCCTGTTGGCCTTCCAAGCTGCCTTGGACTGGAAATCTCTTTCACTCTGTCATTTTGTGGCTTCTGCTGCTCTAGAATTTGTTTAGATTCATTTTCTACAGATATTTTATGGGCTATGGGAAGAGAGTTTCTATAGGTTCGTCCTTCTACTCCTCCATCTTGGCTCCCCCTTAATACCATTTTGTTGCATGATTGATGTCTTTGTTGCTCCATTCCCTTTTCCCGCTGCACCTCCCCCAACCAAATCTTAAAAAACAAAGCAAAACCTATAAACATGAGAATTGCTTTCATTCCTTAATTTTTCCTTGATCATTGTCCTTATTTTCAATGTTTGTGTTTCTGTTGTTTGGAGTGTTTGCAAGTCAGATATTTTACACAACCTCTCCTTCTCCCTCTCCCTTCCCTATCTTTTATAGGAATGCCTTAAATGCCTCTATTTTGTTAAATATCCATCTTTTTAAAATTTGATGATTAGGGTCAGGTTTATAGGACATATTATTTTGCGAAGTAGCTTGAGTTCTTTTACTTTTTTGGAATGTGCTATTCCATTTCTTATAATTCTTAGTGAGTATAGAGTAATCCTGTGTTATTTAAATTATATTTCCTTTCATATTTTAAGGTCTTTCTACTGACTGCTTGCAAAATTTTTAGTTTTTCCATTGAAACTGCTCTATTTACTTACTGAATGCCTTGGAGTATGAGATTTGAGATTTTTTTCTAGCAATAATCCCATAGATTCATTCAAGCAGTGCTTTATTGTCTACATGCAATAGTCTGTAGAATTTTCTTGTATTTTTCCTCCTGCAATAACATTCATGTTTTTCATTTGTTATGCTTTTTTGAGAGACTTTTGGTCACTAAATTATCTCTACACATCCTATTCTCAAGGTCAGTCACTTTGGATAGTATAAAATTGATGTGTTCTTTTAACATTGTTACTTTATGCTTCTCTTGTGCCTAATTTTCTTACATATCAGTATTTCAGTGCTCCAAATTCCCTTTCTCTCTCCCTCTCTTCACCCGAGGGTGCTCTGCCCAAAAGAAGGTACATTTTGTTGACTGAATGCTACCTCATTAACTTGGGGTTTACTGGCTAGATTTCTGTCTCAAAGATCAAAAACAGCCAGAGTCTCCCATCACATCCTGGGCCATCTCCAGTCATCTTGATGAATATCAGACCACTGGACCCAGATGACTCTGGAGGAGAAAGTGAGACTGGTAACCTTACCCAGCCCTCCCTCCCTTAACTCCAAGTCAACTGCAAGTCATGTCATCATTCCCTAATGTCATGGTCCTCTGCAACAATGAAGGACAAACACAATTACTGTAACACACTCCCTCCTCCATTCCTACCACTGACCCCCCTACCTTCCTTTAAGTCCCTGCTAAAATCAGATCTTCTGGAAATCTTTCCTAAGGCCTCTTAACTGTACTGCTTTCCCTCTGTTAAGTATTTCCTATTTATCCTGAATAAAGCTTATTTTGTATTTGTTTGCGTATTGTCTCTCCCATTAGATTATAAATTCCTAAAGGACAGAGACTGTCTTTTGCCTCTTTTTTGTATGCCCTGTGCTTAGTACCAGTGCCTGGCACTGAGTAGATGTTTAATAAATGCTTATTGGTTGGTTAAATATTTAAAATCTCTAATATTTCATGAATTTTTTTCTTTCTTCAGAGTATTGTCTTTTCTTATGGATTTGGCTGTAATTAATGCTATATATGTATATTAGGACCATAGCACCATTATTTCCCGAGACTTTACCTTCTGTGACTGCAAGTAGTAGTTCTGCTCCGTATGCTTTGAAATTTTAAGTTGTGCTATTATAGATTTGTGTATGTATGTGTGTGTGAAATATGAAACTTACTTACCTAGTATGTTATGGCAATTAGGGTATTTGAAAATTAAACAAAATTTGTCTGTTACCCTAAAGACTAACTTCAAAACAAATCAAACCTTGAACTTACAAAGAATTGAACAGTGGCTCCTCTTATTGAAGGGAAACTACAGCCATGACTCTCTTCTCCCATAGTGTTGCCAACTTCAGTGTTCGCTGTGTCATAATTCCTTCTAGTAAAAATACTTTGTTTTCTACAAAGTGCCTTTGAGAATTGTTGTTCTAGAATATTCTCCTAGAGCAATAACTGTTCATAAATCTTTTAAGAGAGCATGAAAATCAGGAAAATAGTAGTAGTTAGAGGTTGAAGATACTTAACTACAATATATATTTAAAAATAATTTCTTCAAGTAATAATTTTATAAGCATAATGTTCTTAATTGTCAAGTAGTCTAAAATTGAAATTTAAATATCTAAAGCAAAATTTTGATTTGAATCAAATATGAAATAATTCAACATGGTGAAAAGCTGGAGTAGAGATAGTACTTCAAAAATACTTGGATTAAATTTTCACATATTTTTATCATTTCTAAGTTAGGTTTCATTGAAATCCACACATTGATGCTTTGTTGTATTTAATTTTGTCAATCTGTTAGCAACTAATTGTTTCTTTAAGTTAAATGAGTTCACTTTGTCTAGTATAGACATAAATCAATGCATAGATAAATTTTGTTGATGGATAGTTTACATATTGCATGGAACTATACAACATATGCTTCAACTATGCTATAAAGTATATATTTAGGAAAACATATGCTTAGAGAAATTTCATAGGATCTTCCCTCCCCCCAAAAAATATTTATTTAGTTTTCAGTATTTACTTCCACAAGATTTGGGTTCCAAACTTTCTCCCCATCATTCCCCTCCCCCCACCCCATGAAGGCATGCATTCTGATTACCCTTTCCCCAATCTGCCCTCCCTTTTATCACCCCTCTCCCCCTTCTCTTATCCCTTTGCCTTTCTATTTTCCTTTAAGGTAAGCTAGATTTCTATACCCCATTGCCTGTGTATCTTATTTCCCAGTTGCACATAAAAGCAATTTTTAACTTTCATTTTTTAAAACTTTGAGTTCCACATTCTCTCCCTTCCTCCCTCCCCACCCATCCATCTCCATTGAGAGGGCAAGTAATTTGATGTGGGTTGTGTGTAGTCATGCAAAACACCTCCATAACAGTCCTATTGTGAAAGACTTAACTATATTTCCCTTCATCCTATTCCGCCCCCCCTTTATTCTGTTCTCTCCTTTGACCCTTGTCCTTCCTCAAAAGAGTTTACTTTTGATTATCCCCTACCTCAATCTGGCCTCCCTACTATTCCTTCTTCTCCCCCCCGACCCCCCACCTCTCCCCTTATCCCCTTTCCCCACCACTTTCCTGTAGGGTAAGATAAATTTCCATACCAATTGGGTGTGTACATTATTCTCTCCTTAAACTAGATCCAATGAGAGTAAGTTTCATTCATTCCCTCTCAACTCCCCCCCTTCCCTTCACTGTAAAAGCTTTCTCTTGCCTCTTTTATGAGAGATAATTTAATCCTTTCTACTTCTTACTTTCTCCTTCACCCAGTACATTCCTCTGTCTCACCCTCTAATTTTATTTTTAGATATCATCCCTTTATATTGTACTCACCCTGTGTCCTCTGTCTATTTGTATATTTTCTTCAACTACACTAATAATTAGAAAGGTCTCATGAATTACAAATATCATCTTTCCATATAGGAATGTAAACAGTTTAACTCCAATAAGTTTCTTCTGATTTCTCTTTCCTGTTTACCTTTTCATACTTCTCTTGAGTCTTGTATTTGACAGTCAATTTTTCTGTTTAGTTTTGGCTTCTCAAAAATGCATTAAATTCCTCTACATCACTGAATGTCAAATTTCCCTCTCATCAATTACATTCAGTTTTTCTGGGTAGGTGATTCTTGGTTTTAATCCTAGTTCCTTTGACTTCCAGAATATAATATTCCAAGTTCTCCAAGACCCCTTAATCTAGAAGCTGCTAAATCTCGTGTTATCCTGATTGTGTTTCTACAATACTTGAATTGTTTTCTTTTTGGTTGCTTGCAATAGGCACTCTAGAATTTGACTATAATATTCCTGGTAGCTTTCCTTTTAGGATCCCTTTCAGGAAGTGATTGGTGAATTCTTTCAGTTTCTATTTTGCCCTCTGGTTCTAGAATATCAAGGCAGTTTTCCTTGATAATTTCTTGAAAGATGATGTCTAGGCTCTTTTTTTTAATCATGATTTTCAGGTAGTCCAATAATTTTTTTAAATTCTCTCTCCTGGATCTATTTTCCAGGTCAGTTGCTTTTCCAATGAGATATTTTACATTATCTTCTATTTTTTCATTCTTTTGGTTTTGTTTTTTTAATTTCTTGATTTTTAATTTGCTTCCATTTCATTTCTAATTTTTAAGGAGTTATTTTCTTCAGTAAAACTTTGGACCTTCTTTTCCATGTGGCTGATCCTGCTTTTTTAAGGCATTCTTTTCCTCATTGACCTTTTGGACCTCATTTGCCATTTGGTCTAGTCTATTTGTTTTTTTATTTAACTTTTAACATTCATTTTCACAAAATTTTGGGTTACAAATTTTCTCCCCTTTTATCCCCTCCCCCCCCAAACACCAAGCATTCTAATTGCCCCTATGACCAATCTGCTCTCTCTTCTATCATCCCTCTCTGCCCTTGTCTCTGTCTTCTCTTTTGTCCTGTAGGGCAAGATAGCTTTCTATACCCCGTTACCTGTATTTCTTATTTCCTAGTGGCAAGAACATTACTCGACAGTTGATCCTAACACTTTGAGTTCCAACTTCTTTACCTCCCTCCCTCTCCACCCCTTCCCTTTGGAAGGCAAGCAATTCAATATAGGCCAAATCTGTGTACTTTTGCAAATGACTTCCATAATAGTTGTGTTGTATAGGACTAACTATATTTCCCTCCATCCTATCCTCTCCCCCATTACTTCTATTCTCTTTTGATCCTATCCCTCCCCATGAGTGTCGACCTCAAATTGCATTCTCCTCCCCATGCCCTCCCTTCTGTTATCCCCCCCACCCTGCTTGTCCCCTTGTCCCCCACTTTCCTGTATTGTGAGATAGGTTTTCCTACCAAAATGAGTGTGCATTTTATTCTTTCCTTTAGTGGAGTGTGATGAGAGTAGACTTCATGTTTTTCTCTCACCTCCCCTCTTTATCCCTCCACTAATGAGTCTTTTGCTTGCCTCTTTTATGAGAGATAATTTGCCCCATTCAATTTCTCCCTTTCTCCTCCCAATATATTTCTCTCTCACTGCTTGATTTCATTTTTTTTTAAGATATGATCCCATCCTCTTCGATTCACTCTCTGCACTCTGTCTCTATGTATGTGTGCGTGTGTGCATGTGTGTGTGTGTAATCCCACCCAGTACCCAGATACTGAAATGTTTCAAGAGTTACAAATATTGTCTTTCCATGTAGGAATGTAAACAGTTCAGCTTTGGTAAGTCCCTTATGACTTCTCTTTGCTGTTCACCTTTTCTTGGTTCTCTTCATTCTTGTGTTTGAAAGTCAGATTTTCTTTTCAGCTCTGGTCTTTTCATCAAGAATACTTGAAAATCCTCTATTTCATTGAAAGACCAATTTTTCCCCTGAAGTATTATACTCAGTTTTGCTGGGTAGGTGATTCTTGGTTTTAGTCCTAGTTCCTTTGACTTCTGGAATATCCTATTCCATGCCCTTCGATCCCTTAATTTAGAGGCTGCTAGATCTTGTGTTATCCTGATTGTGTTTCCACAATACTTGAATTGTTTCTTTCTAGCTGCTTGCAATATTTTCTCCTTGACCTGGGAACTCTGGAATTTGGCCACAATGTTCCTAGGAGTTTCTCTTTTTGGATCTCTTTCAGGCGGTGTTCTGTGGATTCCTTGAATATTTATTTTGCCCTCTAGTTCTAGAATCTCAGGGCAGTTTTCCTTGATAATTTCATGAAAGATGATGTCTAGGCTCTTCTTTTGATCATGGCTTTCAGGTAGTTCCATAATTTTTAAATTGTCTCTCCTGGATCTATTTTCCAGGTCTGTTGTTTTTCCAATGAGATATTTCACATTATCTTCCATTTTTCTATTCTTCTCTCTTTGTTCTGTGATTTCTTGGTTTTGCATAAAGTCATTAGCCTCCATCTGTGCCATTCTAATTTTGAAAGAACTATTTTCTTCAGTGATCTTTTGAATCTCCTTTTCCATTTGGCTAATTCTGCTTTTGAAAGCATTCTTCTCCTCATTGGCTTTTTGAACCTCTTTTGCCAATTGAGTTAGGCTAGTTTTCAAGGTGTTAATTTCTTCAACATTTTTTTGGGTCTCCTTTAGCAGGCAGCTGATCTGCTGTTCATGCTTTCACTTCATGTCTCTCATTTCTCTTCCCAGCTTTTCCTCTACCTCTCTAACTTGATTTTCAAAATTCTTTTTGAGCTCTTCCATGGCCTGAGCCCATTGGGTGGGCTGGGACACAGAAGCCTTGATTTCTGTGTCTTTGCCTGATGGTAAGCATTGTTCTTCCTCATCAGAAACGAAGGGAGGAAATGCCTGTTCACCAAGAAAGTAACCTTCTATAGTCTTATTTCTTTTCCCTTTTCTGGGCATTTTCCCAGCCAGTGACTTGACCTCTGAATATTCTCCTCACACCCACCTCGCCTCCTGATCCTCCCAGCCAGCACTTGGGGGTCTGAGATTCAAATGCTGCTTCCAGCCTTAGGGCTTTTTGCGGGGGCAGGGCTGCTATTCAGTGTGAGATTAAGTTCAGGTGCTCAGGTGGGGGCAGGGCCGCCTCTCAGGCTCAGTTCCCTCAGGGGGTTTATGCACAGACCTTCCACAATGGATCCAGGCTCCTGCCCCCTTGGGGAACCCTGGTCTGCAGCCGCCTCTCAGCTTCTACCTCTCCAGGGTGGGGGGGGGGCCTGAGTTATGGGGGCACCCCACTCCCCTCTCAAGCCGCCAAAGAGACTCTCTCACCGACCCCCGTCACCTGTGGGTGGAGGGACTTGTGCGGCCGCTGGAGATCCCGTCCCTGAAGCCTGCTCGGATCTGTATCTCTCGGTGCCGCGGCCGCGGCCGATCTGGACTGGGCTCCGCGTCTGCAGCGCTACGGACCTTTTGCGAGAGGTTTGCAGGTCCCTCTGTGGGTGGAGGGACCTGCGTGGCCGCTGGAGATCCTGTCCCTGAAGCCCGCTCGGAACTTTTTCTCTCAGTGCTGTGGCCGAGGCAGGGCTGCACTCAGCTCCCCGTCCCGGCGCCCAGTCCGCAGCGCGAAGGACCCCCCGCGCGAGGTTTGCAGGTCTCTCCAGAACAGAAATCTCCCTCGCTCCAATGTTCCGTGGCCTCTGGGTGCAGAATTCGCCGTGAGTTACTTCCCTGTAGCCGTTCTATGTGTTGTGGGTTCGGAGCTATGTGTATGTGCGTCTTTCTACTCCACCATCTTGGCTCCGCCCCCAGTCTAGTCTATTTTTAAGGTATTATTTTCTTCAGTATTTTGGGGGTTTCCTTTACCAAGCTGTTGACTCATTTTTTTGTGATTTTTCTTGCATCACTCATTTCTCTTCTCAATTTTTCCTCTACTTCTCTTATTTGATTTTCAAAATCCTTTTTGAGTTCTTCCATGGTCTGAGGCCAATTCATATTTTTCTTGGAGGCTTTAGATGTGGGAGTTTTCACTTTGTTGTCTTCTTCTGAGTGTATGTTTTGATCTTCCTTGTCACCAAAGTAAGATTCTATAGTCTTAGTTTTTTTTCCCCACATTTTGCTTATTTTCTCAGTCATTCACTTGACTTTTTAACTCTTTGTTAAGGTGGGACTCTGCTTCCGGTGTAGAAGACATACTCTCCCAAGCTTCAGGGGGTTTGTGCAGCTATTTTCAGAGATACTTCTAGGGACCTGTAAGTTTTCAGTTCTTCCAAGGTATTATGATCAAAGGAGAGGTTTTTACTCCTCTCCTGGCCTGTGCTCTGGTCTTTGAGTGACCACAAGCACTCTTTTCTGCCCTGGAACTGTGAGGAGGGTTTCCTCTCTATTGCTGCCACAAGCTCTGCTATGCCAGTGTTCCCCTTGCCTCAAGACTGCCACTCAGGACTGTAACCCAGATCCAAGTACAGGCAAAGCAAGAGTCCTGCCTCAGTGCCAGCAAAGAGACCTCTGTAATCTCATTCTGATCAGTTGTTTGATTCCCCTTACCATCTGTGGACTGAGAGTTCTGGGAGCAGTTGCACGAGGGCCAGGGGCTCAAGTCTGACAGATCTTTCCCACTGACCTCCTAAGTTGTCTTTGGTATTTGTGTGTTGAAAAGTCTGGATACTGCCTCAGCTGCCAGTGATTCAATCTACTGAGGCCTGCTTCAGGTTTGCTGTGGCCCAGTCTGTGCCAGTGTGGCCTATGCTTGTACATTGTAAATTGTACTCCTCTCTCAGCCCAGTGCAACAGACCTTTCTCATCCACCATTCAGGCTGTCTTGGGCTGGAAAGTTGTTTCACTGTCTTTTTTGTGGGTTCTACTGCTTGTTTAGAGTGGAATTTGTTTAGAGTTTAGAGTTGTTTAGAGTAATTTTTTACAGGTAATTGGAGGGGTTTGGAGAGAGCTCAAGTAAGTCCCTGCTTTTACTTTGCCACCTTGACTCCACCTGGGATCCCTGTTAAGTATAATATTGTATAATATTAGGCTTTTAGCATTTTATAACATTAAATAATTACAGAACAAGACGGATTGGAACCTATCTGGAGAGATTTAATCAGACAAAGGATATTTAAAGAGAAATCAGCTAAAGCAGGAAGAAGAGTGAAGTAGAATCTATGTAGGAAAGGGTCTACAGAGTCTGTTCCACTAGCAAACTGGAAAACTAAGGTGAGTTCCAATGCTAAGACAATGGTTATTTTTATATTGCCTTTTGAGTAAGGGTAGCCCTAGGTTCACAGACACTAATTGTAATTAGGAGGCTAGTGAACCCCTAGTTATGACAGAGGTAGACATAGAGACTTTGAGATTTCTGTAGGATGGTAGAGATAGAGGTTCTCAAATACCCCAGATTTCATTTTAATTGTGTATTTCAAGGGACATTTATTTGACCTCTGATATTAACAGCTGCATAATAAGTTGCTCTGCTCTACAAAACATTTTAATAGACATACAACATAATTTGAAAAGTATATAATTGTTATGAATAGATTATAAGATTAGAATTTATTCATAAGGAAAATATAATTTAAATGTTTTATTAGAAGCTTGACATAAAACAGAACGATCAAACTAAATTTGCATAGTATTTATTTAATTTAATGTTAACACATGAAGTATCAGGACGGTTTTTTAAGTCAATACTGATAAGTCCTCAATACTATTCTTTGGTCATTTTTATTCACTTTCCTTCTTATATTGCCCTGGTTAGCATATATTACATTCTTCCAGTTCTCTTTTCTTTCCATTATTTCATAAAGTTCTCTCCAGATTGTTTTTTTTCCCAGTAATTTTTAGTTTTAAGTGCAATATAGTATTTTATCACATGAAAGTACCAGAATTTGTTTAGCCATTAGGTATTTAGGCAGTTTCCAGGTGTGTGTGTGTGTGTGTGTGTGTGTGTGTGTGTGTGTGTGTGTGTGTGTGTGTGTGTGTGATTATATTTAACGATGCTATAAAAATATTTGAAACAGTAACTCTTTCTTAAACATCCAATTCAGGGTATAATAAACGTTAACTTTTTCAATAGAAAATATTTTTAATTGCTTTTCTTTTAACCAAAATACCTACTAAGTGTTGGAAATGCAGAAAAAGTGAAAAAATCCTGACCCTACAGGAGCTTACATTCTAATAGGGGAAACATTTGGATTAGTAGAAAGTTATAAATCACTAATACTGTGTAATTATTGATTTAACAGTGTGCAAATCAAAATCAAAGCTCTTTGTCCTTTGAGGTTTTATAAAATAACTCAAATAGAATTAAACAATTTTCCTCTTAGTTTCACAACTTAATTTTTTTATTGTTCAAACCACAGTAAAAATGATGGAAGAAATCTGACAACCTGCTAAGCTTCTAGATTACCTACATTTACATGATAATTGCTTCGGAAGAAGAATTTTATATTTTTGGTACTACACTCGAATTAGATTTTGGATTTTTGTTTTAGCTATTCTACACTTGATACACTCCCACACCTATTCACATGTGAAGATAAATGAAGAACATGTGCTCAAAATATTCATACTTAATCTGAAACTTTTCCAAATGTTCTAGTACTACTTAGACTAAAAATAGTAAACTGAATTGGAAAAAAAATGTAGTTTCTAAAAAAAATTTTTCATGCCACTTATGGACTTGAATTTGATATGCTGGCACACAACATAATTTTTACATTGAACTCCCTCTTTTTGACTTAAGAATGAAAAGAATGTAAATTTGACTACATATAAAGTTATCACATTAAAACATTTGTATTAATTGAAGAGAATATTTGTGGTGGTTTTAAAAAAAACTTCCTTGAAGTTAAGAGGTATGGGGGCAGTTAAGTGGCACAGTGGATAGAGCATGGGCCCTGGAATCAGGAGGACCTAAGTTCAAATCTGGTCTCAGACACTTACTAACGGTGTGACCCTGAGCAAATCATGCAACCCCAATTGACTCCCCCCCAAAAAGGAAAACGGTCCAGAGGTGTTAAATTCATAATTGGCCAGACTCAGATTAAAATATAATTGGGAAATGTTTGACAAAATAAATAAAAATACAGCACAACATAGCTAATGCTAATTAATAGTTTTCTATTCAGTATGCAGCATTTGGGGATACCTTTCTTTTTGATCAATACCTTTCTATTGATCTAGCCCAAACTCATAATTTTACTGATGAGGAGACAGACCCAGGGAAGTTCAGTGACTTTTCCCAACATCATACAAGTACTTGTAAAGTTGGGGTTTTAACTTAGCTCTTCTAACTTCAAAATCAGCATTCTGTCCACTGAGATTAGTGTCATAGTGTCATAAGCCAGAATGTGCCAGGGCCGAACTTGAACCCCAGTATTACTAAGTTCAAGGTTTGACCCATCAGTCCTCTATGTGATACTATAGTCAAGCATTTGAAAGGCTGGTATATGGACATGGATTAGATTTGTTCTCTGGCCCCAGAGGACAAAACTAGGAGCAAAGGGCAGCAGCTACAAAGAAGTGAATTCAGGCTTGTTGTAAGGAAGGACTTTCCAATAATAAGAGCCATGCACAAGTGAAGTGAACTTTATCCAAAGATAGTAGGTTCCCACTTTCTAGCAGTCTTCGGACATTTATTGAGTGACTACTTAAGTGTCAGCTATATTTTAGTGGAAATTCTTTTTTGAAAGTGGGTTGAAATAAATAGTTGCTGAATTCTCTTCCCATTATAAAATTCCAAGATTGTGTAATGTGTCATGCTGCTTCTCATCTACATATCATAATGAGTGCAATAAAATGCAATCTTAAGCTTCATTGATAAGAACAGAGTAACCAGAAGAAGAGTACTATTAGTATTCTTCTGTGATCAGCCCATATTTACAGCATTGTGATCAATTCTGGGCACTATATTTTAGGAAGGATATTAACATACTAGACTGACAAATATGCTAGTCTGTATTTTAATAAATTAATTGAGCATTTATTAAGCACCTACTCTGCCATGCACACACTGTATTAGGCACTAGGGATACAAAAGTACCATAGACTCTGGTGTCAAGATGTTCATGGATACAGATACATACGAAATAAGTATAGTGATTTGAGGCAGAAGTAGTAATTGGAGGTGAGGAGATGAGGAAATGCAAAGAAAGTGGCATGTGAGTTGACAGAAAGAGAATAAAGGATTCCAAGAAGGAGAGGTAGAGGGAGACCATTCTTCCTCTGTACTATGTGGTACAGCTTGTGCAAAGGTGCCAAGACAGGAAATAAAATTTCCTGTACAAGGATCATATAATCCCCCAACTTGTAAGATAATACAATAAAATTCGTGTGACCCTAAATCTGATGCTAAATTAAAATATAAAATAAGTATAAATAAAGCTGTACTTTTGTCTCAGAAGGTACTTCATGATTTTATAGAATGTCAGGGTCACTTTTTTGAGCTTTAATTGTTTTTGTACTGATATAGCAATTCAGTAAGCATACATTAAGTGCCTTCGATTGTAAAGCATGGTGCAAAGTACTTGTAATACAAATATAAGGGAAAAAATGAACACCACCTTTCAATGAGCTTACATTCTAATGGAGGGACATCTTTTTTTTTAGGTGGGCAAGTAAATATATGGTTATTGGCAAGGGGAAAGAGAGCTAACACTTTAGGGAATCAAGAGATGGTAGAATAAGTTTCTTGAGTAGGTAAATGGAGTGGTCAGATTTGTGCTCTTTCTGTGTAATAGATCTGTGGAGCATAGATTGGAAGTGGTTGAAATTGCAAGCTAGGATTCCAATTTGAAGTCTGATATAATCCAAATAAGAGGTGATGAGGGGCTTGAAGTAGCTATACCTGTGTGAGTGGAGAGAAAATAGATGGATTTGAAAGAGGTGAAGATTAACAATGGGACTTAAAAGTATAGAAATTCTGGTTAATATTCCTTTCGGTAAAATTCTAGATAACATTGTTTACTTTGACATTTTTGTTAATATTTCCCAACTCAAATGTATTTTTATTGTCAGTAGATAGATTTTTAAATAGGCAAATGGATTTTCTTTTCTCAATGATTTGTTGGAATATTTTGAATATAGTGATGCAGTTTCATTCTTTGCCAAATTTTCCTTCTTCTTAGAGGTATTTCTGTGTGCATTTAGGTTGTTCTTTACTATATTTGCATATAATTGGGATGCTACTAATAGTAGAATAACGCATAATTTTCACATTTATATTTTGGTCACTCATGCACTAATCCTACCTTCTATTCTTAGTATTATCTGGTTGTATTGCATGTACTTTCTCCATGAACAATAAGCAAAGGGAGAAAAAAATACCACATTTCTTGGGAAAAGAGAGGCATAAGCTAAAAGGAGAAAAATGGGAAGTAACCATGTAAATAAATATTTTAAACTATTGTATTAAAGTTAATATTTATTCATAGAAGAGTTTTCAATTAAATGAATAATATGAACTTTATCCTGCCACAAATAAAAATTTTATTCTAACAAAAAGATAATAAAGTAGTGGGTACTATTTTATGTGGTCCTGTTAAATGTGATATAGTTTCTTTTTCTGCTGAACATATGTTACAGTGGAAGTTGTTCATATAACTTTTATAATAAGGTATAATATATTAATTTATTAATGTTATCTCTTAAAGAAATAACAAAAGTTAGAGAAATTTTATAAGATTGCTTGGCTTTTGCTAACATACTTCTTATATAGATATAGATATTTATATATATATGTATGAGAGGGAAGATAATAGGAGGGACAGAAAATTGGGGAAAGGGATAATCAGAAGCAAACACTATTGTGGGAGGACAGGGCAAGGGAGAGAATGGAATAAATGAAGGGCAGGATAGGACAGAGGGAAATGTGGTTAGTCTTTTATAACATAAATATGGAAGTGTTTTGCATTGTTACACATATATATATAATTTATTTTTCAGTTCTCAACATTCACTTCCACAAGAATTTGAATTTAAAATTTTCTCCCCAACTCTCCCCACTCCAGGAGAGCATGCACCCCATCTTCCACTTCCTCCAGTCTGTCCTCCCTTTTACTACCCACCCTTCTTCTACCCCCCTTCCTCTCTATTTTCCTGTAGGGCAAAATAGATTTCTATACTCCATTATCTGTGTAGCTTAATTTCCAATTGCATGCTAAACAATTTTTAACATTCAATCTTAAAGCTTTGAGTTCCATGTTCTCTCCCTCCCTCCCCCACCCCCGTTGAGAAAACAAGCAATTCAATATAGGTCATACATGTGTAACAATGCAAACCACTTCCATATTTATGTTATAAAACACTAACCACATTTCCCTCTGTCCTATCCTGCCCTTCATTTATTCCATTCTCTCTCTTGCCTTGTCCTCCCACAATAGTGTTTGCTTCTGATTATCCCTTTCCCCAATTTGCTGTCCCTCCTATTATCTTTCCTCTCCTATCCCCTTCCCCCTTGCCTTCTTGCAGGGTAAAATATATTTCCATATCCATTTGAGTATGTGTTATTCCTTCCTTAACCCAAATCCCATGAGAAAGAGAGTAAGGGTCAGTTATTTCCTTTCATCTCCCCCCCTTCCCCTCCATTGCAGAAGCTCTTTCTTCCCTCTTGCATGTGAGATGATTTGCTACATTCTCCCTTTCCCTTTCTCTTACTCCTAGTACATTCCATTCAACAGTAAATTTTATTTTTATAGGTATTCTCCCTTCATTTTCAGTTCTCTACCCTAATACTGAGAAAGGTCTCACGAGTTACAAATAACATCTTTCCATGTAGGAATGTAAACAGTTCAACTTTAATAAGTTCCTTAATGCTTCTCTTTCCTGTTTACCTTTTCATGTTTCTTTTGATTCTTGTATTTGAAAGTCAGATTTTCTATTCAGCTCTGATCTTTTCAAAAAGAATGCTTGGAAGTCCTCTTTTTCATTGAAATTCCATTTTTCCCCCTGAAGTATTATACTCAGTTTTGCCGGGTAGGTGATTCCCTATCTCCTTTGACCTCTGGAATATCATATTCCAGGCCCTTCAATCCCTTAGTGTAGAAGCTGCTAGATCCTGTGTTATCCTAATTGCATTTCCACAGTACTTGAATTGTTTCCTTCTGACTGCTTGTAATATTTTCTCCTTTACCTGGGAACTCTGGAGTTTGTCTACAATATTCCTGAGAGTTTTCCTTTGGGGATCTCTTTCAGGAGGTGATCAGTGAATTCCTTCCATTTCTATTTTACCCTCTGGTTCTAGAATATCAGTGCAGTTTTCCTTGAAAATTTCTTGGAAGATGATGTCTAGGCTCTTTTTTTGATCATGGTTTTCAGGTAGACCAATAATTTTAAAATTATCTCTCCTGGATCTATTTTCTTCTATTATTATTATCTTCTATTTTTTCATTCTTTTGGTTTTGTTTTATAATTTTTTGGTTTCTCATAAAGTCATTAGCTTCTATCTGCTCCATTCTAATTTTTTAAATTTATTTATTTAACTTTTAACATTCATTTTCACAAAATTTTGGGTTCCAAATTTTCTCACCATTTGTCCCCTCTCCAACCCCAAAACACCGAGCATTCTAGTTGCCCCTATCGCCAATCTGCCCTCTCTTCTATCATCCCTCCCTTCCCTTGTCCCCATCTTCTCTTTTGTCCTGTAGGGCCAGGTAACTTTCTGTATCCCATTATCTGTATTTCTTATTTCCTAGTAGCAAGAATAGTACTCGACAGTTGTTCCTAAAACTTTGAGTTCCAACTTCTCTTCATCCCTCCCTCCCCACCCATTCCCTTTGGGAAGGCAAGCAATTTAGTATAGGCCATATCTCTGTACTTTTGCAAATGACTTCCCTAATAGTCACGTTGTGTAAGACTAACTATATTTCCCTCCATCCTATCCTGCCCCCCATTGCTTCTATTCTCTCTTTTGATCCTGTCCCTCCCCAAGAGTGTTGACTTCAAATTGCTCCCTCCTCCCATTGCCCTCCCTACCATCATCCCCCCCCACCCTGCTTATCCCCTTCTCCCCCACTTTCCTGTATTGTAAGATAGGTTTTCATACCAAAATGAGTGTGCATTTTATTCCTTCCTTTAGTCAAATGTGATGAGAGTAAACTTCATGTTTTTCTCTCATCTCCCCTCTTTTTCCCTCCACTAAAAAGTCTTTTGCCTGCCTCTTATGAGAGAAAATGTGCCCCATTCCATTTCTCCCTTTCTCTTCCTAATATATTTCTCTCTCACCACTTAAATTCATTTTTTTAAGATATGATCCCATCCTCTTCAATTCACTCTGTGCTCTGTGTGTGTGTGTGTGTGTGTGTGTGTGTGTGTGTAATCCCACCCAGTACCCAGATACTGAAAAGTTTCAAGAGTTACAAATATTGTCTTTCCATGTAGGAATGTAAGCAGTTCAACTTTAGTAAGTCCCTTATGACTTCTCTTTGCTGTTTACCTTTTCATGCTTCTCTTCATTCTTGTGTTTGAAAGTCAAATTTTCTTTTCAGCTCTGGTCTTTTCATCAAGAATGCTTGAAAATCCTCTTATTTCATTGAAAGACCATTTTTCCCCCTGAAGTATTATACTTAGTTTTGCTGGGTAGGTGATTCTTGGTTTTAGTCCTAGTTCCTTTGACTTCTGGAATATCATATTCCACTCCCTTCAATCCCTTAATGTAGAAGCTGCTAGATCTTGTGTTACCCTGATTGTATTTCCACAATACTTGAATTGTTTCTTTCTAGCTGCTTGCAATATTTTCTCCTTGACCTGGGAACTCTGGAATTTGGCTACAGTGTTCCTAGGAGTTTCTCTTTTTGGATCTCTTTCAGGTGGTGATCAGTGGATTCCTTGAATACTTATTTTGCCCTCTGGTTCTAGAATCTCAGGGCAGTTTTCCTTGATAATTTCATGAAAGATGATGTCTAGGCTCTTTTTTTGATCATGGCTTTCAGGTAGTCCCATAATTTTTAAATTGTCTCTCCTGGATCTATTTTCCAGGTCAGTTGTTTTTCCAATGGGATATTTCACATTATCTTCCATTTTTTCATTCTTTTGGTTTTGTTTTGTGATTTCTTGGTTTCTCATAAAGTCATTAGCCTCCATCTGTGCCATTCTAATTTTGAAAGAACTATTTTCTTCAGTGAGCTTTTGAACCTCCTTTTCCATTTGGCTAATTCTGCTTTTGAAAGCATTCTTCTCCTCATTGGCTTTTTGCACCTCTTTTGCCAATTGAGTTAGCCTATTTTTCAAGGTGTTATTTTCTTCAGCATTTTTTTGGGTCTCCTTTAGCAAGGTGTTGACCTGCTTTTCATGCTTTTCTTGCATCTCTCCCATTTCTCTTCCCAGTTTTTCCTCCACCTCTCTAACTTGATTTTCAAAATCCTTTTTGAGCTCTTCCATGGCCTGAGCCCATTGAATATTTATTTTGGATGTTTGGGATACAGAAGCCTTGACTTCTGTGTCTTTCCCTGATGGTAAGCATTGTTCTTCCTCATCTGAAAGGATGGGAGGAGATATCTGTTCACCAAGAAAGTAACCTTCTATGATCTTATTTTTTTTCCCTTTTCTGGGCATTTTCCGAGCCAGTTACTTGACTTCTGAGTTTCCTCTCCACACTCACCTCCCCTCCAGATCCGCCCAGCTAGGGCTTAGGGGCTGAGATTCAAATGCTGCTTCCCAGCCTCAGGGCTTTCGGCAGGGGTGGGGCTGCTATTCAGTGTGAGATTAAGTTCAGGTGCATGGGTGGGGGCAGGGCCACCATGTGGGACTTGGTTCCCTCAGGGGGTTTATGCAGAGACCTTCAACCATGGATCCAAGCTCCTGCCTGCTTTGGAAGCCCCTGTCCACTGCTGCATCCACTGCTACATCCACTGCTGCTTCCCGAGGGGGCCTGAGTTATGGGGGCACCCCGCTCCCCTCTTGGCAAGCTGAAAGGACCCTCTCACTGACCTTTGGCACCTGTGGGTGGAGGGACCTGCGCTGCCACTGGAGATTCTGTCCCTGAAGCCTGCTCAGCTCTGCTTCCCTCAGTGCCATGTGGCCAAGGCAGGGCTGGGCTCTGCTCCGGGTCTGGTGCTCGATGGACCTTTTGTGTCAGTTTTTCAGGTCTCTCTGGAACAGAAATCTCCACTCTTTTATTCTGTGGCTTCTGCTGCTCCAGAATTTGTTGGGAGTTCTTCTTTACAGGTATTTTATGGTCTGTGGGTTAGGAGCTAGCATATGTGTATCTTTCTACTCCGCCATCTTGGTTCCTCCCTCCATTCTAATTTTTAAAGAACTATTTTCTTTAGTGACTTTTTGAACCTCCTTTTCCATTTGGCGAATAATGCTTTTTAAAGCATTCTTCTCATTGACTTTTTGGACCTCTTTTGCTATTTGGGTTAGTCTGTTTTTAAAGGTGTTATTTTCTTCAGTATTTTTTAGAGTCTCCTTTAGTAAACTGTTGACTTGCTTTTTATGATTTTCTTGTATTGCTCTCATTTCTCTTCCCAATTCTTCCTCTGCCTCTCTTATTTGATTTTCAAAATCCTTTTTGAGCTCTTCCATGGCCTGATACCATTGAATATTTAGTTTGGATATTTGGGATGTAGAAGCCCTGAATTTTATGTCTTCCTCTGATGGTATATCTTGTTCTTCCTCATCCAAAAGGATGGAAGAAAATACCTTTTCACCAAGAAAGTAACCTATATTTATTTTTTCCCTTTTTTGGGCATTTTCCCAGACAGTTATTTGACTTTTGAGTCCTTTATCAAGTGGAGGGTATACTCTAGGGACCTGTAAGTTCTCAGTTCCTCTAAGTGGCACAATCAAGGGAGAGGAAACTCCTCTCCTGGCCTATGCTCTGGTCTGGGAGCAACCACAAACTTTTCTGCCCAGAATCAGTGACTAGGATTCCCTCTCCAGAGCCTCTACCAGTTCCACCATGCCAGTGCTCCTCCTCAGCCCAAGACCGCCATTCAAGACTGAGACCCAGATCAGCCTCTTGATTATCCCAGAGTCTTTAGGCAGAGGGATCCAAAAGTGGCTGCTGGGGCCAGACAACTCTCCCCCTCTCACCCAGGTGAAATAGGTTTCTCTCTGACCTTTGAAGCTCTCTTTGCTATTTGTGGGTTGAGAAATCTGGGAGCCATAGCTGCTACCTGTGATTCTGTGCCCTGAAGCCTGCTCTAGTCCTGTCCTTGCCTCATGGCCCAGGCTGGACTGCACTCCACTCCTAGCCCAGTGTGATAGACCTTTCCTGTCAGACTTCCAGGATGTCTTGGGCTGGAAATCTCTTTCACTCTGTCATTTTGTGGCTTCTGCTGCTCTAGAATTTGTTTAGAGTCATTTTTTACAGGTATTTTGTGGGTTATGGGGGGAGAGCCAGAGCAGGTCCGTCTTTCTACTCCACCATCTTGGCTCTACCCCCTTCTGACTTACTTCTTAAAGTGCCCAAATGCTATGCCTATGATTGGACCACATCTTTGTTACAACAGTTTTTAATTTATTCAACTTTCTTTTCTTGAAGAATTATTGCAAAAAATATAAAACTTTTAAAGGTGCAAGATTGCATTTCTTTATAAAAATAACTCATCTGTATTAAGTCTTAAGGTTAACACTCACAATCATGATGTAAGGTAGGTAGTGAGGGTATTATTGGCCCCAATTTACAGAGGAGGAAACAAAGTTATAGAGTGTTCATGTTACATAATGGATGGAGCGCTGGACATGGAACCAGAAAAACTCTGACTCTCTCACTGAGTGACCATGAACGAGAATTTTCTCCTTTATGAGCATCAGGATCTTTATCTATAAATGGAAATAATACTTGGACAACTTATAGGTTATTGTGAGGGTCAAATAAGAGAATATATCTTAAGTGCTTTGCAAACTTTTTGCAAACTTTAAAGCACTACATGATATCAGTTCTTTTTGTTAGGATAATGGCAATATCACTGACCTGTGGATACTTAGTAATATGGGTCAGAGCTGAAGTTTGGACATGGATTCTCCTGATTCCAAGTAAAACACTGTTTCCATTACACCACACTGAGCCACCTAACTACCTCCGAGGCAACCAGAGGTTAAGTGATTGCCCAGGGTCAAAGAGCTAGTAAGTGTCTGAGACTGAATTTTATCTCAGATCTTCGTGACTCCAGGGCCAGCCCTCTACCCACTGTACCACCTAGCTGCCCCAATAAATGCTCATTAAATTAAACTGAAAATACAGTTATAATATGTAATTGTAATATAGTTGACATTCCCTTCCCACTTTATGTGCTCTTTGCCTAAGATCCAAATACTGTACCACCTAGCCCAGTGCATAAGACTTTCCCTAGAAACACACAAAGCACAGGGAAGTACAAACACAAATATATAGGGAAAACTACCCAGATAAGCAGATTCCCTAGAAATCCATCTATTGCTCTGACATTTTGAAATCTTTTGTGCTTTACTCTCCATCTTTCCAGCACAGTCAACTCTTTAATCCCAGTATAAGCTTCAATTTAAGCACATCAGTCTAGAGACCTAAGCTCTAGTTTTTTATATTCTGCCTACATGTAGCATTTGAAAGGAAGAGCTCATACTTTTGTTAGTGCTCTGATCACAGAATCATAGAATTTTGAAGTTAAGTCCTCAGAGGTTATCTAGTCCAACCTGTACATGAACAGGAATTTCCTCTACAATATACCTGGAAAATGGTCATGGTACCTTTCCTTGAAGACTTCCCAACAGTCATGATGATGAGGGCAATACCTGCCAAGGCAAAAATACTATCTGCATTGTACAGATAAAGAAATTGAGAAAAATTAAATGACTTGTCCATGGTCATATATCTAGGGTTAGAATTGGGATTTGAAAGCTAAGTTTCTTCTGACTTCACACCCAGTGCTATTCCCACTTTACCACATTGTTTAAAACTGTACTGGTTTTAGAGTCAGAAGACTGAGTCCGACTTTATTCAACTGTGACTTTGAAGGGAGTCATTTATTAGTTGTGTAACTGTGACCAAATTACTTAACCTCTCTAAGCCTTAGATTCTTCACCATAAAGCAGTATTTAGAGCAAAAGAGACTTTATGGGTCACTTAGTCCAATGTTCTTCTTCTCTTGGAGAGACTGTGATTTGCCAAAATTTTTGTGGTAGTCAGGATTTGAAGCCAAATCCAAACTTAACTCTTTTGCCACTGTACCATTCTGTCAACAGCTGTTGTTTTTCTTCTTCCACAACTCAATTAGCTTTATTATTGTAACAGTTATATTAGCATATGAACTCTATTTGGTAAGCAATGGTGGAGGGCAGTGAAAATTTTTTAGTAGAAGAATGAGGAGATCACAATTATATATAGGATGGTTACTTGGGCTTTGATGTGAAGGGGTAAATTGGGGAACAGCAGCAGCAGCAGTGAAAAGGAGGGCATAGATTTAAATAATGGTAGCGAGAGAATTAACTCATGGCCAATAATTGAATGTAGGTGGCAGCTAATAGAGAGAGGAGATGACTGGGAAGATAGTGGGAATATCATCAGAAGTAGAGAAGTTGAAGGTGTGTGTAGTAGGGGAAGATTTCAGTTTGGGACATATTGAGTTCAAAGTGCCTAAGACATCCAAGATTACTTATCCAGTAGGTAACTGATGCTGTGATCCTGGTGCTCTGGGGAAAAGTTTGAGTAGGAGATAAAAAGATTTGGAATTTATTTATGTAGAGTTGATAATTTAAGCCTTGGAAGTAGATAGATCACCAAGAAGAGTGTAGAGAAAGATGTGTCAAGGAAAAACCTTGCAGTCACTATGAAAGGCAGTGTGACATAGTGAAAAGAGGATTGGATTTGGGGTCAGTAACCTTGACCAGGTCGTTTGACCTTTCTGGGCCTTAGCTTCTCCTAAAATGAGCAATTTGGATTAGATGGTATTAAGCTCTCTTGTAGTTGTAAATAATTTGGACCTATATTTAAAGGGTAGAAAGGAAGATGAATAACTACCCAAAGAGATATCAGAGATATAGGAGGTATATGAGATTGTAGTATCCTGAAGGTAAGAGGGATGATGCTATCAAGAAGAGAGAGTGATTACTAGTGTCAAATATGGTGGTAAGTCATGAAAGATTAGAATAGAAATTGAGCCACTGAATTTAGCAATACAGCATAACCTTGGAAATAGTTGTTTCAGAGCAGTAGTGATCACAGAAACTAGAATAGAAGGGGTTGAGGATGTTTCAATGGTAAGAAAATAGATTCAACAAATGTAGCATACTTTTTGTTAGAGATTTGATTAGTCATGGGAAGATGATAGAACCAAAATATGATGAGATGGCAGAATCAAGGGAAGTATTTTTTTAAAGGATAGAGGAGAGCAACTAAGTTTGCTTGTGGAGAAAAGAACCAGAATTAAGGGAGAGACTGAAGATGCATAAGAGAGTCATGGTAAAGCTTCAGTAGAACATGCAGGGGAATTGTATCAAGGGTTCAGGTGGAAAGGTTAGGCTGGGCAAGAAAGAAGGACCATCTTTTCCTCTTTGAAGGGAAGGAAAGAGGTGGCTAAATGCATTGAGAGGTTTAACCAGGAACTGAGGAGATTAATATCAACCTCAACTTCAGTGCTGCTGAAACACAAACATCATTTTTTAAAAAGTTTTTTAAATCAAATTATTTTTAATCAAATTATCTTTTGTTTTTACATCAGTAATTTCTGAGTAAACTTCATCCCCAGTTCTCCCTATCTCCCCAAGCTAAAAAAAAATAAGTTAAAGCAATCCAACAGCAACTGTTCTGATAACATATTCAATATTCACAGTCATCTATCCTCTCTGCAGAAGGAGAGAGGTGAATTTTCTCATCTCTTAAACCAAAGTTATTCTTTACAGTTACATAGCCTTCAGCTTTGTTTTAGAGCTATTTTCATTTCCATTATAGTAGTCATTGTGTTATATTATTTTTCTGATTCTATTTACTTCACTTTGTATCAGTTCATAGAACTCCTGTGTATCTCTGAATGCTTATGGTGCAATAATATTCCGTTACATTTATATGCCTCAATTTGTTCAAGCCATTCCCCAGTGTGTATCCATTTTGTTTCTAGTTTTTTGCTACCACAGAAAGTGCTTCTATGCATAGTTTGCTATATTTTGAGATGTTTGCATTTTATCTCCTTAAATTCATTAGATATGAATATGCAAATGACTTTTCTTGAGTAATTCCAAATTGTTTTTCAGAATGCTTAGACCAATTTATAGGTGTCCTAATACTAGATTGTTACGTTTGTCCTCTCACTATATCCCAAGTTTGGTTATTTATGTTTTTGTCATCTTTGTCAATTTGCTAGATATGAAAGTAAGCCTTAGAGTTATTTTAGTTCATATTTCTCCAAATTGTTAGTGATTTGGATCATGTTTTCATATGATCTCTAATAGTTTGCAGTTCTTTTGAAAACTGTTCCTGTGCTTTCACTATACTTTGGAAATAATTTTTACTTTAACATAGTCTCTAGTCATCTAAATATCATGGACTTCCAAATTTTATCACATATTTTATGAAAAGATTATTAGTCTCTCAATTGACAGTTTTCCCTATTTAGCTGCATTGATTTTGTTTGTAGAAACCTTTTAAATTTTATGTAGTTAAAATAGATTATTTCTCTTTTATAATGTCAGCCTTTAGTTAAGAATTCTCCCCCTCAAGATATCATATCCCTGCAATGTCCCTACTCTTGATGGCAATTTCCTATAGTCAAAAGCCTAATACCAGATTGATTAAATTATAGATTATTGGTAGGGGAACATCCGAGGTTAAGTCTAAAATTAAGCATAGGACTTTAGACCAATAACAATAAGTTAGGGTCCTTTAATTCTTAGTAATACTGTGAAGACAATTAGGTCAAGAGCTTGTGAAGTTAGCAACATAAATGTTATTTGTGTCTCAGTTGGGTAATATTCAAAAAAAAAATTCTTTTGTGGTCCATATGGTAAATGCTTTAAAAAGAAGTATCACCTGACCAAAAGTTTGAATTGTTTTATCTGTTATAAACTGTTAAAAATGAAAAGTAAAATTTAAAAAAAAAAGGAAAGGAAAAACAAACCTACAACTTCATACACAGCCCTCTTTTTCTGTTTGTCAGATTGAAATGTTTATATCTATATGTTTATCAAGTTCAGAATAAGAAAAAATTAAAACAAATTTTTTTAAAAAGTCAAAAAAAAAAAAAGAATTCTCTCCCTTCACTGGACATGGTACTAGGAGAGAGTGAAGCTAGTAGTTTACTTGAATTGTGGAATTCTAAGCTACAGTGTGCTTAAGACAGTTAAGGGTCCAAACTAAATCCAGTACCAGTTTGGTGAGCTCCTGAGAGCAGGGAACCACCAAGCTGCCTAAGGAGAGGCTAACTGGCCAAGGGCAAAAGTAGAAAAATGTTAAAACTTCTGTGCCAGTCAGCAGTAGGATTGGGTAGATCAGCTATCCACTTGCAAAGTTTTGTGCTCTCTGGTATCACATGCTAGTTACACCTTATTTTCTGCTCATTTGCTCTGCAGTTTTTCTAGTATTATTAAATGGGAAATTCTTCTCCAACTATGCTCTGAGGACAAATATCTATTTTCATTATTTCCTATCTACCATATTAAATTTAAGTATATTTATGTTATGTAAGGAGAATCTTTATGTACTATTCATTCTTAGATCCTAGGTCATCATAATTAATTCTTATAAAGTTTTATTCTTAAATTATAAATCTATATAAATCTAAAACTTCTTACTGATTTTTAAATTTAATCCTTAAAAAACTTTAATCCATAAAAATTCTTAGTATATTATTAGTGTACTTGACTTGTATTTTGTTATAAAGGCTTATTTGGGAGGGTTTGTGTTAATTAAAATTGTATCAATTCAAATATTATACTTCTCTCAGTTTTGATATTATGAAATAGTCTATTGTAACAAAAGAATTATCAAAATAGCATGTTACCTTAAAATTTTCCTTTTACAAGATGAGTAAATATGGTTTTGCCAATAGATTGCCCCTTACCTTGCCAATCATTAGATACCTTGAGTATATCACATTTAATAATAGAACTGAGACCTGGAATCCTGGGAAAATAAAGAAAAAATGGGGAGAATTTGGTTTCAGATCAGAGGTATTATATATTAAAGTTTTTTTCCACTGTCTTCTTGCAGTTTGCTCTGTCCTTTGTTTGATGCCAAAGAAAGTACTGCTCTCAAGACATTTGTTCATTTAGCATTCTGTAATCCCGATGAAATAGGGCCTAGTCCAAGGAATATCAAAAAATAGTTTAAAGTTGAATTTATTATTAATGTGTTGCTGTTTGATGTGGTTTTTACTTTTGTACTCTCTCAGTGTTACTTTTAAAAAAGAAATTGAATTTTGAAAGCAAAAGATTTTAGGTTTTTTGGTTGTTACTAATCTTTACAAAACAACCTTTTTTGGATATAATATTTTTTCATTGGTTTAATATGGCTGGGAAATTTAATGGGGTGTTGCTTTTAGTGTAAGATAGAGGTAGGAACCTCTGTGATATTGTTGATATAGGGAATCCACAGATGAGAAAACTGCCTCTCTGAATGCAGCACTTTCTGTGCAACTTGCAGTATTATTAGAAAGTTATTTAGAGCTGGCAGGTTACATGACTTGCCTGGAGTCTCATAGCTAGTAGCACTGTATACACTATGCCTTGAGGCCTTTTACTTTTAGTATATAGTTCACTGGAAAGCTAATTCTAAAATTCATTTGTAGACCTGAAGGACATGTAGTTTTTTTGGATGAGACTAGCAAAAAGACATATAAAGAAATAATAAGACTTTATTGATTAAGTTTTGATAGAATTTTTTCCCCTTATGATTATGTTTTTATGGTTAGGTTCTTTGTAGATATGTTGGTGTGCACCCTACTTTAACATTTTTGTGGTGCTGTGGAAAGATTTCTGAAACTGGAATCATAGGACCTGAGTTTGAGGCCCAGCTCTGTTACTTTCTGTGTGTCTTTGGACAAGTCACTTAATCTCTTTGGACTCAGTTTCCTCATTTGTAAAATGAAGAATTTGGAGTAGGTGACCTCTAAGATCCTTTCCAGCTTTGACTCTTAAGTTCTATGATGCATGTCAAATCTTTTTTCTTTTGCAAATATCTGTGAATTTGAAATAACCAGGAAACAGCATGAAGAGAGTCAGAATTAGTGTGGTAATTTTTCCATGAACATCATATGATTTATACATGAAAAATGCTAAGGGGAAAGATCAGTTGTGAGCTAGCTAATAGAATGAGAAATAATTGCCAATTTTTGTCAACTTTCCTTGAGTTGCCTTCTTTTGATAACTATTGCCACATTTGACCCTTTTTCTTTAACATTTTTGGCTTAGATGCAAAATAAGACTTTTTTTAATATGGCCAGTGTGGACTTTGCTTTATTATATTAATAATATAAGAAGTGTGGACGTAGTTATTACAAGGATTTTGTCCCTTTTTTTAAGGTTGTAGGTGGGAAGTAGAGCCATAGTAGCCAAAAAATGGAAAGATGGGTGGGAAAGAGGGAAACTGGAACATTTTTTTAAATGCACAGAAAAGAACAGAAGAAAGTTCAGAGGGGAACACAGTCAAGTAGAACAAAATTTATAATATATTTTTTTTTAAAAGAAAAAGAAGTTGGGGGCGGAGCCAAGATGGCGGAGTAGAAAGACACACATACACATAGCTCCAAACCCACAACCCGTAGAACATCTGTAAAAAGGAACTCACGGCGAATTCTGGAGCACGAGAGGCCACAGAACAGTGGAGCGAAGGAGATTTCGGTTCCAGAGGGACCTGCAAACTTCTCACAAAAGGTCCTTTGCGCTGCAGACTGGGCGCCGGGACTGGAAGCCAAGCACAGCCCTGCCGTGCCTGCAGCACCAAGAGGAGAAGATCCGAGCAGGCTTCAGGGACGGGATCTCCAGCAGCCGCACGGGTCCCTCCACCCACAGGTGATAGGGGTCGGTGAGAGGGTCTCTTTGGCGGGTCGAGAGGGGAGTGGGGTGCCCCCATAACTCAGGCCCCCTCGGGAGGCAGCAGCTGAGGCAGCGGAAGACGAGGGCTCCCCAAGCAGGCAGGAGCCTGGATCCATTGTTGAAGGTCTGTGCATAAACCCCCTGAGGGAACTGAGCCTGAGAGGCGGCCCTGCCCCCACCTGAGCACCTGAACTTAATCTCACACTGAATAGCAGCCCCGCCCCCGCAAAAAGCCCTGAGGTTGGGAAGCAGCATTTGAATCTCAGACCCCCAAGTGCTGGCTGGGAGGATCAGGAGGCGAAGTGGGTGTGAAGAGAATATTCAGAAGTCAAGTCACTGGGTAGGAAAATGCCCAGAAAAGGGAAAAGAAATAAGACTATAGAAGGTTACTTTCTTGGTGAACAGGCATTTCCTCCCTTCATTTCTGATGAGGAAGAACAATGCTTACCATCAGGGAAAGACACAGAAGTCAAGGCTTCTGTATCCCAGCCCACTCAATGGGATCAGGCCATGGAAGAGCTCAAAAAGAATTTTGAAAATCAAGTTAGAGAGGTGGAGGAAAAGCTGGGAAGAGAAATGAAAGACATGCAGTCAAAGTATGAACAGCAGGTCAGCACCCTGCTAAAGGAGACCCAAAAAAATGCTGAAGAAAATAACACCTTGAAAAATAGGCTAACTCAATTGGCAAAAGAGGTGCAAAAAGCCAATGAGGAGAAGAATGCTTTCAAGAGCAGAATTAGCCAAATGGAAAAGGAGATTCAAAAGCTCACTGAAGAAAATAGTTCTTTCAAAATTAGAATGGAACAGATGGAGGCTAATGACTTTATGAGAAACCAAGAAATCACAAAACAAAACCAAAAGAATGAAAAAATGGAAGATAATGTGAAATATCCCATTGGAAAAACAACTGACCTGGAAAATAGATCCAGGAGAGACAATTAAAAAATTATGGGACTACCTGAAAGCCATGACCAAAAAAAGAGCCTAGACATCATCTTTCATGAAATTATCAAGGAAAACTGTCCTAATATTCTAGAACCAGGGGGTAAAATAAACACTGAAAGAATCCACCACCCACTTCCTGAAAGAGATCCAAAAAGAGAAACTCCTAGGAACATTGTGGCCAAATTCCAGAGTTCCCAGGTCAAGGAGAAAATATTGCAAGCAGCTAGAAAGAAACAATTCAAGTATTGTGGAAATACAATCAGGATAACACAAGATCTAGCAGCTTCTACATTAAGGGATCGAAGGGCGTGGAATAGGATATTCCAGAAGTCAAAGGAACTAGGACTAAAACCAAGAAACACCTACCCAGCAAAACTGAGTATAATACTTCAGGGGAAAAATTGGTCTTTCAATGAAATAGAGGACTTTCAAGCATTCTTGATGAAAAGACCAGAGCTGAAAAGAAAATTTGACTTTCAAACACAAGAATGAAGAGAAGCACGAAAAGGTGAACAGCAAAGAGAAGTCATAAGGGACTTACTAAAGTTGAACTGTTTACATTCCTACATGGAAAGACAATATTTGTAACTCTTGAAACTTTTCAGTATCTGGGTACTGGGTGGGATTATACACACACACACACACACACACACACACACACACACGCACACATACATAGAGACAGAGTGCACAGAGTGAATTGAAGAGGATGGGATCATATCTTAAAAAAATGAAATCAAGCAGTGAGAGAGAAATATATTGGGAGAAGAAAGGGAGAAATGGAATGGGGCAAATTATCTCTCATAAAAGAGGCAAGCAAAAGACTTATTAGTGGAGGGATAAAGAGGGGAGGTGAGAGAAAAACATGAAGTTTACTCTCATCACATTCCACTAAAGGAAAGAATAAAATGCACACTCATTTTGGTATGAAAACCTATCTTACAATACAGGAAAGTGGGGGATAAGGGGATAAGCAGGGTGGGGGGGATGATGGAAGGGAGGGCATGGGGAGGAGGGAGCAATCTGAGGTCGACACTCATGGGGAGGGACAGGATCAAAAGAGGATAGAAGTAATGGGGGACAGGATAGGATGGAGGGAAATATAGTTAGTCTTATACAACACAACTATTATGGAAGTCATTTGCAAAACTACACAGATTTGACCTATATTGAATTGCTTGCCTTCCAAAGGGAAGGGGTGGGGAGGGAGGGAGGTAAAGAAGTTGGAACTCAAAGTGTTAGGAACAACTGTCGAGTAATGTTCTTGCCACTAGGAAATAAGAAATACAGGTAAAGGGGTATAGCAAGTTATCTGGCCTTACAGGACAAAAGAGAAGATGGAGACAAGGGCAGAGAGGGATGATAGAAGAGAGAGCAGATTGGTCATAGGGGCAATTAGAATGCTTGGTGTTTGGGGGGGAGGGGAGAAAAGGGGAGAAAATTTGGAACCCAAAATTTTGTTAAAATGAATGTCAAATAAATAAATAAATAAAAAGAAAAGAAAAGGAAGTTGTAATAGAGGTTTGCAATTTGGGATACCATTCTCTTTTTCCGCATATCAGAAAATGCTCATTTTACTTGGTGATAAGAATAAAAACATTTTTAACTGTTTTGACTGTGATAATTATACTATATTTGTTCTTCCATTTCTCTTACTACTAATAACTGTTTCTTATTGATTCTCCTTAATTCTCCTGCGATCTAAATGAAATCAGATTTAGGCTTCCTCCCTTAACTTATATTTTGGGAATTTCTTTGGAGATGGATTGCCAAATCCTAAGGACTTTCCTGAACTTAACATTTTCAGTTGAATGTTCTTCCATTGCTTCAAACTCAATATATTTAAAATTGAATAGCTCACTTTCCTACAGTGCCTCCTTACTGACATTTCTATTTCTAGTAATGGTACTATCCTTCGTTTCAACAGTGATATAACCTAGCCTTGAAAGCTTAGTCAGCTTTGATCATTTCTCACGCTTATCCCCCACATCAATATGACCATCATTAGTCCTTGTGATTCTTTCTTTAAGTTATCTCTTATATCTCTCCCTTCCTTTCTGTTGCCACTGAAACCTTAGTTCAGGGATTTATTTCATCACTTTACTGAAAAGGTTTCCTAACTGATCTCCCTTTTATATTCCATGTAGGTAAGGAAGTCCTGAGATTCAAAGGATGCGTTACAGTATTTACTGGTTGTTTTGACTCAGAATATAAACCACTTAGAGGAGGGACTTTGTCAGACCAAAAATTAAGGATAATAAAAAGAAAATCAAATTTGTTTTTAACTGAATACACTATTGATGTCTTAATAAAATTCCTCTGATGATAGGAGTCTTTTATATACTTTAATTTTATTGTTCTCCACTGAATAAGATACGTTGTTCTTTTTGAATTTACAACAGCCACACATCAAATTTCTTTTTCTTTGTGAATCTAAATGAATTCATAGAATCAACCTGTACATGAATAAAGATCAGCTCTTTAATGTACCCAAACTTTACTTGAAGATCACTATTGCAGAACTTACTGTCAGCAGGAAGCAGTGAATATTAATCTTGTCTTTGCTATGTTAGGAGAGCTGGAAGGGTAGGAGGATGATGAAGGAAAGGGGGGGGGAGGGAGACAGAGATGGTACTGCTGTCAGAGCTCTAGGAAGAAGAGAATGAGGAGAAATATGAAGTAGTTAAGCTGATGATTCCAATGATTGACAAGAAGGGATATGAAACTACTTGATATTCCTTCAGAAAAGACACTGCATCTTTTTCCTCCAAGCATTTTCACCAGATGCCCCTCATGCCTTGCATGAACTCTTTCTTCATCTCGGCTTCTTGGCTTTCCTGTCTTCATTCAAGTAATAGTTAAAATCTCACTGTCTACAGGAAACCTTTTTCTTCTCTCCATGGATTATTTCCTATTTATATTGTCTGTACATAGTTTCATGTGTTATATCCCTGATTGAATATGAACTCCTTGAGAGCAGGGATGTTTTACTTTTCTTTGTATTTCCAGCACTTGGCACAGTCTTATTGATAGCTCTGATTGTTAGGAAGTATTTTTCCACTCTAACAATGCAAAATATATCTCTCTCTTCAGCTTCTACCCATTGCTCCTAGTTCTACTAAATAAAACAAAACAAGTTTAATTCATTTTTTCATTTGACAGACAGCCTTTCAAATATTTGTTTTATCCCTCCCAACTCTCTTATCCAGGCTAAACCATTCTCATTTCCTTTATCTGAACCTCATGGCATGATCTCTAGGCTCTTCATCTTACTAATGGTCCTTTTGTGATTGCTGTCCAGCATATCACTGCCTTTCCTATAATGTGGTCCCTAGAACTGAACATAGTTCTGGTGTGACCAGGGTAGAAGACAGAATTATCAGTTCCTGAGTTCTGGATACTTTGCACTTCTTAAGTGTATATTTCGAACTGGGTATCACATAGGAATCTCAAACTAAATATGATCAAAAGAGGTTCACCATTCTAGTCTCATCCTAGATCCACCCATACTCTGTCAATTGTCAAATCATTAATACCTCCATAATATTTATCTCCTCTACACTAGCACAGCCCACACCCAACTTCAAGCCCACATCACCTCTGGGCTAGACTATTGCAATAACTTCCTAATTGGTCTCCCTGCCTCAAGTATCTCCCCATTCCAATCCATCTGCTGCATTACTACCAGAGTGATTTTTCTGTGGCACAGGATTGATTATGTTGCCTCTTCGTCGATAAACTGCAGTTACTATTCCTTACTTTCAAAATCAAATATCCTCTCCTCCATTTTGACATTTAAAGTTCTACCCAACCTGACCACATCCTGCTTTTCCAGTCTTCTTACATATCACTCCCCACTCCACACCCTAAGGTCCATCTATACTATCCTTCTTGTTATTTTACATACATGACACTACATCTCTCATCTTCCATGCCTTTGCCTTATCCTCATATCTTGAATGCTATCTTTACTTACTTGCAATCTCTTGGAATACCTAGTTTCTTTCAAGACTCAGCTCAAGTCATCTTATTCATGAGACTTTTTTTTAATCTCTCAACTGCTCGTGCCTTATTTCCCTTCCTTTTAAGTTTATCTTTTAACTGTTTTGTATGTGCTTTTTATGTATCCATGCATGTTCATGTCTCCTCTGTTAGAATGTAAGGTCCTTGAGAACAGAGACCATTTCTTTTTCCCTCTATTATGTCTTAGACTTCTAGCACACTGCTTGGCACATAGTAGGCACTAATAAGTACTTGTTTATTGATACACCCTAAGTCTGCATTAGCCTTTTTGAATATCATGTAACATTACTGACACCTTTTGAGCTTGCATTCTATTAGATCTTTTTTTAAAAATGAAATTCTATTAAATCACATAAACACTAATATTTTGCTTACTAGTATTCATTTCATTTTGTAGATCAAGAAACCAAGGTGTGGAGAAGTTGAATGAATTTCCTAGGGTCACACAGTTAATCAGTGCCTTAGGCAGGATTCAAGCTCAAGTCTTCCTCGCTCCAAGTCTCGAACTCTTGTCTAGTGTGCTACAGTGCTTCCTCACAGGAGTGATAATATCGGCCTAAAAAATCTGATGTATTTGTGGGCTGAATGAAGGAAAGCATAACTTCAGGGAATAAGAAGGTGATAGTTTTGCTTTACTCTACTTTGATTAAATCACATATGGAGTATTGTGTTCAGCTCTGAATAAAAAGATGCACAAAGGCAAATTTGAGGAAAAGAAAAGAAAAACTTAAAATTTGGGAGTTATTAGGTTTGTTCTCATTGAAGTATTATTCAGGCTGATGTTGAACGATATCTTACTGAGTGTGTTGTAGTGGTGATTTTTTCCACGAGTTGCTCTGGATGGTCATTGAGGTTCCTTTAAATTCTAAAATTTTATGATTCTGTGTGAAGTATGGAAAAATGAAACTAATAAAAGGAGGAAGAGGAGACTAGAAAGAAGGTGTTTATGCTAAGAAGATATTTATGATATTTTTTCTTATTTTTAAAACTGAAGTGAATATCAAGATAGCAAACAAACCATTAGATACTTTAGTATTACTGTAAAGTTTTGTCTTGTGCAAGACTACAAAATTTATTGATATATTCACAACATCATGTCATGTGAGAACAAAGTGGCAGTGAGACTAGGATTAGGGACAAGGTTTATTTTTATCATAAAAATGGTGATAATTACTAAGTGATTTGTTAATTAAAGGTTTCTCACATAATTGAGGAATTTGTCATAACATGGGGTTCTATATGATGTTAGTATATAACATCAATTTGTCACCTAAAACTCTGTAAGTAGTTTTACTATACAGTGTTAAAATTAAAGCTGGAGTATTAACGTTTGAACATTGTTAAAAGAATTACCAATTACAGCTGAACTGATTTGGTAGCACAAGGCAATTTAGAATAGCATGACTTTACTATTTGGTTTTAGTTTTAAGAGAGATACAAATTGTGTTGTGTTGTTGTGTTCATTTTTAGTTTTTCCCAATTCTTTATGAACCCCTTTGGCGTTTTCTTGGCAAAGATACTGGAGTGGTTTGCCATTTCCTTCTCCAGCTCATTTTATAGATGAAGAAACCCCATTCAATGACTTGCCTAGGGTAACATAGCTACTAAGTGTCTGAGGCCAGATGTGAACTCGGGAACAAGTTTTCTCTGATTCCAAGGCTTACATTCTATTCACTGTGCCACCTTGCTGCCTGATAGATACAAATTGGTGTAATTTTAAAAGGTTTGGTGGCTTACATAGTGCTTCTCTTTCCTACTTCCATTCATTTATTCCAAAGCTACTTTATAGTTCTTCATCCCCATCCCCTTTCTCATAGATAGACAAACAGAGAGATAGATGGATGGATGGATGGACATACTGGGAAAAAATGATGGAATAAATAAATGAATGTGTGTGTGTGTGGGTGTTTGTCCTTCATTGCCAAAGAAGACCATGGCATCAGAGAAATGATGTGACTTGCACTTCATTTTGTTTTTTGAGTGAGGGAGGGCTGTGCAGGTCACCAGCCTCACTGCTCCTCCAGAGCCATCTGAATCCAGTGATGACTGGAGATTACTAGAGATGACCCAGGATGAGGCATTTGGGGTTAAGTGACTTGCCCAAGGTCACACAGCTAGTGAGTGTCACGTGTCTGAAGTGAGATTTGAACTCACATCCTCCTGATTCCTGTACTTGGTGCTCTATCCAGTGCACCACCTAGCTGCCCAGTGAACAAATAAATGAATGAGTGAATGAACGAATGAATGAATGAATGAATGAATGAATGAATGAATGAATGAAAAGTTATTTTCCTGCTGGAAATACAGCAGCCAAGCTGCCCTGGGCTAGTGGTACCACCTGGTGGTCATCATGGGGAACTATCTGACTTAGTCTTGCCTGTCAGTCTATATAAGACACTAAATTCTTTTTCATTTCTGCACCTACTTACAGCTTCGTTCATCTACCTCAGATAATCTCTCAGGGTAGATTCATATGATCTTTCCTTCTCCTTAATTAAATACCCTAGCCAAACACTCCTTACTTGTCTTGCTTTTTCTGTCCTCCTCCAATTGCAGTGCTAAGATTATTTTTCTCTTATTTATTACTAACTTTTCTCCCTCGCAGAATTACTATTACTATTTTTCATTTCATATATAATATAGATGACATATTTGTGTTTAACATGCTTTTGTGTGCTAGTCTAAAAAATCTAATTGCTGTTTTTGTGGTAATACATCTTCAGAGTTTAAAAGAAAAACACATTGACTTATATATATATTTTGGAGCCATCATCCATGAATCAGAATAGATTGTAAATATATTCTTGTTTGTTCATAATTCTTAGTTGTGCACTTTGGGCCTGTGATAGGTGGAATATTTAAGTTTTTAAGTTTGAGCTTTTATCCTTTTTCTCTTTTTTCTGCCTTTCTTTCATCTTCCTTCAATGATGATATAGGGCATTTGGTACAGTAAACTGTTGAGTATTAGTGAGCAAGCTTGGCAGGTTTTGTGCACTGTGTGCACTGGTGAAGAAACCTTCAAGGCAATGAAATGGGATTACCAGAGATTCAAACCTGTATTTGGAGAGATAGGGAATCCTAAATGTAAACAACACTTTTACTGGTGGTTCCATCTTCTTTCCTCTCTTTGTTTCTTACCAGCACCCTGGTACTGATACCTTCATTAATATTCTAAATTACATTTAACTTTTAGTGTAGTGGAGAGGCCTAGGTCTCCTAGTACAAAAATTGAGTCATCTCCAGTCATCCTGAGGAATATCTGGTCACTATTCAGATGGCTCTGGAGGAGAAGTGAGGCTGGTGACCTGCACAGTCCTCCCTCCCTCAAAACAAAGTCAAGTGCAAGTCACGTCATCATTTCTCTGATGGCATGGTCTTCTTTGGCAACAAAGGACGAACGCAACAACCAGTGGAAAGAGCACTGAATTGGGTGTCAGGAGAACTAGATTCTTGTTTCTAGTTATGTCTGTTAGGACAATGACTTGTATACTTAAATTTCCTGGACCTCAGATTCCTCATCTTTTAAAAGGGGGAATTGGATTAAATGACTTTAATAATAAAATATTTCTTGAAGTTCTTTAATGTATTTCATAGATATCATCTTATTTGATCCTCACAGTGATTTGTAAAGTAAGTGCTAATATTATCCCCATTTTACAGATGGGGAAATCAAGACCAACAGGTTAAGTGACTTACATGGGACCACATAGCAAAGCATGTGTCTGAAGCAGGATCATTCTGTAGTCTTTTATTTCTCTACAACATTGTGTCACAGTTATTCAGTGAAGAAGAGAGAAAATGGCAAAGATTAATGAAAGAGGGGAAAGGTCAGGGTAGACCAGAGTCTAGGTGATTACTTGAATTCTTTTCTTTTCCTGTGTAGAGTGAAAATATCAAAAATAGAAGAGATATGATGAATTAATATAATAGTTTTTTCCTTTTTTCTCTTAGTTCTTATTACATTAATTAAATTAGTTATTTTTTTCTCTTGAACTTTAAAGTTAAAACATCAAGAGTCATATTGGCTACTGAATGAACTATATTTTCATTAAACTATATGGTTTTCTAAAATGTATGTTCCTTTACATTAATTTTTAGTGCCCATGAGGTTCAGCAAGTTAAGATAAATGGGAGCTTACATAACTGTTCTTGAATGTTGTTAGTGTTTAAGTAGAGTTAGGTATACTCTGGGAATTTTTAGCACTGCAAAATTCTATATACGGTCAGGCCTTGTAACCTTAATAGCTAAAACCTTCTGTTCATGAAGAACAACCACCATATCTTACTAATCTTTGTTTTATAGTCCTGAGATAGTACCTTTCATATAGGCTAATGAAAGACCCAGGAAAAGGGAGATAACTGTTTGTTGAAAGAATTCATTCCCTACAGCATTATGCATATGACAGGTGCGCCATAAATATTTGTTAAAAGAAGGCATGAATGAAAGTAAAAATTTGAGAATGACTAGGGAAAAATCAATTTCTTATTCTTAAAGGGATACCTTATCTCTCTTTCTTAGTCATAGAATGGGAGTACAAAGCCCAAACCTCTGGTTTTATCATCTGCTTACATTTGTGTGAATAATGTGAAACAATTAAATTATTAAACAATTAATTTATATTATAAGTATATTACATTATATTTAGTGGTTATTCAAATAGTATCATTTACCTTTGAGATACTTTCATAGCCCAAGAAAAAAGATTTCAAGTAGAAAAATGAATGCATTTTTAATGAGATTCATATGTAGCTTCAAAGAATGACTTATTTCTTTATCCTGGGGGCAACTGGGTGGTGCAGTGGATAGAGCACCAGTGGAGGAGTCAGGAGGACCTGAGTTCAAATCTCACCTCAGACACTTGACACTCACTAGCTGTGTGACCTTGGGCAAGTCACTTAACCCCAATTGCCTCATCCAGGGTCATCTCCAGCCATTCTGATGAATATCTGGTCACTGGATTCAGATGGCTCTGGAGGAGAAGTGAGGCTGGTGACCTGCACAGCCCTCCCTCACTCAAAACAAAGTCAAGTGCAAGTCATGTCATCATTTCTCTGACGGCATGTTGTTCTTTGGCAATGAAGGACGAACACACATTTCTTTATCCTATATAGCCACAGAATTTCACTTTAAAGATCATTGTTATTAATATTAAGTTAAGTTCATATATTTTGTTTTCTATTCTATTTCTATTCTATTTCACTTAAAGTTTTACCTGTGTTTTTATGATTCTCTAAATGTTTTCTGAAAGTAATTAAGACTGAATAAAAGAAAACTTTTTTTAAAAAAATTTTTTATGGAGAGGAGAAGGCAAGGCAGTTGGGGTTGGGTGATTTGCCCAAAGTCACACAGCTACTAAGTGTGTCAAGTGCTGAAGTCAAATTTGAACTCATGTCCTCCTGACTCCAGAGCCAGGACTCTACTCACCATACCGCCTAGCTGCCCCCAAGAAAAGAAAGTTACCTGTCAGACTTATTAATTATTAATTAAAGTCCAAGTCCCTCATCTTAGAGCATTTGAAAACTACTTTATGTAAACATGTAAGGTTTAAATAAGCTAAAATGAAGATTTAATTTTGTGCCATATTCCTTATTAGTTTGTAATATTATATGAATAATTTCCCACATGATATTATTTCTGTCTTCTAACTTATAAAATAGTTGGCTCTTAACTTAAGCACACTAGTTTTTTCTGAAGTTTTGAGAAGCCAAATTCAATAGACTTTTTAAATACCAAAAAAATCTTCACCCTAGGTCTCAGTATTAATTCAGAAATGTTAATAGGAATTTTTATGATATAAAGTATAATGTTTAATAAACAAAGCCGTACTTATAAGAAAAGGTGAACAAAGTCCAACGTGTGGTGTTATAGCCTTGATTTTTTATCTTATTGTCTCTTTAGTAATTTGTCCTGGTTCTTCCTGTTCTTAGGAAAAATTAGTAAAGTTACATCAAAATCTCATTTATAGTAGCCATTTTTGTATAAATCAGTATATGGGGAGTCACATTGTTGTACATTAGACTTATCCTCTCTACTCTTTTTTCTTTTCAGTTCATTTTTATTAACATTTTATTTCATCATTAATCTTTGATTTTTTTTCCTCAAAATTGTCCCTCCCTTTAGTATTTTCCATCATGAAAATTTGTGTACTTTTCCTCTCTACTTATTTGCACTTTATAAATATAACCATCAGGTGTTAGTCTTTTGCACACAAAGAAAACAACATCTCTTTAAATAATAATATTTGATGTTACCATACCATAAATTTCTCATTCAAGACGAGTAATTTTTAGATGATCATTTTAGTTCATACATTGTTAAAGAACACCATCAAAACTGGAATGGTTTGGTGCTACAGGTCAAGATAATTTTATTTTAAGATCTCAGTCAAACATGCAGATATTTATTGGTAAAGACAAAATGAGATAATTTTAATTGTGGTACTTTTTCCTGTTCCACAAAGAAACCTACTAAACCAAAGTATTGCAATTATTTTTATTATAGGGAGAAAAAGATGAAAATTCAAGATATTAAAAATAATATTAAAGAAGCTATAGAGGTAAGTACACAATCTTTTCTTTTTTATTTAAAGAATGCTATTTAATTGATTGTTTACTGAAATCTTTGTTTTACCTGTTTTCAGACAATAGTGACAGCAATGGGAAATTTGGCACCTCCAGTTGAACTAGCCAATCCAGAGAATCAGTTTCGAATTGACTACATTTTAAACTTAGCTAACCAGATAGACTTTGACTTCCCACCAGTAAGTAAAGCTTTTATTTAATCTATGCCAGAACTTCCACTGGTTACAATACTTGAAGATTTTTTAATTGTGTGGTTATATAACACATTGTGTTAGGTACTGGACCTATGATTTTATTGATACAGGGAACTCCCAATAAAGGAAATTCCCTCTACCAATACAAATTGGCACCTTCCCTGAAACGTACCATCTCCTAGGTAATTTGCCCAGTATGACATAGCCAGTATGTCTCCTAGGCTCAGCTTGAACGTAGATCTTCCTGGTTCTGAGGCCAGCTTTCTAGTCACTTTGCCTCCTTGTTTCTTTTTGTATACTCTCAAATTAATGAGATCTAAACTCTTCAAATGAATGTCAAATAACCCTTAGGAGAATTTTTTCTAATTTTTTAGAATGTGTGTAATGATTTAACTAAGAAGGGGTTCATTTTAATGACTAGGCAGTAAAAAAAAAAAAAAAGCTTTGAATTTGGAATAATGAGATTGAATCCCAACTCTCTTATTTACTACTACCTTGAGCAAGACATTTACCCTCCTTAGGTCTCATTGACCTCATTTGTAAAATGAGGGAGTCAGATTAGATGATCTCCAAGGTCTTCCAACTCTAAAGCTAGCCATGCTATACTGTACGATATTGCTTGTATGTGGTCTGAGTCATTTTCAGCTCCCATGCTCTCATAATCATATGTGTAAATTACTGAGTCATAGGTATAGTTTATATGGTGTAATCATAATTCTGCTGATCCATAGCTTTATCATTAGTAGTGGTTAGTTTTACTCTCTTAATTAGCCTCATATTAAACACAGAGGCCCTTGATCTCTTTCCACCTTTTTGTCATCTGGTGTAACTCTTTAGTTGTACCAAATCCTAGCTTCAAAATGGTAGTATTTTGACTTCAATTCAGCAGACATTAAGGTCCTACTGTGTAGAAAGCACTTGGGATAGTAATTTTTAAAAGAGTTTTCATATAGGTAAAATTCACTGCTCGTAATCACACTGGAGGCACTGTCTCATTTGGGGATGCCCAGGACTCATCTAGAGAACAGTTTACTCTATCACAATGTCTGAAGGGTAATGCTAAGCACCCATTTGAAGATTGCTAACGTTGATTATTGTTCTAGTGTTTCTGGGATAGCTATGTACCTTTCATATTCCTGAAACAATATCCAGGACCCTCTTTTTATATTGAATCAGCTGAGTAGAGAGGAGAACAACCTACTCATTTTCCTTTAGTTCCCCACCTTTGATGTTAATTGATATCTCAGCCAACCAGTGACATTGGTAGCAAGGCAGAGCTGGCATCTTTATGTACCACATAACTATTTATAGGGCTCCATTACCACTTCTGGTTTTATAAACAAGCAAAACAAATTAATATTTTTGATCAACTCAAAATTTATACTACACATTAAGAGGCCAGAATATAAGAATTTTAATAAAAATTGAAAATACCAGCTTCAGCTAAAAGCTGAATATTGGGAGCCCTTCCTCCCATCTCCCCCCCCCCTAAAGATTTATGGAATGATATGAATAAGAGTTGCAAGAAATGAAATGGATACTGGATTATATTCTGCTCCATTGGAAAGAATGTCCACATCTAAAATCATAAATCTATTGAAGTAGTGTCAGCCTTTACATTGAGACTACTCATCAAAGCTATCACAGGAACCTATGATTTCAATAGTCAACATTTCCTCCACTGACATAAATTGTAACTCCTTAATACCATGATAGTCTTAGAGAGTTGTCAGGGGTGTGCTGGAGCCAACTTGTGCCCGTTTTCCAGAGCCAATTGTTAAATTTTAGTGTGATCGTTTATACCTTAGATATCAGAAAATGCTACAAACCAGACCTTGATTTATTGTTTTGTTGTTTGTCTAGACTTAAAAAAGTGATAGAAAAAAATCTTAATAATTCAGATTAAACTTTAAAGTATGTTATGCATTGATTTTTGAGAGGTATTTGCTGAGCATTTATCAGCATACCACTGGTTGTCATCAAGAAATTACTCACCCTGTGACCATTGTCTCTTAGGAGATTGCTAGACTTGTCCTTAGATCAGAGACAAAATAACAATATTCAGTGCTTGTTCGCTACTGCCATTGCTATCAGAATCCCAGGATCACCTCATATCACAATAAGACAGAATAGAACTTTAATGGAGGCATCAAGATTATCATCATTGGAAAATTCTTCTAATTGAGAAAGGCTCATAAGAAAAATTTCAGATTAATTTCTCAAGAAAAAGGTGGCAACAGATTCTTCTCTGATCTAAATGTTAGGAGACCAATTTAATTCACTGGTTAATTTGCCTTTAGGTCCTCCTTGTTCCTGTGAGATTCTAGGGCAAGACTTTTATTAGGGTGGGGCATGCAGGCTGACTTTGAATATGAAAAGATTTTTAGATTTCACAAATTCTACAATATTCCACAAATCAGGAGGAACAAAAAAATGAGCTTTATTAAAATATTTTCCCACAAAATCATTTATATACATATCTATGTATTTTGTTTTTAGCAAAAGAATAAGAAGTACATTTTATAGTTTAAACTATTAAGTGATGAAAAGATCTGTTTAAATTAATTATTAGCACTCCTTTTCATATATAGTTTGTATTATAAGTAGTCAGGTGTGACCACTTACTAAATACAATTCTTATTATAAATGCTATATATGATGTAGTTTTTAGGATGAGTTGATTTTTCAAAGTCATTTTTCCTTAGTTCGGTATCCACTATCATACCTATAGCAAGTATGTCTGGAGAATATAAAACAATTTATTGACAGCTAACGAATCCTTATTAGACGTTTATGAAATATGAACTTAACTTTAATTACCTGTGATGTCAATAATGTAGACAGTTCATAACTTGAATGATTGAATGAAAAAAATTATTAAGTCAATCACTGTGATATTGGGGTTATAGATAGAAAAGTCAGTCCTTGTTCTCTAAGAGCTCACATTCTAATGGGAGAGATAACACGGAGTTGAACTAAAAGACAACTGGAAAGACTCAGTGGTCCTTAGGATGGTGGTAGGGCAGATAATTCATCTTATTATTTTCATTGATAGATGGTTTAAAAAAATTGATAGTGCCAAGGACTTTAGTGGCAAAAAGTTTCTGAGTCTTAAGTAGTAAAATCATAGGCTGCAGCACCTGCAGAAAGAGTTGCCAGATCAGTTCTCAGGGGCTCACTGAAAGTAGGACTTGGGGACACTGCTATTCCTTGGGCTTTTGAGCACAAAGTCATAGGCTGCCTTAATAGAAGCATTAAAGGGAAGGTGATAGTCAAAATCATGGTAGTGTTTTGGTTCACCTGGCATGTACTATATCTTATTTGTCCCTTGGAACAGACATCTTGTGCTTTTAGCTAGACTGACTCATCTGCCATCGGTGTCAATTGGCAATTGGTATTGTCAGTGGATACTGATGGAGATCATAATTTATCTAGGCCTTAATAGGTTTTTGAGGATTTCTATGTCAAAAAAAAATTCACTACTACACAGCCAAATTGGTGATGAACCTCTTCAAACTTAGCTAGTCTGATCCTCCATTGATAAACATATTTGTCACTGGGCCCACACAGAAAAAAAGGTAAAAAGCTATTATTAAAGATACCCAGTTAGAGGTAAATATGGGAACATCAAAAGAATCTTGATATATTCTGTACATTTAGAATTCTAAAATGTATTTACAGTTATTTTTGGTACTTTTTTTGTACTTTGTCTTGAGAAATAGTCTATGTCTGAAAAATGTATTTTTGGAGGGTTTTCCCTTATTTAGTTGCTTAGTTTCTACCCCTCTAAATCTTTCTCGTTGAGAAATGGGGCCTAGATGTCTCAATTGACAAAACTATTTCAGTTTCTAGTTGAGCTGAAGTATATTCTGAACTATTTTCACCATTTTTATGTATTTTCCCTTATTTCCTTTTAGAATGTAGTCTAAACAGGACTTCTTTTCCCTAACCATTTTGGAACCATTTATAGTTTCATTTAAAATATAGTGACTCAGTGATAAAGGAATTGTGCTGCATATGTGTTCATTGAAATATGTTGAGTACACATATTTGTATTTTTGTAAATTGTAATCTCATTAAAAATCACTCAAAGATCTTTTGATTATTTAGGTTATGGTATGATTTAAATCTCAATTTAAATATAGAAATGTTTATAATTTCATGGCTGAATAAAAATTAGGATCATTGATATTTTGAGTAGGAATTGTAATTTTTATTAAATTTTATTTTTTCTACTATCAAGCATTTATTTTTCTTCCCTTCTACTTTGCCCCATACTGAAAACAAAAACAAAAATTAGGACCTTGATAAAAAGCAAAATGAATGCCCACATTGGTTATGTCCAACAATGTGTCTCATTCTGCATATTAATCCATTTTTTGTCACGAGGTGTGGATAACTTCTTCATCAATTCTCTGGAATCATGGTTGATCATTTCTGTCATTACATTTTAACCTTAATTATAAATTAATAAATAAATTGAAAAAATTTCTCTACCTAAACATAGTATTATTAACTGACTGCTTGCAGCCTAGTTGTGAAATTCCTGGAAGGTAAAAAGTGCTGAGTGAAGATAAAATTAAAAAGTCATGACACTAAAATGATATTGTGTACTCAGATACTAATTTTTGCCCATTTGGTTAATAGTACAGTGTTGAGACTACTTCTCCTTTCTCTGATGTCTTTAAAGAAAGCTGTTCTTAAGTTCTTTTACACAATCAAGTTACCTTTCTTAAAATACATTCCCTTCCAGTAAATTTCATTTTGTAAGCCTTGCTTTTAAATAGGAACTTGATTTTAGCAATATATACCCAAATACTCAGATAATTACTAACACTTGTAATTTAGGCCTTTGAGAACCTTTAACATTTCTATTTTGGGATGCAAATTTTGAATGAATTCTAAAGAAGGGAAGTAAGTCACAGTAATTTAGTTTCATTCTAATTTGTATCCCAAAGTGGTTTCAGAACTTAGCATGAGTCAGTCACTATTTTTCAGATAAAGTATGAAGCTACTTTCATTTTAGTAAATTGGAATTTTAGTTTATCAAGAGAACTCAGTTTTCTCAGTATGGGACCTTAATCTTTTTGTGAATTGTAGCCTCCAATCTTAAGGGGACTTCATTTATTTTCTTAGACCAAAGTACAGTTGCCAGAAGTAGCAGCACCTGTAACCTAGCACTAACACCTGGGAAAGCACCATTCCTTCCTCTTCCCCTTTTACTTGCCTAGCAGTTGCTGCCACCTCCGGGATCCCATGACCAAAGCACCGCCAGTCCTGCATCATGTCTACTCACTGGTGTGGCTTTCCTTATGCTGCTACCTGGCCTACGGACCTGGGTGGAGGAGGACTGGGTGGGATGGATCAATAGCAAAAGTAGTGTACAAGCTGTACCCACCTGTACAAACCTGTACAAACCTGTAGCTAATAATCCCTAATCCTTACCCTCCTCTACCCTTCCTCCACAGTGTTCTCTGGAACCCACCACCATTATTTAATGTTCCTTCACCTATATTTCTTCTTATAGAAGCCTAAGCTTTCTCTTGAAGCTTTCACATTCTTGACATCCTCTTTAGGCTGGCCATACCTTCACATCCCCTAAATAGTATACTGGGTAAGAGCAGTGCCAGTGGATCTGGTTTCAAATTGTCTCCCTGAAACTTATTGCCTATATGACTCAATGAAGTCATTGAGCATCCTATTTGCTTCATTTGTAAAAATGAGGGTTAGACTGGATAGGTTCTGGGGTCCCTTCTATCTCTAGACCTGTTGTGCTTTGAACCTTCATCAAGGGTTCCCCCATCCCCCAGATTCATTACCCAAGTGGCAGAGTTTCTAGGTACAACTTGATTTGGTACATATTCTTTTGGAAGCCCAGGTTTCCATTCAGGAATATGTGCTGTTTGCTGTGATGTGGATACTACTTACTTGGTTAAAGCCTCAGTATCTCATTTTTTCATTGTAGCTTTTTTTAAACCGTTTCTCTCTGAGTAACTGAAACCATGGAATCTTAGAAAATTCTATAAAGAATAAAGGAAATTTACTTAGACCTAATTGTAATTTCTCTGAATCATTACATAAAGCCAGGTTATTTTCTTCTCTCTGCTTTGGATAATCTAAATATTCTCAAATTTCTACTATTTCTATGAGATCTGTGATTTTTTGTCTCTTTCCATTCCTATTCCTACCCTTTCCAGGACTAAAATGAGACAGTCTATAAATGCTATCCAAGAAATTCTACCTTTCTCTGCTTGTAGCTGCTGCTTAAAGTGCTCTGGACAGGCAGCTCATAGAGTAGAACAGTCAGATGCAGTACTGAGGAATATTGCTCCCAAGTGCTGCTTGCCACCTTCATATTTCATCTTCCCTGGCTTCCTTAGTGTTATGATACCTATACATGTGACTCCTTAATAAATACTGTTTAATTGCATTCCAGATCACTGTTCATCTGTATACATTAACATGAATTTGATACTTTAAAAGATAACTCAGTGCTTAAGTGTGAATTTTGAAGCTAAAATACTTGCAGATTCCCAAAGTGCTTTAACTTCTAAATCTAAATCAAACATATTTGATAAAAATTAGGAATCATTTTCATAGAACTAAGATTTCTTTAGCAAAAAAAGTAAAATACTTTTTTTTGCTGAATTGTAGTCATTCTTTTTTAAACTGTTTAACTATTACCCAAATAGGAAATGCTTACAATGAGTTAAGGGAAGCTTGCTCTGCATTTAGATACTGGATTTATTACTTATTAAATAGTTTCTTAAATCTAGTGATCTAGACTAAAAGTCATCGTAAGGAGAAAAATATTTCTTCTCCCCCCCCCCCCACAGTGGCTACCATGTAACTCCGATTTAGAATTCCCCATATATGTATGAAAAGATGATCTCTTTCATCATGACTTCTAGCAAAAGAAAATACATGTGTGACCACCCATGAAGCTGTGGTACTATCTGACAGTAAACTCTACCCTATGCATACACTCCCTTTGCTTTAATAAATAAACCCCTTCATTTGGAGTGTAGATAGTCACAGAATAGAATCTAGAAAAAAAAGGTTTAATGTTTTCCATGGTCCATGTTTACTATTCCCCCTTATTCCTTTATCTAGGTAGCAGAACAAATGAACAGATGTTTTATCTATGTGAAGGGGAAAAAGTCTTTTTCCTCCTTTATCATACAAATATGTACAATTTGTAAGCTCATTTATGTGAACAATCAACAATGTGTTTTTATTCTTTTCTATTTTGATATTTATGGTTTTGTGTTTTATTCAGGGACCTTTTTATAAATAGTGTTTATTATTTTTCTTATTAAATAATCTTCCTAGTAAATTAGTATAAAAGATATTGATTTCTATATCTAAAGTGGAAAAATGAGAATATCTAGGAAATTTTTTATGTAAGTAGTTATTGTATTTTAATTTTCTCAAAAGGGACATATTTTCATAACAGCCAAGGCTTCCTCATCAATAAATTAATCTTTTCATGGTATATTAAACATTGTATTTCCAGTAAACTCAAGCTTTATATAAAATCAGTCATTTCAACATATGGGAATCTTACTCTTCCACCAAGAGTAAAAGATTTGAAAGTCATGTTTCTAATTATATTTTGAAGATCACCTTTTATGTTAATCTTTACATTTTAAATATGACATAGAAATATTAGTTTTCCAGTTAGCAAAACATGTTAAGATTCCACTATTTTAGAATATTAATAAATACCAATTAGATATTTAATGGAATACAAAAGAAATTTATTTAGATTTTAACACAGCTAAAAATCTCTAAGTTATTCTAAAACCAGCATTTTACTTTTGAAAACAAAATTATAGGTCAGTAATAAGATAAAGTAAATGTGTGGAGAAATTTGGGTTTCATGAACCTCTTAAAAAGTAAACTGTATGCTCCTAATCTGGTATAAACGTACATGACTGACATGACTTTGTAGCTGTGGCAGAGAATTGTTGGTTTGTGACTTTTGCAAAAGAAAAGAAATCAGCAAATAGCTGTCTTGCTCAGTTCATGTTAGTTTGTATTGTTTCTTGCTTCTTTTGTTATTCTTTGGTTATATTTCTTCCAAATAATCTTACTAGGTTTAGATTATACCCTTCAGTTTCCATGTATAGATGCACCACAGTAAATCTGTTCTTGAAACTGATTTAAATTCTCTGAACAGAGCTTGATTTTTAAAGAAATTGTGTTATAAATTATTTTGTAAAGAAAAATAAGAATTTGTATGTTTAGGAAACCTGGATTTTAACTTAATCTGGTATGATTAAATTAGCACACTAGTAACCAGAACTTTTTATTGCTATAGTCAGATGGAAATATCCTCTTTTTTGAAATCCCAGAAGCTCAGAGATCTAAGGGATCTCAGAAAAATCAAGTACAAACTATACTTGAACAACCTCACCCCCCCACACACATACATACACACATACTTTTTTTATACACACAGCACGTACAACTAGGAGTCTTCCAGCTTTTGTTTAAAGACCTAAAGTAAGAAGGAACCAAAGTGCTTAATAAATACCTATCAACTGGTTAAGTAAATTTTCTTCTTTGCAACTTCTTTTCATTCTTCCTAATTCTGCCCTAAGGGACCAAGGACTACAGTCTCTAATCCCTCTTCTTGGTAATAGCTCTTTAAATGCTTGAAGATTGCTATCACATTTTTTCCCCCTAAATCATCTTTTTTCCAGATGTGGATCTGGAGTTTAAGGACTGGAAATGTGAATTTGGAAGTTATTTGTACATGATGATAACCGAAGCTGTGGAATCAATTGAGATTGTGGGAATCACTGGAATCAGCTGAGAATATAGAGAGAAGAAATGATGCAGTATAGATCCTAGGGGAATAACCAATTTAGGGTGTGAGGAAAGGGATGAGAATCCAAGAAAGGAAGAGTTAGAGAAGTAAGAGAAGAACCAGGAAACATGATGTCTCAGAATCCAAAGCAGGAGTTACTATCTAAGAGGTGATGGAAATAATGTCAAATGGAGCATAAAAATCATGGAGAAAGAAAACTAAAAAAAAAGAGTTAATTGATTTGTTTCTGGAGGTTATCTGGTGACTTTTGAAAGAGAAGTTTTGATAGATTAGTGGGGACAGAAATTAGATTAAAACAGGTTGAAGGGAATGGATGGTGAGAAAGTAAAGGAACAAGAATAAAGTTATTTTCCAAAAATCTGACAATTATGCAAAGAAGAATGTTGAGAGAGTAGCTAGAAGGGGAATGGGGGAGCCAGGAAGAGGCTTTTTTTATATACAATTGGACAGATGAGCATGTTTCTGTAGATTAGCAGTTATCAATTTGCTTTGGTGTCAAGATCCCATACACTCTCAAAAATTATTGAGGGCTCCTCAAAGAAGTTTTGTTTATGTGAGTTGTAGTTATTGATATTTACTGTATTAGAAATTAAAACATCTTCTTATTATGGAAATAATTTTGAACTTGTAGACCCTCTAACATTTTCTCAGGCACCTCCAGCGGTCCCCAGACCACATTTTGAGAACCATTGGTATAGAGTAAGGCACCAGTAGAGAAGGAAAAATTACAATTTCATGGAAGAGAGGGAACGCTTGTTGGAACAGGGTCCTCAAGGAGACAATAAAGGTATATATTCAAGGGTGACAAGTGAAGGGATTATCTTTAACAAGCATTAAAGGACATTGATCTGAAAGGAATTGTAAAGATCATCTGATATACTTAATCATTTTGCAATTGAGGAAACTGAGGCCCAGATAGATTAAAGTGAATTGCCATATTAACAAGGAATGGAAGCAGTTTTCTCTCTGTGATCGGAAGGGAAAGTAGGTTACAATGCTTATAAGTTTTAAGGAATTATAGTAGGGTATCTGGGAATTTCTGTTAGAAGGCCTGAAATATCTTTCTTTGCTATTTTGTCTTTCCTTAGTTTCTGTGACAGTGTATCTCTGAGATTCTTTTTCTTTTCTGGCTCTTCATAAATATACCTCAAAATTCTGCCTTCAGCCTACTCTTCGCTCCTTATACTCTTCCTTAATGAGCCCATTCAGTCACTGACTTTAATGATCACTTCAAAGCAGAGAATTTCTAAATGTACCCTTTAACCCTCTAACCTTTAACTAATTTATCCCTTAACCCTCTAACAACTTCTCTGTAGAGTTCTCAGTTTGTTTCCATCTGTCTTTTTCATATTTTCACCTGAATGTCCACCTGCTTTGACATTATTAACTGAAGAAATATCTGACTGAAATGACTGTGAAAATTATGTTGAACATTATTCCCAGAAACCCACTTAAGCTCTTAAGCTCTTCTCTGGTTAGGCTACATCTGAAGTTTTGTATTCAGTCTGAGACATCATGGTTTAAGAAGAACAGCCATAAGCTAGTCAAGTTCCAGAGGAAAGCAGCCAGAGAGGTGAAAGGGCTTTGAATTCATGCCTTATGATGAAAAAACTGAATATATTTTTAGTCTGGGGAAGAGAAGACTAGGAGGGGACATGATAGCTATCTTCAGGTATTTGAAGGGTTGGCATGTGGAGGGGGGAGAGGGATGTTGGATTCTATTTCCTCGGCTCCTGGAAGCAGGCACAATTGGGTGGAAGATGTAAATGCAAACTTAGATTTGATGTCAGGAAAAGCTTCCTAACATTTAGAATCTTCCCAAAGTGGAACAGACAGCCTCATAAGGTGCTGAGTTCTTCCCTCACTGAAGGTTTTCAAGCAGAGGCTGGATATTTAATATAGAAAATATTATAATATGGGTACCTTTTCATGTATGTATGGGACTAGATGCACTCTGAGGTTCCTTCCAAAACTAATATTTTTTCATTCTGTGAAAGGTTCATTTTAGTAGCTTATTAGAATAAGGAACTATTTTCATATATCTTCTGCGTTTTCTGTGCATACCTTCCTTCTTCCTCTCAGCATTCATCTCTTTCTGGTTTGTTTCCTTTTTTCCCCCTTTTCTCAAAATTAACTGTCTAGGAATGGCAAGATCTATTTGAATTGAGGCAGTCATAATAGAGGAAAAAAATTTTCCCTTTTGCTAAAACAACAGTAACCTAGGAGTATGTGAGATTAATAATGACACACACTTATATAGCTCTTTATGGTTTCCAAAGTATTTTTGTTCACAACCATGGACAGTCCCTAAAATAGTTTAGTAAAAACAACAACATCATGAAGAAGTGATTGCAGCCAATAATATATGCACCCTTTCATTTAAGTAGTTTTCATTTGTGCATAGCTGCTTTTTCTTACCACTTTCATATCTAAAGGTGATGTAAAAGAATATCTGAGGAATGTACTTTCTTAATTAGTATCAATATTACCACATGCTTTTTACCTAAATTCTATTATCATTTAATGTCTCACTTACATAGTTGTATAATGTGTACACACATATATAGTCATGGTTATGCTCTGTTCACTCTCTATCACTTGATAGCCTTTCCATTTTTAAAATTCTGCATATTTGTCTTGTGATATCGCAGTAATATTTAATCACATTATTTTGCCACAGTTTGATCAGTCATTCTCCAATATTTCAGAATCCATTTCCAGTTTTTTGCTATATTCAAATAGTTTGCTATTTCAAACTGCTATTTCAAATATTCTGTGAATATTTTCTCACAGACCTTTTCTTACTTTCATTAATCTCTTTGGAGATGTTTCTCCAGTACATTTTGTTCTTGAGCCTAGACTACTGTCTAAGTCTTGCCTACCTAATCTATTGACTGATCAATTTTATTTTATCCAGTACTGTATACTTTTGATAATTATTGCATGATAATATAATTTGAGCCCTTGTAATGACAAATCTCCTTAGTTGCTACTTTTTGTCACTATTTCCCTAGACAATTTTACCTTTTATTCTTCTGTATATTTTCCAATTTTATGAAGTATTACTATGGAAATTTGATTGGCATAGCATTAAACCTATAGATTAATTTGGGGGGTATTGTCATTTTTTACTCCATTGACTCAGCCTAAATAAGAATGTTGCATATTGTTTGACTTATTTCAGTTTGTATTTCCATGAAATTTGGCTCATGATTGTACTGCTATAGTTCACTCTGTGTCTTACTAGTTATCTCTCAATTCACTTTGTTGTTATTTGAAATGTTATTTCTCATTTGATCACCTTACTGGTTTTTGTTAAATAATAATGGTGATCTTGGCTTTGCTTATGATCTTAATGGGAAAACTTACATGTTTGTCCCTTGAAGTAATGTTTTCTGTTGATTTTAGAGTGTTTTTGATCATATTTTTGAAAGGTTACATCATTCCTATAATTTTTGTTGTTTGTATCATAAATGAGTACTCATTTTTTCTAAGATTCTTTTGCATCCCTTTATATAATCATGTGGGTTTTGTTGTTTTTGATCCTGTTATTTATCATAATTAATTTCCTAATGTTGAACCTGAATTCCTAGTATAAATTCAACTTGCTAATGATGAATATTTTGGGGGTTATAGTAACATAATCTTGTTGTCAGTATGTAATTTAATATGATTGCATCAATACTTATTGCTAATGTTAGTCTATAGTCCTCTGCTTTATTCCCTTTGGTTTTAGGAACTGGAACTATGTTGATCTTATAGAATGAATTTGGTGTAGAGTGCTTATTCCTTTCTTTAAGAAAAAATAACAATTTGTATAGAATTACTGATTCTTTGACTCTTTAACATAATTTAGCTCTGGGTGAGGGGAGTTCTATAGAACTATAGTTCTATAGTTTATGATTTGTCTAACTTCATTTTCTGAGATTGGATTATTTAGAAAATCTAACTTCTATTTTGTTAATTTTTGGTATTTTGCATTTTTACAGATCTATTTCATTTATTTTTGTTGCTATATTCTTCAGCCTCTTAGAATTTTTTTAATGTTCTTTCCATTTGTTTTAAATTCCCCTTTCAATTTCTGCTTTTTTATATTTGGTTTTTGTTGTCTCTTTTTTAATCAAATTAGATAATGTTACTATTTTAGTCTTTTAAAAACTTGTCATTTAATATTTTTAATTTTGATTCTGTTTTCTCTCTAATTTTTAATATATCTTTTTTATTTTAGAATTGTTGTTTCTTAGTTTCATTTTTTAAACTTTGTATTCAGTTCTTTAGTTTTATTTTTTATTAGTAATTATATCCAGAGATATAAAATTTTCTATTAGGACTGGTTTAGTTATATCCTCTATATGTTGGTATATTATCTTATTCAAATAATAATATATTTTTATTATTTCATTTCTATGATTTGGTCTTTGGGCCTCTTCATTATTTTTTAAATTTTTTTTTAAGTTTTCATTTAGATCTGTATCTTTTGTTCACATTTTGTTAAAGTGACTAAGCTCTTCAAGGGCTAGAACAGTTTTTGTTATCTTTGTATCCACAGTATCTAGCAAAGTGTGTCACACACAGTTGAAGTTTGTTATTTGAATTGACTTGAAAATTTTCTTCATTTGCCCATAGCATGGCCTGACGGCACTGTGATACAGTGGAAAGAATGCTGAATTTGGAGTCAGATGAGCCAATTACCAGGGCTTCAGCTTCCTCATTTTAAACATGATAAAATTGGGCTAGTTGATTATCTGAATTCCCTTACCATGTTAAATCTGTGATGCTATGATCCTTGCACTAAAGGACGCTGAAGCCCAGTCTCTTGATATGACCACTAGAGCTTATTCCCTACCTGGTGCTCCATATTACTGGCTTAATCTGGAAACCGGAATGGGAAAGTGACTTTTCCATAATCTCAATGATAGTATGTTTAGATTTTATGTCAGAGTTGGGATTTAAATCCAGATTTTCTTATGATAAGAGCACTGCTCTTTTTATTATTCCACTATACTACTTCCTGAGGGAGGGGTATAGGTAGGTCATTTCCTAAAATATGATAACCCAAGATATAACTGACAGGTTGTGTTCAAAGTGTGGTCACAGATCATTGATTGGTCAAGCCTTTTCCTCACAGACTACTCATCTTTCACATCTTGCTTGTATTTGGTTACCTTATTACTTTTCTGCTTATTGGTAGCTTTGCAGAACTAGATTTCTTAATATTAAACACCATTTTCTTGCCTCCTCAGGCCTTCTATTTTGTATAATAGGAGGGTGCTGACCAATTTTCGGTGCTTTTAGTTTATTGTGTCACAGCCTCTTCTTTAATTTCTTGTCGTAATTAAGTAGTCTTCAGTATTTTTCATTGGTGCTTCATTATTTGTGAATGGCTTTTTCTTGTCTGCTTGCAAGAATCCATTTTTATAATGAACTCTGAAATTTGTTGAATTCATTTTTGGGTGAATTAAACTTAGGTGTTCTCTCTTTGCATCTCATAGATTTTACTGATTTGTATACAATTCCCTTTTCCCAATATTCATAGATATTTTTCCATATGATTTCCTGGGATATAATTTCCTTGTATTTTTAGAGGGAGAATATTCTCAGATTATTTTAGTGGGCTCTACTTCTTACTTTGTTGCTTTGGTTTGCAGAGATCTGAAGTTGTCATCCAATTTTTCCATTGAAAAAATTACAATTTTTTGTTCTTTTGTCTGCATTTTTCCATCCTTTCTGACCTACTTTACTACTTAAGCATTGTTTCTTTGAAATTTTCTACTTTTCTGTTATCTCTCACCCACATCAAAACTTTTGCCAAAACCTGTCAGTTCTTTGTAACATGTCTTATTTATATTCCCTTCATAATGACATATTAAGATGCAAAAAAATTGACAGAAAGAACTCAGAAAGACCAGATTTGTTTGAACTGTCACAGTAAAATAATCAAAACAGTATTCATAATGACTACAGTATTAGAAAGGAGAAAACAACACTAAAAACCACCATGATTCAGATCAATACAATGCATATTCTTGACCACAAAGGACTATGATGAGATATGCAACTCTCATCTTAATGGAAAGGTGGTAAGCAAATTGTGACCTACATTATTCAATGTAATCAATTTGTTTTGCCATATTTGTTACAAAATAGGGATACTGGGAAATGACCGCAATATAAAAATTCAAATTAGCAGGGAATTATTAAGCACCTGTTATGTGTCGGACTTGCTAGGCACTGAGTCTAGAAAGAAAAAATTGAAATAATTCTAGCCCCCAAGGAGTTTATATTCTTTTGAGAACATGCAACACGTACTCATGGAAAGCAATTTTTCTGCAGGAGAGAGCAAAATACTAAAAACTAGAAGGATTAGTGAATTCCTGTTTAGGAAGTGGCATCTGAATGGACCCAGCAATTCCAAGAGGCAAAGGAGATGGAAGAGAATCCAAGGTATGAAGGGGATAGGAAGTAAGGTAGGAAATAGAGAAGATCATGTACAAGGGACAGCAAGTAGACCTGTTTCTCTGGAACATAGAGTGCATGAGGTGCAGAAAGTGAAATGAACCTGGAAACGTTAGCAACAGTCAGATTGTAATGGGCTTAAATGCCCAACAGGAGTTTGTATTTTATCTTAGAGTTATCAGGCAGCCACTTAAGTTTATTGAGCAGGAGGCATTAAATGGTCAGACCTTGCATTAATAATATCACTTAATTGGCTTAATGAAAGATGGATTAGGAAGGGAGAGACTAGAGGAAGAGAAACCAACTAGAAAAGTGTGGGAATAATCTAGGGGAGAAGAGGTGAGAGCTTGAACTTGGTTGGTAGACATGTGAGAGGAGGGTATATACAAGATGTTAGTAATATTTTAGAGATAAGATAAATAAGACTGGGCAACTAATTGGATAAAGGGCTAACTAAGATGTGCACCAAAAGTATTCCCCATTGTGATACTTCGGGTGCACATCTGGGAGGATTTCCCTGTAGATGATGAGGACCTTCAAATGCTTTTGTTTGCATACAAAGAGTTTGACCTGTCCTTCCACGCAAGGAAGACAAAATGAATGAAGAATGTCTATTGCTCAGATTTCAACCTGCATCCAAATGAAGACCCTGTAAAGCAACAGAATGTGTGTATATATATATATATATATATATATATATATATATATATATATATATATATATATATATATATATATATATATATATATATATATATATATATATATATTTTATATCTGTGATAGTTCAGATGGAACATGAGTTAGGCCTAAAGTTGAAATGAAGGAAAAGTATACTGCATTGCTTTCAGGAAATTCCAGAACTTTTTGACTGACTCAAATTCCCATGACACCAAGTGGCTCATTTTTTCAATATTAGCATTTTACAGAGTTGCTATACACATTGAAACTTGAAATTCCACTACCTCCAAAGAACTGAAGGTGAGTATCACACAGAGTTCAGTGAAGAGATACTATGGGTCAACCTAAATGTACTGCAAAATATAACAAGCAATTCAAAGAATACAAGTAAAGGATGTCATCAATGAACTGTGTGATAAGAAGAACATAGTATTACTAATATCTAATACATAATGCTTCAGGGTTTACAAAGCACTTGGTATAAATTATTTCATTTGATCCTCACAACAACACTATCAGGTAGGGTGGTCAGCAAGCTCTTAATAAGTGCTTACAATGTGCCAGACACTGTTCTAAGAGCTGATGTTACAAAGAAAGGCAAAACAAGTCATTTTCTCAAGGAGTGTATATTCTAATGAAGGAGACAAGATGTAAGTAAGTACATACAAGATATATACAATAGAGGTAAAAAATAATCTCAGAGGAGAAGGCAAGCAGCGAGGGAGACCGAAGAAGTTTTCTTAGAAAAGGTGGATTTGAAGGAAGTTATGGAAAAATGAATTGGAGTTGATGAGGCAGAGCATTCCTGGCCTGGGGCACAGTCTGTGCAAAGGCACAAAGACAGGAGACAGAATATTGTGTTCAAGAAACTGCCAGTATAGTTGGAATATAAAGTGCAGGAAGAGATGCCCAAATTAAGACTTGTGGACACATGCTAGTGATATGATGAAGGTAGAAGCAATACAATTTTGCAGTGGGTTGGATGTGTGGGGTGAGTCAATGAAGAGTCAAAAGTGACAATGAAATTGCAGGTCAGAGCAACTGGAAGAATGATACTGTCCTCAGTATAAATAATGAAGTTTAGAAGTGAGGAGGGTTGGGGAGTTCTGCTGAAAATGTGGAGTTTGAGATGCTTTGCTACATCATGATTGAGATGTCCAAGAAGTGATTAGAATTCTTATGGTGACTGTAGTTCTGCATAAAGACTATTGTCATAGTTAAATCTGGGAATCATTTGCATAGAAATGATTACTGAACTCAAAGAAATTGTGAGATCACCAGCTGAGATAATATAGAAGGAAAAGAAAAGGGGACCCAGAACAGAACCTTGGGGAATATCTATGGTCAGTAGACATGACATGGATGAAAAAGCAGCTTGATGATAACACCTACCTCATATTTCTATCAATTTATGTTTGCTTTGATGGGATTAGTTTCTTATCCTGACTTTGTACATCTAATATCCATCTACCATCGCACCAACTAGAAGATGTTAATTCTGTTTTATGCCTTATATAAAAATTCAATTCAACCCACATTTATTGAGTGCCCTTCCTTTGTGCAAAGCGCTGTGCTAGGTGCTGGAGACACAAAGACTAAATGAAAAGCAGGCCCTGCTTCTCAGGAAGCTTACAGCTTTATTGGGAAAATACAGCATGTACTCAGATAAATAAATACAAAATAATTAGAAGAGGGAGAAAAAATTAACAAGAAGAGACATTAGGAAAGACTTCCTGTAAGAAACTGAATTAAATTCACATGACTGAAATAGAAAATGGTAGAATACTTTTTTGATTTTATGCTATTTTATACACAATTGTGTTCTGTATTTTTTTCTTTTCTTTTTGTCTTGTACTTACTCAACAGTGTCTTTTCAAGATAATGTCATTTTATCACTAGGGATCCTGGGTTGTTTTTTTTTTTCTAATCTGAGATTCCTTCTAATGCTTTACATAGCAGTGAACACCGTGTGTATATGTGTGTGTATAAGTGAACTTAAGGGTGTAGAATCGTACAGTTGAAGGGGGAGGTTAATTTCCCAATATACATTATCCATTTCTCACATCCTTGACTGATGATTTTGAGTGTTTGCATCAAATAAGAAACTTACAAATCCTTACTCCCCCTTCAAAAACATATAAACCTGTATTTCTCAAAGTTTGGTCCATAGGTTAGTTTCTTGTGGCATGGTTTGATTTTAACCATTGCCTGTTGAAGTGATTGATAAAATCTTGAAAAGGACAAACCCATGCTTCTTCCTTCCCATGTTTCCCCCACCCAATTTTTGTCCAGATGATTAACTTCCCTGAAACACAGCTTTTTTGAGACATGGTAATTTAGAAAATATGATATGTCTGTTCATTTCATTCATGAACACATTGCCAGTTTTTTTTGTTTGTTTGTTTAGTTTCAGTTGTGTCCAACTCTTCATGACCCCATTTGGGGTTTTCTTGGTGAAGATACTAGAGTGGTTTGTCATTTCCTTCTCCAAGTCATTTTATAGATGAGGAAATTGAGGCAAACAGACTTGCCCATGGCCACTCTGCTAGTAAGTATCTGGGGCCAGATTTGAACTCGGAAAGAGGAGTCTTCCTGATTTCAGGCTCCATACTCTATCCACTGCACCATCCAGCTATCCTTGCCCAAAATACCTGTGCTAATTCAATAATAGCTTTACCTTCCTACTGTACTTGATCTATTAGCAGCACAACACAATGGAAATTAATAAGATACATTCTTTGTTATTATATTCTAGCATTTGTAACCAAAATTTGAGTTCTGCAACTCTATCATTATTTCAGTAACTTGTGAGATAAAGGATAAGTTATCGTTTTTCAGTCATTTCAGTCATGTCTAATTCTTTGTGACCCCTATTTCAGTTTTTCTTAGCAAAGATACTGGAGTGGTTTGCCATTTCTTTCTTCAGTTCATTTTATAGATGGGGAAACTGAGGCAAGCAAGGTTAAGCTGATGATAAAGTTAATATTATAACATTCATATATTTAGGACAGTTGCTTTCACTATAGGAAGAATTTTACCTGCCTTTTCAAACCAAATAATGTACCTCCCTTTCTATTTGTCTTCTATCCCTGCCCCTTCCTTCCAAAACCAAGTCTCCTTTGCTGTCTTATCTGAAACTTCATTCTGCCCCTGGGGCCTTCTCATCCAGGAATCTCCAAACAACTCTGCATCCTTCTTGTCTCAGAATGTGTTTTGTCAAAGCCTACCCCCTTGTCTCATTCCAGGTTCCTCCTGGGGCCTCCATTCTGTGCCTCCAAAATAGAATGGGTCCACTACACCCAGGCCAGTGAGCTCAAGCCCACCAGCCTTGATTCCCTTTTCAACTCTGCCTCTGAGTCCCAGATTTCAAAGCTAAGTCCTCCCTCATGGGGCCAGGTGTCCAGCTTTGCAGATCCCTTTAATGTGTGTCCTCCTTAATTATAAAACGAGTTCCTCATGCACAGGGACTGTCTTTTTGCTTGTATTTGTATCCCCAGGACTTGACAAAATACTTAGCATATAAGTAAGCCCTTGATAAATACTTGTTTCCTTCCTTCCACTTAAAAACTGGTTTTTATCTTTTTTTAAACACTTGGAACCTTTTAAATATCGTATGGTTGTTAACTTTAAGACCCCTTTCCTTCAGTGAAGCCAGAATTGGCTTAATATCCAATTCCTCATAGGAAAGATGGTCCAACTACTCTGACTAGCATTGACTCTGACATACAGGCATAGCAGAAGTGGTCAACTTGCATGCTATCTTTTTCATGTATATTGTAAGTCGCTGATCTAAGTAACAATTTTTTTCTTACTAAAATGACCTTTTTTCTCACATTTTATTTTCCTAGAAATCTTTAATTTTCATTGAGAAATCTTATCTTACAGATCTAATTTCTTCAGAATTAGCAACTGACTATTCATCTATAAAATTAGGGAGTTTAGCTAAGTTCCCTTTCAGTTGTAATTTTAAATATTCTGATTTATCTTACCTCCATTATTAACCTTTTAATAATAGCCACATGTTATAGGGTATGAATTATTCATAGTATTAGGCCATATATTTTATAGTACTTCACTTTAAAAAGTATTTTCATTTTTTATTTTAATTTTTTTCATTGATGCTTTTTAAAAAAATGTCATAGTCATTCCTTAATCTTCTTCCCAGTTCCTTATATCCTTCTTCAAGAGTATGATGGCATATGTTTAGCAACTGGTTTTCCCCCCAAAATGAACATGACATACTTTCAAGTTTAATCATTTTCTCATTACATATCTAAACAATCAACAAGAGTATAGATTAAATTTTAAGTTGTAATGTTAGCTGATTTTTGAGGCATAAATGATCACACTGAATATTTAAGAAGCACTGTCAGGAGGCAGTAAAAGCTGACTCCAGCACATCCCTGCCCTCTCCCCCATTAAATCTTTTCTTTAGAAAAGGGGGAGAAGGGGAAGGGGTTAAGGAAAGTCACTTGGCAAAGCAGTTATATCATATATAGTTTATATAATGTTCTATACCTGTAGTCTTCCACGCTATTTTGGAAAAAAGAGATGTTCATTTATTTCTAAAGCGCTTCTTCACTGCCTCCTATGTACAAAGCAGTGTGTTACATGCTGGGAGTATAAAGGCAAAATTGAGATAGTCCCTACTTCTAACACTAGAAAAACCAGGCATGTCAGTAGATGCGAACGTTTTTTATAATTTTACTATAATTTTTCCTATCTGTACATATGTACTTTAGATGTAAATAATTACAAGCAGATATTGTCATTTACATTGAAATAAAAAATTTCATTCTCTTATCTTTCTTTGCTTTATAGATAAAAAAGAATGTACTGTGGCACCTGATATAGCTTATTCCTTCAAAGTGTTCTTAAATTCTGGTCCAAGAAACTTATTTCTACTGGGGAAAACAACACAGCTACACAATAAATATTTGAGCTAAGTCCTGAAGAAAATCCAGTGTTCTAAAATGTTGAGAAGAAGAGGCAGTACATTCCAGACATGAGGGATAGCCTATGCAAAGGGATGGGGATGGGAAAGAGAATGAAGAACAGCATTATGGGTCATTTTGGATATAACATATATTGTTGGAGTGGAAGCAGCAAGAAGTGATGAGAGTCTAGACTACAGAGATAACCCTATGAGTGGAGAAAAGGAGATAGGCATGAGAGATGGTGGAACAGGAGGGCCCTGGGAGAACCCTCTCTTGTGTGGAAGGAAGATTGTTTATCACAATTAATCTATGTCCAACAGTCTTTTATTATTATTTTCACATATATTACTGAAGTCATTTTGTATATTCTCTTAATTATTGTTTCTTTGCTGTGAATCACTCCGTATAAATCTCTAATTCAGTGACTTCCCATGTTTCTCTGAATTTCTCATTTTCATTATTTCTCATTACACATTAAAATTATATTAAGTTAATATACTATGATTTGTATCCCTAAGTGATGATATCCCTTCTTTCCCCCTAGTTTTTTTTAGCTACCATAAAGAACACTGCAATAAACATTTTGTTATACATGAGACTTTTCCCTTTTAAAAAAAAACTCTTTGGAAGTAAATATTCACTGAGTGTGAAGTCTATAGGCTACTTCTGAACAGAGGACATCCAAGCAAAGAAAAGATTTTAATATGGTCTCACAAAGATACTAAAGCTCGGATGGGCCTTCAAACAAGAATCTGTTCTAATGAGTATCAAGCAACCCAACATTTTGGATTCAGCATTTTCTCTTTCCTCTTGGTGGGGCAAGGGCTGGCATGTCCATCTCCTTGGGTAGGTAACCCTCAGATGGCTCTAAGAAAAGTCTCATGTCCTGGAATCTCATCAGATAGGTTGGGAAACTCATCAAACTTATCAGGACAACTTGATGAGCATCCTACTCCCTGCCCCAGGCTCATATTTTATATTACTGTTCAGTATCATTCTGTTACATTACTATATCTTGTTTGTTCAGCTCTTCCCCATATATATATATGCACACCTATGTATGTATGTGTTGTTATTTAGTCATTTTTCAGTTGTGTCTAACTCTTCATGACCCTATTTGGGATTTTTTTTTTTTTTTTGGCAAAAACACTGGCCTAGTTTGCCATTTCATTTTACAGATGAGGAACTGTGGCAAATATTGTTAAGTGACTTGTCCAGGGTCACACAGCTAGTATGTGTCTGAGGTCACATTTGAACTGAAGAATGGTGTGATAAAAAATTTTATCTGAAAAAAGATGACTATTGTAGCTAATGATCCTTTAAACTACACTAATGTACAGCCATGAAGAACATAAAAGTACATTCCTACATAGCTTATAAATAGTCATTTTCTTGCTTGTTTCTTATTTACTTACAAATAGTAAATGAAAAATTTAGGGGAAAATGTAGGCTAGAAAAGAGTTTGTCTGTGGAACTTCTAGTTTTCCTTTTCTGGACCCCTTTCTTCTTCCTTTAAGTGTCATTACTTCTCCTCTTTCCCATTTCTTATTTTCAGTTCTAGTGTCCTAGTCTCTAGCCCATTTTATCTATATAAACAAGAAATAATCTGATATTGGAAAATTATGTCTTAGTGTTAATGAATTTAACTCTCCTAGACTTATTTATATTTTAAGTCTTGAGTTCCTTGGACATATTTGGAGATTATTGATCAATAAGCATTTATCAAAGGCCTACTATGTGCCAATCATTCTGCTAAGCCCTAGGAATATGCAGACAAAAATGAACTATTCCCTGATCTCAAGGGGCATACATTCTAATGGGGGAAACAACATGTGCATATGTAAATATATTCAGATGATACATGAAATGAATATAAAATAGTTTGGAGAGAGAGAGAACCAAAGAATTACACTTGAACTGAAGTTGGAAGGAAACTAGTGCTTCTAATAAGTGGAAGTGAGAAGGGAGAGCATTCCAGGTATGGATTCAACCAGCACAAAGATATGGATACAGGTAAAGAAGACTATGCACAAGGAGCATCAAGTAGACTAGTGTGACTGGATTGTGGATTGCATTAAAGGGAACAAAGGGAATGCAAGATTATTTTTTAAAAAAAAAAAAGCTTTAAATGCCAAGTAAAGGGCTTTATATTTGATAAGAGAAATGATAGGAAGCCACTAGAGTTTGCTGAGTAGACAGGTCCTGGAGTGGGGATGTTATATTAGTCCCAGATGTACAGTTTAGTGACTGTTTCAAGAATGGGTTGTAGGGAGGAACTTGAGTAAAGAAGACTAAATAGGAAACTTTTTCAGTACGTGAAAAGTGATGGCCTGAGCTAGAGTTGTGACTGAATGAGTGAACAGAAAATACACACACACACACACACACACACACACACACACACACACACACACACATATATAAAACCTTTTCACTCTGTGAGGTGAGTGAGGATGAACAGTTGAGTGTGACTACAAAGTTGTGAACCTGGATTGTTGGAAGAATAGTGATCCCCTTTATGGTAACAGGGAAATTTAGAAGAGGAGAAAGTTTAGGGGAAAAGATAATGTTCTGAACATGTTGAGAGTTTTAGATGCCTATCAGTTGTAGAGTTAAAAATTAGTAATCTTGGATCTGCAGGTGAATAATTCAAGTCAGTCACCATTTAGTAAGCACCTTTTTTTGTCCCAGGCACTATGATAAGCACCACGGATACAAAGAAAGGCAAAAACACTCAAAAGCATTCACTGAAGGAGTTTATATTCTAATAGGAGAGATAACATGCAAGCAACCGTACAAGATATATTCAGAGTAGATAAAAGTCTCTGAGGGAAGGTATCACCTCTCACTCTTAGACTATGAATTCTTAATTATCTGCCTACTTCATTGACTTCCCTCTCCAATCCGTCTTTCTTACAAAATAATCCCCCTAGGACATGGCTATGACAGTGTAATTCCTTTATTCATAAATCTATAGTAGCTCCTTAGATAAAATACAAATTTCTCAGCATACCATTTAAATCCTTCTACAATCTGACTTCTGCCTACCTTTCCCAATTTCATTTCATGTTTTTCTTTTTCATATACTCTACATTTCTGCTACTATCTTGTACAGGCCTTTGTCACCTCACACCATGACCACTGCAATAAACTTCAGGTTGGCCTCCCTACCTCAAGTATCTTTATATTCCATTATGTACATGAAATATAAGAGCTCTAGAGGAATGCTACCAGCACATTAGTTAGATTCTTTGTGTTGTGCCTTTGGAAGAATACAGACAAGATTTACACAGAATAAGAATGCATATATGGGTCATAAAATGCAGTAAAATAGAGGATATTGGCATCAGTGAGATCACTGATCCATTGTAATATAAATTTAGATTTCATTATGTGTTCAGTATTTTTCCTTCAAAAAATCCTCCTCTCATGCCTCATCATGACATGGAAGTGACCTGAGGTTCTCAAAGGATGTATGCTCATGGAGCGTAAGCTCAATTAGGTACCACCAAATTGAAAAAGCTCTGAGTATGGGTCTGGTGATGAACTGCAAGTCTGTGGTTATCAGTAGCTATTATCATGAAAACCTTAAAGTGAAGCAGGGTAATTTTTTTAACCACAACAGCCCTCAAAGTCTACCTACTAAGTTATAGAGTAGTCGTCATCTTTGACATTGAAAAGGGTATCCACATTAACAAAATCATAAATCCTTACATATAGCGTTCAAATTATTAAGTATTCAATTTATATGAAGATGTCTATCAAAATGTTTCTTTGTGTATACCTTAACAAATTTCACAGTGTCCCTTTTCTCCTCATCTAGATTCTTTCTAATATTTTATTGTACTCTTTTTTTTTTTGCCTGCTAGATACAAGTGAAGTTTACTTAGTTGTGATTTTCCTAATATTAAAATATCATAACCAGAATGTGAAAGGAAAGAACTTGGGAACAATCTTTCAGTCACACTAAGCTTTATTCATTTCAATTACAGTTTTAGTCATTACAGTAAAATGATATGAAAAAACTACACAAAATTCAAATAGTTTTTTTTAAGTGAATTAAAATAGGTTCTGGGAAGAAAGTTAAGGAGTTGGTATTTGGTTGATGAAGAAAGGAAATGGAAACAACCAGGAATCTTTTGCAGCCAAGTAGAACCCATAGACACAAGCCTTTTACTATTACTAATGGACTTAGTAGGATGTGTTAGAAATTTTATAATTTTTTAAACTGATTTTTGAGTTAATCAAAAAACCTAATGTTTCTAGTTTGTTTCTTATGCTTTTTTTTCCTCTGTACATTTTGAGAATTTATGTTTTGATCATTGAAATACTTTTTGAAGCATGGATGTTAGACTGATGGGTAATTTTGATTCTCCCAGGAAAGATTTGTATAGGAGAAATCTATATTAGTGTGTTTTAGTATGTGCCAATAAATGAATCAGTGTAATGGAAACATGAAACTTCATTTGTGAGACATGCAAGGACTGTGTCTGTCTAGTTCCTTCCAGGAAAACTTGAATACCACTAAAAAATAGTATGACTGGTTATTTCTGGCAGTTTTTTTTTTCCATGTTGCTGCTTTTGTAGAGGGGGTAGGTTTTTTCTTTGGAAGAAATAAACAGAAAATAACTTCTAATTCATTACACTACTACAGACATCATTTTACAATATTAATTCTTAACTTAAAACCCTTTTAGTCAATTGTATGGGGGTTATTGTTGCTTCTGTGGAGAAAATGTTCTCTAATATAAGTCCAGCAAGTGAAAGGTGTGGTTTCTGCCAACGAGAAATGAGTATAACCTTGGTTACCTGGTAACAATATAAACTTTCTCTGGTTTCTGTTATATTTATGTATGATGAGGGATCCTGAAAACACTTTTATTTTTTTGTACCAGGGAATGCTGATAATACTATCAGCATATACATTTTTGTATAAGGCTTTTCATTCTGTTAATTTGGCAATACTGATTCCATGGACAGGTACAAAGAAAATTAAAAATATTAACACTACCTTTGGGAGTGTATACTTAAAGATTAGAATGTGTAAATACATGCATGGAAATGAGTCTGTCAGCTCTTACGTCTGTTCAGTTAAAACAGTGATCACAGTCTTGTGGAATTTCATTAGAAAAATCTCACTAGAGTAAATAAATTTTGACAGAGAGAAAAGACATGGATTGGGAAAGGAGATTGAGAGGTATGCATTTTGAATCAAGAAACAGCAAGAAAGGATTAAAAAGTAATTGGAGACTAAATAATTTAATTCTAAAGAATTGGTGGGTTGAATAATGATTCGTAAAAACAATAGATAACTTCACCAAAAAATGACTGTGAAGGAGGCAACATACTACTGGGATATAACCAAAGTAGATTTTAAGTGATATAATATATCTTTAAGTGCTTTGATCAACAAAAAAGAGAAATAGCAAATCAAACAATTTAGCATCCAACTAAAAAAATCCTTTAAAAAACAAATGTTTAAAAATTAAATATCAAAGTACAGAAGGTCAAAGAAGAGATTAATAAAATTGAAAGCAAAACAATGAGTTTTAAATAAGACTAGAGATTTTATGATGGGAGGGAAACCAATAAATAGAATAAATCATTAGCTAAAGTTGTTAAAAGGAAAAAGTAAAGCCAGATTACTCATATCATTTTTTTAAAAAAGAATTCATCAAAAAATGAAGAAAAATAAAGGAAATTATTAGAAACTATTTTGTTCCACAGGGGCAGCTAGATATTGCAGTGGATAGAGTTCCAGGCCTGCTATCAGGAAGACTCATCTTCCTGTGTTTGAATCTGTCCTTAGACAGTTACTAGTTCTATGACCTGAAAAGTCACTTACCTGTGTTTGCCTCAGTTTCCTCATCTGTAAAATGAGCTGGAGAAGGAAATGGCAAACCATTCCAATATCTTTGTAAAGAAAACCCTAAATAGGATCACAAAGCAAGTAAACAACATTTTGTCCCACTATGTACATCAATAAAACTGACAACTTCAATGAAATGAGTGAATAATTACAAAACATAAAGTACTCATATTAACAAAATGAGAGCAAAATTTAAACAAGCTCGATCTCAGAAAAAGAAAATGAATGAGTTGTAAATAGAGCTACAAACTTTTTGGAAGGACCTAATGAATTAAACAGTTATTCTGCTTTTCTTTTTAAGAGAAGAAAATAAAATTTTATAAAAAATTTAAGAGGAGACTCTATATCAGTTGAAGAGGAAATAAAGAAAATCATCAGAAGCAATTTTACCCAATTATATACTAACAAATATTGTAAAGACAACTCTGAAAGACTTAATTCTTAACAATGCAGTGACCAACTATGATTCTAAAGGACTGGTGGTAAAGTACACTACCCATTTGTTTTGCTGGCTATGCATTATTTGTTAGAAAGGTTATGTTTTACCTTGTGCTGGGGTGGGTGTTGGAAAACAGAGACTGGAAAAAGATAAATGCTTATTAATTGAAAAAATAAAGGTTTATTAAAGCTAAGGTGGACACTATAAAATACCTGCCAAAACAAACCCAGGGACTGTATGAACACAATTACAAAACACTTTTCACACAAATAAAGCCAGATCTAAGTAAGTAGAAAAACATCAGTTGCTCGTGGGTATGCCGAGCTAATGTAATAAAAATGATAATTTTACCTAAATTTACTTATTCAGTGCCATACCAATCAAACTATCAGATAATTATTTTCTAGAGCTAGAAAAAAATATCAGAATTATTCTGGAGAACAAAAGGTCCAGAATATCAAGGGAACTAATGAAAAGAAATGCTAGGGAAAATGGCCTAGCCCTACCAGATCTCAAATTGTATTATAAAGCAGCAATTATCAAAACCACTTGGTACTGGCTAAGAAACAGAGGGATAGAGCAGTGGAATAGGTTAGGTACTCAAGGCAAAGTAATAAATGAATGTAGCAATCTACTGTTTGATAAACCCAAGGACCCCAGATTCTGGGATAAAAACTCACTGTTTGACAAAAATTGCTGGGGAAAACTGTTTAACACTGTGGCAGAAATTGGGCATGATACCATACACAAGAATAAAGTCCAAATGGATACGTGATCTTGGTATAAAGATTAATACTCTGAACAAATTAGGGGAGCAAAAAATAGTGTATTTGTCAGACGTATGGAGAATGGAGAAATTCTTGACTAAACAAGAGATAGAAAACATTATGAAGTGCAAAATGCATAATTTTGATTGCATTAAATTGAAAAATTTTTGCACAAACAATCCCAATGCAGTCAAGATGAGGAGGGAAGCAGAAAACTGGGAAAGAATTTTTGCAACAAGTGTCTGTGATAAAGGCCTCATTTCTAAAATATATAGAGAACTGAGTAACTGAGTCAGGGCAGCTAGGTGGTGCAAAGGATAGAGCACCAGTGCAGGAGTCAGGAGGACCTGAGTTCAAATCTCACCTCAGATACTTGACACTCACTAGCTGTGTGACCTTGGTCAAGTCACTTAACCCCAACTGCCTCATCCTAGGTCATCTCCAGTCATTCTGATGCATATCTTGTCATTGGATTCAGATGGCTCTGGAGGAGAAGTGAGGCTGGTGACCTGCACAGCCCTCCCTCACTCAAAACAAAGTCAAGTGCAAGTCATGTCATTATTTCTCTGATGGCATGGTCTTCTTCAGCAATGAAGGACAAACACACATACACACACACACACATACACACTCCACACTCCACATATCTGTCTAGAGAACTGAGTCAAATGCACAAGAATACAAGTCATTCCCCAGTTGATAAATGGCCAAAGGATATGAATAGGTGGTTTTCAGAGGAAGAAATTAAAGCTTTCTATAGTCATATGAAAAAATACTCTAAATCACTATTGATTAGAAAGATGCAAATCAAAACAACTCTGAGGTACCACATCACATCTATCAGATTGGCTAACATGACCAAACAGCAAGATGATAAATGTTGGAGAAGATGTGGGAGAGTTGGAAAACTAATCCATTTATGGTGGAGCCGTGAGCTGATCCAACCATTCTGGAGAGCAATTTAGAACTATGTCCAAAGGGCTACAAAAATGTGCATACCCTTTGACCCAGCAATACCACTTCTAGGACTGTATCCCCAAGAGATCATAAGAATGGGAAAGGGTCCCACATGTACAAAAATATTTATAGCAGCTCTCTTTGTGGTGACCAAAAACTGGAAATCAAAGGGATGTCCATCAATTGGGGAATGACTGAACAAGTTGTGGTATATGAATGTATGGAATACTGTTGTGCTATAAGAAATGATGAACAGGAAGACATCAGAGAGGCCTGGAAAGACTTATATGAACTGATACTGAGTGAATGAAGCAGAACCAGGAGAACGTTGTACACAGCAACAACCACAGCGTGCAAGGAATTTTTCTGGAAGACTTAGTCCTTCATAGCAATGCAAGGACCTAAAAAATTCGCAATGGGCTTTTGAGGCAAAACACTTTCCACATGCAGAGAAAGAGCTGTGAAATTGGATCACAGATTGAAGCAGACCATTTTCTTTTGTGTTGTATTATGTTTAGTTTTGTGTTTTGGTTTCTCCCATTCATTTTAATTCTTCTATTCAACATGACTATGGTGAAATTGTATTTAATAGGAATGTATGTATAGAACCTATATAAGATTGCACACCATTTCTGGGAGGGAGTAGGGAGAGAGAGGGTAAATAGGGGAAAGGAGGGAAAAAAATTCTAAGATATATGGAGGTGATTATAGAACACTGAAAACAAATAAAATAATTAATTAAAATAAAATAAATATTTACCTCAGGGAAAAAAAAGAAATTTAAGGTTTAAAAAATAATTTGGAAAATTTATGTTCTCGGATGAGGGTTCAGCAAACACTTCATCAATCAATAAACATTTATTAAGTAGCTCCTATGTGCCAGGCACTGTGCTAGGCACTGGGAAAATAGGAAAGGTTTGCAAATTATGGTCTCTGGACCAAATCCAGCCCACTGACCATTTTTATGTGGCTCATGAGCTAGGCACAGTTTTTTATATTTTTGAATGGTTGGAAAAATTGAAAGAAGAATAATATTTTGTGATGTAAAAATTATACAAAATTTAACTTTTGGCAACTATTAATAAAATTGTTTTGGAACACAGACACACTTGTACATTAATGGATTGTCTTTCTATGGCTGCTTTTGTGCTACAATGGCAGAGTTGATTGGTTGCATCAGGGACCATATTTGGTGCTCTCATCACTTCACACTACTGCTCAACACACTACAAATTCCAGTAACAGTTATAACTAGACAGCATTTCAAGTCCCATGCATATTGTGATTTTTTTTACTTGGGCATACCCATCACTTCAAAACAAAAAGAAAAAAGAGGGAAAAAGTTTCATTGTGTTTTTTAAGTTCAGGGCTGAGATGTTTCTGAAGAAGAACCTCCTACACTATTGTAGAATACTGAATGGCTTTGGAAATTAGTTCTTCCTATCAACTTGGTAACATTCTTAATGAATTAAACCTAAAATACAAGGCAAAGCAGTATTTATAGGCAAAGCTTTACTATGGTAAAGTCAGTCCCACAATAACTAATGTTGCTTAAATCACAAATAATGTCAATCTGCTTTATATATTTCCCTTGCTGTAAAAAATTAAGACCAGTAGCAAGATCTTGATTCCTGTATAAATTTGCAGTGGATATATTTTCAGAGATTGAAGTACAGTTTTAGTAGTTTTTTGGGGGCTGCATTAAAGTGCAAAATGATATTTCCATAGTCCAAAATCCATTGAGCTGTGCAGTTAAGAAACCTTACTTTATGTTCCATTGGAAGCAATTGTAATGTTAGTTGTCCTTCATTCTCGAAGAGGACCAAAATGACATCATTATGATAAAGTCAAGTTTCAATGTGTCTGACTGTGGCTGATCAGATCAATACAAGCTCAGAATGCTCTACCACAGATTGGTTACAAATAGTCCATGTGAACTTTTGGGGTGGATGCTCTAAATTTGCACATCCTGTGTTTCCTTTGAGCTGTTTCAATTCTGCTTTACTCATAGAGCAAGCACTTTCTCTGATGTGATATAATGCCATGGTAAAAGGCAGATACCAATAGAAGAAATCTGAAAATTCTGTAAATGTCTCCTATGTGAAGAACTTTTGTGTAAAGAACAATTGAGATTATATAGCTTGATGTCAGTATTTGACAGTACCTGTCTTTGTGAAAGGATAAAATACATAAAATCTCATACAGATCAACATTGGCAGATGAACGTTTGCAACTGATTTTGCTAGATAACACAAACTTTGAACCTCAACTAAACAAAACTTATCCCCCTCAGAAAAAGAATTCCATTCTTCTCATTAGTAAATTTATATTATAAGAAATTGTACTAAATAATGTCAATTTCATGAATAAAAAAATTTGTCAAAATTTATTTTCTCTCATTATATAAGCACCTACATAATGTCCTGAAATTTGCCTCTTGGCTTGAAAAATCTACAATGTTTAATATCTGGTCCTTTACAGAAAAAAATTTCCAACCCCTGCTCAAGAGAGGAAAAACACCGTGTTACATAACTAGGTATATAAAATAATTGTATGTGTCTACATATACAAGTTCGGATTCAGTCAAAGGACTGCACTTGAGAACCTAGAGGGCCACAATTTTTTAAGAGAGGTCCCCCAACCCTGCACTAAAGGATATCAGGAAAAGGCTTCATGTTGAAGCTGGTATTTCATCTGAGCCTCGAAAGAAGCCAAGAGATAGAAGTGAATAGAAAATATATTCCAGGTATAGGGGACAGCCAGCATCAAGGCCCAGTAATACAAGATGGATTGTTCTGAAACAATAAGAAGGCCACTTTGACTACATTGTAATGTTGATGAAGAGAAGTCATTTGTAGTAAAACTGGAAAAGTGACATGCAGCCAGCTTTGTGAAGGGCTTTAAATCCTGGAGATAATTGAGAGCCACTGGATTTTATTAAGGAGAGGAATGAGATAGACCTGTGCTTTAGGAAAATCACTTTGTCATACCTGGAGGATGAATTGTTGTATAGCAGAGGAGAGGAAATTTTCCAGGTAGACTTTGGAGAAACTTTAATAGGGGAAATTAAATTTTGAAAATCTGTTCCATTAGATTTATTTAAGGGATGAATGAAGCATTGCAGCATAATGGGTTCAAATTCTGTCTCTGCCACTTACTATTCATGTGACTATGGACAAGTCATTTAACTTTTCCACTCTTGTTTCCTCATCTATAAAATGAGTGGAGTGTTCTAGTGATGACTCTACCACTAAATAACCACATGACCTTGTGCAATTCACATAAACTTCCTTGACTCTAGTTTTCTCATCTGAATATGGGGTAGATACTAGATTACTAAGATTCTTTCCAGCTCTGGTTCTGTTAAATATATGCACTTATTCAAGTATACATATCATATAGAAACTAATAACCTTAAAGAAACATTAACTTCTTTACTTCCTCATCTCAATATTTCTCTGCTAATAGTATTGTATGATTCTTTGTCAGGATCAGGTTTCTTGATTTGGGTTCTATTACTTGTTTCAAGGAAGTGAATCAACATGAGACAGAAAAGTTTGTGGGAGAAATGAAGAGAAATAGAATGAAAAAAATAAGGAGGGGGAGGAGGATAAAAGTCTGTTGGAACATAAAGTTCAGATACCAGCTCCAACAGTAGACTATTGTTCTTTTGTAGTCTTAATAAGCTGCTGATTTTTTCCTTCCAATAGAAATCTATCATCCTGTTTTATAAAGAAGTTGATTCTGCCATTTCTTCACTTTTTAAATTTCTCATTGATTTTATGCCTATTAAACTAGGATAGAGTGAAATTTAGGAAGAAAACAAGGGCAGGTAGCTTTTTCTGAGCATATTTTTGAAGAAATTTGTTAAATACATAGCTTAAAAAGTTTGCTATATTTAGCAAACTTCCTAAATTCTTAAATTTCATTTAATTGTTAATTGAAGTATTACCTCCTACAAGAGAATTTTCATGATTCCCTCTTTGTGGCTTCAGTGTCTTAAATAATTTGTATCAACTTCTCTCTGTATATTTTATCTCCCTCTTTTCTTCTCTCCAGTAATATGTAAACTTCTTAAAGGTAGTAACTTTTTCATTTTGTGTTTGTATCTCCAGCATCTACAATAGGACCTTACACATAATAGACAGTTAATAACTTCTATACTTCTCAAAGTCTTTATAGACTTGCAAAAGTAGTCAATAGTGACTGATAATAGTACTATCTGTACTTTTTACTGGTAGTTACTGATAATACTACTAGTTTTTCTTCCCACTTTTTATCATCTCTTCTTTTCAATTTATTGACAACCAATTCCTAAATGCTTTCAAATTTGTATTGGCTCTTGAACATTTTTTTTGTGTATATTTTTATTAGTTTCCACCACTTTTCCTAACCTTTTTTTCTAAGTGCCATTTCCATTTCTTTTATACAGCACATTAGGGACAAATGTTAGCATCCAAATGGGTGACTTCGTTGTCACAATGAAAATAGTTATAGAAACAATAGATTTGTTCCATTTTCATCTATTTGTTCTCTCAATTTTATGTGTAAATAGTTTTAGGATATGCTGGCTTAGTTGACTAAAATGCCAAGTTTTCTGCATATTTTTTCATATGCATTGATCTTTGGGTTTTTTTGAGGTGAATTATACACCACCGTTCTCCATAATATTTTGCAGATAGGTTGGTTTTAGAAAATAAAAGTGTCCTTTTGGATGTTAATTGGATATTTTGCTGTTGAGGCAGTTTCTGGGACTTTTTGACACTCCCGTTGTGACAGTTGCTTTACCAATTAACTTTCGATAAGAAGGCTGTAGGTAGGCATCTTTTCCTCATTGTCTTGCCCATTTGGAGCATCAGTAATGTGTTTTAAAAGGTAAATTTGGATCTGTTGTAATTTCACACAGAATAAATTTCCCATTTTTACTTGTTTGGTATTGATTTTAACCTTTGCTATTATTCAGGCCTGCACAACCTGTGACCTTCAGGGACACACCAAAAGATTAAGGCAACCCACAAAAAATATAGAATAATACATCTTTTGTATATAGAGGAAATTCTTTGTCAGGCTGCAGGTTGTGTGGGCCTGCTGTAACTAGTCAGTGGTGAAAGCACATACAAACATATTATCCCATACGATGTACCATCATATAAGTAATCACCAGCCAATTTTACTTTTTTGAGTGTGATATTTTTTGAAATATTTAAAAACTTATTATAAGGTTCATTCTTGTATCATTCTATTTAAAATGGTTTAAAAACCATAAAATCTCTGGAGCCACAGCTATCCATTATCACCTATCAGAGTTCTCAATATTAACAGATGTAATGAGCTCAGTCATGATTGTTCAACTAAGATAATTCCTGATTTACTATTATTACCACTGGCTAACAAATTCCAACAAATGTGAAACTATATTTTCCTTTTCGCCCCTATCTTGTAATAAGGGCATTATCTTCTCTCTTGGATTATAAACTCTTTGGAAGCAAGGACCATATCTTATTTGTTTGTTATTCCCATTACATCTAGTAAAGTACACTGCATGTAGTAAGTACTCAGTAAACATTGAATAAATGAACTGATTCTTCTGGTCAGAAGTCTAAATCACCTAGAAAAAAACTTTTCCTTTAATATGAGATCTAATGTATTTAACTTCTACTTCTTATGTGCAAGATTTCCATAGTACATTGAAACTAGAAAATCGATTCTCTAGTTTTCTGCTTTAAACTGTAAGCAAAGGTAACTTAACTTTTTAAAAATTTATTTTCAACAAGAAGAGTTACCAGTAACCCCAGAGAAGTCTTACTGGAAAAGATAGAAGCCATACTGCAAGATGTTAAAAAATTAATGGATGAACAGAAAGTAGATATTCAGTGACTGGCAGAATTTAGTTAATGTGTCAAGAAGATAGAAGGCATGATAAAAGGGTTGGAGACAATTATATATGGATTCTTTGGGAGCAGAGAGTAGACTAATTTGGCTGGTGCAAATGATTTTTGACAAGGGGAAGCAGATAAAATTGCAGATTGCTGAAGGTTTTCAATTTCATGCAAACAGTTTTAGTCTTTGTGTTGTAATAGGAAATCCCTGAAAATGATATAATGAAAACAATTAAAACGTAATTTACTATGGTTTTTTAAAAGGAATTAATTATTCATGGCCATAATAATTTAAAACACAGTTGAAATGGTACTGGAATTAGTTCAGTAAAAGTACCCATTCTCTAATATGAGGCATTGATTCTTCCTTTCAGAGTTGAAAAAAATTGTTATTCTAAGATGTTAGAGGCTTTCTGGTTATTAGTATTCAACTTTTTATTTTCCCTAAGTCTACAAGTAAAGTATTTGAGTTAATGTTTCAGTTAGGTGGATTTCAAAAGGGAATATGTTTTCATGGTAGTTTATTCAGGAAAACTCTTTTGGAAGGATTAGTCACTCACACTGAAAATTTTTTTTGTTTGTTTTGATTTGCTTTTTTAGAAATTCTAAAACATGGGCACACAAATGAGCCATGTTATTTTATGAAGTTTTAAGGAAATTTCCAAAATTCATAGGAAGATGAGCTGTTGTACAAAGATTATACGTATGCTTTGGTAATACATTAAAGCTGAGTCAGAAACTATACTAAAAAGTTTTGGATATAAAGTGCTACTCTACTTGGCAATATTCGAGAACTTGAGATGGTGCCAAAGTTTTCACTGGGCCAAAATTTAGTTTTATTATTTCTAAAAACCTACTTTCTCAGAAATCTGCTCCCAGGGCAAAATTGGCAGAACACTAAGTCTGTTTCTGTGGAAGATCTTTATTATTCATGATAATCTATGTCTTGTATTAGTAAATATCTATTTTATTGGTCTTTTCTTGTACTTAAAATTCCTGTATTGAAATAGTGTATTGGTTATTTTTGTGGTTTAGTTCATTGATTTTAAAGTCAATAAGGTCTATATTACAAATTATTTGGATTATTGAATCCCCAAATATCCCAAACCTTTTGTCAGTTTGGGTAATTATTATTGCTTTCTCTCAAAAGTAAGAAAAACTAAATTTTCCATGACAAAAAATGCAGACATTTCTGGGTTAAGAGTGGTGGATATTTAGAAGGAACTATACTTAACTACTGGGAAATAGAAATTTTTAAGTCTTTCCTGAATAATTAGGCAAATTAACAAATCACCCCTTTTGGGAACATGACTAGTATGTAGATTAATTTTGATTAACTATGTGCATTTGTAACGAGGAAGGGTTTTTGTTTTGTTTTTAACATTGGAGGTACTGTACTAATTAGGGTTGAAGAGAAAGGAAAACTAGTAATGTTGTTCAGTTGTTTTTCGGTCATATCCAACTCTTAATGTAATGGTGATGCCCAAAATAGAAAAAGTAAAGAAAGTAGTATAATTGGAGCACTTTTTAAATCACAGAAGTGAGTCTTATACAGCAGAGGTAAAATATTCTTGCCTTTACTTTCCTACCTCACATAACAGAAACAAAGAAAGCCAGATGAAGTAAATGACTTGCCCAGAGTAACATAGTGGTAGAACTAGAATTATAAATCAAATCTCCTGACTTTCATCCAGTACATTTACATACAGATACTTTCCTTCAGTACTTATCTATCATTACATTTACATTATTCTAGCATGAAGTCAGACTGTTCTTTTTAAAGAATCTTTGAACTTACTAGACTCTAGACTGCTTGCTGTGTACTTGCTGTGTACATTGAGATTTAGTTTCTATAGTCTGACTTTGCTTTAGTTGAAAAGAAACTAGAAATTAAAGGCTCTAATGCTCAGCTCTACACTCTTTGATTTATGTGGCCTATAACTTCTCCTGAGGGTACTGAATTATTTTTAGCATGCTAGCTTCATAATCTTGTGTGGAAAGCTGAAACCAAAGAGTGTGGGTATGCTTTAATCACTACTTTCAGAGAATGTAAGTTGCTTATAAGTTAACTTTTTACATAATAATACTTTGCATTTATAGCATGTCTTATACATAGATTTCACAGTGCTTTAATATTGATTCATTAATTCCAATGGAACCTTTGTAAGACAGAATATTATTATCCCTCTTTTAAAGCTGGAGAAGCTGAGGTATACATTACTTGTTGCTAAAATGGACCCATGTGGTAAGCAAATGGAATGAAGCTAACAATCTAGTGAAGTTTTGCTACTCTTTATTTTCAGGAATTGAAAATCAAGTTATTTGTTTAGATAATCCTCACTATGGTAAAGTTAAGTGAAGTTTTTGCTAAGTGAAACTGCAAACAGCTCCTAACTTATGATAGAACTGTTTTCTGACACAGAATACTTTTTCTCTTAGAAACAATATGGAATAGTTAGGTTCCCAGGCCAGAGCATAGAAACCTATTTAATTTTTGTGTATCTGAACAGTAGAATTAATGATAAGACTATATAATTATAATGGTTAAATATAGCCATCTAATGTAGTTATATAATTATAATATAATTTATAATAGTTTTTCTATAGGGAACAGCATGGGGATGTATTCAAAGTTCCATTTTTCAGTGCCAGACACAGCAGAGAGCTCTAGGACTCCCTATGTCAGATACTTCACCTCTGCTCCCACCCTCACACACATACCTCTTCAAAGCAACTAGAGCTTTCCTATTGCCAAGGAACTGATGCTAACTCCGCTCTAAGTTTTTCCACAAATGGTCACCCATGCCTGGAACGTATCCCCTCCTTGCTTCCACCGCTTAGAATTGCTAGCGTCCTTCAAGGTTCAGCTCAGGCACCACTTCTTTTTTTAAACCTTAACCCTCAATTATTTTTTAAAAATATTTTGTTCTAATCATTCAAGATCTGCCTACTTCCCGTCCTACCTAAATCCCTACCTGCAATTGAGAACATTTTATTAAAAAAACATCACAAGCAAGTATACTTGATCAAAACAAATTCCTACGTTGTCCATGTCCAAAAAAATATTGTCCCATTTTACACTGAGTCCTTCACTTCTCTTAGGAGAGTAGCATGTTTCATCATTAGTTCACTGAAATTCTGATTGATCATTATGCTGATAAGAATTCAGCATAACAATATTCCATTATATTTATATACTATGCCTTGTTTATCCATGCCCCAGTTTGTGGGTACCCTCTCAGATTCCCATTCATTGCCACCTCAGACAAAGCATTTTTTATCCTTAGAATTTGTTTTACTTAGGACTAATTCCTCCCTTAGTCTATCCTCTCTCCAATTCCCCTATCCCCTTCTCCCCTTTCTCTCCTATTTCTCTTTGAGTGAAATGTATTTCTCTACCCAATTCTGTGTATACTTCCTTATAATTCATATGAGAGTGAGACTCAAGTATGAACTCCTCTCGCCACTCCTAACTTCCATTCAATGAATGCATGAAGATACAAAGATGGAAAATGACAGAGCTAGAAAATATTACACACATACAAATAAGCCTAATTCAAGGTAGAATGTGCAAAGGACAGTAAACTTTGGGAAATTGTGGAAGAGGTCATATTTGAGCTAAGCCATGAAGAAGAGAATGATTTTAACAGATATGGTTGAAGAAACAATACATTCCAGGCACACTGGCAGACTGAACAAATGCAGAGAAGCAGGAAATGAAGTTTGAGATTGAAAATAACCTAGTTTTGGAAGCATCGTGTGTGTGTGTGTGTGTGTGTGTGTGTGTGTGTGTGTGTGAGAGAGAGAGAGAGACAGAGACAGAGAGACAGAGACAGAGAGAGAAAGAGAAACTATAATTGGAAGGTAATCTCAGTTGGAAAGGTAACTAGAGGGAGGGCAATGGAAAAGTGCTGTCTATTCAAAAAGTGGATATTGGAATAGATGGTTGAAATTGTAGAGCTGGGAAAAGAAGGGAGGTCACAGTGGATGGAAGTTCACCTTTGTTCTTGAAAGATCTATCCAGCTTCTCTTTACCACATTTAAGCCTGAGGCTAATGCCCCTGATTTTCCTTCCCTTTAATAAGTAATTCTAGGTCCCTTTTCCCCTTTTTCTCCTGCTGGATCCCACTAATTATTAGACTCTATGGTAAAAAACCAACTCTCAAAATTTTAATATTGGATTTTTGGACTAGTCAGACTATTCAGCATTTCATAGGAAAATTCTTTTCTTGTGTTATCCTCTAGACATTTTATCAGTAGAATTAGGCTCAGACTCTGGAGTAAAGATAAGGCTGGGTAGGGCAGAAGGGAAGATGAGACGGGATGGAGGCCACTATCAGCAAGAAATCGTTGTATTGGGGGAGTGTTTCCTTCATATTTTACAATTTCTTCTTCTTCCCTGGCCACTTACTGCTTATCTTGCCACTAAACATAGGACTGAAATGAAGTGAGAAGGGAGCTTGTCCTTGGCAGACTATGAGTATAGCATCAAAGCAGAGGAAAAAGAGAGAGGAAGTTCACTTGATGTAATGGAAAGAACACTGAGCTAGGAGATGAGGATGTTGGAGCTTGAGACCTCATCTCTCTGAGCTTCAGTTTCCTCATCTATACAATGAGGTGATTAGAGGAGAGAGTCTCTAAGGTCACTTCCAGCTCTCTAAAATTTTATTAGTTCATGAGAATGAAATCCTAAGCATAGCAGTAAGAAGGAGGATATTCCTAGGTTGAATTTTCGTCTGTAAAGGATTTACAAGAAATAAATCATGGGCTCCCTGCAATAAAAACTGGCAATTATTCATGAGCATTTATTAAGCACCTATGCAACTCATTTGACATTTATTATTAACATTATTGCAATTTATTTTATCACTTTATTTTTATGTGTTATATCTAAATTACAGTCTCATTATGCAGACTACTTTTTTCTTCCCACAATACCTAATACACTTTGGTACACAGGGTAGGTGCTGAATCAAAGTGCTAATCAATGAAAGCAAGTTTTTCTAAATGAAAAATGTAATAGTTTGATATTTGGGACAGATTTGTGGAAATGGTAGCATTGTTATCCTATCTAATGTCTTTATTATTTATTTAATATTTTTCTTTTGTTTACTTTTAGGAATTTTATGAACATACTAAAACACTTTGGCAAGATGAAGGTGTGAAAGCCTGCTATGAGAGATCTAATGAATATCAGTTGATTGATTGTGCTCAGTAGTAAGTAATTTTTTAATTGTGATCAATTTTTCCATGCTTAGTTTTCCAACTGATTTCTAATGCTAAAATAGATACTTGTTTTTACCAAGAGAGATCTCCAGAACCCCTTTTTTGTTAAAGTATTTGTATATGAGCGCAGAGTGAAATTTTGAATTTTATAATTACAACCACTTGGGAATAAAGTGCATTATTAATAATTAAGAGATTTAATTGAATGCCTTGACATATTTAAGGGGAAAAGTGACCTTTGAGTCTCATTTAAAATATGCATTTGTTTCTGTTATAGTAAATTCACTAACAAGATTAGTTTTTTTAAAGCATATTTTCTCTTCATAATTTCAATTGCTTTCTTTTTTGCCATCTGTTATGTGCCATGAGTATAGTATTTCAGGTGTGTGGCAATGTTTCAGGTTATCTGATCTCATCGGATAACTATCACCTAGCTGTGTTAAAAACAAATCTGTAATTTTTATGTAGTCAGACCTGATTCTTTGATATTGATTTTTGTGTAGAAAGACCTGCTTGATCTTTGTAATAGAAGATTATACGGTCATGCTATCTGTAGTGGAATATCGGGTTGTTTTTAGCATGAAAATATTTATACCTAAGCATTCTACATTAAATGAGTTGAATAGTCTATTAGAATAGCATCTTATTTTTAATTCTTGGTCTGTTTGGAACTACAAATAAGAAAGGAAGTTGATGTTTGTATTTAATTGGTTTTAGAACTATATTTCAAACCTTTATTTGTCCACTAACATGTGATCACTTAAGGAAAATGAAAGGTTGACATTTTGATGAGCTTTGCCAACATTACTTAGAACTAGTCAGTGGATTTTAAAACCTGAATTGTATAAAACATTTCCTTTTGAATGCAGTTCTAGAACAATAATGTCACTTTTTAGTTGAGTCTTTATTTAGTAGTAACTCATACCTGTGCAAAAGCAGATATTTAATTCTAATATGGAGTAATAAACAGGAAAGTTAATTTCATTAATGCTCTTTAGAGAATGTGATAATGATTTGAATACATGATTATCTACCACATATGAGGTTGGGTAGTATACCAAAGTAAACTTGTTTGTAGTCTTAAATTTATTTGTATAGATTACTAGACATAATCTACCTTTCTATTAGTAAAGTAACTTTTTTCAGGGAATGTACTTTTTAAGAAAGGTTCTTTGGGTTCTTGCCAAAAAGTGTCTTGTGTCAAAACAAAATATCTATTTTTTAAAAGAATATTACAGAAGGTTTTTGCAGGTGCTTTGTTATTGTTGATTTGAGCATATAGTGTTGTTGGCCAAGTAATGAAGAAAAGGCAGTGTTAACAAAGCATGTTTGGTGAGTTTGTTGTATTTTTTTAAAATGAACATTACCATAAATGCAACATTTACAAAAATCACCAGTAAACAGATTTTTATTGTTATCATTTTTGTGTTATTGATATGCACAGGCTAATTCCAGTTCTCATTTTTTTCCTGCAGTTAAGCAGAGGACCTTAAGCCATGAATCATTGATCTTTTAGAATGTGTTCTGTGTAATAAAGCACTATTGATAAAGATATAAAGAAAAAACAGAGTCTGGTCAATTCAGTTCTACTTGAATATTTTTTTTTAATATCTGCTATATACTTAGAGTACTATGAGGTGTACAAAACATAGTTTCACCATTATAGAAAGTCTTCCAACTTACAATCCAGACAAAAAGATGAGGCCTAAACAGTGAGAAAGTTAAGCAGCAGTACAAGGCAGTTTATGATTATGTACCATAAAAAGAGAGTAGTACAGATAATATATTAAGAGGTCTCAGAAGGGGAGACAACTTAATATGATTTGGAGGTAGTAGGACTTTTCTTGAAGGATAAGAAGTATTTATGTAGATGGAAAAAGAAGGTTGGCATTTCCTACAGGGAAGACACCATAAACAAAGGAACAGAAATGAAAATGACCAATGTAGTTAAACCAGCCTAACTGAAAATAAATTAAGATGGGTAGAATGTGGCAAGATTATAGAGAGCTCTAAATCTGTAATCCTATGAGCTAGTCTAAAATAGTTGGGCTAATGTGAAAATATGTTTAACATATATGTATACCTAGAGCCTATTTCAGATTGTGTGCTGTCTTGGGCATGGAGGAGGTAAGGGGGGGCATAGAAAATTGAAGACTCAAAAGCTTATGGAAGTGAATGTTGAAAACAAAAAAAAAGTAAAATAGTTGGGCTCTATACTGAAAACAAGTTAACTGTATGTTTTATGAAAAGGAAAGTGAAATGATTAAATATTTTGTGAAAATTAATTTCTTGACACTTAGTTTAGAATTCAGCTGTCTTGTATTAGGTTGATTTTAGAAATCTAGCTCTCCTGCTAATCATGGATCTATTCTTGCCTCAAGGAATTTAGCTGAGGCGTGGGGGTGGGAGTAGACAGGTTGCATATGAACACAAGGGAGTCAGGTCTAATTAGCCATCCTTCAAGGATGTCTAGTTTGCTCTCCAAAAGGGGCTGGTCTGTTATCTTTTGACCTTGCACCTGGACTCCAATAATGAGCACTTATTAAGAAGGGAGTCACTGATAGCCCCTGTTCCCCTCAGTGTCATGATGCTATCTACCCTATTGTGTTCTTTGTTCTGTACTCCCCAAAACCTATAAAAGGGGAACTGTCCTTTTACTCAGTGTCTTTAGCATAAATGGAGGCAAGTCATTAACCCATTTATTGATAGGCAGCATGCCCCTGCTAATAGATGTTATCTTGCTCAAAGCATTATCTCAGTTTGCCCTTTTGTTAAATTTCACTGGTGACACTTTGCTATTTTAAAAAAGTACCTAACTTTCGTCATTCATATAATTTGAAGGAACTCAGTGACAGCACTTATATACAGAAAAGTAGCATCAGAAATTTTTACAAATAGAAGTCTAAAACTGTACATAATGAAATGAAGTTATTACCTTAGAAAAATCTTCCTCGCTGTGCCACTACGTTCTTTTAAAGTTTTATTTGAAAGTAAATTATTAGAACTGTGATCTAATAAGAGCTATGAATTAAATGATAGTTAATGAATAAGTTATTACAAAATGGTAGATTTCATTGTCACTTGATAGAAATATTAAAACTAGGACATAGGCAATTTTTGAAAGGCTAAATTGAATTGCATTGTATAAACGAAACTGCATTTCCATTTTAAATAGAAAAGTAACATGTTAATTCCAGAAATATTTTTCCATTAAAAGTACTCTGGGATTAGGAAAATCAAATACAGAGAAGAATAACTGAACCTGTATTTTCAATGGAATAGGAAACTGCTGAGAAAATTCCCTGGGACTAATGAAGGTCACTGGAGACAGCTAGAGGGCTCAGTGGCTAGAGTACTGAGCCTGGAGTCAGGAAGACCTGAGTTCAAATCCAGCCTCAGACACTTACTAGTTGTTTGACCCTGAGCAAGTTACTTTCTCTCTATTTGCCTTAATCCACTGGAGAAGGATATGGCATGGGGGGTCATGAAGAGTCTGACAAGATTGAACAACAACAACAACAACGTAGGTTATTACCTCTCTGTACCTTTTAGTTGTAGAAAGTAGCCTAGAGCAGTAGTGTCAAATAAATAGAAGTGAATTCCTGCTGCACATATTGACTGAGAAAATCACAAATTAACATTATCTACATGGGATTGTATTTTGATTTATTTTGTTAAATATTTTCTAATTGCAGTTTAATCAGGTTCAGGCTATACTCTGTAGTTTTGCTGACCACATGAGAGATGAATTTGACACCTCTGGCACTGAGAGGTTAAGTGACTTACTCAGGTTCACACAACTTGTATGTGTTTTAAACCCAGGTCTTCCTGACTTTTAGACTGGCTGTCTATCTACCACCCCACATTGCCTCTCCAAAACTTTGATTTTTATTAGGAAAACCAAAATAAAACTATTTTCAAACTTTGCCTTATTATGTCTTTCTAGTACAGATTTCCATCTTTGTTAAACCAAGTATGTGATAATTTTTGCCTTGCAGATTGTACTAACAAGTGCTGATTGTATTTGGTATTTCATGTTTTCAAGTAATTTTAAAGTTCATTTAGGTTAGTAAAAATTTCAGACTTAATTTTTCATTTTGGTGAAGGAATCGTGGGCAGAGGATAAGGGAAGCACTTTTTACCGGAAGTTTGCTTTGTATTCCAGAAATCTTATTAACCTAAGAGAATTATAGTCAATTTTCTTGTGAAGTCAGGATTTTTGATCAATAAACAAGACAAATTTATTTGTAATCACAAAGAGAATATTTTGGTTGAGATTCACTTTTTTATAAATTGGGTTAATGGTTAAGGCAGTATCAAATTTATGATAATTTATGAGCTTGTCTGTTTTGGGGATGTACTTTAAATTTAATGTTTAAGTATAAAGAAACCAAGTTGAAGAAGGAAAAAAAGGTTAATTGGTTAATATTTTTTAATTAATTGTTAGGTACAACTTAAATTAAGGCCTGTCATGGTAAGAAGTCAGGATGGGAAAATAGTATGAAATGAATAAAAATATTAGATGAATTTACTGACATTTCACTTGACTCAATTATATTTTAAGATAGTAGAACATTATTATCAAACTGATGACATGCCAGCAGGATGTTAGTTCCTTGAGAGAACAGGAACTGTTTCCTTTTTGGTTTTGTGTTTTTCATTCCAGTACCTATCACATAGCCAATCAGCACTTAATAAAATGTTTGTTAGGTTGAATTAAACTGAATTCTAAAAAAAAAAGAAAGAAAGAAAATTTTCCCAGGACAAATAACATTTGCAATTATTTTGAGTTTATATTTAGCATGACTTGGAGATTTTTTTTGAGGAATAATAGTTAGCAAAACTAATATGAAGTAGGAAACAGGTTAGGAGAAAGTATTTCAGAACATTAGAGACTTTTAAAATGTATTACCTATCTTTAACATCAAAATGTACTTTAGAATTAGGATATTATGGTGTACTTTCAATTTAAATATTAAGACTCAGAGGTAGCTAGGTGATGCAGTGAATAGAACAGTGGACCTGGAGTCAAAATCTGAGTTCAAATTTAACACACTTACAGACACTTAGTAGCTATGTGACCCTGGACAAGTCAGTTAACCTCTTTACCCTGGTTTCCTGTAAAATGGGTATAATAATAGTATCTGCCTCTTGGGATTGTTGTGAGGATCAAATGAGATATCATTTGTAAAGTGCTTAGTGCAGTGTTTGTGCTTAACAGAGTTAAGTGTTACATAAATGCTGGCTATTATATTATCATCTTCTTCTTGCTGCTGCTGCTGCTCCAGTTCACAATAAATTAATCTATAATTATGGGTGTTCTGGGACACTAGAAATTCTGTGAAAAGCTTTTAAATATTCTTTATAGTTTCTAGAGAAGTATGGTTGCCAAGGTTTCTGTTAGCTTTAAAAACAAACAGAAAAACCATGTTTAGTTCTTGAGGCTGCTCATTTGTTTTGGATATTCAGTTTGTCAGCTGTTATTCTGTTTTCAAAATCTAACACCAACGATGATGTTTTCTTTCCTTAGTGCATGTTATTTAAGCAGTAGCTTTTTACATAATCATTTTTGATGGAAAGCTAACCTGGTGTATCATGTGTCTTGCTCTCCTGTCTCAAAGGAAGAGGCAGCCATAAAACTAATTCCGCTTGCTACCTGTCATCCCATATACATCATGCATTTTCAGTATCTGTCCATTGACTTCTTCCCTTCTGTCTGTTTTAATAAATACACAATTAGTTGTTCCTAAACCTAAAAGAAAGAAAAAAAAGTCCCTTGATACTTCTGCTGCTGTGTGACTACCATCCTATCTCTCCCATTTCCTTTGCTTTTGGAGAGGGGACAGACTTGAAGCAGTTATTGTTGTAATTATCTAAAATGTGCGTCTTCCCTAGTATATTTCTTTGCATGTAATAGATGGTTAATAAATATGTTGAATTTAAATTGTTTACTACCTGAGATGTGTTTGCTAATTATGAAGGAAAGCTGTAATTAATACTGAGTACCAGTGTTGAATGTAGACCATTTAATAGAGGGGGCAGATAACTCAGCTGTCTACAGTTCTGAGTGATGGAGCAAGTTGATAGAAATAAATCCTTTTAAATTTAATTTAATACAAAAATGTTCTAAGAATATGAGATAAAATCAGATCCATTGTAATATATAAATTTGTGAAGTAAATATTAGCATGCAGTATTTTTGTTTCTAAATATTTTTAAAATATCAGTCTACTAAAGATGTAAACACCAGTAGGGTTTTTTTTTGTTATTGTTGTAAATCATATGTTGTTTTAAAAGCTACATGTTTAGGTGATATGCTTCTTAATAAAACCTCACTTCCTAAAACTGTGCAATTCAGCTTCTGTTTCACTGAGAGGAATTACTTTTAGTCTGAAGTATAGTTATTTGGGGAAAACATTTTCTTCTCAGAAGCAGTCTCTAGAAGTACAATTTGTTCCATTTTGCCCTGAATCATATTATTATAATATAAATTTAATAAAGTTATCTGAAACTTTTAGATGGTGTTCAGGTCTTTGTAGAAGGATTTAAGAAGTAAACCATCTTTTGACCTTGTTCTCTGCATAAGTTATTGGTTGTATTTTTGTCTCTTTTTCTACCCAAATTGTTGAAAATTATATCAGCTTGATGCTTCCCTTCTTTATTGCCCCTCACTCACTTCTCAAACACTTGTGCTATAACTTGTGCAGTCATCACTCTTGAACACTCTTTTCTCAAAGGTCAACCAATGATGATCTAATTGCCTTATCTAGCATCTTCTCTGAATCTTTCCTTGACTTCCTTTTAACTTTGGTTGACCATTTCATCCTTGATACTTTGTCCTTCTTGACTTTCATGGTTTTCTTGACTCCGGCTGCTCTTCTTTTGGCAGATGTGTGTTACAATGTACGGAGTACTGGGCCTGAAGTCAGAAAGATTTATCTTCCTGAGTTCAAATCTGACCTCAGACACATACTAGCTGTGTGACCCTGGGCAAGTCCCTTAACCCTATTTGCCTCAGTTTCCTCATCTGTAAAATAAACTGGAGAAGGAACTGGCAAATCACTCTAGTGTCTTTGCCAACAAAACCCTGAAGGGGATCACAAAGAGTTGAACACAACTGGAAAAGACTCAGCAACAACACTCTTCTTTTCTCCTACCAGTCATAGGATCCTGGATGAAGAGTTGGAATGAACCTTAAAGATCATCCTAAACTCTTCATTTCACAGATGATGAAATTAAACCCAAAGAAATTAAGTAATATAGCAAAGGGACTATGTAAACATCAGTGGTCCTAAGCCAAACATTACCTACCTCACAGAGTTATTGTGGGGAAATGCTTTGTAAACTTCAAAGTCTAATGAAAATATGAGACATTAAATGCTGGAGCGTGTATAGTGTAGAATGGATGGAAATTGTCTAGTTCAAATGGACTTGACAGGTATCAAAGTTACCTCTGGTACACATGTATGTGCACTACATATCTATATGTTTAGCAGAGTCATCTTCCTGATCACTTTGCAAAGTTAACTGAGAAAAATCTGACATTGATAGCTGCTTTATAAAGTCCAAAGAAAAGGTATTTTTCTTACTTTTTGCTAACCAGACACAGCATAGGTCAGAATGTTGTCCTAATGCAGTTAAAAAACATTACTTGCGTATTCCATTTTTTTTCTAGTTGTTAAGGACTTAGAGAATTAATCTTTGCTGGTCCATTCTCTGTAGCATTTATGTTAGATTAAAAAAAACTCCTGAAAGGACTCAGTGTATCCTGAAACAAAAGCATGATATATTATAATTTCCAAGACTTACTGGAGAGAAAATAACGTATTGGGTCCATAGGATAAAGGACTCTGAATCTTTAACATCCAGTTGTCTAAGCAAAGGCCTCAAAAGAAAAGCAAATATACTCTACCATATAAATTATGAATAACTCTAATGAGGGTCAAATAATCTAGATAGTATATAAACTAAAGGTTTTGGATTAGGTAGCCACTTGGGTCCTTTCTTTCTCTAAATCTTAGGATTCTATGACTCTAAGCAATTGTTCTGAGATCTCATATAAGTGTCTATACTAATTATTTACAAAAATAGGTGCTACCCAGTGTTAAAATTGTCCTTGATAAAGAGGGAAGAGTCACTTAGACATGCACAATTGCCTTATTTACTGTACTATTTTTTGAATAGTTAAGAAAATATGTAATGCCCCAAACTTTATCTATTTTTTGTAATTTATTTGTAAATTTTGATGTAAATAAGATAATGGGAATAGTCTTATGGCAGAGTCATCTTTGTAAGTTCAGAGTCATGAAACAATGGTTTTTATGGGATGATGTGAAATGAGCAGCATAAAAACACTTTAAGTGTTAAAATACCATATAAATGTCAGTTATTAGTGTGAGATGTACTTTTAAAAGCATTTGATATTCTTAGTCACTTTTGATATGTTGCTAACTGCCTCATGTTAGAAATTTATGGGTATTTATATTATTAACATTTTTCATATTTCATTTGATTCTGACTCCCCTACTACAATGTGTTACTTTCCTGGTAACATCCGAAATGTATTTTTCTTCATGTGGTATTCAAGGACACATTTTAAAAGAAAGAATATATGTCAATCAGATGGGATGTTTAGAAGGAGGAAATAATAAAATCTCACATTTGTATGGAGTTTTACTATTAGGTGAATCTCTTTTGAGTAATCATTATTTCCATTGAAGGAGCTTTGTAGTGTTCTGGGTTTTGATGCAGTCAGCAACTGTCATCCTCAAACAGATGTATTTGGAGAACCTTATTTTTTCAAATCTCTTCTATTTAGATCTTGTACAGTACGCATTCCATGATAGTGCTGAGCAGCTTTGGTGACCGCATATCTTCCTATTTTATGCCTTCTTTACCTCTAAAGAGGGCACTAAACTATTATCTCTATGGCTGTTGTATTCAGCAGGAAATTTTCTATGTCCTTAATATGCTTGAGAGAGTACATGTATAAGGACAGCCACAAAGGTCACGTTTTGCTCTAAGGTGTTAAATAATTATTTGCAATAATAGAATCTCATATTCTCTATACTTTTGATGTCACTCTATACTTTTGATTTTATAGATTTAGTCTACTGAGGAGAATATTTTCTGAAAACCTGCCTATTCCCCCTCTTTTTTCCATTAAGTATATTCTTGATACATGTATGGTTCATTCTTATGAAAACTTTATAAATATTAGAAAGTAGGCAAAAGCATCTATGTTTGTAGATTTTTCTCCTCACAGTTTTTTTTATTTCCTCTATTATTACTTTTCCCATTCATCCTTATTTAGTTCCATTTTACCAAATTTAATTTTAAAAATTTAGAATTTAGTCTACACAGTTGGTGGCATGGTACAAATTTCAACCCTAAACCAAAAGTGTTAGAGAGAAAGTGAGGTTATACATTGGGTTTCAGTTAATTTCCTAGATGATAATATTAAGTGAACTGTGAGAAAATTCCTTTCCCATGTATGTCTAAAGAACAACGTGGTGGAGTGGGAAGAATACTGAATTTGGAGTATAGAATTTGGAGACTTGGCTTTAAATTCTAGCTCTGTGACGTTAGGCAAAAATCATTTTATGTCTCTTAGATCTGTTTGGTTATCTGTTAATATGAAATCAGTAATCCTCTGACTATTCATGTAAGATTGATGTGGAGTAAGCTTTGAAAACCTTAAGGTACTACATGAGTAGGAGAAGGAATTATCTTTTCAGATTAGTTGAAGGAGGCAGAAACAGAATAGAGACACAGTCAAACAAAAGACAATTTGTGTAGACTACAGAATGTATAAGGACTGTTTTAGGTAGTAGATATGTAAAGACATACAAGATAAAATAAATTCTGCTTTGGTGTTGCCCCATATCCTTCCCCGTCTCCTTCCCTGGACTTGTTTAGGGAACTCCTAGTGAGGAAACTCCCTCTTACCAAAGCAGTTCAGCATCTTATGATTTAAGAGAAGGATATTGAAATTGAAATTTGAAATGACTTACCTGGGATCATAGAGTATTTTAGAAAAGGAATTTGAATCTAATTCTTCTTGACTCTAAAGCCTAAAGCTCTCTATTGACTATGCCATGCTGCCTCTCTAAATATTATTTCATTATAGAATACACGTATTTTATGTTTTAAAATTGATAGGGACAGTTTCCTCACTAGGAGTTCTCTACACCAATGAAATCATGTGCCTGAACCCAAAAAAAAGGTCATTTTTACCTGTTTTTAGAGACCAATAGAACAACTGTGCACCTCAGCTAGTTCTTCTAACCCCCAAATACTTTGCCAATGTCCCTACAAAAAGCTGGAAGTACTAATTATAGTATTTCAAAACAAATGGAAATCCTGGAATTGTTTGTATTTGGTATTCTGGATCATAGTCAGAAGTACAGGTACAAGATTAACAAACTTTAAGTATTCCACTTTGAAAGATTTGGGGCTCAGAACTTTCATGCTAGTTGTGATGTAATTATCATTTTTAACAACATACTTATTTTTAGATCAAGAAATTCTAAGTGTGTGATTCATACCAAGATTTATGTTTTTAACATAGATGTACTTTTCTTTCATTACTGTATCTCGCTTTAGATTTTAAAGTTTCCTTAAGATAAATAAGCAGTTCAGTTTGCTTTTAGTACTTGATCCTCCCGTTATAATGTCAACCAACTAGTAAATTAAACCAATTGTGATTTAATCAGAGTATCAGAATCAGGGTTGGGATAGGGACTTGTGATTTCATTTGTACAGGGGACTCCCAGATGAGGAAATTTCCACTGTCAATACAGATCAGAAGCTTTTCTACAACTTAGTCTTGAGAGATTGTATAGAACAAAGAAAGCGTAAATGACTTGGGTAAGTATGTGTGAGTGGCGACACTTAAACCCAGGTCTGATTGTTATGAGATCAACTCACTATGAAAATTTCAATGTTTATCTTCTGTCGTTTTTCAGCTTGCATTTAAGTTTTTTGCTATACTTTTTATTGCAATTGGAGACTGCTGGTTTCTGTCTATCCTAATTTGCTTATTATCACAATTTGGGATTCCCAGCCTTGGATCACTCTTTAAAAAAGGGTCCTTTATAAATCTAACTTAATAATAGGAATAGGAACAATAATAATAGGAATAGGAACATTATTTTTCATTTCAATTGGTGCCCTTAAATTTGAGCTTTAGTAGCTAACCTACAAAAATCTACTTCCATGGTTAAAAAAAAATCTATAAAATACAGAAATTATGTTAAAATAATTTAGGGCTGAAGTTATAAAAGGTATGACTGAAACATAGTAATAACAATCAGTTAATTTGTATTCTATTTGCATTTTTACATTTATTATAGGTAATTTATTTCACTTCCTTACCTCTGTTGCCATGTCCATGAAGAAATGAAATGAATTCTTTGGAGAAGTAAAGCTTCCTCTAGCCTGTCTTTGTAAAGTGATTTGCCTTTTCTATAAACTTTCAGCATAAATGATGATGTCTATTTTCTTGATTTTAGGAATTATCTTATTGAAAATACTGATCACAGAATCATAGAGTTAGAGTAGAAGAAGGGATCCCAGAGGTCGTGTGACCTCTGTTTTAAGGATGAAAAAAGAGGTGTAAAACAATCAAATGACTTAACCAATGTCACATATGTAGTAAGAGAGGTCATCTTCCCCCCCAAATCCTAACAAGTAAATATTTTAAAATCCACACTGATGTAAAATACTTTAGGAAATCACTAATACACTGTAAAGAACATCTTAAAATAGAAACATTATTCATTAAATACTTGACCAAAATGTTGACATTATTTAAAGTATTTCTAAGCGACTGTCATAGGAAAATTTTCATTCAGTTTGTTTTATAACGATAGTTTATATTTATATATAGGGATTTTAAGGTGCTTACAAAGAGCTTTTCCCATAACTAATCTTGTGAGGTAAATAATATTGGTTATTATCATCTCCACTTTTCTGTAAGAAAGATAGATTCAGAGAGGTTAAGTGACCTACATAAAGTCATAATACCAATTAATGGCCAGACTGGCATTTGAATCTAAGTTTTCTGACTCTTAAGTCCAGCACTCTTTCAACTATACCTCATTACCTCTTAAAATTGTAGAATACATCAGAAAAGCAGTATTAATATGAGCTATCTACTAGGTTTAGAGATAAGCAAATGGATTTCTGATTTTATCCATTTGGATGTTCCCTCTAATAATGCAGTTTGCAGCCTATTCATCCCTATCAATTCCACATAACTCTTGTCTATTTTTCCTGTGTTTCTGTTGTCCATAGAAGGTCCATCCAACACATCAGAAGCCTTTTTCACTTTCTTATAACATCATGAGGCTACCAGTGAGGCACTCAGATTGCCTACCTGTTATCCTTACATTCACCATGTGACTGATATGTCTCTTCTTATCATACATTTCCCCGATCACATCTTTTACTCTTTTTTAAAAATTCTACATTGGTTATATGTTGCAATCTACCTATGTCCACTATGCACCTCTCCATTGCACTCTACTACTCTTTCACTTGTTTGATGACAATCTATGGTACCAATCTCATTAAAGTGAAGTGGGTATTATGACTGATATTCATCAAAACTCATATAAAGAAAACATTCTTTAAAGGAACAATAAATATCATAACAATAAAAGTGTTTTAATTTGGCATCTTTGTAGAAAAATACAATTGGAAATTTCTGTTTCCATGTCTAAGAGAGTCTCTACTTATGCCCATCTTGTCCTAACTGTCTCTGATGAAAAGTTTTTTATTTATATTTTGCTTACCCTATTTGTAGTATAAATTCTCCTTTATTGATTATGATACATACTTTTTTTTCATCCAGACCTCTTGTTTCATTAATGTCGGGAACTCCAAGGAAGGAAACTCCCTCTATACATGGAGATTTGCAGCTTTTCTGCAATTTATATTTTTGGAGAGTTGCATAATAATAACAATAATAGAGATAATAGTGATAAGGAGGAGAAAAAGGATTTGTACAAGGACTAGGAACAAGTACTAACATTTATTTAGAGCTATAAGGGTTTAGAAAGGGGGGGGGTCTTATTTAAGGGATTAAGACACTTGTCTAGGGTCACACAGCCAGTATGTATCAGAGGCAAACCTGAACCCAAGTTTCCTGATTCCAAGGTCTATCTTCTATCTACTATGTAATACTCTTTCTCAGTCTACTGTAAGATGTTCTTCTTTTCTCTGCCAACTCTAAGTACTAATTATGGAATTATAAACCTAGAGTTGGAAGAGATTTTAGAGTCCATCAAGTCCAAACCCTTCATTTTATTTATTTTTTCTCCAGAGATTCATTTAATCATACAGATCCCAGGGGGAAGTTATTCCTACAGTATTATTCACTGGAATAGTGCACTCCTTTTGAGTGCATATGAACAGCACTCGGGTCTAAAATAAGCCTGCAACACGTTGGGAGTTTTTTCTTTTTTCTTTTTAATTTTTGTCTTCTGAACTTAAACAGCCCACTCTCCAAAAAGAGCTTTTCTATATACAAAAGAGATCACAAAAAGAGGATAGTATTTGAAAACTTCAATTTCTTCCACACCACTTTTCTTCTTATTATTTAATAATTGTGTAGCTTCCCAAACTGTCCTGTTTGTCTGTGCTTCCTTCTGAAATTCCTTCCTTTCTCCTCTGTTCAATAGATCTCCTTTTTCCCTTTTTTATTTGGCATTATCATTATTACCCTCTTAATCGCTGTCTCCCCCAATTAAAAACAGAAGGTGGGGGGAGGACTTTTGTAACAGCATACTGAGGTTAAAAAAAATCCAGGCTTTATCCATTTCAAAAAATGTTATGTTTCTCTCCTTGCAGTCAGGAGGTAAATAATATGCTTTATCGTAGGTCCTCTAGAGACATATTTCATCATTGCTTTGATCAGAGTTCTTAATTCTTTCAAAATTGTTTTTCTTCACAATGTTATTGTCATCATATGGGTTGTTCTCCTGATTCTGCTTATTTTGCAGTTCTAAGGGGTGTCTGAAAGTATCTCTTTCATAATTTCTTATAGCACAGTATTTCATTTCACTCATATTTCACAGTCTTTTCAGCCATTTGCCATGGATGAGCATTTCCTTTGTTTCCAGATCTTTTCTTTTTTCCTTTTAATCTGCCCTTTGGGATCAAGCAGTTTGTTTAGCTTGTAACTATTCCCTTCTTAGTATTATCCTCCATCTTAATCCCACTTTGATCTCAGTCTCTACCAGTCTTCCTATTGAATTTAATCAATTTCTGCACCTAACTCTGTGTTTATATGTGTTTGTTTTCAACCTTACTTTGTTAAGAATGTTCTTAAAAAGTTCTGCTTCCTTCTAATAAAATAGTTAAAGTTCCTTTACACTTTTCCATTATTCCTTTCTACATTTGTATATTCCTTATACCTTCCTTTTTTTCCCTCTTAAAAAAGAACCAATTCACCCCCTCTTAAGTCTCTCCATGCCTTTTGAGGACATTAACATTCTGAGGAGACTCTTGAATTTTCTCCCCTTAGTAGCATTTTATAATCATATAACCCTTTTCAATTGCTCAAACAAATTAACCTTTCTAGGTTTATTAAACATATAATTTTATTTAATTTATATATTAATATTAATTATTAATTAAATTATTTGATTAATTTTAATTAATAAAATATATTAAGTATTTATTAATTTAATATAATATATAATTGCATTTAATTTTATGTGTAATTTAATATTGTATGTTTATCCTTCATTGCCAAAGAAGATCATGCCATCAGAGAAATAAAGACTTGACTTGCACTTGACTTTGTTTTGAGTGAGGGAGGACTATGCAGGTCAGCAGCTTCACTTCTCCAGAGCCATCTGAATCCAGTGACCAGATATTCATCAGGATGACTAGAGATGACCCAGGATGAGGCAACTGGGGTTAAGTGACTTGCCCAAGGTCACACAGCTAGTGAGTGTCAAGTGTCTGAGGTGAGATTTGAACTCAGGTCCTCCTGGCTCCTGCACTGGTGCTCTATCCACTGCACCACCTAGCTGCCCTAATTTAATATATCATATATATCTAGATTTATTAAAACTCTTAGGTTTCTCTTTCAAAGTTCTACTCAACTCTGGTCCTTTCATCAGGACTGTGTGAAAGTTCTCTATATAACAGTAAGGGTCCTTTCTACTTCCCATGCTCTGTAGGACTATATTCATCTTAACAAAGGTAAATCCTTCTTGGGTGGTAAAACTAGCTCTTTTGCCTTTTGAAATACTGTTTTCTAAGATCTCCTTTTATTTATAATACATGCTGGTAGGTCTTGTGTGTTCATGACTTCTTTCTTGGTGCTTGAAGTCTTTCTTTCTAGATGCTTACAACATTTTTTTTGACATAGAAGCCCTGGATTTGGGCTGTTACATTTTGGGGCTCATTTTCTTTTTGAGGTTTCTTTCAGATGATTACTAAAGGATTCTTCAAGGTGGGGCAGAGCCAAGATGGCAGAGGAGAAAGACTGACGTGCTCTAGCTCTCCCCCCATAGCCCATAAAATACCTGTAAAAAATAACTCTAAACAAATTCTAGAGCAGCAGAAGCCACAAAATAACAGAATGAAAGAGATTTCCAGCCCAAGACAGCCTGAAAGGGAGACAGGAAAGGTCTATCACACCAGGCTCAAAGCAGAGTGCAGCCCAGCCTTGGCCACATGGCACAGCACAGACAGGACTGGAGCAGGCTTCAGGGCACAGAATCACAGATAGCGGCTGCAGTTCCCAGATTTCTCAACCCACAAATGCCAAAGACAGCTTCAAAGGTCAGTGAGAAAGTTCTTTCATCTGGGTGAGAAGGAAGCAGGTCTGGCCCCAGCTCTGGTCCCAGGGTGGCAGCAGCCACTGTAGAAGCAGCGTCCATTTTTGGAGCCCTCTGTCTAAAGACCCTGGGGGAATTGAGTGACTGATCTGAGTCTCAGTCCTGAGTGGTGGTCCTGGGGTGAGGAAGAGTGCTGGCATAGTGGAACTGGTGGTGACTATAGAGAGAGAATCCTACTCACAGATCCTGGGCAGAAAAGCTTGTGGTTCCTCCCAGAGCAGAGCACAGGCCAAGAGAGAAGTAAACTCCTCTCCCTTGAATATGCCACCTTAGAGGAACTGAGAATTTACAGGTCCCTAGAATATACCCTCCACTTGACAAAGGACTCAAAAACCAAGTAACTGGCTGGGAAAATGCCCAAAAAGGGAAAAAAATAAGACTATAGAAGGTTATTTTTTTGGTGAAAAGGTATTTTCTTCCATCCTTTTGGATGAGGAAGAACAATGCTTACCAACAGAGGAAAATATAAAAGTCAAGGCTTCTACATCCAAAACCTCCAAAAAAATATGAAATGGTCTCAGACCATGGAAGAGCTCAAAAAGGATTTTGAAAATCAAGTAAGAGGTAGAGGAAAAATTGGAAAGAGAAATGAGAGCATTGCCATAAAATCATGAAAAGCAAGTCAACAGCTTGCTAAAGGAGACCCCAAAAAAAGCTGAAGAAAATAACACCTCTAAAAATAGACTAACCCAAATGGCAAAAGAGGTCCAAAAAGCCAATGAGGAGAAGAATGCTTTTAAAAACAGAATTAACCAAATGGAAAAGGAGGTTCAAAAGCTCACTGAAGAAAATAGTTCTTTAAAAATTAGAGTGGAGCAGATGGAAGCTAATGACTTTATGAGAAACTAAGAAATAATAAAACAAAACCAAAAGAATGAAAAAATTGAAGACAATGTGAAATATCTCATTGGAAAAACAACTGACCTGGAAAACAGATCCAGGAGAGACAATTTTAAAATTATTGGTCTACCTGAAAACCATGATCAAAAAAAGAGCTTAGACCTCATCTTCCAAGAAATTATCAAGGGAAATGGGCTTGATATTCTAGAACCAGAGGGTAAAATAGAAATGGAAAGAATTCACTGATCACCTCCTGAAAGATACCCCAAAAGGAAAACTCCCAGGAATATTGTAGCCAAATTCCGGAGTTCTCAGGTCAAGGAGAAAATATTGCAAGCAGCCAGAAAGAAACAATTCAAGTGTTGTGGAAGTACAATCAGGATAACACAGGATTTAGCAGCTTTGACACTAAGGGATTGAAGGGCTTGGAATATGATATTCCAGACGTCAAAGGAAATAGGATTAAAACCAATAATCACCTACCCAGCAAAACTAAGTATAATAGTTCAGGGGGAAAAAATGGAATTTTAATGAAATACAGGACTTCCAAGAATTCTTGATGAAAAGGACAGAGGTGACTAGAAAATTTGACTTCAAATACAAGAATCAAGAAAAACATGAAAAGGTAAACTGGAAAGAGAAGCCTTAAGGAACTCAATAAAGTTGAACTATTTACATTCCTACATGGAAAGATGTTATTTGTAACTCATGAGACCTTTTTCAGTATTAGGATAGTTAGAGGGAATATATATGTATTTAGGTGAATATGGGTATGTATGTGTGTGTATATTATATATCTGTAGGTATGTATATGTGTATGTATATATGTATATATGTGTGTATGTGTATATATATATCTATACATATACATACATACACACACACATAGAGGGCACATGGTGAGCTGAATATGAAGGAAGAATACCTAAAAAAAATAAAATTTACTATTGAGTGGAATGTACTAGGAGTAAGAGAAAGGGAGAGGTAGAATGTAGCAAATCATCTCACATACAAGAGGGAAGAAAGAGCTTCTACAATGGAGGGGAAGAGGGGGGAGATGAAGGGAAATAATTGACCCTTACTCTCACGGAATTTGACTTAAGGAGGGAATAACACACACTCAATTGGATGTGGAAATACATTTTACCCTGCAGAAAGGCACGGGGGAAGGGTATAGAAAAGGGAAGATAATAGAAGGGACAGCCAATTGGGAAAAGGGATAATCAGAAGCAAACACTATTGTGGGAGGATAGGTCAAGGGAGAGAACTGAATAAATGAAGGGCAGGACAGGACAGAGGGAAATGTGGTTAGTCTATTACAACATAAATATTATGGAAGTGCTTTGCATTCTTACACTTGTATGACCTATATTGAATGTTTTCTCAATTAGGGTAGGGAGGGAGGAAAGGAGAGAATATGGAACTCAAAACTTTAAGAACGAATATTAAAAATTGTTTTAGCACGCAGGTGGAAATTGAGCTGATCAGGCAATGGAGTATAGAAATCTATTTTGCCCTACAGAAAAATAGAGGGGAAGGGGAATGAAAGAAGAATGGGTAGTAGAAGGGAGGGTAGAATGGAGGAAGAGGTGAATAGGGTGCATGCTGTCCCCAGGGTGGGGGGTGGGGAGAGATGGGGAGAAAATTTTAAATTCAGATTCTTGTGGAAGTGAATGTTAAGAACTGAAAAATAAATTATATAATTTTTTTTAAAAAGGAAAATAAATAAATGATTCTTCATATTTTCATTGTCCTCTGATTGTAATAGTTCTGGGTGGTTTTATTTGCAAATGCTTGGAGTACAGTATTCAGGCATTTTTAAATCATGGTTTTCAGAGATTCTTATAATTTTTAAATGATTTCTCTTTGACCTGTTTTTCAGATCAGTATTTTTATGAGATGAATTAATTGTTTTTTGTTTTTCAATATTTTGATTTTGACCAAATATTTCTTGCTAATTCATCACATCATTGATTTGTGTTTGTTGTAGTCTAATTTTTAGGAAGTCCATGACTTGAGTAAGGTTTACTGCTTTCTATCTAAGCTATTTATTCTCCTCCCAAATCTAGAGTTTTTATTTCATTGTTTTCATTTCTTCTAGGTAGTTAACATAGCCATTGTTGAAAATACATTTTTCTTTTGAGTCTCTGGTTGCATTATTAGGGAGCTGCTTTCACTTTTTAGGTTGGACTTTTGGATATCTCTTGGTCTACTACATAATTCTTTATAATGATCTATAACTTCTTTGGTTTACATCTCTCTCTAGCCTTAGTTCTTGGATTATAACTTTGTGCCCTAGTCAAACTGTGCTCCTATAGCACTCTGCTATGCTTTTATGCCCTATTCTATTGCCCTAGATTTATCTCCATCTATGTTACCTGAATTCCCGTACTGATTTCTGCCTCTTCCTCGCTTCCCAGCCCTGATCTTTGAGGTTCAGAGACCTGGATTTTCAGAGCCCTCTCTTTGTGTCACAGGATATAAAATGCTAAGGACCAGGCTCATGGGCCTGGGATGTCCAGTTCTGAGCTCTGCTAAGGAGCATGGACAAACTGTTCTAGTCCTCTCTTTCCTGTTGCTCATAGTCTTATGGCCGATTTGGGTAAAGTTTTTAGGTGAAAGAAACTTAGTGTAGTTAACTCATTAGATTTCTTTAATATTATTCAATCTAGTGCAAAACTTAGGTTTTTGCCTGAGTTAAGGGTGTTGGAATAGGGGTTGCCTTGCCTGCCTGTTTTCAAAAAGCCATCTTGGCTAGAAGTCTAACCCTCATATTGTAGATAAAGAAACTAAGGCTGAGAAAAGTTAAATGACTTGACCAGGGTCATACAGGTTATAAGTGTTGGAGCCAGAATTTGAATATGGGCCCAGAGCCAGCACTCTTTTTCCTATCTTTGCTTACTCCATATTTGGTTGTTATTTTTGTTTGGATGAGGGGGAAGGATCCTCTATCGCTAGATCTTGTGTTATGAAAATACACAGAACTTTAATGCCGTTAAACACAGGCATATTCTTTATATTGTGTAGAGCACTGGATTTGGAGGCAGGAAAACCTAAGTTCAAATCTGACCTCAGAGACTTACTACCTGTATGGACTTGGGAAATCACTTAACTTTTTGTCTACTTTGGTTTCCTCAAAAATGGGGATCATAACAGGACCTACCTCACAGAGTTGCTGTGACAATCAAATAAGATCAACTGAGAAAATATTTATAAATATTTAGCACAGTACCTTACACACAGTAGGTACTTAATAAATTCTTTTTTCCTTTCCCTCATCTTCCCATCAGTTAGATTGGATCTGTATTTGTTTTTTACCATCCTATAGTGGTGCCCACTTTCTATAATTATTTGAACATTTAAACCTTCTTTGCCCTGAATTAAGTACGTGCCTTGATTTACTATCTACCATAGCATGTATAAATGCAACTTCATAAAAATTCCACATATATTTTAGAATAAGTGGGATTCATATTTTATTTTGCAGTTATTATACATCTTCATTTTAAAATATGCAAAACCTGATTATTTTAAATTATACTAAATTAAATGTTGGGCGTGGTGGTACACACCTGTAATCCTTGCTATGGAAGTAGCTGAGGTTGGTGTATTGTTTGTGCTCTGGAGTTCTGAACTGTAGTAGGGCTAAACCAATCAGGTGTCCAAAATAAATCCAGTAGTAATATGGCGATGCCTGGGAGTAGGGGACCACTAGGCTCCCTGTGGAGGGGTGAACCAGCCCCAGTCAGAAACTGAGCAGGTCAGAAAGTTCCATGTCATTCAGCAGTGTAATCAGACCCTCTGCAGCTCCACTTCTAGCATAGGCAAAATAGGAGACCCAGTCTGCCTTTCTTCCCTAAAAAGGCAGTGTTTATTTCCTGGATTATATGAGCCAATATTGTATGGTGAAATGAATCCCTGAAATTGTAACCAAAAGACAGATTTCAGTCTCTGCTCTCCTACTTACTAGTTGTGCATGCCACCTAAACTATCTGATCTTCAGTTTCCTAATCTATAAAATGGGTAAAATAACTCTACTACTACTGCATCACAGGGAGCACTAAACAATGCATGTTTAAGCTCTTTGTAAACTTTAAAATGATACAAAAGTTAAGTTGATGTTAGTACACCTTGTGTTCTAAGCTTGCATTTTTATACAGCATATTAGTGACTTAGTGGATAGAGAAGTATCCCTGAAGTTAGGAAGAGCTGGGCCTAAGTCTTGTCCCTGACACATACTGGCTGTGTAACCCTGGCAAGTCACTTAACATTTTAGTATCTCAGTCATCTCCTTAAGACTCTTTGGCAAAAGGCACAGGAAGCTCCTTCCACTGATGAAATCTTAGATCCATGAAAAAATAACTAATTTGAGGGCAAAGAAATAAATAATTATCCCACAGAAAGTAACTAGAATTAATTGTAAAGTCCCTGGTTGTTTTTGAATACCAGAAGAACTGGATGCAAAGAAACTTTAACGAACATAATGAAATTATCTCTCATTACATTTACATCTTGTAATTTTCATGAAAAAAATGGAACATGGATAGGGAAATTTCAATAAATTAAAAGTATACCATAGTATAAATTCTCATTTGACTTATTATATATTTTCTCATTTAGCCAATTCTATCTAAAGCAGTAGTTTTTTCTGATATTTTGTATTGTTCTGTGGAGTATCACAAGAACTGGTAATACACAATCTTTAAATAACAGAGAATATAGAAGAATAAAGAAGAAATCTCTAGTCCAAATTACTATTTATAATTGCCAAACCTAAGAATATCAGTTGTCATTCTTGGAATATGTAATTCTTTTTTAAAAAATGATAAATGAAACATTAGTCCGTTCGTATTTTAGTACTCTATCAGAGATTTATCAGAGTAGTAACATATATTATGAAGGTAGGAATTGTCTTCTCCAATTAATGTTGTCCAATGCGATCACCCCTTTAATCTGTATATTCTTTTAAGGTATTTATGCAGTAGACTGTGGAGTCACCATGAACTCATAGATAGAGTGCTGGGCTTGGAGCCAGGAAGATTGTTTAGCATCTCACTTACTACTTATTAGCAGTTTGACTATAGGCAAGTTACTTAAGTACTATGTCACAGTTGTGGGGTTTTTTAAGAATAGGATTTATTTGCTGTCTACTATTCTCCCATGCCAATCAAATTACAAACATTTTATGCATTTTTAGTTTATTTCATACCTCTTAATATGTCACTGATTTCAGTTTGCTTTTATAATTTCCTCAAATTTGTAATCTTCTTGAAATTTTATAACTCCTTGATACTAAGTATCTTCTCTTCTATCCTTTATTTTATAGCTTCAAACAACATGAGAAATAAGTATCTATTACTTGACAGTTGCTCATTGTCAATTTTAACTAAATTTAGATGTCATAAAAGTATTTTTGAATATTAATCAAACAGCTAAATGTCATCAACCTTTAAATGTAGATATTAGAGGGGGAATCAGTTGAGGTGAATTTTCTTTTTCTCAGCACAATTTACCATTTAAATAGGTGTTGTATACCCTTATTCTTATACTTAAAATATAATACTTGTACACATTATGAAGTGTGCAGTATTTTATTCCTGTTTCAGTATATGAGATTACTTTCCACTTACTCTGTTCATATCTTATATGTAAGTAGTTTTTTGTTTATATGTTGTGTTCCCCACTAGAATGTGAAGATGTTGTATTTGCCTTTCTTTGTATCCCAAGCACTTAGCTACAGCACCTGGCACCAAATTGTTTAATAAATACTTGTTGAATGGCTGACGGAACCAAAAGTTTTTGAAGATATGTTTAAATTCATTATACTTAATGACCCCTTTATATTCAAGTTCAACAATATTAATTTTACAAAGAAAGTAATAGTATTCTCTCCATATATGATAGGTATATATTACATATGTGATTTAATACTCTATAACTTTCTTGTTTCGTCTTCATTTGCCTTAATATTCTCAACCTGTAAGGATTTTAAATAGAGTATTACTTTATTCATCATATCTTAATTCATTTGATTAGAGGCATATAACTAGAGATACTGAAAATAAACCTAAGAAAATTCCCTGATTTCCATTTTTTAAAAGGAGTATTTTAGTTTAGTTCAGCAATTATTTACAAAACCTTTGTATTGTATAATGCTAGGTATTCAGTGTTTACAAGGACAGAAATAAAGTTTCTGATGGTCTCAAGAAATTTACAATAGAAAGGGGTGGGAAGATGTGATAATTTTAGGGGGAAAAAAATCCCTGCAGAGAGAAGGCTACAGTAATAAAGGATAAACTTTTACTATATTTTTCAACTTTTAATCAATCTAATGAGATAATAAACTGTTGAATAAATATGTCCATTTAATAAAGATATTACCTTTTAAGGTATATCTTTTTCTTCTCTTTATATATTTCTTACTGATTTTCTTCTCTTACAACTAACTCTCAGGAGAATTCAGTTGAATAATGCCCACTGTTCTTTATATAACCCTTAGTCTTATTTTGCTCTAGAATAAAATTTTGACAGATAATCTGCGTTTTTAAAAAATTTACCTTTATTTACCTCTGAGTTAAGTTCTAATGTCTATAAATGTGGATTTGAATATTTAACTGAAATGTACACACTCACCCTGAAGAATGAGTTTCTGTCATACAATGCTTAAGTTCAAAGATGTTTAAAATCTCTCACTATATTTTTATATAAATTATATACATAACTCATGTATAATTATGTATAAATATTTAAAAGACATAATTATATAAAGTATAATTAAGGAAAATACTTCAGCCCTGCATGGTTCAAGGTGATAACTTATTAAACTGTGTAAAATGAAAATATCACAAAATGCAACATTCTTGGTGCCAAAAAACAAAAGTAAGCATATAGTTAAGTGGAGATAACCTAAATTATACTCCAGTTACACAAGTGAGTTCTGTAATTGATTGAGACTTTTTAGATACTAACCATAATTTCAAATATTTGAGGTCTTTTTTTAGTTTCAGAAGCAAGAAAATATTAATTACTTGCAATGCTCAAAATACTAAATGCATTTTCCTAGTTTTATAAAAATCCCTTTTTAGACTAAATAAAATCATATATATATATATATAAATTAAGGAATTTAAATGCCAGTATGTTAGTGCCTAAAGGCATCCTGTAGATTGATAGAGTACTGTTTTCCTTTAAAGTCTTATTTTAATGGCTATACACCTTAGGCAATAATTAACTATTTTAAAATCATTTTTATAGCTGTACATGGTTATATGTACAATCCTCCTTGGACCTTTACCAGTCACTTTATTTCTGTACACTTTCACTTCCCACAATTACGCAATCTGTAACAGGAACTTCAAATTTCATATCCTTTCAAATGATCTCTTTATCTCATTTGAAGGAGAATTGTAAACTTAGAAGGAAGGATCGTATGATTTTGGTCTAAAATGTGTTTTAAATTATGAAGGAATTGTAAGTTTCCTTAAGAGCTTTGTAATGGACAGAATTTTTTAATTTTTAATTTTATTATCTGATATCAGGCAGCTTACAATAAGGCTGACTTTAGTAATCTGAATGTTTCAAGTGGTTACTGCATATTGGCAATAAAAGTATTAAAGAATCATGTTTTATTAAGAAAATGTCTGCTGTTGAATAATATTGATAAATGTAGTGAATAACATTTTTGACATAACTTCCTTGCCTACACAGATAATTGTGGTGGTAATTGAATGAGTCAATCAAAGGCATAGTCTAAGAATAAAACATTCTCTCACCCACTAAAGTGAAAGAAAGGTATTGTTAAAAGTAGTCCAGTGATGGAGGCAGGGAAGCAAGGTTATGTAATGACTTAATAGAGTTTCATTTTACCTATGAAAATAGGTTCAGATATGGCTTGAATCATGAGTGAGGTTAATTTTTGTCTTCTCAGATGACTTTTCCATAAGACTTTTGATAGGGCTTATTAAATAAGTTGGTTTACTTTTGAGATAAGATCATTTCTTGCTGAAGCAGGCAACTCATTTTTAAAGCACATTGGCAATCCAGCTTTCAGGATGTTAGTCTTGTGTCCTGAACCATTTCTGCTTTCAAACTATGCTTTTGTGAGTATTAGAAGTTATGTTTCTCTACCACTTAAAAATAGAAAAGCAGCAGCTTTGTATTATTTCAGCAGCATTTTTATTTCATTTTAAGATGTTAACATTTGCATAGCTTGTGAAAAGTAACCCCAAACCCCTTTCCAAAACCCTTGGGGCATTTTTTGTTAATAATGTAGCTTTTAAAATGTTTCCTCAGTTGTTTCATTAAATCAACCTTTCATTAAAATGCAACCAGCTTGTTTCTGTATAATTTTGTTACTCTTTGTATTAGAGTAGAGATACATTATACCTTTCCCATTTCTAAATCTGCCTGTGCCTATTTTTATTTGTCAAGCTGAGGTTTGACTGGCCGGATTCCAGATGTCTCTCTCACAAGATTTGGTGCTGATGGTCTATTTATAGAACTGTGGTTTCATTGTCATGACAACCGTGCTAGAGGCCAAGGCGGCTGGGAGCTATTTCTGGACTGGTGCTGTAATGTAAAACTGATTGGGCAAGTTTGTATATCCTCTAAAGCCGACTAACTTTAGAGGAGTAAAAGGAAGGGAAAAAAAGATTTATAGAATTTCTTTCAAAAGACTTTTTTTCTTTCCTCTTGATATTTGTTCTTTTTGGATCATTCCATTTTTTAAAAAGTTATTTATTTCACATTAAAGTTTTCCATACTGCGTAAGTGGATTGTTATTCCAATCTCTTAAATATTATGTTTCCAAATGTGGGGTTAGATAAGCAACTGCTATAAGCAGGATGTTTTTCATTTGAGAAAAATATGATTCTTATTATGGATTGACAGGGGAAAAACATTTTATATATAGTAATAGAAGTCCTTTATGACCTGTAATTTTAATATTTTAGGCTTCTAGGTGTCCTGTTAGCCCTTCCATAAAAGGAATTGTAACCTTGTGGTAACAAGTTGATTCCACATCTGTAAAGTCATATTTTTCAACTTTCACATTATTTGGTTAAAAAATTGCCTAGTGGTGCCCCTCTGCCTCCAAGTGGTAAGACTGTTTTTTCTAAGGTTATTTTCTAATTGAAATAAAATGTAGTCCCTTCATGAAGGCCATTTTATACAGTAACTTTTAAAAATTCCTTTACATTCTTGTTCTGAATGACTTGTATATTTTTAGCATAATGATTAAGCAGGTTGAAAGCAAAAATGCTTCTTAGTAAGAGACTCCTTTACCTTATTAAGATAAAATAATCTTTGGTTTCTTTTTGAATTGTTATTTAAACCATAATGATCAGAACATTGCCAGGATTTCTATTATAAATTTCTGCGTAATGCTTGGTTATACATATTTCCTTTATTGTACAACTTCCAATCCTAAATTGTATTTCAAAATGATCACTTAAAGATAATCTAGTAAGTTGAATTTTCAGGTGCATTTTTTAATAATTATTATCCCAAAATAGTATTGTTCTTTTCCTTTAGATAGATTTCTCTATTTTTTTGTTTCCAACATAAAATACTTCTATGGATTTTTTAAAAAGTAAGTAACTTTTATTTCTGGTATATTTAGCATGTGATCTTTTGCTTTTTTTCTTTAAAAACTTTATTTTAGTCAAATTAAATTCTACAAAATGAAAATGGCATGAAAGCAAAATTAAAAATTGTGTTCTCTTTGAACAGCTTTTGTAAATTGAAGCAAATATTCATAGCATCTTTGCCATGTCATATACAATAATATATCCTCCTAGGGATAAGAAACAGTTATGTTACATTACAAATTAAGTTGATTTATATGTAAATTGTATATATCACATATTACACAAAGTAGAAGAGATTCCTTCTTAAAGGACATGATGGAAAATTCTTAGGCAAAGTGAAAAGATTTTTGATAATATGAAAATGAACTCTAATTTGTTATCAGTATTCTGATTTTTTTGTAATTTTGAAAAGTATGGTTTTCTTTTAAAACGAGGTATACCTCTGTTATTGGGCTGAAGGTAACAATAGTAATTCGTATTTGTATAGCATCTTAAGGGACACAAGGCATTTTCCTCAAAAAATCCTGAGACTGGCAATGAATTTCAACCTGATTTTGTTTACATTTATATTTTTCTAGCACCACATTTTCTTTTCCTATTAATCAATGTATTTCGTATTTGACAGTTATTTAAGCAAGTCAAGAATTCCTGCCTACTTTTAAAAATAGTAGTTGAGTAGAATGAGAGAGAAAAAAGGGGGCCTAAATGTTATCTGTGATAGTAAATAGTACTATGTACTCAGATAGTAGTACTACTTATCCAATGCCCCAGATTGGCAAATATTTAAATCTCTTAAAAAGCTGATGTTTTATCCGTTATAATCAGAGTGGTCAGGTCTGGAACACCATTTCCTTTCCCTTTTTATAAATGTTAAAGTATACATATAATTTTGTGTGTCAACATTTATAGGCAAAATTGCATTATAATAAATTGAAATAGTACATTGTTAGTATGGACAATTAAAAATTTAGAACTTTAGTATATTCAGTTTGGTCATTCAGTGAAAAAAATGCTAGAAAATTATGATTACAAATATTTTCCTTCAAGTAAAAAATTATTATTTACTCAAAAATTATGAATATTAAATTTATTGTGGTAATATTTATATTCATCTACAAAAATAAGAAAAATCAGGACCTTTTATGAGGATTTGATGCTCTCGGGAGAAAAAAATTGACACTGCTTTTCAATTAAGAAGTGTTAAAATTGTTGCTTCAATTTAGTTGTTTTCAGCTATTTTAGGTTTAATATTTTAAGTAGTAATTATTGAGTATTTTTTCACTGTTCTTGATTAAAACAAGGATTATTTGTAAGTACTGGATTAAAAATTCCCTTTTTTTTTATAACCTATAAAGGTAATATCTCTCCAAATTGAACTTCCTTTGTCTATGAATTTTGTTGTAGATATTTTACTTCGTATAGTGGTTATAGTTAATTGAAACATATATGTACATACATACACACATACTGACAGCGAAGTTTCAAATTAATATATATACTAAGTTATTTTGAGGGCTAATTATTTTGTAATTTCTGTTTCATCATTGACCAATGAGATCACTGAAGTAGTTGACTTGGGGATTTTTATAGATATATATTTGTTATGCTTTAAAATCACACTCCAATGTGTATCTTCATAGAAAATAGTTGTTTAAAAGAATTAAATTATCACTAGAAGTATATTGTCTACTTAGATGAATAAAAATACCCTTTTAAATTCTTATCCCACCTGATTTGTAAATTATTTTATCTAATAACAAAACTAGAATCTCCAAAGATTATCAGGTTATACTTAGAGTCAAGAAGGCATCTGAGAAAAAGAGCTTCTATTCTACTTTCCTTCAGAAGGCTGTAATTTCAGAAAGTGGTTTATTTGGTTTTGGTCATGTTTTCTTTTCCTCAGGATCTTCTCTTTCCTTCCCTTATGAATCTTCTCTCTTCTTACCTTTCTTTTTTTCTTTTTCTTTCTCTTTTTTTGCCAAAAGACATGGCTTGATCTACTTTAAGATAAAATATGTTTCTTTAATGCATCACTGATTGAATATAGGTTTGTCTTTCCAAATGTTATGCAAGATAACATTCTAGAAAAGATTAATCAGTTCTTTAACTGTTAAACACCAGTACCATTGATGAGGGAATGAAAATGCCATTAATTTACTCTTTGAAAATTAATTTATACCTGTTATTAAAAGTTTAATATTTAGACTGCTTTATTTCATGTACTTAATGTTGAATGAATAGAAAATTTGTGTTTGTTTCCTGTTAAATATAACCATTGCAAGGAAGGACCCTTTCTGCCAAAATCTTTTGTTTATTAAATGAAATTCTTAAAAAGTAGAAGTAAATGACAACGACTCCTTGTGGCTAATTAAACAGCCCACATTTTGCTGGTTCAAGTTTTCATCATTCCCTTGAAAAATAAATCTTTCTGTGTGTCATTTATCCCTCAAATCAGTACAGACCAATTTTTTTAAACACCCACTTAAAATAGTGAATGTGAATTGTGAAACTTTTCTTAAAAAATTAATTTGTTATTTTGGAGCACATACAGCCATACAATTAATTGCTAGCTTTTAAAAATAAGAAATTTATCTGTACTTGTTTTACTATAGGTATCTGGTTTGTTATTATCAGGAAGCATTTGCTTATTTTTGTACACATATACATGTATATGTTCTTAAAACTATATTCTCCTAAACAGATTTAATACTCAACCTTTACCACAGTTTTCCCTCATAACCCCCCTTCTCATTAATTGTTAATTTGTTAACTTTCCTAACAAGCCCATTCTTCACAGTGTTGAGCTAAATTTCAGTACAGATGTTAAAACAATGAAATTATTTAATTTTTTATAATGTGTTCCAAAGAATAAGCAACCATAGGGGGCAACAGTGTAAACATTGCTTTTATCTGGAATATGTTACCTGTTTAAAAATTTTCTTTTCAGTTATACACATAACCCTATTTATTCATATAACCAAGCCTATCATACAAGGAATGTTAGAGATTATTCTTGATGTACAGAGGAAGAAAATGAGGCACTCAGAAGTCAAGTGACTTGCCCAAAGTCACAGAAAGTGGTAGAACTGGGAGTTAAATCCAGGATTGCTGAACTGGAGTATGTCACGAAATGTATCACATCACAAAACATCATTTCACAATTATAGTCACCTATATAATATTGTTTTTAAATTAAAAAGTACTTTCTTCACCATATATCTGTGAAATAAATAGAGCGAGAATAATTTATCTCCATTTCAGATGAGGAGACTTGAGAATTGGGTGAAGTGATTTGTTCAAATTTATACAATTATTAACAGATCCAGGGGCTTTTTACTGTATAGTGTTGCTTCTTAATTAAAAGTGATGATTATATTTGAATTGATCTGTTGGTTGTTTGCACTGGTCACTAAGATGAGCAAAAATGCTGTATGTTAATCTCTGTTTTTTGCATAACTATGGACCTAGGCTCTTAATTTGAGTTCAAAATTTGCTTTTCTTTTTAAAATATGTTAATAATTATATTTTAATATGGTTCATTTCCTTTGTAATTCTGTGTATTTTATGCATTTAATTTTTTTTTTCTGAGAAGGGGTCCAGAGCCTTCTTTCCTCTCAATGGCCCTGTGAGATAAGTAGTACAAGAATTATTTATCTCGGGGCAGCTAAATGGCGCAGTGAATAGAGCACCGGCCCTAGAGTTAAGAGGACCTGAGTTCAGATAGTTACTAGCTGTGTGACCTTGGGCAAGTCATTTAACCTCAATTGCCTTGCCTTCTCCCCTCTGGAAAAAAAAAAAAGAATTATTTATCTCCATCTTGCAGATGAGGAAACTAAGAGTTCAGTGAAGTGATTTGCTGAAATTCATACAACTGTTAACAAATCCAGAGACTTTTTCTACTATATGATGCTGTCTTAATTAAAAGAATTGAGAGGTCTGCCAAAGGGGTCTATCACTCACTCACACACACGCACACACACGCACACACACACACACACACATCCCCTCTAAACCAGTTACTATTTTTAAATTCTAAATTTTCCAAAGTTTCTAGAACTTGGTAGTTATTATTCTAAAACTCCTCTGTATGCGCTGTGTGTGTGTATTTAAAGACAATATGGTAAATTATTTTAATTTTGAGCCAGTGATACTGGGATAATATATTACAGATGAGAATACGTAAATATAAATAAAAATTACTAATTAAACAACTTATAAACTTAAGGCAGACTTTTTTCTTGCTGTACTAAAAAAGAAGACAAAGTTACTTTGTATCATTTGTATTTAAGTGAAAATTATCTAAATACTATTACTTGACAGCATACTAATAATTTAGAAAGATAAATAATACAGTATTTTGAATACAAAGATATAGTTCTCTATCAAAATTGATTTCTCTAGGTTTAAGTATATAAGTAAGAAGTTGAAGCATTATGCTTTTAAAACAAAGGTCATCTAGGGTTCATTCAAACCCAGATAGGACATTGATCTTTACTTTATTGTTAGTGAAAGACTTTGTTTTGCAAGTGTATCACCTTGGTTACCAGGCAAGGGAATGAATTAATAAATAGGAATTTATCTCTACTACTAAAAGGGAAAAAAGAAACCCAAAATACCTCAGAGCATATGCCATACTGATACTTAAATAGAAAGGGCACAATATAAAAGACAAATAGGGTAAATAGGAAAGGCACAACTATGACAAAGTGATAGAACAGTCCTAATGAATTGTCTGAATGCAAATCAACAATACAATATTGTTCTGAAAGAGTAAATTATGTTTATATGTCAATGGCAGTATAATATCCATGAAGCCTGATACGATCTTATGCTAGCTACCATTGGTATTGATCAGACCCTTTCAAGAATATCATGCTATTAATTTTCCAAAGCAAGTGAATTTGAGATGAAAAATAGCAAATTGATTAAAAGAGAATATAAAGTAAATTATTTTATGGAGCCCTGTGTTCCTGAAAAGCATTTTTCCAGAGAAGAGGCAAGGACCTAAGAAATACCTGCAGGTCTACTTGGCTCCCTTTCTTTTGTAGCAACTACTTTTAACTTTAGAAAAATCACATTGAAAAGTAGTCAAGCAGATAACAGCGTCATAGTGAGTTAGATTCTCATTTTAAAATGAAAAATGTACCTCAAAAATTGAATTTTAATAAGTGGAAATTTTTTGCAAATTTATTTTTTATATATTCCTAGAACTGATGTATTAAAGAGAGCTATGAGAATAAGAACTCGGTGTTTTAAGATCCAGCTACTTCCCTTTCTTAGAATAACTAAGGGATACCACTTGGTTTTTCTGGTAATTGTTATTGTATTAAGAATGTGAGCTTTTAGATATGCAGAGACCATCTTTTGGAAGATAGTGAAAACATTTAATACATTTAGACTTGTTTTATCTGAGTAGGGTTTTGCCATTGGAATATTTTGGTACAGTACTGTTCCTCCTATGGTGTGTATCGTTGCTGTTTTTTAAGGAAATCATGGACCTAAAAATAGCCTGTATAAACACTAAGAGGGCTGTACTTTCAGTTCGCGGTTTTAGAAATCTCTTGTTAGTTTGTACTTCTCAGAGTTTCCAAAGCCCACTGAGTTTATTAAGATGCAATTAGCGTTTGAGGAAATAATACTATATAATATTACAGATAAATGAATCAATTTAGTGTTCTATATCTGGAATATCAGCAAGTTAATATATGACTAACATACCTCATAATATAATAAGTAGCATTTTTATAGTGCTTCCTTTAAGGTTTGCAAAGCACTTTACATATGTTATCTCAATTGATTTGTTCCACAACCCTCTGATGTAGTTGCTATTATTATCCCTGTTTCATGGCTGAGGAAACAGGTTGATAGAAGTGATTCTGTCCAGAATCATCCAGCTGGAAAGTATCTGAGACAGGATTTGAATTCAGGTGGCCAGCTGCAAGTTTAATACTATCTACTATGCCACTTAGCTCCCTTAAAGAATCTGTCAGCCTATGAAATATATATATATTTAGAAAAAAATATCCCAGAAAAAATCTTTAGGTCCCTGCATTCTAACTTTTTTTTTTTTTTTACCACTCTAATGAAGGTCCTCATCACCTCACATCTAGATTATTGCAATAGTCTGTCTGTCTGCTGGTGGGTTTGCCTGCCTCAAATCTCTCCCCACTTCAATCCATCTATTATTCATGCACTAAAGTGATTCTCCTAAAGCCCTAATCAGTAAACTCCAGTGATTTCCTATTGCCAGCAATAGGAATAGGAGCAAATACAAAATGCTATTTGGCATAACTTCATAACCTAGCCCCCTCCATTCTTCTTACATTTTACTCCCCAACATTTACTCTTCATTCAAATGACCCTGATCTTTTGACTGTTCATGAACAAAAACACTTCATCTCTTGACTCTAAGCATTTTCTCAGGAGGTTCTCTATTTCTGGAATACTCTCCCTTCTCTTATCTGACTATTGACCTCCGTGACTTCTTTTAAGTCCCAACTAAAAATCTCACCTTCTACAGGAAACCTTTCAGAACCTGTCTTAATTCTAGTGCCTTCCCTCGTTAATTATTTCCTCTTATCCTGTATATATATCGCTTGCCTTGTATATATTTCTTTGCATGTTTTTCCCCCATTATACTGTGAGCTCCTTGAAAGCAGAGACTGTCTTTTGTCTCTTTTTGTATCCTCAATGCTTAGCACAGTGCCTGGCAAATAGTAGGCACTTAACAAACATTTGTTGATTAGTTTACTCTACAACCTCTTTTACCTTATTAACTCTAGAAGTAAACTGCATATTTATTCTCTAAGAAATAGTGGAGTTTGCATAACACTTGAAATCTCAGGTGAAATATAATGGAATTCATGAAAACTTAAAGCATTTTCTAAGTGCTTTGCCCAAATACTTAACTTAGCCACAGTTAAATATGATGAAGAAAATTACTTAAAGATTATGCAGTAGGTACTGCTCTTGAGGTGACTTGAATGCTTGTGTCACCTTTGGGGTCATTCCCCTAAGCTACAGTCGTTCTCATAAGTAGGGTTGGTTGACTACTACTCAATGGTAATCCTAAGAGAGATAGGTTTCTAGTACTGTTGCTCACAAGCTCTCACTGTGTGTTTCCTTTCATATCAATCAACCTGGATTAATTAGCTTGTGGAAAAGTTATTTACTAAGTGGGCATAGTAAAAACAGTTGGAATAGAACTAGGAATGTGCTCTCCTCCTGTGCAGACAAGGTCCCTAATTTGGGCTACAATTTGAAGTGCAGTGATGGAGAGACGTGTGTAGAGATCACTTGTGACAAAGGGGTGCCCTGCTGCTCCTGCTTATAAGTCCTTTTCTCCCTTCTTAAAGTCTTCTTGAGTTTCCAGTTAGGTGTTTGGCTCTCTGTTGGGCCCCAAAGACCAGAACCTCTGTTAAATCCATGGTCAGTACTTCTTTGTGATGAAGGTCTTATTCTCTGTCACTGCTCTTAGGTGACAGTGAAATCTCTGATGAGACCCTTGGGCTCCCCAAACTCACCAGATTACCTGAACACTCCCATCTTGGAATACTGATTTGCCTAAGATAAGGAAAGAATAAACATAAGAGAAACAGCAATTGCCATGTAATTATACGTGTGGTGGCTAGGTGGAAGGCAGGGAAGCTGCCCTTTCCCTTCAGCTTCTTCATGGCATCAGTCCTGAGACTTGTGATTAGAGTACTGGATCTGGAATCAGGAAGACCTGAGTTCCAAACTGGCCTCAGACATTTACTGGTTGTGTGACCCTAGGCAAGTCATTTAACCTCTCTCTGCCTTCATTTACTCATCTGTAAAATGGGAATAAAAATAACACCTATCACCAAGATTATTGTGAAGATAAATTGAAATATTTGTAAAATACTTTGCCAAGTGTAAGCAATATATAAATGCTAACTGCTATTGCTGCTGCTGTTGTTATTACTACTACTGATAATGATACTGTTTTCTATCACCACATACCAGTTAAGAAGTAGAAGAATAAAAAGATAACATCTCCTTTTCTCAGCTACTTTCTTTTTGTTCTTGTATCTTTTTCTCTGGTTCTGGATGGAAATCCTTGCTCCTGCTGGTCCAGTTTCTCCTATAGCATGGCCAGTGGGAGCAAGGGGAGGGAATATGAGCAAAGGGGGAGGGGGGGAGAAAGAAAGAGAGAGCGCGCGCACTATAAAGAGAGACTGTCATACCCTCGATCTTGTCATCACATACAAAGGTAGCACTTTTATGTTCATGAACTCGGAAATTCACTTATTTGATTATAGTCTCTTGTCATTCCATCTCTCCCTCTGCTTTTCAACTTTAAATTTTGTTCTTTTCCCTCTCCATGACCTCCAATCCTTTCACTCATTAGTTCTCCCCTCTCCCCACTCAAGCCATCACCCATGCATTGACTACATTCTCCTCTCTTACTCATCATCAAGGTGAGCCAGTTTAACTCCACATTATCTCTTCTCTCCAGTCCCTTGCTCCTTTATCATCTACAATCTTCCCCTGGGGAGATTAGTCCCGCCATCTGTTTGTCTCATTCATATTCATGTGCTTTTGAATGAAGCTGGAGAAAATTATAAAACTGTGCTGACTATATCCAAAACAAATTGGTGTCACATAATCTCAAATGGACCCTCACTGAAGCAAGGCAGTACATGTACACTTCTCAAATTGACTCACTATTTCATTCACAACAATTTTTCCAAAATTATTCATTCTTCCTCAAATCTCCTATGACTCCTTCTCTTCCCACACTTTTAACTGAAAACCTTACCTCATATTTCACTAAAAGTGTTTAGGCAATTTACTAAGAGCTCCCTCCTCTCCTCATTTCACATCACTCAGATGCCAGTATCTCTTCCACTGCAGTCTCATGTGAAGAAGTGGCCCTTCTTTGCACAAGTCATCCTGTTCTATCCAGTCTCTCTCCAACATATGGCCCCCTCTATCTTCCCCATTCTCATTTATTTTCAATCTCTCTGTGTCAAGTGGATGCTTCCCTCCTACTTACAAATATGCCCATGTTTCCACATCAAAAAAAAAAAATCTTCACTTGACCCATCAATTCCCACCAGCTATCATTTTTTAATTTCTTTCCTTTTTGTAGCTAAAATTCTTGAGAGAACTGTCTACAACAAAAGGCTCCACTTCTTTTTTTTTTCAGGCTCTTTTTAACTATCTGTAGTCTGGCTACAACAATATCAATCAACTGAAACTGCTCTTTCCAAAGTAATGATCTTTTAATTGACAAATCTAATGGCCTTTTCTCCATCCTCATCCTTCTTGACCTCTCTGAAACATTTAACATTATTGGTCAGCCTCTCATTTTTATAGTGTCTTTCTCTAGGTTTTTGTGACACTACTCCATCTAGGTTCTCCTCCTACCTGACTGTTCAATCTGAGTTTCTTTTGCTTCATCCAGGTCATGCCTGCTAATTCTGAGTGACCCCCAAAACTCTGTCTTGGGCCCTCTTTTCTTTCCCATCTATACTGTTTACATTATTGATCTGATCAATTTCCTGGGATTCAACTATCATCTTTTCCTCAGTCAATACACATCCATTAAGTGCTTACTGTGTTCAAGGCACTCTGCTAAGAATTGGGTGTATTGCCTCATACCTATCAGATTGGCTTGATATGACAGAAAAGAAAAATAATAAATGTTGGAGGGGATTTGGGAAAATTGGAACACTAATGCAATGTTGAAGTTGTGAACTGATCCAGCCATTCTGAAGAGCAATTTGGAACTATGCTTTAAGAAAATAATGTTGACTACTATTTGGAGGATGGATTAGGAGACAAGAAAAACTTGAAGTGGAGAGACTAATACAGAAGCCATTGGAATAGTCCAGGTTAAAGGTCATAAAATGGACTGACCTAGAGATTATGAGAAGAGAGATAAGAGGAGTCTGTCAGAGATGTTTTGGGGGTAGAAGTGACTAAGATTTGGCAACTTCATGGATGTGTGGGATGAATGAAAGTAAGGAAAGATGACACTAAAGTTGCAAACCTTAGAGCTTGGAAAGATAGTGGTGCCTTAATAAAGATGAGGAAGTTTCAGGAGGGGAGGGAGGGTAAAGAAAATATAGTGAGATAAGAACCTAGCTGTCTATGCCTGCTTATCCTGTGTGGCACTATGTCCCACTGAAGAAGAAAATGAGAGAGGGTGTGTGTCACTGCTCCAGAGGACCTCACTTCTGCAAGATGGTCTAGGGTGTACTGAGGAATATGAAGGAATATGAATTATCCCAATGGTAACTGTACAAACTACTGTGGTGGGTGCTCTAGTCATGGTTAGGGAACAAACTAATGTACTACTAAAGTAGGGAACTTGGGAGCTTGCATATCTTCTGAAGGTAAAGAGAGTTTGAGTACTGGGTAATAATGAGTGGGTAGGTGTGGTTAGGTTAGACATAAGCCCCAAAATAGTCTATTGTGGCTAGTGTGAAATGCAACCAGAAGTATGCTTGGTAAATGTTTAACAACCAGCTCTCCAGAGGGGGAAAAATGTACACTTGATACTTTCAAGTTTAATCAGCATTCCTAACATTTTCTTCTTCATTTTCCTAAGTCTGGAAAATCACGTAAAACAACATAACAGTAAAAGAATAAATCAAGCCCTAATTTCCAATTTCCAAAAATGATTGCTAACATTGAAAATTTAACAGCAACTCTTGGGAGGCAGTTTGAGCTGGCTCCAACATAATTCTTTGAATGTAGTAACCCATCTAATCACCCTCCAGCTGGTTGATCACTCACCATTTAGGGTCATACCTTTGCCTCCTTGAGGTCACATCACCACTCTGAAGGGGGGCAGCCACCACCCCCACTTTGGAGACTATTGGTCTAAAAGGTGACTACCCTCTGTCAGGGCAGTAGCATCTAAGACTAAGTAGCAACTAAGGTTGTCTTATTAATTCAACTTAATAGTTACTTCTTTTGAGTGGCAAAAGGCATGTCTAATTGTAGAAATGTTGGATTTCATTTTCATTAGAAATAAAAGTTGTCAGAAAGACTTTTGGAGTATGAAATGACTATTGATATAGAATTACAACCAATAGAAGATTATCATAAGAAGTTTTCTACTTGTCATTTGATAGCAGTTGTTAAAACTTGGAAAATTAGATTTGCAGATATTTTGTTGGACTTAGATGACTTACTTATCAATCTGTACAGACTACTTGAAAGATTGCTTTTCTATTTGAAGCAGTATTATAGCAGAAAAGTCCCTAGTCTTTTGCTTCTTAAGTGATACAGGGGAAAATCATCTAATTGATCATCCTAATAAACATATAAACATTCTCCTACATTGGACCTTCCAAATTTCTCTCCTACCCATCCCTAACCACAATCTACCCCATTTTCTTCTTTAGTCCTTCAAGCAGTTTCTGAAATCCCAACACCTATGCAATATTCTCAGAATATGTAGATTATCTCAAGTTGTCACTTGTAGAGCATAAGGAAATACAGAGCTAGGCTTTCCTAGCATATTTACATTCTTGGTGATGTAGTGATCTCATCAATAAAAACTGATGTTACTATGTTAGGTCAATATAAGGGACTTTTTACAAAATAATTTTTCAAGTATTTTGGCTAAAAGCAAAGTAATAATTAAAGTTTAGATCAGGAGTGCCATGTTTCCCACCCTTAGTTTAGATATTGCTTTCTAATGTCAAAATAAAGTTTTAGATCCTATGGAAAGTGTTTTCTGATAATTCCAACCTATATTAATCTTCTCTAACTCTTTCAATTGTTATCCATAGCCTCACTACACCCTTACTATGTACCATTATTCTATTTTCAAATTATCTATTATGTAATTTAGCACATTATATCAGTATATAATTTTCTTACACAAGGATATATTATTCACTAATTGATTAATGGTGTTATGTCCAAAAGTAGGATACAAGTCCCTTTATGGATATAAAACATGTCTTATATTTCTTCCATACTTACTCATATTAGATATATAGGGCAAATTCAGTAAATAAGAATTATTGATTATAGTTGACAGATATATATATATATATATATATACATATACACATATATATGTATATATATAGTTGACAGGAAGGCATAGGGATGCCTCCACAGATAGATAATTTAAAACTCATATTTCGTTTTGTCCCCTGAAAATGTTCCTATAACAAAAATAACATTGGAAGGTTGTGTTTTTGGCCCTCTGCTGGACAATAATGGCAAAATCTATTTTGTATTTTTAAAGTTAGATTACAAGACACAGAACCCTCACTAAAAACAAACAAACAAAAAAACCCACCACTGTACCATACAGCAGTTATAGCCGTGATGCTCTAAAATTTCGTGGAATACTTTGTAGCAGTTTTTTTAGTTTATGAAACATATGTAGATTTCAGAGTTCCACTTTCTTTTTTTCATTTCAGAATATTAATTTCAGTCTCTACCCATGGATTACCAAATGAATTTCTAGGGTTTTTAATTTTGAAGGATTCTATTTGTTTATCATTTTAAAAGTATATGAATTGAGTTATAAATTTAATCAAACAAAACTTCTATTGACAGTATAATATAAATGTATGTGATAATCATTCTGATAAAAGGCATAATTTTGTAATGGCATACAGTTTACAGACATACATCATTTGAATGATTTTTTTCTTTCAGCTTTCTAGACAAGATTGATGTAGTCAAACAAAATGAATATACACCATCTGACCAAGTGAGTGAAACTCTTTTTAAAATCAGAGTGCTTTAAAAAATACTTGAAAAAAGCTATTTGAAGTTGACTTAACTATTATAAATATCTTTCCTCTGAAGTAAAAATAATGTTATAAAAATATTTTGGAAAGAGTGTGAACATTATGTGGAAATATTGTGATCTGATGAGAATAAGGATTGTTTTCACTTTTGCCTTTGTATCCACAGGATCTAGTAGGAGGCAAATATAAAATACTTGTTGAACTGATATTGATTTAATGAAATATAATAGGTATCAAATATCTTTTTGTTATTTGATCTTGTCATATAAGAAACATTGGGCAATATCATAGGCTTTATGGGGGTTGTTTTTGGTCAATTCTGTTTGCCTTTGATGAACTGATATTATACAATACAGTTATTCTTTATTCAAGTAACTTATTTATTTGGAAGGGTGATGATGAAAGACCTGATAGCCTATCTCTGGTATGCATTTAAGTGTATAGTTAACTGATTAGGTGAAAAATCCATCAAGTATAAAGCATTTGAAAAAAAATTTGCAGGTATTTTATTGTTTTTTATGCATGTGAAAATCTATATTACTCTATTCTGAAAGATTTTCCACTCAGTTCTGAAGTTTATTTTCTGAACCTAGTCTTTTTAGGCTGCATCAAGACAATGTTTATTTAAAATGCACTATAGGTTTCTAACAAATACTTGATTGACTTACTGATTGTATAATCCTGATGGATTAAGCATTTGGGGAAATAGAAGACACCATATACAAGTTGGTCATCTCCCCAAGAATATCTTGGTCCCAAGCAGCTCAGTACCAAGCAATAAAATGTAACATGGTGTAATGGAAAGAGCAGTGTCCTAGTTCTAGTTTTGCCATGGTCCACATAACTTTCAGGGTCTCATTTTCTACATCTGCAAAATGAGGGAGTTTGGCAAGCGTTCTCTGAAATCCATTCCAGCTCTAGCATTCTGTGAGTTTATAAATTGTGAGACCTTGAGCAAGTCATTGCATCCATCAGTCTTCCTTACTTCCTTCTTTTCTTCCTTCCTTTCTTTCTTCCTTTCCCTACCTTCTTCCTTCATTCCCTCCTCCATTTCTCCCTTTCTTCTTTTCTCACTTCCTTCTTCCTAACCTAAAAAGCTTTACTATAAGGATCAAATGAGATAATGTATATGAGAGCTTTATGTAACCTGTAAAGCACTGTTAGAAAGTTTTATTAAGGATAGCTATTTTTATTTTTGTTTATTCCAGTCAATTTGAAGCAATTTTATCCACTTAAGATAATTAGTTTTATACTGTTTGCTAATTACAATATTAGATAGTCTGAACAGGACTGGGACAAAAATCTCAAAAAAAAAACAACTTGAAAGTTCATTTTAAATAAATCCAAATAGCAACTATCCAAGCCAGTGGACAAAAGCAGTGGCATAACTGAGTCTAAATAATGTATAATCCAAAAATTATTTGTTTACTTTTAAAGCATATTAAGTTATTTTAGCAACATGTATATGTATGTATGCTGATGTTTAGATTTTTCTTGTTTTCCTTAGTCCAGTATTAAAATTACTTGTTTATTTCCTGAATATTTGTGAAAGTGAAATCTGCTAGGTGATAAGAAGAAACCTTTTTGGGTTTATGCATTTGCTATTGATAATCAGGTGTCCTTGAGGAGTCATTCTTTCCCACATTGTTATTATGAAAACTTCATTAGAAGTTGAAGATCACTTTTTTCATAACCTCACATAACAGAGGAAAATCTTGATCTATAGATATAATTTTTATCTTTCTAATCCTTTCCTTTATATCAATATCAGCATTTTAGATTTTAAACATTTAATTTTACAACTTCATTTTGATAATTCCATTTTCATATAACCCATTTAATGTTATCATTATGTGTTGAAAGTTCTTATTTAGAAAGCACTTTTTTAAAAAATTATGAAATGTAAATTACATCTTGCTTTAAAAGTAGTCTCCACACATTTATTTTAAACATTAATTAAAGGTTTGGAAGTGGATAGAGAGCTGGTTCTGGAATCAGGAAGGCCTAAGTTCAAGGCTGCTTCTAACATATTTTGGCTGTGTGACACTAAGTCATCTAACTTCTTAGTACCCCATGCAACTCTTTGAGACTAAACTCGAGAACATTTGCCAATCTTCACTGATTGAGAGAATTTCCTTCCTTGGAGTCTGCTGCATCAATAAAGTCACCAAACACAAAAATGTCAGTTTATTATTATGATTCACATGAAAATAAAACTTGTAGCAAGTATCTATGTAAATGTCATACATAGCTACCTGAAAGAGATAGAAAACATGACTTCTAATTTCTAAGATGCTAACATTATATGCACAGTTTTATTTCTTTTTAATAAGTTACTATATGATTTATTTTTTCTTTCTTTTATGAAAGAGTAACAATGTTTTTGACCTTGAAGAGAAGACAAAAATAATGTTTATTTACCCATCTATTGGGCATAACAGAAGGGAAATCTTTATTAATAATCTTAAATTGAACATTATTGTTTTTATCCTAAAATTAGTCATTTTCATGTCACAAACTATGAAGTAATTTCCAGCATTTCTATCTTCATTAGAAGTAGTAATTTAGTAATTTAGATCCAACTATTAAGGGATAGTTGAAGCAGCTTAATTGGGTATATTTGTTAACCAGTCTTCCCAAATTCCTCCCTTATTCTTCTAGTACATTATTATAGTAGGGGCTTAGTTTTGCTATGTTTCATCAGTGTTGATCATTATGGTTCCTCTGCCACAATTTAATACTTTTTTTCTGATTTAGTCATTTTATTGCATACGTAAAAATAAGATGCTTATTCTTTAGTATGAATAATATTTTTCCTTTGTAATCAGATATGAAGTAATCATTGGTATTTATTGTTCTGACTTATTGACTTTACTTTTTGTTTTTAGGATCTCCTCAGATGCAGAGTATTGACATCAGGAATTTTCGAAACCAAATTTCAAGTGGATAAAGTAAATTTTCAGTAAGTGTGAAGGAGTCATAATTTGTTTTCTCCCTTTATGCTTTCCTGCCTTTCCAATGTTTTACTTACAAAGACTGAAATATGAAGCTTCCAAAAGATTTCTGGTAAAAGAAAGTTATGGAAGTTGCCTTTTTGTTTTTTTGCCATCAACCTGCTTCACAGAGTTCCTGTAGGAAAATATTTTGTATACCTTGAAGAACTATGTAAATGTGATTTATCAATATTAGTAATAGCAAAAATTTTTCCTTTTGGCACATAATTGAAAAAGGACTGCTTATAGCATATAAAAATGTGTTTCTGCCTAAGCTAAAATGTGTGATTTTTCTTTGATCAGTGCTACCAAACAGAAAAGAAAAATATGCTCATTAAGGCATTGTGATCACATTGGCAATATCATGGCATTTAAGGTTTCTTTTTCTCACTTTTTTGTGAAAAGGTCAAAACTATATAAAAACATAAATTTAATCAGTCATATACTTCGAGATGTCCTACTTCAAAAGTAATTTTTAATATTGCCTTTGTTCAACAAATTCATTAATTCAACAAATATTTATTAAATAATCCTACCCCTTTAAAAAGTAATCATGTCACCCTGACTTATCTTAGTTTTCTTGTGAGAACCAAAATTTCACTAAATTGTCAGGAGCATGAAAACTACTTGAGGGCAGTGACCATTTTCATATTTGCCTTTGCATTCCCAGAACCCAGTCCTATTGCTGGCACATAGTAGGTATTCCTTTAAGAATTGCTTATGAATTAAATTGCTTTATACTAATTACCTCCTTTCACTTTTAACTCTGTCAAAAGATATACTTATATATTACCTTTGCCCAGAAGATATCTAAAACTCCAAATCTGATTGTTTCCCTTTTCATTTGTAAAAATGACTCTGTTTGTCATAACCTTAGCAATCCTGCTGTGAAAATTCTATGCATAGGATCATAGACCTAGTGTTGGAAGAAACCTCAGAGGCCATCTCATCCAAACTCATTTTACAAATGGGGAAACAGATGCCCAAGGAGGTTATATGACTTGCCCAAGATCACATAAGTATCAGGGCTCTTTCTACTCAACCACTTTGCTTCAAATTGCTTCCACTGCAGCAAAAATGAAAATTATTTTGATAATTAATATATTCAAAATCTCTCCATCTTTGCTTAGGTAAATGAAATTTGACTCAGTTTCTTTTAGTCAATCAATCAATCAGTGAATAAGCTTCTATTAAGCACTTAATATGTACCAGGCACTACGCTAGTGATGCAAAGATAAAAAAGAAATAGTCCTTGTCCTTAGGGCACTTATATTCTCTTGGAATTCTGCTACTAGTACATTTATCTTACTTCTAACTTACACTGAGAAGAATGCTGATCAGTTATTGACAGTATTCATCTTGATTTACATAAATTGTAATTGATGAGCTTTTATAGGAAATAATTACATTAGAAACTTTCACATACACACACTAATTTCTATATTAGAAATAATTATTTGAATTGTCTCCTTGGTTTTAAGACAAATAAGAATATAATATGATGTGATTGGAAATTTTTTTCAACAACAAGTAGATGAGCCATTGCTTAATATGAAGAAGTCTATTATTTATTTGTTTCTGTAACTTTATGATCAGGGTTGTTCCAAATTATACTAGCTTATTCAAGAACTAAAATTTCTTTAACTTTGGGGAGGAAAAGAAAGAAGAGAGAAACAAGAAACAAGGGAGTAACAAGCTCGTACTTACTTTAAAAAATATTATTTTTTGTATTTAATAGGAATGTATGTGTAGAATCTATATAAGACTGTATACTGTCTTAGGGAAGGAGGGAGGAGGGAGGGGGAAGAATGAAGGGGGGGAATCTAAGATACATGGAAGTGATTGTAGAACACTGAAAAAAATAAAATAATTTAATAAAAAAGATTAAAAATATTGTTTTTCTAAACACTTTGAATCAGGTATATAAGCTTCACCTCTCTTGTTGCTTTAGTGACTTCATATTTTAGCCTTTGTAAGTGACTAGATATTTCTCTTCACCAGCATGTTTGATGTTGGAGGACAGCGAGATGAACGTAGAAAATGGATCCAGTGTTTTAATGGTATGGTTTGAAATTGATTCTCTTAAGAATAATTAAGATTTATTTTAATTCCAAATGACCAAAGAAATAAGCTTTTACTTTACTAAACCTTATAATAAACTTCTTTATTTATTTTTCCCTTGTCATGCAGTCTGTTATTCTTTTAATGTCTTATTGATGAAGATCTAATTTTTGGTAAAGGGAAAATGTATATGGTAGTTGATTAGATCTTACATATAGAATCATGTGTAATAAATATTATCAATTCAGTTGCTACTTTAGTTTAAAAACATATTAAATGTAAAAACTCTTGAGGTCATTTGTCTGAGGGCAGTTTGGCTCTCCCTAAAAGCAACAAACAAAACAAAATGCAAATTGCTTTCTTATAGTTTTATTTTATTGTTTTTATATTTTTTTAAATATAGACTGTTGCTCTTATGCAATTTGGAAGGCTTATCTGACTTAACACTGTTTTAGGGGACAAAATGGCAACATTACTATTATTACATTCCCTCCTACCCAATATTCTAGCCATGTTAGATTACTTCAGCATTTGTCCAGGTACACTTTGAAAAAAAGGGTTAGATTCATCTGTATTTAATGATCTCATATACCTAGTGACAAAGGTGAGCGTTCAAGGAGCTGAGTTCTAATGACAACAGCATTGGGTATTGTGGAGTTGAAGTTGACTTTTTTTTTTTCCCAGAAGAGTCATTTACAGAGATATTACTATACTGATTTAATGTTCCAGAAAGGCAACTATTCCTAGGACTCTGAAGTTTGTTTTTTAAACTAATGGCAAAGTGGTCAGTTGAGGTAATAAAGATAACTTTTTTTTAATCATTCAGGCATGCTGAGAAGAGTGGAAGAAACCTCAGAGGTTATCTAGTACAACCTTTAATTGAACAAGAATCTTCTCATACATACATACACATACATACATACATACATACGTACATATATACATACATACCCATACATACTCATATATACCCAACAGAATATTCAGCCTCTTCATAAAGACCTCCAGTGCTTGGGTACTCATTACTTCTCTGGGAACCACATTCCACTTTGGAACAATCTTAATTAAGTGGCTTTTGGTTCAAGGACAAATTTTTCTGTAATTTCTACCCATTTTTCCTAGTTCTGCCCCCCAGCTCCAAGCAAAACAAATGCGTCCTCCAGCATTTAGCACCATGCCTTACACATGGTAAATGCATAATGAATGTATGAATTGAATTCCACATTATATGGACATTTGAATGTTTAAAGACCATTATCCTATTCCCTTAAAGCCTTCGGTTAGTTCTCATATAACATAGTTTCAAGGTCTTTACGATCCTATTTGCTTTCTTTGAAATTCGTCATAGCTTATCAATGTCCTTACTAAAATTTTAGGAACTGAAAATTTAGGATTCCATATTACTGACTAAGGCACAGTAGATGGGTAGGATTCTATCCTCCCTCATTATGAATGCTATGTATATATTAATGCAGCCTAAGACCACATTGACATCTTTGGCTGCCCTTATCACATTGAGTAGAGTGCCAGGACTGGAGTCAAGAAGACCTGAGTTCAAATCCAGCCTCAGACAAATTACTAACTGTGTGACCCTGGGCAAGTCACTCAACACTGTTTGCCTCAGTTTTATCATCTGTAAAATGAGCCAGAGAAGAAAATGGTAAACCACTCCAGTATCTTTGCCAAAAAAAAATATATATATATATGGCTTTACAAAGAGTTGGACACAATTCAACAACAACATACAAATCACACTGTAAACTTAGATTGAGTTTGCATTCCACTAGAATTTCCAGACCTGTTTCCATGCTAAATGTTGTCAAGCTATATATCTGTATCCTATCTCTGTATCCATAGAGTTGTTTTTGTTTTTTGTACCTAAATGTAGAAATTTATATTTGTCCTTATGAGATATAGATCATTATTCTTTCTAGCTTAACCCAAAAAAAAAAAAATCTGATTCACTCTGTCATACAGTGTGTGAACTGTTCCACCATTCTTCTTGTCATCTACAAATCTGATAAGCATGCCATTTGTGCCTTAAACTGAGTCACTGACAAAAATCTTGAACAGTACAGGTCCACAGACAAATTCCTGGTACACTTCCAGGCCCATCATTAATAACTGAACTAAATCACTGCTCCCTGTGTCCTGTCATTCAAAGATTTCTGAATCTACCTAACTATAATATTATCTGACTGGTACCCAAGGATATCACAAGACCCTGTGTCAAATGCCTTGATAAAATTAGGTTTACACCATGTCTACAGCATCTCCCTAATTTACCCAACTTAACCTGGTTACAACATGGAATTAAGTCAGTCTGAGCATATCCTGTTCTTGAGGAATCCATGCGAGCTGTCAATGATCACCATTTCCTTTAAATACCTATAAGCCAACTCATTAATAATGCTGAACTCTAGACTTTTGCCAGGAATTGAAGCTATGGTCACTTGTCTATAATTTGAAGAATCCACCTTCTACTTTTTAAAAATTAGGGTCATGTTTGTCTATCTCCCCTCATATAGCACATCTCCTCTTCTTCACGACTTTTTAAGGATTACCAATAGCAGGTCAGCCAAATTATCAGCAAATTATTTTAGTACTTTAGGACAGAGGTCACAAACATGCAGCCCACAGGCCATAAGTATCCCATAACACTCCCAATTGCAGCCTGAACCAGAATAAAATGTGATTAGAAAATATTTAATAAAATAAAAATACGATAAAATATAGATATTAATATATGGTTTTCTTAGTCAACATTCAGGTCAAGGATCCTTATGTACACTTTAGTGACCCCTGTTTTCTATTTGAATTTGACACCACTGTTACAGGATATTATTTATCTAGAGCCTGGAGACTTGAATTATTTGATGAGTAGGAGTAGCTAAAGATTACTCCTGTATTAGTCATGTTTAATAATGAATGCATTTACCCTCTCATTATTTTTCTCCATTTGTCTTGTTTTATGATATTCTTTGTGTAAACCTATGTATTATCACTGAAAAAAGCATTCTAGGGATTATTCTGTAGAATGCAGCCTTTGTGGTCATAAATGTGTCTCTGAACAGTCACTGGTATTGCCCTTCACATTCACTACCCTTCAATGCATCCAACACAAAACACCACATGGCTCTGTTCCCCAAAGTTTCTTGTTCTGAGTAGTGATTTTAAATAGTGATTTTGTTCCATTTGCTTTTTCTCCTTTGGAAAACTCTTTTTTTGTTGTTGTTTTTTCTTTATATTCTTTTTTTCTTGCTAGCTTTCAGCTACTTATTCCAGCTTTCTTTTCTTTTCTGTTCCTTCCATCAATTTCTGTTTTCATGGGTTTTTAAAAATTCTCTTTTGATTCTTATCCTTAAGTGACCATGAAGTGTTTTCCAACTCAGCCCATCTCCCTCTTGATTTGCATTCAATATTTAAACTTTCCTGAGAGTTTGAGTATTGGAGTAATAACAATTCCTATGTTTTTCCTTATCTAGATGTGACTGCTATAATATTTGTGGTGGCCAGCAGTAGCTACAACATGGTTATACGAGAGGACAATCAGACCAATCGGCTTCAAGAAGCACTAAACCTCTTCAAGAGTATCTGGAACAACAGGTCCATGAACTGAACTACACTCATATTACTCAAAGTCTCACTGCAACATTTAGATAACTAAATTTTGTAAAGTGTGGTATTTCTGGTTTTGGAATAGTTTGCTTAACCCTCACTTTGTAGTAGTAGTCATTTCATATAAATATCGAATATCCCAGAGCAGGAGTGTTCAATCTTTTGTGTATGTGTCATGGATCCCTTTTGCAATCTGGTGATACCTATGGATCCCTTTCCAGAAGAATATTTTTAAATAAATAAAACAAAATGTGAAGTATTACAAAGGAAACCAATTACAATGAAATTATATATTAAATACTGCATATTGAAATACAATATTGAAATATTTTTAAAACCCTGACCTGCAAGATAATGGATTTTAAATCTGACAAAATTGAAATGTCTTTAAAAAAACATGAAGAAAATGTCCTTTGCAATGAGAGTTTGAGGAGATGTAACATACTATAAAATATTTCAACTCTGTTCAAATGAGTGTATGATTTGAATAAATATTTTTTTTATTTTATTAATACCTGCCAGCTATCTAACAGTTTTTTGGGCTTCAATTTTTGGTAGGTGGCTACGGACCATTTCAGTAATTCTTTTCCTGAATAAACAGGATTTATTAGCAGAGAAAGTTTTGGCAGGGAAATCTAAAATTGAGGACTACTTTCCAGAATTTGCTCGCTACACTACACCAGATGATGGTAAGGTTTTCTTCCTGAAGTTGATAATAGCTATTAGAAGGCTTTCAGTTTGGTCAGTCATGTGCATCCTAAAATTATGTGGTTTTTGTTGTGAGTCTGATCTTTAAGTAATCATATTGGAAATCTTAATTAAATTCTTACCAAGAGTATTTGTTATATTTGTGAAATGTCACAAAACACTATTCAGTTAGATAAAAAGAATATATTGTGTTACCGCCTGACTGATGCAGTGTACAGATCACTGCCACATTTTGTTGGACTTCTGAAGGCTCCTATAATTCTTGAAGTGGTAACATCAATCAACTGATCACAGCTAGCAGGGGAGAGAGGGAGTATAGACTTGTGATTTCTTCAGTATAGAAAACTCAGTATGTAATTTCCCTTTGCCAATACAGATATTAAGACTGTAATTTAGAGTCATAAATTTTGCTGGGTTATCTGTACGTTAAGTGATTTATTCATGGTCACACACATGCATAAGATGTAAAACTTGAACCCCGGTCTTCCTATCTCCAAGGATGGCTCTCTATCTACTGTACCGTGCTGTCTCTCTAACCAGTCACAGACCTGGGGTATCTGTCACATTTTTATTGCAGATGAAATAATTAAAATGTTAAGAAAATAAATAGGTAGCTCCCATTATAAATAAAAAGGTAATAGTAACTTGACCATATTACATTTTAGGAAAATTACCTTGTGGCCATGCCTAAACATTTTTTCTATGAATTTTCTCTTCATTTTGGAAGAAATTATGTATATAATTTGTGCTCTGTGATAGATTTATGGACGTTAATGCCATAAATCCATTGAAATTCTTGCCTTATTATGATATGATTTGACAAGATTTTTTTTCCTCCCTTTTCTTAGCAACACCTGAGCCTGGTGAGGATCCCAGAGTTACAAGGGCCAAGTATTTTATTAGGGATGAATTTCTTGTAAGTATGGTATTATTTTACTTATGTAATTTAAATTTCATAATAAAATTTTGTCTTTGAGAAATCACTACCCCTAGTCTTTAGCTTTATTTTATTAATATATAATATGGTCTTAGTAGTTAGCAGCTGAATAAATTATATATGGCTAAATGGACATGATAATTAATAATTATTAATACTTCTAGTAAAGAAAATATTAGCCGCATAGATTATTTAATTAGATTGTTGTTTCTTAGGGCAGTTATGTATCTAATAAACTACTATTGATTGTGAATAGGTTTATTTGGGGTTGAGGGTTCTGTTCACAAAGAATGCAATGCAAATTTCTAGTGAAATTTCTTCATGGTTTTTACAGTTTTTACAGTTACCATAACAAATTTTTTGAGTGGCATGATTTACATTTCTAGAAATACCATCTGACATAAAAAGTTTTATTAAGGTCCTTAGATGGAAGTCACCATCTAAAGGGGCAATGGGAACATAAAAAGTAAAACCCATTCTCAATTATCAGTAATCACCAAGGGGAGAAATTGTCAAAGATATTTGAAAACAAGGACTGCCCTGGAACTTACATCTGCCTGCTTTAAGAATATGCTAAACTTATTTCTATACTTCAAAGTATGGGTGATCTCATTTATTTGGACTCTTCCTCCATGACTTCTCATCCTGTGCAATTCTTGTCTGTGCTCTTCCATAAATATATCGTGTGATTCCCACTCCCTTCAACCTCCAGCAGATTTGCCTACTTCATTTAATTTCTTGTAGGCTATTATGAGAGTTAGTTTGTATTTCCTGTTTGTGTATTGACTGAACTTAGGAGTTCAAGCCCGAAGGCAGTTAACTGATAGGCTAGCTAAGAAATTGTCTGTGTGTATGTGTGTGTGTGTGTGTGTGTGTGTGTGTGCGTGTGTGTGTGTGTAGAGAGACAGACACCAAAAGTTGGCTGTATATGAAAGTTGACTCTATATATTCTACAATATCATGTAATATCATGCATTGATTTTTTTTCTTGATTTATTCTTAGAGATTCGAATTCACTGTCTGTTTTTTGTGCTTCCCCAATGGAAGCTTTCAGAAATACCAAAGTTTTTATTGCTCAGACATTTTCATTACTGCATAAAGTCACGGGATTTTACTGTATTTGCTTACCCTAATATAATCTTGTTTCCTCCTCCAGAGAATCAGCACAGCAAGTGGAGATGGAAGGCACTACTGCTACCCCCACTTCACATGCGCAGTGGACACAGAAAACATCAGAAGGGTTTTCAATGACTGTCGGGACATTATTCAGCGGATGCACCTTCGTCAATACGAGTTATTGTGATGGAGAGCACTTTTCCCTGTGTTTTGGACTCCTTAATGCTCATGTTAAAAACAAAACAAAACACAAAACAAATATTTGCCCACATAGGGTAGAAGAGAATTGATGCAGTCACCCTCCAATCTGCACCCTTGCCTTTTTTTCCTTGCTGGACAATAGCAGACTTTTAGCTTGCTTCTGTCTCCCTTGGACAGTTTTTAAATGGCCAGCCAAATAGGCTATTTCCACCTGGGTTCCCTAACATTATTACCGGCAACAGAATCAAATAATAAATAAAGCCCTGAATGTGTGAAGCACCATAAAGGATTGGGGAATAATAAAAGTTAAAACACATACACATACATACATACATATGTGCACACACATATGAAGAGAGAAATATTTGGTAATGTAACACCATTATGGGCAAACTTATATTACCCATGATTTCAACTTTTTATCCATTCACTGCATCAGATGAGAGAAGGTGCCAAGTTACAGACCAAGTTTGAAGAAAGACACCCAAGTTTGGTTCTCTTTGACTATAATGTGGCTTTGAACGGAAATCCTGACAATTCTACAGCAGACCTAGTGCAAAAACTTACTGCTACCTTTCAAAAGGGTATTTTTAAATCCAGCTTTGGTGGTCTTAGGACAACCTCGGACATGATTATTTGAACTGCATACAGCCTGTGATTGCGGAGAGCTCCCCACACACTGTTTTTGGTTTGTCCACTGATGATCCTGTCTGCTATATATAAAAATCATTAACTGGACAGTTGTCCTCACAGGTTTTTTTTCTCCCCTTCTTCTTTCTCCTCCTTTCCTCCCCTACCCTCATTTTTTTTTAATTTTACTGCTGGATTATTATTCTTGTACAGACTGTAAAATGTATTATTTTGTACAACTTTACTGAAAAAAAAATAACTTGTAGAAGATCTTTGTGCCTTGATTATGGCTGTACCTGTAAAATGAGCTAAGATGTAAGTATGTTTGATTGCGCTGTACAGCTTTGTCAACCCTATCTGCAGCATTAGCTCATGGTAGGGAAATTTATCTGTAGTTTAGTTTTTCTGGTTTATAAAAGAAGGAAAAATACTGTTTAGTTTAAAAAAAGTACAAATTGTGCAAACTTAACCACTTTAAAAGTGAGGTCTTCAACAAGTGACCAGATGTCGCAGCATCATGCTTTTTAATTTTAGCTTTAACTCATTTAAATCTCTATCCAAATGCAAAACATGGCTTGTTTCTACATAAACCAAATTTTGCTACAAATTATAAATGTTAGTCTTTGGTCATTCATAGTCCTTTTTGCAAAAATAAGAAAAAAAGAAAAAAAGAAACACATAGGCATTGTGCAGGTATGGTGACCCTCTGTAGACTGGGCAGAATCCCCACCAACCTCCACTAGACCGAGTGGGCAAAAAACTATAAAAAATGACAAGGTGTACACAGCCCTTGTATTTGGCCACTGAATTCCAGTTGCAAATGACATTTTTATTTCTCTTTTAATAAAGAGATACCTTAGAAATGTTTGTTTTTATATTAACTATATAAGTAGCTTAAAAGTGAAAAGATGTGTGGATTTTTCTTAAACTTGAATAATTTATGCAAATTATATGCTTAGAACAACATGTGGTACAGTAAAAAGAAAAAAGAGCAAAAATCACTGTAGCAATAAGAAAGCATGTAATTTTAGTAACTACTACACTGCTTTATATTTTATACCTAGGTGTTTTATGTCTCTGTGAGTGTTACTTTTTCATGTGTCTAAACCTTCGTGTACAATCTGTACAGTCAAGAATTACAGCTGAAATATCAGATTTAGAACAGTGTTAGCCTATATTACTTTAAAAGCCCCAACAAACCCAAACCAATCCGGATTTTAATGAAGTGAATTTAAAACTTGCCTCTTTAGTGACATTAGCTTTTTCACCAATAGTTGCTTTGGGGAGGAAATTCAGGTTACATGAAAATTTGGCTGCAATCAATGTTTATAGATTTGCAACAGGTGCCAAATACTGGTTTTCAGAAGCCTGTTGCTTAAGAATTGTTACCATTTAAAGTGGTATGGCTTTCTTTGCTTTTGTTTCTAAACTTCTGTCCCAGTCCAGTTCCATAATTGTAGAGATTCTGGATTTGATAGTGTTTGTCTTGACTCCTTTTACCCAAGAAATGAATCTTGGAAATCTTCAGGGCAAAGATAAATACTTTGGAAAATTGCCCCCATTCTATGCGTTGTGATAGCTGATGTGCTCTGAAAATTTTGTTTGTGTAGTTTATAAGTTCAAGGAAAAGCTGCTGCATGAACCTCTAAAGTGATAGAAGATCTTGATGTACAGTATTGCTGTGCACTAAAGAATGTATCCAGTGCCTGTAGTTTTTAAGAATTAGGGAAACTTAATAGGCAGAAGTGGGACCTTAGAGGAAAATAAAAAAAATAAGCCTTAATTTTTGTTACCACAGCCAAAAACTTTGAATCATAGTGCCAAACTTTTTAAAACTTTATTTAAGTGTTAAGGGTATACAAAGTGTTATGGGTCTATTCAAACTTCTGAACAGGCAACAAAGTTAATCATGTCTATGGTTAATCATGAAATATGAGGAAAGACAAATTGAAAGACTTTATGAATCATCGTTTTCCAAATGGTTGAGAGTACCTGTCATAGGGAAATGCCCACAACATTTGAGATTTTAAAAAAAGAAACCTTTGTAGGCAAATCTTAATGCTAAATGATGTTTATTTATAAAATATTTTCCCCACACCCTTCTTTTTTGTGTGAAGAAAGACATATTTTCCAAACAAAAGGTATGGATTGTATGATTGTATACTGTTAGGTTTTGTTTTTTTTTTAAATCAGTCATGCAGTTTGTTGGCCTAGTAACACAAGCCTTTTTAAAAGTAACTCTTCTTTCTTTTTTATTGCCCCTCCCCCCCAAAAGAGGTGAATCTTTAAAGCTTTTCCTTTAGCAAGTTGGTGGGGGGTTTCTGTCACAAATTTTGTGACCATTGATTTGCTAATACCACATTTGAACCATTCCAATCTAACACTTCCCCATATTTTCTTAGTTCTAGCCTTGTTGTTTTCTTTTCTATTTATTTATTTCTAATTTCTTATTTTCATAATCAAGGACCTTTACCTTTCTGTCTCAGTCACCCATGTGGGAATCTTTGACCTTCCATAAGAGTTTACTCATTCTATTCAGTGTTCATGATGCTGAAGCGTAAGATACCTGCAAATGTAAACACTACCACTTTTAATAATAATAAAAAATACAGTGTTTAGAGGGACACATTTGCATTGCTATAGTTCAAGGTTGTCAGCATTTCCATGATAAATCCTTAGGTGGTCTGTCTATATCTTGGCACTTAATATTTTTCCCCAAGCCAAAATTTAGTTAGTACAAAACCTTGGCTCAGGAGTCATTTGTTTTTGTTTTGTATTTTGGAATAGGGAATGAATACCAATTTTCAACCAAAACTGTTGGTTCGGTTTTAAGTTATACAACTGTTTTGTTTAGGGGTTGGTTTAAAAAAATAATAACCATAATAATAATAATAATATTAATTACTGGTTCCAAGTTGCTTTTTGACACTTGTATAACTCAAAAACGGTTTTGTTTTTAGGGGGAAAAAATGACACTTGGCAAACAATTACCTATAAATATGATCTGATCACTTTTGGGTATTTTTTGTGAAATAATAATAAATGGTAGAGATGTTGTGGTTTCAAAATCAGCTACTGTCATTTGCAGTAACTTATTTCAGCCAAAATTTCTGAGGGTCTTTTACAATATGATTTTAGATGTGTGTTAGAAATCATAGTGCTATGTCAGACAAATGGTTGTCTCTTCTTACTTTCATTAAGAAAAAGAAAAAATTCATGGCCTAAGAAGAAGCACTTCTATTGTTGACCCAGGGAGCTCAACTTGCCAAAATGTAGTCATTGGCTCTCTCAACTTGACAAAACAGAAATTACTGCTAATGTTATTTAAACAATTAAAATTGCATATATTTTTGGAAATATATTGGTAAGAAACTTATAGCTGATGTGCTCTGCCCAGAATAAAAATTAGAAACCTCAAGTTTGTTCACTAAGACAAAATGAATTACTCAGCTATATGCCCTTCTTTTCATCATAGTGGAATGATAATTAAGATAAAAAAAATTTTTTGAGTGATGAGGTTGAACACCTTTTATGTTCACATTTAGAAAATATAGACTCATATAGTAAAATCACTAGAAAATGAGTTTGGATTACATACATAGCATTTGCATTTTATAATTTCATGATGTTTGGCTGACAAGTGAAATTGCTTATGTGGGTATGCAGTTTGAAGATTTAAGATCATGAACATTCTGCTGTACTCTTAATTTGATCATCAAAATAATTCATGTTTCTGTAGGACTTTACAGTTCACAAAAAATCATTTCATAATAATTTGAGGTTTATGATATTAAATATAACAGTTTTTATTCAAATCACAAAGCAAATCTCAAGTTGTACAGTCACAGATTAATAGACCAGTGTCAGTATTTTGAGTGGGACTATTAAACTGTAAGGGTCTGAGACAATATTTCAGAGAAAAAATTGACTCTTTCGACATATTCCATATAAAAACTAAGTATGATATATAGCCCATTAAATAATGGTTTAAAAGATTTGGTACTGGACTTTCCACCTTGATGGTGTCATCAGATTCAATACATTCTTAATAAAACAACTCAGTGCTGATAAGGTCAGAAAAATATACTGTAAGATGTAATACTTTCAAAAACTTTCTGGACAACATTAAGGAAATATTTTTATGACTGTTAATCTTTATGGGTGAATTATAGAATTGGTATACTATTAAGAGAAGCAGTAGACTGGAATTCCACTTAGTGAATCCTAGACTGCATTCCATTTTCCTTCATTTGGAAAGTAACATATTGTAATTATTTGAGGAATGGAGGAAAAAGCAAAAAAAGACGTAAGTGGTTTTACAGGACACTTGGGCTTTAATTTTTTTTTAATGTTATGGATCTATGATACAGCCTTAAGATCATTTATATGGTATATCCTGCATAGTTTCGGTGGGAATTCTAACCTCAATTTTTAAAAATTTTTTCCACTTGAGAACTGCCTCCATATTTGCTGATTAATATAAGTGTTATAATAAATATGCTATGTTGGGGATCTGTGGGGTTTATGCTATAGACACTGAAGAGCCAAATTTGTCTGAACTAATTCTTAAGGTCATTTTATCACCTCCATTTTTCTTGAATTATTTTATTTGAAATGTTTAGATTTCTATAATGGATTTTGTACCAAATCTAATGCAGTGGTTCTTAACTTTTTTTGCATCACGAACCCCTTTGGCAGTCTGGTGAAGCCTGTGGACTCCTCACAATAATGTTTTTAAAGCCTAAAATAAAATACATAGATTTAAAAAATCAATTCCATTGAAATACAGGTATGAAAATATTTTTTTTAAATAGATTTATAGACACTAGTTTAAGAATCCCTGATTTAAGGTTAAAAGTTATTAAGCATTCATAGAAGACATGCTGATAAAGGTGTTTTTGATTTTCCTTTAAGGGGGAAAAATGGTATAAATGAAAATTTATCATTTTAGTATGGGATTTTCAGAATGTTATAAAAATACAAACTGTTCTCACTCTAGGGGTCCACAGGAATCAATTTAAAGGGGGAGGCTCTAACGATATCCTTGATAAATCTATGCATAGTCTTCCAGGAAGGTCAGGATGCAAGTCTAGAATTCTTAGCTTTAGCTGTTCTAACCTAGTAACAGTCTTTGAGAAATTGGGGATTCATTGTGGGAACAAGTTTTTCTAACTTGATTAGTGCTACATTTGCCAACATGTTCCAATATTATTAGAGAATTGATGGAGGTAATTTTATGTTCCTTGCCTACTTTCCTATTTTTGTCCAGTGATCTGTAGTAAAGAAACAATAGACCCAAGTGTTCAGGACAAGAAGATCTGTGGAAAAACAAAGGAAAACTGAAAGCTGCATATTAAATGATTGTACTCTTTTCCTGAATAAGAGGAAATAATTAATGAAGATAGGAGGAAAAGGGGAGACTCTCCCCAAGGTTAGTTGTCCCCATTTTGTATCACTAAGGAAAATACCCAAAGAAAATGGGGACAATGCATTAAAAGTTGAATTTCTATAGTGTTACTATAAAAACTGTACACTGTGTTGAAGTTAGAAAACACTGCAGGAAAGGTTGCGTATCCTTTTGTGTTATTTCATCTTTCACTTATTCTCTGATCATTTGATACCATAATGTTTTACATATCATTAGGGAAAAGGAGTTTCCCTAATGATGCTACTGGAAATTAGAGTAATCTCTCAGTGAAAGCATTGTAAGTTATGTTCTTTAGTGTCCTTCTGTTTACAAATATAATTTAATAGTGTTTAGCAAACATTTTGAAGAGCCATTAAAATAACATTAAGTTTTGTAATCAGTAGCTATTCAAACCTTTCCCTTTATTTTGTCTTTACTTCCCAATTAGTAGTATCTGCACTACAGAGTCCAAAATCACAAAATTCTGTTTTTGTCACAGTTATCAAGGTCAAAAAGTTATGTTCTAGAGGTTTGGGAATCTACAACGAGATCTCATTATACTACATTATGGCTATTTTTTTTGTTACTGCAGATTAAATTTTTCAGGGCCAGATTGCTTTTAAGTGATCAAGGAAATAGTTTTGATCTAAATCAAACTAATGAAATGAAAATGGAAAATTGGACCAAAAGGAAGAGTAAATTTTGAGGAAATAATAGAACAGCCTTTCCTTCTCAGATGAGAAAATTATTTTCAATAGGAATATTTAGAAATTCCTATTTGTCATATGCAACATATTTCATATGAAAAACTATTGAAACCTCCCCAAAAAAGAAGAATAGTTGTTAGAAGCTTAAAAATCAGAGAATATAGCTTAAATTCTGACAAGCACCATTAATACCTACATTCTAACAGGAAAGTATTTTACTTTTAAACCATCAAATGATGGGTCATAGAATCTTATTGGGGAATTATTTATAGTTCTGTATTCTACAGTTTGAAATAGTAAACATTTTCATTAGAAATTACCTTTTGATGATAGGTTCACATACTTTTATACCAGTTTGAGCAATAAAGCTGCATTGTTATTTTAACCTTTGCCTTAAAACATTTTTAAAAAAACACTGATGTCTAGAAAACCTTATGAATTGCCTTTTTGGTGTAAAGATGAAAATCCATTCAGCTGAGGTTAGACTATGTCATGAAACCCCTTTTCCCAGCTTTCTTCCAGGAAATCATTTATGAAATAAAGGTTTTTAGTGTTGCTCATTTCATCTATAAGAAAGCAAAAGTATTTTATGATGACATAACAATTGGAATAAAGAAACTAATATGTGCAAAATTACAAGGTAATAGTTTTTGAATCTGAAATAGTCTCAAGTTTAGAGTTCTTTTGTTCACTCTCATATACAAGGCTAAATCAAACTTAAGAGTTTTCCTGATACACAGATCAATTAGTTTGGGCAGAGGAGGTGAAAAAAAATTACTCAGATGATTTTTCATTTATCTGAACCATGATTTTTTTAAGTGTACTTCTCAAATTGAGACATTTAAATGCGTTTATTTTTACCTTTCATTGATTGATGGGTTTTGTTTTGGTTGATTCAGCATCTTGGTAATGTATATATATCATGCTGGACTTGATTTTCTCACATGTTTAGTTTACCCTGTAAAACTATGAATGAATTGTTTTTTTCACTTTGACAGATAAGAAACATTTCAAAATAACATTGCATGTAGGTTAATTTTATGTCTGTTAGTATCCTTGGTTAAAGAGAAAAATATGAAAATAATCATATTTTATGTATTTCAGAGCCAGATCTCATACCTCTTCTAATGTCTTAAAAGTTTGGTTTAGATGTTGAGCAGGATTAAATTAACACATAATTAGAACAGTTATATTATTTTTAATATATTCCTGAGCTACTAAAGTTAAACAAAACAGCAGAATGGAAAAATAATTTAAGTAGGCTTTCTGTATTTGTATGTATCATTATGTAAGGATTTACCAAATACATTAGATTGACTTGAATGAATTTCAAGATTAAAGAGTTGAAAAAATCAGTATGTTTAAGTAGGATGTTGACATTATTGTGAATTAGTCTGGATCATTCACAAAGAATAGGATCCTCTGGGGGGCTTTTAAAATCTTGATTCTTTTCTTGACCTGAATCTTTGTGAAATTTTGTTTGGGATACTGCCTTCTCTTTTATTGCTTCATGCTAATAGGCCTGCTACTTTACCTGTGTGGTCAATGCTAAATAAGTAATATGACTATAGTTCACTATAGACATTAAATTCTTTGCTGTCGTGACCCCTAAAAGATATCTATCATATCCAAAAATAATCCTTAAAATGAAAGGTCTGAGTCAGATACAAAGCTAAAAATCAGCATGAGTATCATCCCAAAATCTGGTGTGAAAACAGGTTACCAAATATTCTTAAAAGTGTCACAAAAATCTAGGAGAAGGAGCCTCAGATACTACCTAATTCAACCTATTCTTGGAAAGATTTGGATATAACAAATCCAAAGACTGGTGGTCATTCAGTGTTTGTTTAGAGACACAACAAGTTGGGGGAAGGAGACTGGGGAGGAGAGTGGAGAAGCACTACCTTGTAGGGCAGCTTATTTCTCTTCTGCTTGGTTTTAGTTGTAAGGAAGTTCTTCTTTACATCAAACCTAAATTTGACTGCAACTTCCATCCAGTATTAGTTCTGTCACACAAAGTGCCAGTTAGAAAAGCTTTCACTTCAAAAGATTCTTAACACTTTCTAGATTCATCAAAGCAATTGTGCCCAAATACCTTTTTAAAGTTTTTCCGTAGAAAGCATCCACTCACCATTTATTATTTACAGTGTACAAAATATTATGTGGAGACAAATCATTTGCACAATGAGGCAGATCTAGTTAGATTTTGTGACCTTAAATTGCTTTTATTAAATTTTTCTCCTATTAAAAAAAGAAAAGAATTAAAGAAAATGGTCTGTAGGCAACCAGCCAGAAGAATTTGAATTTCATGTTTCAGTTTAAAATATTGTATGTCTTATTTTGGCTACCAACGTATACCCCAGAATCCCTTAAAGTACTAGTAGAATTTCAGCTTTGATGAGGTACTGGAAGGTAGAACTGCTGATGTTCTGCCATCACATTTTTAGATAGACAACAATTTCAACAAAGCTCTTGGTATCTGTTGAAAGGTTGAATTATGTGTCTGGTAAGTCTAAAAATTGTTTATTCTGTCAGCAGTGATTGCTCTGGAGAGATGATATACAAGTATGATCGGCATAAATATGACTTCTGTGTTTCAGGGTTTTTTTGTAATCTGCATCATTGGAAGGAGTAAGATAAAAAGATCACAGTGTTTGAAGTTTTGGAGTAATAACTGAAAAGTTATTTTGATGGACATTCCGGATCAGTTAAGATTTTTCTTATAGAAGAAACTTTTAAAAATTTGTTATACATTATAAATTATACAAGTTTATTTAGGCACACTATGTAATTCTCAATACAAAAATTTACAGATCTCAAGATATGTATAATTTTCTATCACAATACCCACAGCAACTGTCCCAAACCCTCTCGTTAAGCCTACTATCACACCTCCTCATATTTTATCTCAAAGAACCTCACCTTCTTCTTTAGAGAAAATCAAGGCCATCCTTCATCACTTCCCTGGATTCCCCTCTAAAGTACAATACCCCTCAATTTCATCTCTATTTTCTCATTTACTTTTGTCTCTAATTAGGAGGTGGTCTTTGTCAAGTCCAGCCTTGCCCTGTCTTCTTTTGATATCATCCCACTCATTCTCCAGGAGACTGTCCCTTCAGTCATCCCCTTTCTATGATCTTAAATCTCTTCTATCTACTGGTTCCTTCTCCAGTTTCTACAAACCTACTTAAGTCTTCTTCCCCTCACCCTTAAAAATCTTTTAACTTTATGCACTCAACTTATCATCCTATATCTTGACTTCCTTTCATGGCCAAAACTGCTAGAAAAAAACTCTCTACTGTTTTTGCTTCTCACTCTTGCTTCCCAACCTCTTGCAAACTTGGCTTCCCTCCTTATTACTCCACTGAAACTGCCTTCTATTAACAGCTAAGAAAGACATCCTCTTAGCTACTAAATTTAAAGGTCTTTCTTAGTGCTCATCTTTCTTAACATTGATCACTCTGGATACTCTTCAGCTCTTGACACTCATCTCTTTTGATTCTCTCCTGACCTGTCTGACCACACTTCGGGTTCCTTTGCAGGCTTATCACCAGTTTTCTATCCATCCCCATGCATGGCGTGGCTATTTCCAAGGTTTTGTCCTGGGCCCTCCCCTCACTACAACTTCTCAATGCTCTTATCAGGTCCCAGGAGTTCAAGATTATCACCTTTATTAACATGACTCCTAACCCTACCCAGTCCTCTGAGCTCCAGACCTGTATCACCAAATGCCTGCCAAAAATCTCTACCTGGATATCCTTATGCATCTCAAAATCAAAATGTTCACATTAGAACTTACTATGTTCTTCCCTTTACCCTCCTCAAAAATTTCATATTTCTATTGGAGGTATTCTTCCAGTCAACAAAGTTCACAAATTCAATCATCCTTAACTCTTCCTTTTCCCTCATCTTCCATATGTAATCATTTGTCAAGTTTGGCCATTTCTATATCCAACCCATATCCTTCATATATTCTCTTCTCCACACATGTGGTCAACACCCTACTTCAGACTCTCATTCATCTCTTCCTTCATCTATTCAGCAGCCACCTAAATGAATCCACAGCTTCCAATCTCTCCCCTATCCAATGTACCATCCACATAGCTGCCAAAATAATATTCCTAAAGCACATATCTGACATCACTCCCCTGCTCAAGAATTTTCAATGGTTACCTGTTGCATCTCATATAAAATACAAAATGCTTACCTTGGCATTAACAGGTTTTCATTGTGTGTAAGACATAGGGAGGAAACAAGTTCTGTAAAAAAAAAAAAAAAAGCAATAAAAATTTTTTTTAAAGGTTTATACAGTCTGACTCCAGTTTATCTTTCCAGGCTTGTTTTCACAGTACTCTTCACCTAATCTACATTTTAGCAATTTCCCAAACTTGGAATTATCCCCCACCTGCTTTCCTTTGCAAAGGTTGTTCCCCTTTCTACAGGCATTCTCCAACCCACCAGGGCGTCTTAGCTTCATTCAAGGCTTAGCTCATCTTTCCTCATCTCTAAATGTTCGTGCTCTCATCCTCTTCCAAATTATCTTGTGTTTACTTATCTGTTTACATATTGCATCCTCTCAGCAAAATAGAAGCCCTTTGAGGACAGGTACTAGTTTTCATTTGTAATTGTATCCTAGCACAAACAGATCCATTTTTATTGGTTGAATTGTACAGGATGAAATCCTAAACTTGCCGAACCCCTGAAATTCAGTTTTAAAAGACTAGGGATCTGTTATTCATGGCAAAATATCTAAGTCAAACCATTCTTTAGCAAATTAGTTATAACTAGATTTACCTAGCATACCTAGGTAGTCATGGATTTTGGCTTAAGCGCTGTTCACAACAGCCAAAAGAAAACAGGAGATGGACAAGGGAAAGGAAGGCCCCCTGGGGACCTTTGTTTACAAGGGGTATAGAAAGCAAGGGAAAATCTGGAGATTGCCCTGTGGCACATAAACAGAGCAGGCGTACGCTCCAACCTAACAATCCTGCTGTGGTTTACATTCTGCAAAGGAGTTAAAAGACAGAAACAGAGGAGCGTGTCCCCAAAGTCTTCGTGCAATGTAGTTAAATTCTGAATGACTCCAGACTTCTGGGACACCTGGCATATTAAAGTGTTCATAACCCCATTCTTTGTGGAAGAAAAAACCTGAAAAGAGAAGGTGACCATTGACTGGAAGGGGTGGAACCTACGGCAGGTAAATGTGGACTATTATTGTGAATCAAAGCGCAAAAAAGGTACCAGAAACATACGATTTTCATGGTGTAGAACAGAATAAGCAGAACCAAGAACGCAAGATCCCAGGGGCGCAAAGGAGCAGATTTATTCAGATGAAACCGAACCGTTCAGTAATGGAAAAGCCAGAAATGTTTCCGAAGGAATGACAGTAAACATGCCTACCAGAACCAGGTATCGTACGGGTTTCAAGCTTTCCGGGTTAGATTTGTAAAGTGCTTCTCCGCCGCAGGTCCAGTCTGCGGGCTACACGTGTTCTGTTCCGTGGTTTTAATGAGAGGGTGGGGAGTGGCCGCGCTGCACAGGAGGGGGGCTGCACAGGATGGGGGCTGCGCGGAGGGGGGCTGCACAGGAGGGGGGCTGCACAGCAGGGGGGCTGCACAGCAGGGGGGCTGCGCGGAGAGGGGCTGCACAGGAGGGGGGCTGCGCGGAGGGGGGCTGCGCGGAGGGGGGCTGCACAGCAGGGGGGCTGCACAGCAGGGGGGCTGCACAGCAGGGGGGCTGCGCGGAGGGCTTCCCCTAAGTAGGACGTGACGGTTTATCTAGGCAAAGAAACCTGTTGGAAAGGCTAATTGTAATATGTCGGGGAAATGCCCGCTTCTTTACCAATAAACGTGAAAAACACGCCCCATTCCCCAGTGGGAGGGTGGGGGGACGAGGCGAATGCGCGAGCGCGAGGCTGGAGGTGTCCGGGGTGCCTCGGAGGCCATGGCCTCTGTACCGCGGCCCGCCGCAGGATTCTCACCGCGAGAAACCCGGAGAGAACAGACCCGAACAGAGCCGACACCCTCGAGTTACCGACCGCGAAAGATTCAGGTGGCGCCTCGGGAACTATTCAAATTTAGAACACGGGTACTGAAGAGGAAAGCGTACGGAAGCCTGCTGGAGACATTTGCTGGGAGCGCTCCGCTATTCAACGCCGCTTTAGTGCGCGGTTGCCGTCCAGCAGGGGGCGAACCTCAACTGAGAAACTACTCAAGCTGGGAACCAGCGCGCAGGCGCCGTCGACGGCGCAGGCGCAAACGGGAGTGAGTATAGCGAAGCCCGCTCGTCCGCTACCCCCGGCTAGCTCGGCTGGCGTGGCGCTGACGGTGGCGCTTGGGCGAGCGGTGGCGCACTCTCGAGCGGGTGTCTCCTCGGCTATGGATGAAGACTACTTCGGGAGCGCTGCTGAGTGGGGAGAAGACGCCGACGGCGCCCAGGTAAGAGGACGCCGAGGCGCGGCCATTGATGGCTCGCCATGGTCAGGTCTCCACTCTCCTCCGGTACCGAGCCCTGGGCCGCGGCCGAGGCCCCAGAGGGCGGCCCCGCTCGGGATGGGGCCTGGAGACCCCCGCGGAGAGCCCAGTGGCCCCAGTCTCTGTGGGTGTGCACGCTTCACATGTTGTTTACCAACCCTTGATTGCAATCTTGTAATGGCGAAAACTGCCCCACTTAAAATCGTCTTCTGTTGGCTTCGCCTCCCGACCCCGGGTGATTGCAGCCCCTTAACCGCAAAGCCCTCCGCCGTCCGCTAGGCCCTCCCGTCTTCCTCCCCAGCACTGCCTTCCCCAGCCAGATAGCAGCGTTCGCCCTGCACGTTGCCTGCCGTTTTTCCGCCTCTTTGCCGGACGGCCTGTCGCGGGCTTGCAGTGTCCTTCTGTGGCTCTGGGGGATGTGCTGGCCCACCTTTACAGCCCGATCCAGGTGCCGCTTCTCCGCGGATCCTCCCCTCAGCCCTGCAGTGGCCTTTGTCTTCCCCGAGGAGCCTTTGTTTACCTCTGTGGTGCGCTTAGGAGGCGGCGAGACCGAACCGCTGTGTGTGCAGTGCAGGGCGCGGAGGCGGGAGAGCCGAGGACAGGTCCAGCCTCAGCCACCCGGGAGCTGGGTGACCCTGGGCGAGGCGCGTAACCTCTGTTTGCCTTCATCTGCTGGAGAAGGAACTGACAGACCACTCCAGCATCCCTGCCCAGAAGAGCCCGTGGATCCAGGGGGCGTGAAGAGTCGGACGAGGCTGAACAACGAAGGACTCCCTCACGCAGAATCGTGTGTGTGATTGACCTCCCCACGAAACTAAGCCCCATAAGGACAGGAACTGTCTCTTCTGAAACTTTGCGGTCCCCTCCGTACTCTGCGTAGTGGGTGCTGAAGATTTCAGTTCAGTTCAACAATATTTACTAAGTACCTCTATCGTCGGGCATTGTATTAGACTGGGGTTACAGGCATAAAAATGAAGCAGCTCTTGTACACAAGGAGCCTGCATTCTGCTGTTTGTTGAAACACCTCTTCGAGTTTAGGACAGGTCTCTTCCCCGTACAATCCATTCCTCACACTACTTCCAGGTGAAAAGAGTGGATTAAAGACGATTTTGATTTGATGTTATATTTAAGGAAGACGGTAGCGTATTCACATAGAGTCTTACATGTAGTAATCAGTGTTTGATTTGAAAACAATAAAGGGGAGAGGGAAGAGGTGTTTTCAGATTTAATAGTCTAGCCTTTCATTGACTTACTCATTCAAACAACCTTTATTAAACCTTGGACTGATTCATAATTTGCACACCAGTTGTATCCTGTCTTTCACTAAAGTTCTACTCCAGTGCCTCTTCTGATGTCGTTCTTGAAGACTGTGCAAGGAATGTGTGAAACCTTGGCTGGACCTAGCATGATGGGCAGGTGATGGGTAATTCGTCAATTTAAAGAGATTCCTCCCTGGAAGGTTAGCCATGGGTTGATGAATTTCTTGACTACAGCAGCTCCAGAAGAGCATAGAGATGCTGCTAAGGAGGAAGTACCTACACTGATAAAAATCACAGATCTTTTGAAGTAGACTTACTTATAGGAAGTATGGCAGGAAGTTGTTATTTTTTCCAGTCATTTGGCAGTAAATCCTTTTTCCACAGTACCAAGGTAAACCTAAACATGTTCTTGTCAGGGATGTTAGTGTGCAACCTTTCCATATCCTGAGAATGTTTCTTTTAAAAAAAAAAAAGTAACTTCCAGAGAAGATTTTAGAAAGGAAATTAATCACTTAGTTATACTAAGGATTAAGACCAGTAATTAAATCTTGTATTCAAGTAATTTTTGATGTGCTGTTTTAGATTGCTACTCACTCTAGATTGCTTTAGACTTTGTTTTTTCTTTGTTTATTCAGAAGGTACATTCTTACTTCTACCTGCCAACCCAAAGCACAGGAGCAATGTCTAGCATCTTTCCTCTAAAACAATGCATCTTAAACTGTGGGTCTCCACCCCCATGGGGTTTCATAACTGAATGTGAGGGGTGGTGAAAAATATAGCAACAGTAGAAGGTTTCTGAACATGCAGCAACCAAAAAGTAATTCAGAATCAAACGCATAATAAATCCCAGGTGTTTCTGGCAGCACTCTCCTGTGTTGCATTGCACAGCTTCATTGTAGCCTTGGTTCTGAACACATAACATGAGCACTTTGGAAAGCCAGAAACACATCAGCTCAGATTTGAGACTATTTTATGTAATAAATTGCAGCATTTTTTCTCTGTGTACAAAATCATTAAATGAGTTTCGATTTGAGATTAGGACTGAATTTCCAACTATTTCTGAAATGGCCCTAAATATACTTCTGCCATGTTGTACTACGTATTTATGCGAAGCGGTGTTCTCAGCATTGATGATTATAAAATCAAAATTTTGCTCAACTCTGAAGAAATGTTGAAGATTCTCTACATCCTGCAGTATCAAATATTCTGACAAGATTTGATTCTTTATGCAAAAATAAGCACATGCATCTCATTAGTATGCAAATTTGCTTTCATGTTTAATAAATGGTAAAATTATCTGTATACCAAAGAATTATTTTAAAAATAAATTACTTTATGATATTTTATCAGTAAATGTTTGATTTGTGTATCTATTTCATATACCTATATACCCAGGGTCACATAAAAATTTCTCCTGCAAAATGGGGTTGAGAGTAGAAAAGGTTTAAGAAGCCCTGCTCTAAAACAGCAGTTCTCAAAATTTTTGTTCTCAGGGACCCCTTTACCCTGAAAACAATTGAGGAACTCCAAATAGCTTTTGCTTATATGGGTTATATTTTTTTTTAATTCACTGTATTAGAAATTAAAATTTCTTAAAGTTATTATGAAAATAGTTTTGACCTTGTGAATTCCCCTGGAAAAGGGTATTGGAGACTTCCAAGGAACCCCAGACCACACTTTTCTCTAAAACATTTAAACATGCATTTCTCTAAAACATGCCCTTCCTCCTTAGTTCTCAGTTTCTGTTAACAGTGGTTGCCAACTACTACAGATTCCCCTTCAGAAAATCTTTCACATTTGCTCCCTCCTTCCCATTCCTAGTGCCCACCACCCTAATTCAAGACTTTATCATCTATGACTTAGGCTGTTTCTATAGCCTCCTAAGTAATTTATTAGTCTTCACTTTCTTCCATAATTTTGTTCATCCTTCACACTACTTCCAGAACAATTTTCCTAGTGCATGGGTCTGATTACATTACATCTCCACCCAGAGACTATGATGGTCTACCAAATAAAATGCAGCATCATTAGTCTGGCACTCAGGGTCCTTTATAATCTGCTTTCAACATATCATTTTTGCCTTATTTCACATTTTTCTCCACATGCAATACTTCAGTAAAATGGATTATCTGGCAAAAAAAATAGATTCCAGCAAAATGACGTGCCTTCTCTGCACAGCTTTTCTAGGCATGCATTAATACTTTATGTGTAGATGGAAGTATGGCATTTTAGAGTCTGAAGGAACATCATTGTAGCCCAGACTGGTGGGGGATGATGCTAACTACGATGTAGTAGTCATCTCACCTTTGATTGAAGACTGAGGGTATCCCACTATTTGTCAAAGCAATTTGATTCTTCTGTTTCCTTATATGAAGCCTAAATTTACTTCTTTGCAGCTTCACCTATTGCTCCTAGTTCTGTCCTCTTAGACAAGCAGAATGAGTCCAATCCTTCTTCTACAGGACAGCCTTTCAAATATTTACAATAGTCTTTCATTCTCCAGGCTAAACATCTGGATTTCTTTAATTGGTCCCCATATGTCGCATATTGAAAGCCCTTCATTGTCTTTGATAATTTCCAACTTATCAATGTTCTTCTTAAATTGTGGGTCTAGAACTAAAAACACACTTCAGTGTTGTCTGACTAGGACAGTAAACAGCAGGACTATGATGAAAAACTGCCTCTCTTAACATATCCCAATGCTATATATATATATATATATATATATATATATATATATTTTTGCCTACTTTATCATAATGTTTTCTTCTTTTGAGTTTGGAATTCTCCAAAACCCATTGTGTTCATCCTTCATTGCCAAAGAAGACCATGCTAAATGATGACATGACTTGCACTTGACTTTGTTTTGAATGAAGGAGGGCTGTGCAGGTCGTCAGCCTCACTTCTCCTCCAGAGCCTTCTCTAAAACCCATAGATCTTTTTGAGATGAAGTACAGTCCAACTTTTCCCCCTGTCCTGTATTTAAATGATCAATGTCTTAAATTCCAGGGTAAGACTTTACATATATTCCTATTAAATTTCATCATGTTAGAATTGACTCAGTGTTGTAGCCTGTTTCGATTCTTTTGTTTCCTGACTGTCATCAATATAAAACTATCCTCCTAGTATTATATCATCCTCAGATCTAATAAATTCATCATCTTTGTCTCTATTTAAGTCCTGGTACAGGGTCATGCACAGTCCCTGAGGTACTCTATTGGAGAGCCACTTCTATTTTGTCATGGAATCATTAGGATTTAATTCTTTGAATGTGTCTATTGAGCTAGTTCCAAATCCATTCAATTACTCTGTAACTGCTGGAGATACTTTCTAGTGCTTAGCTAAAATCTAAGCAAACTTTGCCTGACATTGTCTGACCTATCTCAGTAACCCTTTCAAAAAAAGGAAATAGGATTTGTCTCATGTGGTTGTTCTTGATGAAACCATGTTGGTTTTCTGTTCATAACCCTTATGTAGGTATTCAATGACCATATTGTTAGTAATTCAGTCTAGAATTTGGACAAGAATTGAAATAAGGGTCGCTGATCAATGTTTTGCAGATTACGTTCTCTTTGCTTTAGAAAAAAATGGGACATTTTTTGGGCACCCTTCTCCAGTCTCATAGTACATTCCCTGTTGTCCATGATTTTTGATATATCACTGACCATAGTTTAGCACTCCTGTCTGTGATCCCTTTCATTACCTAAAGGTGTAGTTCATTTGGGCCAGATGACTTGAATTCAGCAAAGGCAGTCAAGTACTCTCTTACTATCTTTTTCCTTTCATTATTTTGATTATCAGCTCCCTATTAACCATTTTGGTTCTATTTTCCTAACCCTGAAACTTTTTCTTCTTTCTATTTAGGTGGTGTGTCATATACTTCCAATTAAAAAATTGCTTCTCCCTTTGCCTTAACCTAACTGCTCTCCACCACATCTCCATCCTTTGATTTTTGGTTCATTGGAGGAGGAGAAGGACAGGGAGAATATTGCTTTAAGATTTACAAAGGGATAGATAGATAGATAGATAGATAGATAGATAGATAGATAGATAGATAGATAGATAGATATGTATCCTCCATTAATCCTTACAATAACCCAGTGAGGTAGTTGCAATTATTCCCATTTTACAAATGAGGAACTAAGGTTAATGACTTGCCCATAGTCATACAGAAAACAAGTGTCTGAGGCAATATTCAAACTCAAATCTTTCTGACTCCCAAGTATATTCCCCATTTAACCTACTTTTACATATCCTATTTTTTTCCTTTTAAAAATAAAAGTATTCCATTCCAGAGCCTCATCCTCCCAAGTTTTAGTGATATCTGTGGAGTTAAAATTGTGTTTTTCTATCAGGACCCTCTAATTCATCTTGCTTGTTGTTTGAACTTTAGCTTCTTTTGTTGGATTTTATTTCCTATGAGTTTAGACAGTGTCTACTCCTCAAGTCTTTTTTAGTTTAAAACTTTATTTTGTAATATATTTATTTTGTGTATACATATATATTACAAGGATTTATCTCCCATCTCTGGAATTTTTTGTTTTAATCCTCATAACAAATCTGTATAGCTCAGTAAAACAAATTCCCAAATTGATCACATCCAAAACTGGATTTTTCATTCTTCATTTTAAGTGTATCACTTCTCTAGGACAGGGCTTCTTAAATTTTTTTCCACTCAAAATCTGCTCAGCACTTCTTAAATTAAATTGTGTGTCCGCTCAACTCACAGTTTAAGAAGCAATGCCCTAGAAGGAGGTGGGTGACATGTTTCTTCTTTAGTCCTCATTTATCATTGCATCGATCAGAGTTCTAAAGTCTGTCAAAGTTCATTTTCTTAATCAATTGTATTGTCATTGTATTAATTTTTCTAATTCTGCTTACTTCATTCTGTATCTTTTATTAGAGGTATTCCCAAAGTTATCCATTTTGTCTTTTTTTATAACACAATAATATTCCAGTATAATCATTAACCATAATTTGTTTAACCATTCGCAACTGCTGGTGGGTACCACCACCCCCCTTCAGTCTTTGACTATGATGAATAAAGCTGCAAAAAATGTATCCTTTTCTTCTTTTTTAATCGCTTTGGGGTATAGGTATAGTCATGGGTATGGCTGTGTCAAAGAATATTAAAACAGGTTAGTAATTTTTTGGTAATAGTTCCAAATTGCTTTCCAGAGTAGCTGAATCATTTCACAACGTCACTAACAATAGATTAGATAGAGAACATTTATAAATTGTTTGCACTTAAGGCCTTCTTTCAGTGTTTTAATTCACTCAACAAGCGTTTATTAATGAAAGCACTGTTTAAAGATACAGAGATAAAAATGGAGTGGTCCTGTCCTCCCAAGAAAGAGGGGTGCAGAGGGAGGAAAGGGGCACAAGAATATTTTATTCAGTGACTGCAGCACTGAAAAGAAAAACAACTTAGACTTGACTTTGATCAGTGCAGTTACCACACAAGAGGTCCCAGGCATGCTTCCCACCTCTTGACAAAAAAGATAATAGTCTCCAGTCACAAAATGAGACACATTTTTGAACATAGCTGACATAGGGTTTGTATTGCTTGACTATGCTTATTTGTTCAGTGTGGGGGAATAGGCAATAGTGAAAGGAGTAGCACAGGAAAGAAAAAGGCATTGATGAAGTATTTTTTAATGCACAGAATAAAACAAAAGGCAGTTCAGAAAAAAACAGGCAAGTGAAACAGCTTTGGAACTGATGTGCCAGATTTGTTATATGATTTTTTTTTAAAAGCTGTACATAATGGAGATTCACTGTTTCCTTGCAGTCCTCTTTTTCTGTTCAGTATGTAAAAATACTTACTGCTATTTGTTAAAGTTTAGAATAATAAAAAATTTAAAGTAAAAAAAAAAGATGACAGAGACATGAGCAAGCATGCTTGTAGGGAGTAAAAAAGGAACCAATAGATAGAGAGATTGGAAATTAATTGGAGCATGATTACTGTGGTAGGCTGCCAGAGGAATAGGATAGTAGAGGGATTGACCTTGGCAAGGAGAACTGTCACCTGCCACCTCTTTATCAGATACTAGAGAAAAGGAGGAAAGGTTGGGGACTATCAAAAGATTTCAACATGTAGAACTCATGACAGATGAGCTCCATTCTCTCAATAAAGTACCAAGCAAGGGAGAGTTTTTGCAGAAGTTTTAGGAGAAAAGATATTTGACATCAACTGTGGAAAGATAAAGATTCACTTAGGGAAGAGTAAATGGATACAGTGAGGGCCCAAATTAAGTTAAATAACAAATGTGATCAGCATAGTCATATGACTTCCTTCAACACTCTTTAGAAAAGAGAAATTGAACAGTAAGGATAATCCAGGTCTGAGGTTTGGCAAATTATGTATGAGTGCTAAAGGGCCATGAAAGTAAGAGGTTCCAGGAAGAGGACATTGTATTGTTGAATCCATTAATAGCTATGGGGTCATACTTGGGAAAGGTGGAGAGTAAAGCCAGAACAGGTATGATGGCCTGGGAGAATTCCAAGGGATAGGGGGATTGGAGGTCACAAGATGAACAATCAGTTTTAAAGGAGTGAAGCACAGAGTTAGAAGGGGTAAGAGGTTTTAATCAAATAAGATAATTTAAGAATTCTTGGTCACAGAAATATAGATATGAGAGAAATGATTATTAAATAGCCGGTTATTGGGGAGATCCAGGATTTTCTCCCTTCCTGTCTCCTCCGTCTTGTTCAGATCCCATCCAAATGGTGTTCTACTCAGTCTTGTGAGACCTTTTGTCTAGATTGTCTGAGGCTGGGGACCAAGAATGATCAGAGTTACATTCCCCAGCCTCTCATTATAATATTCTTCTCATTAATTGGTAACCAGTCAGAGCTGATTGCCACTTTCAGGAGCACTCATTCTTCTAAGGGCTTGTAAGCATTGAGTAGGTTGCCCAGATGCCTCATCTCATCAATGCACTTGGCTTGCATACCACCTCTAAGCAAGATTCTCATTTAAGAATGCCAATTCACCCCTTTTATTAATTATATGCTAGCATAATTAGTAAAATGATTAATGACCCAGAAACTACATCTCTTGAACTTTTTATATGTTACAAATAATAGTTACATATAATAATGAGATCAAGAGTATAACCATCCCTGTTTGTAGCTGAGGGGGGGAGAGAAGGTATGTAGTTCATAGAGCTTAGGAGGGTGAAGAATTACTAGGCCAAGGGTGTATATCAGCATGTGTATTGAAGTCCCTCAGACATAAGGACAGATAGTTTGATGGAGAGAAAAACTATCCCTGAAATCCTGGAATGAGGTGAGGCTTGCGCCTCTTACCAGAGCCCTATCGTTTCTGTTTTTGATTTTTATCTATTGAAATACCAGTTTTTATATATATATGTATATGTATAAAGGACCATATCATTCATGACTTCTGCTTAGACTTCTTATTCCTTACCCAAAGAGATTGCTTTCTTCGTAAATTTCTTCACCCTAACCCTGCACCTCTTCTATGCAACTAATCATTTTCATGCTTAAAATTGTGTCATTTCTATATTTGTCTTATTATCCTAGATTATAAGCTTCTGGAGACCTGGGATTGTTATTTATTACATCTGTATTTTTATAGTCTAGCACAGTGCCTTGTGTATGTAGTGGATGCTCAATAAATATTTACTGCGTAATTAATTATTCAACCCATGTTATTTCAAGGTCCATCCTTGAGGCCTCCCCTAACTATTACTTTTCTTATTAAAATCACACTTCTCAGAATTTTGCAGTCAGGAACATGACTTTTGCCACACTAAGGTAACAATAGAAAACAGCATATAATAAGATTTGCAAACATGAACAGTTTGCCTCTTCAACTAAATTATAAACCTATGGAAGGAATATCCTTTTCTTAAACCAAGCACAACACCCAGCAGAATTCTGGGTACATTTCGAGCAATTAGTGAAGAATTTGTGTTTGATTGGCCTTTAAAGTTTGTAGAGTTTCTTTTTCAATTTTTAAGTCTTTATATGCCCATCTTTTTGGAAAGAGCTAGATGACAAGTCTGATTTATTAAATGTTTTCAGTAGTAGAAAAAGAGATATTTACAATCTAAAAAGTTTACATGCTGTCTGACTATGGATTTAATAATAGCAGGATGATGATTATGGAGAAGGAGAAGATGATGCAGAAGTCCAACAAGAATGTTTGCACAAATTTTCCACCCGGGATTATATAATGGAACCTTCCATATTCAACACACTCAAAAGGTAAAAGGAAAAGATTATGATTTGTGTTGGGAATCAGAGAGGGGAGTATCTTAGAAATACAATCATTTTGAATCATGGGATCGCAGGATTTAGGAGGCAAACAGGACTTTAGAGGGCTATCTACCCCAATCCCTTCATCGCATAGATGAGGAATTGTTGTCATTTTTCAGTTGTATCCCTCATTTGGCATTTTTCTTGACAAAGATACTGTAATGGTTTGTCACTTTACAGATGAGGAAACTGAGGCAAACAGGGTTAAGTAACTTGCCCAGGGTCACACAACTAGTATATGTCTGAGGCCAGATTTGAACCCAGGAAGAGGGGTCTTCCAGACTCCAGATCTGGCACTCTATGCGCTGTGGCGCCACTTAGCTGCCCATAGGTGAAGATATTGAGGCCCAAAGAGGTAGAAGGAGTTGCTCTAGGTCATTAAGATAGCCTGGTTGTCTTACTTCATCTTCTTCCTAACTGGTTAGCTTTTCAGCATTACTTGCAATGTAAATGACTGTTTTTCAACCTTTCCAGGTATTTTCAGGCAGGAGGTTCTCCAGAGAATGTAATCCAGCTTTTATCAGAGAACTACACTGCTGTGGCCCAGACTGTAAACCTTTTGGCTGAGTGGCTTATTCAGACAGGTACCTAGGGGAACGGAAGGGTGGGTCTAAACTGACTAGGCTTGTTTGTTGATTTTTCTTTAGAAAACAGAATTGTGGGTTGATATATTGCTGATAATTACTGAAGGAAATATACCCCCTTTTAATTTGGGGGGGTTTTCGGTTTGTATAAGTAAGAACTGGATTTCTTATCTCTTTCAACTTGATATTTATCTTTGATCTAATAGCTGAGGTTTCCTGGTAGCCTGTAAACCAGATTATCATTGAATTTTGCCATGTAGTAGAGTTATGGAGACTATATAGTGCATGTTTTATTTTAAAAAAAAAAGGCAGGATAAATAACAAGAAATACTAAAATATTAAAGCTATTCTCAAAACCCATGTACCCACAGGATACAATCCCCTACACTTCCAGTGGATTCATAGCCAAATTATTCTTTAATCTCTCTGACTTTCTCACATAACTGAAGAGGGAACAGAGTCACTCAGAAATCACAGGCCCAGTCGTGCTGTCTGGCACTTGGAATTTCTTTACTGAGAGTTTTGCCTCAATTTGGATATGATCAGATACTACCAGTTAGCAGTTCAATTCAACAGCCATTTCCTAAGCATTCTGAGCAGTGGATAATAAGAGAGTGAGAGTGGGAGAATGACCTTGGGGTGAAGCTCTCGGAAGAGAGAGTGAAGAGAGATTCAAGAGAACAAATGGGTGTGGCCTTAGGGAGCAGGTGGGGTGTTTTTCTGAGACAAGAGCAAGTGACCTGTGAATGTGGCGGATGAAGAGGAGTTTTAAGGGTTGGATTAGGGAAGAAGCAGAAGCCCATGACAGACTCTTTTATCAGTAAAGTAAAAAGAAAGGTCCCCACAGAGTGGTAGGAGAGGGCAACAGCAGAGTTGTTTTGTGGAGACAAACAGGTTTGGCCAGACGCAGTTAATGGGTGATAACATTAATTTCTACTAAACCCATAGAGCATGGTTGTATGACCTTCCACAAGGTCCGGCAGCCCCTAATTAGGGACTGAAAAGGGCAGCGTTGGAAGTTATCTAGGGTTGGAGTTTGGCAAGGTGTGACAGGCACTGAGCAGGAAAAAGAAGGGCAAGAGATTCAAAGGGAGCCAACCAGAGGGTCAAGACTGAGACAGGAGGAAGTGAGACCAGGGCAGGGGTGATGAGCATGGAAAAGTAGGTGAGGGTAGATCATATTGAGAATGGAGAATGGGTTTGGGAGATGTAAGGCAAAGGAAGAGCATTGACAAATAGGAGTTTGTGGCCAGAAAGAAGAAATTCGTAGTTTTGGATCATGAAGAAAGAATAGTTATACTATGATCAAGGCTATCCTTGTGTGTGGCTAAGATCAAGTGAAGATGGAAGTCATGGGAGATAAAGAGACTAATGGACTGAGAAGGCCAGGATCTTTGAAGGGAGCATCAGTACATCATTGAAGATCAGTGTGGACCTTGTTTGGGACAGAGAAATGACTGAGTCACCCCTTGAGAAAGGAGGATGACTAGTAAATGACTGTGATAAGGATTTGGACCAAGTGATAAAAATGGATGAAATGAATCTTCAAAGGAGAAGTTGCTGAGTAGTGAAAGCAAAAGGCAAATTTGGAGGTGGGAATGGGGAGCAAGGCGTGTTTACTTGCTCCTTGGCTGGTAGGGGTAGGCATAAGGTAAAGAGCAGCCAATATGAGAGATGATAGTCAGTTCTGGGGAGAGCCAGGTTTCTTTGGATATGAAATAACCTAAGATAAATTAGTTAATCAGAGTAGGGATTGTCACCCCTTAGTGGAACACATAGAGTAGAGGAGGACATGTACTCTGGAGGGACAGAGCTGAGATAGCTAGAGATGACTGGGTCATGAGAGTTCACAGGGGAAGAATAATTTTGCCTCAGCAGTTTTTTTATTACCTCTAATAACAGGGATAAAATGAGCAGAAACTGGGGACTTGCCCATCATACTACCTGATAAATGACTAATTGATAGGGGTCAGGACTGAGTTCAGGGTCAGTGTGTACCTCATTGCCTCTGACTCCTGTCAGCCCAGGGTGTCTTAAAATTCTGAGATGTACATAGAGTAGAAAAAATAAGGTATCTGAGGGCTGGGTTGGACTCATGCTTGAGGCCCATCTTGCAACTGTATTCCAAGAGGGGTGAAGCATAAACCAAAGAAATATGGTGTAGGCGATCAGCTCCTGATACATGTGTGTGTGTGTGTCTGTGTCTGTGTGTCTGTGTGTGTGTCCAGAAGCAAAGTCCCACGCCTTCTTTCCATACATGCTCTTCCCTCAGTTGTTTGGATGCACTGAGCCTTTTCTTTTATGCTGACTTTAAGTCACCCTTGAAATACACTCTGCCATACTACCTTAACATCCTGGCTCCTGGATAACGAAGCCAGAGATGGCAGTGAAACCTCTTCAGAGTTAGCCTTCAAACTGTCCTTTCAACTTACAGAACAGAACAGGGACCCTACATTCTTTTGTGCTTCCTATTTTGTGTGCAAATCAAATTCCATTCTTAACTAAATATTAATAATTATACTAATACTTGTATTGCTCTTTAAGGCTAAGAAAGTACTTTGGGTGTTTAAAAAGTGAGGTAGGTTAGTGCAAGTGTTATCATCCCTTTTTACACATGAGAAAACAGGCTTTGAGAAGTTGTGACTTGCTTAAAACCAAGTATCTTGACTCCCAGATCCAACACTATATATACTGTACCTAAATGCTTCATTAGTTGAAATGAAAATTTTTTTATGCATTAGTCTGTAGGTAGGCATGAGGTTACTATTTTCTGTTTAATAATCTTCTAATTTTTTTAAGGTGTTGAGCCAGTTCAGGTTCAGGAAACTGTGGAAAATCATTTGAAGAGTTTATTGATCAAACACTTTGACCCTCGAAAAGCAGATTCTATCTTTACTGAAGAAGGGGAGGTAAGAAAGATCTCTTCTGCCCTGGAAATTCTCATATTGCTTTGCCTGATCTTTTTTTTTTGAATGCATGCACACACAAGCTCTGATCACATATGTAATTCCCACGTCCCTTCCTGTAAAACTTGTCATGTTCTGATTCTGTTGAATCCACAGTGTAGATTCCATAGTGTGGTAAAATAAAAAGAGTGAGAAACTGGGTTTTAGTCCCAGCCCTCATCTTAAATATTAGTTTCTGGGCATTAGTTTTCTCATCTATAAAATGAGGGATTTGTACTGGTCTTTGGAAGTACATACAGTACTCAGTACGTGATATGTGATTGACATCCTTATTTTACCTTTTTTTTTTTTTTGGCAGACCCCAGCATGGCTAGAACAAATGATTGCACATACTACCTGGAGGGATCTGTTTTACAAATTAGCTGAAGCACATCCAGATTGTCTTATGCTTAATTTTACTGTTAAGGTAAGTTGAGGGGGAATTAAATGGGTGGGTGGGTGAAGGGCAGGGAGAATAAGCATTTTTATACTACCTACTATGTGTGAGGTACTATGCTAAGCTATTCTTTACAATTATTATCTCATTTGATCCTCACAACAGCATTTCAAGGTAAGTGGTATTATTATCCCCATTTTACAGTTGAGGAAACTGAGGCAAATAGAATTTAAGTGAACTGCCTGGGTCACATGGACAGTAAGTGTCTGAAGCCAGATCTAAATTCAGATCTTCCTAACTCCAGATTCATTGCTTCATCTACTACTCTACCAGTTGCCTCTAGTGTTCTAAAGAAACATGGGAATAAAAACATGAGAGAATGTGAATATTTTCCCTACTTAGAAATGTTTTTATTCATATTAAATTTCCAGCCAGTGTTCGTATTTGATGTTTTACACAGACTAAACTCTGAGATGGGAGGGATGAAGTATAGTTATTATATTCATGACGTTTTTTGGTTCTTTGGGCATTTTTTTAAATCCATGTTTTCAGGGATATTCAAACCTCATCTGCAGAAATAGCAGTAATACCACCCACCTGCAAGTCCTCTGGGGTTTCCATAATTATAAAGTGAGATGAGTAAAAGGACTTTGAAGATTATAAAATGCTATAAGTATCTTGTTAAGGATACGCTTAGGTTTTTTTTAATCCATTTTTTTTTAATACATTAGGAAATTAATTATATTGACCAAGGGTCCCCTAATTTCTAAGAACCATATTAGTTCTAAAATTCTATAAGTCTCTCACCTTGTAGCATTCCTTTTGTTGTTTTATTGAACTATTTAATTTTTTGTGTGTTTATGTCCTACCTAGGCTAGACTGAGCTCCTTGAGTACAGGAACACTGTCAGCGATTTTTAACATCCTCTTTAATCTTATGATTACTCATTCAGTCCTATAATGAATCAGAATTGTAGAAGTAGATGTAGCCTTAGAGGTCATCTAGTCAGTCAGGCATTTTATAGAGGAAGCTGAGGTCTAGAGTGTTAGTCTCACTTGACTGGGGCCACAGTACCAAGAACCAGGATTAGAACTCAGGTTTTGTCACTCTGGTGTACTTTTTCTGTTGCACCACATTTCCCAAGAGCCAATTTTCTATGAATTAACTGCAATGTGGTGAAAATTTTGACCTTTATTCATTTTTGCATTGTAGCTTATCTCTGATGCAGGATATCAAGGAGAGATAACTAGTGTATCCACAGCTTGCCAGCAACTAGAAGTCTTTTCTCGAGTGCTCCGTACTTCACTGGCCACAATTTTAGATGGAGGAGAAGAAAACCTTGAAAAAAATCTCCCTGAGTTTGCTGTAAGTTCTGGCTCAAGATGGGGGAAAGAATTGAAATGTTACGGCTCATGTATCTTAAAACTTTCAAAATAACCGATTACATAACTATAGGTCAAAAAAATTGTGGCAGATATTGCTATTAGCATAGCCAGAATAGATGCTCAATACTTTTATTTCCCTATTTCACCTTTTCTGTTTGTATTATTGGCATCTTAAAAATATTCTTATTATGAACATTTCTTTATACAAAGAATTAAAAAAAAACAAGAACTCTTAAATAATAAGTAATTTGTTGTTTTAACATATGTACTAAATTTTACCTGATAGTACCAATCTGGCGTGCTTGCCTGTGTCCTCTTCTGTTCTTTCCAGTGTAATTTTAAAAAAAGTTTAATTGATGCTTCTTTCTTAGTTTTTTGTATCATCATCACTACCTCCCTCCCAGATCTCCTCTCCCAGCTTCCTCACCCCGCCCCCCCCAAAATAAAAGCCCTCCCTTGTAACAAATAGATATCGTTAAGCAAAACAAATTCACACACTATCCATTAGATGTGAGCTCCTTGAGAGCAGGGACTTTTTCCCTTTTTTGTATCCCCAAGTGCTTAACCCAGTGCCTGGCGCTTAATAGGTGTTTATTGACTGACTGACTTAGGACTAAATTGTCTCATTTTGGTGCATTGTTCTTACATCACCTTCATGTCTCAATATATCCTTCCCCTGACTGTCTCCCCTCCACAGTAAGTCTTCCCTTGTAGCAGAGATTTTTAAGTTCAGCAAAATCACTCTGAGCAGATGTACTGCTGTCATCCCTAAAGCTTAGCTTGATGATGATAATTACACGGCATTCAGTTTCTGTCTTTTTTCTGTTTTGTTATTTTCTGTATATTCTGTAGTGTTATTTATTTATGTATATATTTTTTCCTAGTACAGCTTACTTCATTCTGCATCAGTTCATATAAATCTTCCCATATAAATTCTTGTCACTTGTAGCATCTTGATTTTCCTCTTTATTTATGTACCACAGTTTATTTAGCCATTTCCCAATCAGTGGACACAAACTTTGTTACTAACTCTTTGCTGTTACATAAAGTGCTGCTATGAATATTTTGGTGCATATGTGACAGTAGTGGAATATATGGGTTAAAGGGTATGGTCATTTTACCTAGCTAGCAACTATTATTAAGTCATCCTTTCAGAATGAGAACTCAGTTGTTGTTTTTTTTATTTTATTTTTTATCTTTTCCACTTGGAATATTTCAGAAAATGCTGTGCCATGGAGAGCATACGTATCTCTTTGCCCAGTCAATGATGTCTATATTGGCCCAAGAAGAACAAGGAGGATCTGCTGTGCGTAGAATTGCTCAAGAAGTTCAACGATTTGCTCATGAGAAGTAAGATCAACTATATCTTTCATGTTTACTGATCCTGTCCCATTACCAAAATTCTCCCTCATAAGATCTTTTCATAATTTTGAATTAGCACACAAAACCTTTTTTTCTATAACTAAATCCTTAACTTCCTTTAGAGTTCTCCTAGAAAGAACAATCCTCAATCCACCTCTAGATGAAAGATATGTTGTGAAGGTAGGAACAGATAGATTTGGCGGTTGATTGGATATGTAAGGTGAGAGTGAATGAGTACTTAAAGATAGTGCTCAGGTTACAAATCTAGAATCCTGGTGAAACAGTTGCATCTTCAACACAAATAGAGAAGTTTGGAAAAGGGGAGAAGGATTGAGGAGAAAGATGAGTTCAGTTTTGGACACATGAGTTTAAGATGTTTGGGGTTAGGGTCATTTGCATTAAGATAATAAACTCATAGGAGATAATTACGTTATTGAGAGAACGTAGAGGGAGAAGATGGGCCTTGGGGAATATTCATCCACTGTTGGGGATCAGGATATGGATGATTAATCATCAACAGAGCCTGAGCAGTGATCAGGTAGGAAACCAGGAGGATATTATGAAAACCAAAAGGAGAGAGTGGGCAGCAATGTCATATGCTGCAGTGAGGGTGAGGACTGAACAGAAACTATCAGGTCAGGTTTGGCAGTTTTGTAGAGAGCACTTTCAGTGGAGTTTGAAAACCTTATTACAAAGTGCTATTAAGGAGCAAGTAAGAGGATGTGGAAGAGTTTGCTTTTTCTAGGAATTTGGATTTGAAAGAGCAAAATGATATAGCTTGAGGGAATGATTGGGTTTAATGAAGGTTTTTTAAGGATGCAGGACACTTTTGCCTTGTTTGAGGGCACAGTAGGAAAGGAACTAGTAGATAGGGAGAGACTGGAAATTGAGAGGGTTAGGATGATTGAAGGGGCAGTCTGCTGAAGGAGATGCAGGAGCATTGGCCTTGAGAAGGAGGACCATCTCATCAGATGCTGGAGTAAAAGAGAAGGTAGTGAGGCAAGCTTGTGGCTAATGACTTTCATTTCCTCCTAAAATGGTGATGTACTCAGCTGAGAGAATATGGGGAAAGGAAAGTGTAGGAGACTTGAGAAGTTTAGAGTAGCTTCTGTAGATAAGGAATACAAGGGAGTAGTGAAAGGATTGCCTCAGTGTCATGAAGGCCCAGTTGCAGTTAGCTACCATGACTGCCCCTCTGTTTGCTACACTCTTCTGTCTCTAAATCAGATACTGTTAGCAAACTAACCTTCCAGTATCAAAAATGCAAACATTAGTGCACCTCAATTGCAGATATCATTCTTGACAGTGGGCTTGGGGGACTTTCTTTCTTTTTCTAAATCAAGAGGCCATGACGCAAGTCAGATCACACTTGCATTAGGCACAGCTGCTTCGTACCCCAGGGCTTGTCAGGCCCTTGGTGCCATGTTATCAAAAGGAGCTCTGAATCCCGCTGATATCACAGTCCTGTTTAAGATGTTTACAAGCATGGACCCACCTCCTGTTGAACTGGTGAGTTTCTGTTCCACTTTTGCATTATGAAGAATAATAACATAAACTTTCCCCTTTTGCTTATATGGAGAGTGAATTAAGTAAAAACAATTTCTTCAGCTTTATGGCTAAGTATTTACTAATAACTCGTTGTAAGAATGAATATAAATGTGATTTATTTAGTCATCACTATCAAACCTCTTCTCTGCAGGACACAGTGCTAAGCCTTGGATATTAATAGCATTGTTTGATGTTTGCCTTTTAGATACGAGTACCAGCTTTCCTGGACCTATTTATGCAGTCACTTTTTAAACCAGGTGCCAAAATCAATCAAGACCATAAACACAAGTACATCCACATACTGGCCTATGCAGCTAGTGTGGTAGAGACCTGGAAAAAGGTAACCTTGGGATTTTGAGACTGTAACGTAATCGTTGGTGATCTTCTGATCTGGTGAGCCCAGGCCTCTCTTTTGTACAAATTGCTTAGGTAGTTAACAACTTAATAAAATCCTCTTTAAAACCTGGCCCTTCCATATTTCTTATACTTTACTACCCTTTGCATACTCTACCATCCAGACACTGGTCTGCTTACTGTTCCTCCCACTTGACATGCCATCTCCCTGTCTTTTTATTGGGTATCCCCCATGTTTGAAATGTTCTTACTTCTCTCTGCCTCTTGGCTTCCTTCAAGCCTCAACTCAAATCCTATTTTCAAAAAGAGGCTTTTGCTGAACACCATCTTCTTCCCACTCCCTCTGATGCCTTCCGTCCAAGATTATCTCTTATTTGATAAGATTATTTTGATAACTCAATGCCTGGCATATAAATGCTTATTCACTTGGTGTAAAGTTTATTTCTGAAAACTATTATGCCATATTCAAAAATAAGTCATTCAAACTGTTTCATTTTCAGAACAAGAGAGTGAGCATCAATAAAGATGAGCTGAAGTCAACTTCTAAAGCTGTTGAAACTGTTCACAATTTATGTTGCAATGAGAACAAAGGTGCCTCTGAATTAGTGGCTGAGTTGAGTACACTTTATCAGTGTATCAGGTAAGCAAAAGCTAAGTTTTCCCATTGTCTGCAGATAACTTCCACAAATTCACATTAGTAGGAAGCCATCTAACTAGGATGTTGCCATCTAAGTGGACTAAAGGAAGAACTTAAGAGTTTTACTTCTAAAAACTTATGCCAGACATGCAAGAGTCATAGTTTTTTGCCATTTTCATTTTCTGAATAAAATTAGCCTCATAAGCCTTAGGAATTTTGATTAGCATATGGATGGGTCTTTGAAAGTGGTTTATTTATTTTGCAGGTTTCCAGTGGTGGCAATGGGTGTACTCAAGTGGGTGGATTGGACAGTGTCAGAACCACGCTATTTCCAACTCCAGACTGATCATACACCAGTACATTTGGCCTTACTAGATGAAGTAAGGTTGAACAAGCAGGAGTGTTGAACAGGGTTATGTTTGTGTGTGTTGGGTTGTCCTTATACATACATCCTAAGGATTCACTGGACATCAGTCATCAAATAATGTTCATTACGGCTATTAGTGTGACAAAATTCAGCGCTTAGACCTAAAAAACAAGTATTCTTGGTCTGATTAAGTGATAGTTACTTTCTTACACTTAGAGTAAATGTTTTAAAATAAGCACAATTGTGAAATGAGTTCTTTTGGCCATAGATTAGCACCTGTCACCAGCTCCTCCATCCCCAAGTCTTGCAATTATTGGTTAAACTGTTCGAGACAGAGCATTCCCAACTAGATGTAATGGAACAGGTAAGGGGGCCTTTCAAAAAATTTAAAATAGGAATTTTGAGTGTAGTCCTGTTTTAAAATAGCTTTGTTTTTCTTTAACCTCCACCTTTTTCCCCCCAAGCTTGAACTGAAGAAAACACTGCTAGATAGGATGGTTCATCTGCTGAGTCGGGGTTATGTACTGCCTGTTGTCAGTTACATCCGAAAGTGTTTGGAAAAGTTGGACACCGACATCTCCCTCATTCGCTATTTTGTTACTGAGGTCAGAAATGTTCCCTTTTGGTAACAATAATGAAGCAGTAGTCTGCTTACTTTGTATTGGGTCACTTTGTAGCTAAATTCTGAATGCAGTGTTTAGGAATTCGATGTGGAAGTGAGAAGAGGGAGGCTAAGGGGTCAGGAGCAATGCTCAGGCTTCTCTCTTTCCAGGTCTTGGATGTGATCGCACCTCCTTATACTTCAGACTTTGTGCAGCTCTTTCTTCCCATTCTAGAGAATGACAGCATTGCAGGTACCATTAAAACAGAAGGAGAACATGACCCTGTGACAGAGTTCATAGGTAAGACGTAAAACAACTCTTCTGGTTTATGGTCTTTTAAAATAGGGTGTCATTTTTAACCCATTCTATAATTTTTCTTTATTTAAGCCCACTGCAAGTCTAACTTTATTATGGTAAATTGAATCAAGAGTCTGCTGGGTTTCCAGATGGAATCACCCCTTCAAGAAGTTGTGAACAGTTTCAAAAGGACCACGACCATGGTGCTGTGAAAAGACTTTTTACTGACCCTATGGGTTATTTTAAATGTGTGGAAAATCCATCTAAAAAGTTATCAAATAAAATTTGGAAGGATTTGATTGTTCAGCCTAATGTATTGGATAGCTTAGCAGTCTACTACATTGCATTGTTAAAAACATCTCAAAATGTGGCAGTACCTCACATATCAATAAATAATTGAACTGCCCTCATAGTGTTCCCAGCATGTTTCTTTCTTATTCAGGATACCATATTGACATAAAGGTGACAAAACGCATAAATTTTAAAAGAATAGCTTTCCACTTTTTCTAAAGTAATTTATTATAACAAATAACCCTGTATAGATTTTGGTAAACATTATAGATCAGTTTTCTGAGGACAAGACAAAAACAGTGATTTTGTATACTTCCACCTTTGGAAGTATGTTTAACTAAATACTTAAAGATGTGATCCACGGGGCTGCATTGTGAGGTAAGATGATTAGAAACAGCTAGTCATACTTAATAAAACTTAAACTATGGGATCCCCAAATGAACAGGACTCTTCAACAGCAAGATTGTATTTACTGCCTTGCCCATCTTTAAATGTGCTGGTTACTATCCTCATCCAACCTTTTTCACCCTGTTAGGGAAAAAAAGGGTATTAAGAGTATTATTACCCCATGTATGTGCCAGTTCCTCTATATTACAAGTATCTACTCCCAGAAGGAAGATTGATATTTAAACTGGGAAGATTCATAGACGTGAGAAACTTGGGCCTATTCATTTGTCCTTATCTGACCTTTACTATAAACTCTATCCTATATTTCCTGGTTACATCTCATTACAATATTAATTTCTTGAAAAAGGACAAAAATGGATTCAACTTAAAAAGGAAGCAAATAACACTTAAATATTAACTTGCAGAATTACAAGGAAGGGGATTATAGTAGGTCTCACTCCATGACACATTCTACAAGACTCAACATCATTTGTAGCCTGATCTGTTATCTTACACTACCCTAAAATAAAGGCTGAGTGATCTAAAACATCAAATCCCTTTATGATGTTTCACTTGGGAAATGAACTTACCCAGGGTTCACCCCATGAATTCCGGACAATCCAGTATTCTGTTCCATCATCACTAACACCCCACCCAGCCACAGAAATGATATGGTTTATCATGGGTCTAGGATTGTATTCAAAATAGATTCCACCAGTATAGTTATCCATGCTTTCTGTTGCCATTATGCCACAACTAAAAGGAAAGGAAAAAAGCATATAATACTTAGGCTGATTTTCCCCCAAAGTATCAGCTAAATTCAAGTTAAACGAAACTTCACATCATCTAGGTCATTCAGTTCAAAGGTCTCCCTTGCTAAACTGTACATGTTTTTGACATTCTAACAACAGTTGCTCATGTCCCCAAATCCTGGGCTTTTCCAACTCCTATCACAAACCCCAGAAACAAAAAAAAACAGGAAAGAAAGGCAGACTCCTTTTTTTTTTTACCTGATAGGACCATTTGCATATATTTCTGCCATCATCTTTTCTCTCCCGGATAGGGTACCATAGTCCCCAACTTTCCAGAGGGTATAGTTCTTGATAAAATAGCAATGTTGGAATTCATTGCATGTGCCACATTCGTTAAACTTGTCACATTCTGCAGGCAAAATTAGATAAACCTTGAGATGAGAATCAACATTCTAAGAAGTTCTAAATAAGGCAAAAACTTTTAAAGCAAGAACTTGCTTTTCCCACTTACAAAAGAAAATAGTCATTTAAAGGTTGATAAAGGAGAGAAATAAGCTCGTCAGAACATCTACTTTTTTAATGGGATCACTAAGGGCAAGCTCCTTAGAGTGCTATGACATAACAAAATTTTTTGGGCTTTTTCTTATTCCTGGCAGTCAGTGAAAAGTAGCCACCTTCCACATGATAGAAAAGTAATCAAAGAACCCATTTCCTAGACTGACTAGTATCTTGCCCCAAGTAGGGCGTAGAAAGAATAAAAAGGTGAAGGAGGAGGAAGGTGGTAAGAAAAGGAATGAGACAAAATGAGATGAGGATAGGAAGTGAGGGGCACTTCCTGTGTCCCTCACATAGAAATACTGCCTCATGTTTAGTAAATCAAAATGCCAATAAATAATCATTAGCTTTTTGAAGTGGATTGTTACAAAGCAGCCTACTTAGGCTAATTATACATTTATGATGACTTTGAAAACTGCTTGCCTACCCTGGTCTTTGGCCTGGTAGTTGTTGCAGGTCTCATCAGGAATGCCATGCTTGTTAGCATATTCCCACACAGGCAGGTCATTCCCCCCTTCACAGGACCCAGCATTGCCACAGTCAATCACATGTTGCACAGACAGGAGTGCAGATGGCCAGGCTCCCTTCCTCTTAATGTTGATTCGATCTGTAACAAAAAGTCCCAGCATTTTACCTTTCAGGAACTTTCAGAAAGCCCTCAATACTACACCAGAAAAAAAGATGTTTTCCAATCAAAGTTAGTAGCAAATGAAGTTGACAAATAATTATGAACAATCTGGGTCACTTGGATTTGCTGCATTCTACAGCTGCAGACCAAACTGGTTTCATGGAGAAATGGGCAATATGGATACAGTTCTCTCAGAACAATTCTTTTCCTACTAAAAGCTTTTTTTAAAAAAAAAAGTTCCCTTGTATTTTTTTTTGACCAGTATGAGGTCTGTCTTTGTAAACAGCAAGGAAAGTACCTCATACATGTTTAAAAATCTAACCACATTGTTAGACAATCAACTACTTCTGAGTCAGAGTTATTTCCAAATATGAGGGGGTGGGGAAGAGGGGTTGCCAAATTTAAGTTTATTAAAAGTTTTCTTTTTTAAACAAAAATTTATATCATAGTAGCTAACTTTACATAGTACAGTAAAATATTTTATATACATTATCTCATTTGATCCTCAACAAGCCTGTAAGGGAGATTAGGCAGGTTTTGAGGCTCAAATAAGACAATGGAGGTAAAACACTTTGCAAACCTTAAAGCACCATGTAAATATCAGTTATTTACTATTGTTATTATCAATTAGATTATGATTTCAATTTCCACACACCTGTGGAGCTAAAGCAGTGTTTATGAACCAACATAGAGGTATGCTAATAAAGGCTTAATAACGGGTAAGGGAGAGGGAGATAATGTATATATATATATATATTATCAGTTTAATTTTTCCTCAAGTCTGTATAATCAACAATAGGAAGCTAGGTGATGCACTGGGTAGAATGCTAGTCCTAGGGTCAGGAAGACCCCAGTTCAAATCCAGCCTCAGACATGCATTAGCTATATGACCCTGGGCAAGTCACTGTGCCCTTTTTGCCTCAGTTTCCTTACCTGTAAAAGGGGGATGATAATAATAGCCCTTATCTCCCAGAGTTGTTGTAAGGATCAAATGAGGTAATAATTGTAAACTGCTTAGAATAATACCAGGTACATAGTAAATGCTATATAAATGTTAGCTATTATAATAAATCAAGCCCGGATTTTTAGCTGATTGCCAGTTTCTGAGGTATAAATGCACACTGAAAATTTAAGTCCACTCAAGCAGTTTAGAACTAGTTAGAAGACATCCCTGTGTAGAGATACTATTAACATTCCTATTGAGGCTTTTGGAGAGGCTGACTTGCCAAGGGTCGCACAGCTCGCAAGTGTCAGAATACAAGCCTAAGTCAGGCACTATTAACTGTGCCACAAAGTTTCTTTTTTAATTACCAGGCAAATTTCGGGTTTTTTGCACTGATGTTCAATGGTAGCTTTTAATGTTTTTTTCAATTGTCTTTTCCCCAGATAGAATAAAATGAACATAAAAGGAAGCCCGAAGTAGAAACAATGGTTACAAATATGACTAACTTCAATACAGAGTAGCATCTAGTATCCGAATGACACCTTGGCTTACACCAAAGGATTTAATTAAGACACAAATGGACCTCCTTAGGGGAGCTGATTTCAAACAAGGATCCCATTACAACAAGATTCCAGTATATGACTGTGTACTGGTACTTTGTCCCTCTTCCCCACCTCTAACAAAAGAGGGACAGTGCTAGTGCTAGGAACTAGCAGGAACCGAATGGGGCTGCTCACTGATTTTTAAATTACAATCAAAGCTCAGTCATCTATACCACTTTGAAGGGGAACCATTGTGAAAAAAAATTCAAGGATCATTTCTATTTGGCTTCAAAATGCAAATGTCATGTTTGACTTAATACAACATTAATGGTGGGGAAAAGTGGCCCAGAAACTCTTAAATAAACTACGATTAAATCTGACACATAAAACTAGAACAATGTAAAGAGGAGGAACAAGTACAACGAATCTGAATCTTGTGAAATTAGAATGACCAAGTTTGGTCCTGGAGAAATTTGGAAAAAAATAATGCACGTTTCTCCTTTGCAGAGGTAGGGGGATTATGGGAAAAATGAAATAAATATCACATATACTATCAGAAAAACCTTGATTTTTTTTTTATTTTGATAAACTATCTTCCCCTCATATTTTAAAATCTTTGTGGAAGTGGTCCTCTGGATAGTGGAAGAAATTTGGAAATTACTAGGGATAATGACTGAGAACTCCGGGATGAGGAAAGCCCTTCAACCATGCAGACTGGCACCTGCTTGTAGTAATATAATCTTTAAGAGTCGCTTACAGCACACACAGCATGTGAGGGACAGGACTTGACCCCCTGGTCTTCCTACCTTAGAATTCTGCTTTCTATTAATTACCACATTGCCTCTCTTTGTCAAGCAAAAGCAGTCCTCATGTGATTAAGCCTGTTTTCCTAGGGGGCCTCAGCCTGACGAATGAAATTCCTGCTGACTTGTCTTTTCCTTCCAAGACAAACCCAGAAAGCTTCCTCCCCAACACTTCTCTTAGAGAGACTAATGGAACTTTCATCCTGTTCCTTCCCAGTATAGCTAGAGAAACAGGAAGGAAAACGGAGTCATGCCATGGTGAACAGTGATTCCCACTGAAACCAAAACTTTTGGGTCCTGCTGACTTCACGAGGAGCTCGCCCTCCCCCTGTCCCCTAAAGGCTGAGCATGTATTTCATCGGCAGAAGAGAAATCTAAGCAAGGTCAGCCTTCCAGCCTTTGGACCTTTTCACCCCCATCTCCTACTTCAGAAGTACTCCACCGATACACTAAGTTACGTAACAGCCAGAAAGAAGAGCTGAGGGGTAAAGACCGGGAGGGAAAACACTTTGAGGAAATTCTATATTTTAACAACTAGTCAAAATTCCTCCTTTTGCTTCTGAGGTTCCGGGTCCAAAGTATTTTCGCGATTATCGGGCCAATGGCTCGCCTATTCCTGGCTGCAGCCCTCTTCTCTTCCCGCTCCCCTCGCCCCCCCCAAAATACCCACAGGTCTTAGCCCAGGAAAGGGCATTGATCTGATGCAGGGAAGAGTTTCAAGCCTCTAGTTAAAGGTGAATGGTTTACTTCTCAAGAACAAAGACTTTCTAAGTGACACGAGTTTTGTGTTTGGTTTTTTCCCAGGGAACTTTTTACCAGCGCCACGAGCCTTTTGTTTTGTTGGGGGGGGAGGGATGTTCAATAACCAAGTTAGTAAAATTAGGTTTCTCTTAGCCGAATCAGGAAGAGAGAGCAGAAGGGAACACGCGAGGTCGGGTGGGTCTGAGTCACCCAACAGGCCAGTTTTGAAATGTTGTGAACTCGAAGAATCTCGGACGGGCGGACGCGCAGATGCCCAGTCATCAAGGGGGAAGTGGATCAGCCGCTTTTCTCTGCCTTGGGAAAGTTCTAGGATCAAGTGCAGAGAACCCCAAACTCCCCACAACACTGGCACGAACAGAAGAGGCGTCTTTCCTTCCAATCTGGCGCAAATCCGATCCGTGCCCTGCCCTGCCCTGTGACCCACCTGCCAGGGCGCTGGTGCTGCCGTGGGCCCAGCAGGAGCCGCAGTACTGAGGGATGTGCTGATTCCGGGTGATGCTGGCATAGTTGACCCCGTTCACGTTGCGCCAGTCCCAGGCTTTGGGCAGCTCAGAGGGAGACAAGTACTCGTGGGGCCTGGGATAGGTCCTAATGGGGAGGGAGCAGGAATCACCTCGGGGAGCCGTGCCAGGCTGAGGGGACCCGTGCCAGGCGGGAGGCCCCCTGCCTTCCTTAACCCCCACTCGTCTTTCCGTACCGTACACAAATTCACATATGTGTGCTCGCGCGCGTGCACATACAGACGCACACGCACACGCACCTTCTCCCCACCCCCACCCAGGGCCAGGCGTGTGCCAAGTCCCAGGCTGAGCCCGCAGGGGAGCCGCCTCAGCAGCCTCGCCCGGGCCGGACCGTTGTCCTTTGCAGGGGGGAGGGGTCACCCTAAAACTTCCCAGGACACTCGGGCCCCTGCTCTCAGCTAGGGCTCTGGCCCTCCCTCTACCCTCGGTGCCACTCGCGGATGGAGCAGAGGAGGAAGCGCGCGCCCCAGGCACCGCGCTCCCAGGGTGAAGAGGCCCCTGCCCACCTGCGCCCCTGGGGTGCGTCCCCCCGCAGCGGTCGGTAGCAACTCTGGCCCTCCCGGTAGTAGATGCCCGCGGAGGTGGGGCTCCAGCTGTCCCAGAGCACCAGGAGAAGCAGCGGCAGCTGCAGCAGCAGCAGTCCCCGGGGCGCAGCCATCCCGCGTCTCCTCCGGGCGTCCGAACCTCGCCTCCCCGCCTTTCCTGGGTACGGAGCGATGGGGCTCCGCAACGCTCGGGGGGCCTCTTTATAGCGGCGTGCACTCGGACCCACCCCCGGGGCGGTCCTCCGCTCCTTCCCCTCCTCCCTCGCCCCAGGCCGGTGCCTGTGGAGCTCCTAGCCCCGCTCCGCCCCTAAGTCTGAAGCTGAGCGCCCCAGGGAGACACCCCGCCGCCCAGCCCGGGGCCCGGGGCCGCGCGTCAGCCCCAGCGAGCCCCGCCGGCTACACTCCCTCCACCCTCGGCCCTGGTCTGCGAAGCCCCAACATCGCAAGTGGCTCCTGGAGCAGCCCCGGCCGGCGGCCGCTGGGTCGGACCCTCCTGAATTTCATCCAGATCTTCACCGTGATCGTGATTTTGACCTTGTCGTGGAGGTAAATCTAACCTCTGCACGTCTTCACAGAGTCCTTTCGGCGGAAAGCAGCCCGCGAGGAAGAAAACGCTCTTGACTAGGTTAAACCCAAGAACTAGAAGGATGCCCAGATGCCTCATTTCATCCATGCCCTTGGCTTCCTTCCCGCCTCTGAGCCCGATTCTCAAACGTTCTCTCTAATATCAGCCTCTCTTCTGATCGCTAAACCTACACCTCCAACTGCCTTTTAGGTGAGCAAAGCGCAGCGCTCAAAGAATTCTCCTGTTCAGAAAGGAAATAGCACAATGGGGAAATAGAGTCAAGAAGATCGGACCTTAGGCCGTGCTCAATGGTCTCTAAAACTTTTCCCAGGCCCAGACATCTATCTTTAGCAGTTCCAGACTGCAGCAAATGCCATTTTCTACTATTGGCTTCATGACAATTCAAACAACCATCCCTGTAATCAAACTCAAAACAATAATAAATTATGGTCCCAAGAATTTTTACCTCAAATAGCAAAATTCACTAACCACCACTTAGGACTTGAATATCTTTACTTACGTTTCCCTAACAGTTAACATTTCATTTATCCTTTACTTATGAATTAAAACAACACATTCTGGTTTATGCCTGATAGCTGACTTATATTAATATGTTGAAGCAATATCTTTAAACCACCCTACGCACTTTCACAATTTTTATAAGTGATGGCCCAAAATTCATATGTTAGGCTTCAGGCAATCTCCCCCATTTCCCTCCTTGGATGAACTTATGTCATAAGTGATCAAGGGACAACAAAGACAACAGAGTAGATAGGTTTGCAGGGTCTGCTTATTAAGACTTACTTATTTCCAGGATTCTCTTGGACTGCTTCATGAAATGGTTCTAAGGAATAGTTTAAGAAACATAATCCTAGAAGTTCATGTTTCTCTCCAAGGAAAGGTGGCTTTACAAAAAGTGAAGGAGTTCATCAGATTATAGATGTAGAACTCGAATGGAACTCAAAGGTCAACTAGTCTAACCCCCTCATTTTACATATGAGGAAACTGAGGCCCAAAAAGGGAGCCACCTTTCCAAGGATCTGCAAATAAGAGGTAAAAACCAAATTTGAACCCAAGTGCTCTGAAATAATGCTGTAAGAAAAAATTATTTGTCTTACATGTGAATATTTTAAAAAAGAAAGAAAGCAATTCTTAAACTGAAGTGAGGAACTGAAAACAGAAGTTAAAATGAGAGTGGTGGATTCCATTCCTCTTCTCTTGAGCAACAATCTTCATCCCATCTGCTCTCAGTTCACTTATAGGGAATATCAATAATACTTTTAGCCAGACACATTCAAGACATATCTTATTTTCTACCCATTCCCATCTGGGAAAAAAATGGCAGGCTCAAATATTTTACTTATTTTTAATAATATAATGTATTAAGTATGAACATAAACTCCAGGTCAGCTCCCGCACTGATGGTAAATTCTTCAGCTTGAAAAGGCTACAAGCCAAGACCAAAGTGAAGGGAGTGTTGGTGCATGATTTTCTGTTTGCAGATGATTGTGCACTCAATGCAGCCTCTGAAGCCGAGATACAACAAAGTATAGGTCTATTCTCTGCTGCTTGTGCTAATTTTGGCCTAACAATTAACACCAAGAAAAAAACAGGTGCTCACCATCCATACGTGGAACCATCATTTACAGCAAATGGAGAAGTTTTGAATGCTGTGTATAAGTTCACTTACCTTAGTGTTCTTTCAAGGGACATACACATTGGTAATAACTGAAGAACCTGCTTCCTGGAGACACCGTGGAATGTGTGGAAGTGCTGTGACTAGTTCCAATCTTCTAACCACTTGGTTAGAAGAAGACCTTTTTGATTAACTGTGTAGCCAGATCTGGGGGTACCTTTCAAAAGACCTGACTCAGGTTTAGCCTGCTCTCTTTGCCTTGGCACTCCTGAGTATCTCCTTGCCCACTGCTCACGGCAACACTGGAAGAGGAGAGAAGACTTGGGGCTTTCTCCCTTCTGAGTTTTTTGTGAAAGGATCTGGGTCCTTGGTCTCTGATTTTGTCCTTTTCCATTTTAAGTAAAGGGAATGAAGCCTCTGGTCTTGTGAATTAATTGGGAATGACTGAACAAGTTGTGTGTTCTAAGAAATGATGAGCTCAATGATCTTAGAAAAACATGGAAAGATTTGCATGAAATAATGAAGAGGAAATGAGCAGAACGAAGAAAACACTGTATACAGTAGCAGCAATATTGTTTTAAGAATGACTTGGAGGGAGTAAGTCATTTTGGCTATTATAAATACTCAAGTTATCTATAATGGACATATGAAAAAGATGCTATCTGCATCCAGAGAAAGAATGGATAAGTAGAAATATGTATAGAATAATTTTATATGTATAATATATGTATAATGTATTATATATATATTTGTATCTGATGGTAGCCATCTTTGGATGGGAAGGAAGAAAAAAATGAAATTTATGTGATAATCCTGTTGTATGTATGAAAGGAATACAAAATGTGCATAGAAGATTTGCAATTTCAAGTGCAATCCTCTCTTTTATTGTACTATGTTAGGGAAATGCTTGTTTTATTCCAAAAATTAAAAAAAGTTGGGAGAGTGTTCCAGTATCCAAGCATTCTAGAATCTGGGCTTTGTAACCCATACAACATTGGTGCCCAGAGGAGCTTCTTGAGTGACCTTAGGGTTCTGGCCCTGGGTAACCATGCTGACTTCTCCAGCAGTCGCATTAAATCTAAACATGACCTTTATAAGACCAGTGTTATGCAGGACCTGAGCTACATTTTGATCCCTCAAAGCCATGTAGAATCTAGGGGGAAGTGGCCCCAAGCTTGGAGAGCACCGGGGACAAAAATGCAGTTGGCAGCTCCTGGAAATCCTTTTATTGGAGTCCTTAAGATAGTCCCCTTAGATATTGTGTAGCTTTTCTTCTGAGCTTTTTGGAGAGCCTGCAATGTGTTTTCCTCGTCTCATTCAGTCTGTTCTTAGGTCCCAACGCAGGCATTGCCATCAGCTAGTTATTTTGGAGACGCTGTTAGGATGCCTAGAGGAATATGGGAAGACCAAAATCTTCCAATCATCCAAAGTTCTCCAGGTCCATCTTGGGCCATGTGGAAGTGAGATGACCAAGGCACTCCCCTCTCCCCCCAACCCCCCAGCCCAAACAGGGGTTTAGCTGGAACACTTTCTCCTCTACACTGGTAGGTGAAGCTAGGTAGCAAAGTGGATAGAGCTCTGGGCCTAGAATCAGAAAGACTCAAATCTGGCCTCAGACACTGACTGTGTGACCTTGAGCAAATAATTTCTGTTTGCCTCAGTTTCCTGAGCTGTAAAATGGGGACAATAATAGTACCTGACCCTGAGGGCTGTTTTAAGGATCAACTGAGATAGTATTTGCAAAAGCCTTAGCACAATGCTGGGCACATAGTAGGTACTTAATAAATGCCATTGGTTATTCTCTATACTGCCAGGCACTTGAACCTTTGATTCTAACTGGTTTGGAAATCAAATCTTTCAGAAAATAGACTTGACACTAGAGAATTGTCTGGGTGTTGTTTACAACCAGCATACAATTGAGATTTTTTTACCTTATAAATATATCATGGTGTAGCATCTTATGAGTATGCTATGAGCATCTTATGAGTTACTTTAGGTGGAATGGGTTGATTTGATTGATTTGCCTGATAACCCCCATCCCCACCCCACCCCCATGGTCTATGTTTAACATACTACACTTCCCAGAATATGAATGTAAAAGTTAATTTCAAAGGAAAGCAAACTTCGGAATTCTGATTAATACAATGACCAACCACTCATTCAAGAGAAGTAACTTGAAAATCCTACAGAAAATCAGTTTCAAGGCAGTCAAATTGAGCCAGGGTGCTTGCACTCTTTCCTTAGCTTGGAAGTTGCCCTGCCCCGCAATGAACTTATATACAGGAAAAAAAAGTCGGGAATGTTTTATAAGTTAGTTCTTCTTTTGTTTAATCTTCTCTAGCAGTCAGCTAGTTTTAGTATCAAAATAAGTTAAGCATTAGGAAATGAGATAATACCATCTGATATTAAATCTAGAGAAAGGAAGTTAGAGCAGGGGTGTTCTTGGAGTTTGTCGTAATTCAGTTTGGGTACAAATTAGAGATAAGACTTTCCTACAACTGTATACAGTCTCTCTTTCTCTCTCTCTCTTTCCTCTCTCTCTCTCTCTCTCCCTCTTTGTCTCTGTAGGGATCTTCCCAGATCCTCTCCATTGTGTTTGCTCCCCCCATCAGCCCCCCAGTTCTTGCATCTGAAAATCTAAAAAACAGAACGTAATAAGAACTTCTATCAGTTTGGAGGAGTAACAAGTTTCACTAATGCACACACAGGGAAAGCCCTAGGGGTGGAAGGGGAAGTTCAGATGTGTGTAGACATCTTAAGGGGTTGGGTTGGTTTCAATAAGCTGCTTTTCCTCCCCCTCTGAGGAAACAAGAGGAGAGGAGAATGGGAAAGATATATTCAGAAATGGTGGTAATATAAAAGAATAATGTTTCAACAGAAATTAAATTTGAAAAATAAAGGTAGCACAGGACAGGCCTTCAAGGAGACAAAGAAGGCCAGGACATTGTGGACACACATTAGGGGCTCCAGAAATATATGAGCCTAATGCTGAGTCCAGGGATGACAATATGAGAGTTGGGTCCCTTGTGACTAAAGTGGGTTTGGGGCTAAGTATTGCATCACCTTTTTGAGTAGTGGGGGGAAGCCTTTTTCCATAAGGGGGATTTCTCCTGGGGTCCACAAAGAATGTCTTATGGACCACTGTTGGAGCAATCCATCTGTTACGCCAAAGAGCAGAAAGGTCACTCAGGTGACTGGGCCCTAAGGCAAACTGCCCTCTATGTCATCTGTTAAATGAGGAATTTGGACTAGGCATTCTTTAGGACCAACCCTGTCCAGCCTTAAGATAATGTAAGTTGAAATAGGTGACCTCTCTGGGTGTTTTTGCGGGGAGAGGGGAAAGAAAGAGAGAGAGAAAGAGAAAGAGGAAGGAAGAACCTTTTAAGCAGGTAGTATGTACCAAAGACTGAGCTAAACCAATGGTGGATCTGCCTCAGACACTATGTGACTCCAGACAAGTCACTAAACTTCTGTTTGCCTCAGTTTCCTTGACTGTAAAATGAAAATAATTACAGCACCTACTTTTCAAAGTTGTTATGAGAAACAAATGAGATATTTGTAAAGCAGTTAATCAAGTGCTGGCATGTGATTAAATGCCTATTTTCTATACCTCAAATAGATGAAAGAAAGAGGGAAAGGAACCATTTGTACAAAAATATTTATAAGCAATTTTTGTGATAGTAAAGAATTGGAAACTGACAACATGCTCATCAATTAGGGGACAGTTTTAGAGAAACCCGGGAAGATTTGTATGAACTAATGTGGCATGAGGTAAGCAGAATGAGAACAATTTTTACAAAACAATATTGTAAAGACTGAAAAATTCAGAACTCTAATCAATGTAACAACCAACTGATGAGGTTCAGACTCTGGGAGCCTCCTTGAGCTCCCCTGGAATTTCCTCACTTAACCTGGCTTTTCATACTCAAATTGTGCTCTCTGTTTCTCCTCACAGAATCTGACCTTTCATACACAAATCTGTGATCATTGTCCGTTATCCCTTGATTGCCCTACCTGCTTCCCACCCAAAACCCTCCATTCTGCTATCTCCTGATAGCCTCCAGGTGTTTCCAGCCTTGGACTTCTCCTCAAGACCCTTCCTAAACCCCCCCTCCCATCACCCTGGACTACCAGTCCACCACCACCCCCCCCCCAGATCCCTCCTATACTCTTTTCTGTATTTAAGTCCCACCTTGCCTCCATGAAGGCGCTCAGATCCAATCCAGCTCAGACTCTGTCTAGCTGGGATTGTGTCTGGCCCGCTTGTGAATACCAGCGTCACAAGTGCTTAGGCTCCTTAAGAGGCAACCCAATTAGGCGAATCCTTAATAAACTTTGTTTTCTTTGGCTTTAAGAAGTCGAATTCATTCGAGCATGGCCCGGACCGTCGGTATTTTGGGGTTCCCCTCACCATTAACCTCATCACAACCACAACTTCAGAGAACTCAAGATGAAAATATGCTCATGTACACACATACATATATAGATACAAATAGATAAATGTCATATGTATCTATACATACATCTATCTATGGGGGGGCGGTGTCAGAATTTGTTTTGCTTGATTATACATGTTTGTAACAGATTTTGTTTTTCTTGTTTTCTCAGTGTGGTTGGGGGGAGGTTAGAGGAATAGCTGGTGAGAGGGAGAGAATGGGAACCTGAATATAAAATAAAATTGAATTTTTAAAAACATGAAAGTCTAGGGGAAAAATAGATACCAAAATATTTTGTGATAAATTGATGGACTCAGTGCAGAAATCCCCCAACCACTGGGTAGGCTAATACTAAAAAGTTCATAAGCTCTACACAAGGACCTAGGAAAGCAGATGGTCTCATCTGCTATTGCAACAACTACTAGCTATCCTTGGATAAGAGACCCTACAATTTTGTCTTTTAAGCATTCAGTCTCCTCCCCTTGTCTCCTGTCCTTGAACAGAGAATGCTTTCTTATTCTGATGATAAATCCCACCATTTGCATTCCAAATACTCCTCATTTCTCCCCTGGTTGATTACTCTCTTTCTCTACTCCTTTCTCTCCTATGAAATGCTTTATTTTTTTTATCCCAGGTTGCCACAAAATACAGAGATTGACAGTATATTGTCAGAAGACATGAAAGCGTATGAAAATCAAATTTGTACTCCAGAAATCAAAATTAGCTATTAGTAAAAGCAGATTCCTTAGTATGGCAACAAATCTTTACTTTCAGCATGGTCTCCTATCTTTGACCCACAGTCACTGGACACTTCCTGATGGACATGTCCCTCCCAAGAAATTTAAGAGAACTTCTCAACAGGGGCTCTGTGAAAAATCCAAAGAGGTGAGGGACCAGATCTAGGGTAATAATGATATGTGAAGGGTAAAAGAGAAAGTGGAGAATTACGGAAGCTGAATGGACAGGAATCAACAACTCAATGAATTTGGGGGTGGAAAGAAAAGAGTCAAGGATGGTTGGAGGATTCAAACTGGGGTGACTGGAAGGAAAATGGTGCCCTTTCTAGAAATAGGTAAGTTTAAAGGGTAGATTGTTTTTATCCCTCTCAGGGGGTGAGGAAGAAGATAATGAATTTTGTCTTGAGCTAGTTAAGTTTGAGGAGCTAGTGGGAATCCACCTGGAAATAGTGGGTGATGAGAGCCTGAAGTTAAGGAGAAGGATTGGGTTAAATGGTCAGCTTTGGATATTCCCTGTACAGAAAAGATACTCAAACCCACGGGTGTATATGAAGTCACCAAGAAGAGGCCCCAAACAGAGACTTTGGGAACACCTAAATGCAGAGCACTGGAAATGGATAATGATCTATCAAAGGAAATTAAGGAAAGGTCAGATAGGTCAGAAGAGAACCAGATCAGGGAGAAGGGACAATCCAAAAAGAGGGGTAATCAACACCATCAAAAGTTTCAAATAGATCAAAGGGGATGAGAATTGAGAGGCCACAAAAATCAGATGATCAGATGAGACCTTTGGTAGCCTGGGAAAGAACAATTCCAGTAGAGGGTGGGGTCAGAAGGTTAAGGGGTTAAGAAGCGAGTGGGTGGTGAGGAATTGGTGGTAAAAAGTGCAGGTGACTTTTTTTTAGAAGTTTGTGAAAGAGAGGTATGAGATGGTATCTTGGGCATAGCCCAGGGGCAAGTAAAGTTTTTTTAAACGTGAGGGAGATCTGGGCATCCTTGTAGGCAACAAGAAAAGAACAGAAGAAGTCAATGGATAAGGAAGTATCGGAGAGGAAGGCAAGATAGGAAGGAGTGAGTCAAAGGCAAGCTTCCTGAAGAGAAGGGAGAGGCTGGATCCAGGGCATAAGTAGAGATCTTGGTGTTGTCCAGGAGGAGAGTCATCTCTTCTTCAGAGATTTCAGTAAAGGAGAAGAAAAGAAAAAAAATGCGATGCAAAAGGGTTCTCTGAGGTATGAAGAAGGAAAAAGAGGGAAGTCAGGCAGACAGCCTCTACAGTCAGGGTGAGAGAGTCAGGAAGGAATAGAGGGACTCATGACAAAGACCCAATCAGGAAAAAATAAAAGAATTGGTTGCTGCAGGAAGGGTCTAGTTGGATTTACATAACAAAGCTCAAGGTATCCTACCCTGGACTCCAGGGATGGATTTCAGAGGGTTTATGAATTTGGATGGGGAAAAAAATTACATCTCTTTTTAGTAAACTTTTACTGAATATTAGCTTTTCCTTCAGTTATGAATATAGACAACAAATCGCAGTAGTATTGCCAGTCCCGGTGACCTTCTCACTAATAGAAATTACAGATAATTTCATATCAGAGTTGTTGCAGCTATCTTAAATTACTTTGAAATTACTATATTATATTCATTGCTAAATTTGTGAATATGTCATAGTTTAACAAGCATTTTGATAAGTATGTTTCAATATTATTGGTTTCCTTTGTAATCTTACATGTTGTCTTTAATGCATTTAAAAACATTATTCCAAGTATTCTATAAGTAGGCTTCACCAGACCGCCTGAGGCTCCTATGACCCCAAAAAGGATAAGAATCTATTTGCCAGATAAAGCAAACTATACATTCCTGGCACTCCCAAAGAAGGAAAAATAGCAAAGGGTGGGAATAGAAGACCATAGAACTGGAGCCCCGAGGGACCTTAGGGGACTTCTAATCTAACTGCCTCATTTCACAGATGAGAAAAGAGGGCTTCAGACATTCAGTAGGTCACCTAGGCACAATCAGCATTTGAACCCATGTCTTCTTACTTAAATAAGTCTAGCACACCACACCATACCTAGGATTGGGGTTTTCGCAAGGTATAAACAGTGACAAAACTAGAAGCAAGGACATTAAGGGTAGGGCAGTATAGAGTTGAATTGGTTAGCTATGGGATTGAAAGGTAATTCAATATCTGTCTGCTGAATTACTCATCTTCCTTCCTCTACCCCATCCCTCACCAAGGTTAGTCTAGTTAACAGATTTTACAAGTAAGTCTTATACCCAGAGGAGAGTCATGGGATCAGTAAGATTCACAACCCTTCTTATTTCCTTTATTTCAATATTTCAAAGATCTTTAACTTTGATGTTGTGGGTACTCACCCAACTAAAGGTTGCTCAGGTTAAAACAATCCATCATCCTGTAGCCTTGGGCTAATTGTGAGATAAAAGACAGTTGATCAGTCTTCCTACCTGGTTGCAACTTGTCAGGGTGTGTACTCTGGTGTGCCAGCACAAGACTCCTAACAGAACTCAGGGTTACCTCCCCACAAGGAGGAGTTAAGTAAGACAAAAAATTTCCCTGATTTGATCTTGAGATAACTTAATAGATGTCATTCAAGAAACAGGCTTCTAAGTTTGTCATAGAGTTGTAGAAGGTTAAAAGTGGAAGAGATAGTATAAATCAGTTGCTGATTATACATCAAAGGAGCAGTTTGGGAAAATCTTAACCATTTCCCAGAAGCTAAAGATGGTCAGGTGACCATCTCCAGTGGTCCTGATCTACGTCTGGCCACTGGACCCAGATGGCTCCAGAGGAGAAGGCGAGGCTGGTGACTTTGCACAGCCCTGCCTCACTTAAATCCAATTCACTTTCAAGTCATGGCATCACCTTCCTGATGTCATGGTTCTGCTTTGACAAGGAAGAGCAAACAACAACCAAACAATAACCAGGGAAGAGGTCACTTTTGTTTTGGGGGAAGGTTGCCTTACCTGGAAAATTCTAGGTCTTGGAGTCACTAATTTTATAAACTTAACCAGAGAGAGGATACTTGGGAGTGGCTCCTTTAGAAGGAGTGCTAAGGCCTTACAGAGCCAAGGCTGCAAAATGGTTAGAATCGTATCTATTTACATTGAAGGAAGCATCAAATTACCCAGACGCTGAGGTCTAAGGAAAACCGAGGAAGAGGGAGCCCAGAGTGACTCACTGTGCTGTCCTTGTGACTGATCGAGGGTAATAAAGAAAAATGCTTCCTTTAGGACTTTGGCATGAGTCTCCAGAGGAAACTGTAATCTGAACCTAGGGCTGTTTTTCTTCAGAAAAGCAAATGGCTAGTGTTTTGACCTTTATGAAGCCTGTATAAGTTTGTCAATCTAGAATCATGACGTTACTAAATTGGTTTTATGTACGTGTTACTCAGTTGGGAAGATAGGTCATCTAAAATGCTAATAGATAATATTTAAATAGCCGAAGGTTTGTAAAGCACCACCTTATTTGTTATTCTCATCCCCATTTTATAGATGAAGAAACTGAAGCTGGGAGAGGGCAAATGACTGGCCCAGGATAAGGAAACCAGTAAGTATATGGAGCAGAATTCCAATTCAGATCTTCCTGACTCTAAGGTTCATTCAATCGTTCATTCATGTAATAAATACATTAAGCGTCTCCTACAGTGTGGGCCACTATCCTAAGCATCCAAGAGGGGGTGATTGGAAGATATCACTTCCTGTCCTTCGGAGTTTTACAGTCAGTCTACTGAGAGAAAAGGCACCTTGGTGTATTGACAAATGACTATAACACACAATAACATATTATAAAAACAACAAAATCAAGTGTTATGTGGGGTGGGGAGTAAGAGGAAAGGTGAGAAAAGTGGCATTTGAACTGGGCTTTAAAGAATATATAGGAATTTAATAGGTAAAAGGAGGAAGGAGGGGGTGTTTGTAGGTTTAGTAAACAACATGAGAGACTCAGGAAAGGGCAGTCTATGTTCTGTGTGCAGAAGTAGGCTAATCTACTAGAGCATAAAATATATAGAGGGAAGTAATATGAAAGGCCAGAAAAGTTGGTGAACTGTGGAAGGCCTTAAATGCTAGGCAGAAAAATTTGACCTTTAGTCCATACACAGAAGAAACCTATGAAAAATTTCTGAGCATAGGAATAATATGGTCAGATCTATCAGCATGGAATATTTTTCTGGATGCCTAATGAAGGACAAATTAGAGGAGAGAGAGGAGAGGGGAGGTAGAAGTAACATTAACATGGGAGACTGGTTGAATGGTGATCCCATAGACAGAAATAGTGTACTAGGGCATAAAAACCTCACCATCCAGTACAGAATGGCAGAGGTAGTCAATGTATCCTTTTCAGATCATAACTCAATAAAAATTATATGTAATCAAAGGCAATGTAAAGATAAACCAAAAATTAATTAGAAACTAAACAATCTAATCCTAAAGAATGAGTGGGTTAAACAGTAAATCATAGAAACAATCAACAACCTCATTCAACAGAATGACAATAATCATGGAATACTGCAAAAGCAGTTCTTAGGGGAAGTTTTATATCCTTGAATGCCTACATGAATAAAATAGAGAAAGTGGAGATCAATGAACTGGGCATGCAGCTGAAAAAGCTAGAAAAAGAACAAATTGAAAATCCCCAAGTAAATACTAAATTAGAAATACTGAAAACCAAAGGAGAGATTAATAAAATTGAAATTAACAAAACTATTGAACTAATAAATAAAAAAATTAAATAAACTAATAAATAAAATAAATAAGAGCTGGTTTTATGAAAAACACAATAAAATTGATAAACTTTTGGTCAACTTGATTAAAAAGAAGAAAACCAAATTACCAATATCAAAAATGAAAAGGGTGAACTAACCTCCAATAAGGAGGAAATTAAAACAATAATTAGAAATTACTTATCCCAACTATATGCCCATAAATTCAACAATCTAAATGAGATGGATGGAGGCGGAGCCAAGATGGCAGAGTAGAAAGACACACATACGCTAGCTCCGAACCCATAGCCCATAAAATATCTGTAAAAAAGAACTCCCAACAAATTCTGGAGCAGCAGAGGCCACAGAACAGTGGAGCGAAGGAGATTTCTGTTTCAGAGAGCCCTGAAAACCTCTCGCAAAAGGTCCGTCGCACTGCGGACCTGGAGCTGAGCCCAGCCCTGCCTTAGCCATGTGGCACCCAGAGGAGCTGATCCGAGCAGGCTTCAGGGACAGAATCTCCAGCAGCCACGTGGGTCCCTCCACCCACGGGCCCCAAAAGTTGGTGAGAGGGTCTTCTCAGCTTGCCGAGAAGGGAGTGGGGTGCCCCCATAACTCAGGCTCCCTCAGGAGGCAGCAGCAGAGGTGGGAGCAGACAAGGGCTCCCCAAGCAGGCAGGAGCCTGGATCCATTGTTGAAGGTCTCTGCATAAACCCCCTGAGGGAACTGAGCCGAGTGTGGTGACCCTGCCCCTACCTGAGCACCTGAACTTAATCTCACACTGAATAGCAGCCCTGCCCCCACCAAAAGCCCTGAGGCTGGGAAGCATCATTTGAATCTCAGACCCCAAGCGCTGGCTGGGTGGATCTGGAGGCGAAGTGGGTGTGAAGAGAATATTCAGAAGTCAAGTCACTGGCTGGGAAAATGCCCAGAAAAGGGAAAAAAAATAAGACTATAGAAGGTTACTTTCTTGGTGAACAGGTATTTCCTCCCTTCCTTTCTGATGAGGAAGAACAATGCTTACCATCAGGGAAAGACACAGAAGTCAAGGGCTTCTGTATCCCAGCCCATATCCAATGGGCTCAGGCCATGGAAGAGCTCAAAAAGGATTTTGAAAATCAAGTTAGAAAGGTGGAGGAAAAACTGGGAAGAGAAATGAGAGACATGCAAGTAAAGTATAAAAAGCAGGTCAACACCTTGCTAAAGGAGACCCAAAAAAATGCTGAGGAAAATAACACCTTGAAAAATAGGCTAACTCAATTGGCAAAAGAGGTTCAAAAAGCCAATGAGGAGAAGAATGCTTTCAAAAGCAGAATTAGCCAAATGGAAAAGGACATTAAAAAGCTCACTGAAGAAAACAGTTCTTTAAAAATTAGAATGGAACAGATGGAGACCAATGACTTTATGAGAAACCAAGAAATCACAAAACAAAACCAAAAGAATGAAAAAATGGAAGATAATGTGAAATATCTCATTGGAAAAACAACTGACCTGGAAAAATAGATCCAGGAGAGACAATTTAAAAATTATGGGACTACCTGAAAGCCATGATCAAAAAAAGAGTCTAGACATCATCTTTCATGAAATTATCAAGGAAAACTGCCCTGAGATTCTAGAACCAGAGGGCAAAATAAGTATTCAAGGAATCCACAGAACACCGCATGAAAGAGATCCAAAAAGAGAAACTCCTAGGAACATTGTGGCCAAATTCCAGAGTTTCCAGGTCAAGGAGAAAATATTGCAAGCAGCTAGAAAGAAACAATTCAAGTATTGTGGAAATACAATCAGGATAACACAAGATCTAGCAGCTTCTACATTAAGGGATCAAAGGGCGTGGAATAGGATATTCCAGAAGTCAAAGGAACTAGGACTAAAACCAAGAATCACCTACCCAGCAAACTGAGTATAATACTTCAGGGGAAAAATTGGTCTTTCAATGAAATAGAGGACTTTCAAGCATTCTTGATGAAAAGACCAGAGCTGAAAAGAAAATTTGACTTTCAAACACAAGAATGAAGAGAAGCATGAAAAGGTGAACAGCAAAGAGAAGTCATAAGGGACTTACTAAAGTTAAACTGTTTACATTCCTACATGGAAAGACAATATTTGTAACTCTTGAAACTATTTAGTATCTGGATACTGGGTGGGATTACACACATACACATGCACACGCACACGCACACACACATAGAGACAGAGTGCACAGAGTGAATGGAATAGGATGGGATCATATCTTAAAAAAATGAAATCAAGCAGTGAGAGAGAAATATATTGGGAGGAAAAAGGGAGAAATGGAATGGGGCAAATTATCTCTCATAAAAGAGGCAAGCAAAAGACTTATTAGTGAAGGGAAAAAGAGGGGAGGTGAGAGAAAAACATGAAGTTTACTCTCATCACATTCCACTAAAGGAAGGAATAAAATGAACGCTCATTTTGGTATGAAAACCTATCTTACAATACAGGAAAGTGGGGGAGAAGGGGATAAGCAGGGTGGGGGGGATGATGGAAGGGAGGGCATGGGGAGGAGGGAGGAATTTGAGGTCAACATTCATGGGGAGGGACAGGATCAAAAGAGAGAATAGAAGTAATGGGGGACAGGATAGGATGGAGGGAAATATAATTAGTCTTATACAACATGACTGTTATGGAAGTCATTTGCAAAACTACACAGATATGGCCTATATTGAATTGCTTGCCTTCCAAAGGGAAGGGGTGGGGTGGGAGGGAGGAAGAGAACTTGGAACTCAAAGTTTTAGGAACAACTTTCGAGTACTGTTCTTGCTACTAGGAAATAAGAAATACAGGTAAAGGGGTATAGAAAGTTATTTGGCCCTACAGGACAAAAGAGAAGATGGAGACAAGGGCAGAGAGGGATGATAGAAGAGAAAGCAGATTGGTGATAGGTGCAAGTAGAATGCTTGGTGTTTTGGGGTGGGGGAGGGGACAAAAGGGGAGAAAATTTGGAACCCAAAATTTTGTGAAAATGAATATTAAAAGTTAAATAAAAAATAAATAAATGAGATGGATGAATATTTTAAAAAATATAAATTGCCCAGATTAACAGAAGAGGAAGTTGAATACTTAAATAACCCCATCTCAGAAAAAGAAATTGAACAAGCCATTAGTGAGCTCCCTGGGAAAATATCTCCAGGGCCAGATGGATTTACAAGTGAATTCTATCAAACATTTAAAGAGCAGTTAATTCCAATACTATATAGACTATTTGGGAAAATTGGTGAAGAAGGACTCCTACCAAATTTTTTTATGATACAAATATGGTTCTGATACCTAAACCAGGAAGCACCAAAACAGAGAAAGAAAATTATAGACCAATTTCTTTAATGAATATAGATGTCAAAATTTTAAATAAGAAATTAGCAAAAAGAATACAGCAACTTATCATGAGAATAATACATAATGATCAGGTAGGATTTATACCAGGAATGCAATATTCATTCAATATTATGAAAACTATTAGCATTATTGATCACATCAACAACAAAACTAACAGAAACGACAAGATTATCTCAATAGATGCAGAAAAAGCTTTTGACAAAATACAACACTCATTCCTACTGAAAAAATTGGAGAGCATAGGAATAAATGGAACTTTCCATAAAATAATAAGCAGTATCTACCTAAAACCATCAACAAGCATTATATGCTGTGGGGATAAGCTAGATGTACTTCCAATAAGATCAGGGGTGAAACAAGGATGTCCATTATCACCACTGTTATTCAATATGGTACTAAAAATGTTAGCTTTAGCAATAAGAGAAGGAAAAGAAATTGAAGGAAAAAATTAGGCAAAGAAGAAACTAAGTTATCACTCCTTGCAGATGATATGATGATATACTTAGAGAATCCCAGCAAATCAAGTAAAAAAACTACTTGAAATAATAAATAACTTTGGCAAAGTTGCAAGTAACAAAATAAACCCAGATAAATCATCTGCAATTTTATATATTGCAAACAAAGCCCAACAACAAGAGATAGAAAGAGAAATCCCATTTAAAGCTAGGGTAGACACTATAAAATATCCGGGAGTCTACCTGCCAAAACAAACCCAGGGAATGTATGAACACAATTACCAAACACTTTTCTCACAAATAAAGTCAGATCTAAATAAATGGACAAACATCAACTGCTCATGGGTAGGCTGAGGCAATATAATAAAAATGGCAGTTCTACCTACCTAAATTAATTTACTTATTCAGTGCCATACCAATCATACTACCAGATAATTATCTTTTAGATCTAGAAAGAATAATATCAAAATTCATCTGGAAGAACAAAAGGTCCAGAATATCAAGGGAACTAATGAAAAGAAATGCTAGGGAATGTGGCCTAGTCCTAGCAGATCTCAAATTGTATTATAAAGCAGCAATCATCAAAACCACTTGGTACTGGCTAAGAAACAGAGGGGTAGACCAGTAGAATATGTTAGGTACTCAACACACAGTAGTCAATGAATATAGCAATTTACTGTTTGATAAACCCAAGGACCCCAGCTTCTGGGATAAGAACTCAGTGTCTGACAAAAATTTCTGGGAAAACTAGGTAACAATGTGGCAGAAACTGGGCATAGACCAATCCCTGACACCATACACAAATGTACCAAATGGATACACACATGATCTAGGTGTAAAGATTAATACTATGAACAAATTAGGGGAGCAAAGAATAGTGTATTTGTCAGATTTATGGAGACCAAACAAGATATAGAGAACATTATGAAGTGCAAAGTGGATAATTTTGATTACCTTAAACTGAAAAGTTTTTGAACAAACAAACTCAATGCAACCAAGATTAGGAGGGAAACAGAAAACTGGGAAAGAATTTTTGCAACTAGTGTGTGTGATAAAGGCCTCATTTCTAAAATATATAGAGAACTGACTCAAATTTACAAGAATATGTCATTCCTCAATTGATAAATGGTCAAAGGATATGAACAGGCAGTTTTCAGAGGAACAAATTAAAGTTATCTATAGTCACATGAAAAAAGGCTCTAAATCACTATTGATTAGAGAGATGCAAATCAAAACAACTCTGAGGTACCACATCACACCTATCAAATTGGCTAACATGACAAAACAGGAAGATGATAAATGTAGGAGAAGATGTGGGAGAGGTGGAACACTAATTCATTGGTGGTGGAGCTGTGAGCTGATCCAATCATTCTGGAGAGCAATTTGGAACTATGCCCAAAGAGCTATGAAAATGTGCATACCCTTTGACCCAGCAATACCACTTCTAGGACTTTATCCCCAAGAGATCATAAAAATGGGAAAGGGTTCCACATGTACAAAAATATTTATAGCAGCTCTCTTTGTGATGGTCAAAAACTGGAAATCAAGGGGATGCCCATCAATTGGGGAATGACTGAACAAATTGTGGTATATGAATGTAATGGAATACTATTGTGCCATAAGAAATGATGAAAAGGAAGACTTCAGAGAGGGCTGGAAGGATTTATATGAACTAATGCTGAGTGAAAGGAGCAGAACCAGGAGAACTTTGTACACAGCAATAACCACAGTATGCAAGGAATTTTTCTAGAAGACTTCATCCTTCATAGCAATGCAAGGACCTAAAAAATACCCAGTGGATTCTTGAGGCAAAATGCTTTCCACATCCAGAGAAAGAACTGTGGAACTGTATCACAGAAAGAAGCAGACTATTTTCTCCTGTATCATATTTTGTTTTGTTTTGTATTATGGTTTCTCCCATTCATTTTAATTCTTCTATGCAACATGACTAAGGTGAAAATATATGTAACAGGAATGTATGTGTACAACCCATATAAAATTGCATGCCATTTTGGGGAGGGGGTGGGGAAGGAGGGAGGAAGAGGGTAAGAGAGGGGAAAATATCTAAGATATATGGAAGTGATTGCAGAACACTGAAAACAAAATAATTTTTAAAGAATCAAGTTAAATATTTTTTTTTTAAAAAAAGAAAAGAAGATCTAAGAACCTGTACAGCAGGCCATCTTGTGTATGCCAGAGTCCTTGCTCTTAAACTAAGCCAGGAGGAAGAGATGAGAAGAGAAAGAATTCCAGGCACTGCAGACAACTAGTTAAAATTTGAAGAATTGGGAGATGTCTTTGGGGGAGGGGGAAGCAATAGCAAGGAGGTTAGGGTCCCTTTACCACAGAAAGTGTGGAGGGGATTGAGGTGTGAGAAGACTGGAAAGATAGGAAGCAGCCTGGTTGTGAAAGGCTCCTAAAGTTAGATAGATTTTTATATTTGATCTTGGATGTAATAAGGAGTCACTAGTGTTTATTGCAGTAGGATATTTTAAATGGTGAGATGTGAGATTAAGAAATGTCAGTTTGACAGTTGAGTAGGAGGTGGGTTAGGAGAGACCACAGGCAGGGAGACCAAGCAGAAGACTATTTCAATTGTCTGGGTGAATCAGAAGACCTGTGGTTCAAGATCCAGCTTCGCCCTCATCAGAAGTGTGACATGTGACTTCAAGTGCTTGAGTCTGTTTCCTCATTTATAAAATGAGAACACTGGACTTAAGGACTTCTAAGGTCACTGCTAGATCTAATTCTATGAATCTAAGCATGCACATTTGACGCAGTTTCTGAGAACGGGTGCCTAATTGTGTAAGAAAACGCAACTTTCTAACAATATCCAGGGGTCATTTGTTACCTTATGTTCATTGCATGTGTTGAGGTCTAGAGGTACGGGAATTCCTAAATTCAAAGGCAAATGATGCGGATCCTGCCTTGAAAGAATTCAATGCAAGCCTTCTTTCTGTCTGAGATAGGGTTATTAAAAGACAGGTTGGGGTAGGCAAGATTTTAAGAATTCTCACTATTGACCAGATTTTAAGAATCTGAGCATTTGTGACATTTGTCAAATCTGACAGGTGGGCCCATTGAATCTGAGTGATTTAATGAACACAAAATGAACACTTACGTAAGTGTCAAGGAGTGGGTCTAGATGGAATCAAAGGTGGGAAGTGGCTTGGGGGTGGGGTGGGGAGGCAGATCCAGAGGTAACAGACCATGAAAGGCTGGACTAGGCTAGAGGTAACAGAGAATTGGAGGCTTGGGCGTGGGACCACAATGAAAGACCATTTGAAAGGATTACTGGGATGAGTCAATGCTTCAGAATAACGCCAAAGACTTGGCCACATTGGAAAACTGGGGTGGAGGGGGGGTGGAGGGAAGGGCTTCCAGGGCCCATACCCAATCAAGTAGAATAGATAGACAGACAAAAAGATAAAGCATTTATTGAATGCATAGATACTATGTGACAGTCCAGTGCTAAGTGCTAAGTTTATAAAGATAAGTCAACCAGACAGTGTCTGCCCTCCAGGTGCTTATATTCTAATGGAAGATGACAAGGTCTAAAGAGGTTCCTGAAAGGGGGAGGTATTAGAGAGAAGATGGTGCCTGGAGAGAGTCCCCAGAGAAGGAGATGAAGCATGACTGGAGGATTAAAAATGGTTTTTTCCAGGAAGGAAGTTCCCAAAGGAAAGAGGAGGGCTCCAGTCGAAGGTTTTCCAGGGCAGCAATGTAGCCTTCATGAAGAACAGTGGGGAGAAAGATGGCACACAGCTGTCAAAAAGTAAAAACAAAAGCTGCCTCTTGTCTGGAGTCTTTCTCTACAAGTTCCCTGATAGCTCTCCATTATCCAAATGGAAAGCATTTGCTCTGCATTTATCATAGAAACTGGAGGGCAAGGTAAGTTAGGAAAGAGAGTCCTCTCTTCACCCGATCCAGGCAGTATGTATTCCCAGACGCAGCCTGAACAAAATATAATTAGGATGGTAAATATCTTGCCAAAAGCAATACAATGCAATTCCCAAGCCAAATGTAAAAAGCTTTTGGATCATTCTCTCCATTAGTACTTGTTTTTTTCCTAATTGAAGTCTTCAAAAGATGACAGCAGCTAGTCCAAAAACAAACTCACTCTCACTCCTCTACAACCCTTTCTCCCTCTCCTACTTTCCCTATTATTGTAGAGGGCAACATCATCTTCCCAGTCCTCAGGTTCATAACCTTGGGGTCATCCTTGCCTCCTTACTCTCTCTCATCCTTATATCCAATCTGTTGCCAGTCTGTTATCTGTAGTTGATTTCTTCTATGCACCATCTCTTGAATAATTCCCTTCTCTCCTCTGACACTGCTCCCACTATAGTGCAGACTCTCATCACCTCAAGCCTGATTATTTCAGTAGCCTGTTGGTGAGTCTGCCTTCCTCACATCTCTCTTCACTCCAGTCCATGCTCCACTAAAGTGATTTTCCTAAAGTACAGATCCAATCTTGTCACTCCCCTGCTCCGTAAACTCCAGTGGCTGCCTATTTAAATCCCAGAATCAAATACAAAGTCCTCTGTTTGGCATTTAAAGCCCTTCACAATTTAACCTCCTCCTGCTTTTCCAGTCTTCTTATACCTACACCTCCCTCTCCCTACCATGTCCTCTTCAATCCAGTGATAATGACCTCCTGGCCGTTTTACCCACAAGAGCTCTGGGCATTCTCTCTGGCTGTCCCCCATGCCTCTTTATCTCTGCCAATTGGTTTCCCTGACTGCTTTTGTTTCAATCAAAATTCCATCCTCTGTGGTAAGCCTTTCCCTTCTTGACTCTGGTGCCTTCACTCTGTTAATTATTTCCTATCATCCTGTACATAGCTTGCTTCGCATACATTTTATATTGTCTCCCCCAGTAGATTGTGAGCTTCTTGAAGGCAGGCACTGGTTTTTACCTTTCTGTGTATCCCCAGGCCTTAGCACTGTAGCTGGCACATAGTAAATGATTAATAAATATTTTCTGATTGAGCATATCTTTCATCTTGTACTTATTTATCCTTCCAAAATAAACAAGCAAGACTATACTTTAAGATAATTCCTTATAGCCAAGGTTGTTAGACTGGGTGACAGTAAACCGTAGGGTAGTACAATGGAAAGAACCCTAGATTTGACCTAGAGAATTTGGTTTGAATCCTGGCTTTGATACTAATTACCTGAGTGACTGTGGGCTACTCACACAACTTCACTGGACCTCAATTTCCTAATCTACAAAATGAAGCCTAGATGATCTCTAAGATTTCTTCCAGATCTCCTAATTCTGGTTCTGTCACTAAATTGTTATAAGACCTTTGGCAAGTTACTTAATTTCTCTAGGCAGCTAGGTGGCACAGTGGGTAAAATACCAGGCCTAGAGTCAGGAAGACTCATTTTCCTGAGTTTGAATATGGCCTCAAATATTTACTAGCTATGTGACCCTGGGCAAGTCACTTAACCCTGTTTGCCACAGTTTCCTTATCTGTAAAATGAACTGGAGAAGGAAATGGCAAACCACTCCAGTATCTTTGCCAAGAAAACCCCAAATGAGGTCATGAAGAGTTGGACAGGATAAATGATTAAAAAACAACAACCATGTGGCAGGCATCGTGCTAAGTCCTGGGAATATAAAAAATGACAAATGGCATGAATGAGCTCACAATCTAAGAAGGGAGACAACAAACAAATCTGTACAAACAAGCTATGTACAGGACAAATAGAAAAAAAATTAATAGAGGGAAGGCACGAGTTAAGAGGGATTGGGCAGTTGCTTCATCTGTAAAATGAAAGGGTTGGTCCCTTCCAGCTCTATGATTTTGTGATTATATAACCTAACTGATACAGTGCAATAAGGTAGAAACCAACCCAGCTGTTAATGGGACTCTGCTCAGCTGACTCAGGCTCAACAGCTCCTTCACTAGAGTCTGCTGAGACATTTGGGGGCTTCAGCCTTTAAGCCACAAGCAACAATCTTCCCAAATCCAGGAACTTTAATGCTCTCAAAAGTAAACCAGGAGCAAATAAAATCAATGAACATCCCAAGCTGGGTTCCCTTCCAATCTCTTTATCAGTTGGACAAGGACTCAAGTGTAATAGCTATGGAAGGATGTTAAGGGAGTGTCTATAATGAGTTGGTTGGGGGTTTTTGTGGGTTTTTTTCTTTTTTAAATCCCCTTTTCTCAAAAATGTCAGCCGGGAGGAGATTGAAAATTGCATTAGACTACAAGACTGCATTATTCTGCTTGTGAATCGAGAGGGGTTACATAATGAATAACCTTCCTGAAATGGAGGAGCTGAACAGGAAATGCTCTTTGAAGTGCTCTCTTGCACAATGTTTGGCCAAGCTCTGCACCCATGACTGGTTAGTGCTTAAACTGCCCTTCTGCTTATACTTGGGTGACATCATTCATTCCATGGGGCCCTTTTTTTAATCATTTGCTACAGCTCAGTACTATGGAGTCACCTTTACCACTGTGATTGCGGTGAGATTTGGGTAACTGCTGATTTCTCTGGCTGAAGAGATTTTCTTGTGAAAAAGTTTTTCTGTTGGTCTAAGAAAAAAACTGTATATTTCCTCTATTTTCTTTGTTCAATAAATACTTATTAAATTTATTTGTTAAACATGTGTGAGGCACACATATGTATATGGGGAGAGGGGGAAGGGGGAAAAAGAATGCAGTTCTTTTTTGGATGCAAGTGAGCTTATTTCCTTTCCTCCCTGTCCCTCCTAGTAGAAGATGGAATTTGTTTTTTACATTTGCTTAATTCCTAACACTATTCTCTACACCGAGGCTTTTCACTTTTTTTCTATGGATCCTTTCTTAGAATAATATTTTTAAAGGCATAAAATGAAAAGATAATATAAGAATAATATAACATTGTATGTAATTACATATAATAAAGTAAAGGAAACTAATTCTATTGAAAAAGTTATGAAAAGCAAGTTCCTAGGCCCCCAGGTTAAGAACCCTTGCTCTAAACAGATATTATGAAATATCATGTCCTTGAATATATTATCATAGAAGCATTTAAAATATTTCCTTTTTAGTTCAACTGAAAATATTAAGAAATAAATATTTCTATAGACCAATATCTTATGCCATCTACCAAGATAAGGTCAAAATGGATACATGACAGACATAAAGGGAGATATCATAAGTAAATTAAAAGAATATGGTATGTTATCTATCAGATTTATGGATAGGAGAATTTATGAATAAACAAGAGAGAGCAAACACTATGAGATATAAAATGGGTAATTTTGATTACATCAAATTAAATTTGTTTTGTACAAGTAAAGCCAATGTAACCAAGATTAGAAGAAAAACAGAAAATTTGGGGGGCTAATTTATAAACAATTTCTCAGATTAAGGCCTCATATCTCAACGTTGTCAAGATTTATAAGAATATGAATCATTTCTTAATTCATCAAAGGCTAAAGGATATGAACAGGCAGTCTTTTTGAGGAAGAACAAAGATATATGTAGACATATGAAAAAATTGCTCTAAATCACTGTTGATTAGGGAAATGAAATTTAAAACAACTTTGAGGTACCATTTCCCACTTATAGGGCAAGACCCTGTACAAGGTCCTAGATGATGAGGATGAGTAACCAGTTCCTGTTCTCAGTGAGATCACAGTCTAAGGTGGGGGATATGACACCTGCAAAAAATGAGTATGAGGAGAAAGGAGAGATGCAGACAAAGGGTTCCCAGATGATATTTGAGGAGGGTGGCTTCCCTGTCAGCTGAAGGGACAGTGAAGGAAAGTTTCAAGGAGAAGGGGGCCCATGAGCTGGGTCTTAAATGCAGCCAGGTGGCATAGTGGATAGAATGCTAGACCTGGAATCAGGAAGACCCAAGTGTAAATTTAGCCTCAGACCCTTATTTAGCAATGTGACCATGAGCAAATCACTTAACCTTTGCCTGCCTCTGTTTTCTCAACTGTAAAATGGGGTTAATAATAGCATCTACTTCCGTAGTTATTGTGAGGACAAAAAGAGACCATATGTGTAAAATGTGTAGCAAATCTTAAAGAGCTATATAATGCTAGCTTTACTTTACTGTTCTTAATTATTTATGATGCTAGCTCAAGAGGAAGAGAAAAGACTTCCAGAAATAGATGGTAAGCCTGGCCCAGTAGTGGTGAAGGAAAACTCCAGTGATATAGACATCTTCTGGAATCTTTTCCCTGACAAGAGCAAAGTTGTTAATAAACTCTTGGCTTGCGTTAATAACAATTTCCTACTTGAAAAGGGGTAAAGTGATGAGAGGAATTACCATACTTGACTCTGCCCAACAAGAAAGAACTGATTATTGAAGTAGAAATAACAAGAACCTTAGAGGGGAAGTGACTATTTTATTTTAGAATTCAAACCACTGAGCACTTACTAAAGACCTACTATGCACAAGATACTGTCCGATGTAGGCACTGGAGGCAACAAGATTGGTTAAAATGTTAGAAGAGTAGAAATGGCAAATGTTGGAGAGGGTGTGGAAAAATTGGGACACTAATATACTGTTGGTGGAACTTTGAACTGGTCCAACTATCTTGGAAAGCAAGCTGGGATTACACCCAAAGAGTTAGAAAACTGTGTATACACTCTGACCCAAAAATACCACTATTAGGTCCATTTTCCAAGGTGATCAGGGAAAAAGGAACCTATATATTCTAAAATATTGATAGCAGCTTTCCTTGTGGTGGCAAGGAACTGAAAATTGAGGGGATGCCCATCGATTGTGGAATGACTGAATAAACTGTGGTATATGGTTGTGATGGAATACCACTGGGCCATAAGAAATGATGAACTGGTTGATTTTAAGAAAATAAGGAAAGACTTGCATGGAATAATGCAGAGTGAAATAGAAGAACCAAGGCAACACTATATACAGTAACAGCAAAATTGTTTGAAGAGTAAATATAAATGACTAAGCTATTCTGAGTTATATGAATATTCAAATCAACTACCAAGGATATATATGAAGGAAGATGGTATCTACCTCCAGAAAAAGAACTGATCTATGGAGCTATGTATCATATAGTTTCACATACACATACACACACACACACACATACATATATATTCACAAATGTACACATCTGTGTCAAATATTTGAGATTGGAGGGATGGAGAGAGGGAAACAACTTTGAACTTAAATGTAACATAAAAAATCTTTTTTAATGTAAAAATAAATCCATAGTCTAACTTTCTTTCCAGAACTTTCCTTTTAGCAAAGCATATAAATAATGAAGGAGAAATGCTAAGGCACTGGGGAAATAGAATTTAGAATTAACCAAATTTAGAACAAGAAATACCTCTTGGGTACTTAAGATTATTGCCTTTCCCGTTCCCTGACATGAAGAGGATCATAAAACAACCTTCTCCTCCTTTCTGAAGGAAGCCCCTTTGAACTGAGAGAAGTGGTCATATAGGAAATGGTTTTAGATTTAGTAACTGGATCTCTTCAAGGTGGAGCAGAATGTTAATTCCAAACTATATTTTAAAGTATTGTAACTTTTTCCTTGTTTAAGATTTCCATAAAAGTCTTGTGTCAGAGAAACATCCCAGGGCATGGGGGAACTATGTGAGTTTGGACACTTTTCTCTCTAAATAAGAAACGTGTAGATTTGGAATAATGTCGAGAAAATTTTAAAAAATTGTTTCAGCAGACTTGAGACTAAAATGCAGAGTACGGTATTCATACTTTTTCTTTGATTCTGTGAACCTCTAGACTCCTTTTCGGCATGTGGGAAACACCAGCTAGGGCTCTCTATGCAGGAAGAGCTAAATAAATGATGCAGACTAAAAGCATTTGCACTATCTTCTCCCACACTCCTCCGTAGCTAACCAGCTGAGCAGTTTGAGCAAAACTGAGGAAGTGAAAGGAGACAGAGCACATTGAAGTTGGACTGGCTTTTATCCTCAGTTCTAGCAGTTACCACATGTGTGGCTCTGGGCAAGTCACCTCACCTCTCTGAGTCTCAGTTTTCCTATTTGTAAAATGGGCATAATAATTATCATATTGGTATTGGAAGGAAAAATGATTTGTAAAGCAAAGGGATGTAGATAGATGGGTTATCATCAGTATTAATAAAATCTTAAAGGTTTTTAGGCAGGAAGAACTGGGAGGTGGGGGATTGGGTGAGGGGTTGAGACCTAGCTGTATTTCTAAGGGAATGGAGAAATGACCTTGGGGAATGGTGCTATCCTAGAGCTCTGATGCAGCAGCACCCCCTAGAGTGTCAAAGACAATGTCCAGTCACTAGACATGCCCTTTGCTATAAGAGGGGCAACAAGAAACAAATTATGGGAAAAGACTTACCTTCCAGTAGCAAAGCTTAGGGCTGCCCTCCTGTCAGTATACCATTTTGGACTTCACAAAATGTTCTCAGCTACTTTATCTCATTTCATCCTAAATTTCAACCCTGAGATAGAGGGAGGAATGGTGGCATCATTATCCCCATTTTCCAGATGGGGATATAGGCTCAGAGCCATCTTAGAGAGTGTAAGTAAGTGTAGAGCAGGATCTCAGATGCAACAGAAATTTAATAAGTGCCCATCATGGGCAAGATGTTGTACAAGGTACTAGATGATGAGGATGAGTAACCAAAGTTCCTGTTCTCAGTGAGATTACAGTCTAATGTGGGGGATATGACACCTGCAAAAAATGAGTATCAGGGGAAAGAAGAGGTTCAAAGGGTTCCCAGATGAAATTTGAAGAAGGTGGATTCCCCTTCAGTTGAGGGGACAGTGAAGGAAAGTTTCAAGGAGGAGGGGGCCCATGAGCTGGGTCTTAAATGAGGCCAGGTGGCATGGAATCAGGAAGACCTGACTCTTAGGACACTTACTTAGCTATATGACCATGGGCAAATCGCTTAACCTTTGCCTGCCTCTGTTTTCTCATCTGTAAAATGGGGTTAATAATAGCATCTGCTTCCATAGTTGTTATGGGGACAAAAAGAGACCATATTTGTAAAGTATTTTGCAAATCTTAAAGTGTCATATAATGCTAGTTTTACTTTATTATTAATAACTATTAATAATACTAACTCAAGAGGAGAAGAGAAAGAGTTCAAGAAATAGATGGTAAGCCTGACCCAGTAGTGGTGAAGGAAAACTCCAGGGGTACAAGCATCTTCTGGAATCTTTTCCCTGACAAGAGCAAAGTTGTTAACAAATTCTTGGCTTGCCTTAATGATAATTTCCTACTTGAAAAGGGATTAAGTGATGAGAGGAATTACCATACTTGACTCTGCCCAACAAGAAAGAACTGATTATTGAAGTAGAAAAAACAGGAACCTTAGAGGGGAAGTGACTATTTTATTTTAGAATTCAAACCACTGAGCACTTACTAAAGACTTACTATGCACAAGATACCGTCCAATGTAGGCACTGGAGACAAGACAAAATGAATAACAAGCCCTGTCCTCAGAGAGTCACTCTCTTTTGGGAGTATACAGCATGTAAACAGATGAGCAGACATGTGATGACTGTAGGGGAAGACACTGAATGCTAACCAGAGAAGGTTTCCCAGAGGAGATGGTACATGAGCCAGGCCTTGAAGGAAGCTAAAGAGTTAAAGAGACAGAAGAAAGGAGAAAGGGCATTGCCAGCTACAGGGAACAGTCTGTGTGCTAAGGTGCATGGAAGATGGAAAGTCATAAAAAGGGAAGAGCAAGTGGGTTATTAGAGCCAGAATACAGAGTGTATGAAGAAAAGAAAGTAACGTGAAATAGAGCTGAAAAGGGAAGCTGGACCAGACTGTGAAATGTCTTCAATGCCGACCTGAGGAGGTAGTATTTTATCCTAGAAGTGCTAGGGGAGTGACATGGTTAGACTTCTGCTTTCGGATGATCATCTTGGCAGCTAAGCCTTCTTAGCTGGGCAAGGGGAGCAACTGGAAATCTAATTAGGAGGCTGTTGCTAAAGTTGAAGTGAGAAGGGATGAGAGACTGCAATTGGGCGGCAGCTTCTATTTAGAGAGAAGGGGATGTATGGGAGATATTGTGGGTATAGAACTGACAAGACTTAGCCAGCAATTGGACATGCGTAAAGGGAGAAGGGAAGAATTACAAACGGCTCTAAGCGTAACAAAGGAGAGGAAAACAGCACAACCTTTAATTGTACGCTAAATCTTGGGACAGCTGATTTCAAAGGGTTCAGAGAAATAATAGGTGAGATTTCATAGCCAAAATCCTATGGAAGAAATCATTCTAGGAGGGATGGAAAGTTTTCAAGAATGAAATTCTGAAGTCACAAAGAGATATTACTGATGAAATGGGAAAGAGAGAGTTTCCTAAAGGGACTTATGTGAAGCCTATCAACTAACTTTGGTATTTAAAAGACATGTGCAGAGGATGAAACAAATAGAGGATGAATGGCATGGTCCTATAAGAATAATGTCAGGAGTGCTACAACTCAGAATAAGATGAAGCTGGCAAGGAATACTGGGATCTTCTCAGTTATATTGGGAAAAAAAGGAAGTTCATAGGAGGGATAGGACTGGTACTCAGGGTGAATAATGGGACAATGATCATGGAAAATGGAGAAAAGACAAAACAATTTCATTCTTATTTTGCTTGTTTTCTCTGTATCATAGTTCCAATGATGACCTCCATTCTAGGAGTATCACAGGGGAGATCAGAAAGCAAACACAGAATTAGAAAAAGAGATGGGACACTTATGTGTTAAGAGTAAGAAAGGGGCAGCTAGGTGGTGCAATGGATAGAGCACCAGAGCAGGAGTCAGGAGACCTGAGTTCAAATCTCACTTCAGACACTTGACACTCACTAGCTGTGTGACCTTGGGCAAATCACTTAACTCCAGTTACCTTATCCTGGGTCATTTCCAGTCATCTTGATGAATATCTGGTCACTGGATTCAGATGGCTCTGGAGAAGTGAGGCTGGTGACCTGCACAGCCCTCCCTCACTCAAAGCAAAGTCAAATGCAAGTCATGTCATCATTTTTCTGATGGCATGGTCTTCTTTGGCAATGAAGGATGAACACACACACACACACACACACACACACACACACACACACACACACAAGAGTAAGAGAAGGGTAGCCTGAATGCATGGCCTGATTCCTATAAAATGTGATCTAGAGGTACAACTAGGATATTTGGTGGGTCCTTTACAGAGAATGGAGGAATATAAAGTTTTAGAATCCCACCAAAGGCATGGATGATTTGTAATCAGCACTGATAGAGTCATTTTTAAATGTCTTATTTTTAAATAGAGTTGTTTAAAATCCACATTTTTTAATGAGTTCGTAGATCCAGCAAAATGTCTCTCTAAAGCGAATGATCTTTGAAGTGGAATTGACAGAACAAAATTGAATCAAAAGTGAAACAGAAAAAGAAAAGTAAGCAAAAGAGAGAACTGGGCACCTGTTGATATATTCAAGTCATCAAGCTCAGATGAACCACATTCCAGAGCACAAAATAGATGGATATGATTCCTGAGCTATTGTCACTGATCTTTGAAAGATTATGGAGAATAGAAGTGGCACAGGACTTTCAGTTCAGTCATTTTTCAGTTGTGTCTGACTCTTTGTGACCCCATTTTTTTTTTTTTGGCAAAGATATCGGAGTAGTTTGCCATTTCCTTCTCCAGTTCACTTTACAGGTGAGGAAACTGAGGCAAACAGGGTTAAATGACTTGTCCAGGGTAACACAGCTAGTAAGTCTTTGAGGCCATATTTGAACTCAGGAATAGGAGTCTTCCTGATTCCAGGGCTAGTACTTTATCCACTGTGCCACTTAGCTGTCCAAGGAACAGAGAAGGATAAATATCCTTATTTGCAAAATAAAGAAAAGAATAGACCTTACTTAGTCTGCAAACTATAGGCCACAGAAGTGGCTTAATTTTAAATTCCTAACAAAATTGTAGAAGGGACTATAAAATGGATGGTTAGTAAAATCGGAAAACCAAGTCACTAAGAAGATCCAGAATAGTTTCAGGGTAGAGGATTTGAATTCAAATTTGGCCTCAGATATTTACTAGCTGTGTGACCCTAGGCAAGTCATTTAACCCCAATTGCCTCTCAAAAAAAAAAAGATCAAAGAACCAAGATAGTTTCATCAAAAAAGGTCATCTTTTTTTTTTTTGACAGGGCTGCTGGACAGGGGGATGATCAGATTTAATCAATCAGTCATTCAATAAACATTAATCAAGAGCCTACTAAGTGCTAGGGATACAAAAAGAGACAAAAGACAGCGCCTGTCCTACAATCTAATGAAGAACAAACATGCAAAGAAATATGTACAAAGCAAGCTAGATATAGGAGAATTGAGAAATAATGAACTGAGGGAAGGCACTGGAATCAAGAGGAGCTGGGGAAGACTGCCTGTAGAAGTTGAATTTTATTTGGGACTTAAAGGAAACCAGGGAGGTCAATAGTTGGAGCAGGGGAGGAAGAGTGCTCCATATATATATATATATATATATATATATATATATATATATATATATATATATATATATATATGGGAAAGCCAGAAATAATGCTCAGAGCTGAGAAACGGCGTGTATTACTCATGGCACAATCAGAAGGCTAGTGCCACTGAGGTGAAGAGTGAAAGTCAAGAAATAAGACCAGAAAGGTAGAAGGGGGCTAGGTACTGAAGGGCTATGGATACCTAACAGAGCATTTGGTATTTTCTTCTGAGCACAATAGGAAGCTATTGGAGTTTATTGGGGGTGGGGTTGTGTTGATTGGACCTACACTTTAGGAGAATCACTTTAGTGGCTGAATAGAGGGTGGATTGGAGTGAGGAGAAACTTGAGGCAGGCAGACCCTCCAGACTATTGCAATAGTCCACGCATGAAGTGATGAAGGCCTGTAGTGTCAGAGGAGAGAAGGGGCCATATTTGAGAGATGCAGCAAAAGTGAAATTCATAGGTCTTGGCAACAAATTGGACATGAGGTTGGGGGTGAGAGATAGTGGGGAATTCAGGATGACTCCCAGGTTGTGAGCCTGAGGGACTGGGAGGATTGCCATCTAAGGTTAATAGAGAAAGTAGAAAGGGGGAAAGTGTTAGGGGGAAAAATAAACGAGCCTTGTTTTGGACATATTGAGTTTAAGATGTTCATTGGACATCCAGTTGGAGATGTCTGAAAGGCAACTGGAGATGAGAGATTGGAGATCAGCTGAAAGAAGATTTGAGAATCATTAGCCCAGAGATGATGAGATCACCAAGTGAAGCGGTATAGAGGGAGAAGAGAAGAGGGCCCAGGACAGAACCCCGAGGATAGCTCTGGTTAGAGGGCATGATCTCGGTGAGGATCCAGCAAAGGAGACTGAGGAGTGGTCAGACAGGCAGGAGGCAAACCAAGAGAGTGGTGTCCTAAAAACCTAGAGAAAAGAAAGTATCAAGGAGAGTGATGATAGAAATCAAAGACTGAAGAGAGGACAAGGAGGGTGAGGACTGAGAAAAGGTTATTGGATTTGGCAGCTTATTAATCATTAGTAACTTTGAAGAGAGTAGTTGTGGTGAAACAATAAGCCACATTGTAAGGGGTTAACATGAGAATGAGGAGAGAAAGTGGAGGTACCTATTGTAGCCAACCTACCCACCCTACCCCTCATCCCTCCAGTCTTGTTATACCTTACACTTTCTGGAATACTCCAGACTCTGGGCATTTTCACTGCCTGTCCCCCATGCCTAGTATCCCCTCCCTAATCGTCTCTGTTTCCTGGCTTCTGGCTTCCCCGACTTTTAGTCTCAACTCAGATCCCACCTCCCCCAAGAAGGCTTTCTTAATTCCTCTTAATTCCAGTACCTTCCCTCTGTTGTTTCCCTTTCATGCTGTATACAGTTTGTTTGGACATAGTTGTTTGCTTACTGTGTCCCTCATTACATAATGAGCTCCTTGGGGGCTGGGGCTGTATTTTTTCATTGTATTCCCAAGGCTTAGCACAGAACCTAACCCATAGATTTAGGCAGCTAGGTGGTACAGTGGATAGAATGCTGGACCTGGAGTCAGAAAAGCTCGTCTTCCTGAGTTCAAATCCGGCCTCAGATACTTACTAACTGTGTGACCCTGAGTAAGTCCCTTAACCCTGTTTGCCTCAGTTTCCTCATCTGTAAAATGACCTGGAGAAGGAAATGGCAAACCACCCTAGTATCTGCTAAGAAAATCCTAAATGGGGTCATGAAGAGTTGGACTAAGTAACTAAGACATATAGTAGTAATAATGTAAAAACTGTTTCTTGACAACCTGAGAATCAATTTTAACTCTGGCCTCGTGTGCCTCCCCACCCATTGGAAATGATTGGAACTAGGATTCACTGCCTCCATTAAGAACAGATTGAGACATTAATGGAATGTAGAAGGTCCTTCCCTTAAACAGGAGGCTCTCTGCTAGGTACTTTACAAATATTCTCATTTGATCATCACAACAATCCTGAGAGGTAGGGGCTATTATTACCCTCATTTTATAGTTGAGGAACCTGAGGCAAACAGAGGTTGTAACTTACTCAGGGTCACACAGCTGTGAAGTGACTGAGGCTGAACTTGAACTCAGGTCATGCTGACTCTAGGCTCAGTGCTCTATCCACTGTGCCACCTCTAGGATACAGAAATGAATATTAATATTAGTGTAATATATAAAATATTACAAATATAAAAATAAAAGATAGCTTTTTTTTTTAAAAAAAGCTTACAATGTGGCAGTAGAAATGAGATATGGGCACAAATAGCTATAAAAAGAGACACAGTGTGGTCAGTATCAGAAGAAACATGTAAATAATGTGTAGTATGAGTTTATAGGAAGGAGTCATTACTTCTGGCTGGGGGGGATCAGAGAAAGCTTCATAGAGGGCTAGACCTTGAAGGCTTGATAAGGTTTTGAGATAGAGAATGGGGAGAAAGGATCATTCCAGGACTAGGGAACAAAAGACATCTGCAGTTTGTTACAAAAGCTGTAAAGTCTGTTCATGAATACATTCAACTTGTTTATAGTTAATGAAGAAATGGAAATGCTGGTAGTGATTCTATTGCATCACTGAATTTGCCCATCATGTCACATATGAAGAAGCAATCCGGAAGGTCACTTTCCCATAGTCCTAAGTAGCACAGCTGGGCTTTGCACTCAGGTTCTTTGACTTCAAACCCTGTACTCTTTCCACTGACTCTGAACACTGGGAAATCTTAGGCAATATCTTCTTGTTCACTCATCTTTTATCCTTTAGCATCATAGCACACGTGAATTATGGTTTTCCCTAGAATTTGAGTTATCCCACTTTCAAAAACATTTCCTTACCCCAACCTAAGCCTCTTTTGCCTTCCCTCCACAATTTCCTTAATCTACTTTTCTGACTACAGAAAGCAGCCCAGGTTCCATCTTCACTAATGGCAATAAAACAAAACATGAGAAACTCCAATAAAAATTGCACTTCAGCAAGGAACTGAAACTTATTTATAATCGATCTGACCTTTTGTCAATTTATTTAGTAGAGACAGCAGATAGAGTGACAGAGGTTAGATTGGACAGAAGTTTTTTTTTTTTGATTAAAATCACTTATCCAAAAAAAATAGGGAAAAATACTTCGTCCTAACCCACCCCACCCTTTCAAAACTGGTTTCTATCCAGATTCAATGGTAAGATAAATGAAATCTGAAGATAAATCTTGTTCATCTAAGATAATATCATACCATCCTTCAAATTATAGTCTGGGAGATAAAACCCAACACCAATGCTTCAAGACAACCATGGCCTCTCCACTGCCACTGCACCAGTATTTACCCAAGCAATGGTATACATCTAAGCATTTTGCTTTAGACTGGGAAATGACTGGACAATATTGAGTGTAACAGTAAGTAGCCAAAAAGGAAAAAATAACCCCTTCTCAAAGAAAGATAGGCAGAAAAGGAGGGGGGTTGAGGGGGATTTGGAACTGGTCACGCCCTTGGTGCTCATTTTTGAAGGACAGTTTGGTCATTCTGAAACACTCATTGGAAATGACTGTTGTTGCTTTTAACTGATGAGTTTGGGAAGAGTGGTTCTCCTGGAATTTGTGGATTTCATTAGAATCTCATAACTTTGGTACAAGGCAAAAAAACCCAAACATGCGTGAAATTGTACATATTCAGATTGGCCAGTGTGGGAATCAGATTGGATCCAAGGTAAGCTGAATTTGATTACTAATACTGTGTTTCCATGATTGATGAATAGTATCCAAAGATCATGAGTCTAGCACTAGTGCATAATATTTATTGATTGGGCCAGTTAGGAATATATCTAGTATTTGAAACAAAGGTAAAAATGACAATTAGGTTAATATAATTTGTGACTAAATTTGTATAATATGCACATACATGACAATACAATTTATATAAAACTTTATATTATACTTATATGATATATAAATATATATTACCTTTATTATATACTGTTATATTGTTACATTATATTATGTCATCTATATGTAATTCTTATATAATCACACAGGCTATTACATATAGCATGGCATTTTTCATCACATTTGAAGAAAACTAACGTATTTCAAAACGAATTTTTGAAAGTTGGTGTAGGAAAGTATGTCAATTGGAAATACAAATTTTGCTGAACAATACCTAAATTATTGTTTTATTATAGTAGATTTTGGAAGGCAATTTTCACTCATTTTTCTTCAAATAAATTTCACCAAAATTTCTCCTATTTAGTTTACTAATATTCAGCGATAAAAAACAGGCTCAAGGTGTCAAATGTTAAAATTTTAAGATGACTGATTCTAATGAGTACCAGCTGATGATTTATTTAATTTTTTTTACTTAAGTGATTTAAGCATGGCATGTTTTAACATTTGCCTTTTATTTCTGTGACTTTTTGAGGCAGGTGCACTTTAAAAATGGAACAAAAAATATTCCTGCTAATAAAAGTCAGAATTATAGGGCAGAGTCAAAGGGCATTTAAAACTAAAATATAGACACAAGAGGGTGGGGCTGCCTTAACCTCACAGTTCTGAGGTTCAAAGATAAGAGGATAGAGGACCACAAATGAATGGAAGTGCTAGATATGGCCTTGTTTCTTTTTCTAGAGCAGCAATGTGGTCTAGTGGTCAGTGCATTAAAGAATGGGTATTATTTTGAGTCTATAAAAAAGGTAAATGCATGTTTATTTTGTGGTACTTATACAATTCATACTCCTTTTTAACCCTCTCCAAGGATCAGTACTACAACTTGTCTCAGAACAAATACAACTTTATCATTAGAATTATTGCTATTTTGGAAGGAACACTAGATTTGGAATCAGAAAATCTGAATTTTGTTCTACCACTTAGTACCTATGTGACCTTGAGTAAATGATTCAACCTCCTTGGGCTTTAGTTTCTTCACCTACTAAGAAAAGGGGGGGGGGGCATTGGGCTAGATGATCTTTAAAGTCCCTTTGAACCTTAATACTCTATAAGATAAGAGAGAAAGTGTTTCAAAATGTAAAGATCAGGAAAGAAGGATATTTCAGGACAGGGGAAAGCCTATGCAAAGGTACAGAGGATGGAGATGGAATGTCGTGTGCTGGGAAATGCAAGTAGGCCAACTGGATGAACCTGGAGTGAATGGGGTCAGGATCGGGGTATGATGTGAAATAGTTTGGAGTCATGAGTCCATCTATCCTCTTTCTTCTTTCAGTTCTGGGAAGTGATTGGGGATGAGCATGGGATTGATGCCACTGGGAGCTACCATGGAGACTCAGCTCTGCAGCTTGAGAGAATCAATGTTTACTACAATGAAGCCTATGGTATATTACTAGCATGCATTTCCACTAAATTCCATTCAAGAGTCAGGCAAAGACAGTCAAAGGGAAAAGCAAATGCCCTGTAGATGTAAAAACACAGAAGATGCCTAAGTGACAAGTCAATCAATTGACAAGCACTTACCAAGGCAGGCAGGCAGATTTCCAAAACAATCAACAAAACAAACCCCAAACCCAAAGACTGAGAAAGAGGCATCTGAAGCTACTTTACATACAGCAGGCACTTAATAAGTGTCTATTGAATTGGGTACAAAGTCCAAAAGTATGCTTAGAGTATTTGAGCATAGTCACTTTGTTATGAATTGGTTAAATTAAAAAGTCTTCCATAGAGAGGGAATCATATCCCCTGAACTGCAAATGCTAGAGAATAGAAGAAGAAATCATTAGAAGATGATAATTTTTGGTAGAGAGGCAGTGTGGTATGTAAAATAGACTACTGGATTTGGAGTCCAAAGGTCTTTACTTGAATTAAAAGGGTACTTCTGAAGCTTTCTTTACTAGCTATAGGGTCATGGGCCAGTCTTCTCTGATTTTTAAGCAACTAAGATGAGACTTATTAAGTTATATAGTCTGGTTGGGACCTGCCTTAATGAGGGAGTTCCCACACTGATGAAATGACATAATTTTAGAGATGTTAAGCAATTTTGTAAAATAGGAAAGATTATGAAGGATGACTCTGAAGTCTCTTCCTATTTTCTTCCAGAGTCCTTTGATCCCAGCAGTCTGCCCCAGTAGACTATAAACTCCTTGAGGGCTTTTTTTGTTGTTTTGTCCCTCCCCTCTTCCCCCATATCCTCAGCGTTTAGCATCATTCATGGCACAAAGTAGGGGCTTAATAAATGTTTGTTGATTATCTACATAAACATCCAATGGATCTATGTTAGCAACAACAGTAACCTTTAGCAATGTTTTTCTAATTCCACACCAGCTAAGAAGTATGTTCCTCGAGCTGTCTTAGTGGATCTGGAACCTGGTACCATGGATAGCATCCGGTCTAGCAGATTAGGAACCCTCTTTCAACCAGACAGTTTTGTTCACGGTAGGTGTCGCCAAAAAAATGCAAACGTCCCACAAATGTATAATAATACCGCTATTTTCTCTCCACTTGACTTTTCTTATTCCTATCCTGGGTGTAGTAACCCTGAAGACTTCTCTTGCCACAGGAAATTCGGGAGCTGGCAACAACTGGGCCAAGGGCCATTATACGGAGGGAGCTGAACTGATTGAAAACGTGATGGACGTGGTCAGGAATGAGAGTGAGAGCTGTGACTGCCTCCAGGGTTTCCAGATAGTCCACTCACTGGGGGGAGGGACTGGATCCGGTATGGGTACTCTCCTTATGAATAAGATCAGAGAAGAATATCCAGACCGGATTATGAATTCCTTTAGCATCATGCCTTCCCCTAAAGTGTCTGACACAGTTGTAGAGCCATACAATGCAGTACTTTCCATCCACCAGCTCATTGAGAACACCGATGCATGCTTCTGTATCGATAATGAAGCCCTCTATGATATATGCTTCAGAACCTTAAAGTTGACCACTCCCACCTATGGTGATCTCAACCACTTGGTGTCCTTGACAATGAGTGGGATCACCACCTCTCTCCGTTTTCCTGGTCAACTCAATGCTGACCTGAGAAAACTGGCGGTGAACATGGTTCCCTTCCCCCGGCTCCACTTCTTTATGCCTGGCTTTGCCCCATTGACAGCCCGTGGCAGTCAGCAGTACAGAGCTCTCTCAGTCTCTGAGCTCACCCAGCAGATGTTTGATGCCCGCAACATGATGGCTGCCTGTGATCCTCGCCATGGCCGTTACTTAACCGTAGCCTGTATTTTTCGAGGCAAGATGTCCACCAAAGAAGTGGATGAGCAGCTGCTCATGATACAGACCAGAAATAGTGGGTATTTTGTGGACTGGATTCCCAACAATGTGAAAGTCGCTGTGTGTGACATCCCACCACGGGGGCTGAACATGGCTGCCACCTTTATAGGGAATAACACTGCGATTCAAGAGCTGTTTATCAGGGTTTCCGAGCAGTTCTCAGCTATGTTCAAAAGGAAGGCCTTTGTCCACTGGTACACTGGGGAAGGGATGGACATAACTGAATTTGGAGAAGCAGAGGGTAACATCCATGACTTGGTATCAGAGTATCAGCAATACCAAGATGCTAGAGAAATCTTGGAGAAGCATGAGGAGGCAGAGGAAGCTGAGGCAAAACCAGAAGAAAAAGAACAGTAAACAGTGGAATAAGAGGAAAAAAATAATGCTTAAATGTGAAGTAACCACTTTATCAAAGATATAATCAAGAATTTTGCTTAGCATAGTTTTTGGTGTTTTTTTTAAACCCTTTTGACTTTATGTTCCAAATGCAGTGAAGAATGGATATCAATTATTTTTTTCTTTGATGGAGGTTTGGCGTGGGGTGGGGCATGAAGATAGGAAACAAACAGATTAAAATATTGAATTCCTACCACTAGCACTTAGGAGCTTATAGTTCAACTGTAAACTGCATGTCAATCTGTTTAATATGGTAAATTTGTTGATAAACATTATAATCCTTCTTTTAATATTTACCAAATCCCTGCTACATATAAAGAGCTGTGTTAGGCAGCAAGGTGGGGGGAGGCTACCTCTCTGGTCTGACAGGAAGTCATGGAAATTTGAATCCCCAAAATTATATATATATATAATCAGATATAAATTCTGATCTACAGGGGGTGTTTTGGGATTCTTGCTGAACACCTCTGAAATAGTCTACTTTGAACCTCCAGCTAATCCAACTTTATCTTTTACCTTTCTGATGGTTACCTGAAACCTCAAAGGAAATAAGACAGTCTAATTATTATGTTTCATTATAATTAAGTAAATATATATTCAACATGCATTTAAATGGACACTATTAATAGTCTAATTTTCAAAAATCATTGTGTGCTGGCTAGAAAAAAATTGAAAAAACAAGATTACCTCTAAAGCACAGGTAGCCCCCCACAAGGCATTTAAATAGCCTTAGGTTACTAGTTTTTTAATTTTTAAATATTTATTTTGGTCATTATAGATTAGATCCATAAGAATATTTTGTGTTTTTTAAAATTCTTGATCTGCTTTTAGTTATATTCAAAAAATGTTTTGCAATCAGTTTGACTTTAGAAAAAGGAAATGAATCTACAGATACCCACAGATGTAGCAACTACTGATATTTAGGAATTAAGCAATTGTCTACTATAATATGCTTCTTAGGAACTGAAAACATAGTCTCTCATTAGGGAACATTTATATTTAGTTGCAGAGGTTGCCACAAGTGACAGTATTCTGACATACTCCTAAAACTATAATACAATTTAAACTGTTCCTATTTTAATAGGACTAAATCCACTAGAGCAAAATCAGATAATTTATAACCTCTTAATTACATTTTACCTGTCTCTACTAAAGATAACTACAACTGCCACCCCTTTTCTATACTATAAAGAATATAAGTTTTTCAACATTATCACCTATGTTATTTGATCCATGGACAGCTGATTAAAAAAAAAAAAGACTCTCTAATCTTCCTTACACTGAAAATGCATTTTTAAGCAATGGAGTTTCCATTCCTCTTATTTACTTTTATAATTGGCTAGAAGAAATATAGGAACAGCAAAAAGTGGAAGGGTGAGGGAGTGGTGCAATCTGATGAGAAGATCCCTTTTTTTAATGAGGCACCATAGTAACACTAAGGCAAAGGAAGTCATGAAAAAGTTTGCCAAACAAATAAGATTGACCATCTGCATTACTCATACTTTCAATATTTACAAATATCAAATCTAGTGACTTTAAACCTTTTCTACTTGGAGAGGAAACATTATAGACCCAATGTAAATTAAAGGATTTACTGTACAGAGTACAATTAGGCATTAAGGGACAAACCCCCTACACTCCAAATCTCACTATCCCAGAGTGAATATCAAGCGTATACAAGTAACTAGTGTAAAATAGACTATTAAAAATGTCTAAGAGATGTGCAAAGTCCTCAGGGAGTTCAGGGAAGAAAAAGGTGACATGTTTTGTCAAGGGCCAGGAAAAGCTTTATGGAGAAAGTAGAATTTGATCTGGACATTGAAGAATAAGTAGGATTTCAACAGGTAGATACTAAGATGAGAGGAAAGGCAAGGCATAGGCACAGGGAACCACAAAAACAGAGACCCCAAAAGACCCCTCAGAATATGTTCAAATTGTTAAGTTTGGTTGGATCATAACTGATGAAGTAAAGTACTGAGATAAGGATGGAAAGAGCAGTTGAAGCTACATTTTAAGGCACTCTGAATAGCAGGTTAAGGAGTTCATCGATGTGGTATATAATGGGAGCTGCTGAGGCTCTTTAGCCTTGGAAGAGTGATGGGATCAGAGGGTGTTCAATAAGGAATAATATGGCAACAACAGCTAGATGGAGCTAGGTGAAAGAGCCTAGAGGCAGTAAGCCTCTAGGTTAGGAAATTATATCATAGTCCAAATAAGAGGTAAAAGGGGTGCAGTGGGCACAAATGAGGCTGTTATTCCAGACTGAAAGGATAAAAATGGGCAAACTGGAATGAAAAGCAATGATTTAACATTTACTGTGTGCCAAGCACTGTGCAATATGCTGGGAATACAACTACCGTACAGGAGTGAGGCAGTCCCTGCTTTCACAGAGCTTATTTACAATAAAGGAAGACAAAATTTTCAGGCAAGATTTGTTCAGGGAAGGGTACTTTGGCCTGGGAATTCAGAGAGATGTTGAATGAAGCCACAAGGGAGTCCATTAACATACCCTTTCCACAAGCAATGATATTTATTTAATTATGGTTCCTACAACTTGCCATGGGTGGCAAGATGATTGGAGTGAACATCTGGGTGGGATGTGAGTATGGTAAGGTTGGTGTGGGATTGGATACACATGGTAGACTATGTGAGTTTGCTCTTGTTCATCCATCAGGATGTATGAGCTGTAGGGTAGGAGTTACAAAGTTCAGTGGATTAAGTACCCTTGAAAAGGTCAGAGGGTGTTCCAGTTGGCAGGATACAAGAAGATGGCATGTGTGGAAGACTGGATTAGATATAAAGCATGAATTCTGTAGAATTAATAGTAATTACAATGGATTAGATGGGAAAGGGGTTAAAGATGACTAAGCATGGATGACTGAGAAAATAGTGTTATTAACAGCAACAGGAATGTCAAGAGAAAACAATGGCTGAATTTAGTGAGAACCTGTTAACATGTAGCTGTTAGGATGGGCTAATTCTTCAGACTCTAAAGATAAGCTTACATTTATCGAAAAATTATACACATGCTTGAGAATTTTTATGAAGAAGCAAGTAGGTACATGTTAGTAGAATGTTGCATTTCAAGCCTGGAGAGATCTGGCTTCAAATGCCCTTCTAGACTTTAACAGCTATGTGACTTCACCGGTAAAGAAAATACCTATGGTACCTGTAAGTTGTTGTATCAACTAATGAAGTATGTATAATTATTTGAAACTTTAAAATGCTATACAAAGTCAGTTATTATCAACATATAGCTATATGAATATATTAAATATTTCTGTTGACTTACAGTTCTTACATTTATGTCTGTGAACAAGAATAAAAGTCAAAGGAGATAAAAAATTTAAATGATTTAAGTTCATTTTTTCTTTGAATTACATACAACTAATTTTTTTTTAAAACCCTTTCGTTCAAACTGATTCTTGGTTTACTTGAAAATACTCCACAATAAATCACTTTCCTAGTTTATTCTATAGCAACAGATTAAAAAAGAAAAATTTTGAACTGAATATTTTTCTTCTTAGTTTGGAAAATTGTTCCTTCTACAATATTTCTAAGATGCTCTAACAGTCCATGACATAGGATTGCAGAATTTGAGCTAAAAAGAAACTTGGAGATCATCTAATTCAATGCTTTATTTTACAGAGGAAGAAATATACTCAGAAAGACTGGAAATCTGCCTTAGTTCGCTCAGCTAGTACATGGCAAAACCAGTACTGGAATTTCTAATACCAACCCCAAAAGATAAACATCATGTTAATCTAAAAAAACTTCAGCAGTTTTTGTTTTGTTTTGTTTTTTGCTTCTAGATCAGGGGTTCTTTTTTATTCCTCTTGATTTTTTTTTTTTTAGGGCAATCAGGGTTAAGTGACAAGCCCAGGGTCACACAGCTAGTGCCTGACGCTGGATTTGAAATCTGGCCCTTTTGACTCCAGGGCTAGTGTTCTACCCACCTAGTTGCCCTAGACTAAGCGTTCTCAACCTTTTTTGTTTCATGGATCTGTGTAGCAGTCTGATGAAACTTATGGACACCTCAGAATACCTTTTTTAAATGCATAAAACAAAATACATAGGATTACCATGGAAACCAATTACACTGAAATAGTTATAAAATATTTTTAAAATTCAAAGCTTGTGCTTTGAACAAAATTAATGCAGCTAAAGTAAGGGAAGCTATCAAACAAGAAAAAAATCTATATTAAATTTCTCAAACAAAGGTTGGCATCCAAGATATAGAGGGAAACATCTAGCTAGCTTGCTCATATATATGTGACTATACCAAAAGCAATTCCCCAATAGATAAGTGGTCAAAAGATATGAATAAACAGCTCTCAAAGGAAGAATTACAAACTATTAACAAGAACAAACTATAGTACATGAATGTAATGGAATATTATCATACTGTAAGAAATGAGAAGTATCAAGAATACAGGGAAATAGAGAAAAATTTACATGGACTGATGTACCATGAAGCAAGTAGAGCCATGGAAACAAATATAGCATATATACCAAAAATGCAAATTAAAAAAACAATGACCATAAAACAAGTAAATTCTGAATTACAAAGTATGACCCCAAAAAAGAGATATGAGAAAATAACTCCCCTTTACAGAGGTGGGAGGTGCATGGGTATGGAATGTTGCACATATTTTCAGATTTTTTTGGTACACTGATTTATTTTGTCCTTCTCTTTCTCTTTTTTTTCCTTTAAAAATATAATTTGTTATATGATGGTTACCAGGCAAAGGGAGGGATATGGGGAGAAATTTAGTTGATATAAAAATAAAGGCTGTCAATCAAAATTTGTTGGGGTTTTTTTTAAGTTCACAGCCGTTGACTAAGAACTGCTGCTCTATATCAACTCTGACCTGAAAGGCCTTCACAACATAGCTCCAGCCTAATTATACATTACTCCCCCTCTGGCACTCTCCAGGTCAGCCACATTGGCTTACTGCCATCCCACTTACACAATATTCCATCTGTTGATTTTGTGCCTGTGCACTGGTTGGTCACAAGCCTTGGATTCACCTCCTTCCTGCTCACCTCCACCTCTTAGAGCCCCCAGCTTCTGGCTCAGGTGAGAGGCCAACTTCTACATGTGGCCTTTTCCAATCCCAAGTACTAGGGCTTCCCTGGCCCAATACTCTTTTTTCTTTGTGTCTATTTACATGTAAATCTTAGCACTAGACTCCCACTCCCCCCCCCCCCCCCCCCCCCCCCCCCCACCAAAGAAAACCAAAACAAGATGGAATTTAAGTTCCTTGAGGGCAGGGTTGTTTTTATTTGTATTTGAAGTTCCAGGTGCTGCTTGGCATCCCTTGGCTCTTCATAAACACTTGTGGACTGATACAACAACACACTTGGGATCTTAACCAAAAGACTCTTTTGACAGCACTCCTAAGGATTTAGCCCAAAAAACATTTATTAAGCACTTAACAGATGCCAGACAATGGGAATATAAAAGACAAAGTGAGATGGTTCCTTCTTCGAGAAGCCTATTGCAGCTTGCTGATTTATGGATAGATCCCCTAGGCTTGGAGTCTGCAAGATTTGAGTTCAAATTCAGTTTCAGATACTTCATAGCTGTATAGCCCTCTGTTTGTCCCAGTTTCCCCATCTGTAAAATGTAGACAATAATAGCACCTACCTCCTAGGATTGTGAGGATCAAAGGAGATATTTGTAAAGCACTTAAAACAGTGCCTGGTGTTATTATTCTTTTTAGGAAAAACATGAACATATATACATAAACAGAAAATACAGTCATTTCTTGGGGAGGAAATACGTCTAATGGGATGAGGCTGACATGGATTACATCTTTTTCTAAAAAAGTTTCAAGATATGCCATCCTCCTCTTTAGGAAGTAGCACAATAAATTAGAAAAAACAACAGGCAAGAAGTCCAGAGACATGGGCTTCTACTACCTGCTCTGTCACTAATGTGCAGTATGACTTTGGGACGGTCAATCAAACTTCAATGGCCTCATTTATAAAAGGAGATCAGAATAAATGAATAGATGGAGCAGAGAGTAAACAAGCCACAATTTTTGAGGCAAGTTCTCTGTACGTAGATAACCAAAGAAGAGTATTTGGGCCTTGCCCTGCCAAACTCACATGTGAGGTACTGAGAGGACCCTTTGCTTTAAATAACAGGAAGCTGTAGGCAGCCTCCCATTTCCAGTGTTTGCCATCCCCCTCCTTACCCCACAAGTAAGCTCTACTTACTTGTAAGTAGGGCTTGGGGTTGAAGTTCCTCCAGAGTCACAATTCTGGTACTGAAAGCATAGACTCGGTCTTTTTCTGTTGAGAACCACATCCGCTAGAAGAAAAAGGAAAGGAGCCACGGAGTGGGGAGGAGAGCAGGGGAGAACTGAGAGCAGCATTCCAGATGTTTGGTGGGAGAAGCTAAATACTCAAATTACTGTGAACTGTCAGATTTTAAGTGGGGAAGGAAACCTCAATATGCTGGGGATTCCTGATTGGATTTCCCCAAGTTTCCTGGATAGGGGCTATGAGCAAAGATGTAAGAAAATCCCTCTAGGTAAACAGGCCTCCAAAGCCTATGAGTTAGATCTCGTGTGATCATTGCCTCATTTGGTCCTCAAAACAACTAAGTGGAGTAAGTAGTGCTAAAATGCAGATGTGACTGTCACCCTCCTACTTAATAGACTAGCGGTTCCTGCTTAGTTCCAGGATGACATGGAGAATGCTGTTTGACTTTTAAAGCCTTCCACAATCTGCATTCTTCCTACATTTCCAGTCTTCAACACTCCCCTTTCTGTTCACTCTATAATCCAGTTCCATCGGCCTCCTCTGTTCCTTGCATATTTCATATCTGGATTGCATTTTCACTGACTATCCCCAATACCTGTAGTTCTTTATTTCTGCTCTTGACTGCCTTCAAATCTCAGCTATAATTCCAGCTTCTTCAAGAAGCCTTTTCTAGTCTCCTTAGTGCCACTCAGAGATTATCCAAGTTACTTATTCTATGTATATGTGTGTGTGTGTGTGTGTGTGTGTGTGTATATATACATACATACACACAATCCTCCCCTTTTTTTGTATAGTTGTTAGCATGTTTTTTCATTAGATTGTAAAATCCTTGAGCACAGGGATTGATTATTGCTTATCTCAAGTGCTTAGCAATATGCCTAGCATGGAGTATACACTAAATGCTGGTTATTGACCAGGAAATTTGTTTATCCATCTCAAAACAGCATTTAAAAGTCAAGTGTTTTATTCCATCATGTTTCCTTATTACAAAGAAAATGAGTACTTGTGCCCCATTTATTCATCAGTATCAAAACACCACAATACTGTTGAACCGTCAGAACCTAGAAACGGTGGCCAGGAATCCTGAGGTTTGGTTTCAGCTTAGCTGAGTCCTCATGCATCACTAAAGATATTTGCTGCAGTTTATATCAAATACCATCTATGTTATCATAAGGTTGAAAGAATTGATTTCAGTTTTAAAAAGTCTAAAAATATCATAAATGTCCATGTAAATTTAAGACAAAATTATCTTTATTTCCACTATTTCTTCCCTTCCCCAGACTCAGACAGAGGTAGCCCATCTCTTTGTCAAGGTCAATCTCTCTACCTCTGCAACTGATCCCATTCTAAGAGATTAAATACCCAATCAGTCCCCCTTTCAAATCAACTGTTTCCTTCTGACTTCAAACACATCCTTCTCCATTCTTAAAAAACCGTAACAAGATCCTACCATCCCTTCAAGCCATCATGCCATATCTCTTCTCTCTCAAACATGAAAAAATTATCTATATTTATTGCCTTCATCTCCTCAATCCTTAACTTCTCGAATTCTAGCTTTTGGTTTCACTGCATTGAGACTGCTCGTTCTCCAGTGATCAGTGACCTCTTTTAAAAATTTTTGTGAACTGACAAGCATTTATCGTCTCTTCCACTGCATAACAAACTCTTGTAAACATAGTTTGGTAAATAAAATTCCTACATTAGCAGGATTGTGGTTCTTCTATTCATGACTCTTTGGCCAAGAGTGGCATTCTTTATTCTTGGTCCTTAGGAATCATGGTTGGTCATTGTGTTAATCAGAATTCTTGTATTTTTCAGTTGTTTTTACAATGTTGATATAGTGTGAACTATGCTGCTAGTTCTGCTTATTTCACTTCTGCATTTGCGTCAGATCAAGTAAGTCTTCTCAGGTTTTTCTCAAACTTTCCTTTTTGTTACACCTGACCACACAATCTCCATAATCTCTTCTCCAACTATCTGGTACATTTGGCCCTGATGATCACCACATCCCCACTAGATTTTCTCTCCTTTCTGAACCCTCGAATCTTCCCTGCTATCTCATCATCCACATCACTCTTCCTTCCTGCGGTTATTACCCAAAGTTCTGTTCTGGGTCCCTGCCTCTCTTCCTTTATACCTTTTCTTGGTCACTTCATTAGCATCCAGGGTTTTAACTATCACCTTCTATGCAGTTGACTCCCTGATCTACACATTTAACCTGTCTCTCCCACAAGTATTTATAAGACATTAAAAACTACATGTCCAGGGAACATATTTAAACCTGAACTCATTATCTTTCTACTTACACCATTCCCTCTTTCAAATTTCCCTATCTCTACTGAAAACTCCACTATCCTTTCAGCATCCCAGGTTCATAATCTTGGCATTATTCTTGTCTCCTCATATCTAATCAACTGCCAAATCCTGCCATTTTTCCCCTCAAATCTCTCGTATCTGATCCCTTCTTTCCACTCAAGCCCTCATCACCTCATCTAGATTATAGCAACAATCCCCTAACAGGTGTTGGCCTTAAATGTGTCACCTCTCCAATCTATTCTAGGTATCACCCAAGTAATTTTCTTTAAATACAGATCTGATCATGTGAGTCCTATTCAGGCAATTCTGGAGGCTTCCAAAATTATTTTATTCATCTAGAATAACATATAAATTGTTTAAGCTTTAAGAGTCACACACAACCTGGCCCCAAGCAAACTTTCTAGCCTCAAAAGTACTACTAGCCTCCCCTCTACACTCTAGAATCCAGCCAAACTGGCCTAGTGCACTTCACTCCCATATTCTCTCTCCTGTCTCCATATCTTTGAATGTCTGTTCCCACCCTACCTTGAATACAAGTTCTTTTCACCTCTGTATCATAGCCCCTCTCTTCCTTGATGGTACCATCTTTGACATGATGCCGTTTCTGTAGCCCCTAACTGCTAAAGCCAGGTCTTCAAAGTTACATTTTATTTAACTATTCTGTGATTGCACATATTTTATGTTTATGCTGTGTGTATTTTTAATGTGTTTGTCTCTCCATTAGAACATGAGTTCACCGCGAACAGGACTTGTTATATTCTTTCTATCTGTCTGCTCACTGCCCAGCACATTAAGGGCACTGAAAACGTATGTACTGGACTGCTTCAGTCACTCATTTGAGAAAGTCTGCTCAGTCGTACTGCTTCCCTATCTAAAAGGAAGAGAAGGAGAAATGATATGGCAAAATTTCTAGTTGTGATATACCCTCTGCAACCAAAAGATAAGTGCCAATTATAGTGACAACAGACAGTTTCTCAACTTCACATTCTGAGACATTTCCCAGTTATGCTGTTTTTTGGCCTACTTCACTAGTTTTTACAGATGCTACTTTTATTCTATGCCTGTAATCATAATGCTGTAGAAATACTAAAAACCAAGTAGTAGACTATAAACCAAAAATGACCAGTCACACTGAATCAGGCTTTAGTTTATTGGCATGTCCATCTACGCAGACAGGTGTTTTCCTCTCAAAAGCAAAACAAGAAGTGAGACAGTTTCCAATCTGCCATATAACTGAAAAGCTTCACCTTGACAATGTAGAATTTGTGGGGTTCTAGAGAAGAAAAAGAAAGAAAGAGTTGCAAATTATTTTTTCCTTAAAAATTGCACTAGTCATTCATTTCTTTGGCCACAGGATGGCACTGTTGAGCTAAATGTTCATTTTTTGTTCTTAAAAGGCATAAATCTTAAACTGCGGTCTTGACTCACATAACTTAGAACAGAAATGAGAGCTTTGAGATTGCTGCTGTTTTTTTAAACTAGACCTTTGATTTTATCAGTATAGGGAATTCCTGATGAGGAAACCTTCAGTTAGCTCTAGCTCTGCTCCATAACAGTATGAAAGTTGCCTGGAACAAGAGGTTCAATGCCTTCGCTGTGTTAACATCATAAGCCTAAAAGTTGGATATGGGATTTGAACCCAGGCCCTCCTGATTCCAAGGCAAACTCTCTCCACTGCCTCTCATGTAGATGAGTTACTGCTTTAAAATGAAAAACAGTGAAAACAATAACACCACCATCCAATGGAAAGGATGTAGGCAGAGCAGTGAGCTGTGTTCCATGTTTGGCTCTACTGATTGCCTCTCTGCTTCCCGGGGCTAGTGATTTTTAAAGACAGGCTAATTTGTAACATTATCTATCTAAACTTAGGCACTATACCTCTGGACTCATAAACATAGGCCATTAAAGGATTAACATCAGTTACACTGGATTAGCTTCTGCTGATATGAAGCTTTAAAGGCTGAAAATGAAACTATATAGACTTTAGCCTCTGAATTACTTAAGTTTGCATACAAGCAAAATAAAGTATTAAAGTCCTATAAACAAGATTTCAAAGTCCTATAGTCATTCAGTACCAAACAGATAGCTAAATCAATATTCTAACACTTTTCTTTGACTTTCTGGGACCATGGGCAAGTTCCATAACGTTGAGCTCTATTTTCTTCACTATAAAATGGGGAAAACTGTAGCGGTCCCTTGTGTCACAGAGTTACTGTAGACAACAAATCTTAGAAGTGAATGTAAAACATCTTGAAAACTTCAGAGCAAGATTTTGCAAAATTTAAAGTGTTCTAGGAAAGCCTGTCTTTATTTTAAAAATTCCAGAATCATTATGGAATTTTAAAGCTTAAGATCATTTTGTTAGATTTCCCATATTTTGAGGTAAGTTAGGTCAAGATGCTGATTAACAAGCAAGTGTCTACTGTGTGCCAGGGACCATGCAGGGCAGCAGGGATATGAACAAAAATGAAACTGCCCCTGCCTCAGGGAACTTAACATTTGACAGGAGCAGACACTATGTCCCCCTTTATTCTCCCTCCTCCTCCCAACACACACAAAGGACATTTTTGTAGCAATTACTATGTACTATATACTTTGTTAAGTGCTTTCCAATTATTATCTCATTTGTTCCTCACCACAATCCTGGAGGGGTAGATGCTATTATTATCCCCATTTTACAGATTAGGTAACTGAGGCAAACAGGTTATGTGACTTGTCCAGGGTCACACAGCTAGTGTTTGCAGCTGAATTAAAAGTAGGTCTTCCTGACTTCAGGCCTAATGCTTTATCTATTGAGCCACCCGGCTGCCAATATATGTATTTATAAAATAAATTCAAGATAATTTGGGAGGGAAGTAGAAGTCACTGAGAGACACAGAAGGGACTCATAGGAGATAGGATTTAAGCTAAACTTTGAAACAAATCATATGGAGGTGAGAAAAGAGTGTATTCTAGAAATGAAAAGGAGATGTTGAATCATATACAGGGAACAACAAGAAGATCAGTTTGGCAGAAGCAGAAAGTATATGAAGGGAGTAATGTATACAATGCCTGGAAAGGTGGACTGGAACTAGGCTATAGGCTTTAAATGTCAAACAGAAGAGTTCACAGGAGCAATAGGGAGCCATTGCAGATTACTGAGGAGAGTAGCATCTGGATTAAGGGTAGGGGGAAGGAGAAAAAAGCCAAATTAGGAGGTTATTGTTATATTCCTGGAGAGAGGGGGTGAGGGCCCGAATTAAAATTGTAGCAATATGGGTGGACTGAAGGGAACTGAGAAATGTGGTGACAGTGAAAGAAGAATTAGTAGGACTAGGCAACTGTCTGGGTGCATAAAGTGAAGGCACAACTGAGGAGAGTGCCAAGGCTGGGAAGCTGGGTATCTGTGAGGACAGTGGGTGCCCCCATCTTCCCTAAGGCTCAACCTGCACAGGATTCCATTATCTCTCAGTTCTGGTTAAGGGTACTTTCGTTATGCTTTATTTCACATACTTGAAGCTATCATGGCATTAAGTTTCTAAATGTACTTCAACCCAATCCAACATGACAGAAATTTGAAAATCTGAAAAAATTAAACTTAGATTTTCAAAGCATGCTATGAAAATTGTAACGCCTCCTTAAAAATCAGTTACTTACACTTTACTCCTTTTTAACTTTCACTACTTTTACATTGCTGCCAGAGGCTTTTTCAGCACTTGCTTTGAATTCAGTCTTCAGGGCATCTCTTACCGCTTTTGCACAGATCTGGGAATATCGGATATAGCTGGAAAAAAAGGAAAGTGGGAATAACGCCAAGTTATGAATTACCGACTGGGCCAAGTTGGCAAGATAAAGAAGCTATGTTTATTTCAAATTGCCTTTTGAATACAGAATATGAATGTTTTTTAAATGCTTCCAACTGGAAATATCCCTTCTAACAAGCTGTCCCAATGACTTCATTAGACATTTCTAACAGGGCTTCCCTACCCCCACCCAACTGTCATATTAAAACTTGCTTTGAATCCTACATTAAAATGAAAAGTTTTTAGTGAGCAAAACCAAAAAGTCTCTGATCTCAAGTTAAAATTCTGGGAGTTTGAGTATATGCACAAATAAATATAATTCAAGGTAAACTGAAGAGAAGTGAAGGACTCAGATAAGACTTCAAAGGAGTCATCTGAGCTTTGTCTTGAAGAACAGGCTTCTAAAAGGCAAGAGATGAGAAGCGTGTGCATGCTATGTATGCAAATACATTAAGTTTAGAGTTCATGGAAAAGCTAACAGTGGTCTACTTTTCCTGTAACAAAGTTTGTTCAAAGAGGAATGATATGAAACAAGACTGAAAAAGCAGGGTAAGAGCTATATTGTAGATAACATATTTTATCCTAGAAGCAAGGAGGAGGCATCAAGTTTTCAACGCATGGTTTTGGCAAAGTCAGACCTATACGTTACAAAGAGTATTCTAGCAACTGAGACTGCAGTGGGGACAGACTAGAAGCAGGGCGAGCACTTAAGTGGTGTCTGGATGGAGAGAAGGAGATGGATTATCATACATCAAGGGTGACTGGTGAATGACATGGTGATTAGTAGAGAAGGTGATAACTCAGAGACTGGGAAGATTGGAAAAGGGTTGATTTAGATACAGAAAAATCAGCTCCTATTTGAATGTGCTGAATTTGAAACCCCTCTAGGACATGTAGGAGGAAAAGCTTAGTAAGTAGTTAATGTTAAACTGGAGTTCAAGAAAAATTGGGGCTACATATTTAAATAAGGAAGACAGACACATATAGATAATGGAATCCATGAGAGCAGATGAGATTACCAAAGGACAATAGAAGGAAGATAAAGACACAATCCTATACAACACCCACAGTATAAGTTCAAGAGATGGAACATAAAGCAGCAAAAGAAATGGAATGAAAAGACAGTTTGGAGAACCAGCAAAGGGCAATGTCATGAGAGACAAGGGAGTGTTGAGTAGGAGATGGTTACCAGTGTCAAAACCTGCCAAGAGCTAAGGAGAATGATGGCCTAGAAGAGGAGTGGGATTTAACAGTTAAGTGGCAGCTGCTTAAAAAAAAAGTCAGAAACTCTGGAGAGCAGTTTGAGTGGAATAATGCAATTAATAATCCTATCAAAAAGTACTGAGAAGTAAATGGCAAGGGAAGGTGAGGCTGCAAACACAGACCACTCTTTCTAGGAGTCTGGCAGTAAAGGGAAGGAGAACATAGACTAAGGCCATTGTACAGTCTAAGTTTTTTTAAAAATAGGCTAGACCTGAACAAGTTTATAGGCAGCAGGGGAAGAAAGCATAGATTAGGGGCATCACCCAGTCAAGTGAAGGTTTTTTAAAGTTAGGGTAGAACTGGGCATGCTCACAGGTAGTAGAGAAAGAGCCAGTAGATAGGGTGAGTGTGAAGATGAAAGAGAGAATGATGAGTAGGATAAGGAAGGGAACTGAATCTAGAGCAACAGCTAAGTCCTTGGTGAAAAAAGAATCCTTTTTCATAGATCTTTTGAAGTGTAGAGTAGGGAAAGGAGGGACCTCCTAGGAGGATCGCCTCAATTTTCTCAGGAAAGGAAGAAGGGGTCATCGAGCTGAAAAGAGAGGGACAGAGAAGTGTTGAGAGTTGAAGAGAGGTTTAGGAAAACTCGTTTTGGGGATGGGAGGAGTTGGAAAAAAACCACAACAAATGTTTTTTATTAAGGTTCTACTATGTACCAGACACACTAAGCTAGGCCTTGGAGATACAAAGGCAGATATGAAAGAAGCTCTCAAAGAATACATTCTGTCAGGGCAGCCAACACATACACATATACAAAATAAAAGTCAATGAGTTCACCTATGCTTATAGATTCCATTATCAATATGCATATAAGTTCTATATTTAAATATCTAGACCAAATCTCTCAAACTCAATTCCAAAATCAACTGCTTGTTGGGCATTTCCTCCTATGTGTCCTGTAGGGTTCTCAAACTGAACACAGTCAAACAAGAAGCATTTATTTTTTCATAACTCAATCACCTGCTCTCCAAAATTCCCAGGTTCCATCTAAGGTGCCACCATTTCCACCATCCACACAATATATCTGAATATGAACATACATAAAATATATACAAGATAATTTGGGTGGGGGTGAAGATGGGGAACTACTATTTGGAAGGAACCAAGAAAAGGTTCAAGGAGAAGGTGGTGTGGAATTGAGTTTTAAAGGAAACTAGGCATTTTACAAGGCCAAAGTGAAGATCAGAGTTGTAAACTTGAGGGCTTTGACTTCTTCCCTTTTTGTCTGGGCATCTTCAATACCTAACACAACGCTTTGTAGACTGTGGTCATCAACAACAAAAGCTTGTTGACTGACCTCAGGCATAAGGGGCAGTCTTGGCAAAGGCAATGGAAAGTCAGGTACGAAGCATTGCAAAGTGGTTAGTTCTGCTGGACCAGGGTCCAGGGGAGTAAGGTCAAGTAAGCAAACACGATGTGCCAGGAACTCTACTGAGAACTGGGGATACAAAGAAACGCAAAGGACAGTCTCTGTTCTAGAAAGCTCAACCTAACAGGGAATATGAGACGCAAAAAACTGTACAAACAAGATATACACACGATAAATAAGAAATAATCAACAGAGGGAAGAACTAGCATTAAAGGGGAACATTAAAAGCTTCCTGCAGAAGGCAAGATATTAGCTGAGATATGAAGGAAGCCAGGAGGTAGGGATGAAGAGGGTGAGAATTTTAGGCGTGGTGGACAGCCAGTGAAAGTACCTGGTATCTGGAGATGGGGTGTCCTGAGCAAGGAACAGCAAAAAGGCCAAAGTGACTGGAAAGCAGATGGAGGAGTAGCACAGTAAGGTATAAGAAGACTGGAAAGGTAGGACTGAGCCATGAGGGGCTTTGAATGCCAAAGAGAGGACTGTGTATTTGATCCTGGAGGTGATAGGGAGCCACTGGAGATTTTCTGAGTGGAGGGTTAGTCAGACCTGTGTTTTAGGATAATCACTTTGGTGGCTGAATACAGGATGGATTGCAGAGGGGAATGGACTCAGGCAGGGAGACTAACCAGCAGGATACCACAATAGTCCAGGCATGAGGGTGGTGGCAGTGTCAGAGGAGATGCTGTGAAGAAATTAGACAGAACCTGGAGAAGATAATGACCAATAGGAGCAAGTGTCCAGAAAGCCAAGGACTGAGAAAGGGTCATTTTAAGAGACCATTGGCAAAGTGAATCAGCTAAGTGCTACAATGGATTGCACTGTGGACCTGTATTCAAGAAGGTCCGGGTTCAAACCAGACCTCTGACATCAGCCGTGTGACCTTGGGCAGGTCATTTAATCTTTCAACCTCAGTTTTTTTATCTGTAAAATGGAGATGATAACAGCACCTACCTCTAACAGTCCTGGTGAGAAAAAGGTGAAATATTTGCAAAGTGCTTTATAGATCTAAAATGCTATTATTATCTTTACTGAAAGGTCAGAGAAAGGAGTGGGAGTCAGTTTGAGGTTTGTTTTTTTGGAGGGGGGAAGGCAAGGCAGTCAGGGTTCAGTGACTTGTCCAAGGTCACACAGCTCGTGCCAAGGATCTGGGACTGCACTTGAGCTCAGGTCCTCCAGCTTCCAGGGCCGCTGCTCTATTCACCTTGCCACCTGCCTGCGCCTTCTGTTGCTTTTTGAGTCGATCGCGTAATGTGGTGGCAGCACTAACAGTGACCCCTGCTGGGATCACAAATTCAATTCCATAAGCATTTAACAAATACTGAATCGAAATGAATCACAAAGCACCAAGCCGTGGTGGACGCTGTCCCGGGGGGTGTTACTTCCCGCGGGGGCTCAGGAGGACAACAGGGGATCGGGGAAAGCAGGGGCGGGAAACGGAGGGAAGGCTCTGGGAGAGCGGGGGCAGCTGCAACTGCGAGCCGGGCCACGACCCAGGCCCGGGCGCCGGGCACCGGGCACCAGGCAGGGCTCGGCGGTCTCTCAGGCAAGACCCCGGCCGCCCGAGCCAGCCGAGGAAATCTGAAGAGACCCGGATTTCGACCTGTCCTCCAGAGCCTCAGGCCAGCCTCCCAAACCACCCCTGGGCCTACCTGAGTCCAGCCTGTCTCCAATACGCCACCATGGCTGCGGCGAAGGCAGGTGACCGAGCGAACGAGGGAGGAAGAAGTCAACCGGCTCAGGAAGGTCACGAACCGGAAGGGGAAGAGGCGGGACCTCCGCCAGCCTGCCAATCCTGCCGGCGCTCTCATCACCCGCGCTAGCTTCCCTAGTAACCAATAGCAGAGAGTCTCTGATAAGCTGGCTAGGCGGCGTCCAATCAGAGTTCCCGATTCCCGTTCCGCAAGCCCCGCGCAGGGACGCCCGCTCACGTATGGTTGGGCTGGGCATTTTTGTCACCGCTGCTACTTTCCTCCTACCTTAAATGTGTTTTCCTCGCTCTGGACGTAGGGTAGTGTGGATTAAGTAGATTAAAACCAAACCCATCGCTTCGTGTAAGCAGACTCTAACCGCTAGCGCTGCACGGGATTGTTCACACTACAGGTGCACGGGCCGCCTGCTCCCCGCCCCGTCTGCCGCTTTGGGGCTGCTAGATCCCCGGAGCCCGGCTCGGGAGCCGCCTCCCACGGAAGGCCTTGCGCGCGCGCTTCATTGGTGACCCCGCCGGGGGTTTTCTCGGCGGAGACACTGCCATTGCCTTCTCCAGCTCCTCTCACCGAGGAGGAAGCTGAGGATAACGGAGCGGAAGGCGCCAGCTGGGATGGGGGGTCCCGAGGCTGCGCACACACTTACACACACATACATACAAATGCGGTATATGTGTTGTGTACGTGAGGTGGTTGTTACTAACTGCAGCGTCACCAGGAGAGGCCTTTCAGTGGGGCTGTGACGCTGAGGAGGAAGTGCGACTTTGACAAGGGATAGTGCTTGTGCAAAGCACGAAGATAAAATGTCAGCGGGCTTTGACAAGGCCAACTTCAACCGAGCGTGGAGAAATTTATAATGCAGGACGGAAACGGCTCTAAGGTTACATAAAGGAACTTCCATTTAATTCCAGAGGCACTAGGGAGCCACTGGAGTTTCCAGAGTAAGGGAGGGACGGATCCATCTGCACTTAAGGGAAATCGTTTTGGTAGCGGTGTGTCCGATGGACTGAAGACGAAGGAGAAAGATATTGGGAAGTTAGAAGGGACAAGACTTGGTGACCGATCATACAGGCCAAAGAGAGCATGTCAAGGACAAAACTAAAGCTGCAAACCAGGAGCTTGGAAAATTGGGCGTGCAATGGTCAGAAATATGTTAAGTTCTGAAGAAGGCTGGGAAATGAGTTCAGTTTTGGACATCAACAGATTGTGGTCTGTTAGTGAAGGAAGTATCAGTGGCAAAAACCAAAGATCCTTTAAGTACATCCATGGTGCTGCCAAGAAGAGACAAATATGCACAGAAAAAATCCTAACTAGGCAATAAAATTTCACTTGTCCATTGTTAAGGTTTCTTATGAGAAATCTGCTCTGGTGTCAGCAGCAATTATTTTCATATAAGGTACTCGGAGACAGTGATACGTTCTTATCCCTTCTACTGGGGAGGCTGAGGCTGGTGGATGACTTGAGTTCTGGAGTTCTGAGTTTCAGCAGGCTAAGCCCAAAGTCCAGTGTCTGCACTAAACATGGCGATGCTATGGTGTGCCCCTGGGGGCCCAGCTAGGGTGCCTGAAGGGGGGCCCTCAAATCAGAAATGAATCCGGCCAGCTCTCATGCTGTGATCAGACGGAGGAGCAGGCCTATGGGAGGCCAGCTGCACTTCAAGACTGGGTGAGATAAGGAACTCAGTCTCAAAAAAGAAGATAAATTCAGTCGGGAGAAATATCAACTTTACAGAACTAGTTATTGCAAAACTAAATCAAGCATTTGATTGTTGCTGCACTGCCATGGTTAATCCACAACTAATACCCTTATTCTCAGTAAACTGGTTGTATTCTCCATTCCATGTAGTAAAATAAAGAAATAAAGTAACCAAGATACAAGGTGCTGGGAACATAAGGGGAAAAAACCTACTTCAAGCATACTACATCAAAGGAGAATCTTATTGGGGAGCTAAAATTAGGCCAAACTGTCATGAGTAATAAACCAGAGATAAAATATAAAGCTCAAGTAGCAAACACTAATAAGACTGTATAGTTAAAATTCATTTTCTAAGCTGGAAAACTTTCTCTACTCCCCAAATACAGTTGGTAGGAATGTTTCTCTCCCCCCTCCAAAATATTCAGTAACACATTATAAGAGGCTAGAGCCACCAGGTGGTGATTTTTATGAATTTTGATTTTTGATCTTTATTTGCATAATTCAAAAACATTGTTTTAGGGATATTTTAATAGAAACATTAATCTGATAGTCAATAGAAAATTGGAAATCATAATGAAAGGGCTTTTTTGGATGACAGCAAATCCTATTCTTTAAAGTTAAATCCTAGATTCTAAATTGAATTAATTAATTCTGCTTCAGTTCCCTAGAGGAAGAACACATTTTTGGCAACTACTGAACTACAGCAGATAAAAGACAATTTGATAATTGATCAGAAAAAAACACAGAAAACCTTGTTTAGAAATATTTTATCCTTAGAGCATTACACCTTTTTCTGAACAAATACAACTTACAGAAATTATACACAGCCAACTTTTTATCAAGTATTAACATTTACTATGTTTTGTTTAGCTGAAATAATCATCTCAGTTGTAAAAACAATCTCCTGTTACAAAAAATAATCACAAACCTTAATGGATCTGAGAGTTGTTTTTACAAATGTACCAACAAAGTGTCAAGCTAAACAATATTTTAAATAGAAAAAATACTCATTTTTAAATAGTTTGGTAAACTTATATTTCTGTGGCTTATGTACATACACACTAGTTTTTTTCTATAGGAAACCTTTACAATGTAGGAAACCTTTACACAAGTTCCAACTTATGTTAAGCATAGTTAAAAGCAAGATCTAACTGCCTTTTAAAATATTCCATATGCAACTTTAGTATCATAGAAATAATTACAAGAATCAGAAAATACTGTTTAGCAGTTAACAATTATCTGCTTTGAAATATTAAAATATAACATTTTCTGGAATAGCTCTTTGGTATTCCAGTTGGCCCTCCAGTACCAAAAGTATGGACTTCCCACAAATAAAAGCTTCAGTGCAATTTCCTTTAGTGGTTAGCTGTGGTTACGTACCTTCTCTTGGCAGTGGCACCATAGGATTATAAAGAGAGCTAGATACCTAGGATTTATATTTCAAATCAGACTAGAAATTAAATCAAATGATCCATGGATATGCATTGTAAAAAAAAAAAAGACTTGTGTGGTCTATTACTACAATAAAAAGATGCAATTAACCATTTAACAGTTAAATAATTTGACATATCATGCTACAGCAATTATTGACGCATGATTCAGTCACATGGCAATTTTTGCATAAGCTAATTAAGCATTATGGGAAATACTTAAAAGATGCAAAAAGTTGTTAGTTTAAATTTTATGATGCTCTTAATAACTTTATTTTTTTATTTTGGGTCCTCTTCAAATTTCAAAGTGAACATCACATGCCCACCATTCAGCATCCTAAATCATACATACTTCTGCAAATGCAAAATCAAGATAGATCATGTTTGTATTATATCACAAAATTTTGGCAAATCAATACAGTACTGTGTAATATAATGCAATCAGGTTTACACTGGCAGTTATATCACTTTAATAATATCCACTACAAAACTATCACTTAAGTACCAATTCAGAATGCCATACTTATTCAAAGCCAGTTACTTTTGTACAAATAAAAGGCTTGGATTTGGATTCCTGTTTTTCAAAGAAAGTTATTACAACATGAAAACTGCTTGGGCAATCATGCTAGAAAAAGTAGCTCTGCTTCATTTTGGAGTTGGTCCAAAACCAGGTAGAGTCTCATGAATTAAATGTTATAAAATTCAACCTTATGGAGATTCAACATGCCAATTTCTGGTCAAAATATCTGTCTGAAATATCCTTAAATCTTCAAATATTGGCAACTTGATATTGCACGGTATTTTCAGATAACGTTAATTCCAGTTGATCTCATATGCTGGGAAGCCTTGCATCTTCTCCTCTTTTTCCGTCAAAAGTTGCAGTCTTTCTCCAAGCTAACTGAATACCTATCTAATATACAGATATGCCTCTTAAATACCAAATTATGAATAAATATGTTACCAGCCTGGAGAGACCCTGGTGGACCTATTAATGTTTCATGTAAGAAGTCATTATCATTTCTCTACAAACGCTGCTGCGGCCATGGGTGTCCTCATGCTTCCTCTTGCTGAAGCAGTTAGCTCTTCAATCTCTGCATTTAATTTGTTAATTACCCATTCCATTGCTTCACGACCCTTAAAAAAATTCACAACACACATGCATCATCACTGAGTAATAACAAAGGGAACCATCATTCCATCTCATCAGACTATTGCAACATGCCTTCTAACTGGTCTCAAACCTCTCCCTACACCAATTGATTTTTTCACTCAGCAGCTGCGATAAATGAATTTTCTAAAATGTAGGTCTGACCATATCACTGCCCTGCTCAACGAGCCCCAGCGGCTTATTACCTCCACGATCAAAAATAAAGTCTTCTGATAGGCATTTAAAGCCCTTCATTACCTGACCCCTTCTTATTCTTCTAGTTGTCCTACACTTTACTTCCCCCTCCATACCCTCTAAGATCCAGCTTCACAGGCCTAACTGCACTTTCTCAAACTTGACATTTCAGCTCCCTCTGCATAAGGCTGTACCTCATGCCCAGAAGGCTGGGTTCCCATCCACCTCCTGGTTTCCCTGGCTTTAAGAGCAAGTTCAAATTCCCACTTCTGCAGATGTCCTCTCAGCTGTCAGTGCCTACTCACCCTCTCAATTTCACTTCCTTTCTCTGAAACCCCAATACTCAGCACAATACCTGGCATATAGTAAGTGATTAAGAAATGCTTGTTGACTGATTAAATTTCTCTTAAAAATGATTCAGTGATTATAAGGTTTTTGAGGAAAGCATGTTGGGTTTGGTGTCAGCAAGACCTGAATTCCAATCTCATTACAGACTAGTTGTATGACCCCAGGCAAGTCATTTAACCCCCCAGCCTCAGGTTCCTCACCTGTGCAACATGAGAATAATTACAGAGTACCTATCTCACAGATTTGTTGTGATAATCAAAAAGTATAATAATATATGTAAAGTACTATATAACCATTAGCTATTACTACCTCTAATAATAAACAATTAACTTGGATATAATTTAGTTATCAATCAATTTCCATTCTGTATGCCTAAAACAATCAACAAAAAAATCAATAATGACATCACAGTGGCACCTTTTATTATTAATAACATGCTCAAGGTGGAATGGCAGTGTATGACTGCTCTTCTTTGTTCCTGTGGTACTTTCATTTATATTTACTTGTGTTGATGCCTCTGTAGAGGAAGGAAAGCTCAAGGGAACATATTTTTTACATTTGTGGCCCCAGCACCAAATTGGCACAGTGGTTTGCACTTAGTAAATAAATATATTTTTATATTTAACACACATTAGTAAAAAAATAAATAAATTTACTCCAGATAGAATAAACTGTAAAGAGTTACAAAATACATTATGTTTCCCTTTCTCAACCTTTTGCCTATTACATTGTTGTAGGAATAGTTTTAAAACGTAAATTAATAAAAGCACAGAGGTATTTTAGAAAAAAACCAGAAAAACTCCAAAGAATATAAAAGTCAGTGAATGGAAATAACAGTATAACTTACTTTATTAGCATTAGATGATATCGTGCTTTCCATCAGTCCTTCTAGATAACTGCTAAGACTCACTCCTTTCACAGTGATTATGGCTTCTTGAGTCAAAATGGTCCTGAAGCAAAAATACATTTAAACAGTTTAAGTATGCCAATTTCCCTCACTATTAGAAATGTCTAGAATAATTTAAAAATCCAGTAAAGCATTAGATTTCCTAAAAAAAGGTTTTACTTACTTTCCTGGTTCCTGAGGATGTGGTTTATATATAAGTCTCTCGTCTACTGAAACCATATTTGTAAATGAAATCTATAAAACAAAATTCCCAAATTATCAATTGGTAAGTTATTAAAATTGAAATAAATTCAAATGTCATTTTCCAAGTACCACAGTGTTAATTTATCTTCTGTCTGTCATAAATTTCTTGTTCTCTTTTATTGAGGCCACCAACTTAGAAATACAAAATAAGCATATTTTTCTTAAGTCTCCTGCAACTTAGAAATATTCAAGATTATTAAAATAGCACTAGCCAGGACAGAGAAGAAAACATGCAGAAACAATGACAGAAGTGCGTTCACTTTTTAGATCACCATAATAGCTATCATTATGTACTGTTTGCTACATGCCAGATACTGTGCTAAGTGCTTTATAATTATTATCTCATTTGATCCTCACAACAACTCTGGGAGGGAAGTGCTATTATAGAAAACTTAGGCAGACCAGGGCCACACAGCCACAGTGTCTGAAGCTGGGTTTCAACTCAAGTCTTCCCAACTCCAGGCCTGGTTCTCTATCCATTGTGTTGTCTACCTGTCCCACAAAGACTATCCCCACATGCATAAGTGAAACCGAAATAAATACCATTACAATATTGAAAATAAAAGAGTAAGAAAAAAAATTACTTACATTAGTGGATTTAAGCTCCATTGTTTTTTCTATGGGATCAACTACAGAATGTTCCTGCACATATGTTTTAGTTCTTGCTGCACCAATAAGCTAAGAGAAATGTTAAGAATTAGTGATTATTATATTGTTAACCAGCAATTATTACATAAGAATAATAAAAGTTCACGTTCACAAAGCACTTAAAGGTTTACAAAATGCTTTTCTCACAACATTTTTCTGAGGTAGACAGTGCAAGTGCAATTATCCCCATCTTACAGAGAAGAAAGCTAAGACTCAAGAGACAGGGTGACTTGCTGGTGTCAGAGCTGGAACTGGAACCCAGAGTCTGATACTATGCCACACTCTTCTGAGATTATCTTCTGTATATTATTTTGAAAATGAATATGCAGCTCATTTTAAAACAAAAACTTCAACGTCTCTTTGATCTTAAAAACAAAGTGAAACAGGTTGGAAGGGAAATGATTCTGTGAGGTTAAGAGGAATTAGCACCATACATGACATCCTTAGATTCGGGAAATTTTCCCAGAAGTAATTAAAAATCAGGTGAATGATAGAAATCAAAATGTAAGGAGGTTTGTTGTTATTGTTTGTCCTTGTTCTCAAAGAGGACCAATGACATCATGATGGTGATGTCTTGAGAGTGAACTGGATTTAAGTGAGGCAGAGCTATGAAAACATCAGCCTCACTCTCTTCTCCAGTCATCAGTCTAGTAGCAAGACATTAAGTCAAGAAGACTGGTGATGGTCCAGAATGCAGTGGGAGACTTAGCCTTTTAAGCTATGATCTTTCCCAGGTATGTCAGTCTGAGGCAAAGCCCATTCAGTGATTAGGGCTAGGTAAGAACTGAGACAAAAGATGCCCCAGTTTATTATCACAAAAGAATCAATGTGGGAGGGGAAGATCTTCAGAATTTCTGGCCAGAACAGAAAACAATTGCTATTTACACTCAGAGCCATCAAAACCCAAACTATGAGCAAGAGAAGTTTGGGTCAGGACCTATTAGTGCCCAATCAAAGAAAGTCAGAGTGATCAGGGTTAAAAGGTATGGTCCATAAGCTCCATCTGAATTACAAGAGACTTTTTCAAAGCCTGCTTTTTCCAGAGCTCTATTTCGAGAATTCATAAATGAAAACTGTTGGAGAAAAAAGAATTGTCTCAGATTTTCAGAATTTGTCAGGTGGCACCAGTACTTTCTCTTGGATGTAAGGGAGAAATTCTAATTCTAGTTTATCAAACAGGTAAGAGGAAAAAAGATGATTCATCATCAATATAGTAATACCAAGTTTGTGTGGGAAAAACTCAACACCTTTCACTCGGATTTTGTACCTTTAGATCTGCCATTTGATTTTCTGAGTGACAAGGTGAAAGCAGGGGGGATGGGACAGGGTCAGGAGTCAGGGGCAGTATGGGGCGGGAGATGTACTTACTGATTTTACAATAGAAGGCATTCCCCACTCTGTGCTGAGAAGTCTATGGCTATGTAATTTCCCAGTAGGATCTATATGTCTGTCTAACACATCAACTCCAACCACACTTGGATTCATAGGATTTGGATATTTCTGCATAGCAGCTGTTGTAACTGTTTCCCATGGGTGGCTGTCAAAAAAAACCCCCCAAATCAAAACATTTATGAGGTGTGCATGAACATTCTGGAATATTTAAAATTTAAAAACATCATCATTTAGAGTTCAAGATGCATGAATTTATTGGGGGAAAGGGGATATTTTCTGAGTCTGATAATGCAATACCAACTTTAATTTTTTCTTTAAGGCATAACAATATCAATGATCACATTTGCCCGATTCACCTATTACATACAATTTAATTATTGAGGCAGCATAGCACACTTGAAAGTACACTGAATTTGAAGTAAGAGAACTGAGATCTGAATCTTAGCTCTGCTAGTTACTATCTGTGCAAGTCAAAACCTCTCTGGGCTTTATTTACTCCTCTTTGTAAGGTACCCCGTGTGTGTCTATGTGAGAGGCAGGGGGATTGGACTAGATGGCTTCAAGATGTTTTTCAACTTCAATTTTGATCCTATTAGTGAATTTGTTCAATTTCACACACCTTCATCCTTCCCCTCTCCCCCAAGAACCTCACACATACACTAAGCATTTAAATAATTTTATGAATCAATAAAATTACAAATCTGGACCCCAAAATAACTGAATACTAAAAATCTCTTAGATTTAAGAATACAATAATCACATCATATTGCCTTTAGAACCTCTACAAGTAAATATGGGTCATACAGCCTAATTAAATTATTGGAACAGAAAATATTCAACCCCAGGTTCTGCAGGAGTTCAAGAAAAGCAAGAATTTCTCTTTCTGGAACTTTACTATAATAACGGACAAATGTTTCTGTAAAAATGTTTTTAAAAATATGAAAATTAATTTTTACTATCTTGACCTATGTAAAACATACTAAATGTTTTTTATAAAACTGTTAGTAGATTGACTTTGCGTTCTCTCCAGCTGACTGCCTTCTCCATCACCCCTATTCTCATGACTTTTGGCTGCTTCCCCATTGCTACAAATATGGTCCTATCTCCAGCATCCTCAAAAAATCCTCATTTGATGATCCATACATTCCTACTACCTATTATCTCTTATATATCCTCTCATAGTTAAACTCCTTGAGGACATCTATAATCAATGCCTCCTTCCACTTCTTTCTTCTTTTGTATTTCTGTTGTCTGGGGCACTTGCAAAGTAAAATAATCTGCTCACATCTGATTTTCTTTGTAGGATGGTTTAAAAGCTTTACTTTTATTGAACTCCACTGCTTTACACTTATGAGTATGGTCATCAGTTTGTGGGATGTTATTTTGGGTTGCACCTTGAACTCCTTTGTAACAAATTATGCCAATCCCCCTTTCAAGTTTTGGTGTTACTTGTTTGTGTTACTTGAACTTCCTTTCATTTATATTTCAAAGTTTTCCTCCTGGCCATTTGCAACATTAGTTGTCATCAGAATCATTCAATTTAACCATGTGTCTTGGGTTTGCAGAATAATTTTATTTTTCTTTCTCTTAGACATGATCTATGGATTCTTTCAAATGAAGTCCTGGGCAGTTTTCTTGTCTTCAAGATGAATATGTTTCATTTGTATGAAGATTATGTTTTCTTTTAACGTTAATACTTCTATCAGATTGTCTTTCACTTCTGTGAACTTGCTTTTGCAACCAGTTAACTTTCATTTTATTTTTGGTGAGGCTGGCTACCATCAATTTAAATTTTTCTAATTTTCATATTATTTCTATTCTGCAGTTCAGAAATTATGTTTTCATAATTCTTATTTCTCTTTTATGCCATTTGGGAATGTGTTCTTCTGTTTGGAATCCACAGGATTCTCTGCCTCATATCATATCTGAATCATTTTCCTTTGGGTTGAAATATTTATTAAGATGTTTAGATAATCTAAAAGATATAGTCCTTTCTGTTATTTTTATTTTCCCTGTTAGTTTATCTTGTATTCAAGGTCAATAACTGAATTTTCTTTCACCTGAGATCTTGAGGAATTTCAATCTTTTTTCCTCATATTCCCCCATCATTCACTTTCTACCTCCTTTCCTTCTGGTGGTCGTTTGCTCAGGTTTGGATCTCAAATCTATTTCTACCTCTTCCGATCAGCCTTAGTCTCTGTGCCACTCCCCGCCACCCCCACCATTTCCTCTCTCTTTTTGTATGTTGCCTCCCCTTTTATATTTAAAGCTCCTAGAGGACAGGGGCAGCTAGGTGGTGCAGTGGATAGAGCACTAGTGCAGGAGTCAGGAGGACCTGAGTTCAAATCTCACCTCAGACACTTGACACTCACTAGCTGTGTGACCTTGGGCAAATCACTTAACCCCAATTGCCTCATTCTGGGTCATTCCAGTCATCCTGATGAATATCTGGTCACTGGATTCAGATGGATCTGGAGGAGAAGTGAGGCTGGTGACCTTCACAGCCCTCTCTCAGTCAAAAACAAAGTCAAGTGCAAGTCATGTCATTACTTCTCTGATGGCATGGTCTTCTTCAGCAATGAAGGAAGAACACATCTCTCCTAGAGGGCAAGTTCTATCTTTCTTTTTACTAATTATATCCCCTGCACTCAGCACAGTGCCTGGTGCATAGTAGGCACTAATAAATGTTTATTGGACTGGACTGATCTCCACTTACACTGTCTTTCAAAGAACAGTGAGAACAAAGAACAATGTAAACTATCAAAGAAAAATGTCTGTCTTCACCATTAGCTTTGCTGTCAGGGTCACCTTTCTATGTGACTGCTATGTCTCTTTTGCCAGAAAGAATTATAGTTTTCTTAGGAAGATTCTGAAGATCACCTGGCAGCATAAGGTACTGGACACCAAGATTCTTTCTCTAAACTGACAAGCATTCAAACTCTATTGCACAGAGCACAACTTCCATGGGCTGGCCACACTGTTCGAATGCCAAATGTACCCTTGCCTAAAAGACTATTTCACAGAGAACTCACACAGGGCAAGCGTTCATATGGTGGTCAGTAGAAGCAACACAAGGACACTCTCAAGAACTTTGGAACTGATCATGTGACATGGGAGACACTGGCACAGGCTTGCCCAGCATGGCATGCCCTTATCAAAGAAGGTGCAGTGCTCCATGAGCAAAGTAGAACTGAAGTAGCTCAAAAGAAACTCAAGACTCGAAAATTTGGAGATGTTCACATGTCGGACTACTTGTACCTGACCTGCTGTCGAGCATTTTGAGATTCTATTGGCCTGATCAGCCACAGTTGGACACACTGTAACTTGACTCTAACATAGTGATGTCATTTTGATCCTCCCTTAAGAAAGAATGTCAACAACCAACCAACCAGCTCTTTGCTACAACAAAAAAGTTTTGCTATGAATATTTTTATACATATGGATACTTTCCTCTTTCCTGAATATATTGTGTGAGGAATAAGATCTCTGCCTTCAAGGAACTTAAATGAAAAGGTCTCGTGTTCTCTGGATATGCTGTTCCAAAAATCTGACTGTACTTTGAGTTTTTTTCTTTGAAAAAAAAAATTACCACTTATTCATATTCCAACATTTATTACACTATGATCTCAGAAGAATAAAAGTTATAAATGAGTCAATGAGCAATGGAAAAAGATTAAGGAGGTATAAAAATGCTAAAGCATGTTACTAACTCTAATAAGTGTAGCAAGAAGTAGTAGTATAAAAGATATCAGATGGATAATCAGAGCAGTACACTATGGATACTGATGAGACACTCATGACACAGTGATAGAATGATGGACCTGCCTGGAGTCAGGAAGTCTTGAGTTCAAATTCAGCCTCAGGTACTAATTAGCTTTGTAACTCTAGGTAAGTCACTTAACTTGTCTGCCCCAGTTTCCTCATCTGTAAAATGGGGATGGTAATAGTAGCTACTCCCCAGGCTTGTTGTGAGTAAAGTGAAATAATGTTTGCATAGCTATTTTTATTACTGGAAAAAAAACAAAGAGGAAGGTCTCACACACAGGTATTCTAGGACCCCTTCAAAACTTCTGAGGTTTTTTTTTTAAATCTACCAATTAACAACTGATGTAAGATTAGCTATAGAACAAGATAATGAGGTGAAGAGTAGTTGTGATTTTACCAGTGGAACTGGTGCAATCCTCTCAAGATTACCTACTACATAGCCCATACTTAAAATTCTCCACAAACAAGACAAGATTGGTTCATTTATTGCCTCAAGATCAAGGCCATCAAAATGAAAAGTTTTCTTCTCTGAAATTCTCACTTACAATGCTTGTCATGTTTAGAGAAGAAAGAAGCACTTACAGACTATCACTCAAGAGTTCTAAGAAAAAAAAAAGACATCTTTTTACAATTTTGGTAGTGGTTATTGCATATTTACTAAAGATCTACTTGATCTGAAGCTTATTTTCTCCACCAAGAATCCCATACAATTAACCAAGTGGCACTAATCAATTTAACTGTAAGGGCATTTCTGCCTGCCTTACCAAAAAACATCAGAAAACACAAAGTTCCAAAAAAGGGACTCTTGCTAACTTTCACCTTCAGAAATGCAAACAGGTCAAGATAGAATTTTTTAACAGTTGACACATATGAAATATTTAAATCACATTTACATTTTTAATCTTTTATTTTTACATTATCTTCATTTCCAAAACTATCCCTTGTCTCTCCCAAACAAAGGGAACCTCTTGTGACAAAGAACTTAAAAAAGAGGGAAAAAATGCTATTCAGCAAAATCAAACAACACATCAATCAAGTTTAACAGTTAAATACATATTCTCCCACTTTTGCAGAAAAAAGAAGGGATATTCCGCTAGACTTCTGATGAAGGTGGTGGAAAAGAAAAAAATGAATGACAACCTGTAGTTTTCGGGGTGATGAGAGGTGGTAAGACTACGCTGCCTCGTCCAAAATGTCAATGATGAAAGCTCTTGCTTTCCATTAGGTGGAGTTAAGTCAACAGGAAGGCTAAATTTTTTCCCTCCTCGTCACCTCTGCTAATGCCACACCAAACCCAAGCCTTGTTTTCAGCAACGAGGCGGCTTTCGTGGGTGTGGAGGAACTGCCTAGGGAACTCACTCACAAGTTCTGCCAGCTCCCGCGCTGCAGCGACGAGCTCCGTCCCGGCTCCAGCCGCACACGCTCCGCGCCGAGGCCAACCGTCCCTGCGGAAGCCTCGAAGGGCAGGGTGCAGAGATGCTTTACTGACGGAGGCAGAAGCCGGCGCAGCCCAGGGACAAGCAGAAACTTTCCGGAACACAATGTCCAGGGCGAGAGGACCGGGCTGTCCCCACTCCCAACCCTCTCTAGGGCAGAAACCCAAGCCAGGGCGCCTGGGGCAGAGGGTCTCTCTCCAGGCGAGAGGATGGAGGGGGCTTTTCGTGAGCAGAAGGCTAAGCCGAAAGCCCATCCCCGGCAATGACCTTGACAGCTCCCCGCTCGCCCCTCGCCGGTCGTTCCGGGCTCGCATCCCCTCCGCGGCGCGTGGGCCTAGGCTCGTGCTCCCGTCCCCTCTCGGGGGCGCGCCCGAGCTTCCGACCCCTGCAGGGTTCCCGAGGAGGCCGGTTCGCTTCTTGGCACTCCCTCATCCCCCTAGATTTCCCCCCTGCGTCCGCCACTTCCCGCTTCTCTGACCACTATACTACAGCCCCAAACTTACTCGAAAACGTGCTCTGACGTCCAAATCTTCATGGTGCCAGCGACCAGCACGATGTCCGGGCGGCGCTAAGGTACACTAGGGGAAAAGAGGTTACACCACCCCTCTTCCACTTGCCGGCAACAGAACGCGCAGGCGCCGAAAGGGCACACGTAGAGCGACGCCCCTGACGTAGTTCCTCTGCCCTTCGTGCCGAGCCAGGTTAGACACCAATGCGCAGGCGCGTTGAGGGCCGCACACAGCTCGAGAAGGCGTACTGCGCTGGCGCAACTGGCGTCAGTTGGCTCACTGTCCTCTTCCTGGCATTGCGTAAACGAAACCTATGACGTATGTTAGCATTTGGCTTTTACCCAACTGGTGCGGAGGGCAGACGGGGATTCCTCTCTGGAGGCAATTACCCCCGGATCAGTAAGGTAGGGCCCAAATGACCGGAGTGAGTGGCCGGCCAGGGCCGCGGGCTTCCTGCTGGGTGATGGCAATGCAGCCGCTGCGTGGGGTCTCGGGGATCGCTGTTCCGGAGGGAAGGGGTTTCGAGCCAACCGCCCAGCGCCGCTGGTATCTGAACAGGAAAAACCTGTTCTGACGCTTTGGAGCATTGATTACCGGTTGGTTAGGTGGGATGAAGCGTCTTTTACTTCTCTTGTCCACGCAGCAAAGCATTTTACTTAAAGCACCGTCTTTGTTAAAGAAGCCAATTTTATGGGGCCCGGGACTACTCGGCTGAATAGGACGCGGAGTGATGGTATTTGCGTTTGAAAAACTGTAACCATTAGCGTCACTTTTTAGCATTTCAGAGAGTGTCATGCTGGATATCGTGGATAAAGAAATCCAAGAATTGTTACCAGCCAAAGAAACCGCCCTATTCAAGAAGGCAAAACATAAATAAACGTTAAATAACAATGTAAGAAAATACAATTCAGGATTAATATGAAATGATCATCTCTACAAGGTTTCATAGTGAGAGCCAAATGGGATAATATAACTGGAAACGTAAGGAATTTTAGGCCTTGAGCCGAAAGGATAACACATGATAGTAGGAAGAGGCGGGGAGAAAGCATCTCAATTAAACTCATTTATTGAGCACCTACAATTTGCAAAGTGTTGGGTAGCCATTGGAAGAACAAAGGCAATCTGTCAAAGGTTAACAAAGTAGGGGAAATAGCATGACTTAAACTCCACTTTATGGTACAGTGTGGACAAACTTTATGGGTTGACATTTCAGGTAATTTCCCTTTATGTACTTTATTCCTAATGTACTATTAAAAAAATGACTTGTGATAGCAGGAATGGTATATGTAAAAAAAGATTTTTATGGTTATTTTTTTAGATGTACAAATATATATGTTGGTATTTTAATCTCATGTTTATACATTTTACTACTTGCTACTTGTGTCTTTAAAATTCTGTATACTTAGAAATGTATAAGTTTGTCTAGAATATGGTAAAAACATAGAGGGCATGGAATAAGTCTTATTTAAACTTTCCCCCCAGGACCTAAAACAGAACAGGGGCTTAATCTTTGTTGTATTTTTGTTTGTAACTTAATTTATCAAATGTAAGTTTTAAAACAAGTTATTCCAAAAGGAAAGATAAAATTGTAAAGTAGACAATGCATTTCCTATAGAAATATGAAAACTATCAGACAGAAAGTTTAAAAAATGTACTATTTATAATAACTAATGATTGGATGGTATATAGATCATTACAGTAGTTTGTGATCTCTATTAATAATAGCTGACGTCGTTTTTAAAATACTATATGAATCAAGAGATCAAATATGTAATGCACTTTTCAAACCTTCGAAGTGCTGTATTCTGTGGCTTGTTTTTTTATTTCTGATATGTTTACTTGCTTAATTTATACAATTTATCATAAATTCTTAGTAAGACAGTGCCTGGAGGAATTTTGAGAGATCCTTAATATCTTTTTTTAAAAGTTCAGTTTATAACCACCAAGACAGAAAACACTTGTTCAAGAACCATGGGCTCAAAACAGTTGTCCCTACTATTCCTGGAACATTGTTGAAATGCCTCCAGTCATTCGATCTTGCAGTCCTAGCCTATTTATTTTAGAAAATGTTATTCTACCACTCAGGTCAAGATTTCTATTTTTTCTTATAGGGAATTGGAGAAGGCAGCATGCCTAGGTTTAGTCAATCAATAACCATTTATTAAGTCCTCACTATGTCCTAGGATACTGTGTTAATCACTGAGGATACAAAGAAAGACAAAAACTATCCCTGTCCTCAAGAAGCTTTCTAATGAGGTGGACAACATGTAAATAACTAGTGACAACATGTAAATAAATTACATACATACAGAACAGATGGAATGTCACATGAATGGGTAATGCATTACTAGCTAATGGGGAGGAGGGGGTAAGAAAGGCCTTCTGCAGAACATGGCAAATGCCATTTAGTCTTGAAGAAAGCCAGAAAAGCTAAGAGAACAAGGTGAGTAGGGAGGGCATTCCAGGCATAAGAGACAGCCAATACAGAAGCATGGAGATGGAGTATAGAGGCTCATATGCAAGGAACAGCAAGTAGGCCAGTGTTGCTGGATCAAAAAGTGTATGGAGGGGAATTAAGTATAGGGAGAACAGAAAGGTAGAAAAAAGGACCAAGTTATGAAGAGTTTTAAATATCTAAACAAAGCCTTTATATTTGATCATGGAAGTAAAAGGGAGTCACTGGAGCTCACTGAACAGAAAAGTAACATAGTTGAACCAACACTTTAGAAAAATCATTTTGGCAACTAAGTAGAACACGGATTGGAGAGAGAGGTGAAACGGAGACCACTGAGGAGGTTGTGGCAATAGTCCAGGCAAGAGGTGATTAGGGCCTCTACTGGGGGAGAGGGGGAGAGAAAGCTTTTTTTTAGTGGAGAATGACATATGAAGGTAGGAAAAAAATTGTAATAGATAGGATATTTAGGGTAAGGAGTTGAGAGCTTCTATAAAAGTTGAGAACCTGGATGACTAGGAGGATGGTGCTACCTTCAACAGTAATTGGGAAGAGGGAAAAGATTGGGAGGATCAAGTGAGGGTTGTATCAGGAACCTTTTTAAAGAGGAAAGAGGATGCAGGAGAAAATGATCAACAGTGACATGCTTCAGAGAGATCAAGAAGGATGAAGATTGGCCATTAATTTTGGCAAGAGACTTTGGAGAGAAGTTTGAGTTGAATACTGAAGTAGGAAGCCTGTTGCAGAGGGTTTAGAAAAGAGTGCAAAGAAAACTGGAGATAATAAGAGTAGATGGCTTTCTCAGGGAGTTTTAAGTCAAGAGGGGGAAAAGAGACATATAAGGGTAGTTTTTTGTTTTTTTAAGGATGGGGAAGGGCAAGGAGACATGGCCATGCTGGTAAACATTAGAGAAAGAACCATTAAACTGGGAGAGAGGGGATGATAGTGGAAAGGTAGGCAGGGGTTATATTATGAAGGGTTTTGAATGCCAAACGTAGGATTTTGTGTTTGATCTGGAGGCAATAGGCTACCAATTATTGGGGAAAGCAGGGGAGGGTGTGTGACATGAATGGATCTGCAATTTAGGAAAATCACTCTGGGGACTGGAAAATGGATTGGAGTATGGAGAGACTTGAGTCAGGCACACCCACCAATAAGCTATTGGAGTAGTCCAGATGTGAGATGATAAGGGTCTGTACTAGAGTGGTAGCAGTGTCAGAAAAATGGAGGAATGTTAGAAAAATGTTGGAAAGGTGAAGTTGACAGACCTTGTCAACAGATTGGATGTGGAAGGTAGTGATAGTGAGAAATCCAGGATGACTCTTAGATTATGAAACTGATGAACCAAAGGATGGTAGGAAATGTGGTTGGGGGAGAAATTTTGGGGAAAAAAATAATGAGTTTGGTTTTTAACACTGAAATTAGGTCATCTATTGGACATCCAGTTTGAATGTCTAAAAGGCAGTTGGAGATTCGAGATTGGAGGTCAACAGAATTTGGGGCAGGATAGGTAGATCTGAGAATCATTAGCATATCACAGGGTAGGACCTTCGGAGACACCTATAGTTTCATCTGAATGAGGATACAGCAAGGGAGACTGAGGAGTAATTAGATGGGTAGGACAATCAGGTGAGAATGATGTCCCAAAAACCTATACAGCAATTTTGGTATAAGATAAGGTTGGAAGCCAATTGTAAGGAGTTAAGAGAGTAAGAAGAGAAAGTGGAGGCACCCACTGTAGACTTTTTAAAAGCCTTTTTCAACTAGAAGAAGCTGCCATCTTGCCATCCTAAATGAGATAGAAGGGGAAGACAGCTGAATTAAAACAATCAGGCCCAGGGGGAAACATTCATATTATTAGGTTCTTAAGTTCAATAAGGACTGGAATTTTTTTAGCTAAACTCTATATTTCTGATAGTCTACACACAGTGGCCACTTAATGTTTGTTGAATAACAGTATAATCATTTCAGTCTCTAAAAATAAGACCTTTACCTCCTGTCTAGGAGATTAGAAGGTACAGACTGGAGTGGGAAGTTGATAACCTGTTTACCATATCTGTGTTTCCAGGAAATAAGGTAAATAGATGGGCACTCCCCCACCCAAACTAGAGATTTTAAATACTTCCACAGTGGATCACTGACTCCACTTACAAAAACAAATGAAACCATTAGCTGGTTATTATACTGACTAAACTGAATGAGTGCACAGTTCAGATTGTTTCTAACAAACACCACCTAATCAACAAATACTGAGTAATTCTGCTAGGCACCATGCCTTAAATTAAAAATTGCTTACAGTCTTCTTGAGTGATAAAACTAGTGCAAGAGCAATTACAAAAGAATTAATTGCCTACCTCCATGGCACTGGCTATTATTGCAACAGGTGATTCAGAGAAGGGTGAGATTTTTTGGGTTGAAGTAATCTGAGAAAGTTACATGGATAAGGTGGAATTTGAACTGAGGTTTGAAGGACAGGATTTGTATTGAGGGCAAGGAGGGGATAGAGTTTTACAGAACAAATCCTTTTATCAAGGGGATTTGTTTTTGTGAAGTTTGTATTCCATCAAGGAGCTACATTGGAGGGCCACATGTGGCCCTGAGCTCAAAGGTTCCCCACACATGGGATAGACAACGAAGAGCAATATGTGTTATAGTGTGGTAAAAGAAGGGAACAAGTATTGACTACTGTGTGCCAGGAACGGTGCTAAGCACTTTATATAAACATCTCATTTGAATTTTTACAGCAAATCCTATGATGTAAGTATCTGAAACTGAATTTGAATTCAGGTCTTCTTGACTCCAGGGTCCAAATATCTATTCACTGTGCCATCTAGCTGTCTCTAAAGTAAAAAGCTGCTGGGGCAGCTAGGTGGTACAGTGGATAGAGCACCAGTGCAGGAGTCAGGAGGACCTGAGTTCAAATCTCACCTCAGACACTTGACACTCACTAGCTGTGTGATCTTGGGCAAGTCACTTAACCCCAATTGCCTCATCCTGGGTCATCTCCAGTCATCCTGATGAATATCTGGTCACTGCATTCAGATGGCTCTGGAGGAGAAGTGAGGCTGGTGACCTGCACAGCCCTCCCTCACTCAAAACAAAGTCAAGTGCAAGTCATGTCATCATTTCTCTGATGGCATGGTCTTCTTCAGTAATGAAGGATGAACACACACAAAGTAAAAAGCCCTGGAATCAGGAGAGCCCCAACTAAGAATCTTGGTTATTCTTAGGTGTGTGACCATGAACATCTTTTATCTGTGAAATGGGGATAACTACTTGTCATGCCTACCTCATGGAAGGTTATGAGGGTTAAGTGAAATGTAAATTTTAAATAAATGTTGGCCATTACTGAAAACACTGAGGAGAGACCTTTCTGGTTGGAGTCTCAGATATGTGTTGTAGAAGTCATGAGAAATTAAGCTTGGATCAACTGGAAGGAGCCAAACTCTTTGGGTGGAACTGGGGAAGGGAAAGGATAGAGAGAGGCATGAAACCTATCATTTTGGGCTTACTGGGGTAAGACGATATGAGTTCCTCAAAAGGAGAATGGTATAATGAAAGCAGTGTAGTATGGGGGAAGATTAATCTCATAGTATAGATTATGAGAACAAAAAAAACTATTAAGTATCTACTTTGTACTAGGCATTATGGATACATAAATGGGACATCCCTTACCATCAAGGAGCTTATGATTCTGTTAGGATAATATAACATATTCACACACAGGTAAATACAAGATATGTAAAAAAATAGTGATTTATGGTTGCTAGTAACCCTGAGGGAATCTCCAAAGGACTCTAGAAGGATTTAGCTTGAACTGAACCTTCAAGAGAGCTAGGGATTCCAAAAAGCAGAGGTGCCAAAGCAGAGGATGGAATGTTATGCACAGAGAACTACAAGTGGGCTAGTTTTGCTAAAGAATAGTGTGTGATGTAGCATAATGTATAACTGTCCTAGAAAGATAAATTGGAGCCAGTCTGTGAAGGATTTAGATGTCAAAAAGAAGGGTTTGTACTTTATTCTAAAGGCTCTGGCCAGTCACTGAAGTTGAAGATCAGCTTTTTTTGGGGGCAGTGGAAGATGGATTGTAATGGGGACAGACAGGGTTTAGGAAGACTGATTAGGAGGCAACTGCAATAAACCAGAAAACAGGTCATAAGGGTCTGGACTAGAGTAATTTTGGGGTGAGTAAAACACAAAGATATGAGATGTTCAGGAGAAAGAATGGATAAGACATGGAAACTAATTGGATGAGTTGGTTGAGGGAGAGTGAAAAATCTAGACAATGCAGGCATTCACTGTTATTATTATTATTCACTGTTATTCATGATATTTAACACTGTGCTGGGTCTGGAGATACAATGACAAAAATGAAGCCACAATCTACTGAGGGAGACATGTATCTATGCAAATATACACAATATAGTAATTTGGGGGAAGACGGCTAAGAGGGCTCCATTTAAAGGTATTAAGCTGAATTTTGGAGGAACAAGGGATTCTTGTGGTGAGGGCCATGCCAAGCATGGAGGACAGCTTATGCAAAGAAAGCAGAAGATGGGAGTATGCCATGTGTGAGGCACAGTGAAGTCTGACTATCCATAAAGTTAGTGAGAGGAAGCAATTTATAATAAGGCTAGAAAGGTAATTAGAGTCCAGGTTGTGAAGGGCTTCAAATGCCAGAGGATTTTATACATATATATATATATGATATATATAAAATTTATATTATAGGGAGTCACTGGAGTTTATTGAATAGGGGAATGGTGATATGGTCAGATCTGTGCTTTAGGAAAATTACTTTGGCAGCTTAGTGGTGGAGGATGGTTATAATGTTGAGGCAGGAAGACTCACCAGGAGGACATTGCCATAGTCCAGGATAAAGGTAATAAGAGTAAAAATTAAGGTAGTCACTTTGTGACTAGAGAGAAAGGAATAGACGGGAGAAATATTACAACTTCTAGGTTACAGATCTGATTTGTAGTGATTGGTGATTGGAAGTATCATGGGACCCTTGACAGAAACAGGAGAAGCAGTGGCTTTAGGGTAAAGTAAATGAGATATGTTTTGGACATGTTGAGTCTGAGAGGTCAAACAGGCAGTTGGAGATTCAGGACTGGAATTCAGGAAAGAGATGAGGGCTGGATATATGTGTGTATATATGTATATGTATATACACACATGTATAGATAGATTCTATATAGATACAGATTTGGGAGTCACCTACTGAGATAAGACACTTGAATTCTCTGGAGTCAAAGAAATTACCAAGAGACAGAGTGTAGAGAAAGAAGAGAGGACCCAGGACAGAGCCTTGGGGTATGCCCAGTCACAGTGGGAAATGGATGATGAACTTGCAAAGCTAGGTAATAAGAATGTCATAGCAAAGCAATGTCAAAAACATAGGGAGAAGAGTATCCAGAAAAAGGAGGGGCTCTACAATACCAAATATATCAGAAATATCAAGAAAGTTGAGAATTAGAAAATATTTGGGACACCATTTAGAAAGTTGTAATTTAGGTATGAGGGAATTAAAGATTTCCCTTGCCCATTAATAGGCTTCCCCTGGACTCCATTAAGGGGAGCTTGATTAGGGGAGGTTTTGTTGGAATGCCCACACCTTTTGTTAATAAGGCACTGGGTCATGAGGGTTGGGGCCACCCCTCCCCCCTTTGAAAAGCATATATTTACTCTGAGGTGAGGTTTTGCTTTGGGGGCTTAGAATAAGGTTCATGTGCCATATGAGACACTGGGTAGCCGTCCCGCTCCCCCTTTGAAAACCCAGATATTTTTGCTTCTCTCTCTGGTAATTATGTATTTATGTAGTGGTCAGACAGTTGGATTTGTCTGTTGATCTGTGATGTATGTATTGCTTATGGTCAGTTGGAAGCCCTGTCTGTTGGTCTTTATTTCTCTACTTGTATTTTCTCCGTTGGTGAATGTAATTAAAGTAGATTGTTGACCTCTCAAAAGTTGCTTTCCTTTTACAAAAGCACATCTAAGAACCTGTACAGCAGACCCTGCTGTGTATGTCAGAGTGCTTGATGCTATAGGTAGATGCTAGATGTGGACTGCCTTGCCAACAGTGTGGCAATGAGAGAAACTACATGATAGCTAGAAATGAAAGTAGTGATTAGTCATGAAGATTGAGCAGGTTTGAATGTTGAAGAACTCCACTGGAGTTAGTAACATCAAAGATTCAGGTAAATAGGGCCTAACTATAGGAACAAGGCCTTAGAGGAGGTGGAATACAAAGCCTAGGTGGAAGTTTGGAGATTACAGGGAAGTAGGAGACACAGAATGACAGTAATAAGGCCAACACTAAACAAATCTGGTGTTAAGGCTTCCTCTTCATTCCTCCCTTTTTATTCTTAGCTAGTATCCTCATTCTCTTTCCCAATTTTACAAAAATGCTGCTAAGGAGAGGTTAGATAAAATATATTCATATAACATGTAAACAATTGATAAAAATCATTTCTAGGGATATGTATACTTTAACAGGGTAGAAAAAAATAGCTGAGGTTTTTCCCAATCACTCTACACAATTTGATTCGAGTGAGCCCTGACAGGAATAAGTCAGACTGTGATGGGTAAAGAGGAAATGAGTGAACCTTTTTTCCGTTCCAGGATGCTTGTATTAGTGAATCTCAAATTTGATATCCATAACATGCATTAAACAGTTGTTGGTCAGGTTTACATAGGGATATAGTGTGATGATATGGAATACATCCAATAAGCATTTACTAAGCACAATGTGCGAGGCAGTATGTGAAATACCACATTTCAGGTAGTTTCATCTGCTACATTGCAAATGTTTTTAGTTTTATGCTGTGGATAGAGTTAACTTTTTTGGTTAATCCCTCCGGTACTTACAGATAGAATGTAACTTTTAAAGTACAGCTCATCAGGGACAAAGTGCAATAGAAACTTTCTGGGCTTACTACTGTGGGTTACCTTGTTCAGTCAAAATGATGGGTGCTTGGGTGCCTGTGCTTGGACCCCAATTCTGAAATCACATTTCTCTCTAAAATCATGTTTCTCCCTAAAATCACATTTCTCCCTAACCTCAAAACACTATCCCAGGCAGTTTCTCCTTGGCCCAAGGACAGCCTGCCCTAGATCTCCCTTCCTGATACAGTAGCCAGCTGTACTTATAGAATTTATTAGTCTGAACCAGTTGTGTACTGGCTGAACTGGCTGTGTACTGGGTCATAACAGCATTTACTACTCACTGACTACTCATTTGTATCTTAGACCAAGACATATATATGTACCTATATATAGATAGATATATCTAACAAGACATTGATGAGAGCAGCCTGGTATTCTTTAGTCCTGACCATTAGATAATTTAGATAAAACCATACTTCCATGTGGCCCCACCTTGGGCTTTTTTCTCCATGAACTCCGGGTAAAATACCAGCACAATAGATAAAGTGCATGTTCCTTTAAGAACTAACCACTCCATAACTACTTCCTAATTCTGCCCTGAATCACCTAGTAATCACACTTGGCACATGTTATACTATAGAATACCCTATATAAACTTTACTTGTAGCCCTCTAAGATTTCAGGTTCCCTAGTTGCCCACTTACTACCTTGACCTCAAGAATGCTTGAGTCCTCGAATTCTTTTCCAGATAGCCCATGCAGGAAGTTCCAGTCTTGGGGTTCTTCTATCTATCATTTCCAGTCCTCATCAAAAATATTCTGGCTTATTCAATTAAATACCAAAGAGTATCCTTCCCAATATTCTCTTAATCAGGTGACATCTTGTAGGACAGGCAATGGGAATCATCATTCTTATTTTATAATCATAAATTTGAGGCACAGAGATGGCAGTGACTTAATCAGAACTGAGTATCTTGATTTTCACATTCTTTCCACTAGAATACGAAACATCAGAAAAATGCGTAATATGTTTCCTTTGCACTTTAAAGTTTGGATATCAAAACCAGTACAACACTTTTGTCTGCAATAATCCAGCTTGTTAATGTTATTCATTTCAGATAATGGCAGGTCAGATGTAACATTCTGGGCACATAATAGAAGCACTTAGTGAATTAGATTCACAGAAGTTTCAGACATAGTAAACTCTTCCTATGTAATGACAAACAAGTCCATTCCACTATACTGTAATACATTATGGATAATTTTGCCCCATTTTTATTTATAAGAAAGTGGTAGTTGTAGGGAGGATATCTTCACAGCAATGTAAAATCATGTCAATATAAGACAGGACTTCTGAATGACAATATTTTTTCAGTGATAAACTTAAGCCCTATAGGAAAAGGATTTTCTATTCTATATCCATATTTTCTTTTGGACTAAATACGTAATTTCATTGTTATTGGGTACACTTGGTAATGAAATTTCCTCTACCAAGGTAGACTTGTATTTGACCTGCAGTTTGTACTCATAGATAATTGCCTGAGAAATTAAGTGACTTGCCCAGATTCACAAAGCCTTCTATGTCACAGGCCAGAGATGAAGCTAGGTCTTTTCTGTGGCCAGTTTTCTATCCACTACACTGTTTCATTGTTGGATATTTTATAGCCAATATCATATCTTGCAGATATTCCAGCCCCTACCGAGTACATAAGACACTCCAGGATTAGAGAACATAGTGAGTCACTTAAAATTTAATGCTAATAGCAAAGATGGGTCATTCTGTAATTTGATAAGTGTAGTTACGTCTCATGGCTGATTTGAAAAATTTCTGTACTAGACAGATTATTAAAATAGTTTTGTTACTTACTAATTGTGCTGTTAAGGACTTTATAATACTCCTAAACAACTAAGAGTAACCTGATTCTCACTTTATCTAGCCAATAGGATTTGAGTTACAGAATATTAAAGGTTAATTATGCAAAATACTAGTACATAGGGAATAAAGAAATATTAGGGTCCTAACAATGGTCTTTATTGAGATAAGCCTAGGAGAATAAACTCAACTCCAATGAGATCTTCAGGTAGTCTGCTTGTTGGGAGCGTTGGACTAATAGAAGTGGAGCTATTATGTCAGAAATACTTTCAAAGATTATTTTTTTTTTTTGGTACTAAGCAAGCATAGCACTCATGAATATAGTGCTGTATACAAAGGATACCATCTGTGATTTCATCGACATATGGGATTTTGCAGATGAGGACCCTCTTTCTACCAGTGGGGATGGTACTTTCTCTGCAATTAAGAGTTGTAGAGAGTTACCCAGAGAACCGATAAGTTAAGGGGCTTGCCCACAGTCACATGATGCAAGTGACATATCAGTGATAGGACTTGGACTCAGAACTTCCTGGTTCTGGGGCCAGTTCTTTATTCATACTGCTTCTCTACCATATAGAAAAAGAATATAAAATGGTACTTGATCTCAAACCCACAGTCTAATTAAGGAGTCAGTAGTTACATGAAAGTCAAGGATATTTACATAATAATAATAAACATATTCCATGTGAGATTTTTTGGAAGGCCTTACAGGCATAAGAAATACACAAAAATGAGCTCAATCAGTTTTGTTGCATTGATTTTCAAAACAGCCTCTTTTGAACTTTGGTCAGTAGGGGGGGCACTAATGCTGCAAATATTACTCATATACTAAAGATACGACTCATGTTCTCTGTATAGGATTTTTGTGTCTTGCCACTCCTAATTTGTTTTGTTATTATTCAGTTGAGCATTATTTTTATAGGTATGGATTTCAAAATTGGTTATAAAAAGTTTTACATTTTTGTCAGGAACACTGGTTTGAATCCTACCTTGGATACCATGAAACTCTATCAATTTCCTTTAAAAAAAAAATACAAGAGAACACAGCAAAATTTCATTTAAAAATGCCAAAGAGAGAGAAAAACTGACCCTATATAGGAAAAATAATTGTGGTGGGTCTTATGATAGAGAAAGGAAATCACAAGGAAAATACTGGGATTAAAAGAATATTATTTAGGAGGCAAGTAGTGATAATAGTCTTATGTGTGTTAGTAAGGTCTATAAAACCATCTTGTCTGGGCAACTTTGCTAGGGTAAATCTTTAATATTAAAGAAAAACTACTTGAGGGTTTTTTTTGGGGGGAGGGGTAGGTATTTGAAGAGACAGCATGGAAGGAGTTCTTAACCTGGGGTCCTTGAACTTTGATGGGGAAAAAATGGCATCTTTATTTTCACTGGAATTGGTTTCCTTTATAATCCTATGTATTTTATTTAATGCATTTAAAATATTATTTTGAGAAGTGGTTCATAGGACTACCAGAATGCCTAACGGGCCCAGAACACACACAAAAAGGTTAAGAACATTTGGTGTGGTGAAAAGAAGATTGGACTTGGAGTTAGGAAGACCTGGGTTCAAATTCTACTTCTGACACAAGGTGTATGACTGTGAGCAAGTCATTTGTATCACTTCACTTCTTTAAGTCTTAACTTTCTTATCTTTAAAACTGGAAGAATACTTGTAGTACCTACCTCACAGAGTTTTTGTAAGGATCAAATAAGACAATGTATCTAAAATGTTTTACAAACTTTAATCATCTAAATGCCAGTAATTATTAGTAGTAGTAGCAGTAGTAATAATGGTTATTATTACTGCTACTAATAATAATTTGTTTTATTAATAATGATGATGATTTAAAAAAGAAGAAACCTAGAATGGTCCAAATGAGAGCAAAACATACTTGGGAATTATATGGCCTTACATAAGAAGATATATAACTGTAATAATAATAAGCATAGCTTCTATATTTATGCACTTTTTTTGTCCTGGAGGATAGACAGAAATAGTGCAAGGCAGGAAGAATAAATGGAAATGTGACCTTAAAACTATTTAATATACTTAAATGATACAATCGAATTCAAGGTCGTAATCTTCCCCCTTAGTTATACGTTTAACAGTACAATAACACAGAAATTACAAATATGGAAACTTTTAGATAATTTTATTATTCATATATTTCTGAGCTGGTAGTTAGCCACAGAGTTTTTTTGAGTATTTGGCAACTTTATGAATATAGGCTGTTGAACACAGAGATAATCTGTTTAGGTTGTTTTGTATATTTGTCTGGGTGTTTAATGTTTGCAGTTTGATGCTGGTGACTCAAACAAAAGAGATCCAGGGGAAAACATGGCAGAGAAAGAAAAAGGAAAAGGAATCAAGCACTGTAGTTGTAAGATTAGGAATGATGGGAATTAATTACTAGTCTTACCTATGTTGGACTGCTAGGTGTCGAAGTGAATGGCATGCTGGGCCTAGAGTCAGGAAGACTCCTCTTCTCAAGTTCAAATTTGGCCTCAGACATTTACTGTGACCCTGGGCAAGTCACTTTACACAGTTTGCCTCAATTTCCTCATCTGTAAAATGAGCTGGAGAGGGAAATGACAAACCACTCTGGTATCTTTGCCAAGAAAATCCCAAACGGATCACAGAGACTTGGATATGATTTAAAAAAATGACTGAACAACAAAACCCATCTTGAAACTCCATCAAAATGATGCTGTAGAGAAAAAAAATTTATAAGGGAAAGTTCTATTCTATGATGTAATATGATAAAAATGAGTTGCACTTTGTAACAAAAATGTAGCATAATGTTAAAAACCAAAATACAATAAAAAGTACTATGATACACCCAGAATCATTTTAAAAGAGTTGATTATACTTACCATTTTATATTTAATAATAATTCAATTACCAGAAAAGAGTGAAGGAGATACTTACTTTTATCCATTGAACTAATTCATTCCTCACAGCGGCTGTATGGCAAAAGATGTATGTATTCTGATGAGTTTTCAGTGAAAACAGTGTAACTTCCTATATTATTAGGTGCCATGCTTTACTCATCAATTTTTTAAAACATTCATTCCTAAAGCTGTCAGATTTAACCTCCCAACTCCCCCCAAAATAAAACTGTGGCTTATAATTATATAACATATCTGGACTAGAATAACCTATATTGATGAGTGCTAAAATATCGGTAATCTTTTATGTTATATATGCTTAGTTCAACCTTACCTAGATTTAATCCAACCAAGGAAACTACTGATTGTATAAAAATATATACTCCTAATAGTATTTGAATACTACCAAAGATCAATACTTGTTTTAAAAATAATCATTAAAGCTAAAGGTATTTAGAGTCAGATACTCCAATCCTTTTTCTTTTGGAGTGAATTTCCCTGTATACGGGACAACGCAATTCCAATCATACCTTAGGTTGACAGGTGCAATCCTGAGCAGATAGTTTAAAAAGATAGGAATCTCAAGAGGTTGGTGATACGTGGGTTGAAAAGGGTAGGAACAACTAAAAAGTAAATAGAACAGCCATGGTGGCAGCAGGGCTAGATGTAGTAAGAGGCTTCCTCTTGGGTTCCCCAGACTTCAGCACTGCCCAGCACTGTGCCATGCCAACATCCTCCAAAGCCACAGGCACTAATTTAGCACTCTTTCATGAATTAATTGATATGCTGTGGAGACAAGTTAACAGATAAAACTCAGGAAACAGTTGAGGTAGTAGTTGGGAATGAAAAGGTTTCAGGAGTCTTTAATAATTGATCAAGTTCCTTGTTACTACTGTGCCATTCTATTTTGATTAAATGTCTTTGATTTGAATTCCTGTGTCATTGGACTTGTTCTTGTACAAAGAAACTTAGTGGGGGCATGAATTAAAGAATGATTTATGGAAGTTTTCCAAGATTTACTCTAATTCATGTAAACCCAGAGCTTGGGACTTTGCACTATGGTTTTCATTTGGATAAGTCTTTCATGTTTGTGTGTATGAATGCATAGAAAATTAGGCACTAATAATTATGATGAATGAGACTATAAACTATATAATCACAGCAGTATTTGAATAATAATACCAAAGACTGAACTTTGTATTTCAAACTTTTCCAGTTAATACACTATTATTTAATAAATGTTAAATAGCTTATTTGTAATTATTTGTAATTTTATTTGTAATTTTAAATTCTTAACCTTTTTTTTTCAACTTTCAACAATAAAACAGATTCATTTAGAATCCCAGAGTGTTAGAGCAGGAATGGACCTTAAAAATCATCTATCTAGTCCAAGCCCTAATGATGAAAGGAAAGATTACTATTTTGTTTTCATGATTCACTATTGTTTAGATAAGTCTAAAAACAGACCCTAGACTCTTCAATCAAGAAAAATGTAAAAAATGAAAAGAAGTTTTTATACTACATAGAAGCACCAAAGTCAATAGTTTAAAAATGTAAGTCTTAAATGGAATACTTTTCAAATTTATTATTTTTATCCAAAGTTGAACATGCTCTTTCAAAATAAGATATATGGTCTTAATAAAACAAATAGTAAAAAGAATGAAATATATAATTTGTTTCAAATCCTCTTGGGAACGTCTTTCTAGTGGTTTTCATAAAACTTGAGATAAAGAATCAAGTCTAGTGGTCCCTATGGTGAATATATATAACACACTCAATCTTCCTAATTCATTTTAGCTTATGTCTATTTTATCAATCTGAAACACTGATGATTAAAAGTTAAAAGTATACATATTTTACTTCATCCATGTACTACAAACTGAATAGTTTCATAGAATCACAAATCATAAATTCAGAAGTGAAAAGGAGCTTAGTATTTAATCCTTAGTCATAGATAAGAAAAGAGGTTCAGGGAAGGGACTTGCCTAGGGATATACAGCTAGAAAGTGTCAGAGGCAAGATCTGAACCCACATCTTCCTGACTCCAAATCTAGCACTAGGTCCATTATGCCATGCTGCCTCTTCATTTAACTGTATAATGAGCAATAAGAGAACTTCATTAGCTATTTATGTCTGTTTCTTTATATATTACTTCAAGAAAGCTGAGGATAAAGTTAATCATAAGAGAAAAAGAATTGTGCAAATGCACACAGTGGCAGTAATAATATATAAAAGGAATGCAGATGATGTGACCCATAAAAGGGAAATAAAGTGGAGATACAAGATTTCAAGCCAAAATTTTTTTTTAAATAATTAGGGGTATATCAAGGAATAACAAAGAATGTAACTGCACCAATAAGTTACAAGTAACTTACAAGTTTAACAAAAATAACTATCAAATTTATTTTATGAGAGTCTAGGAATATAGGAACAGGCATAGGAATTCTGAAGAAATATTATGAATAAACCAATAATATACATTAGTGTATAAATATTGTTGTGTAATACATCATCCCCTTTTCTTCTAAAAGGATACTGAAGCAAAGTTATTATAAACAGATGGCTATTATAAAGGAAACAGAATCTCCAAAGTAACATGAAAATTTGTATTATCTCGATAAGGCAAAGAATTATGTTTAGAATAGTTAAAAAAAAAAAGAAAGAAACCATCTTACATGCAGCTTTGCTTTTGTGTCAACCAACACCTCATTAGGAAATTAATTCTGTATGTCTGGACAACACAAGGAAAATTAAAGGCTAATTTAGTCTGTCAAAGACATCAGTTTGGGCTCAGAATATAATATACAACAAATTAAATGTCCTATCCCCACTAAAGCAACAGATTAAAAATGTTACTTAACTTCAAAAGTACAAAACGTGAATCAGAAGTACTTTAAGAAATATTTTTATTTGAGTTTTAAACTGTTCCAGAAGGACTACCCATTATTTTTTTTATTTAAACAAAACAAAACAACATGACATAATACTGTTTGATCTAGTCTCTTTTTCAATTACTTGAAAATATTATTTTGGAATCCTCTTGACCTCCCTAACTAATCAGTAGCATCCGCTATAAATAAAACAGTAAAAAAATACTTGCAGTCCCCAAAATATGAATTTGTTTTCAAATTTCTGGCTTACATAATTTTTATTGAAGTACCACTGTTAAAATAAATACTCTAAGATCTTAAATACCCAGGCGAAAACTGACATTCAGTAAAATAATTAGTATATCTTTACTGACCAGTTATTACGTGCTTAGCACCATGTGGCGTTTGGAACCAACCAAATTTTACATCTTGAAGAGAGGAGAAAAGGAAGCAAAAATGGTTTCTAAAGGACATATTCCTCTTTTTGCCACCTTAATCCTAGGGCCTTTAGATTCAACTAAACTTTCATTAAGCTATCACACCTCCATCAAAGTCTTATACTAACATGACATTGCCATGTGAAGGTGATTCAGATTCCTGAATGCTGTGCCAATGGAGTACAAGCTTTGGCAGGCCTTACTACCCTAGCTAAGCTTGGAGAGGTAGACTTCAGGGTGAATTTTTTAGTCAAAGAAACTCATGAAGGCCATCTATCAAATTATAGTGTCAACGAAGGGAGTAACCACACTAAAGAAACTACAGATTCTTGAAGTGTTGGATTATAGATACCATGCAGTTTAACATTAAAAGGAATCTTAGAAATAATTTAGGTGAATGCCCTCATTTTTCAGATGAGAAAAATGAGACCTAGAGAAATTGAGCTGCCCACACACATTATAAGTAGCATATCCACTAGTCAAACTCAGGTTCACTGACTATAAAAAAATTCTTTCCACTATGATACCAACTCCGAGCACAGATTTGTAAGGAAAGGAGTTAGAAGGAGAAAGAAGAGTGTTCAACTTGATACCTCTGGGACAAATAAAAAATGCTATGATGGATTCAAACCTCAAAAAGTTGGGAAGAAAATATTTCACTCACCATGACCATCTCAGAAATGAAGCAATTTCTTCATTTACTGTTTTCTTTAGTTATTCAAATCATAGAAACTTGAATAACAATAACAATTTTCGTTAAGCGATTTCTGATGAACATTTAATAATTTCAGTAACTTGGCCATTTCAGAGGCCATGCTTTGTTGAAGCATCATCTGATGAGAAAATAATATGTACATTCACACAAACATTTTCTGCTATCTAATGTGGAAACATAGTGAACTTTTTAGTTGTAAAAGTATGTTTATTTATTTGGTTTGCAATTGGCTACATTATTTTCTTCAGCTTTTCAAGTTTTTGAGTTTTCAGACGCGTTTACTGATTCCACCTTCAAGGTAAATGTTGTCATTCTTGCTGGAAGTCTAGGATGCTGACTCTCTACAAACTGTTTCCCTGGCATACAACAGAAATGAATTAGAGTCTTGTTCCCCCTATGTTCCCTAAGTAGCTTCTTGAATTAATGTATCTTCCCATACAGAAATCCAATGCAAAGGATTAATGAATACTGAACTTATAAAGCAGATAAACACATGACTTCTTTTCCGGTAAAAATTACTTACCTAGTGAAAAGTACTAAATACAAAGTTTTATGAAAATGAATAATTGAGGATAATTTATGAATTCTCCACATCTGACCTTTTATCAGTAATTTCTAGCTTGAAAACAATTCTAAACAAGCTGCAAAAGTATGCTACAATTCAAATGCTGCTTTAAACAAATCTAATATGAATATTTGGATTCGTAAAACAGATCAATGGGGGTGATTATCTGCTTTACAAAAAAGATTATAATATTCTATTCAATGGCACATGTCACTTGTACATTTAAAATATAATCTAATTTTAATTATGCATTCCTTCAGTACTACAAAACTGTGTTGCAGAAAATGACATAACTACGTCATCAGAACATCAGGAAATATTTCCTGTGTTCCAACTACATGTCTAACCTTGCAGTTGATACTGTGTAATATACAAAATGCTCTGAAATGTGGTCCTTGCTTTTAAGGACTTTATAATCCAATTGAAGAGACAAGAATAACAAAAATGAAATCATTAAAGAATACTGTAATGAAACTTTAAACTGTATACCATTAATAATGGAAATTAAGAGGAAAAAGAGATCACTAGGGGTCAGTTAAGTCTGGAAAGCTTATATAGATGAGGTAGAATTTCAGCTGGGCTCAAGGTGAGAAATGTGGATAGAGAATCACCCAATATGGAGATATTTTAACATTAAGCTGAGTCACAGGAATGAAAAGGACATATAGAAGGCAGTAAGGAGTATTTGCTGAAAATTAAGGATTGTGTCTTGGTATAAAGATAATTACATCTTTACATTTCATTTAGGATTTATCAACTGTGAATTGAACAATAAGTATTTGCTGAATTGATAAGGTGAAACTAACTGGGGAGAGGGAGAAAATAAGAAAATGAATTTTGTTTTGGACACATCAAGTTTCATATTGACCAAGATAACCCTAAAAAGATGAAAAGTGTCCACACACATATGTATATATGCACATATATGTGCACATATATGTATACATGCATGTACATACATATTTAATTACTGATAAATATACATCAAAGGATTATTTATCATACAATTGCTGTGTATAAGGTACTTCTCTTCAGATGAGAATCATCATAAAATTCACAAGATCAAACATTAATCACTAGTGACATTCCAAAATATAATTTATCATTAAAAACTGGATTCTAATTTTACAAAGTTTTCAAGAGTATGTTTTGTTTCTGTATTTTTCTGATGTTATTTAGTAGCCTCTTCCAAATAGGTTTTTGGTAAATATTCAGATTTTTCTTATAACTAGATCATTTTAAATTTTAGTTCTTTAAATGATTTCTTTATATTAGCATATAAAAGAAAAATAGGCTTTAAATTGCATTTGGCATATCCACCAACTACTAAGCATCAGAGTATATTATAAAATATTGTATTCAACATTCCTAGTACATTTTTCTTGTTTGGGGGTGGAAGCTGAGTTAGTAAATGCAAAAAAACAGGAAATAAATCACCTAAACAACAGTTTAAGTTGGAATAGACATGGGAACTAACATGAAAAGGAATCAATAACCCTAATGATATCATAAACTATGAAATAAAAGGAAGCATGGAAGATTCTAGAATGTATAGAAAAGTGATAAAACATGTTAAGTATTAAATACAAGCAACTTATATATATAACAGATTTAATTGAAAATATACATTCAAGACATATGCTTAGCTACTGAATACAAAATAATATTGACATCAAATTAAAGTTATGCTTTATCTATTTGAAGGACTGGGTCTTAGTATAAGTAAGCAACAAATGAGAAATAATTGAGATCATTTCTGACACAGCTATCATTTACCACATCAGGAAAGGATAGATATTTAGCTCTGGGAACTCTTAAGCAATCTGGTTTGTATATTAAGCTACTTTCAGGATACTCTTATACCAGAAGGTCTCTGAGACAGTTCAATATAAATTTTGCTTCAAGATACAACAAAGAGAATTCATCCTGAACTTTATGCCAAAAATGCATTTTTTTTGGTATAGTTTAGTCTCAACTCCTTTGTGCCATGATGTTAGGAGAGAGAGAGCAATTAGGCCTGTAGTTCTACTGTTAAGGGAACTGCTAGATGAAGAAACTCCCTTCTGGACCAGTTCAAGTCAGCATCTTCTCTTCAATTTACAGTCTTAGAGAATTGCCTAGAGCAATGAGAGGTTAAGTTGTTGTTGTGTTTGTCCTTCGTTCTCAGAGCACCATGACATCAGGATGAGGACATGACTTGCAGCTGACTTTGATTCGAGTGAGGGAGGGCTGTGCAAGGTCACCAGCCTCACTTTCTTCTCCTGAGCCATCTTGGTCCAGTGGCTTGATATTCATCAGGATGACTGCAGATGGCCCAGAATGCAACGGGGGACCCTGGCCATGGTCACACAGTCAGTGTATGCCAGAGAAGTCACATATTAGACCCAGTCTTTTTCTTATCTCCTTTTTTTCTTAGATGAGAAAATTTGTCAGAACTCCTTAAAATTAACAAGAAATGCAGAGCAGTTTCTATAATGAACACTTATGCTACGTTCAAAATATTAGTATTTAATTCTGGCTTTCTCTTAAAAAGCCTGTAGGATATACTTTATTTACAACATATTAAGTGAATTCCTTGAAAAACAGGTACTAAACTACAAATTATATATGTGTATATATTACGCAAATATTATACATATGTAATACACATATATTATATATCCATATTTTTTCTTTAGAAAACTGAAATGTTATAGATAGGCGCAATTGTTTTTAAAAGATTTTCTGCCTATGAATAATAACTTCACTTTTAAAATGACTCACAGCACTTGTTGAAATAAAGTGTACAAGCTATATGACTCATAATATTGGCAACACTGTTTCAAAGCAATTTTCCACAAAAACAAATTTTTCCCAACAGGCGCAGCAGTTTTGATTATAGCTATAACAAATAACTACCAATCCTATATGAGAATCTTTTAAATGATCAATATAAAATCATAATGTAATATCACTTATATGACCTATTCATATATGTACTTACACAAGCCAGTTATACAGTTCAGTATCATGCAAGTAAATCATATGTATCTTTAAATAAATTAATTTGAATATACATTTTTATTGTTTTTATACACATCTCACCATAAAGTGCTGATAAAAACATTTCACAATTTTATTTGCCTCTAATTTAGAAAATTAATTAATTCTTCACCCCAAAGCACTTGGTCATCAAACCTTATGGGGAAGTTAGTCTAACCCTCTACCTATAATATCCTTGACAAGTGGTCTTTATACTTCTGTTTTAACACTTCCAGTGACAGAACTTAGTACCTCAGAAGGCAATCCATTCCATTTTCAGATAGCTCTAATTACACAAAGTTTTCCTTATACCAAGCCAAAACTCTGCTTCCCTGTAATTTTAACAACTTTTCCAACTTTTTCCAACTTTCACTTTCTGAAGCTACACTGAATAAATCTTATCTCTCATTCACATGACAGCGTTCACATATTTTTTTTTAAAAACAGCTACCATACTCTACCTTGTGCTATTAGGTGGCACAGTGGATAGAGTGGCAGACCTGGAGTCAGGAAATGCTCATCTTACTGAGTTCAAATCTGGCCTCAGACACATACTACCTTGTGTGACCCTAGGCAAGTTACTCAACCCCATTTGGCCTCAGTTTCCTTATCTGTAAAATGAGCTAAAGAAGAAAACAGCAAGCCATTCCACTATCTTTACCAAGAAAACCTCAAGTGGGAGCACGAAGAGTCTAACACTACTGAAAATAATTGAACAACAAACATGTTCTCCTTCAGTTGTTCTTTCCCTAGAATATATACCTTCAGTTCCTTTATTCCTCACATGGCACTGTTTTTAGCCTTCCTCACTAGCCTAGTCATTGCAATTTGTTAATATCTTTCTTAAAATGTGCCTTGAACCATGTACAATGTGATCTACTCAGAGAGGAATACAGTTGGACAATCAGTTCCCTTATGCTGGCTCATACATACGTCTATTAATGCAGTGTAATACTGCATTCATTTGTTGCTTTTTTGATGGTCATATTACACTGTTGACTTGTCTTGATCTTGTGGTCAGTTCCATTCCCTAAACCTTTTTCACATCAACTGTCAAGTCATGACTTTCTTCCCTATCCTGTCTTGGTGTAGTTTTTGAACCCAAGTGGAGAATTTTACATTTGCCTCTATTAAATTTCATAATTAAATTCGCCCATATTTTCAGCCAGTTGATATCTCTGGACCTTTATTCTATCATCCAAATGTGTTACCTAATGCTTGCAACTTTGTGTAGACTTTAAACTTAGTAAACATGCAGTCAGCATCTTTATCCAAGTCCTTAACAAAAAGGATGAACAAGAAATAACACTGCCAACTTGTAAACTGCTACAGAAATGTGAATCCCCAGCAGGCCCTATGACAAACTTCTAGGAAAACATCCTCCAGGTGCTCATCATTAGAATGAATATGGTTTGGGTACAGCTGTTCAACAAGTTCTTTGTTTACTTTTCTCCTAATATTACTACTAATCAGACTATGCCTTCCGGAGATTTTTCTACATTTCTTTCACTTGTTGACAAAACTATTTATGAAAAGCAAAACATCAAATCATAACTTTTTAATAATCATCACCAAATACCAATTTACATCACAGATGCAAACATTGTATTTTTGCTACTCTACAAAGAAGGCTAAATAATTATATGCCACTTTACAACCAAGTGAGTAACTGAACAGAAATTTACTGGAATTGACTGAAACAGCACTTTTATTTGTCTAAATAGATATTTGATTTTTTTCTACTGCTTTGGCAACAGGTATTTTATCACATTAACCCTTGTTGATAAGTTCATTTGACTGAAATATTTTCCTCTGTATTTTAAGTTTTGCATTTCTTCAGGCAAAAGAATGTTACAAAGATCTAATGATTTCTTCCAGTTTTGCGTGAGATTGGGCAGAAAAGTTCACTTCAAGAGAAGTTATAGACATATAATACTCTCTACAGATGACCCTGTGGGGTGCAACATACTATTTGTCCTAGCACTTTTTCAGTTATTAATAAATATTTGTTAAGTGATTGTAATGCATGAATTTTTAGGTACACACAGATGCTCATGTCTACAATTAAAGAAAGATACAATTATTTCATATGTGATTTCCTTACCAGGCAAAGGCATTTACATTTTTTCAACTACAGCTCTAGATATCTATTACATTTAAGAAAAGATTCATTTCCCTAAATAAAGCATTTATCTGTCAAAATAAAATTAGTACTTTATTGTGAATTATTACGTGCATGTGTCAGCAACTAGATTTTAGTAAAGATGAGAGATCCAGGCTGAAGATAAAGACTTAAAGGTCACCTATATAAAAGGGATACCTGGAATAATGAGAGTAGTTAAGATCTCTTAGGAAGGGATTTCAGAAAAGTTAAAGAGCCCAAAGCCAAAGAACTAAGTTATATTTGGGGATGAGAAAAGAGAGAGGAACCAAGAATACAGATAACTAGTGGTTAGAGTAATTGGTGAAACATGGTAGTAGTATTACAAAATCCAAAGGAGAAGAAAATTTCAAAAAATAGGGAAGAAAAGGTTGGCAATCCACCATAAATATCAAATGATACAAAGATGTCTATGCTACAGAAGGGTAAAGGAGATTCAGGACTGACAAAAGATAGTGGATTTGATGCATTGGTAATCTCTGAATGTAATTAATCGAAGGGTGGGCAGAAAACAAATCTTATGGAAGAGTGAATAAATGGTAAGCAAACCGAGCAGGTAAAGACCCCTGAAAAAAAATTGGGCAATGAAGAAAGAAGAGAAATAGGTCAATAGCTTGACAGACAGCCAGGATTGAGTAAAATAAATAAAAGTCCTGAAAAAAATCCAGGAGAATTTTAAGAGAGATTTTTAAAAAACCCTAAATCAAGAAACATCTAAAGATCTTTCGAGTCAAATTCGCAGGACTCAACTAATTGTCCAGAGATATATACAGTGTTTCCAATTTGTAACAGAATCACAAAAGTAAATAAATTACTCACTCAAATATTTAAAATTTATGAAACCTAGAAAGCTTTGAAAATTTAAAGATCATTTGTGACCATTCCTTGAATTTTACAACTATTATTTTAAACTGTTAAGTCATGCTAAAGATACTATATTCTGCTATGATTTTAGGTTCTATTTTTATAACATGATTAAGTTGATTTTCATATGTAGTTTATGCAATCACATACCATTATAGTCTCATCTTGTTACTTATATATTCAACATTGCATCTCAATCTATTATACACACAATCTCACTGATTAATGTATATCTTCAAAATCAAAATTAAATGTTTATTTTTGTGTGTTGATTCCAAAGTGTTCTAAAATTAAAATGTTTTTGATAGTTAAATATTTAAAATTTAATGAACTATTCAAACCATTGTACATAATAAGAGAAAGTTGAGGTACTACTGAACCAAGCCTATCTAAAAATAAACAATCAAGGGAAATGAGTTTATGTCAATTAATAAGTACAACACACTCATAATTGCACTTTAACTTTTTGTATTCTTCTACTTTCCTACTTCTTTCAGTTGTCTTACTCTGATTTTCTGAATCTGTAAAACATGAAAATAATATTTAAGCCTTTTCTTTCTTGATATTTTTGGAAGAAATGTCAACGCTACCTTTAAAAGAAACTAAAAGTATAACTCACTTCTAAATACAAAACCTTTCCCAATAATAACCTCTTTCTAAATTTATGTCAAGTGCATATTTCCATGAAAGTCTTGAAATTTTCTTAACTTCAGTTCAACCTTCCAAAAATAAAAGGCTCATTAACTCACTATATAACTTGGCACTTTGTAATAAGCCTCATTATCACCAAATTGATTATGTTTTGAGGCATTACGGGAAGAAGTAGTGATAGGAGAGAAGAGTATATAGTACAACAAACAGAAATGAGAATTATTCCGTTATTTTCTCTAATGGTTTCCAAAGAGGTTTGAATCTATTCTTCAGTAGTGTCAAATTAGCATTTTTTGTTTTTTTTTTTTACACAATGCATGCATTCTTGGTACATTTTTTTTATGCATTAGTGAGATTTTTTTCTCAAAACCACAGCTCTGTCCTTGGTCTTTGGTCTTGCTCTCTCAAAATTCTTTTCCTTAATAATCTAAACTATTCCCATGGCTTCAAATATCACCCTGATAAAAATGACTCCCAAGTTCAGCTCCAATATTTCTCCTGAGCTCAAGTCCCATATTTATAATTGTTCCAGTAAGATAACTTAATCTGGATGTCTCATCAATATCTCAAGAGGCACAAAACTAAACTCACTGTCTTCATTCCCAAACCTTTTTACTTCTTAACTTTGCTATTTTTTAAAAATGACAACAGCATTCTTCCAGTCTAGTCACCCAGGCTCAGAAATTTGACTTCTCTTTCTCATCTGTGGCCCCCACTTCATTAATCGTCCAATCATTTAGAAAGTACTGTCAGTGTTTTCTGAAAATCTTACTCTCTCTTTGCTTTGCTTACACTCCCCAAAATTGGAATATAGTGCTCACCTATAGAAACTGTACCTTTCAAAGACCAGTTCAAAAACTATATCCTCAATAAAACTTCCTCTGCTCATCCCCGACTGGAAGTGATCTGTCTTCCTCTTGTGATCTCCTGTGACACTGAATCGCTTATGTAACTATCACAATCCAGTTTGTATTACATTTATCTGTGTATGTTTGATCTCTCCTACTTCATTATAAGTCCCTGGAGTTTGAGGCTATGTTTTACTTTTTCCTGTATTTACTTCAGCAGCTTCCAAAGTGCAGACTATATATGGAAAGTGGGGCAAAAATTTTCTTTGAATTAAACTGAATATTTTAAAAATCTCACAAATTTTTAAAACATGCTATTGATATTAACAGTAACTGGTTCAAGGAAAAATTTGGACTCAACTACTTACATAGCATCAGAATGAATTCAGGTATTTATCAACTCTTCAAAAATATTTTTTAAAAGTTTAATTAAATTTTCTAAAATGGTTTTTATGTACTAAATTACATGTTCTAAGTAACCAGGCACATATTAGAAGTGATAATGTTTTTACAGTAGAAATAATAAATTTTCTTTGTGAATTAAAAGTAATATTTACTATAACACAATTTAGGAAAGTTTCTGAGTATATAAAACATCATTGCAATTATTTGTGAATTAAGGAATGCTTAGATCACCATAGTTGAAATGAAAAAGTCATGTACATTTTATGTTTTAGGATCCATATATATAATCCCTTTCAAAGACCAATTCAGATGCCACCTATTCTATAATGCTTTCCCCTGATCACCCCTACCCCCTGAGAAGTGATCTCTCTTTCTTCTGACTTTCTATAGCACTTTCTATACCTCTTTTATGCAACTTGCATAGTCTCCTTTGTAGACCAATACATTTAATGTAGTGAAAAACATAAAGAATAATTCTTTCTTTTTTGCACATCAGATGGGCTATGTCTGGAATAATTTTTTTTTATTTTGGTATTTTAAAGTACTATAATACGTGGTCATTTACATTCATTGTATGTAGACCAACAATCCAGATCTCCCTGTCTCTGCAATGAGTCATATTATTTTACTTTTCCAGGATTTATATGGATTAGCTTTGTAGATGGTCCTAAATTCACCACGTACAACTTTGCCTACTGCTAAATTTACCTAATTTTTACAGCTTGCTATATTACTTACCCCATACCAGCTTTGTCAGCCATGCTCCTAAAAAATAGAAGCCTACTATTCCAAAGTAACAAGATGTAAAAAACAGCACCAATCCACTTCTGTTAAGGTTTTCTAGAAGTGGGTATGCCCAAATTTCTGATGTGTAATTTATCCATAGTATCCTAGAAATAACAAAAACACATACATAGTTTTACCAAATGCTTATATGTTGTCCTTCCTATATTTTGTGTTTAATTATCACATAAGACTACCAAGTTGCATGAAACCTCATTTATTTGGTTAGCAGTAACAGAACTCATCAATTTTTATAAGTAATTCTTATGTAAGTCAATTGGATTTGCTAGACTGACCAAATGTACTTGTACTAGCCCCTGTTGAATGCATTCATATCTTGGCTAAGGGCCTTTTATTATTAAACTTGTGTTTCAGAAATCAAAATCTTGTTCTCAGACACAATTTTGTTTAAGATTTAAGATTACAGAAGAAAAATTTTACTTCCTCAATCCTCTGAAAAACAGAGACAACTAATTGGTACAGTGGACCATCAGGAAGACCTGAGTCTGAAATCTGTCTCAAAACACTTAATAGTTGTATGATGTGACCCTGGGCAAATCACTGGATTTCTTTCAGCATCTGAACCTCTTTAAATCCCAGTTTCCTCATCTGGAAAATGTGGACAATAATAAAACCTACCTCACAGGGATGTTTTGGGATAGCACATATATTCTGGTTTGCTGAAAGCATTATGTTAGCTATTATTATTACTATAAAGAACACAGAGTAAGTACTCAATATTGAAAATGGAAAAAAAAAACCCTCAAACAGGTAAGCTAATATGATGTATGGTGGTCTTCAGAAAGCCTTCAGATACCAAAATATGACTTTTTGTGTAAGAAGCAGTTGTATCATTTCTTCATATGCTTCAAAAAATGGTAGTTTTTAAAAAGACTGTCTTGTAGTTAGCCTCCCCTGAAAATTTATCTGTGTAATCCATTCAGAAGAATACGTAAACAGTGATTTATTGTAGTTTTGTTTTGAGTTCATGTTCCTTTAGTTTCCATGTATTTCCCATTTTCCTTACAAATTATTTACACTTTTACACCACGTTCACTTCCTGATATACTACACAATCATCCAGTGCTTCCTCATGACAAATAAAAAGGTTAAAAGGTAATCATACCTGATAGGGTATACAACAGCCCTAACTAAGTCTCCCACCTCTGGCAAGAAGAGGGAAATGTGTTTGTTTACTTTCTGGGGTCAAGACCGAATAGTGCAATTTATCTAGTTTTGGCTGCTTTTTAACATTGCATTCATTTACGTGTTATTGCGATCATCGCTTATATTATTCTACTCAGTGTGTTCGTCCTTCATTGCAGAAGAAGACCACGCCATCAGAGAAATAATAACATGACTTGCACTTTGTTCTGAGTGAGGGAGGGCTGTGCAGGTCACCAGCCTCACTTCTCCAGAGTCATCTGAATCCAGTGAATTCATCAGGATGACTGGAGATGATCCAGGATGAGGCAATTAGGGTTAAGTGACTTGCCCAAGGTTACACAGCTAGTGAGTGTCAAGTGTCTGAGGTGAGATTTGAACTCAGGTCCTCCTGACTCCTGCACTGGTGCTCTATCTACTGCACCACCTAGGTGCCTTATTCTACTCAGTGTCAATTCTTAGAAGTACTTCCATACTTCTATGAATTCTTCCTATTCATAATTTCTTATGACAAAATATTCTATCATATTCACATACTCTAGTTTGTACAGTTACTATGAGATCATTGGGCACTCTTTCTGTTTTCCATTTTTTAGCTACCACAAAAGTGCTATAAATGTTAAGATATATAAGGAACATTGCTTATTGTCATAGTTCTCCTTGGGGTATATGCTGTATATGCCAATTAGTCGCACCACTATGTAAAAGCTTATCAACAGTTTCATTACATTTCTCCCAAAATTTCAAATTCTTTTCCCACAATAGTTAGACCAATTTATAGTTCCAACAATGCTATGTTAGTGTGCTTATCTTTTCAGTCTCCCAGAGGCAGCTAAGTGGCACAGCTGAGGAAGACAGTTCTAACTAACCCATTCTGTCATTTACTAGCTGGATGACCCTTGGAATGTCATTTAATTTCTGTTCGCCTCAGTTTCCTTAAAAATAGGGATTAAATAATTCCTATCTTTCAGGGTTGTTGTAGGGATCAAGCAAAATACTTACAAAGCATTTACCATAATGCTTAGCACATTACAGGTGCTCAGTATTTATTCTCTTCCTGTCCTTCAGTACTGATGAATTCCATCATTTATATTTGCCAATATGACTAGCCTAGGTACATTACAAATTCATATTATCCAATTTCAATCAAGCCCTTACTGAAGCATGCCCTTTTCTTCCTCCCAAGTTTAATTCCTATATCACTATCTGCAGAAGTTATTTCACATCTTCTCTTTTCTCCTTAAACTTATCCTCTCCACCTACTTTTTTCAGAGGGTTTCTTGTCTTTGCTGAGAAAACAGACACTATTCTTGTTTCAAAATCCTTTGATATATTTTCCCCTTCTCTCCTCCTTTTCTCCACTCTTTGATGATGCAGTGGTCTTTCTTTCTGTTAAGTCCAAACTCACTGTATGTACCTTAGACATCATGCTCCTCTGCACTGTCTGGCAGACCGATCCTTCAAACATTCTCCTTTTTCTCTACTCTTCAATGTCTCCCTACCTACTAGATCTTTCCTTTTTAAATGTATTATTAATTTTTTATATTTTGAGTTCCAAATTCTTTTCCTCCTTTCAGCCCCTCCTCCACCTAGAGAAGGCAAGCAATACAATACCCTTTATACATATGAAATCATGAAAAACATTTCCATATTAGCCATGGTACAATAAAAGAAAGAAAAATAAAGTGAGAAAATTTTTCTTTAATTTGCACTGAGTTCATCAGTTCTGTCTCTGGAAGTGGATAGCAATTTTCACCACGTGTCCTTTGAAATCAACTTGGATCACTGTATTGATCAGAATAGCTAATTTCTTCACAACTGATCATCATTACAGTATTGCTGTTATTTTGTACAATAATCTGATGGTTCTGCTCACTTCACTTTGCATCAGTTTATATAGATGTCCCCAGGTTTTTCTGAAATTATTCCCCATTATTTCTTATAGCACCAGTATTCCAACACAATCATATACCACTATTTGTTCAGCCATTCCCCAATTGATGACTGTTTTCTTGATTTTCAATTCTTTGCCACCACAAAGAGCTGCTGTCAACATTTTTGTACATATAAGTTCTTTTCCTTTTTCTCTGATCTCTTAGGGATTTGTTGTTGGTCAGTCATTCAGTTGTATCCAACTCTTTGTGATTCCCATTTGGGGTTTTTTGGGCAAAGATACTAGTCATTTCTTTAACCAGCTCATTTTACAGATGAGGAAACTAAAGCAAACAGGGTTATGTAACTTGTCCAGGGTCACACTGCTAGTGTCTGAAGTCAGATCTGAACTCAGGAAGATGAGTTTTCCTGATTTCAGGCCTGGCACTCTATCCATTGCACCACATAGCTGCCCTTCTCTTTGGGATACAGACCTAGTAACAGTAATCCTGGGTCACAGGGTATGCAAAGTTTTATAGTTCTTTGAGCAACGTTCCAAATTTTTTTCGAGAATGGTTGCACCAGTTCACAATTCTACCAACAGTTCATTAGTGTACCAGTTCTCCCACATCCCCTCCAGCATTTGTTATTTCTGATAGGAATGAGGTGGTGCCTTCCACAGTAATGTCAAATCATCATCATCCTTTAGATCTGGTCACTCAACCAGTTCCAAATGCATCTTGTTGTACTATAAACAAGTCCAAAAGATATCTTGATCTTTTTCTCCCTCCTTTTTTGAAAACTAATACTTAAAAAACTACTGTTACTTTCCAATGATTCTTCCCCAATACAATCTGCCCTTGTAACAAGGAAGTACATGTAAGCAAAACAGTTCTACAAATTGGCCATATTTGACAACATATGTTTCATCCACTGTCTACTGTCCACCATGTCTGTACTGAGAGGTGGAAAGTATGTTTCACTGTCAGTTCTCTGAAGTCAAGAAGTCTGAAGTTCTAATGTCTTTCAGTGTTGTTTTCCTTCACATCACTGTGGTCAATTTATAAATTATTCTCCTAGTTATACTTCTTTCACTCTTTGTTAGTTTATACAAGTCTTCCCAAGCTGCTCTGAATATGCTTAGCCATTTTTTCCCACAAGACTATCATGACTATCATCACCAAAATCTGTATTTCCTAATCTATCCATTTAATAACCTTTAAAAAAAGGAAATATGGTTTGGCATGACCTGTTTTAGATGTAGCCATGCTTGCTTCTTTTTGATTACTACTTATTTATTTCTAGATGTTTTTGATCTTTTAAAGTTATTGCTGTCTTTATATCACCTTCATTTCCAAAGATAGCTCTCCCTATTTCCTGCCCAGATGTCCATCTCTTGTTGCAAAGAGAGAAAAACAGTTCAGCAAAAGTAACCAATACAGGAGTTGAGTCTGACAGTACATTAAATGTTTTTTTCTCCACACTGATAGTTCTACCTCTCCAATGAAAGGAGGAAAGGGAATTTTCTTATTTCTTCTTCAGTCAACCTCATTCCTTATAATTATACATCTTTTAGTTTCTTGTGTTATAGCTATTCTCTGCATTTACCTTGTTTCTGTCATTATATATATATATTTATATTTCACTCTGCCATCAGCTTATGCAAGTCTTCCCAAGTAACTGAATTCTCCCAGTCATTTCTTATATACTCTTTTTCATTAAATATATATACCATAATTTGCCCACCTATTAACCAACTGATGGATATCCACTTTGCTTCCAGTTCTTTGTTACCACAAAAAAGTGTTGCTGTAAATATTTAGATATTAAAATATTTTTAAAATATTCGTTTCCTCTCTGTGGGTTATACTGACTCATCTTTTTCATAAGAACAGTATGTGATACTTTAATATTTTGTTAAAATCTAGGAAAATAACAGCTACATCAATTCCCAATCTACTAGTTTAGTAACTGTTAAAAATGAAAATACAGTTAATTTGGCATGATTTGTTCTTTTTTTTCTGTTAAAAAATTTAGTCTCCCCCCACACACACTCTAAATGGAAACAAGAAGCATTGAGACTGGTTACAAAACAAAACAACCAACAACAAAGAACCCCAAACAACAACTGTGTTAGAAAGAAACTTCCCAAACTCTGAAGTTCAGTCATTGTGGTTCCAGGACCATAACATGGAAGAAGACTATAATTCAATCAGACAAAAGAGGTATAATACACGCACATATGAAAATGTGACCTTGACAGCAAAGTTAATGGTGAGGACAAAAGTCTTTCTTTGGAAGATGTACAGTGTAAGTGGAGACTCAATCCAATCCAATCTAATCCAATAAATATTTATTAAGTGCCTACTTTGTGCCAAGCACTGAGCTAAGTGGTGGGGATACAATGAAAAGAAAGATGAAATGGGGAAGAAACACACGAAAGGAGGCAGGGAAATGAAGGGCAGGATAAGGAGAGAGACACTGACTGGTACTGTGAAGCTGAAACCAGGAATTATAGCAGATGCAAAGCAGAGTGGTCTGAGGGCAGTTGCTAAGGCAATGGGAGAAGTCTGGTGCTCTGCCCTCCAATAAGAGAGGAAGGTGAGGGAGATAGTGTCATTCAAGGTTTGATGAGTTAGTAGCATAGTGGTGACTTTGGAAGTGATGAGCTTATCCTGGGAGGGGCATCTTGTTTTGCCTGGAGTTGAAAGTAGGCAGAGCAAAGTGTGGTAAAACCATAACAGTTCTGATTACATAAGAAAGGGCATAAGTGTGCCCTATATGCACTCTGAGATAGTTTGATTTTAATACATTTACTAAAATGATAGCCATGGCATTGACAAAGAAGGGCATAAGTGTGCCAATACACAGCTCTGCAATAATTTGATTTTAATACATCTACTAAAATGATAGCCATAACACTGAGAATACTGAATGTAGAATTCTGATGTACACAGATTTTACAGAGTGGCTACTGAAAGCAAGAACTCAAAATACAGTTTGATAAGATGGAAGAGTCCTGAAGGGAGGCAGAATTTTATTGAAGAGAAAAAAATATACTGTAGATTCACTGAAGTTTAATAAAATTAATTCACAGTACATAAAATATACATAAGGATTACTAAACATTTTATATATTACATGCATATCATATAATTTGATGTAATAATTTGTTGCATAAGATGCCAAGTGTTGCCTTTTTTTGTCAAGACAAATACAAATATATCCTTATCCATCTACAATTTACATTTGTCATTTTAAGTCATAGGCTTGTGATCTTTGCACTGAGAATTTGTGTTTGTCTGCAGCTGTTTTTAACAGATCTGGTTCATTTACATTTGTTTTCATAAAAATATTATTTGACAGGAGAGTTGCCAGTTTTGATATTCCTTGGCACATTTACCTAGTGTCTCAGAATGTTGATGGCAGATGACTTATCTCACTCACAAACTCTGTTACATGAAACTCCCCATGGTGACTATTTTGCTCGGTCTGCCTTTTTCACAGGATATTTCTATTCGTCACCACTGGATTACCCATAAGGTACAGATAGTAGGGCCCAGAGAGATTTATAGCTTCTTTGATGGTGTAACAACACTATTTCAATTGCAACCAATTGGCTGAAAGTCTGATTTCAAGGGCTCTCCCTAGTCTGGGTTCTGAAGAGGGGATGGGTTTTTGACAGGGTGTTCAGGTAGTTTTCCTTAATATCCACCATCTGCTTAGAGAATTTGTTCTTTGTCTGCCTGGTTCAGCCTGATGATGAGAGAATTTAGTGAGTTTTCCAGCACATTCCTTTAAGTCCATATTGTTAGCTTGGATGCCATGGAGATAAACAAGAAGTATCGCATAAAACAAGATGGACACCACTTTGTTCACCCGTAAGATAGCGGCAGAAGTATCTAGGCATACATGTGAATTTATTCAGAGAAACTAACATGAAGAGAAAAGTGGAAGTTAGTGGGTTTATTAAGGCTATCCCACAACACTGCTGCCCCAATCATCAACCAACATAATAAAAGAGAAAAATAGTAATTATGTGGTGTCTTCCAGCTTGGCTATTCAACAGACAGAGAGGATCCTTAAGCTCTATCTTAAGACCTATTTAATGATGCCAACCTGGTCTTTTGTAATCACTGCTTCTTTTTCTAAATGTTCAATATAGCTTTAATAAAATGCTTTTAGCATTTTATCAGGAATCACTGATCTGTAGTTTACAGGTTCTATTCTCTTGAAAAAAATATCTGTATATCAATTTTTTCTTCAAGTCTGCCCTACTTCCCTTGTTCTCTACAACCTTAAGAATTTCACTGATAGGAGCAGAGTTAAGATGGTGAAGAAAAGGCAGGGCCTCATCTAAGCTCTCCTCAAAACTCTAACAAAAAACTTTAAATAGTGTGTCAAAACAAATTCTAGAGTTGCAGAACCTACAAAAAGGACAGGGTAAACCAATTTTCCAGCCCAAGACAACTTAAAAGGTCAGCAGGAAAGGTCTGTTGCACTAGGGTGAGAGTGGCATACACAGTCCAATGCAGTTTGTACCCCAGCAAACCAGCAGTAAGCTTTGGAGGTTAGGGGGAGATTAACTGAATCAATGGTGACAGTGGTGGTTTTTGGACCTCTCAGTTCACAGAGGGTAAGAGGATGAGACAACTTGTCAGAAGAAGATTACAGAGATCTCTTTACAGCCACCTGGGACAGGACTCTGTTGCATTGCTAACACTTAGATCAGGGTAACAGTCCTTGGCCTCATTCCCAGGAATGAGGAGGAGCACTAGCGCACCACAGCTTATAGCTACAGGGAAGCTGGAATCCTGGTCACAATTTCTTGGCAGAAAAAAGTGCTATAATAATTTGTGCTAAATACACCTGTTCCTAGATCATATCATCTTGGAAGAACTAAAAACTTATGGGTCCCCAGAATTATCTCTGAAAACAGCTGTACAGAAAACCTGAAACTTGGGACAATGCCCCCTCTGCTCCAGAAGCAGAGCCCTACTTTCACACAGACTTAAAGGTCAAGAAATAGGCTGGGAAAATGAGCAAAGAGCAGAAAAAAATCCTGACTACAGAAAGTTACTATGGTGACAGGGAAGATTAAAACACAAACTCAGAAGAAGACAAAGTCAAAACTGCTACATCCAAAGCCTCAAAGAAAAATACTAATTGGTCTCAAGCCATGGAATAGCTCAAAAAGAATTTTAAAAGTCAAGTAAGAGGTAGAGGAAAAACTAGGAAGAGAACAACAGCTTGGTAAAGTTAGAAGAAAAGAAATACTGAAGAAAATAAGACCTTAAAAAACAGACTGGTCAAATGATAAAAGAAGCACAAAAATCCAATAAAGAAAAGAAGGCTTTCAAAAGCAGAACTGGTCAAATGGAAAAAGATATACAAAAATTCACTGAAAAGAGGTACGAAAATTTACTAAAGGAAAGAACTTCTTAAAAAGAATTGGCCAAATGGAAAAGAAGGCACAGAGCTCACTGAAGAAAATAATTCTTTAAAATTAGAACTGGGCAAAGTGAAAGCAAGTGAAACCCCACAAGACATCAAGAAACAATAAAACAAAATCAAAAGAATGAAAACAATAGGAGAAAATGTGAAATATCTTATTGGAAGACAACTGATCTGGAAAATAGATCCAGGAGAGATAATTTAAAAAACAATGGACTACCTGAAAGTCATGATCAAAAAAAGACTTGAATTCATAATGGGCAGTAAGGTGCTTTTCTACTGTTTCCTTATTTTGTTTATCAGCTCCCTGTTAGCTATTTTTGTTCTGTCCTTTCTAGTTCAAAGGTCACTGGCCTTGGCAATGGCAACAGAAGCAAAAACAAGAATATAACAACTGTGTCTTCTGTGGTCAACTAAGGCCTCTTTGACTTTTCAGTGCCATGCCAGCTCCCTAATATTGCACAAAAACTCCTTGTTCTTGTCCTTTGGTTTTCTCACCAGCCTCACCTCACTCTCAAGTTTGACATTGCTGACATTATGCTATGCTTGTCTTTCTCCTTGGCTACCTGCTCTGGCTTCCATCTTTTGCATTTATGTTTTGCAAAAATGAGTTCATTCACCACTGGTACAAGGAATGTGTACGTACTTATGTATAACATGACATCCAGTAGACTTGAAAGATGAACAGCTCTTTGTGAGAGAACTCATTAGGTTTCACATTCAAATTGCAGTCCTGACTAAAACAAGGGTAGTAAATGAAGGCCAGTTTACTGAAGTCAGAGTTGGATACATGTTTTTCTGGAGTGGCTGCAGTGATGGGGTGTGCTCTGAAACTGGTATAGGTTTTACAATAAAAACTAATCTAGTTAACAACCTTGTGTGCCTCCCAAAAGAAATGAATGACAGGCTCATGACAAGGCTACTTGCAGGAAAGTGCCATGCCACCACTATCATCACATATGTTCCCACCATGTAGAATCCTAATGAGGTTAAAGAGAAAGACCTGGAGATCCTCATCACCAATGTGTCAAAAAAGGACAAGCTTGCAATCCTGTGTGACTTTAATGCCAGAGCAGGCTTGAACTATCAGACATGGCTGGGAGTCCTTGGGAGGAACAGAGCTGGGAACAGCAATAGCAATAGTAACTTACTACTGCAGACTTGTGAATCTCATGACCTCATCATCAAGATTGTCTTCCATTTATTTAAACCCAATAAAACTTCTTAGATTCACCTTTGCAGCAAACATAGGCATTTAAAAGACTACATCTTTGTGAGGAGAAGAGACAGAATGTGAGTGACAAAGACTGTGTAGCACTGATTACATGATAAATCAGACTTACTCTGTTCGAGCTAAACATCTGCATTAACAAAAGCGGGGGCCCCAAGACAAGATGACTACCCAGAAGACTTGATGTCAACAGATTAGAGCGCTGTTCCATCTGTGAACAGTTTGTTGCTAACTTGGAGGGAAAGCTGAACCAACATATAGCTGGCAACAGTGGAGCAGAGAAGGAGCAGGTAGATTTGGTATACAGCACTGCACTTAACTCATTTGGGCCAGAACACTCACAAATATCAGGACTGATGAAAATGATATGGAAATTCAGAAGCTACTAAATGAAAAACAAGAACTCTACAGGGTCTACCAGCAGGGTAGTTTGTTCATCTCGAAAAAGGCGGTGTTTAACTTCATCAAAAGTAAAGTACAAGCAAAGCTTAGAGAGATGCAGGTTTCTTGGTTCAGTAAGAAGACAGATAAAATACAGTTTTATACTGATAGTAGCAAAACAAAGCACTTTTATGATGCCCTAAAGGCTATTTATGGGTTAAAATCCTATATAGTACATCTCAAGAACTCAGTGCTGATGGAAACACATTAATTAGTGATAAGGACATGATCCTGAAGAGACAGGCTGAATACATCCATAATATTCTCAACAGACCATCATCAACCAAACTTCCAACTGAAGAAGGGGTTCTGAATGCCATTAGGTTCCTTTCCTGTGGTAAAGCATCTGGTGCTGATTCTATTCCAGGTGATATTTACAAGGAAGGGGATTCACCATTCATACAAAAGCTAACTGAAATTTTCTGGGTTATATGGCAAGACAAGGTTATCTCCCAGGGGTTCAAGGATGCCTCCATTGTCTTTATAAAAGAAAAGGAAATAGATTGGTCTGTGACAATCATGATGGCGGGGGAGGGTGTATGATTCTCTCTTAGTCATTGCTGGCACTGCATTCCTGCCAGAGTCCTTCTTAATCAGCTGATATTTTGCCTGGAAGATGGTCATCTTACCCAAGAGCCAGTGTGACTTCAAAAAGGGTCAAGGAATGGTTGATATCATGTTTGCTGCCTAACAACTCCAGGAATAATGCCAGAAGCAGAAGAGATCTTTATACAATATTTGACTATCTGCCTTTTAGATACTGTCAGTTGTGAGGGCTTGTCGAAGATCATGGCAAAATTTGGTTGCCCAGAGATCATCAGTATCATATGCAAGTTCTAAGATGGCATGTTTGCATATGTTCTGGATAAAAGAAAATGTTCCCATGCTTTCCCAGTCACCAGTGAAGTGAAGCAAGGCTTTGTACTTGCTTCCATGCTTTTTAGCATGATGCTTTCAGGGATGTTGTCAGGTACCTCCAATGAGGATGAAAGTAGCATCAAGATCAGCTACTGCACTGATGATAAAATATTTAACTTGAAAAGGTTATAAAATAAGATTAAAGTGGAGAGAGAGTTGGTGTGCAACTTTCTGTTCGTCGATTACTGTACACTCAATAAAACCTCTGAGGCTTAAGTGCAATAGAATGTGGATTGATTCTCTGCTGCTTGTACTAATTTTGGCCTGACAATTAACACTAAGAAAGCAGAGGTTCTCCACCAGCCAGCACTGCATCATCCATATGTGGAACTATTAGGTACAGCAAATGGAGAAATTTTGAACATTGTGGATAAATTCACTTACCTTGGCATTATACTTTTTCCAGGGATGTACACATAGATGATGAGGTTGACACATGCATTGCCAGAGCTACTCAGTATCTGAGAGGCTCTGAACAAAAGTGTGGGAAAGAAGAGGTATTAAGCTGCCTACCAAATGGAAGGTCTACAGAGCTGTTGTGCTGACCTCATTGTTGTATGCATTAGAAACCTGGACAGTATACCAGTACCATGAAATTGAACTGCTTCCATTTGAATTGTCTTAGGAATAGTCTAAAGATCACCTGGCAAGATAAGGTAACAGATACTGAGGTCCTTTCTGGAGCTGAACTGTCAAATATTCAAACCCTACTACAGAGACTGCAGCTCTGATGGGCTTGTCACATTGTTCAAATGCCAAACACGTTTGCCTAAAAGATAATTTTACAGAGAATTCACATAAGGCAAGTGCTCACAAAGAAGTCAAAAGAAGTGATACAAGGACACTCTCAAGGTCTTTCTGAAGAACTTTGGAATCGATTGTAAGATATGGAAGACACTGGCACAGGACTACCCAGAATGGTGTGCCAGCATCAAAGAAGGCAATGTGCTTTATGAGCAAAAGAAGAACTACAATAACTCAAAAGAAATGTGATATTCACAAGTTTGGAGACATCTCCATTCCAAATGTTCCTATGGGCTATTTGAGCCTGACCTGTGGTAGAGTGTTTTGAGCTCATATTGATTTGATCAGTCAGTCAAACATAATGTACAATAAACCGGACATAATGATGTCATTTTGGTCCTGTTTGATTACAAAAGACACCAACAAAGCATTTATATGATACTTAAAGATTTGTAGGGCACTTTATATACATTAACTTATGCACTTCACATCAACCCTGGGAGGTAAGTGCTATTATTAACCCCATTTACAGACAAGAAAACTGACACTGGGTGAAGTAAAGTGACTTGCTCAGGGTTACACAGTTAGTAAATGTTTGAGGCAGGATTTGAACTATGTTATTTACTACTATACCACCTAACTTCTACATCTTGCCTAGTGAATTTCCTAGGCAATTTTTTCCCTCTTCTATACTTTTAAGTTTAAAGATCTGCAAGATACCCGATGAAAAACATTCTTGACTATCTTTGCTGGATTCTCTCTCTCCCTGGCCAAGAGCTTGTGCAGAAATCCAAAGCTCATTCTCAGATCTATCTCTTATTTAGCTGTTAACTTCCTGAATCAGCTTTTCTTGTTTTTGTATTTTACCTTCAAAATACTCTTAAAGTATTCAGGTTTTTTTTGCTCAAGACTTTATAAACTTTGATGGTGCTCTAGATTCCTTCTGATTGTCCCAACAATGCCTACATAAATCCACCCACAAATAGGTAGTAGTCTTGGGAAATTCTCTTGTATGTCTTATATACTTGCATCTCTTTCCTGCTTTTATACTGTTATCAGGTCAACAAACAGTTCCTTTCCCAAATTCATCTTTCTCTTCAGGATTCCTTGCCTATAACACTACCTCTGTCCCTAAAGTCTTCACTTTTTTGCCCAGGATTTCATAATCCTTAGCCTTCTAGACTCCTTCTCAAAATATCATTATTTGTGCCCAGATGAATCACCAGAAGTCATCAGGGTTGAGAAGTCCTGAGAGGTCTCAGTCATTGTCCTAGATATGTGCCTAGGAAGACAGAAGATTTCTACTGTTAATGTCAGTTCTGACACTATTATCAATTTGTTTTGTGACCTTGGACAAGTTATCTAACCTCACTGATTCTCTGCTTTCTCCTCTAAAATAAGGAGGAGAGGAACTGGACTACATGACATCTAAGGTACTTTGATGGCTTTAAAATATGACTCTAAATTACGTTCCATAAGGCACAACATGCATTGATATACTGAATTTATGTAAAGTATGGCCTGGTCTTTCCAATGGCACCATTATAATGTGGTTCCCAACATCTCTGAAATATTAAAATAATATTGAGATATTAGTCCAATTAGAATTATATAGAATATCACTTCTGAATCAATTTATCTATATAGATGGGGATATCAATAGCATCACTCTCCAAGAGCTGTTATGAAGATAAAAGAAAGATAATATTTGTAAGGTGCTTTGTGAATCTTAAAACACTGTAAATATAACTATTATTATCTTGACAGTTGGGTGGTATACTGGATAGAATGCTGGAAGTGCAGTCAGGAAGACCTGTCTAATCCTGCCTCATTTATTAGCTGTGTGACTTTGTGCAAGTCATTTTACCTCTCTGTGTGTCAGTTTCCTTATCTATAAAATAGGAATAATAACAACACCTGCTTCACAGGGTTGTTGTGGGTATTATTGAGATAATAAATGCAATGTGCTTTGCCAATCCTAAATCCTAAATTCTAGTTATTATTAATGCATTCAGTACAGTTACTTGGAGGAATAAGGAAATTATAGCAATATAAGATAATAAATCTATATATTATATATAAATATTCCAATCTTTTAAGCTAAATACATTTAAGATGCTTAAAATATGAATAATCTTATTAATATTGTAAAAAAGTAATCATTGTAATCACTATGAAATAAAATGTAACGATTTTCTTTTTTTCTATTACTACTTACAATTACTATTAAAGGTATGGTATATAAATACAAAATATAAACACATCACACTTAAAGATACTCTGACAGATCTATAGAACAAATCTAATAGTAATTATTTGAATTATTATGTATAGAAATTGCAGATTTGAAATAATGAGCTGTAATATAAAAAATTCAGTTTGCCACTTTACAGCCATCTTTACAACATGTGACTAAACAGTGAGGTATTACATATATAATAATCGCTTTAGAGTTTGGCATTTGTTTAAATGAACAATTACTTCTCTGATATCAATCTGGATAAGACATTAATTTGCTATCTTATTTTTTTCTCAAGTAAAACACTAATTTAATTACCAAGAAGGTGACTAGACAGGTAATATAGGTATCTCAGATAAAACCATCACAGGTTCTAAGCAAGTAGATTATGAATGGAACTTATTACTGTTCCTTCTAAACTTCTTCCTAACTTATCTATTTTTTTTCACTGCAGATTTATATCCCTGGAGTCATTCTCAAATGTCCATTCTCTCTCATTGTATCATGTCTTGCCAAATTTGCTTTCACAACATCTCTCATATCTGGCTCCTCTCTACACAGATCACAACCAATCTAGTTTATGCTCTCATCACATCTTTCCAGAACAGTTGCAATAGCCTCACAACTGGTTTCCTTGCCCCTTTCCAATCACCTTCTCCCAGTCTATCCCTTCTCCAATTCATCCACCACAATTGGTGCTTAAGGCGATATTGCTAAATCATAGGTTTGACTATGTCACTTTCTTGATTAAAAGGAAAAAAAAACTACAGTTGCTCCCTATTGCTCTTGGATAAAATACAAACTCCTTCAGTTGGCATTTAAATCCCTTCACAATATAGCTCCAATATATATTTCCATATTGATTTCTCTTTGTGATGCATTTTTTTGGCCATAGTAATTTATGAAATTGTATGCTAAGATAAGGGGGAGAGTTTTGCAATTTGTAGGTAGGAAGAGCTACATGTGATGTAAAATCATGGATCTTTCAAAGCATTCACATAATAAAACAAAGCAAATCCTTGTTTCAGAATTTATAAAACTGTGAATTCATGTTATTCTTTAACATGAAGCATTGCTTCAATAGATTCATCTTCTAAAATTTTTTAAAATAAAGTAGTGAAAAATTTTTGTTTTTAACAATGGTTTAACAAGTGGAATAACCTAATAATCAATGTTTAGCCTTAAAATACTTTTCAAGAAATATATCTAGCATCTGTTTAGCTCTTAGTCACTTCTCTCTTTTATGTAATAGCTTTCTGGCCTAGGAACAAATCTAGTTAAATATGGTACGAAGGCAAATACTGACATTGCACATAATTTGACTTCCACATTAGGTTTATCTCAGAATACTGTTATCAGTCCAGATTATTTCTGAAAACAAAGTAATTCCTACCATATAACGTATATGGATGCAAAGATGGTAAGTCCCAGCACTCCTTTCTTTCTACTAGGATACTTATGAGGACATATGATCAACTCTATGAGAAGTAACGGCAATATAGTTGCATGCTGAAAATAAAAATTAAGTACATAAGTACAGAAAGATGAACCTAAAAACACTAATCATATCTGCTTTAAAATCTTACTACTTTCTAAATTTTTTCTCTGCAAAAATTTAGTTAGTAAAAAGGCAACTCTAAGAATCATAGTTTCTAAATCTTAGGCTCTTAATTGCAGTTCATGAACTTGTTTTTAAAACATTTTGATACTTTGTTTCATTATAATTAGTTTTCTTTGTAAACCTATATATTATATCATATGTGTTGAAAAATACTGTTTTTAGAAGGGGTCCATAAATTTCACCAGACTACCAAAGGAGTCTATGACACACAAAAACTTAAGAAATCTTGTTCTAAAAGTTCAGTGGCTGTGTATTGTCTTACATGTCTCTTTGGGTACTTTGTAAAAAGGTTTGGTGGGTAGGGAAGAGAAGACTGACCTGATAAGGAAATGCTATTATTTTTGATTAGGTTATTTCTCCCAATTATAAGTATTTGTGCTGAGAGGAAAGGATATATGTGTGAATGTATATTCTTAAATTTCTTTATAAAGAAAAACCCTCTTTTAAAACCAGCATTATGTAACAAAATATGAAGTAAAAAATAAACATTGGGAAAATTTTATAAATAATTTTTGTATTGTAGGCTCATTCTTCAAAATTTCTTAAAAATTAAAATATAGCAGAACAAATCATTTTCAAAAATAATGCCCTTGCTTATTTATATTAAAGAATTAATAGAAATAAAATACAAACCACAAAATCATTACTTGACTTCATACACTGTCCTTCCAAATAACAAATAAAACAAAGATTAATTAGTTATGCATTCATTAACTAGAAATGCTTACAGACCTAAAAAATTCTTTAGGATTATAAAAAAGACAAACTCTGAAAAACAGGTACAAAATAAACATACATTTATGTATATATGTATATACATACATATATCTGAAACAGCATTGAGGCAATTTGCTTAGAAAAACAAAAATTCATGATATATAAATAGAAAAGAATGATTTCTTTTGTTTTGCTACAGACTCATCAGATAAGATATATAAATAATTTGCCATATTCACCTCAAATATAATTCCAAATTTCAAGACTCAGTAAAGTAGCTGATTCAAAATAAAATAAGTAAACAAAAAATAATTTATGGATTCTTTGGTCATTACTAAGTAGTTTTTCAAATATCAGTAAGAGGTGGGGAGGTAAGTGGTACCCAAAAATGTGTGGTAAGTTTCTTTTAGCTGTGGTAAAGAAGCCTGCTATTGTGTGTGACTTAAGGGAAGAGAAATTATCTCTTGCCTCCTCTCTCTACCTTTTTCCAAGCTAGGTTTTCATTTTTGCCAGAAGAGGAAGCAGGAGATTAGGAACACAGTCCACCACTCTGCTCTCTTCAGAGAGAAGAGATACTGGGCTAGAAGGTTATCTATTTGATCCTTTAAATAGTGTTTCAGTCAAGGGTATATGGTCAGGTTCAAGCTAACTTATAGTCACTTTGTCATTTTGGGGAGGAAGGAAGACCCCAAGTTCTACATCCAGGATTTGACTGGATATAGCAGATCTTAGTTTGTGTTTGATTTTTAGCTAAGACACATGGACAGAAAAATAGGCCTACGTAATACATTAATATAAATACCTCAATGCTTCAAAAGAGGGTTATTTCAAGTATCCACTTGTATTTACTGTTAGAACTTCTTTAAGAGTACTGCCTTATTACTTTTCAACATTGGATTTGTTTTTATTTTGATACCAAAAAAAAAAAAAAGATTTCTAGCACAGTGCCTGGAATGTAGTAGACTCTTAATAAATATTTATTGACTAATAGACAAAACATATAAGAGAAATACTTTTTCTAATTTCACCATGTATGACATTTTCTAGTGCTTACAACATATAATACATTACTTAAAACAAAACAAAAAAATTAACAAAAGCAGTCATGTAAACTAGCCTGTAATTTTTTTCATAAAAATGAATGAAGCTAAGAACAAATTGCATATTCTTTAGATGGAGGGAAATCAATCTTTTTTTTTTTTGTCTCGTGGATCTGTTTTATAGTCTGTTAAAGCCTATGGACTCCTTTTGAAAACATTTTTTAAATGCATGAAATACACAGAAATACAAAGAAAAGCAATTTTGATGAAACAGAGTTATCAAAAGGTTGAAAAAAAGCCCAGCAATACCAGATTAAGAACCTTTGTTTTAGATGATAAAGTATCAAATGAAAATAGAGTACCATCCCAAACTGATAAGAAAATACTACTTACTATGAAATGGCTGACCCAACTTGGAGAGATTCCATCTAACTCTTGGTTAAATATAAATTTTCGGTCAAAGGCATAGAGAATCCAGAAGATAAAAACTACAAACTGAAACAAAAATTTGCTTATAAAAATGTAATAATTCTTCCATGCAAATTTACAATATATCCCTCCCAAGGACCCAAATCCACTAAGGGGAAGGAAATAGAACTATGATTGTTCTTTTGTGTATTTTCTAACAAAATACTGGAAAAGAATGCTCATAATACACATGAAAAGTAATTTTGCATATAATCACCACTGATGTCCCTTACCTTTGGGATGTAAATCATAACATTATATAGCTGCAAAACTGAAAGAGGCCCTCCCTAGTTCAGGGGTAGGGAACCTGCAGCCTCTAGGCCACATATGGCCTTCTAGGTCCTCAGTTGTGCCTTCTGACTGAGTCCAGATTTTACAGAACAAATTCTTTTATAACATGGATTGGTTCTGCAAAATTTGGATTCAGTCAAAGGATTGCACCTGAAGATCTAGAGGGCCACACGTGGCCTTGAGGCTGCAGGTTTCCACCTCTGATTTTAGTTCAACTCCCTCATTTTATAGATTACATTTTATATAAGAGGAAAATGAGGCTCAGAGAGGTTAAGTGATTTATCTGAAATTAAAGAGGTAATAAGTGGCAGAGTCAGGATTTGAGGCCAGACTGTCTGATTTCAAACCTAACATTCTTTCCAATACACCATATTATTTCTACAAGGTGACTTTGGGCAAATCATTTAACCTCTGGGCCGAAGTTTTTTTTTTAGTTTCAAAACAGGGATGATAATATTACCTAATCTATTTCAGAAGGTTGTGATGAAATTGTTTTGTATACATTCAAGTACTACATAAACGTAAAACAAGTTAATATGTCAAAGTGTTTTATAAGTTATAAAGTTCTACACTATCTTATTTTCATAACTGAGCAATCCTTCAGAAAGCAACTGAAAGGATTAAAAATATTTCAGATGAATATACTTACAGTGCCAATGGGAAATACCAGCACTGAGAACATCCAATCTCGAACATTCACTAAGCGGACAGGTAGTCCCTTCCTTCTAGTAGGGTTGCATATATAAATTATATCATGAATGACACAGATTACAAATAACACAATTTGAAGAATCTAAAAAAAAACCACACATATACTTTAGAAAGTGGCTTCAATTTTTTTCTAAAAATGAAAGTCAATGATTTTACTAAGTATAAATGCTGTTACTTAATGAAAAAGTGAGGAACTAATTTTTCTATATCTATCCCTTATGATACTCTTTCCTCAATACCTTGGTGTCTTCCAACCCTATTTTTGCCCTATAGTACTACTTATATTCTTCAATTTATATGCTCTGGATTAATCAGTCAAGAAGAATTTTTTAAAGTGCTTACTACATGCTAGGCACTGTATTTAAGCACTGGGGATATAGAGAAAGTAAAATGAATCTTTTCAAGAACTTCACATTCTAATAGAAGACAACATATAACTAGGTATATGCAAGATTATCTACCAAGAGATAATCATTTTCCTTCATTTTGGAGTTTTTATTCATAGATGCCCAAAATCATTTGCAGGTTCTGAAAGCCATTTCTTCTTTTGAAGTAAGGTTTTTCCTTCTGATTTATTTGCTTATGGTTGAGATCTTTGAGTCTTTTTTCCAGAGATCTTGGTTAATTCTAGTCTTTCTTCCCTTTATTTTCCACTACTGCTCACTTTCTGACTCTCTCCCCCTCTGATGGTTTCCCTGGGGACTGGATCTTAAAGTGTCTCAGCCTCTTCTCACCTTGGGCAATTCGTGGTTTTGCTCCAAGTGATTTTAGGAGGAATAGATCTGGCCCCAACTGAATGGTGGGTTTCCATTCAGGCTTAGCAGAGTGCCAACACAGTCACTCTCTCCCCCATGGTGCCATCTCCCTCTGTTCCTGAGTTATTTGGATGTACATGGCAATTCAGAGAGCTGCCATACTGGTACTGCAGGGTTGATTTCTATATTTTGAGCCTCTGAGGCTCTAGGAGAAGGAGGTTTCAATGGCAGGGATATAAGGGTTCCACGTTGAGCATTACATCAAATCTAGACATATAGGGTTCTTTTTCCCCTTCTGTTCCTCTACTCTCCTGCGGAGATCTTTTGCAGTATAGAATGCTGCTGCAGTGCTGGCTGGCTACTGTGAACCTAGAAAACTTCCTCAGCCTGGAACCTGGATCTCTACAGCACCAGAGAGAGAGAGGGTGAATCAGGTTACAGAATTGGATGTTGTTGCCAATCCACTGGTCAAATCCTTGGGTTGGCTAGAACAGCCTTCCTGCTAGTAACATAATAGTCGGTGGACAAAGGGCTGCTGAGTGAGCTCAAGGTAGGTATTAGTTCATGTGGTTTTTTTTTTAAGATTCTTTTGGGTTCCAGGTATTGACCTAGACCATGAAAATAGCTCAAGTTGCTTTATCTTTGGTGCATATTTTCTGTTTTGGAAAGGTTTGAGAGGTTGTGGTATTAGAGAAAAGATCTAGTTAGTCCTCCATCTTACCAATTATATGGCCCAGAAGATATTCTAGGAGCTTCCATTCTAATGATGGAGACAACATGCAAACAACTATAAACATATAAGATACACTGTAAATGAGGTGTTTTCAGAAGTAAGTTACTACCTATACAGAAAGTAAATACAAAGAAATTGGAGGGAGTGTAATAACTACTGGAGGAATAAGAAGGAGGCTCTTGAAGGTGGCAGCCCTTGAGCTAAATCTTAAAACGAACTATAGGTTCTAAGAAGTGGAGGTAAGAAGGCAGAACCCTCAAAACACGAGCAACAGCCTGTACAAAGGCACAAAGACAAGAGATGGTAAGAAAGAAATTAAGTACCTACAATGTGCCAAGCACTGTGCTGAGCACTTTACAAATGCTATCTCATTTGATCCTTACGACAACCCTGGGAGGTAGTTGCTATTATTAGCCATATTTCACAGATGAGAAAACTGAGACAGATGGGGGTAAATGACTTGCTCGGGGTCACACAGATCTTCCTGACTCCAAATCTAGAGTTCTATCTGTTGTACCATCTGGCTGAGCACTCATCTGCCTTTGATGAATTCACTAGGTTCATATGAACTACATCCCTGAATACTGAAAGAAATGGGAGTTGTGGCTGTTAAATCACTGTTGAACATATCTGAAAGACCATAGAAAACATGAGAGTTCCACAAAACCTGGAGAGATGTTGCAAAGGTGAAATCAACAGGCGTTGGCAACAGAATGGTTATGGGGGGTGAGAGAGAGTCAAGAATCCAGGATGATTTGTAGGTTGTGAGCCTCCAAACCCAATCTATCTAGTGTATAACCATTTCCTCTCTCATTTCATTCTCAACATTTTGCAATCTGTCCTCTGCCTTCATTCAAGTAAAACTTTTCTTTCCAAAGTTATGGGTGATACCTTAATTGCCAAATTTGATGGCCTTTTCTCAATCATCATCTTTCTTGACCTCTCTATAGTATTTGACACTGTTGACCACTCACTCCTCCTAGATATTCTTTTCTGTGTTTTCACAACTCTGGTCTTTTTTCTTCTACTTGGTTCTCCTCCCAGTCAGATCTCCCTTCTCTGATATCTTGACTGAAGTTCTGTCCTAGCCTAGAAAAGTCAAGGATAACCTTTCATTTTCTCTTCCTTCAACAGCTCTAAAAAAGATCAATTCTCATTTCTCTTCAGATCACTCTCAGACCTCTATATATGTGACCCTATTATCTCTCCTGAACTTGGCCACACACTCCCAATTACCTACTGGATACTTTAAACTGGATATACAGTAGGCATCTCAAATACAAAATGTCCAAAACCAAACACAAAACCCTTTTCCCTAAAACCCACCACTTTTCTGAACTTCCTTATTTCTTTAAAGGGCATCGCCATCCTTCTAGGGACCCAAGTCTACAACTTCAGGGTCACCCTTAATTTTTCATTGTTCCTTACCACATATATACAATCAGTTGTCAAATCTTATCAACTCAATCTCTACAACATTTATATCCATTCTTTATTTTCTATTTACAAGCTACCATTCTAGTTCAGACCCTCCCTGACTCATCTGGACTACTGTAATAATCTCAATTGTTCTCCAGGTTGCAAGTCTCTTCCTACTCCAATCCTTCCTCCACACAATTGCTAATGTGATTTTCTTAAAGCACAAATCTAACTATAGTATTCTCTACTCAAACTCCAGTACTGAAAGCATTTAAATATAAAGTCCTTTGCTTGGCAAGTAAAGCATTTCAAAACCTTGTCTCTTTCTACATTTTTCTACCATTTTATTTGTTATTCCCCTTCCTGTACTTTGTCGCCCTACCAAACGAGCAGGAGGAGAGGGGGAGGGAGAAGAGGGGAGGGAACAAAATCAACTGCAAGTCTTGTCATCATCTTGAAGTCATGGTCCTCTTCCAGAAGACAATGGACAAACACAACCTGTGAATGAGTAGTAGCAGGTCGTCTGAGAGTGCAAATGAGAAGGCTCACCCAGCCATAACTCCAAAGTTTCCAAGCTGAGGAAACCCAGAAGACAATCCTGGGAAAACAGGACGGGATGACAAGTTTCTAAAGGCTAAGTATCATTCCCTATGAATTCATTCCTCATCTTCCGGAGGCTGGTACCCTCTCCCTTCTCCAGTTACTCTGCATTTACTTATCGGAATGATAGCATCAGAGAGCTAGCAGCTGGAATCTCAAAGACTTAATCTAGTCCAGGGGTGGGGAACCTGAGGCCTCTTCTAGGTCCTCTGGTGCAGCCTTTTGACTGAGTCCAAGTGTTACAGAACAAATGCTTTTCCTAAGGAGATTTGTTTTGTGAAGTTTGGCTTTGGTCAAAGGGCCACACTTGAGGGCCTAGAGGGCCCCATGTGGCCTGGAGGCCTCAGGGTCCCCACCCCAGAGATAGTCCAACCCTCTTTATTTTACAGGAGGAGAAGCTGAGGTCCAGTGGGGGGTTAATAACTTCCTCTAGGTCACACAGGTAGTAAAGATCGGAGGTGGAACCCGAGACTAAGTCTCCCGACTCCAAGATAGCGCTCCCCACTAAACCACCCTGCTTTCCCTTAAGTGCCGTATTTTTTCCTGGCCCAATGTAAGGTCCCTACTCCAATCCTTCGGGGAGGGGGGGGGGGAGGGAAGAGTTTTTTCCTGTTTTTTTTTTTTTGTTTGAAGCCCTGGAGCCTCGCAAGTGGGAGCCACTCAATCGACGCTTGCCCAGTTACGCAGGGGGGCTGCGTTAAACACTGTCTCGGCGACTCCGGCTGGGAAAGGGGAAAAATGGCTGCGGCGGAAAGGGTCAAGACGGGCCTCGGACGCCCCAAACCTGGTTGAGAAAAGTCAGGTACTTCCAGGGGCTTCCGAAGGTTTTTTTCATCTCCAGGTAGGCGGCGCTGGTCAGCCCCACATTCTGGGTGACCGCGAAGACCGACCAGAACAGACACACACAATGCACCACCACCAGGGCTCGACCGGTGGACAGCGGCTCCATGTCCTGTGCGACGACAACGACGCCCTGGCGACCGTTGGCTTTCCCGCGCGGTCCTCGCGCCTCTCTGCCCCGCCCCTCGCTCCTCTTTCTCTCTGCCCCGCCCCTCGTGCCTGTCTCTCTGCCCCGCCCCTCGCGCCTCTCTCTCTCTGCCCCGCCCCTCGCGCCTGTCTCTCTGCCCCGCCCCTCGCGCCTGTCTCTCTGCCCCGCCCCTCGCGCCTCTCTCTCTCTGCCCCGCCCCTTGGGCTTCCCCCCCCCCCCCTCCCCCGGGGTGGACGCGCAGGCGCCTTCGCGTGCTTTGTATCCTGCGCCACGTGCGTCGCCATCCGTGCTCTTGCTAAGAAGCTCGGGCGCGAGGTTCGCGAGGTGCTACTCCTCGGGGTATGCGGAGCTGGGAGGATAGTAGGGAGCAAACGCCCCACAAGAACTTGCCGAAGGCTGACTTCCTGACTCCACGCAGATGGTGTTAAGTGAGTCAGTCAGGATCATTTATGAAGCACCTACTGTGTGCCAGACGTTATGCTAATCTCTGGGGATACAAAAGGAGTTAAAAAGACATTCCTTCCCCTCAAGGAGCTTACGATCCCGCGGGGAAGACAGAGAGCAAACACAGGTACGAGATAAATAGGAAATAATCTACGAAGGCGAGGCGCTGGAATTCAGAGCGGGGTGGAGGGCTTCCTGTGGAAGGCGAGACGTGAAGGGAGCCAGGGCGGTCAGGAGGCAGAGATGAGGAGGGAGGATGGACCGTCCACGAGGGACAGCCAGAAACACATGGGAGTGTTACGTTTCTGGAAAAGCCAGGAGCCCAGTGTCACTGTGGGAGGAATGTGAAGTGTAAGAAAACCAGACTGGCAGAGGGAGGCTTGAAGGGCTTCGAATGACAGGGAACCCCTGGGGTTGGGCGGGGGGCGGGGCAGGCAGGGATGTCCTCAGACCTTCCTTTAAGAAAGTCACCTTGGTAACTCAGTGGAGGAGGGTGGCTTGGAGTGGGCAGAAGACCACCAGGCTGTTGCAGTGGTCCGGGCCTGTGGGGAGGAGGGCCTTCCCTAGGGTGGTGGCAGTGTCAGAGGAGAGAAGGGGGCATGATGGAAAGAGGCTGCAGAGACAAAATCAACAGGCCTTTGCACCGTTTGGGCATGGGTGAGGAGCTGAGAGTCTGAGGGGCTGGAAGGATGGTATTGCCCTCTATTGGGATAAGGAAGTTAGGGGCTGGGGAAGGAGGGTTTAAGGGTAAAGAAAATGAGTTCAAGTTTGGATATGTTGAGTTAAAATACTTTTTGGACATTCGGTCAGAGATCGTTGGCATAGTGTTAAACAGCTATAATCATGGACATATATCTTAGCAGCCTTTTAGAGAGGTTTCCACAGATCTAGCGAGGTTCATTGCTCTTCCCTTACTCCTCTCTCCCTACTCCAGCTTGGGGCAGTTGCAACATAATAGGGTTTTTTCTTTCCACCAATCTGAATACTTGGTGCTGTTTTCTGGAGTTTCTCTAGTCATTTTTTTCTCCTCTTCTGGTCTAGTTCAGCAGGGGGAAGTTTCCCTGATGACAAAAGCGGGGACATCTGGACACTGTCAAACATATTTACAGTTTAAAAACTTTCTCCCAACTTTGGAGAAGTTTCATTTTTCTGATAGGCAGGTACATACCTACACAGAACCCTCTTTGGGTATGAAGCTTAGAGGGTTCAACGACAGAGTAATATTAATGTTGGATGTTGAGTCCTACTCCCCTAAATTTACAGATGGAGAACCGATGACCAGAGTCACAGAGTGAGGTGAGGCAGTGCTTGCCCTAGAACTCAGTTCACTTGATAATCAATGGGTTCCTACTCCCAGAGTTGTTATTAAATTGCTACTAGGGAGAGGCCTGGAAAGTTGGGAAACATGGAAGAGGGAAAGTTCAGTGTTCTCCTGGGAATCAGAAGAAATGTGTTCAAGTCTTGGTGTTGCCACTTAATAGCTATATGCTGTTAAACATTATTTTGCATATCTGAACTTTAGTTTCTTTATAAAATGAGCATAATAATGTTTGCACTACTTACCTCTATGGATTGTTGTGATAAAAAGTATTCAATTAATATGAGTTGTCATATAAACCAAATGGCATTTTTTTTTGAAGGCACATTAGAAGCCGTGTGATGAACTTTACCTGGAAAGTGGATTCAGAGATAGTATAATATAATGAAAGAACCCTGGATTTGAAGTCAGATAGGAGGTTTTAATCCTATTCTATAATAACATCCTTACTACAGAGCTGTACTTCCATATTCAGAGTAGAACAGGGGTTTGCATAGGAAAATAAATCTCTGTTTATGTATTGTCAGACACAAGCTTATTTAATCTTTCTGTGTTTTCTTTCCTGTAATGTGAAGGAATTGAATTAGATCACCCTGAATGTTCATATTCCAGCTCTAAGTCTATAATAATTTAGATTATTACTCTGATTTTCCTGGTACAGGACTGGCAGTTTCTTAAAGGAGAAATATTTATGGCCTTTTACAAACATAACAAGTGGCAAAAACATAGATGTCTGAATTTCCTAAAGATACCTTCTCCCAGAATTGCATGTCCACGTTGGCTGAATGAATGAAATGTTATCTATCCCAACCTTCTGCTTCCCCACAACTCTGTTTGCAAAGATAACCCAGCCTTGTTATCACTGCGCAGGTCATGATGAAAAAGAGCAAAGAAATTTGTTGCATTTGCTAATCCCTTTTTACATTGTAGCAGATTACTTTTTAAATCTAAGATACATTCTCAAATTAAACTAATCATTTTTAGAACTGAAGCTAGGCTTTTGAGTTACTAGATATTGTTTTGAAATGCTCTCAAGGGAGCCTCTGACAAACTCTCTTACAAATGTTTCAAGTTGTCTGAAGTCAGTAATCCATCAGATACTCCCCACCATTTGGGGGAAAACTATCTAGAATTCTATTTTATTTCAGACTCTATAAGCAGCCAAATAGCACCATGTATTGTTTTAAACAAACCAGAACTGACATTTAGTGTCAGTGAAATGTCTTTCAGTCATTCAATTACTATTTGCTTTTATTTTTTTAAATTGTTTTTTTTGTGAATTTAACAAATACAAAATAACAATAGAACAGTGACAATTGCACATGAAATTATGAATCTTTAATATAGTTTATTTTTCCTTTTAAGTATGTAATAAATTCAGCATGCAACTTTCAAAACAGCTCTGCATGTCTGTTTCCTTCCTGCCTTCTCTTGTTCCCTTCAGTGCAGTTTTAAAAATGCTTCAATGACCCTGTTTTCCTTTATCTTTTAGCAGTTTGATTGCTAGGCTTCCTCTTCCTCTTATCCCTCCTTAGTTGGGAAAACAAATACAAACAACAGAAAAAGGGAAACCCTTTTAAAAACAAATATAGTGAAGCAAAGGAAATTCCTACTTTGGCCATGTCTGAAAATGTATGTGTTTTTCTGTATCTTGTATCCCTTACCTTTCTGTAGCAGGTTATATTATTGGCCCTTTGTAATTATGCTTGTTCATTGCATTGATCAGAATTTTAAAATCTTTAAGAGCTTTGTCTTTATAATACCATGTCATTGTATAAATTTTTCTGCTTCTTTCACTCTAATGCCTTTGAAAGTTCACTTTTTATAAATTTAATATTTTCAACGAACACCAATTTATTTTTCTCCTCTCAGCCTCCTAACCTCTACCTCCTGAAATGGAAAAAACAAAAAACAAAACTCATGTAGCAAATATGTATAGTCAAGGAAAACAAATGCCATTATTGGCCACATCCAAAATATATCTTATTCTTCACCTTATGTCCACCATAAGGGATAGCTAGGTGGCTTGGTGGATAGACTGCCAGGCCTGGAGTCAGGAAGAGCTCAGTTCAAATGTAGCCTCTGCCATTTAACTACCTGGGCAAGTCACTTAACCCTGATTGCCCCTGTTTCCTCATCTGTAATGTGCTGGAGAAGGAAATAGCAAACCACTCCACTATTTATGCTAAGAAAACCCCAAGCCTCACAAAGAGTTGTACATGACTGAAATGATCAAACAACAAATGTCTGTCATAAATTCACTTTATAATAGCAAAGACCCAAACTCAGAGCTGGAATATCCATACCCAAGGCAAGTCTAGTGAAAGGTTGGGCATTCTGCATCAGAAACGTAATCACTTCTTTGCTTGAGGTAGACTGGGGGCAAGCCACTGGAGGTTGAGAATTTGGAAGGTTATACAAGGTACTCAAATAGGGCAGGGGTTGGTTTGAAGAAGACTGAGCCAGATACTGAACTTATTAGGGAGGAAGAGTGATGTGGAGGTCCATGTTCTAGCAGAAAGCAAGAAGGATTTCACATTATAGAGTGAGCTTTAACCTGTAAAGCAGGAGAAATGGTGGCTGAGTGTCAGTGGTAGAGGAAGGGTTTGAAAGTATCAGTAAGGAGTATGCCCGCTTCTTCTCCTGGACTTGTATATTAAGGATTTGAAAAAAAGTAGCAGCCAGTTTGGGAGAGAATGCCAAGAGATATGGTATCTTCAAGAGAATTCAGGAATTCAAGTAAAGCTACCACACGATCAGATCTACTCTTTAGGAAAATTATATTGGCAGTCTTAAGTGAACTCTTGCAAAGTGAAGTGAGCAAAAGCAGGAAAACAGTGACTAACAGTAGTAAAGTAATTGAAAATAAATGCTATGAAATTACAGTGATCGCCCTTGACCTCAAAAAAGAGCTGTGAGAAGGCAGTTCCCCCTACTCTTTGTAGAGCTAGGGGTTTATAGGTGTGGAACACTACTGATGACATCAGACATTTTCAAAGTGTTGGTTAGTTTTACTGTATTTTTTTCTATATTCTTTGTGTAACCCCAGTCCCAAAGTCCATTGTTAGGGAATTCTCTCCTCTTTCATAGAGATAAATATCCTGTATAGAGCAGAGTTGTCAACAGAGTGGAAGAACTCCAGCCTTCTTCGATTTCCCTTCAAGCTTTGAATCACTTTGGTTGCTTCTGGCTTCCAGCTTTAAGAGGGAAGGTGGGAGAAGACAACCCAACTTCAGGTTACTGAAGGAAAAAGACTCTGGAAAGACATGAGAGGAGCTAGAAGTCTGTGTACCATGTCTCTGACTCCAACCTGTTACACTTGAGACTCTGGAGTTTCCCTTGGGTGAGATATAAGTGTTTTTTCTTGGTTGAGTTGAGTTACCTCACTCCCAGTGGGAAAGTTCTTTCATTCTGTATTGTCTGGTGTATGTGTTTTGCTTTGATTTGGATATATAGGTTTCTTTGCTATGTATGTGTTCACTGTAGAACTGATATTTGGTGAGAAAGGGGTCAAGCCTTGAATATAGAGCTTGAGTTTCTCCTTCTCTCCAGTAATTATCAATAATCAGAAGTTAGATTAAAGCTTATCACCTCTCCTAAACCAACAGTACATAAGAGAACAGAGTGGTGAATGCTGGCCCCAACTTTCTGCTTCCCTTCCTGGTAAGAATTAAAATCTCCCTTGGAGAAGGGGGAGGGTGAGGGGAGAAGAGGCTAGAGATGTCTCTTCTGTCTTCCTTTGAGGCATACAATGACACCTTTTCCCCCAACAAGGCTAAATGGGGGGGTTGTTGGGGGAAATCAGCCCTCACAACTTCATGGGACTTGCCCTATTTGGGACCTTGCTATGTTTGTTATAAGGGGTGGTTCTCTGGGAGTAGTAAAAGGGAGTGATACACTGGGAAATGTAAGTGATGTGAAACAAAACATATCAATAAGAACTTATTTTTTTTAAAGTGAAAAGAGGGCAGACAGAAGAGGACAGAGATTTGAGAGGTCTAAGCATGAATTTATGATGAGGCTGATAAAGTGATTTTTCTCATCACTGCTTCTATTAGCTAATCTAGCTTCAGCCTCTGGAGCACTTTGCCCTGGCAAGTCAGACCCTGGGAGAAGACCTGATAATCACAAGACCTTTTGGGGATTGGGGGCATAGGAACAGGATGGACCAAGATAAGGTGAAAGAACGACTCAGTAGTGGGAAAGATATAGGGCAGGGGTGAGACCACATGTGGCCCTCTAGGTCCTCAAGTTCAGCCCTTCGACTGAATCCAAACTTCACGGAACAAATCCCCACCCCTAGGATAGGAAATCAAGCCCTGCCTCCTAGGTTGGTGTCTTTGGCAAAGCTTGGCCTTCCTTCAAGTTCGTGCTCTGCCCAAAGATCTAGTTTTTGCTCTTTCTTTCTCGTGCTTGTTGTTCATTACCCAGGGTCACACATGAAAGCATGGTACAGTAGAAAGTATTCTGGATAGTGAGAGGATATAGGTTGGAACCTTGGCTCTGCCACTTTCTACCCATGTGTTCCTGGGCAAGTCTCTTAATTTCTTTGGGCCTTGGTTTGTTCATCTGTAAATTGAGGAGGGTTGGACTACCCCTAAGATCCCTTCTAGCTCTAAATCTGTGTTCCTATCCAAATTCATTTACATTACAGGACTTGTAGGACAAAGACACTCCAGAATGAGGCATAGAAATTGGTTGTGTTGTTCCATGTAATTATTGGACACTGATGTAAGTAGTTCATTTGGGGTTTTTTGTTGTATACATAATAGAAGACGGAAAGTCCCAGAGAACTGATTTCTATCCCACGACCCTTAGGCAAGTCATATACCCTTCTATGGGCCTCACTTTCCTGATCTGTTAAAACAGGACAGTTTGGACTTCACTATATCACTAAAATTCCATCTAGATCTAATATTCTTTAAATCTATCTGTATGAAAAGAAAAAAAATCAAGCTGTAGTATCTACTAAACTTGGTTAGATACTATTTCCTATCCTCCTTTTCAAATCAGTACTAAGGAGGAACTGGGAATAAAATGAAAAATTACAGAATAGCCAATGTTTCCATTGGTAACGATCACTAAAACTTTGAACTACTGAATTTTAGGGCTGGAAGGGATGCTTGAGCTAATCTTGTTCACCTCACATGGAAGGAATTTATGGTTTTACGAATGGACCTGGAAATTTGTGGATCTTCTAAGCTGAAGCCTTCATTTCACAGATGAGGAAAATGAGACCTAGAAAGGGGAAATGATTTGTCCAAGGTCAAACAACTAGTAAGCAGCTGAGCTAGGATTAAGACCCAGGGATATTGTGGCCCTTCTAATTGTACCATGTTGTACTTTTTTTAAAATTAAAAAATAGAAAAACAGAAACAAAAAAAAAAACTTGAAACATTTTGTTTACAAAAATGCTGCTAACCAAATCTTCCTACAGAATACATTTTCCAAAAGCAATTTGTCCATTGCTAACAAAAAGTAAGGGCAGCTGGGTGACTTTATATGGGGGAAAAAGTATTTAGGTCAGCCAGATGGTGCAGTAGATACAGTGATGGGCCTAGAGTTTGAAAGACTCATTTTCCTGAGTTCAAATCCAACCTCTGACACTCACTAGCTGGATGACCCTGGTCAGGTCCCTTAACCTTGTTTGCCTCAGTTTTGTAATCTATAAAATGATCTGGAGAAGGAAATGGCAAACCATTCTAGTAACTTTGCAAAGAAATGTTGGACGTGGCTGAAAAATGACTGAATAACAAAAAGAGAGACAAGGCACAGTAGATAGAGAACTGGCCTCAGACTCAGTAGACTTGGATTTAAATCCTGCTCCTGATACCTTCTAGCTTATGGGCAAATCACTTAACTCTCCATCACTATAAAGTTATTGAGTTGTTACTGCAATTCTCTACATCAGTGAAACCCCAGATCCAGAAAAAAGTACTAGAACAGATATGTGAAATGTGTGGGCAGCCAATAAGTCTTCCCAGTGCAGTCTGACCTATATTAGAATGTAATTGGGAAATATTTAACAAAATACAAAAATGAAGCATAGATATCACATTTTAAAACTGTCACTGTGTGGCCTGAGTATTGGGATCTTTATGGATAGATTAGTGGCCCCTACTTCTGTTTGTTCAACACAAATAGACTAGAATACCAAGGGGAATAATGAAAAAGTATTGAATGAAGAAGATGATAGCACTTCTGAGCCTCAAATTATAAGACAGTAGGCATCAAAATTATTTGGGACTTTATTGAAAAAAATGCATCAATGAAACAGATCATATATGCCACAAACAGATGCAATCAATAAATAGCAGTAGTCCAGGGTTTGATTGATCCTAGAAAATAATCACTGGAAGAAAGACTCTTTCTGACAAGAATTCCTGAAAAAAACTAGAATGTAATTTGGCAGAAATTAGATTTAAATCAACATCTTACATCATAAATCTCAAGTCCAGAGTGAAAATATAACCTGAAAATAGGTCACAATTAAAAAAAGTAGAAGAGAACAAGATTAGGAATCTTTTATGACTATATTTAAGGAGAAAATTATTAAAGAAGAGATAGAGGCTAGTACATTTGATTCCATAAAAAAAATATAAAGCATTTACCCAAGCAAAATGAGTGCAGCTAAGATAAGAAGAGAAATTTGATCAGAAAAAAAATATTTGCAACAGATATATAAAGGTTTATTATGCAAGATATACAGGGAATTAACCCAACATAGAGCAGCAGCAGCCTTTACATATAATTCTTTAAAAAACTGCAGTCTTGCCCAAGTCATTGATAACAAGGGAAATGCACATCAAAACAACTCTGAGGTTTTTACCTTTCACCCAGCAAACTGGCAAAGATGACAGTAATTGGAAAGAGTATTGGAATGGCTCTAAGAAAATAAGCACACTAATATAGGTGAAATCTGAATTAAGCCATTCTGGAAGGCATATTTAGAATTATACTTAAAAGTGACTAAAAAAGTTCATATCCTTTTACTCCCACTGCTGGACATATGCTCCAAGGATATCAAACATAGAAAAGTCCCATATATACCAAAATATTCAAAATATCACATTTTTGTGGTAGCAAAGAAATAGAAACAACTGTAGGTGTCCAATGATTTGAAAATGACCAAAAAAATTATGGAGCATGGATGTAATGGAGTATTATTATACCATGAGAAATTATGAATATGAAAAATTTAGAGAAGAATGAAAAGCTTGTATGAACAGATGAAAAATGAAATAAAAAAATCATGAAAGTGATATGTACAATGATCGTGTAACAATAAATGAAACAGTGTAGCAATAAAATGATATTAAATGCTAGGTAATCATAATGACCAAGAAGCTTGGCCCTCCCTGGAGAACAATTGGGAAAATCCAACATTCCCCCTTCATTGCCAGGTTGAAGACTGTGGGTGTGAAATATTGCTTTGCTTTTAGTCATCAGGGATTTGTTGGTCAGTTTTGCTGAATTGTTTTCCATTCTACCACCTTTTAATTTTTGTTGCAGTGACTGCCTTTCTAGGTAGGGAAGGAGGGAGGGATCTATTTGGAAGTGAATGTAATATAATGTAAAAATGAGAAGTGTCGTACATCATACAAATTAAATTTTTTAAAAAATTAATCACTGGTCTAATCCGGGAAACTTTTTCTTAGGAAAGCAGAGTGGCCAGCCTTTGGCTTCAACCTACATGTGGACACACATATATACTACTCTCTTACACTGCCCTGCCAGCCTGTGTGTAGGGGTAAAAACTTTTCTTTATCACCTTTAAGTGTGCCACTCTTTACATTTCTTACTCTGAAGCTTCCTGGAAAAGTAGTGGGGGTTGAGGCAGGTGGTAAACAAAGGTGCTGATGTTAGGCCCAGAGGAAGTTCAGCCTTGGAGAGTGAATAGAAACCCAAAGGTCTTAGAAACATGTAACAGCAGACAGATGTGTCTTTGGTGGCTATGGCCTTAGTGCCTGAGGATGGTGTCAAACATTTAACTCAAAAGACAATGGAGGCCAGTTTATGTTCCCTCTAAGAACTGGGGATTTCTTGTCACTATGGAAACATAAATCTAGGCATTAAAGAGCCAGGAAAAAACTCACTGGTGTTTCCCTGGCAACAGAAAAAAAACCAACAGCATTATGAGACAGCGAAATGGTGTATCTTCAGTCTCTCTAATTAAGTTATTGGGAAGAAGTTGAAGGGGACTTGAGTGACTCACCTGAAGCAGATGAAGCACAAAAGCTTTGCCTTGAGAAAGGAAATTGCTAGGCTTCCCCTCTACCAGATAAATTGTTTAACATGGTAGAGCGGTCGCCAAAAGGGCCCCAATACCACTGCTCAGAGGGTGATCTCTGCTCTCTACCACAGAGCTTCAAATCAAGTAATGTCTGGACCTTTTACTTCTGCTAATGACTGAGGAATAGAAGAATGAGATCTGAAGAGATTTACAGTTGCTCTGAGAAAGATATTTACAACTCCTTGTGTTGGGATGAATAAGTAAGAACTTTTTCCTTGTTCCTTCCCCTCAGTATGAATGAAAAAAGTATAAAAAAAATCAAGATTCATTGCTTCCAACAAAAATAATATGTTCCAAACTCATCCTTCTACATGTGAGAAAAACATTATTTTGCCTGCAGATAAAAACATCAGCAGTAATACTTTTGAAGTCATGTAGTGGTTTAATTATTACATTCTACCAAGAAGATGGTTGTTCTTGTTGGTTTGGTTACCTTAGAGGATATGATAACTAAATATGGCATCAAACTTTCTCATTTGATGTCCAGATGAAATATGTATTTATAGAGTACTTGAGACAACTTCAGGAGGTTGGTAAGGGAGTTTCTGTTCTGTTTGGCAGCACAGTAAGGTTGTATCTTTTTGATGTTAAATTTTAAACTCTGTGGTAAACTATATTTACGGGGAGAAACTGCATAATGACACAAAAAGAAAATAGGAATAACTATTCTTTTTAAAGGATGGCATCTTAGAGATCATTTAGTCCAAACTCTAATTTATTTATTTATTTTTCAGTCTGGGTCTCCTTCTCTTGCCCAGGCTGGAGGTCCTCATAGACAGTGCCAGTACTGATCAGCAAGGAAGCTTTGACCTATTCTTTTTTGGGGGCTAGTTTGTCCCTCCTTAAGTAACCTGGTGGTTCTTTGCTTCTGGGGGGGGTCATCATATTGGTGTTTGACTTGGTGCAAATATCCAATCTACTTTGGTCCTTTTATAGCTCAGAGCTCCTGTAATTCAATAATCCACTAACCTCAGCCTTCCCAGTAGCAGGGTTTCTGTGCATGGGTCATGCTTAGCCCAACCCCAGTTTGTCATTTTGAGGATGAGGAAATTGAGGCTTGGAAAGATAAGTGATCAAATATATGTAGCTAGTAAGTGGCAGACCCAAGATTTGAACCCAGGTCTTTTGGCTCTGGCTCAGAACTCTCGCCACTATACTTTTCTTACACTATTACATTTCCTTTTTTGGTATTTTGACCATTCTGTAGTCTGCTCTCTGAACAAGATGAAAGATAGCGGTTGACAAAAAAAGTGACAATGATGAGAGGCAAAATATAGTAAAAGACATACCCTTTAAATGAAATATGAATTACTAAAGTAAAAATTTTAAAAATAGTGTTTGATTATTCACATTTACAAAATAATTTTTCACTTTAGAAAAGGAAGCATGAAGTATTAAGTAGTATGATCCTTAAATCCATTTAAGTTACAATTCAGTTTATAAAAAAATTTCTTGGGGCCATCACTATTAGAAAAAGTAAGGCACACCTCACCTGTCCAGTAAAACTTGCACCATGTAAGTCAAAGTGTAATGTTTTTAAAAAGGAATTATGAAAGAACATAACTTCTTCTTCCAGTTTACTGAGACCTACTTTCTGCTCCCAAGTATGAGGATTGTTGTTTGGTTGTTCACTGAATTTTTGTGGGTGTCTCGCAGTACTTTGTCTTTTTTAACTCTTTTCTCCCTCTATAGTTTTTCACTTGGTAATCTCATTGGCTCCCATGGATTCACTGATCGTGTTCATGCTAATGATTCTCAGATCTAGTTAGCCGGGCCCAACCTCTCTCCTTACTTGTAGACTCACACTTCCAGAGGCCTATTAGCATTCTCAAACTGGATGTTTAGTTGTTGTTCATTCATTTCAGTTGTGTCCCATACTTCATGATCCCATTTGGGATTTTCTTGGCAAAGATATTAGAGTGGTTTGCCATTTCCTTGTCCAGTTCATTTTACAGATGAGGAAACTAAGGCAAGCAGGTTATATTACTTGACCAGGGTCACAGCTATTAAGTGTCTGAGGCTCTATTTGAACTCAGGAAGATGGCCTTCCTGACTCCATGACCTGCACTTTATCTACTGACATCTTAGACTCAACTTGTCCAAAATTGAACCCCCTAAAACCTTCCCCCCTCCTAACTTCCATATTGGAAAACAACACTATCCCCCCAGACCCTCGGGCTCACAACTTAGGTGTTATCTTCTCTCTTTCTCTCTCTGTCTATTTTTCTCTCACACTTCTCGTGGTGCTACAGTTGAACTACCTAATCTACCATTTTCTCAGGGCAGGGTAAATCAATCTTTGATGAATATCATCATTCCAATTCAAGATGAGGACAAAAATTTCCAGAATTCTTATCTTTTCTCTTCCTCATCCTGTCCCCAATTTCTCTGCCTTTTCCAATCCTCCCATCTACAAGACTCACTCATAACTGTACATGTTCATCTTATGGTGAGCACTCTTTCTTTTCTCAAGATACTCAGATGGAAAATAAAAGAGAAGAAGCAACTATCCCAGCAATGGCTACAGACTCTCTTTAAATTTTGGATGAGAAAGGAGTCCTGCTGGGTTAACTTGGGTGACCATTTTCAAGAGCTGATTCATATACATGTAAGATCCACAGATTCCATGTCCCAAGTTATTCTTTTAGGACGGCAGCATTTTTTTGTAAGTTGAACTAAGAAAGAGAAGTTGTTACTCTATATTTTCATGATGTGTAACTGATGTTCTTAGGAATAGCATCTCTTTCATGTGAAATGGCCATTTTTTAACAAGTAATTTTCTTTTTAAAAAATTAATTTATTTTTAGTTTTCAACGTTCACCTCCATAAAATTATGAGATTCAAATTTTCTTCCCATCTTTCCCCTCCCCCAGTCCAAGATGGCATGTAATATGCAAAGAAGAATTAGAACCAATGGGAGAAACTACAGGAAAGAAGAAACAAAAAAAGAAAAGGCAAATAATGTTCTTTGATCTGCATTCAGACTCCTCAGTTCTTTTTCTGGATATGGACAGCATTTTCCATCATGTCTCTTTTGGAGTTATCTTAGATTCTTGCATTGCTAAGAAGAGCAAGTAATTTTCAAAATGGGGATTAGGGAACTGATTTCCGTGGTGACATAGGGCTTCTGAAAGCACGGGAGCAAAGACAGAGTTTTAAAGTATATGAATCACCAGAGGGAAGGTGAGAGGTAGCAATGGCTGTTAGAGATGTCAGCCTTTGAAATGACTATCACAGCTAGTTCTTAGACTCAGAGCTTTTCCAAGGCTAAATGATGAGTGGAGAATAACTCCCCATCTCCCTCTCTCATCCTCCATCCCCAACAAGATTCACAGAATGTACTGAAAGAGAATATAGGTGAGTAGGATAAGGCCAATAAGTATGGAGCTCATACAGCCCTGGTACATACTTTCCATGTCTCTCAGAAGGGATCTGGGAATAATTTGATTGAGGCTAGTGCTAGCTTCCTTCTAGACTGATATAATAGATGGAGTTATTATAGACTTCAGAATTGAAAAGGTCTTCATAAATCCTTTAGTCCTACCTCCTGTCTTCCTACTTTGACAGGGCTTTGTTACAGCTGCCATTTCCCTCAAATTATATTTACTTTCTATCATCTGAACCTGTCCTGAGCTTTCCTATTTTCATGCTTTTTCTCAAACATTTTCCTGTGTCTGGAATGCCTTCCCCCCTTTTGTTGCTTATTTAATTTCTATCCATTCTTTAAAATTGAACTCAAATGCCACCTATTTCATGAAAGATAAGGATAGGGTAATTTTATTGGTATTGAAAAATTCCCTGATAAAGACCAATACAGGACAGCCCCTTTCTTCACAACTAATAGTCTTAAAAGTTAAAGGCCTTGTCCAGAGTAACACAAGTATCTGTCAAAAGTAGGACTTGAAGCTAAGTTTTCAATGCCATTTTTCTATCCATAATGTTCTTTGTCTCTTTGCAGCTCCTTCCTTTGTACTTCTCTAATTCCCCCTCCCCCCCAAGAAGGGGAGAAGTGATTTCAGGTCTTGCTTCTGATACACACATTATAATTATGTTATCATGGGCAAGTCACTTAACCTGTGAGGGCCCTGAGAACAAACAAACCAGCACTCTTTCCTTCTCCCTCTTCCACCACCCTTCGCCTTTCTCCCCTCTCACCCTTTTCCTCTCTCTTTCCTTCCTTCTCTTTCCACTACACTCTAGCTGAATTCTTTGGCATTATTATATTTCCAGAGGATATGAGTTGATGTGCAACATGTTTCATTTACTCTGTGGTTCTACTGTACAAAGGAAATCATCATGGTCATCAGAACCATTTATCTAGCATCTGCAATGCAAGTTATAATCTGCACAGGGTCCCTACCTACTTCAAAGAGCCCACTCACCAAATAGACATAATGGCCTTAAATAATAACTCCTGGCACAAGATTAGTGGGCTTATAAACATGCATAAATCAGTCATTGATAGTTGTCACTCCTCAAAAACCACAGTGGTCTCTGGATTCTCATCCAATATTCAAAAAATAGAAGACAGAATTTCATATTTATGTTTGTGGGTATAGTCATTGAATTTTAGAATAGCAGAGACATTAGAAGCATCTAGGTGGAGCAGTAGATAGAGGGTCCAATCTGGAGTCAGGAAGCTTCTTCTTCCTGAGTTCAAATCTAGACTCGGACAGTTATTAGCTGTTACCTGGGCATTTAACCCTGTTTGCTTCAGTTTCCTCATCTATAAAATAAGCTGGAGAAGGAAATTGCAAACCACCCCAAGTAAACCCCAAAAGGGGTCTTGAAAAGTTGGACACAAATAGACAAAAACACACAACTAAAGAGCAGAAACAACAATCCAAGCCTCAGGGCTCTAAACTCACATCTGCCTGCCCTAGGGAGGAGGGCCTTATCTCTCTCAGATCTCCTTTCAAAATCCATTCTCAAAGAACAGCTTCTAATAAATGAGACTATGCTAGAGAGTTACTGATAATAGCATGATATATGATAGTCTTCCCTGGAACACTTGTATCTCACCCACTGAAATGAACCTGTAATAATATTTTAAACATTTGGATCCATACACATTGATTAAGCATCAATCATGGGCAGAATACTCCATTAGATAGGAGAGGAGATATAAACTTTACATGTAACATGGATCTTATGGACCTTTCAGTAGAGGAACAGTACTTTTCGGTGGAGGCTTCCACTCCTATATGTGCCCTCTCCTCTTCTCTGACACTGTCATCAATCTGGTGCAGACTTTTTAATATAGTCTTCTGGTTGGTTTCCCTACCTGGAGTTTCTCCTCCCTCTAGTCCATCTTCCACTCACCTGCCAAAGTAATTTTCCTAAAGTGCAGGTCTGATCATGTCATGCCCAGTGCCCAGTGCCATCTTACCTCTTAAGATCAAATATCAAATCTTCTGTTTGACTGTTAAAGTCATTCACAACCTGACACTTTTCCTACTTTTCAAGTAAAATTACATTTTACTCCCTCTGTATACTTTACAGTCCAGTCACTGGCTTTCTTGTTGTCCCTTGCACATTGCATTCCACCTTCTGACTTCATGAGTTTGCACTGACTACTCTCTCTGCCTAGAATATTCTTTTTCTCACCTTTACCACTTGGTTTCCTTAGCTTCCTGTATGATTCAGCTCAAATTCTACTTTCTGCAGGAGGCCTTTTCTGGTCCTATCCATGGCTAATGCCTTCACTCTGAGACTACCTCTTTTTTGCTATGTATATACACTGTGTACGTACACAGTATGCATATGTATGTACACAGTATGTATGTATACAATTGTTCATATGCTGCTTTCCCCGTTGTAATATGAGCTACTTGAGGACAGGTACCAGGTTTTTGCCTTTTTTTGTGTGTCTTTGAAGCATTGTACCTGATGTAGTAAGTACTTAATAAATGCTTTTTGACTGACTGACTTTGATCATGCTGAAGATCAGCCCTTCAGATCAGACTAAACTTGAATCTGAGAATGCCTAGGTCTTGTAAGAGAGGCTTAGGGAGCTCTCCTTAGAGCTGGGCATGTTAAGTACAGAATTGGTGGGTGTGGTAAAAAGTTGTTTAAACATAATTTACTCCCACAAGTCCTGTGATGCTCTGGTAGGTCAGTTACTTTCACATAGTAAGGTAATCTTGTTGCTATGGATACACCCATCTAGACATTAAAGTGCAAGGGGAGAAACCCAGTGTTGCCTTGACAACTAGTCTAAAAATCTGTTAAAGCAAAAGAAAAAAATGAGGGGGAAAAGATTGTTGGGCTTTTTTTAAATCCCTCAAAAATCAACTTGCCCCTGAAGTCATCTGGAGACCAGAGCCTGCTATTGTGTGGACTGAGAGCTATTATCACTCCACACAGGCTACTTCTTATGACGGAAAGCTTCCCATATAATGTGATAATAATGCAACTGAGAATAATCATTAGAAGATGCTTATTATGTTTTTCTTTCAAGAACTTTCAGAGCTACTTCATATCATCATATCATCCAAGTCTCACCTGTAGAACTACAGAAAGTCAGAGCTGGAAGAATCCTTAGAGATAATCTTGGTCTCTGTTTTACAGATGGGAACACTGAGGCCTGAATAAGGAAAGTGAGTTGCAAGCTTGCATCTGATTAGCGGTAAAGTTTGGATAAAAACACAGGTTTCTGAACTCTCAGTCCAAGACTCTTTCCTATGTACCAAAATGTTTTTGTTATTCATCATCATAAATAGTATTTGTGAAGGACTGACATAGAGTTGGGGAAACCTTACTGCATTTATCAACTTAGAATACACATAAGGGAAGAATAGTTTCCTTTGTTAGAGTTTATACTTTATACACCTTATACTTTGCATCTATGAGATCATGACTAATTTTATGTCTTATCTGATGATGCTGACCACATGTTTCTTCTAAATGTTTATTAAATGGAATTGAATATGGTTCTTCTCCATCCTTTAAAAAACTCTCTATTTGGCTCTATCATTCCTTCAAGTTATCATACTCTATCTCTTTTCCAGCCAAACTCCTAGCTATATATGTCCATACCTCCTGCTTTCCTCTCATCCACTTCATATCCCCTTAAACTTGGGTCTACAACCTCATCACTGTCTCTCCCAAGTAGCCAATGATCTTTGGATGGACAAATCCAATGACTTTCTCAAACTTCATCCTTCTTGACTCCCTCAGCAATATTAAACACTTGTTCACACTCTCCTGGTTAGCCTTGCCTACCAGGTTTTTAATGACCTTGCTATTTCTCTTCCACACATCTAGCTTCTCCTTCTTAGTTCCTTTTCCTGCATCATGAGCTATGTCCCATCCCCTAACTGTAGGGATGCCTCATTGCTCTGTCCTAGGATCTCTTCTTTTTTATCTTTGCGTCCTCCCCTTTGGTGATCTCATCAGGACCCATAGATTCAATTGTCATCTCTATGTAGTTGAATCATACACACACAGACATAGATATACATATGTATATAACTATCTTCATAGGCATTTGGACATATGCATATGAATATTTCTCTATATATCATCTATAAATATATCATCTCTATCTCCCTATCATCTCTGTCTCTCCAGTCTTAGGAACTCCACCTGCCTAATGGACATTTATAAGTGACATAAGTTGTTTTTCTCTACATAAGAATGTGTGCTCCCCATTACGTATGTTCATAAATGTGGCTTATGAGGGGGAATGGATAGCTATCCCTGGATTCTTGCCCACCCCATTTTCATCATTCTCCTCTCCAGTTAGGAGAGTCTTTTGCAAAATGCTCCAGGCTTGAATCCTGAGTTACTCCTGCAAGCCCACACCTGTTCCCCACTTCCTTATGTCGGTCCAGGGTACCATTATTATTTCAGTCACGTAGGTTTGCAATCTCAAAATCATCCTTAATTCTTCATTATCTCTCACCCCCATATCTAATCAGTTGCTAAGTCTTGGTGATTTTACCTCTCTTTGCATCTCTAAATTCCATCCCCATCTCTCTGTTCCCACTGCTACCATCCTAGTGGGCACCCTCATCACTTCTCACCAGAATTATTGCAATAGCCTTCTATTTAGTCTCCTTGCCTCCAGTCTCTCCTCTCTGCAATCCATCTACCGTAAAGCAACAGTCCTAAAACACAAGTCTGTCCATTCTCTGTCCCACTCAGAAGCCTCTAGGATAAAATACTAATGCTCCTATTAATAATTTTAAACCCTTTATGATAGGATCCTAATGTAACTTTCTAGGCTTATTGTTACACAGCCTTCCCCTATAAGTACTCTATTGTACATCTAAATGGCTTACTTGCTGTTGCTTACACATAGTATTCTATCCTTTCTAGTGGCTGTCTCTCTTATGCCTAGCATATGCTTCCTTCTCATATCCACCTCTTAGGATTGTTAACTCCTTTCTATGGAAGACCATTCCTCATGCCCCAAACTACTAGGACTTCCACTCCCATGAAAGTATTTTGTATCTCCTTTGTATGTGTTTTGTATTTACTTATATGTGTACATGTCATCTCCCCTGCTGGAATATAAGCTTCTTGATGACAAGAATTGTTTCTTTTTTTGTCCTAACACATAGGCATTTTAACAAATTTTTGTTGATTGACTGAAGGTGTTTATCAAGTTGTTTGTACCCTTAATGCACTACAAAATATAAGCTTATCATTTTCATTGTCATTTGATCTTCACATGAGGTATTTTACAGAAAAGTTATTTAACTTATTTAAGTTGCCAATAGTCTTCAGATATTTACTAGGTGACCCTGGGCAAGTCACTTAACCCTGTTTGCTTCAGTTTCCTCATCTGTAAAATGAACTAGAGAAGAAAATGGCAAACCCACTCTAGTATCTTTGTCAAGACAACCCCAAATGGAGTCACAAAGAATTGGACTCCTCTGAACAACAAAATCACATCTGACGGTGTTTGCTATGTAGTCTGTGCTTGTATTTCTCCACCTTTCTAGTAGAAGAGGCATCCTCATCTTTTCTTCAGGACCAAGATTTGTCATTACAATGATTAAATTTTTAACTTCTGTTGGTTTACATTATTTTAGTCATTCTGTATGTTGTGATTCTGATCTGGCTTACCTCATTTTGTATCAGTTCTTATAAGTCTTCCTACATTTTTCTTAATTCCTAATATTTATTGTTACTTAAAATGCAACAGTATTCTATTACATCCATATCTTCAGTTACCATTTATTAAGCATTTACTATGTGCCAGACACTGGACTAAGCACCAATAAGAAAAGCTAACATGTCTCTGCACTTAGGAACTTACATTCTAGTAGAGGAAGACTACCTTAAAAAGGGAGCTAGGAAAGACCAGAGGAGGTATGGCAGCATGGTTTGGAGATGGTAGCCTAGAAGTGAAGTGGAGGCCTTTGTGGGCAATTCACAGACATTCACTTTGGCTTTTTGCTACCACAAAAAGTGTTACTACGTATGTTTTGGTGTAGTTGGGTCCTTTATTTCTCTTTTACCTACTTAGAAGCATACCAACACTACATTCCTGCATTGTCTTCCAACTGCTCATTTAACATATTAAGAAGAGTAAATGTTGTTCTGTCATTCAGTCATGTCCGACTCTGTGCGACCCCATACCCTTTGTCTGTTGGGTTTTCTTGGCAAAGGTACTTCTATAGTGTGTCCCATTTTACAGATGAAGAACTGAGGTAAATAGGGGTTAGGTGACTTTCCCAGGATCACACAGCTAGTAAGAGTCTGAGGCTGGACTTGAACTCAGATTTTCCTGACTCCAGGAACACTGTATCACCTGGTTGACCAGGGTTCAGAATCCACCTCTGGTGCTTCTTGTGTAGTCTTAGGCAAATTATTCAACCTCCCTGGGGCCTTAATATCCTTATTGTCAAACATGGTCAGCAGACTAGATGGCTTGTGAGGTCTTTTCCAGCTCTAGATCTATGACTCTTTTGCCATTTTTTGCCAGTATTCTGAGTGAAACAAATAAAAAAAACTCCTCAGAGTTGTTTTAATTTTCATTTATTTTATTAGTAATATGAATATGGTTTTTGATAGCTTATAATTCTTTTTATAAAAACTGTTCATATCTTTTGACCACTTATGTATTAGAGGAATGGATCTTGGTCTTGTTAATTTATGTTATTTTCCTACATAGTATATGTTAGACATCAGACTTCTATCAGAGGTATCAATTAGGAACTTTTTACAGAAGGCTTTTTTTAAACCACTTTGGCATTGTAAACTCTGTGCCTGCTTATGAGCCATCTCATTCCAACAATGTATCTTTGTGGGGCTGAGAATCCCACTAAATGGCATGTAGTGTATACCTCACTGAAAATCTGCAGGGCTTGTGTGATGCTCTTGCTATGGGTCAGAAAGGGTGGACTTGGTACTTGGCAAAGGTTTAAAGAAGGGCTGAGCTTTCTGCCATAAACAACTCCCAATTCAAAAAACACCAAAAATGAGGCAGAATAAAGGGAGTGGTGAATGAATCACCAGCAAGATAAGTATAGTCAGTAGCAATGAGTTACCACTAATTACTGGGAGGTTGATGGAGTTACCCTAACAAATAGCTTGTGGGCATGAAACCTGCTTTTATATGTAGCAGAGGGACAGATGGAGGCTCCATTCTGTAGAGAGAGTTAGGGTACAGAGACTTATATGAAAGCCATATTTTTGTATCTGGAGAGTTCCTTGCATGTATTAAGAGGCTTTGGGAAGTATTTTAAGTGGGACCAGTTTTAAGGGTGCTGAACCATTGACTTCTAATGATTTAGTTAGGACATAAAAGTCAGAAACAAAAGAAATCTAGCTTTTTATCAAGGAGAGGTGCCAGTGCTGTAGGTCAGTGACACTGGTTCCAGTTTACGAGGAGACCTGTAGCCTTCAGAATATAGTGTCCCCAGGCAGAACAATTAATTGAGTAGTCTATTTTAATGACGACCTCAAGGAACTGGTTGGGAAAGATAGGCTTTTCTCTGAAAGGTTGACTAAAGGAAACTAAAACGTTCAATGCAGATGTCCTTTGAGCTGTTTGTTTCCTAGGGCTATCTATAAAACAAAGGATTTTAGATCTAGAGCCAGAAGGGACCTTTGAGGCCCACCTCCTCATTTTACAGATGAGGAAAATGAAACTCAGAGAGGTTAAGTGATATGTATAGGGTCACATAGAAGATTTGTACTCAGATCTTGCAGACACTAAATCCAGTTCCCTATCCGCTACCTCTTCTCTGTCCAGCATCACACAGAGTATAAAGATGAGAGATGGAATTTGAATCCAGGTCTTTTTGATTCTTTATCCATCACTCTAGCCACTAAAAACGGATACTTGATTGGCTTCAGAGATTGTATAGAGCTGGCTAGAAAGTGCACTTGGGGGCACACTATACTTTTGAATGAAATCATAGCTTATTTTGTACCTTGGCACTCCCTGCAAATTCTACAGAAGGCTCTTTCTCTGTCCCTGCCTCACCATCTGTTTCAGTAACTTCCATCCCAGCTCCAAGAGAATTTAGCCTCCAGCACCATTTTTAAGAGGAACTCCTACTTTCTTATGCACAAGGCTATACAGATTTATGCACTCTCCTAAGGAAACTTTTGGATTAACACAAGTGACAGTGAAGTAATAGACGTCCCATTAACCTCATCTTCTCCCAATTCACTTTGTATTTGGGCAGTCTAGTATAAGAGCCAACATTTACAGATCCCTTTAAAGTTTGCAAAGCATTTTAAACATATTATTATGTCATTTAATCCTCACAACAACCCAATTAGTTATTGCTATTATGATATTCATTACAGATGAGGAAACTGAGACTGAGAAAGGTCAAGTGATTTGCCCAGGGTCACACACTTAGTGTCTGAAACAAGATTCAAACTCATGACTTCCTAAATCCAAGTCCAATACTCTACATTATGCCACCTCCCTGACACATTTCAGAAGAACTGATGATACAGAAGTCAAGTGAGGAGGACTCTGTTTTTGTACTTGTACTCCATTCTTACCTGCTCCACTGAACTACCCAGCTTAGAATTAACTACATGATTTCTCAGAGTTCATCCTGCTCCAGTTTGAGGTATCCTTCTTAGTAACTGAGGAACTGCTTGGTTAATGACTAGCTTAGGAGAAGAAAAAATCTGAGAAAATCTCTCATAAAGTGTCAGAGATTTATCTGGTAGTTCCTATATTATCAACCAACTTCTTATTAATTCACATTTGGAAATGGCATTGGGTAGTGAAAGACTGATTTTCTGGAAAGCTGCAAGTTCAGGCAAGTTCAGTTTAAGATTCCTCTGTTTTGGAACTTGTGATAACAGACAGGGATCATGAGATTTAAGGTTGGGAAGGATCTTAAAGGTTGTCTAGTCAAAGTTCCTCATTTTCAGGAGGAGGAAACTGAAGCTAAAGAGAGAAGATGGCTTGCCCAAATATTAAGTTACAGACAGGAGTCAAACTAGGTCTTCTGAATCCAAAGCTAGTGGGTTTTCTACTACTCTGTGTTGCCTCTCTAAAGTAAGGCTGAAACTTACCCCTGAACTATGAATAAAGCCAAGGTTTTCTAGAATACAAACAAGGAGAGAACAATTTTTAAAAAATTTATTTATTTTTCATTTTCAGCATTCACTTCCATAAAATTTTGAGTTTTAAATTTTCTCCCCCTTGTCTCCTCTCTGCTCCCTAAGATGGTGTGCAATCTGATACATTCGTATTAATACATATTTTCACATTAGTCATGATGTAAGAAAGAATTAGAACTAATGGGAGGAACCAAAAAAAAAAAAGAAGAAATAAAACAATAAGAAAAAAAGAGTAAATAGTATGCTTCCATCTGTATTCAGACTCCAGAGTTCATTCTCTGGATGTGGATAGCATTTTCCATCATGAGTCATTTGGAGTTGTCTTAGATCCTTGAATTTCTGAAAAGAGATACCAAGTCAGTCATTGAAAAATGTGACTGTTGCTATGTACAATGCTGTCCTTGTTCTGCCCATTTCACTCAGCATCAGTTCATGTTGGTTTACAGGTTTTTCTGAACTCCACCTGTTCATCATTTCTTACCTGTCTTAGGGAAAGAATTGTAAGGGAACAAGTTGTAAACAGCCATTAAGTTAAAATGAGATAAAGTATATAAAGCTCTTCCCAAACTTTAAAGTTCTATATTGACATCAGTTAATTTTATTGTTAATTTAGAATGATCTCCTTCCTAACTATGTCAGTTTGGGTTTATTTGAATGTATTCCATTTATTATTATCCTTAACTGAGGCTAATAGAGAAGCTTAATTGCTTAAGGTCACATGGCTAGTAAGTTTCAGGCAATATTTGAACCTGCATCTTCATGGTTCCAAATCTAACACTTTATCCACTGTACTACATTTCCTCCTTAAACAGGAAAATTGGGAAAATGCAGGATTTAGAATATGCCTGAATATTCCAAAACTGACTTCATTGATATGGGCATTCTTTCAACTAATGCAAATTAAAATCTCTCCACACCTTAGTGGACCATCTTCATGAGTTACAGTGACCAAATCACTTCATCCTTTAGAGGTCAACCTTTGATAATCAACCTCTCCACACTTAAAAGCAAATAATTATGTAAATACAGTATATATAGGGATCTCAGAAGGAAGACACTATAAAGAAGACTAGGAAAAGAGATACAGGATGATAGCTCTCAGGGATGTTGGGATTAAGTGAAGGGGTTTTTTTTTGGTTGGTTTTTTTTTTTTAAGGATGAGGAGACACAAGCATGTTTTAGACCACATGGAAGAAACAGTAAATAGGGAGAGATATGAAGATTACTGAGAGGAGGGGGATGACAAAAGAGGTATTCTCTAACCATATAAAAGCAAAAACAAAGTGGGTACGGTAACATTGCTCAGTGTGAAAGGCATTCAAAATACAGGGAAGGCAAAGAAAACTTCCAGGAAGTCACATGTCTCAAGTCAATATCCCTCCTATTCTCTCCCTTCCTCTTTCTCTCTTACAGCTCAAATAATCTCAGAATTTGGAAGATGTGTCAGCCCTGTTGGGTATGGAATATTTACTTTTGTTTCCATTTCATTCTGAATGGTTTTTAAAATAATTAATTTATTTTAGTTTTCAGCATTCACTTCCATAAGATTTTGAGTTGTGAATTTTCTTCTCCTCTCTCTCCTCCCTCCTCCCCAAGATGACATGATATTCCGAACTTCCTAGAATCTACATCTTCAGCAATCAGATAGTTTTTTGGTACCTGCCTTTAAAATTCAAGACATTGTTATGAGATTTGCCAGAAAAATAGGTTTGGGGTGTTTCCCTTGTTCTGCCTCTGGACCATTAAGACCCACCTGATTTGATATGTGTTCAAGGAAAATTTTTCTGATCTCACTGATGCCTGTTCTTACTGAACTTGATTGACGGTGATATCAGAGTCCACAGGGAACAAGTTGACCTGGATTTTAGTGGAGATGTGAGTAATACTATACTTTGCTGAATTCTTATAATACCATTCATTTGTTAACTGTGAGTATAGATGAACCTACAACATTAGAGTTTTTTTCCCTAGACAGCTCATTTCTATACCATTTTTACAATTTATAAAGAGCTTTCTTCACATTATAACATAGCTTGAGTGTGATTTTCCTTTTTTTACAGAGAAGGAAATTGAGACCAAGAGAAGGTAAATGACCTGTTCAAGGACATACAGCTAAAGTAGTAGAATCAGGACTTGAACCCAGGTCTTCTGACTTTTAAGTCCAGTAAGAGGTAGCATGGCATGGCAGGAGACAACAAACAAAATGGGAAGATATGTGTATTTGAAATTAGAGAACCTAGGTTTTAAACTCAACTCTGCCATTGGCTTACTATGTAAACTTGAATTAATTTACCTTGATTGGACCTCAGTTTCTCCAGTTTTAAAATAGGGAGGTTTGGACTCCAGGGTTCCATAAACTTTTTCCACAATCAACCCCTTTAGCACTTCTTGAACTGTGGGTCACAAAGCACTCGACTAGACAACCTCTAAGATCCTTTTTACTCTCTGACTTATGATTAAAGAAATTATACCACAACTTCCTTTAATTACTGATCAGGACACTGCAATGTTGGGAATTTAGGCGACAGTGTTACTTCTGATTTGCTTCTGGCATCCCATGTCTAATTTTCTAGGTAACTCTATTCAAGGAAGTAGACTTAAACTCTTTGCTTCTCTTCCTCTTTAATTATTTAAACATTTCCTTATTTTAAATATTTTCCAAGGTTAATTAGGGATGGAAGGGAGTTTATGGTCCCTTCTACCTAAATGAGGGACAGCTAGGTGGTGCCGTAGTGCACAGAGTGCCAAACCTGCAGTCAGGAAGACTCATCTTCATGAGTTGAGATCTGGCCTCAAACATTTAATAACTGTGTGACCCTGGGCAAAGTTCCTTAAACCTATTTGCCTCAGTTTCTTCATTTGTAAAATGAGCTGGAGAAGGAAATGGCAATCCATTTTAGCATCTTTGTCAAGAAAACCCAAAATGGAGTCACAAAGAGTCAAACATAACTGAAAAATGACTGAACAAAAACTAACTAACTAACAGAATTTGATAAAATATGAACTGCAAAATTGATTAAGTATTTGAACTGATTGCCTCCTACCTGGGGTTCACATCTGTTCATCCTATTCCCCCTTCTAACTCTCTCATTTGCCTCGTAGTTTCTTACCTTCTGTTCCCTCTTTGTTTTTCAATTTCATAGTATTAGAAGTTTCATGTTTGAAGTATCTATACCAGGGGTGGGGAACTGGTGGCTTTGAGGCCACATGTGGTCTTCTAGAACCTTATGTGCAGCTACATGTGGCCTCAAGGACATAGATTCCCCACCCCTGATCTATACTCAACCTTGGGCTCTTTGTACAAAAGGAAAAATGCTCATTTCAGCACCATGTGTACTCAAATTGAAATGTTATAGAGAAAATGAAAGGCACAAGGTAGCTGAATTAGAAAAGGTAAAGTTTGAAGATTGTATTTCTAGAGGCTTCACATGTGATATAGCTCATCAGAAAAATCCCTATGTGCCATGGAAAGAGGAATTTTCTGGCATTAAACATATATGCATTTAATAAAAGTACATTAAAGAATCCCTCCTTGCACACTCTATGTTTTGCATACCCTCAATAGCTGCCTAAATTTACCTTCCTCTAGTCCCAACTCCACCCTTAGCTTATATCCTTCCTCTTTCAAAGGACTTATTACTTGGAAACCAGGGATTATCAATCAAAAAACATTTAAGAACCAGCTATATGCCAGGTACAGTGCTAGGTTCTGAGAATACAGATACATGGACAACGAAACAATTCCTACTCTCCTTTACTTCTCTTACTTGATTTTCAAAATTCTTTTCGAGCTCTCCCATGGCCTGTGACCAATTCATATTTTTCTTGGAGGCTTTTGATGTAGGAGCTTTGACTTTATTGGCTTCTTCTGGTTGTATGTTTTGATCTTCTTTGTCACCAAAGTAAGATTCTGCAGTCTGAGGTTTTTTTTATATTGTCTGCTCATTTTCCCAGCCAAATACTTGACTCTCTAACTCTTTGTCAATGTAGGACTCTGCTTCCAGTGGGGGAGAGGCAGTATACTATCCCAAACTAAAGGGGTTTTGTGTAACTATTTTCAGAGATACTTCTAGGGACTTGTAAATTTTCAGTTCTTTCAAGGTGGTATGATCAAAAGAGAGGTGTTTACTCCTTTCCTGGCCTATGCTCTGGTCTGTGAGTGACCACAAGCAGTCTTTTCTGCCTTGGAACTGTGAGGAGGATTCTCTCTCTACTGTACCATAAGGTCTACCACATCAGCATTTTTTCTCACTCTAGGACTGTGACCCAGATCCAAGCAGGGCAAAGCAAGAGAATCCTGCTTCAGCACCAGCAAAGAGATCCCTGCAATTTTCCTCTGATCAGCTCCTTAATCCCCACACTGTCTGGAAGCTCCAGAAGCAGCTGCTGCAACTGCTGCTTGCTGTTGGTGTTGCTGCTGCTGCCACTACCTCCGCTTCCCTGGGCCTGGGGCCAGACCATGATCTTCTCTCAACCAGGTCTGACAAGAGTTTTCCCACTGACTTTCCATGCTGTCTTTGGGGTTTGTGGGTTGAAAAGTTTGGAAACTGCCACAGCTGCCGGTGATTCAGTCTCCTGAGGTCTGGTTCAGCCCTGTCTATGCAATTGCAGTCCACATTGAACTGTGCTCTGCTCTGCTCCCAGCCCAGTGTGATAGGCCCTTTATGTCGACCTTCCAGGCTGTCTTGGGCTAGAAACTTGTTACTCTCCTTCATTTTGTAAGTCCTGCAATTCTAGAATTTGTTTGGAGTTATTTTTTACAGGTTTTTGAAGGGGTTTGGGGAAGAACTCAAGCAAGTCCCAGCTTTTATTCCATCCCCTCCAATAATTCCTGCTCTCAAGGAGTTTAGAGTCCCATAAGACCAGTAGGTATATAAGAAAATAAATAAATACAAATAAACACAAAATGGCAAGATACAAGGAAGTAGGGTAGGCAGGGCACTAGCAGTTGGGGGAAATCAAGAAAAGTTTCATGTAGAAGGTAGTTCTTGACTTGTATCTTGAAGGAAGGGAAAGATTTAGTATGACAGAAGTTAGGAAAATATACATTGCAGGCATGGAGGGCAGCTTAGTACAAAGGTATAAAGTGGAATTTATTTTTGATGATTATACATATTTGCAATGGTTTTTGTTCTTCTTGTCTTCCTGATATATGGAGGAAGGGAAAGAAGGAGAGAGATAATTCAAAAGTGAAAATAAAATAAAACTGAATTAAAATATGAAATTGAAAGATAGGACTTTAAAAATATATCATGAGTGAGTTATTATTATTATTTTAAATTTAATGAATAAATGCAAAAACCAAAGGAACCCCCAGTCAAGGTATGAAGAGTAGATATGGGGTGCCTTGTGAAATGAACAGCAAAGAGGGCAGCTGGGCTGGGTCACAGAGCGTGTGACATAGAACTTTTTGGTTTTTGACTTTTCATTGTGGTCTCTCAGGTGGCACTTACCACAAGGCCTCTTTCACATAGCATGTGCTCAGTAAATGTAGAATTTATTCATTCATTCAGCAAGAATTACTAAATGTCTAGTGTTCACAAGCACTATGCTAGGTGATGATCATGCAAAGACAAAATTGAAGCAGGTTCTACTCTCAAGGTGCTTACATTCTGTTGTGGGAAACAACATAAAACATCCAAGTTTAACCTTAAGAAACCTTTGCTGGTCTTTTTGTGGTGGCCAAGAATTGGAAATTGAGGGGATGCCCATCAGTTGGGGAATGGATGAACAAATTGTGGTATATGAATGTAATGGAATACTATTATTCCATAGGAAATGATGACAGACTTCAAAAAAACCTGGAAAGACTTCCATGAACTTATGCTGAGTGAAGTGAGCAGAACCAGGAGAACATTGTACGACGTAACAGCAACATTGTGCAATGACTAACTTTAACGTACTTAGCACTTCTGAGTGATGCAGAGATTGAAGACAACTCCAGAACACTCATGGAAAATGCTGTCCACATCCAGAAGAAGAACTATGGAAGCATACTATTTACTCTCACTCTCTTTTTTTGTTTTTTCCCGTGGTTTCTCCCATTGATTCTAATTCTTCTTTACAACATGACTAATATGAAAATATGTTTAATATGAATGTATATGTAGAACATATATCAGGTTGCATGTCATCTTGGAGGGGGAGAGGAGAGGGAAAGGGAAGAAAATTCAAAACTCAAAATCTTATGGAAGTAAATGTTGAAACTTAAAAAGAAACCACTTTTTTTAAAAAAAGAAACCTTTGCGGGGCCCAAGGCACTGGAGCACTTGCCCCTACTCTCTTTCCTCAAGCAAAGTCTCTCATTTCTAGCACTTGACAAGTGGTCCAGAATAGGTTCAGTCCTGGGGTGGATGGCCTCTAATGAGAGGAATTAGGCTCCCTGTTTTTACACTCTTCACCTTGTTAAGTATCTGACCAGAGCCAAGAGGACAGTAGGCTCCGCTTCTCTTCTTTCCTCTCTCCTCTCCCCCTCTCCCCCCGCTTGTACTTCTACTTCTAATCCCTTAAGATCCTAGCCTCCTTAGGAAATCTCCCCCTCTTCCTCCTAAGGAAGACCCCCCTGCACTTGTAACTAGACCCTGAAATAAAGCTCAACCCTTGTTCGACTCTGGAACGTCCTTTCTCTCATATGAGCATCCGGTTTTGGCCAACCGAAGACCTCGGAGGTGAGGTAAGAAGACTCGGGTAGCCCACACAGGCCTCTAGGCCTGGCAGACCAGGACCCCAGGAAAGATTTTACTTATAGTTCAAGTCTGGGGTTTCCTCAAAAGGGGGGCAATAAAAGATACTTAATGTGCATTATAAATCAGGCATTAGATAGGTATTCTATTCCTATACATGAAAGATAATACATATTTAAGAGAATAACAGTAGCACTCAGAATAACCCCTTTTTTCCTTACATCCCTATTTCAGTGAGGTACATCACTGTCTTTTTAGTAACACTATTTTGTAACCTTAGAATCATCCTCAGTTTTTCACATTCCCTCATTCCATATCACTCAGTCTCCTAGTTTGGGGAATTCCATTTCTATAACATCTCCCACATCCATCCCCCTCTCTTCATTATTCATACATATAGCAACTACCTCTCACATAGTAACTAGGGTAATATCCTCCTAACTGATCTCCCCTCTCCAGTCTATCCTCCACACAGTTTCCAGATTAATCTTCTGACAGGACAAAGATAACCAAGTCTAGTGTTACTAGAAAGATAGTGATGTACCTCACTGAAATAGGGAAGTAAGGAAAAAGAGTGGATTTTAGGGAAAAGGAAATGAGTTCTATTTGAAATTTAATTCCTGCTTGTTCTATAGGTTTTTTCAGTCTCTAGATATGAATGTCTTGCTACAAACTGGACATTAGATTTTTAGATATTAAGAACAGGAACATTTTTTAATTTTTTAATTATATTTTATTGATATCTTTTATTTCTATATCATCCGCATTTCCCCCTATACTCTCTCCCTCTGCCAAAGAGCCCAGAAAATCTTTCAGACATCATTGAGGGTAAACCAACCATCTTATTTTAAAGATTGGGAAATTGAGTCCTTTGAAGAGATTAAGTAACTTTTTCAAGGTGACATAGCTGGTTAATGGTGTGTGTGTGTGTGTGTGTGTGTGTGTGTGTGTGTTCATCCTTCACTGCTGAAGAAGACCATGCCGTCAGAGAAATGATGACATGGCTTGCACTTGACTTTGAATGAGGGAGGGCTGTGCAGATCACCAGCGTCACTTCTTCTCCAGAGCCATCTGAATCCAGTGACCAGATATTCCTCAGGATGACTGGAGATGACCCAGGATGAGGCAGTTGGGGTTAAGTGACTTGCCCAAGGTCACAAAGCTAGTGAGTGTCAAGTGTCTGAGGTGAAATTTGAACTCAGGTCACTCCTGCACTGGTGCTCTATCCACTGCACCGCCTAGCTGCCCCCAGTTGGTTAATGGTAGAGCTGAGAATAGAACTCAAGTATCTAACTCCCAGCTGTGCCTGTTTACAGCAGAGAAGAACCACATATCCTCTTGTAGCTCAAAGTCAACTTTAGATATGACTTAGAATAATAGAATTTTAGAGCTAGAAGGGTCTAGGGGATTTAACTACTTCATTTTACATAGAAGGAAACTGAGGGTCAGTAAGGGAAAGGGCTTGCTAAGCCCACACTAGTCCAGTCCTTTTTTCTACTAATAGCACATTCTTTTGGGTCATTTAATTGCTTGATATTTTTAGACTTACCTTCTTTTTTAGACTTCATATATCATGATCAGTTTCTACAAGAGATAATGAAAACACCTAATTACTCTGGTCATTCAGCCAGTCAACAAGCATTTAAGTGGTTACTCTGTGTCAGGGACTATGATAAATACTGAGAAGAGAAAGACAAAATGAAAGAGTTCCTATACTCAAAGAACTTAGGTTTTTAATGGGAGATGGTACAGGCATACATACCCACACTTATACCCCCCCCAACACCCACATACACACATATACACATGCACATATATACATACATACATATATATACATGTGCATATATATGTTAACCTTGTGAATATCTATGTGACAGAAACTACTGATCTTGTTATTGTAGCTTTAAGAGCTCAGATGGATTGTTGATAAAAGAGTGTTGACAATTGGAAGTAGCTGCTGAGAAGTGACTTCACTGACCTCTTCCATGGACTGAAACAGAAGCCGTGTCTTTTATCTGTGATCCGTGTGGATCTATATAGAGTCTGTGGAGAAGCCAGGATGAAGGTGAGGAGAAACTTCTTCCTATTGTAACTATTTTAACTATGGTATTATGAAGCCATTTTGTAAAGAATTCGTGAGGAGCTAGTAGGCAGTGGGGAGCTAGGTGATACAGTGGATAGAGCTCTGGGCCTGGAGCCAGGGAGACTTACCTCCCTGTGTTCAAGTTCGACTTCAGACATGTACTAATTGTGTAACCCTGGACAAGTCACTTAACCCTTGTTTGCCTCAGTTTCCTCATATGTAAAGTGACCTGGAGAAGGAAATGGCAAACTACTCCAGTATCTATGCCAGGAAAACCCTGAATGGGGTCATGGAGAGTCGGACAGTGGTAGGGTGTATTTTGGAAACATTTTTTCCTACAGTCATTGAAGCGGGAACAAAGAGAAAAGGGTTAATTCTGGAAAGAAATTTGAAAATGTTTTAAATTTCATCTAGAATGAGTTGAATGCTTTGTTATAAACTACTGATGTATTGTTGTGTTTGTCCTTTGTTCTCGAAAAGGACCATGACACTGATATGTAGCAGGCTTGAGGTGACAGCTTGTGACACTGTTAATTGCAAAAATATTGTAAATAGTTCCATATATATTTTATCAATTTTTAAAATTATATATTCACAATAATTATAATATATATTTTAACATAGATAAAGAAGAGTAATTACTACTAGGAAAGGATGTTTCTCTAGTTCATTTGAATAATTAATATTGGTTGAATTAATGTGGGACTTTGAGCTAATAAATTAATAAGAAGGCATTAAAAATTTATCACTGATAAATCATCTAACACACACCTAGACTGCTATAGGGATGTCAGGCTATGGTTGGATGACCTACGAGAGAGTGGTCAGACACCAGACCCTACAGTCTGCTACATAAATAGTATATATGTAATACATGCAAAATGAATTAAAAAGGTAATTTTTGGAGGAAATGTAAAAGCAGCTGGGGGATCAGGAAAATGTTCCTACAGAAGGTTGTAATTGAGTTTGAATCTTGAAAGAAATCATGGATTCCAGGGGATGAAGGTGAGGAGGAAATATTCCAAGTGTGGGAAAAAGGCAGTGCAAAAGCATGAAGATGGGAGATGAAGTGTTAAGCATGAAAAAAACAATAGGCAAGTATGACTGTTACAGATTGCAGGGAGGGAAGGAATGTGTAAGAAGACTTGAGAGGCAGGAAAGAACAAGGCTGTGAGAGCTTTAAATGCCAAATAGTGGAATTTGTAATTGATGCTAAGGCAGCAAAGACCACTGGAATTTGATGGTCAGTGGATAATAACAAAAATTGCAACTGAGAATAACAGAATTGAATTTGGGGCTTAATTATTATTATTATTCAGCTGGAAATAGCTGTGGCTATTACATATGGTTAGAAGTGACTTCTCATGATTTTAGGCAACCAATGTTTTCTCTTGGACATTGTATGTAGCCCTCAGGATCACACCATAGAAGCCAAAAAGAAATGAGAGTTTGGCCCACACCCTAAAGCTGACTTGTTGAGTGGATAGTATGCGTTAAAGGGAGAAATAAGAAAACTACTTATTCTATCCTAAATTATCCCTTGAAAACATGTTGTTAATTATTATTTTTGTCAATTATTAAACAAATAATCATTCCTCCAAACTGACCTACTTGGCACAACTTGAAAACATCCTGTATTTTCCTTTTTGAGGTAATATGGTATAATAAGAAGAACCTTAGACTCAGAGTCAAAAGATCTGGGTTTGAGTATTTGCTCCAACACTTAGTAACTGTATGACCTTGGACAAGTCACTGAATTTATACTACCTACCTCACAGGGTAATGAGAAAAAAAATGCTTTGTGATATGTAGTGTGACCATGAAAAGAATGCTAGATTTGGATTCAGAGAAACTTGGATAAAATCTCTGTTTTGCCATTTATGATTTTTATGACCTTGGCTTCAGTTTCCTTCACTGTAAAATGCAGATTTTTAGACTTGATGGATTTTGAGTCCCTTCAAGCTCCATATTTGTGATACTCTGAAGTACAAACTATTATTTCTTTCAATGTACTTCTTTTTACTACAGTTATTCTTGTACTTGTTTTATCTTCCCAAGGTTGAATGATCTTACTATGAAGGGCACCTCAGCACCCTAGCATTCTAGAGTTTGAATTCACAGTCAGTGGAGCATCAGCACTCCAAGGAGCAAGTAGTGACCTTCAAAAGTGACCCTGGGGGCCCCAGTCTAGTGAACTGAGAGAAAGATTCAATCCTGCTTTTGGATATGAACTTGGTAGGACCTATCCTATGCAGTGCTAAATTGAGCCTACCTTTTCTAGACACTAAAGTGATTTCTACTTGTTTTATGATCTAACAGGTATTTTCTGTTTCAGGACCTTTCACCTCCATTTCACCCTCTATTTCAGGGCCAAGTACATAGTATATGTTCAAAAAGCACTTGTTGAAAGAGTGACTGAATAATTTAATCAAAGATAAAAGTATCTTGTGTTTATATACTGTTATTTGTCTGCTGTATATAATGGAGTCTGTTTCATCTCTGTCTTCCAAGCAATCTAAGCATTTGATAAACTCAGTCTTAATAGTCTTATAGAAAAAATGGTAGAGATTGTAATTATAGACTTGAAAATGATAAAATACCTGACTCAAAGACTTGCTAATGACTTAAGATCTTCCTAGATGGTAGTCTCCAATAGAGCAGGCCTATGCAATTCAACATTTTTAATCAGTAGCATGGAAGAAGGCATTGCTGGCATGCTTATTTGATTTTGAGATGATACAAAGATGTGAGAGATAGACAATCTGCTGGATAACAGAACTAGAACCCAAAAGATTTTAGCAGGCTGGAATGGTGAACAGCCTCAAATAAAATGATATTTGCCAGAGCTAAAATAAAGTTCTGCCCTGGGTTTGAAAAACAAATAACAAACCCTATAAATCTAGAATGGGGAAGATATGATAGATAACAGTCTGTGTACAAATGCTCTGGGAGTTTTTGTAGCCTTGAGGATTAATATGATTCATTAATATAACATGGAATTCTCCAAAGAAATTGCTATTCTGAGATGCTTCGAGAGAAGTGTAAAGCCCACAACAAAGGGAGCTCTGTTATCCTCTGCCCTCATCAGACAGTATCAGTTTTGGGCATACAATTTAGGAAACACATATATAGGCTGGAACATATTTAGAAGAGGCTGACTAGAGTAGTAACAGGACTGAAGAATATGGGTATCAGTTGAAGGAACTGGTGATATTTAGGTGGGAGAAGGGAAGACTTTAAGGGGACTCGATAGTTGTCTTCAAGTATTTGAAGGATGGAAGAAGGACGATTTGTTTTGCTGGTCACCAGAGAGCAGAATTAGAAGCAATGGTTGGAAGTTGTACAATTTTTCTACTTGTTTTGTTTTAATTTTAAAATTTTTATTTTTCATTAATATTTCCCAATTATATGTAAAATATTTTTAATAATCAGTTAAAAATTTTTTGAGTTCCAGATTCTCTCCTTCTCTCCATTTCTAGTATAATAGTGAGTAATAGTGGTAAAAATGGATATACTTGCTTCAATCTTGTTCTTATTGGGAAGGCTTCAAATTTATGCTCATTACAAATAAGGCTTGCTCTTGGTTTTAGATCAGAGTGAAGAACCTGAGACCTTGAGGCCACATGTGGCCTTCTAGATCCTTAAGTGAAGCCTTTTGACTGAATCCAAATTTTACAGAACAAATCCTTTTCTTAAAAAGTATCTAAAAAGATACTACTTGTTATATTAAGAAAGGTTCCATGGAGTCTGATGCTTTCTAGTGTTTTTATTAGGAATGGGTGCTCTATTTTCTCAAAGACTTTTTCTGAATCTTGATATAATCACATGATTTGTGTTGTTACTGTTATTGATATGGTCAATTGTGTTGCTAACTTTCCTAATATTAAATCAGCCTTGTATTCCTGGTGTGAATTTCATCTGGTCATAATGTATGACATTTGTAATATCTTGCTATAATCTCCTTGCCAGTATTTTATTTAAAAAATTTTACATTGCTATTTATGAAGGAAATTGGTCTATAGTTTTCTTTCTCTGTTTTTGCTTTCCCTAGTTTAGGTATCAAAACCACATTTGTGTTATAAAATGAGTTTGGTAGGACTCCTTCTTTACCTGTTTTTTCAGATAGCTTCTATAGTGTTGGGATTAATTGTTCCTTACTTGCTTGGTAGAATTCACTTGTGAATCTGTCTGATCCTGGGGATTTTTTCTTAGGAAGTTCATTGATGGCTTATTCAATTTCTTTTCCTAAGATAGGGTTATTTAAATAATTTATTTCCTCTTATGTTAAGTTGGGCAGTTTATATTTTTGTAAGTATTCATCCATTTCACTTAAACTGTCAGTTTTACTGCATACGATTAGACAAAATAACTCCTAATAATTTGTTTAATTTCATCTTCACTGGTGGTACATTCATCCTTTTCATTTTTGATACTAGTAATTTAGTTTTCTTATTTTTTTAAATCAAGTTAACCAATGATTTATCTATTTTATTTTTTGCCCTCATAAAACCAGCTCCTAGTTATATTTGTTAGTTCAGTGGTTTTTTACTTTCAGTTTTATTAATCTCTCCTTTGAATTTTTCAGGATGTCCATTTTGGTGTTTAATTGAGAATTTTAAATTGTTCTTTTTAAAGTATATTTAGTTGCATGCCCAAATCCTTGATCTGCTCTTTCTCTCTTTTATTCATATGTGCTTTTAGAGATAAAAAAATCTTCCCTAAGTACTGCTTTGGTTACATCCCACAAATTTTGGAATGTCTCATTGTTATACTCTTATGAAATTATATATTGTTTTTATGATTTATTCATTGACCCCCTCATTCTTTGGGGGTATATTGTTTAGTTTCCAGTTAACTTTTAAACATACTTCTACTGCTCTTTATTAAGTATAATTTTTATTGTTTTATGGCCTGAAAATGGAACATTTAATATTTTTTCTTTTCTGCATTTGATTGTGAGGTTTTTATGCCCTACTTCTGGTCATTTTTGGTGAAGGTGCCATGTACAGCTGAGTATTCTTTTCCATTCCAATTCAGTTTTCTCCAGAGGTCTATCATATTAAACTTTTTAAAGATTCTTTTCATCTCCTTGACTTCTCTCTTACTTAATATGGTTAGATTTATGTAGCTCTGAGAGGAGAAAGTTGAAGTCCCTCACAAGTAGGGTTTTATTGTCTACATCTTCTTATTATTCATTTAACATTTTCTTTAAGAATTTGGATGCTATACCCTTTGGTGCATATATGTTCAGTATTGACATTACTTCATAGTCTACGGTTTCTTTCTGCAAGATGTAGTTTCACTGCTTTCCCTTTTAAATATTTTTGTTTTTCTTTTGCTATGTCTGAGATCATGATTACTACCCCTACCTTTTTCACGTCAGCTGAAGCATAATAGATTTTGATCCAGCCACTTATTTTAACTTTGTGTATGCCTCTCTGTTTCAAGGGTGTTTTTTGTAAGCAACATATTGTTGGATTCTAGTTTCTAATCCATTCTGCTATTTGCTTCTGTTTTATGGATGAGTTCATCCCATTCACATTCATAGTTATGATTACTAACTATGCATTTCCCTCCATCCTATTTTCTTTTGTTTATCCTCTCTCTTTTCATCCTGACCCTCCTCTAAAGTCTGTTTTGTTTTTGACCACCGCCTTCTTTTTATCTGCCCTCCCTTTTATATTCACATCTCCCTCATTCTTTTATCCCTTTCCTCTCCCACTTCCTGATTGGGTAAGACAGATTTCTACATACACACACACACGTAGTAAAATGTATATGTAATATTTATACATACATATATACATTCTCTCTTTGAACTAATTTAGATGTGAGATTCAAGGGTTGCCCACTATGTTCCCCTCTCCCACACTTCCTTGCATGCCTCATTTGTGTGATAATTTTCCCCATTCTTCCTCTCCCTTCCTCCTTTTCCCAGGGCATCATCTTTCCCTTTTCCATTTTTTTCTCACAATCCTGACATAATCAGCTTACTCCTGTACCTTCTTTCTATGTAAAATTCTTAGAAGGTACATTATCTTCCCATATAGAAAGGTAACTGTTTAACCTTTTTGAGTCCTTTATGATTTCTATTTTGTTTTTACCTTTTTGTGCTTCTCTTGAGGCTAGTATTTGAAAGTGAAATTTTCTACTCATCTCTGGTCTTTTCACTAGGAATGCTTGAAATTTCTCTATTTCATTAAATATCCATTTTCCCCCTTAAAGCATGATATTCACTTTTGCTGGGTAGATTAATCTTGGTTGTAATTCCAGCTTTTTTGCCTTCTGGAATATTTTATTCCAAGGTCTCACCTTATTTAATTTGGTAGCTGCTAACTCTTGTGTCATCCTGACTGTGGTTCCTTGGTATTTAAATGTGTGGGGGTTTTTTTGGCTGTTTAAAGTAGTTTCTCTTTGATCTGGGAACTTTGAGATTGTCTTATAACATAATTCCTGGGGATTTTCATTTTGAGATCTCTTTTATATGATCAATGGGTTTTTTCAGTTTCTATTCTATCCTCTGATTCTAGGATATCAGGGAAATTTTCCTCAATAATTTCTTGAAATGTGATGTCTAGTCTCTCTCTTGGGTCATGGCTTTCAAAGGTAATCTAATAACCCCTTAAGTTATCTTTGATAACTTTGATCTATTTTTCAGTCAGTTGTTTTTCTAGTAAGGTATTTCACAATTTCTTTTACTTTTTCATTCTTCTGACTTTGTCTTATTGTTTCTAGATGTCTCATGGAATCATTAACTCCCACTTGCCCAATTCTGATTTTTAAGGAATTATTTTCTTCAGTGAGCTTTTGTATTTTTTTTATTTGGCTAATTCTGGTTTTTATGTGTTATTTTCTTCAGTATTTTTTGTTCCTCTTTTACCAACCTATTAATTGTCTTAATTTTCTTCCATTGCTTCATTTCTTTACTTAGTTTTTTCTTTACCATTCTTATTTGATTTTGGAAATAATTTTTTAGTTCTTCTAGAAATTCTTGTTGTGCATGTGTCCAATTCACATTTTTAATTTGAGGCTTTGCTTTTAGCTATTTTGACATTGTCTTCTGAGTTTATATGTCTTGATCTTCCCTGTCACCATAGCAGCTTTTTATGATTGGGGTCTTTTTTGTTGTTTTCTCATTTCCTACCCTATTTCTTGATTTGGAACTTTATGTTAAAGTTGGGCTCTATTCCCAGTGTGGGACATGGAGGGGCACTGTCTCAAGCTTAAGGCTTTTTCCCACACTGTTGTTTTCAAAGCTAGTTCTGGGGATTTGGAAGTTTGGGGTGCTTATAAGGTGGTGTGATCTGGGGAGATGTATAGTCACTGTTCTATTGGTCTGTACTCTAGTCCTTACCCAGGAAGGGCCCCTGATCTCTTGAGATTGCAATGGATACTGCTCCTCAGGGCCCCTCCTCCCATGGAACCTGAAACAATACTGTTCCTCAGGGTCCCTGATTCTTCGGGGCCAGAAGTGATACTGCCCCTCAGGGCTTCCACTCCCTCTGGACTGAGAGCTCCATTCACCCTTGAACTATGACCTAGAAGTGGGTATACACAATGAAGTTGCCAGACAACATCTATTCCTGCATCCAGTGCTAGCACAGGGTTCCTCTGTAGTCTCTTTCTGACCACTTTGTCAGGTTGCCTTACCATCTCTGGCTTGAGAAATCCTGAAGCTGCTGCCTCTGTCACCACCACTAGTGTCTTATCCAAATGAGCTCCCAGCCCCCTTCAAACCACCTGTCAAAGATCTTTCTTCTCTACCTTCAAAGTTGTCTTGGGCTGCAGGAATGTCCTTCATATTTTTATTGGCTCTTTCACTCCAGAAGTTGTATAAAGGATATTTTAAAGTTGTTTGAAGGGGAGTGTTGGGAGAGCTCAGCTGAGTGCTTCTTCACTCTGCTGTCTTGACACCCAAAAGTTGCACATTCGATACAAGGAAAAAATTGTCAATCTGTTTGATGGTAAAACAATAAAATGGAATCCCTGCTTGAGGGCAGGGATTGTTTTTTGTTTTTGTCCTTACATCATGATTCCCAGACCAGCACCTTTGCACTATAGGTGCAAATAGTAGGTGCTTAATAATAATAGGTGCTTAATAAATTTTTGTTTCATTGAATTGAATTGAATAGCTCTCTTACCCTTGGCAGCCCTGTCTCAACTTTCTCTAGCATGTGAAAAAGCCTGTGGTAGAGATTTTGGAAACTGAGCTTCAAAGGTGCAGGAAATCTGTCGTGTAGCAAGTTAAGGTCTGGCCTTCTCTTTCAGAGCCAAGGTTGCTCATCTGCTGGCCAGGGCTCTAGGGTACTCTTGAGAGCCTGAGGGATTCTCTGCTCTTTCTACTGCCTTTGCTTGAACTCCTTCGAACAGTATTTCTCCCCTTTTTTAAGGACCAATCACTGTGTGCTAATTCTGTTGAAACATTGAACATCAGGTAGCTTTTATAAAGGGATATTTACTTGAAAAATATATCAAGAACAAATGTACAAGCATTTCCTGAATGCCTTGGGGGCATAATCTCCCCATACTACTTTGGTGTCTAGGAGTAAGTTCAATTTAGCTCAGTTTCTACATAGCATTGTTCTTACCAAGTTCATATCCAAAGAAGACAGGATGAGTTCTTGTTTCAGCTCACCAGGCTGAGGTCTCAAAGGTTACTCCTGAAGGCCACTCTTTAATTAGTAGCATTAATGCTACTCTGACTGCAAACCCAAACTTTGGAGTGCCAGGATGTGGAAGTACCTTCCAAACCTTTCAAATTCAATTATTCCTTCAGTAGCAGATGTGATCAAAGGAGTCACCAAGCTCCCTGGAGCACAGAAGCAAAAAGGCAAGAGCTGAAGGTGTCAGGACTTGGGAAGTTGACAGGCCTCCATAGTCAGTGAAAGAGCCTTTTCTCCCTTTAGTGTTTAGCTCACTAGAACCTGTTCCAGAGTGTCCATACATGCTATGCAGTCTATCCAAAATACTTCTATTTCACATTATCAGGCTTCTTCCAGACACAAAAAGCAGGTTCCTAAGTGTCTCCACGGGGGGAACACCAACAGAAGTGCCTTCTGCACATTCCGCAGACCCCTGTGTGGTTTTCTGATGATGTAGAAACTTGGAGAGAATGATGCTCTGTAGAAACTGAGCTGAAGTGAACTTACTCTCCCTAGATACCAAAGCAGCACAGGGGAGATTGTGCCCCCACGGCATTCAGGACATGCTTTTGTTGCTGTAAGTAAGGAGGATTTTGTTATTCTTTGTAGAATTTAGTTTCTCAGGATCCATGGCCGTGGCAATGTCTAGTTTCCAGGCGTGAGGTAATAACTCCCAGAATAGTTCTAAGAATTCTGGATAATAATTCCTAGAATCACAGTGATAGACAGTCCTACTGAGACCGCACAGTGAGATCTAGGGATGATGTAAGTAATATTTACTATGCTTGCGCCAAATGGTGATATTGCTGAAATTAACCTGTGAGGCCATTACTGGAAAAACACATTCTTTGTCATTTTCCTTATAAAGCAAGTGGATATTGGTCAGTGAGTAGGGAAACCACAGGGAACCCACGGGGGAACCCGTTTGGGATTTGGGTAATACATAGAGGAATGCATGTACCTGTCTTAAATGGCCCCCATTGAAGCTTGAGGGAATTTAGGAGAGAGCACAAGCTGGAATGCTTTGCCTGTCTCAATTGACCCCATTGAGACATAAGAGATGGTTGCCCCATCTTCTCGAATGCCTCTGCAAGAAGAGTTATTAGGAAATGCTGTAGGAGTTGGTGCTCCCATTATCAGCAATTCCCTTTGAGAGGACTAGACTAGAACAAACTTAGATTTAACCCCTCCAAAGCTGTCTGCCTGTCTCACCAGATCAAGAATGAACTTGTTGGGGGCTGGAGTCCAAAAACTCCAGTGCCTCCTGTGTGTTGTCTATGAAACAGTTGACCTCAAAAGAAATCTCAATGCTCAGTTCAGTGTCCAGGAAGGAAGTGATGAGGGGAGGTATTAGGGTAAGGTGGGATGAGAAAGAAGAGGAAGAGGCTTATCAAATAGTACGTTCATCCTTCTGAATACTTTAAAGGCAGGACTGCTGTTTTTGAGAACACAGTTGAAAAATCCAAGAGTTGGAGGCCTGCAGGGAAAATAGTACTGGACTTGAACTCAGGTGACCTCATGGCAATACTTAATATATTTGTAGTCACTGGGAATTTATTTTTCTGTGCCTCAGTTTTCTCATCTATAAATAATGTAGGTACTACCTACCTCTCAGTGCTGTTGTAAGAAAGCCTTTTGTAAACTTCAAACTATGTCAATGTAACATTATTAGCTTATGTTACATAAAAGAATGAAAATTTGTATCCCTGGAAACTGGTTACTTCTTGCCATTCCTTATCTACCATTTCATAGTTTCTGGTACTTGTTCTACCTTTTCTCCACCTTCTGTAACCACCCCCCCCCTTTTGTTTTGTCTTTTTAAAGAAAACAGCTAAGAGCTGTTGTCGGTTCTCAAGTGTGGGTTCTCAACAGTTAACTGTTCTGAGAAATACATTACTCTTATTCCTTGAGAACCCGATGTTAAATTCTTATCAGTTGTTCAACACTTAATTACAGGATTAACTTCAGTGCATAGTGTTGTACTTAAGGAGATGTTAAATATATTGCTTTAAAACTATAAAACTGTGATTAACATTGACTTGAGGCCATTTTCTGATCTTAATTAAATGATTGAAAACTGCTTTCTAGAATTTCCATGTTTGTTCAACAAAAGCATTTGTGGAAATTAGGTACAATTCAGCTACCTCATTAGATAATTATTGACTTCACTTTGCCTGCTAGAATTGGGAGTTACAATTTAGAGATTTGGCTATTTTTATTGGATCATTTGGTATTTATTATGTGTCCAGAGTCTCTCTAGTGTTGTCTGTATTACACTTGGTGTGCAGACTTTGTCTACAGATCATACAGGTCTAAGGTTGTTCCTAATGCCAAAAGCACCTGCTGTATCTTCAATCTCAATACATCCTTAAGCTCTCCTCTCCCACCCCTCCCATCCCTTCCGATCCCAGTTTAATCCTCCATCTCTTTAGGGAATTGGCTAATAGTATTCAAATTCGACTTTCTCTATGAAAATTTCCCCAACCCCAGCTGAAGTGATTATATCCTATGAACTTTCAAGTTGGTATTTAAAAAAATTTTTTTTATATCACTTATTTTTTTTCTAATAGTCCTCCCTTTCACCCCTCCCAGACAGCCATCTCATATAACAAAATATATATATATATATATATACATATATATTATATTATATATATTAAAGAAAATGAGGAAGAAAAATATCAACAGTTACTACATTGAAAAAAGTCTGAAAATATATGCTCTATTCTATACCTCTGGACCTCTCACTTCTGTAAAGGAGTAGGAGAGGGCCCTCTTTTCACATATCTTCTTTAGGGCCATGCTTATTCTGTAATTCTACAACATTCCCTCTCACTTGTTTTGTGGTTTTTGTCCTTTCCATTTACATTGTTGCAGGCATTGTGAACATCATTTTCTTGGCCCTGCTTACTCCACTCTGCATTATCATGCAAGTCTTTCTATTCTTCTCTGTATCAGTCATATTTGTTGTTTCTTACAGCATAGTAGTATTCTGTTACGTTCAAATACCACAATTGGTTTAGCTGTTTCCAAATTAGTGGATATCTACTTTGTTTCTTTTGCTGTCACACCATAAAAGAAGTGCAATTATAAATATTTTGGTGTACATGGGAGCTTTTTTATCAGTTATTTCCTTGGGTATATACATAGTAATGAAATTTCTGGTTCAAAAGGGTATGGATGTTTTAGTCACTTGATTTATATAAGTCCAAATGGCTTTCCAAAATTGTACTGATTCACAACTCCACCAACAATTCACTGGTATGCTTATCTTCCCTCAGCCCTTCCAAGATTGACTATTCTCATCTCTTGTAATCTTTGCCAGTTTGCTGGGTGTGAGGCAAAACCTTAGGATTGTTTTGATTTCTATTTCGCTTTCATATGTAATAAATAGTTTGTTTTTTTTCCTTGAGAACTTTTTGTTCATATCCTTTGACCACTTATATTTTGGGGAATGGCAGTGTATACATACTAATATATTAATTGTAATATATTATTATATATTGCATTACATTACAGACGAGGATAATAATAGCACCTATGTTACAGGGTTGTTGTGAGGATTGAGATATTATTTGTAAAGTACCTCTGTAGAACTTATGTTAGGTGGATTTTTATGATTATTATAGTATCCTTTGCTATCCTGACTCAATTCTCTAGGATTAAAAATTGCAGAGTAGGTGTTAATAAGCCTTCAGAGGGAGTTCCCCCACCAGGTGTTGCCTACACCAGTGATATCCAAGGTCTGGATAAACAAAACAAAATTCAGATCCTTTCACTAACTATCCCCCATGGCTGTCATGAGGATCAAATAAGGCCAAGTACATCCCATACTTTTTAACTTGGAAGGTGCTAAGCAGAGAAAGGCTGATAACAAGTTCCCTTGAGAGGTGGGGTTGTTTTCTCCATATCTCTTCTAGTGCGTGGAACAATGCTTTGGATGATAGCCTGTGCTCTTGGTGGATACTTGTTGAATGTTGAATAACTATGACATTATTTACTTTAGATTGGACAAACCTGAGAAAAAGCTGTAAAATGAAGGGCTTGGACAATAAACTTTCTAGGGTCCAGTCCAACCCTAAATTTTTATGGTCCAATAGTCTTAAGATAAGTTTGGGCCAAACAGGATGGGCCATTTCATTTCACCAAGTACACAGCAAACACAAAGCCCTTGCTGTTTGGAGGGTTCAAAGAAGCTACTGTAGCTCAGAGACTGGCCCATTGTTTCTCAATTCTTCCCATTTGTTTGCTGTTGGAGGCAGCTGGGTGATACAGGCAATGAAATACTGGGCTCAGGAAGACTAGACTTTAAGTTCAACCTCTGACACTTCTGAACCTTATGACCTTGGGCAAGTCACTTAACCTCAAGGTTTTCTCAACTATAAAATGGAGTCATAATGCACCTACTTCACAGATTTGTTGTGAGATCAAATGAGATATCTGTAAAGCACCTGGCATGTAGTAAGTGCTTAATAATTGCTCATTCCCCCTCTTTCCCCTAGCTGACTGTTATTAAGTTGATTAGGCTTACAAAACCCTAGCTCAAAGGTGGGGAACCTGTGGGCCTCGAGGCCACATGTGGCCTTCTAGGTCCTCAACTGTGGCCCTCTAGGTCCTCAAGTGTGGCCCTTTGACTGAATCCACACTTCACAGAACAAATTCCCTTAATAAAAGGATTTGTTCTCTAAAATTTGGGCTGAAACAAAATGCCACACCCAAGCACCTGGAAAGGCTATGTGTGGTAGTCCATGTGGATCCTCTCTGCTTCCTTCTGCAGAATTTTTTCTTATTTTTAGGACTCAAGTTTTCCATAAATGTTAGGGACCACACCAGCCAGTCCAAGCTCTTGATGAGAATTTGGTGGTTTGATTAATTTTCTGCAGCTGAAAGAAATCTTTAATTTGTATTGCTGCCTTTTGTTTTTGCATTGCCTCCACATGTTTTTCTTCACCTTTCCTCTCCCTTATCAATAGCCCTGCTTTCCTAGAGATATGAAAGTCCCAGGACTTCAATCTTGAAGAACCAATCCTTTCTAGAGAGGGCTCAGATGGGCCACCAGCAATGAAGAGAAAAGAGCCAAATTCCTTCCTTCCTTCCTTTACATCATATACCATTCTCTAGGTTCTGTAGCTGCTTGTGACCTCATCTGTAATATTCTTCTCCCCATCTCCACCTCCTCAGCACTTCATCCTGTTTTTGGGATAGGACCCAAAGAAGCAAATGAGTGGTATGATCCAGACTAGCTCTTACTTATAAATATGTGCAAAGAAATCATTAACAAGAACTTTTAAAGCTATCTTCGCAGCTTGCAGACAATGTTCTAATTATAAACAATTCCTCATTGAAGCTTCTATTAGATTTTCTAAAACTCTTCTACTGTCGATTGTTGAGAATTTGTTTTAGCATGTACTTAAATAATAGAACTGTGTTTCTCTTTTTAATAAAATTCTTAATTTGGGATTTTTCCTAATTCATACATGGTTTACTCCTCATTTTTCTTCTGAACCAGTGATATTTTACTGCACTTTGTATTTTTTCTCTGCATTGTATTTGTGGGCTCAAAAATCTAGAGTAAGAAGGAGCCTCACCTGTTATCTACTCCAGCCTTCTCATTTTATAAGATAAGAAAACTGAAAGTCAGTTTTCTTAAACTTAAACTGAGTTTGAGTAACTTGCCCTGGTCACAGAGACAATAAATGCCAGAGGGGCAGGATTTGGATACTGTTCCTCTGACTCTGAAGTCAGTGCTTTTTCTATGTTAAAAACTGCAAAGTAAGGATTTGAACCCAGATCTTATGACTTAATCTTTGCATGTAACTGAACTTCGCCTTCACTAAAAAAAACACCCCAAAAAACTGATAAATTAATTATTGGATGTAATTTTGTTATTGGGTTTGCTAGGTAACAAATTAAATAACCTTCAGGAAGGAGGCTCATAGATTTAGAGCTAGAAGGAAACTTAGATTCCCTATAGTACAATCATTTCATCTTCTGGAGAGGAAACTTAGACCCAGGAAAGTTAAATGCTTATTTCAAGGTCTCCTAGACAGGAAATAGCAGATCTAGATTTGAAGCCAAGTCTTCTGACTCTAAATCCAGTGCCATAGTTAAGGATTTTGATGTTCCTGATGAGAGTGCAGAATTTCAGAGGCTGGGTTTTTTTTTGCATATAAATTTTTTTTGTTGATAACTTCTTTTTACATTGCCTTCATTTCTAAATACATCAGCCTCCTGAGCCATTTCTTGTAAAACAAATGAAAAAGGAAAGAGAACAAAAGCAGTTCCATTAAACCAACCAAATAGTCCTCTACCTCTGCAAAAAAAGGAGAGAGGTGCATTTTCTCATGTTTTCTTCAGGGCCAAGCTTGGTCATTGTCATCACACACTGTTCAATTTCTTTTTTTGGAGGGTGAGAGGATTTCTATTTACTTTGATGTAGTCACTGACTATATTGTTTTCCTGGTTGTTTATTTCATTTTCATTAGTCCCTATGTCCTACCATTCTTTTCTGAATTCTTCATATTCGTTATTCCATATAGCTTCAATCATATTCATGTACCACAATTTATTTATCACTTAATCACTGGATGATGACTGGATGTTTCCAATTCCTGATGTGAATGTTTTGGTGTATATGGGACCTTCCTTTTTTTTCTTCCTTCTCCTTCTTTCCTTCCTTCTTGTTCACATGAGTTTTATTCTTAGTTTCAATTTCTTCTTAGACTTGCTGGGCTTCTATATATGTTGTTTTAGGCAAGTTATCATGTTCTTGAATTGCTTCTGCCATGCCTAAAAATGGGGTAATAAAAGCTGACTTGTGGCCTTTCCCAAGTTACAGTGGTATGCCCCAGCTCCAGTTATTCTGATAGCCAAGCAAAGTCCTAGGTCCAGCCCTAATGTTAGGACTAGGAATGGAGGCAAGTATCTGGCCCTAGCAAGGCCAAACTGCTCCTTGGTTTGGTGGTCCTCAAGTGAAAGATTTTGGACCATTTATTAGTCTGCCCAGAAGGTGCTCCAGGTATTTCAGGAGAGGAAGGCCATTGCTTGACCCACAGAATCATCCCAAAATCTCATCACGTGCTCTAAAAAATACTAGCAAAGCTTTCCTTGGGAAGACATTGTTCATTTGATCTGTCACCCATTATACAGGCCTTTGGAGAAGTTATAGAGGGGAAAGGGCTAGAGTTTGGCTGGGTCCTTGGCGGGGAATAATACCCCCTTAATTACAATTCAAAGGATACAAAGGGAAACAATAGAAGGAAAAAAGATGTTTCCATTTGTACCTGATGGTTTTGTTTTTTTATCTGTTTGCAAATGTTCAGTGGAATGGTTTGAAACCCAGCCGTGTCGTTGCTTACGCCCACACACACAGAGCTGCAGTGGTGCAGACAATCTCACAGCAAACCATATTACCAGCCCCGACCATGAAACCTCTTCCCAGACTAGTGCAGGCTGGATATCTCACCCTCCTGAGTCCCCTCCCCACCTCCACCAGGACCAGTCACCCCCTTTCCAAATTCCTCCCTTAAATGTCAGTAATTAGACTGCTCTAAAGAAGGGAAGGCAGCAGGAGCAGCCAAGCCAGCTCTAGGAAGAGCAATGAGGATGCTGTTACTACAGATTTACCCGGCTTCAGGAGAACACTGGATCCCCCACCCTGCCTGGGGACTGACCACTTAAAGGTGAGAGAAGACTTTGTGATTTCTTTGGGCTGTGCAGGGCTGAGGAAATGCCATCCATCCTTGAAGCAAGGGATCTTAATCATTATGTCTGATTCCTACAGAGTGATTATATCAAACAAGCATGATGGAAGGTTTCCTCCCAAACACACAGCACCTAGAACACAATCCCCCACTTAGGTAGCTTGAGTTCCTTTTAACCAGTGGGGTGTTTGTTTGTTTGTTTGTTTGTTTGGGGTGTGTGTGTGTGTGTGTGTGTGTGTGTGTGTGTGTGTGTGTGTGTGTGTGTGTGTGTGTGTGTGTGTGTGTGTACTTTCCTGCTTTCTTCTTCTTAGTATTGTCTGCTTAACTTTAAATGTTGGATTAAGGTATAATTCAGCTCTTAGCTCAACCTGTTGATTACAGGTTGTTGGCTAAGAGGTTAACCCTTTTCTCTTATACTAAGCTGCATTCTTTGGGGACCAAAGGAGAACTTTCTCCATCTGAAAAATATCTTTCCCTAGTAACCCTAGGGTTTGGCAACAATAAACAGCCAGATATGGACACCCATTGCATTATACATTAAGGAGGTTTCTTCTGCAGCAGGAATCAACAAAGTTTAAAATAGACATATCAGAAGTGGAAACCAAGCTATAGAATTCTGTGTCTGATTCAACAGGCAGAGACATATGAGGAGAAAAATTAATGAGCAACCTATATGGTTAGCAACCTCTGCGACTAGAGAAACAAATAGTTTCATTACCTTTGCATAAATATGTCTATAGCTTTTAGGATACCAGGTTATAGGCAGGTCCCTGGGAAGATTCAGCCCTTTAAATGAGGAAGAAAGAGATTAACGAGGAAACAATCGGATAAAAATCTCTAAATTCTGTGCTGTCATAGGATGAATCAGTTGGCATGCTTCTATTTTTAGAGTTTGAAAGATCTGCTGCCACATTTTGTCGGGCCTTAATTGGTGCCACAGACTTGTTTGCATTCACGTGTTCAGTAGGAAGTGTCGATCAGAACTTCAGGTATCTGAAATCTCTACTTGTCCAGAATGTGATCAGACCCAAGCTGGTTTGCTAGTGTTGGCTTTCTGTTCTTCAGGGTCCACCATGGATCTTTTACCCCAAACCCAACTGGGGTCTTTGACCCGTAGCCAGAGACTTGTACTTGACTATGTTGGTTTGTTTGTTTCTTCAGAAGGAAAAACTGCCAGTTTTGAAATCATAAAAGATAATTGGAATGGGAAATCATGGCTTTTTGGCCAGCTACTGTATTGCAGGAAAGAGAAGTAGGGCTTCCTGACCTCCAGACTGGACTTATGTTTTATACAATTGATTTCATAATCATGGAACAGGTTCCAGGGGAGTTTAGATAAAGTGTGATCTTTGAGAAGGAACAGATTCTGTTTCTGGGATTGAACTGGTGTCCTGGCTGAAACTGTGCATAATTAGTCCAGAAAGCTGTTGTCCATATTTCAGAGCTGCAGACACTGTAAATCTCAGCAGCGATTTCAGAAGGGGAGTTATTGTATGTGTAGAGCCTTTTGTTCAGAGGTGATAATAGGAGATGACAGCTAGTTCAAGTAGGAGGGCAATAATAAGTAATGTAGGACAAAGTGCTCAAATGTTAGAATAGTTGTTTTGTAGAAAATCTGTTACATGTTCCACGGCAATAGAAAAATACAGTAACACCATATTTACAGATTAGAATAGGCCTCTAGAAATCCCTAGCCCTCTTATACTTTGAAAAATGCTTCACATATTCTGTAGTGTATAAAGGGCTAGACAAAGAATCAGGAAGACCTGGGTTCAGTTTTACTTCTGACTCTTCTGACTAGCTGTTTGACTCTGGAAAATCCCTTCACGTTTACCTGCCTGTTTCTTCAACTTGGAAGATTTGCAAAGTGCTTAACAAATGTTATCTTTTTTGATCTTCATAACAACCTTGGGTTGTTATAGGAGCTACTATTATTATACCCCTTTTTCAGATGGAGAAACTGAGGCAAACAGAGGTTAAGTGATTTACCTAAGGCCACGTAGCTACTAATTATCTGAGGCTGAATTTGAACTCTGGTCTTCCTTACTCCAGGTCCAGGACTCTACACACTGTGCTGCCTACATCACAGGATCGTTTTGAGGCTCAAAGGAGATAAGATGTAAATACTTTAATGAAGCGAACTATAAATGTCAGCTGTTAGTATGGCTATTGTCATTGTGCTGCTCACTACCCAATGCTGATCATTGTTTAGCTAGTCTTTAATTTCTTAAATTAAATCCAGTGGTATTTTCCATAGTGGACTGGAACATTCTCCATGATGCCATGCTGGGAGGCAGTTTCCAGGGCCACAGAATCACAGAGTGTCAAGGGTGGAAAAGAACTTGAGACCATCTAGTCCAATCCCCACATTTCACAAGTGAGCAAAATAAGTTCCATGGTTATCAGTAGAACCATGGCAAGAAAATAGCTTTTTCCAAAGTTCTTAGGGAAAGATCCAATTGCCCACTTGAGTAGTCAAAGTGCAGGTCTAAATTATGCCAATATCAGTGTTTTCTGATGAGCTTGAACCTCCAGGTCAGAGCCCTCTCTGAGGTAAACTTTAGGACTTTTGGGTTTACAAACACGTTCCTCAAGACACTAAGCGAGGTAGTACATGTACTTTTATCTTTGCTTTATATGTAACTAAGCCGAGGCTCAGGGAAATAAACCAGTTTGTCAAATAAGGTGATTACCTCAGACACTGTGTTTTGGGGACCTTTGTGTCACCATACTCTGCTGACTGGAGGAGGTCACCTGAGGGTGTGGGAAATGGGGTAGGGGGAAGGCAGCTCTGACTTGCAGGAGCCAAGGTAGGACTAGGTTTATACCTAAGCCTGTAATCCTTCCCCCTCCCCCAACCCCTTCCACGGACAAAATCTCTTCCCTTTCCAACAGAATCCCAATAGCTTCTCTTCTGTTGTGTCCGAGAGAGTCATTTTATTCTGATTCCATTATGCTTTGGTGTGGGTGTGGTTGTATCTCACCAGTCTTGGTCTTCTTCCAGAAAGCTTCCCTTGACCACTGAGGGCCACACTGACTCGCCGCATTTGTTGCCTGTGCTGTTCATTTAGGACTTGACTTGTGTCAGCTTTAACATTATTGTTTGACTGTGGGTATGTGGATCGTCCTTAAACTAGTATATTAAGGGCAGGTCCTATGCCTAGTCAGTGCCTGTAATATGGTAGAACTCAGCAGGTCTCGGTAGAAAGAGTGAGTGATTCCCTCTGGTTTGTAATTTTTTCCTGGGATTTGAATTTCTGCAAAATATGAACATAACTTTAGTTAGATTTTGCCAGTATGCTGTGGCATGTAGGATCAGAGAAGTAATTAGGGCAGAGTGGCTGGGCTTTGCTCCTGGGCACTGAAATTTAAAAGGCACTGACAGAATTTATATTCCTTTGGCAGCATAAAGATCCTTAAATTTAGCCTGCAGTTAAGCAAGAATAATTTATTATAATAGGAAGTCTCCAGTTTTCCAGCTACCTCCTTTGCCATCTCTATAGTCCCCAGCCAGTGGTGTATGCCAGCTGCCAGGGGTAGGGGTAGATACTACAGTTATTGCAGATCAGGAAACTGAGTCTCATATAGGTTAAATGACTTGCCCACACTTGTAAAACTAATCAGTTTGAGATCCTGGATTTAATCTAGGTCTAATGACTGCAAATTCAGCCAGTTACTCACTACACCACATTCCCTTTTAGACAACTGGGAGGGAACTAGGGATGTTTCACTTGGAAAAGAACAAACTTTGGAGAAAGATGACTGCTTGTCAAGTATTTGAAAGAATGTTTGTTAAAATGAATTGAACTTTGAATGTATTGAACTGAAGAAATTTTCTTTGGGAGAGCCATTACATTGGTTTTACTGGGCCACAGAGGGCAGAACTAGGCATAATGAGTGGAAGTTATAGGAAGACAGAATTTGGCTCAATGTGAGTCAAAACTGCATAATTAGAGCTGTCTAGCAATGGAATAGGTTATCTCAGATAGTCAATCAATCAGCAAGTATTTATTCAGTACCTAATATATATTTTGCCCTGTGGTAGGCACTGGGGATACAGAGGGAAATGAGTTCTGCTTCCTTAGGCTCTCTCCTGGTGGGGATTTTCCCCATCAAGGAGAGCAACCTTCAAGGGAAGGCTGGATAAACTGTCATAGGAGATCATGGGATCATATATAGGTGTATATATGAGGGCTAGAAAGGTCCAGAGAGTCTACTGAAGCCAAGCCCTTCATTTTACAGTTGAAGAAACTGAGGTGAAGTGATTTGCTGACAATCACAAAGGTAAGTGTCCTAGAGAGGTTAAACTCAGTTCCTCCTGACTCCAAGTCCAGTATTCCACCCTCTGGTCCACCCTGGACCTTCTAGTTCATAAGAACATAGAAGTAAAGCTGGAAGGAACCTCAGATACTGTCTAGTCCAACTTCCTCATTTTACAGATGAGAAAATGGAGGCCCCTGGAAGTAAAGTGATTCACTCAGGGTCACACAGCTGATAAGAGCCTGAAGTGAAATTGGAATCCAGGTTTTCTAAAGGCTTCTTCCAGGTAAAGGCTGAATTAGATGATATAAGAAGTTCCTTCTACTTCTGAGATTCATCTGTGCATCTAGGAACACTTGTCCATCCCAGGCCAAAGCAAGTAGCTGTGGTTCCTTTCCCTACAAAGCCTGCTACATTTAAGCCTGAGGAACGTGTATTATTTGTAAGTGAATTAAAAACCATTTTTTATTTTCAAAACCAACTGTAGCCTCTTCCTTCCTGGGCTGTACACACGAGCCAAAGTGGCTTTGTACATGTCTTGCTTTAAATGATTAAGCAGTCAGTAATGCCATAACAGCCCACAGATTTCACAGATGTGTCCACAAAGAGACCACCTCAGGACCAGCTTCTGGCAACTGCCCGCTTTCCTGCTGCCAGGTAGCTATGTAGTAAACTGCTAGTCATTGAGGAAACTCTGTGAAGGGCTCCAGTATTACCCAAAGCAGTCTATATGCTTGGGCACAAGGTCACAAAGGCTGAAGAAGGATTATGTTCAATTATTTGTTGGTTAAACTCCCCTCCTGTCCCCAGTACTCCACTTCTCTGACCTTCAATCATTTCCCTCATAGGTCCTGTTTGAGGACAGACATTATCTCCTCTCATCTGGCCTCAGACTGCCTGGAATTACAGTTTTTTCTTGCCCTTTTCAGCTTTTACATCCTGAAAGAAGCCTTGGAAACGCCACCAGTGTTTACATCAACACACATGCTCCTTACCACAGGAAGTGCAACCTCACGTTTGCTGTGATAAGTGCTTGGCTTACTTCGAACAAAAGAGGAACAGATTTTAAACAGATTAGAAAACACAGACTGCAGCCAAGCCAAAGCCTCAGGCCACAATTCATTTGGGGATTCCATAGGGCCCTAAGGTCTAGAGGTAAATTTAGGACAGGGCAATTTAACGTAGGATTAGAGTAGGGGCTGCAGTTACTTGTGAGGATAATCCTTGTAAAAGTGAATGATTAATCCGTGGGAGCTAGGACCCAATCTGATTTTTTTTTGCTTCTAGAGCCATAGAGACCACAGGGAATAGTGATTCTTGCTTCTCAGGGGGAGGCAGTTGATGAATATTAAATGGTAAATGGTGACTATACTCCAATAACATGGTAGGTGTTACATTCACCAGGCTTGGGTATGCTTTTAGAGACTTTAACTATGCAAGAGAAATTAAGGCAAACACTCCAGAAAAATTCATGACCAAATGTCCGACTCCCATTCACACTCTCCCAGCTTCAGACAAATTGGACTGTTCTCTGTGTTCTCCTCTTCCCTAACACCCTACATTTTTCTAACCCCAGGCTTTTGCTCACAGTGTTCCTGATGCCTAGTATGCCATCCTTCCTCTTCTTTGTCTGTTGAATTCCTATTCATCCTTCAAAGAACAGTGCAAAAGTGGTCTTCTTTAGGAAGTTTCCCTTCATTTCCTCCTCCACCCCTCTATAAAAATCTTTCAGACATAACTTAACACTTGGGTTGTGTTGCATTATAGTAATTTGTGTATGTGTCCTGTTGCCCTGCCTGACTGGTGAGCTCCTAGAGGGTAAAGGCTAAGCTAGCTCAGAACAGTGACAAAATGTTCTGCTCATAAATCTTGTATTTGTTGGGTGAACATCTCAAATAAGAGTGTACCTGGCAATTTTATATAGCATATCCAGTACCAGGCTTCCAGTGCACTCAGTGATTAATCATTTGGCTGTTATTTGTTTTTTTTTTTATCAGATAAACTTTATTTTCCCTTGGCAGAACTGTATGGTTATAAGTATATGGGGGCAGGGAGGAAAATGGGGTCATTTGAGTATAGAGAATACAAGGGAGGATATATGAGAGTATGTGGTTCTGTCTGTTCATGGAGGTCATGTGCATGTTTGTGAGTGTGGGGTAAGAGATATTCATGGGGGTATGTGCAACTCTATGAGAAATATGTGATTGAATATTTTAGCCTAGAGAGCAAGAACTGCTTCATTTTTGTCTTATACCCATAGTACAGTACCTGGCACAAGGTAGGTACACAGTCAGTACTTGTTGACAGAGTAGTTGATTGAATGATTGATATTTTGCCCATTTTCTTAACCTCAGAGAACACCATCTCCACCTGCCAGCCTTCCTTATCTTCCTGGCTTTAGGTAACATAAACATTTGCTACCAGTTGATACATTCTGAGCACTTTTCAACAGTGCAGACTTCCAAGAACTTTCCCCCAACCAAAATAAAGAAAGAAAGAAAGGAATTGAAAAGAGCAGACAAGATATATAGTTTCTTTAAAGTCCAGGGCTTAATTTTCTTTAAACATATCACATAATTTCTGTTCGATCCTGGCCAGGGGAGATGTACTCAGTTTCATTGTTGATCATTCCTGGGAGAGAGGAAAATTTGGTAGGGGAGAATGGGATTGTTTCATGGAGTAGAGCATGGTCAGAGGTTTGTGTGGTGAAGTAACTAATTGGTCTGGATATTGTCCAGGCTGCCAAAGGGCTGTCAGGATTAGATGGGAAGGCTGAACAAGTGTGATAAATTATAACAGTGAGCTCCAGAGCAGAATTTGCAGAAGGTGAGTCATCAGCCAAGAGAATCACAGTATCCTACATTTCCTCAGCCCAGAGCTGCTTAAATGTCTGCTCTGAGCGAGGAAAGGGGAGAGAGAGAGAGAGAGAGAGAGAGAGAGAGAGAGAGAGAGAGACAGAGAGACAGAGAGAGACAGAGAGAGACAGAGAGACAGAGAGAGAGAGAGACAGAGAGAGAGAGAGAGAGAGAGAGAGAGAGAGAGAGAGAGAGAGAGAGAGAGAGAGAGAGAGAGAGAGAAATCTGCCCATGAGGACCGGAAAGAACCTGAAAGCAAACCAGACATAGCTTAAGCCACTATTTTGTATTTCTATAACCTCTTTTTTCCTTAAATTTTTTTGACATATCACTAAACTTCCCAAATAAGACTCTTCCCCATAACACCTTCTTCCCACAAAAACAATTAAGCAAAATGTTCTAAAAAAGTGATTTTGAACTGATATTTTGTTACTTTCCATTTATGGTTTGTTAATAGAAAAGATGGCTAAGTGCTTTAATTTTATAATTTGGAAGTAATAATGTCCATTAGATTTGACCTGATTTTATAACCCATTTCTCAATGAAGCTGAAAGCACTTTTCTTTTTAAAAATATGCAATTACATTTATTTTACTGACTTGATTAATGCTTATTTGTGTATTTTACTTTTCCCATCATTTACGCTTCCTAATGTATGTCATCCTCCCCTGCTATTCCTCATAATAAAGGTTTTAAACATGAAGAAAAGTTTAACAAAAGTAACCAAAACATGGAACAAGTCTGATGTAGTGTCCCAAATCCCTAGGTCTCTCTCCTCTGCAAAGAAGTTGGGAAAGTGCCTTGAAAACACTTTCAGGGGATGCCATTTATTGCACAGCATCCCTGCAGGTAAGTGTGACTGATTGTTCTTCCCATCTGGGGAAGTTGTAACCAGAACACAAATCATCTATACGAGCATATCTGCCTCTGCTTCTTTAGCGAATCTGTGATCTCACTGATGTGGCTACTTCCTGAATCAGGGTGGATCTCACCCCATCAGTGCCTTCACATTTTGTGCTATTTTTGTCCGTGTTTTCCTAAAGCTCCTTTACAAGAAGATTTATCCAATAGAAGCTTCCCTTTAGATCTTTTAAAATTTCATGAACCATTGCCAGACCTTAACTACACCCATGTTATTCCTTGCTCTTGCCACAGGCCAGGGAACCTGTTTTCACCTGTTATTCCTCACTCTTGCTTCCTTACTGGTCAACCTCTTTTTCTAATCAGTCACTCTTTCATGGATGTCCCTATGCCATTTCTTGATCAGTATAAATGTGCTGTGGCCTACTTGTATGCATAATACATTCTTCATTTCCTTTTGGATCACCTGTAATTCTTAATTTCCTAAATGCAATTCAGCTTATTCCCTTCCTTGTAGTCTTGGGCCCAGCTTGTTGTCCAACTGCAGAGGATGTCCCAGATATTTGTACTGAGGTACTAGCGCAGTGGACTGACCAACCAACTGAATGTGACAGGGTAGACAACAAGCATTTTGGGGCAATTATTTTTATTTTTATAGATTGTTAAGTTGATCTCTTTTGAGAAATAGTAGATAACATTAAGGAGGCTTTGCAATGTTCTGAGGTTTGATTGAAAGGCTTTGTGATATAGTGGGAAGCAGAATACACTCAGAGTCAGGCTAACTATGGGTATGAATCTTGTTCCTGGTAATTACTAGTTGGGTGACCCTAAGCAAATCATTTAACTTGTCTGAGATTCATTGTGTTCATCTGTAAAATGAAGAAAATAATGCCTGGAGTGCAACTATATGGGGCTATTGTGAGGTTAAATGAGGTAACACGCAAAAATAAATAAATAAATAAATGCAATCAGTACCATATCCTTTTCAAACAGCAACATCTGAAGGACCACTTCATCTATAGGGAATTTCTTACATTTAGACCTAGTAAAGGAGCTGCTCCAAGAGTAGCTAGCACCTTTGGCCAGCATCCCTCTCCCACTTTTGTGCTTTGTTAATATAGGACATACTTCTATTTGGGTTAGAGGAAACTAGAGGGCCATTCAACAAAAATTTGTCAAATATCTACTATTTGAAAGCTCTGTGCTAGGCATTGGAAATACCAAGCCCTACCCCAAAAGTTTTTGCTCCCAAGGAATTTACAATCTTCTGGGGGAAGGGGCGAGGAACAGAGCATATTAACAAATAAATATAGTACGAGGAAAATTGAAGATAGTGAAGCTACTAACAACTTGGGAGATCAGTGAAGATGTTACAGAGGGGGTTGCTTTTGAATTGAAACAGAGTGCATTCAATCCATGAGAGATGGCTAGTGAAGATGTATATAGGCAGGAGATAAGAGGGTTTGACTTTGAGAACAACTAGTTGTTCACATGGGCTGACACATAGGTGAAAGCGACTAGTATGGAATAAGGCTGGGAAAGTAGGTACAAGTAAGATTGTGGAGGCCCTGAAGCAGTTTGTATCTTATCCTTTAGACCATGAGAAGCCACTGAAGGTTTTTGGGTAGGAAACTGACTTTGTGAGATGTCTGCCTTAAGACAATTATTTTGGCCCTTGTGTAGAGGATGATGGATTACAGAAGGTGGGAAACAGAGAGACTAGCTAGGAAGCTCTTTTACTACCGTAGGAGAGAAATAAGGAGGCTTGAACAAGGAAGGTGGGTCTCCAAGTGAAGAGAGGTGAATGGATAGAAGATATGTTGGAAAAATGTAGAAACTGTTTGGCTACAGGGAGTGAGAGAGAGAGAAAAGTGGCAAACATGCCTCTGAGGTCAAAAAACTGCTTGACCTAGAAAATCATGGTGCCCTTAACAGAAATAAGAAAGTTTGAAAGGGAAGATAATGATTTCTATGCTGGATGCACTGTTTTAGTTTCTAGTAAGCAGTTGACAATGTGCAAATAGATTCAGCAGAGATTTGGGTTGCCATAAAGATCTGGAAGACACTTTCATAGAGATGGTATTTGAATGTATGGGATCTAAGAGGAAATGTGTAGAGAAAGAAAATAAGAGGTCACAGGAAAGAGACCTGGGGAACACCATGCTAAGGGGGCAAAAAATGAAAGATAATTTAGCAAAGGAGATTGAAAAAGAGTAGTCAAAAGGAGGAAAAGTAGGAGAGAGGAACTTCATGAGTGATCAGGAAGAGTAGAGTAGTTAATAGTGTCCAAAGCTACAAAGATATCAAAGAGGATTAAGCCTGAGAAAGCAGTTAAAATATCTTTGGCAAACCTTGGAACAAACATTTTCATTCCAGTAGTGACATCTGAAGACTCATTGCAAGACACTGAGAAATGAATGGGTGATGAGGAAGTGAGGCAACAAAGTAGATATTCTTTCTAGAAGTTTGACAGTATCTTTTTCAGATAATAATGCAACAAAAATAATAATATAAGGAACATAAGCAAAAAATAAGATGTAAATGGAAAGTATAGTAATATATAGTAATGATATTACAAAAATAATAATATTAGGAACATAAGCAAAAGATAAGATGTAAATGGAAAGTATAGTAATCATATAGTTATGATATTATGAATGGACATCAAAGAAAAAATTCTAAAAACAATAACTTATTTGGTTGACTACATACCAGATTTTCTGGGATGAAGTTAAAACTATTTTCAGAGGAAAAATAATATTTCTCAAAGTTTATATTCACAAAATAGAAAAAGAGAGGATTAATGAACTGAATATGCAATTAAAAGTAGAAAATTGACAAATGCACCCAGAATAAGCACAAAAGAAGAAGAAAACTAGGGGAGAAACAAATTAATTAGAAATAAAAAAGACTATAGAACTGATAAATAAGATGGAAAGGTGGTTCTTTGAAAAGATTAAAGAATTGATAAAACTTTAGCTAACTCGTTTAAAGAAAACAAAATCAGATTACCAAAATGAAAAAAAATGAACACTGTGCAATCACAATAAAAAGAAAATAAAAAAAATTATTGGTACCTCCTATGTACATTTATATGCCAGTAAAACAACTGAGAATTTTTTACAAAACTATAAAATGCTCAAATTAGCAGAACATGAAATAGAGGTCCTAGTCTAATTTTAGAAGTTTGGTGATGGAAGGGAGGAGAGAGAGAAAACAATAGCATCAGGGAATGATTGGGTCAAAAGAAGGTATTTAAAGGTTGGGATGGATCTGAGCATTTTTATAGGTAGCAAGGAAGCAGGGGGGGATAGAGAGAGAGAGAGAGAAAGAGAGACAGAGAGAGACAGAGAGAGAGAGAACGAGAAATAAAGATGGAATAATTGATAAGAAATTTCCAGAAGACACAGGATGGGGTTCCAGACACATAGAGAGGGTTTGGCCTTGGCAAGCAGAGAAGGGTTATCTCCTCCTAAGAGATAGGAATAAGAGAACAAAATGAGTTGGTAGATTTGAGGTATATAGTGGAAGAGAAGAAGGCTTTCCTTATGAAATGGCCTTGATTTTCTTAGCAAAGTAGGATGTGAGACTATTTGGTGAGACAGAAACTATGAACTTAGAAGTTTGGAACCTCTCTTAGAAAAAAAAAACTGCCTATGGGGGGAAAAGGATAGGCAGTCAATCAAAGAAGAATAAAAATGTGGGTGTGTCAGATCAGTTGAGATTAGATAACATTAATTTGTCAGGATGATATGTATAACTTCCTTCAGTAGTATTTAGTGGCTCTAATGTACAGAGAAGGTAGATGATGGAGATTAAAAAGAGACATATTGATAGGGCATGAATAGTATGAAAGGTATGACAAAGGGACAAGGGAGTCAAAGGTGGACAATAGTATATAGTTGAACTATACACTATAGAATATGGTGCCTATTGCTCTGACCAGTAGTGTGTTCACTCTGTGTAGGATAGCTTCTCATTGTTCTCCATTTTTTGATATAGCTACATAAGTGGTGTACATGAGGTTAGTCCCATCCCTGAGGACCTAGACCTCTTGTTTAAAATTTCTGATTCCTTCTCCTTTAGTTTCTTGGTGTTGAGAGAGGGAACACCTCACCAATGCCATGCTCCCCATCATCAGAGGACTGGGGAAGATAGAATCTGCAACCACTGAATGAATGAATAAATGAATGAAAAAGTATTTATTAAGCACCCATTTATTTCCAGTTAGTATACTAAGCATTGGAGATACAAATACAGAAAAACAAGACAGTTCTCATGCACAGTAAATTTACATTACAATAGAGAAAGATAACACCTATAGAGAGGTAGTGGCTATGTAGTGAGGATTTGGTGTGAAGGCACGGGGATGGAGTCTAGGACAGTTTTTCTCTCCACGCAACATGAGTTTGAAATAGACCCAGATGATGTGATTCCTTCAGCAGCTTTGAGCCACTTAATAGTACAAGCAGAGAAAGTGGGTGATGAGCATGATATAGAATAGTGTTGATTTGATTAGTGTTCCCAGGGCAAGAGTTATAAAGTAGAAGACAAAGTTGATGTGCCTAAAGACATCCCATGAAGGTTGCTTCAGGTCATAGTGGGCTTGGGGTGCCTACATATTGTGAACTGCCATGAATCTGAATGGCATGAAGATGGCTAGAGTAACCCTTATCATTAGTAGACTGGTTAGCAAATCCCAGGGATTTAGGGATCTTTTGTCCTGGATCCAAAGCTTCTTTCCACTGCTGTCTTGTCACATGCTCTTGTTCTCATCCATCTTAAATCCTGCCATTCCCATTCCTGCCCTCCTTTTCTGTGTGCCCTCTGAAATTCCTGCTCAATTGTTAATAAATTTTATTTCCTCTCCAAATCTAGTTATACTCTTTACACCTTCCTGTGCTCATGGAAACCTCAATCTTACCCAAAGACATTGTACTCCTTCTGTATCAATAAGCACCTCAACATACATGGGGGGGGGGGCTGCTGTCACAAGTTCTTAGATCTACATTCATAAAAGGGAAAGCAACTTTTGAGGGATTAACAATCACTTCAATCAACCACATGTATCATTATCTTAACTAAGTACATATATCATTCACCTAGTTCAGGGGAGTCAGCACCCTGAACTTCAAAGAAAATACAGAGAAATCAAAGATCAACAGACATGGTTTCCTCTGCCTGACCATAATCAATATGTAGATCATAATTCAACAGACAGGTCCAACTGTCTGACCATAGTTACCAGAGAGGGAAGCACCAACATCTGGGTTTTCAAAATCAAGGGCTACTTAGCAGTTTCCCAGAGTCCTCATCTGGCCAAACAAACACTTCCAGTCAGTAAGCCCCAAAATAAAACTGCACCTCAGAGTCTTTATACACTTTTTAGAGCCAGAGGGCATCACTTCTCTTGAGAACCAGACAATGGGTGGGAAAGATCCTCCTTAATCACATTATTCAGAGGCACTTTTAGTAAAACAAAAACAGCAAAAGATTCTACTTTGCCTGGCCTTATACCTTCCTACGTTCTCCAGTGTTGATTTCTCCTTCACATGTGTTCCCTGACACACTAGTAGCACAAGCTCTTATCACATCTTGTCTGGAGTATGGCAATAGTCTTCTGTTTGATCTCCCTGCCTCAAGTCTCTCTCCATTCCAGTCTGTCCTCCACTTGACCATCAAATGATCTTCCTAAATTAGCATAGGTCTTGCCATGTCACCCCCCTATTTAATAAACTCTGCTAGTTCTTTATTACCTCTAGGATCAAATGTAAGTCCTATTTGGCTTTTAAAGCCCTTCATAGCCTGGTCTCTTTCTAACTTTTAATCTTCTCCCATGTTAGTCTCCTTCACATGCTCTGGATACACTGACACTGGTTTCTTTGCTGTTTCTCACACAGGACACTCCATCTCCCTACTATGCATTTTCACTGACTGTCTTCAATGCCTGAAGTTCTCCCACTACTCATTCCTGCCTCCTGGCTTCCCTGCCTTCCTTAAAATCTCAGTGCAAATCCCATGTTCTGCAAAAAAGCCTTTCCTGATTCGCTTTAATACTGGTGCCTTTCCCTTGAGATGATGTCCAGTTATCCTGTATACACCTTGTTTATACATAGTCATTTCATAGTGTTGTTGCAAATAAAGCCTCTGAAAGATAGTTTTCAGGTAATTAATAACGAATTAGGCTAGCCAATAATCAATAAGTTGATGGTTAGTGGTTTCAGTAACCAAAGACCCCAAGGAAGACTCTGAAACACCTTAAATCAGGTGTGTACTTTCTGATAGGGAACTCCTCTGACAAGTGAAGCTCATTCTTGATTGGCAGACATTTAATGAGAATATCAGCTAAAAATCTTCAGTTTCTCTTGGTGAGAATGTAGCTTGATCATGAGACTCAGCAGCCTCAAGTCATCTGGTCAGGAGAAACCATTTCCATCCAGACCTCTCTGGCTAGTTTTCTCCTTCATGAGCTGGGTCACCCTAAAACCCTAATGGAGGGGATCAAGGATAAGAAGACATGTCCTGGGGAAAATATCTAGCTGAGACTTTTGTTTAAAGTAAATAAAAAAGAAGGGTCCTTGCCCAGGTAGATGCCTTGGGGCTGGGAGAAGATTACCTTACTCAGCTATACCCTTCAGAAACTGACCTTTTGTGGAGTGAGGTCTTAAAAATAGGAGGAAAAGGATGGATCACAAATTAATAATTAGTTGTTAATATAATAGTATAATATTAATTGTTCTCAATGTCTCTCCCATTAAATTGGGAGTTCCTTGTAATCAGAGATGATATTTGCCTTGCTTTGGATCCATTGTGTTGGCATGTAATAGGCTGCTTCTTGGTTGATTGATTGACTTACAATAGGTAGTATGTAAGTTGATCTTTGAAGGGAGTTAGGGATTCCACGAGGCAGTGGTAAAGACAATTGCATTTCAGGAATGGGGAACAGCCTGTGCAAACGCACGATGTGATATGTGATATGTGATAAATGATCTGGAATGGTATATATGAGATAGAATGGTTTGGCTGGTTACTAGAGTTGACAAAAGGGAATAATTTGACTTAGGCTGAAAAGTTAGGCCAATGCCTAGATTGCAAAGGGCTTTTAATGACAAACAGAAGAGTTTGTATTTTATCCTTAGGAGCAAGAAGTTATGGGCAATAACTGGAGGTTTTTGTATAGGGGATTGACATGATCTGACCTATGTTTTAGGAAAATTGCTTTGTAAACTTGTGTGGAAGATAGAAAAGAGAGAGGAGCTACCTGAGATAGAGAGAACTATTAGAAGGCTATTGCATTTATTCAAGGAAGAGGAAACAGAGAATGGATAGTGGTTATGTGAGTGGAGAGAAGGGATTGGATGTCAGAGATGTTATGGAGGTGGTATTAACAAGACTTGGCAGCTAATTGAAAAGATATGGGGGGAGAGAGAGTGAAAAGTTGATGATGACTCTGATTATAATCCAGAATGACTAGAAAGATGACCAGAACAAATATAAAAGTTAAGATCTGTGGAGGGGATTTGTAGGGAAAGATAATTTCTGTGTTGGACATTTTGAGTTTAAGGTCACTATGGGCTAGTTGGAAATGTCAAGTAGGCAGTTGGTAATTTGGAACTGGAGCTCTTGAGAGAGACTAGAGCTGGTTGTGTCTGAATAGAGATGATAATTGAACTCATGGAAGCTAAAGAGATCAACTGAGAGAAAAGAATATCGCTTAAGATAGAGCCTTGAGGAACGTCCATTGTTAGGGGGTAGGTCATGGATGATGATTAACTTCAAAGGAAGCTGAGAGGAGTGGTCAGATGAGCAAACCAGGAGAGAGAGGTTTCATGAATACCCAGAGAGGAGAGAATCTCTAGGAGGATGGGCTGATCCACAATGTCTAGTACTTCAGGGAAGTCAAGAAGGATGAGGATTGAGACAAGGCCATTGGTGATGATTAAGAAATGATGGGTAACTTTGGAGAGAACAGTTTTGGTTGATCTGAAGTTGTAAGTAGTAACTTTTGAAGCTTCTTTCACTACTCAGATCTGTGCAATTTTCGTATTGAAGTCTTTGAGGATCAAATAATTTAAAGGATCTTGCCAAACTCTTCACAGAATTTCTCTACACATTTGTTCTTTCCAATGGACACTGGATATGATTTATCTTTGAGGTTTTGTTTTATGTGCTTATCAGGAGCACTTCAAGACAGGATGACCAGGTATCTCATGAGATGATGTTTCTTCTTGTCTTTGGGTGCAACCATGAAAGTAACTCAGCCAGTTCTTTCGTATGCTTCTTCAAGGAGAACCTGTAATCCACTCGTCTTTTTAGTTTTTAACTTTTTTTCTTCCAGTTTTATTTATCAGAAGGATTGGGAATATAGGGGCTGGACCTGAGGCTTCATTGGTTAGAGAAGTCCTGAGTGAGGAAACTCCTTCTACCTAAATGTAGGTTGGCACTTTCTCTGTAATTTATGGTCCTTTAGAAGGTTACCTATGAGTAGTGAGAAGGTAAATGACTTGTACAGGATCTCACAGCTAGCATGTGTCTGAGAGAGATTTGAATCAAGGTCACGCTGGTTGAGAAGCTAGCTCTCTAGTCATGTGGTCACTCTGCCTCTCATATTATAAGCATATCACGCAGTTCAAATCTTCCAATAGAATGTCAATTAATTGGTTATTGAACAAAGCTGTTTGCAGTTAAAGTTTTTAAATGGTCTAAAAGCCCTGCAATTTTTAATGCCCTTTACCTCCTTTCCCATTATTATACCATCATTACTATAAAAGTCAAAGGGGACTACTCAGAATTGAAGGCCATTATGATTTTGTATTTGTTTCATGAAATACCAAGGCCAGAGAATTTACTACCTTGTGTCCAGCCTATAGTTCTCTAGGTTGGTCCTTGAAGTGAAGACTCAGTCTTCAATCAGGACTGTACTTGAAGTCTTTCCAACAAGGTATATCTTATCAGAACTTATGATCTACTGGAATATGGAAAGAGAAGGGAATGAACAGTTGTTAAGTACCTGCTCTATGTAAGGCATGGTGCTAAACACTCTATAAATATTGGTTCATTTGATTCTCACAATGCTCCTGGGAGTTAGGTTCCATTACTATCCCCACGTGAGAGTTGAAACTAAGGCAGACAGTGTTTAACTGACTTGCCAAGAGTCTCAGAGTTGGGAGTGTCTGAGGCTGGATTTGAACTTAGTACTTCAGTCTTCCATGTTCAGTGCTCTATTTGCTGTGCCACCTTGCTGCATAGTCTTCAAGAACTCAGTTATGCCACTGTGAGGAAAGATGTAGGATCTGGAGAAGGATATGCCTACACATGGTATATGTGTGAAAGTGTGAAAGATTTGCAACTTTGTTAGCACAGGAAATTCCTGGTGTGGCATATAGGAGTTATTTAGAGGTTGAGACTTGTCCAGGGACACCTAACAATTAAGTGTCAGAGGTAGAATTTTAATACAGATCATCCTGACTCCAAGCTCAGCATTTTATCTACTATGCCATGCTCTATGCATAATCTATAAAACCATGGCACATCTGTATATGTGTTAAAAAAAAGGGGGGGGAGATAGATTTTATTATCTCTAAGTTCCTTTTCAACTCTTGAGTCCAGTGAGAGTCTGACTTCTTGTGGAACATTGGAGCTCAAAGAAACTTTGGAGATCATCTTATCCAACCGTCTTACGTCACAGAAAAGGAAACTTTCTAGTACAAAGTAATTTAGAACCCTAAGTTAAGACCAGTGGTTTTCTGGTCTAGATGGAGCTTATTTGCTGCATGATATGTGAATTTGGATTCACTGAGCAAGTTAGAAGACACTTGCATAGCACAGTAGTACAAATACTGTGCCTGGAAGTAGGAAATTCAGTTTGAATCTCGGCTTTAACATTTAACATTTAAGAGTTGTGCAGCCATTGTAAAATTACTTAATCTCTCTAAGCTTCAGTTTCTGCATCAGGAAAATGGAGGTAATAATAATTGTATAGTCTAGCTCATAGGGTTATTGTGAAGAAAGCTTACAGAATGCAAGTGGGTATTATTATTAATAAACTACATATTATTATTGTTGTTGTTGAGAGATAGCATGGCATTGTATCTAGAAATAGACCCAAAACCAGGAAGACCTGGGTTCAAGTCTTCTGACACATAACAGTTGGGTGATCCTTGGAAATCCTTAACCTCTCATAGCTCTTTGGAGTTATCTAAGGCTGTAAATTGCAAAGGATGTAACAGCCTACATTGGTAGAGGGAGTTTCCTCCTGGGAATTCTCTATAGTAATGAAACCATAAGTCAAATCTCTATGATGATGAAGGATATGTGAAAGACATTGTGCTACATGGTGCTAAGCATAGGTGTGGGTAGGCTCCAAGCTGTAACAGAGATTATTTAATGATAGCTCATGGAGTCATTGACTTAGAGCTGGAAAGGGACCTTAGTGGCCATCTGGTCCAACCCCTTCATTTTACATGTAACATACAAGTTTGTGACCTCTCCCATAAGTACAGAGTGAGCACAAACTTAGCATATGTGGCAAAGGGGTAGCTCAAAGTTCATGGCTGCTGGAAGTCTTTTTCTCCCCTCATGAAGGACATGTCTCCTTGTCCTTGATCCCCTCCATTAGAGTTTTAGGGTGACTCAGCTCATGAAGGAGAAAACTAGCCAGAGAGGTCTGGATAGAAATGGTTTCTCCTGACCAGATGACTTGAGGCTGCTGAGTCTCATGATCAAGCTACATTCTCACCAAGAGAAGCTGATGATTTTTAGCTGATATTCTCATTAAAGAATGTGGGCTACTTTTCCAAATTCTCATTTGCCCTGGCATGTTGGGTTCCCAAAAAGTGGTTGCTACTTTTCTCCTCTAGAACCTTTAGCAGCTGGTTATGTCTTTCTAATGTTCTAGATCACAAGCCCCAGCTGGTGTACTTGCCCTCCAACCCATTTACTGCCCCCCCATTATCAGTTGATATCAACTAGTTATCCAGAGTTAATTAGGGGTATTTACTAGAGTAGTAGGATAAGAACAGTTTTTATAAAACATTCCCCCTAAAAGTTTGTGACCTCTCCCATAAGTACAGAGTGAACACAAACTTAGCATATGTGGCAAAGGGGTAGCTCAAAGTTCATGGCTGCTGGAAGTCTTTTTCTCCCCTCGTGAACTACTCATGAAGTTTCCCTTAAGCATGGGACAGTGTTCTTCTGGGTTCCTTGTCCAGTCCTGAAGCTTTCTTTGAGTAACATATCTAACTTCTCCTCAGTTCCCAAGATAGACACTACCACTAGTCACTGCTGTTCAGGGGACACCACTAGGACATTAGTAAGAAATTCAAATTCTGATGCTTAAAATTTCATGAGTTTTTCCTTTGGTTAAAGGGACAAGGGAAGAGACAGAGGTTCTATTCCTCCTCCCTCTAAGTGATTCTCAGGAGCATGGCTAGAATTTTTCTCTAAACTTCAGAAAACTCAAATACTGTAGGGTAGCCAACTAACTTGAGACTTTATAGCAGAACCACATGATAGAACTGGGCATACATTAGTTTAATGCCTTTAATTGTTTGATTCATTATAGATGACTTCATCTGATAAAGTTATCAAGGCTTGAGAATCTTCTTAGTTACTTCAGATAGGGGTGGGGTCATTTGTTGACTCAGGTGACATCACTTTTGCATACCAATGAGGACCTAAAGTCCTGAGAAGTTTAATGACTTACCCAAAGTCACAAAGATAGTAAGTGGCAGAAGTGCTACCTCTGACCCCAACTCCAACATTCTTTCCAATGAATCATGCAGCATGGGTGATACTTGGGAAACATTCCTTTGTGGCTGAGCTGAGCAAAGCTGACTAAACAGTTATTACCATGCATAGGGAAGGTCCTTTTGTGAAGTGAGATGGGTTTCTGGATTGGAATGGGTTGGCCTTGGTAAGACTCTTGTGAAAGGTGATTACCCTTGACTTAGTGGTTTGGACTTAAAGGAGAATATATCCTTTTCATTTCACAAGGACAGAAGAGTTCCTGGCTTGCAGAAGCAGCTGGCAGAGGCTATCATAGAAATCTGTTTCATAATCTGTTTATTGAAATATTTAAATATTTTGTTTTTGTAAATAAAGCTACATTCTCTTAAAACTCAGAAGAATAAATTTAGCAGATCTCTTACATGGTAGTCTGGGTGTGGTACAGTTTTTTTTTAGCATGGATACATAGATCCTACCATTGAGATCTCTTTATAGGACAAAGGAAGTCTTCCTTTGAGCAAAATAGAACTAGTTTTTACATAAGGAACTTTGCTCTAGCTGGGAGGTAGGGTGAGAACAGGGATCCTTTCTTGATTCAGTTGACATAGGGCTTTTTGTGCTTAAAAGAAAACATTTTCTACAAAAACAGTGGTATTTTGGGGAAAAGTTTTCCACCCCCAAAATGGTTTTATTTAGGATTCTGGAGCCTTTGAGATCATCTAGTCCAATTTTCTAATTTTATAGATGAGTAAACTGAGGCCCAGAAGAATGAAATGACTTGCCTAAAGTATTATAGATAGTAAGTACCAAGGAGGAATAGAACTCAGATTTTCTAACTCTAAAATCAGTATTCTTCCTATTACACTAATCCTGCCTCCTCATGAACAAAAATCATGTGCAGCCCAGTGGAAAGAGCTCTGTCTTTGGAGTGAGAGGACCTGGACTTCATTTCCAGCTTTACTACTTACCACCTATGTGGAATCCCCAACCTCTATCCCCGTCACCTCCCTCTGTCAGCCTCTCCACCACCCCCACCATGAACTCAATGATTCAGTGATCACTTGTTCTTGAAACAGGACATTCTGTATCCCAACTCTGAGAATTTTCCATGCCTATTAGATAGTGAGTTCCTTGAGGGCAGAGACTGTCTTTTGCCTTCTTTATATCCCCAGTACTTAGCACAGTACCTGGCACATACTGACTGGCTGATTTAATCTCTTGGGCCTAGGTTTTCTCATCTAAAAAATGACTAAATGACTAAATGGCTAAACTCAGTGATCTCTAAAAGCCCCTTCAAGTTGTAAATTTATGATTCTGTGGCCATATTCCCAGTGACTACTTTCAACTCTTCATGTAAAGATGCAGTCCTGAGGAAAAGAATGCTCTGCTCTTCTTTGATGCATATGTTTTTGGATTCTGTGAAATGTTTTTATCAGGGCAACCACCTGTGAAAAGTTGTGCTATACAACCAAACCCAATGCAACCAAAATCCGGAGGGATGTAGTAAATTGGGAAAAAATTTTTACAGCTAAGCTCGGGGATAAAGGCCTCATTTCTAGAATATATAGAGAACTGACCCAAATGTATAATCATACAAGTCATTCCCCAATTGATAAATGGTCAAAGGATATGAACAGGCAATTTTCAGAGGAAGAAATTAAAGCTATCTATAATCATATGAAAAAATGCTCTAAATCACTATTGGTTAGAGAGATGCAAATCAAAACAACTCTGAGGTACCACATCACACCTATAAGATTGGCAAACATGACAGAACAAGAAAATGATAAATGCTGGAGAGGATGTGGGAGAGTTGGAACACTAATTCATTGTTGGTGGAGCTGTGAGCGCATCCAACCATTCTGGAGAGCAATTTGGAACTATGCCCAAAGGGCTACAAAAATGTGCATACCCTTTGACCCAGCAATATCGCTACTAGGACTGTATCCCCAAGAGATCATAAAAATGGGAAAGGGTCCCACATGTACAAAAATATTTATAGCAGCACTCTATGTAGTTGCCAAAAACTGGAAGTCAGGGGGATGTCCATCAATTGGGGAATGGCTGAATAAATTATGGTATATGAATGTAATGGAGTACTATTGTGCCATAAGAAATGATGAACAAGAAGACTTCAGAGAGGCCTGGAAGGACTTATATGACCTGATGCTGAGTGAAAGGAGCAGAACCAGGAGAACTTTATGCACAGCAACAACCACAGTGTGTGAGAGTTTTTTCTGGTAGACTTAGATTTTTGTAATAACACAAGAACTTCTGAAAAAAAAAAAATCCCAATGGTGGACCTCAAGGCAAAATGCCTTCCACACTCAGAGAGAGAAATATGGAAGTCACTCACATAATGTAGCAGATCATGTTTGTGTATGTGTATCTGTTTGTGTATCATGTTCTGATTTGTTATATGGATTCTTTCATTTATCTTAGTCTGACTACATAGCATGACTATAGTGAAAATATACTCAATAGGAAAGTATATGTAGAATCTATACAGAATTGTATGCAGTCGTGGGGAGGGAGGGAGGTAGTGGGGGGTGGGTGGGGAGGGATAAAATCGCAATTGTATGGCAATGATTGTTAAACATTAAAAAAAATAAATAAATAAATAAATAAATAAATAAATAAAAAGAAAAGTTGTGCTATAATGGAAAAAGAACTGTGAGGTTTTTTTGTGTCTTAGAGCAGACCATAGTCCTGAAGTCTTAGGTATGAATGAAACGCGTTGGTTGGGACCACTACCATCAACAGTCTCACTGCTGTATTCACCAAGTCCATCTGTGCTTTGTTGTACAAGGAGCATATATATTAAATGCTACTGATGTGTCAAACACTGAGCTAAGAACTGAAAATGTCACAAAAGTGAGTTATGTCAAAGGCTGAGGAAGAGCACCCAATTATCCTTGGGCCATAAAATTATAGGGTTTTATATAGTTTCTTCTATGTAAAGAGATAATATAAAAATAATCACAATGATACCATGTGTTGGTATACTTTATTTATTGTGATGTGATTTAACAGGTATAATTATGTGTGCTTACATGAGGCCTGTTCTTCTGACCATAGGGTGAAGGGACCAGGAAAGGGGAGAAAGTTCATGAGAAGTGATCTCTGAGTTCCTTCAAAACTGAGCTCATAGGTCACCTTTTAAAGAAGGCCTTTCCTATTTACTCCTCCAGCTGTTAGTACCTTCTACTTGTATCTACTTTGTATGTATCTTGCATATATGCACATACATGTATAGATAGAATGTATGTACAGACACTTGACACTTACTAGCTGTGTGACCTTGGACAAGTTACTTAACCCCAACTGTCCCATCCTGGGTCATCTCCAGTCATCCTGATGAATATCTGATTATTGGATTCAGATGGCTCTGGGAGAGAAGTGAAGCTGGTGACCTGCACAGCCCTCCCTCACTCAAAACAAAGTCAAGTGCTAGTCATGTCACGACTTCTCTGATGGCATGGTCTTCTTCAGCAAGGAAGGAGAACACGCATAGTATAACCCCCACATATATATTTCTGTCATTAGAATATCAGTTTCTTTGAAGGTAAGGATTGTTTTTGCTTTTGTCTTTGCATCCTTAATCCTTGTCTTAATAAATGCATTTTGATTGGTTTGTTAATTGAGAGGAAATTAATTTCAATTACAGCAAGAGAGGTTCCTGTAGATCATCTTAAAGAATTTTATCATGCCTCAGTGATACGCATCTTATCTCTGTGTTAGTCTTATCTCAAAAGGATAATGATCTAAGACTTTATCTCTCTCAGTGCCTAGTACAGTGCTAGAACCATAGCACAGGAGGGGCTCTGCCCATGAATATTTGTTAGTGGATCATAATCTAGATCTGGAATAGAGCTTACAGGTGATCTAGTATGACCTCTTCATTTTACAGATGAAGAAACTGAGGCCTACGCAGGATTTCCCTCCCACCCCAAAGTCATAAAGGGTACTTTTTAGAGGTGAAACATTAGAATCAACAACTGGAGAGGGTTCTCTAGCACTGTAGTTACAAGAAAAATTGGTCGATTTGCAGCCTGCAGGGATCCTTATGAGCAATTTAGAAAAAAAAAATTTCTATTTGAGTTTGTCACCACTGGTTTAGACAACCACCTGGTCTGAAGCTTCTTCCAATTCCATGGTTCTGTGATTCCAGAAGTAACCCATGCTCCTGATTGGTGGATCTAAAAGTAAGGGCCAGAGTTTTTTCCACCGTCTCTTGGGGGCAGTCTGATTGTGTTGGCTCTAGCACCAGTGATTCTATCTGGGACCTCTACCTTGGAAGGTGTGGGGGGAGAGTCACGCTTCTGGGCTAAAAGTGGGAGAATAAAATGTAATCAGCAGGATGTGGCGAGAGGCACAGCATTCTCTACAAAGGAGACAGGGAACGTTGTTTTTCTGTTAATCATAGTTTGACTCATCATCAGCATCAAAGAGCATTTCTTGAGCATCTGTAGGAGGCAGGGAGCCAAGTCTTGTGCATATCTATCTGTCCTTGACTCTGAGGGCCTACTCATCTAGACACCGCAGGTCCCTTTGTGGCTCTGGGTTGCAGAAAGGAGGCTCAAGAGCCGTGCCACTTGCCCTTCTTCTTCCAGCTTTGTATGCCTGAATTTGAGGTGGGCATCTAAGCCATTCCAGGCAGATTGACTGTTCTCTTCTTGAAGCTCTTCTGGGTTGGAACTTTGGAACTTCCCACTGCCCATTCCCTTGACCTGCCTTCCTGGGGTTTATGTCCATCTGCCCAGGCTGGGCCTGGACTTGGTCAGGAATGTGTGCCTAATGGTGTTGAAACAAGATGCAGCATTGTCTGGGAGTTATTATTACCCATCTGTGGAGAGAGACTCTGTGAGCCAGAAGGGTGATTCATCCCTGGCGCAGATGGAGGTGGTGTTCTGGTTTCACTCGCTTTTTTTTTTTTTTAACTGCATGAGATAGCTTCATTTTAAAATTCATTTTATGGATACCTTTGTTTGCCAAGATAATATCATTTTTGCCTTTAAAATTTGCATTTTTTGGATGCAGGATATCAGCATCTGTGGGATTTGTCTTCCCTTGACCCAAACTTACACAAAGAGATAATTCTTTGCAAATCATTGTTCTTTTCAACAGAGTTTCCCTGACTAGACCCACATACTTAGCTCATCAGTTATACATTACACGCTTTGCAAGACTTGTGATCTGCATTGTATTTATAAAAATGAGAGAGGATAATATTTATTTTTGAACGCCTCCCCAAACTTTTCCTCTCTCCCTTTTGAAAAGCATCACTTGTGGCTAGTCTTTTCACTACTTTCTCTCAATTTGGACTGAGGTGTCAGAAGAAGGGCCATAAACTTTGGACCGCGTGTTTTCATGAGTGTATAGTCTTTTTCATGGAAAAATAATTCTTTAAAGGGAACTTGCTTGTTTAAGCACAGGATAGGTAGTAGTCCTTGTGAAGAGTAAGGCTAGCATAGGGTTAGGACTAGCTTAGCGCTTTAAGTGATATACCCAATAGAGGGTAAACACTAGGATGAGGTCAACACAAGGAAAAGCAAGAAGCTCATTATAGGGTAGGGACTAGCCTGAAGTTTGACACACATATGGTAGATAACAGAAAAAGGAAGTTTTAGAGCAGGACTACAAGCCTTGGACCTCTGATTCTCATGAATGGAAAGTACTTGATAGAACAGTTCTTTCCTGGGAACTTGCTTATATAAGCACAGAGTGAGGACCATCCAGTTCAGTAGATGAGCCTCCAGCAAGTATTATAATTTAGAGATTTTTCCTCACCCACCTCCAGCCTTATATAGTAGTTGATTTTTTTATTTTTTAAGTAACATTAGAGGGTAACTCCAGCCTCCTCTTTACTCTTTCCTTCCAAAGTCTGAGAGGTTCTTGGTGAAAATTTAGACAGTCCCCTACCCATAAGGGATTATAATGACAGTCGAGGCATTTCTGCTTCCTTGCTCATTTACTCCAAATTTTGCAGGAGGGCCTTTGGGAACTGGGCTAGATAATTCTCACCATGATATTGAGTTTTTACTGAACAAGATTATCTCCCTTGCAATATGTCAAACACCTACATTTCCAAGCAGCTGCTTCTGTTTATGGGTTGTTAGATGAATAATCACAATGGTAGAAAAGGTCTCAAAAAGCTACTTCATTTTTTCTGTTTTTACCTCTTCCTGTTTTCTAAAGGTTGTCACTGTAACTCTAACTATTGTATTGAAACTATTTACTTCCTATTTCTGAACTGGCCTAAGTTTCTCTTGGCTTGGCTTTCTCTCTTCCTCAGTATGGCCAGAAATGGTACTTCTCTCAGTGAAATACTGAGTTCAAATGATGGGCAAAAAGCTCCTGTCACTCCTGTATTTTATTTGCTACAGTAGATGTAGAAATTCTTCCCACACGCTGCAATATGGGAGAATAAGAACCAGTAGAAGTCTCTGTGTGACAATAGGCAGCTAACAACACACGGAATCTAAGGAAGATCCTCAAAGCTTTTTATCTCCTTTTATCTGGCAAGAGAAACTGATCTTTCTATGCCGATGGATTGCACCTTTGGTTCAAGTCAGGCTATTGACGTTTGTAATCCAATAGCCATAGCTGAAGATTGCCCTGCTCATCAGAAAGGTATGTAAAAAACTCCAAGATATTTTGGAGCATATTATTTTAAAATCTGTTTTAATGAGTGATAGGAGACTTGTCTTCACTTTATATCTGCTTAGCAGTTGGGAAAAATAAAATATTAAGAAGCTGTAGATTTGACTCAGAAGGGCAGTTCTTAAGTGATTAACACATTATTACTGTTGTTGATATTCATGCGAATTATTACTTTTGCTTCTGTTGAGTCATTTCAGTTGTGCCTGATTCTATGTGACTTCATTTGGGGTATTTTTGGCAAAGCTACTGGAGTGGTTTGCCATCTCCTTCTCTGGCTCATTTTACAGATGAAGAAACTGAGGCAGATAGGGTTGAGGGACTTGCCCACAGTCACACAGCTAGTAAGTATCTGAGGTCACATTTGAACCCAGGTCTCCCTGACTCCAACACTGGCACTCTATCCACTGTGCCGCCTAGCTTTCCCTTTTAATTCTTACTACTTTTAGCAAAATGTTTTGGTATAATTTGCCCATCAGAAACAATGCACAAATTTTTCCAAAAAAAAGGATTCATACATTCATCCCTAAGAAGTGTGTGTGTGTGTGTGTGTGTGTGTGTGTGTGTGTGTGTGTGTGTGTGTGACTCCCTCTACTAATTCTGCCTGGCAATTGTTCTGTAAGTTATAGTCTTATTGAGCTGCCTGGGCTCAGCAAAAGGTTTGGTAGGCAAAATTTGAACTGGAGTTTCCTTGTCTCCAAAGACAGCCCACTAGCAATTCTACTATGTTACCTCTAAAGGAAGAATATAGCTTTATACATCTGTTTGTTTGGTTTTTTTTACTGACCTCATTAAAGCACAAGCATACTTTGGGTTAGTGATATCAGTTACACTAGCCCAATTTCTATCACAGGGATCCTAAAATCAAATTTTTAAATAAAATATTTTATTAAAGGGTCAACGATATCAGCTGTATCACATAACCACCCTATGGTTGTCACCTAAAGGTTAATGGGACATATATTTACACACATATTTTGCTTCTTTAGTATTTAAGATCCATTAGGATCTTGAGTTGATTTAAGACAGTTGTGAGAGGTCCATGCTCAAAGAGATAATAGGGGTTTTCTTTTTGTAAGAAGTCTTTATGCAAGAATGAAATGAGAGATTTTTATCCGCCAAATTAAAATGCAAGACAGGATGCTACTTAGAAAAGTGATAACATCAGCTTAATGAAGTAAACCAAATAAATGTCACAGCCAATTAGAAGAACTATCCATTTTTAACAATAACTTTATTGCCTTAGCTAAAAGTCATTAATATTAAAAATTATCAAAGACTAATTTAAACAAATGTTTGAATTATGATGGCACCATGTAGTTTTTAGGAAGCATCCTAGCACTCAGATGAAGGATTGGTTAGACAGTCAGGGTATTAGATCAGAAGCAGAAACCTTAGAGGGTAAGACATGGTCCTTGGGGATTACATGCACCAAGAAAGCAGCATACAGACACTGATGCATTTCTGGGGTAAAGATATGAAGGGAAAATGACAGAAGGAAGGGGAGTTTGGCCCAATGTCAGCATCATTTTAGGTGGACATAGATGGAGCTAACCACATGGAGGAATGTTCCAAATCCCGTTTTCAAGGAAAACTAAAAGAGAGGAAAAAATACTAGGTTCACATGATCTTTGTCAATTATATTGGAAGGTCAACATTCAGGAACTATAAAGTAATATACTTCGAGATATCAGAATTAAAACTTTTTTTCTCAGAACCACACCAAGGTGATAAAATTGCAGAGTACATCCTGTATATGCTATGATAATTGAATAGAATTACTGATTTTAAAGCTAGAAGAACTCTGAAGAGATCATTTGTTTAACCCTTTGCCTTTTAGCTAGTAAGATTATAGCTCATAGGTATTGTCATGTAATTCAGAACCAGAGAGTTTAAAATGAATCAATCCAATCACTTAAAGTATTTTTTCAACACCTACTACAGGTCTCAGATATAAAGATAAAAACTGAAACAATTCCTGTTCTCAAAAAACTTACATTCTATCATAAGAGACAACATGTACAAATATAAATGCATCCAACATAAATACAAGGTTATTTGCGGGTTAGAGGGAAACACTGCTAGGGAGAATCTGCAAAGATCTGATGTAGAAGGTGGCCCTTGAGCTGATTTTAAAAGGGAATGTGGTATCATAGAAAGAGCCCTGAAGCAGGCTATTTTTCTGCTTTCTTTCTCTTATTTCTTTTTTCTTTTATTTGAGTCTTCTTGTGCAAAATAACTAATATGGAAATGCTTTACGTAATTGTACGTGTATAACCTATATCTTGATTGCTTACCATCTCAGGGAGCGGGGATAGAAGAGGGAAGGAAGGATGGATAGAATTTAGAACTCAAAACTTTTAAGTAAAAATGTTAAAGAAAAACAGAGCCCTGATTGTAGTCAGAGAACCTAGGTTCAAATTCTACCTCTGATGCTTTTTTCATGGGCAATAAGTCACCTACCCTCTCTGAGAGTCTTAGTATTCTTATATGTAGCATGAGGAATTTAGACTAGATGGACTTTCAGGTCTTTTACAGCTTTAAATCTATGACTGTATGATTCTTTTTAAAAATTAAGTTTATTTTGTTAAATATTTCCCAATAACAAGTAAAAAAAATTTAACAATCACTTAAAAAAATTTTGAGTTACAGATCCTCTTCCTTCCATCACTCCCCTCTCCTTGGGAAGGCAAACAATTTAATATTAGTTATGAATATAAAGTATGATTGTATAATTCTAAGAGAGAGCAGTAAAGAGGGATTTAAATGACAACCCAAATTCACATCACAAAAGCCATACACTGGCACTGAAGAGTAGCCAAATTCACACTCACATCTCCGTAAGTCACGTCATGTACATATGTCAGATCAGTGCTTTTAGTTTCTGTTTATATAACTGAGGAGGTATTTTTCTCATTAACAAGAACTACAATCTTTCATACCTTCTTACATGAATATCTCAGAGATATTATAGGTTTAGTCCCAGACCATTGCAATAAAGCTAATCACATGAATTTTTTGGCATATAAAAAGTTATATTTATACTATACTGTAGTCTATTAAGTGTGTAATAGTAGCATGTTTAAAATAACCCATAATGTACACACCTTAATTTAAAAAACTTTGTTGCTAAAAAGTGCTAACCATCAGTTGAACTTTCAGTCAGTTGTAATCTTTTTGCTGACAGAGGGTCTTGCCTCAGTGTTGATGGCTGCTGATTGATCAGGGTAGTGGTTGCTAAAAGTTAGGGTGGTGGTGGTTAATTTCTTAAAATAAGATGACAATGAAGTTTGCTGCATCCATTGACTCTTCTTTTCACAAAATATTTTTCTGTAGCATGTGATGTTGTTTTACCCACAGTAGAACTTTTGAGTCAATCCTCTCAAATCCTGTCACTACTTTATCAACTAAGTTAATGTAATATTCTTCAGTATTATTGTGTCTCATGGACTAGGTAGGCATGAGGAGAGGGAGAAAGACAGGAAATGGCTGGTGGGTGGAACAGTCAGAACACACACCACATTTATCGATTAAGTTTTCTGTCTTACATGGGCATGGCTTGTGGCACCCCAAAAACAATTATAATAGTGGTATCAAAGATCATTGATCACAGGTCACCACAACAGATACAGTAATAATGATAAAGTTTGAAATACTGCAAGCATTACCAAAATGTGACAGAGACATGATATGAGCACATGCAGTAGGAAAAAATGACACTGATAGACAGGGTTGCCACAAACTTTCAATATGTGAAAGAAAAATGTGGTATCTGTAAAATATCATAAAATGAGATATGACTGTAAACGGCCTCTATAAGTTGCTGTGGCCAAAAACCGCATCCTTTTTTGCCAATCTTCTGGTGATGAACCTTTCTACACTTAGCTAAGCTGCTCCTCAGACCTTTCCAAGTTGGTAGGACATGCCAGAGCTAGTACTCTGCTTGACCAAGCCTTTAAGAATCTGGGGTCAGTTACCTGCTTAGTATGTCATTGAAATAGAACTTAGTAGAAGGTCATTAAAATACTTAGATTTTTGGGGATCTTATTTTTTCTTAAGGTAATACATAAATTATTTTCTCATTCATCATCAAAGAATTTAGGTTATATACCAGGTTTTGGATGACCACCACCGTACTAAAACATTTTGACAATGACAATAATAACATCATCAACCATAACAGTATTAATAATTGTGATATTATTGATCAGTAGCATTAGAGAAAGTACTAAAATTGATGTCTCTTGTCTCCTATTTATCATCAAGTGAAAGTTAATCCTCTTGGATCTTACTTGATTCATCCTGAAATGGTACACATAGTATATTTTGGATTACAAGTTTCTTAAGGGCAGGGATTATATCTTATTTATCTTACAAAGATAGGTGGTAGAGTTGAAAATTCACGGGACTCACATAACTTGTATTCCAAAACATAGGCTCCAATTTTACATAGACCAGGTTCAATCTTGGAGGGACTTCTGGGAACTTAAGAATCTGGCTCATTTCTAGATTTCAACATAAAAGGTAAAAGACCCCAGAGAAGGAACTTGAATCCAAGTCTTCTTGGCTTTGAAACTAGTTCTCTATTTATTACACATAGGTAGCTAGGTGGTACAGTGAACAGAACTCTTGACCTGACATCAAGAAGACCTTAATTCAAATCCATTCTCATAATTTACTAAATGTATGGTTCTAAGTACATTGCTTAATTTCTGTTTGCCTCAGTTCCTTCTTCTGTAAAAGGAAGATAATAAAAGCAACTGTCTCCCAGAGTTGTTATAAAGATAAAATGAGATATTTGTAAAGCACTTTACAAACCTTAAAGTGCTGTATAAATGTCAGTTATTATCATTATACCCATATGAATATAGGAAAGCCTTTATGACATCCTCCACAACAGGCATCTAATCCTCTAAACTGTCAGTGCTATTTTACCTCCCTCTTCAGTCTGCTTCACTTTCCCCAGGGACCTATGTAGCTCTCAAGTTTTATAGCAAGGCATAGCAACTCTTGTGTTTGAGGTTCCCCTAGAAGGAAAACAAGCTTGCTAGAGAGTTAATGGCTTTTTTTCTTAAATTTCACGGTTCATACACCTCATAGTAGTGATAGAAGCCGTGGTCTAGACTTGTTTCTCCACGTTATGGCTATGTGAAGATTGAAAAGGTTCAAAAGACATAATTTCTGGGTAATTTAATAATTTTATTAACAAGGCCAGCATGTTATTAATGAAAGGATGATCATTTGGCCATCTCTCTTAGACCTAAGACAATCATGGCGGTGTGCTCAGAGTTTATATGTTCTTTTGGAAGAGAGTGGCAGTAAACTCTGATTGGTTAACACAGTAGGAGGTGGGCTATAGTAAAATGAGGGACTGAGAGTGACATCATGTCACCCTGCAAGAAACTATCTCTAGACCTAGACCACCCCCAGCCTTGGGCAGTCTGTTCAAGGAATGTACACCCCACCCAACCCTGAGTAGAACACAATAGCTACCCTATCAGAGTGGGGTCTTCATCCACTCTCATTCTCAGCAACATCCTTCAAAGAGACTGAATGTTTAAAATCAGGTCTTTAGAAGGGGAGAACTCTAGATCTCCCAAAATTATTGGTTATTAAAAATAATTTCTCTCAGCTATGTCCTTTGCTGTTCTCCCAATTTCAGGGTCACCTGGTTGCTCCTATACTCATGTAGGGTCTTGATTTAGGAACCTGAATAGATTATTCTCTTCAGGAAGTGAGGTTCAGGAACTCCTCTGCTGAGGGGTTGGTTCCTCTATTCTAACACCTGTTTCACTGCTTCGTCATTGCCCCTCCATAGCTGCCATCTCTGGGGCCATAGAGATTACATAGCTGTTTGTCTATGGCTTCCACTTCTGAGGCACAGCAGCTTCCTAGGGAGGGCTACTGTAGATAAACTGCCCTCCTTTCTCCTCAGATACTCTGGTCTGTATTTTATGTATGGCCCCTTTCTCAGCTCTTTTCTTTGTCTGCACTCAATTTTCTCAAGTCATCCAGTTCCTATTTTCTGGTCTCTGTCAGGTTTCAGTGGTTTCCTTTAAAGGCCAAATCCAAGGGTAAGCTCAGATATTCAACAGCCATGACTAAACCAGTTATTCCTACTGTGGTATCAATAGGCCAACAAGTACCCAGGACAGGTATATTTTACATAACTTGCCAGATATCCCAGTCATCCCAAAGGTGATGTTAATAGATATCTGTCCATACTTTATATAGGGAGATATCTTCAGGGTCAGATCAATCATCACTCAAGGTCTATGAAAGGCCTCATTTTTTTACCTTGTTAATTTGGCTAACTCTTCCTGGTCATACCCACTGTACTTAGATGGGTTTGAATCAAGGTTTCAGTATTTACTAGCCAGAAAATTTCTTGAGTACACAATCGTCTGGGAACAAAAAGTCATGCTTTCTATGCTTTTGCTTCCACATATGAAAAAGAGGAATAATTTTGCTTGTAGTACCTAACATACAGAGTTTTTGTGAAGAAATTCTGCATAGGACCTCACATACAAACTTTATAGATACTTGTTAAATAAAAAAATTGTTGAATTTTATACTTGTATATTCAGTGTGTATATGTGTGTATGTTTGCATGTGCTATTTGAAATGTAGGGAGGCAACTTTTGGAAGCTTTATATCATATATAGAATATAGCATTTGGAATTCTCATTCTAACTCATTCTTCCAACTCAGCATTGTGCATATGTGTTCATTTTTTTTCTTGGCTAATTATTGTCATATATAAAACAGTAAACTACTGTACATACAGTATTCAAAATTACATAATTTCATGCCATAAACAAGTCAATATGTAGTCTACCAATGTAACATACTATTTTATTTTATAAATTTTTTAGCCCCAAGGAAGCATGAAGTTACTTGATCTATATGGGTCATATATTGATTAGTTTGGTCTTATGGAATGAAGCTGGTGCAGATCTCCTTCAAATGGTTCATGTTATGTAGGAAAAATGGTGGTAAGAATGTGAAATTATCTAGAAGACAATATAATTTGTACTATTTTTAGCTTTGGTAACAACTGTTGGTGTAACCAAGGCCATTTTTTCCTGTTAGAATGATAATAATAATATCAATGATATAGAAGGAGTATGACAGAATAGATAGATATGTTCAAGACCTGGAGTAGAAAGACCTAGACTTAAATTCTATCTCCAACACTCTATCAGCTGGCTGTGTAACCAAGGACATGTCATTTCTGCCTCTTACTGCCTATATAATGATGTTGAAATCTGATTGCCTAGAGAAGTTCATCAGTATCAGATGCCAGTTCCTTAACAGCATGCTTGCATGGGTTCTGGATAATGGATGATGCTCTTGTACATTCCCAATAGCCAATGAAATAGAGCAGGGTTGTGTGCTTGCTCCCATGCCTTTTAATGGCTTCTTTGATATTGTCAGATGCCATCAAGGAGAACAAAAATGGCCTCAAGATAGGCTACCTGCCCTGATGGTAAATTATTTTACTTGAAGAGGCTACAAGCCAAGAGTAAAGTGGAAGGGAGAGCTGGTGCATGACTTTTTGTTCCCAGACAATTGTGTACTCAAGGCAGCCTCTGAGGCTGAAATGCAATATGGTACTGATTGTTCTGCTGCTTGTGCTAATTTTGGCCTGATAACATTAAGAAAACAATATCTCCACCAGTCAGCCCTGTACCATCCGTATGTTGAGCCATTGGTCACAGCAAATGGAGAAATTTTGAATGCTGTGGATAAGTTCACTTACCTTGGGAGTATACTTTTCAGGGATGTACACAGAAATGAAAAGATAGCTAGGTGGTGCAGTGAATAGAGCTCCAGGCCTGGAGTCAGGAAAACCTGACTTCAAATGCAGCCTCAGACATCTACTAGCTGTGTGACCTGAGCAAGTCACTTAACCCTGTTTGCCTCAGTTTCCTCATCTGTAAAATGACCTGGAGATGGAAGTGGCAAACCTCTCCAGTATCTTTGCCAAGAAAACCCCAAATGGGGTCCTATAAAGTCAGATATAATTGAAATGACTGAACAACAACACATAGAGGATGAGGATGACACACAGATTGCCAGAACTAGCTCAGTATAGGAGGCACCAAAAGAAAGAATGGAAAAGAAGTATTAGGCTGCCTACTAAACCAAAGGTCTGCAGAACCTTTATGTTAATCTTATTGTTGTGTGTCTGTGAAAGTTGGAAAGTCTTCCAGTGCCATGGCAAAAAATTGAAAGCTTCCAGTTTGAATTGTGAGGAAATAGGATTAGTGCTAAAGAGATTGCATTAGAATTTGAGGACTGCTATCTTCTTCTGAACCTCTCTCTCCAAAATCAAGCAAGGTTAAAACATGGAGTCATTTCGGAATGATTTTTCTTTTGTTACTGATTTTACACATCTTTCTCCTTTTTTATTGGAAGGTTGCGTTTGGGAATCATTTCAATGACCTTGAAAATGACCTAGGATACAACCAAGTTTCCAATTCAAACTAATTCTTGTGTAACATCACTCCAGTTCCAAAGAGTGAATGATTAATTGATTGAAAATAAAATCTATGACATTGAATGAGACTTGTTTTTATTTCATTAAGGTATGAATGGTCAGGCATTGTATCACTTATTTTAAGTAGGATGGGGGGACTTAATTGATTTACTCAATCACCCCATCCAACAAACAGATGGAGATATTTAAAGCCCAAGAATATCAAGTAATTTTTAAGGGAATATTCACCTAATATTGATAGAATGCCTAAACTCTATCTTTATGTGAAGGGCTTTGAAGTTGCCAATTAGACAGCTGCACACAACTAGTTTTGAAACACTAGAGCATTGGAAAATTGTGAGGAATGAAAGGTGCTTTAAGATAGTTTGAGTTACTATTAAAGTGTTAGGTTATTCCTTAAATAGGATAACAAAGAGGATAAATATTTCCCCTGTGCTTTCATTTGGAAATTGCATGGGCATAACTTTAGTAGCTCTTTTCTTTGGGACAGTTGTGTGTTGTTAGATTTAGACCCATAAAGGCTATCAGAACTTAGAGGATTTTAGAACCAAAAGGGGCCATAGATGCATCTGACCTACACTTATTTTAAAGATGAGAAAGTTGAGTCTGAGACTTACCTATGGTCATAGTATAGTGGCAGAATAGTAAGTGGCAAAGTCAGAATTTGAACCCATACCTTCTGATTCCAAATATGTAATTTCCACTAACCTCTCTCTTCCCTCTCTAACCCTCCCCTCAATTACACACTATCTCTCCAGTATTAGTATTCCACTTCAGTACTGCTGAGTGCCTTGTTATTTTGTGCCATTTCTTTGTGGTTAAATCAGAATTGAATGTATTCATAAATTATTTGAGCTGGAAGGGATCTAAAGTATTCTAGTCCACTTTCCTTATTTTACTGATGGGAAAACTAAGGTTGAGAGACAGTAATTGACTTGCCCAACCAAGATCCTGCGGCTTGCTAGTGGCAGAGATGGTACTAGTCACAGGTCTCTAGACTTCCAGCTCAGTTCTGCAGTTATCTTGTATCAACAATGGACAGATGGGATAGAACATCTCATTCTAATGATTCTAACAGTGGTTGTCCTAGTCCATTTCTGTTGCTTTGGGTACATAGAGGTTTCCAAAGAAGAGGCAAACTAGCTAGTAATGCTAAAAAACGGCTGTTGTTCAGTAGTTTTTCAGTTGTGTTCAACATTTCATGACCCTATTTGAGGTTTTCTTGGTAAAGATAGTGGAGCAGTTTGCCATTTCCTTCTCCAGCTCATTTTATAGCTGAGGAAACTGAAGCAAACAGGGTTAAAAATGACCTGCCCAGGGTAATAAGTGTCGGAGGTCAGATTTGAATGCAAGAAGATGAGTCTCCTGACTCCAAGCTCAGCACTCTCTCCACTGTCTCCTAACAGCCCCAGCTAAAAGCAGTAGGCTTTTATTCCACAAGTTCTAATTCGCAGAAGGGAAACATAAAGACGAATGTCACATTGAGGGGAATAGAAAGAAGAGAAGACAGAGATGCATCTGATTACAGTCATTAAAGAGACAAAGATACAGCTTACTCTGCAGAGTGGCAAGATACATTCATGACTCATTGGAGAGATCCATGTCTTGCTTGAGTTGACTTTACTGCCCATGGCAGGAGGAAGAGACTGGTTGATTCACGTGGCAGGTAGATCATTGCCTACATGAAGGCAGATTAGAAATGCAGATGAGTACTATGTATTTTATAGTGAGGGATGAGGTCATTAGAAGGTCCGTCTGTTGTTTTCTCACCTCTAATGTTATAGATAGGAAACCAAGATGCATGAATTAGGGACCTAAATGTAGCACATAAACAACTCTGGGCTCATTCTTCCAAACATCTGAAGCATCTGAACTTTCTCTCAGTTGAATGCAGGCCTTCTCTATTAGTGGGAGAATTTTTTTAGAAGCAGATTTCATGTTGATATGTGACAGGTGAGAACACTGCACAAACTCCTCCCATTCATTGTCCAGTCTCCATCACATGAAAGTTTCCAGACTGGAAAAATTCAGATAAAAAGCGGTTCCAGCAGTTAAGTAAGGCAGGAGTAACAGCTAGAAAGAAGAGGGGGCAGATGTAGATACACAGCCTGTTTCATATGGCCTTCTGGATTTCAAAGAGGTCCCCCTGCACAAAGATTTTTTGGACGATCACAGTGGTTTAGTTATAGTATTATAACCTAACACAGCCAAATGGTGGTTACTCAGTCTGTCTTTCCTTTGTGTACAAGAAGTCAGAGTTCTTCTTTAAATGTCTCCATTGTTACTTCCCTCTAGTAGTTCTGCTTTACCCGTCTTTATTCTCTCAGACAGCTACTTAGCCATTTCATTCATTTTTTTTGTCAGTCCAGTTTAAGGTATCATTGAACTTCCAGAATTTATCCTATCTTAAAGGAGGGAAAGTGAAAGACCTGAAAGAAGTGGTCTGTTGTGGTAAAGGTTGCTTTCCTGTCCCTCCACTAGAGTCTTCTGCTGATGCTTCATCATGGTGTGAAAGTGACCCTTAGTTCTCAAAGGCTATGCTAGCTGAGCAAGCAGCTGTACCTAATAATTTTAGTCATTTAATTTTAATTTTTAATTTGATGTATGTGTTGGGGGCAGCATTTAACATACAATAGATATGACCATTCTTCTCTATGATTGAGGTAACAGAGATATATTTCAGGAGCTGGAGCAACTGGGAGGTCAGGTAGTTCAAAGGAGGCAGATATTGGGATTGAGAAGACTGGGAACCAGATACTGATGTAAGGTCAGGAGAGTCCATCCCCACCTCAGTTAATGAAATCATAGAAAGCTCAGCCACCTAAATTGAATTTGTCAACCAATTAATCAAGTGTAACCTTGATTTGAATAAGTTCATAATCAGTTTGAAAGGATTGTAGTTCTTTGAATGAATTTTAGATGGAGGTAGATGATGCCACACAGGAAACATGTTGTTATTTGCTGAAAGATTTGGGTATGTTTCTAGCTGTCAGGCAGAGAAAGTTGTGGAAAGGTGTCAGAATAAGGCAGAAAATTACCTGACTTTCTCAAATCTTCCCTCTTTTTTCCCTCCCCGCAATAACTTAAAACAATTACACAAAGTGAATTTTAGAGCTGCAGAAATAATTAAAAGTCAGGGTAAAGCAGTTGTCCAGCCTAAGACAACTTTGGAGGACATTAGGAAAGGTCTGACCTATGGAATAGTGATCTGGCAGAGAGTAGAAGTAGAGATATCAGCAGGTCAATAAGCAGCAAACCCTGGAGGCAGCTGTATTGACAACTGAGTCTTCAGGAACTTTTGTCCCACAGAGGTTATGGGGGTCAGACAGTTGATTAGAAGATTGCAGGGCTGTCTGCTGCCACTAGACATAGGGTCCAGGTTCATTGACCAGATTGGTCCCAGAATGAGGCTGCTGGTGAGGAGGATTGAGCACATGTAAATGAGTGCCATCACAGAATAGCAGGCCCTCCTAGTTGTAGTTACTCACAGGTCAGTGGAGTCCCTGATTTTGGTTCTAAGGCACAGAGGCAAACTGACATTTGTGGCTGTGGAAGACCTGTTGGCCACTGCACTGGGGGCCCTGGTTTGGAGGTGAAGGGGCAGAGTGGAATAAGTAGACAAAGTCATTCATAAACTAAGACATAAAGCAGAAGAGCAGTGACCATACTTGGCATTGGATCATAGCACTTGGCAGAAGCAAAAAGTCAAAGACTTCAAATTAGAACTCTGAAAACAACAGTTCAAAAAAGCTGAAACTTGAGACATTATCCTCCACACCCTGGGAGCAGAGCCTGATCCTAACAGCCAAGGCATAGGAATTTTTCAGAATTAGTAAACAATAGAAAAAGAACCTGACCATAGTTACTGTGGTAATAGAGAAGTTAGGGTTCAAACTCAGAAGAAAAATCAAAACAACTACTTGTAAAGCTTCAAATAAAAGTGAAAGATGTTCACAAGCCTTAAAAGAATGCTTAGAAGAGCTAAAAAAGGACTTTAAAAATCAAAAAGAGAGGTAGAGGAAAAATTTGGGAAAAGAAATGAGTAATTCAAGAAAATTATAAAAAGAAAGTCAACCAATTGGAAAAAGAGATCCAAAAACTTCCTGAAGAAAATAACTCCTTAAAAATTAGAATTGAGTAAGGGGATGCTAATGACTTAATAAGACATCAAGAAATAATAAAACAAAACCAAGAGATTGAAAAAAATAGACAAGAACATGAAATATCTGATTGGAAAAACAACTGACCTGGAAAACATATTGAGGAGAGATAATATAAGAATTATTGAACTACCTAGAAGTTATGATAAAAAAAGAGTCTAGAGGCTATACTTAAATTTTGAAGGCTAATTGTCTTGAAGTTTTAGAACTGGAGGGTAAAATAAAAATTGATAAAGATCCGTTATCACCTGGAAGAGATCCAAAAATGAAAACTCACAGGGACATTGTATATAAGTTTCAAAGCTCCCAGGTCAAGGAGAAAATATTACAGGCAACTAAAAAGGGGAAGCTAAGTAGTGACTCCATCCCTGGAGTCAGAAGGCCCTGAGTTCAAATCCAGCCTCAGACACTTACTAGCCATGTGACCCTCTGCAAGTCACTTAACCCCCTCCCCAAAACAAATAAACAAACAAAACACATAAGGAACTAGAAAGAAACAGTTCAAATATTGTGGAGCTACAACTCAGGATAACATAAAATTTAGCAGCTTCTGCATTAAGATCGAAGGGCATGGAGTATAATATTCCTAAGAACAGAGGAGCTAGGTTTGTAACCAAGAATACCCTACTCAGCAAAGTGGAGTGTAATCCTGCAAGGGAAAAATGAATTTTTAATGAGTTAAAGGACTCTAAGGCATTCTTGAGGAAAAGACCAGAACCAAACAGAAAATTTGACTTACAAAAATCAGGAGAAATATAAGAAAGTAAACATAAAATACTTATCATAAGGGACTTAATTGTCACACTACTTATTGGGAAATGATATTTGTAACTCTTAAGAATGTTGTTAGTATGTTAGAGCATAAGAGGACTTGGGGTTGAGTTGAGGTGATCCTAAAAAAATTGGATAGGAAGAGGTAAAATGGAGTGAATTATCTCATACAAAAGAGGTGTGGATAGAAGAACTTTTACAATGGAAGGGAGAATGGGGTGGAGGATGGGCAGCCCAGGAACCTTATTCTCCTTGGAACTGGTCTAAAGATAGAGTACATCTAGTTGGGTATAAAAGTCTTAACTTATAGAGAAGTAGGAGGACAAGGAGATAGGAGAAGGGAGGGATTCTTAGAAGGGTGTGTAGATTCGGAAGGCAGTAGTCAGAAATAAATTAGACTTTTAAGAAGGGATAGGAAAAAAGGAGAGAGAAGGATAAATGATGGGGGAAAATAGGATGGAGGGAAATACGCAAGTAAAAATTATAATTTTGAATGTAATGGGATGAATTCACCCATAAAATGGAAATGAACAGAACATGACAATATATTGTTTACAAAAACACATTCAAAAATTAGAAACACACAGAGCAAAAATAAAGGGATCTAGTAGAATTTGTTATGCTTTAGCTAATGCAAAAAAAAGCAGGAGTAGCAACCATGATCTCAAAGTTAACGCTAAAATAGATTTCATTTAAAGACATAAACAGGGAAACTACCTTTTGTTAAAAGATACTATAGACAATGAAGTAATATCAGCACTAAACATATGTACCAAATGCTATAGCATTCAAATTTACAAATGAAAAGGTAAAGAAGTTATAGGTAGAAATAGCAAAACTGTAATAATGGAGGACTTCAACCTTCCTCTCTCAGAAAGAGATAATTCTGTCCAAAAAATAAGAAAGAAGTCAAGGAGATGGATAGAAGCTAGATATGACAGACATCTGGAAAGAACTGAATGAGAGCAGAAAAGAATGTCCCTTTTTCTCAGAAATATGTGGCACCTTTACAAAAGTTGACTATATATTAGGGCATAAAAACCTTATAATCAAATGCAGATAAGCAGAAATATTAAATGCATCACTTATAGATACTAATGCAGTAAGACTACATTTAATAAAAGATCATAGAAACACAGATTAAGAACTAACTGGAGAATAAATAACCTGGGAGGGTCAAAGAACATGTCATAGAAACAATAAATAATTGTATTAAACAGAATGATAATGAGACAATATAACAAAACTTATGGGATGCAGCAAAAACAGTAATCAGAGGAAATGTGTATCTCTAAATGCTTACATTAATAAAACATAAAAAGAGCAGATCAATGAATTGGGTATGCAATTTTTTAAAAAATGAAAAACAACAAATTAAAAATCCCCAATTAAACACCAGATTAGAAATCCTGAAATTAAAAAGTGAGATAATTAAAATTGAATATAAGAAAACCTTTGAAGTAATAAATAAAACTTGGAGTTGGTTTTGTGAAAAAATCAATATAGCAGATAAACCACTGGTTAATATGATTTTTTAAAAAGAGAGAAGAAAACCAAATCACCACTATCAAAAATGAAGAGGGTGAAAATATCACTAATAAAGATGAAATTAAAGCAATTATTAGGAGTTATTTTGTCCAGTTATATGCCAATAACAGGTTAAGTGAAATGGAAGAATATTTACAAAAAAATAAACTGCCTAGATTAATGGAAGAGGAAACAGAACATCTAAATAAACCAATTTTAGAAAAAGAAATTAAATAGGCTAAATGAACTTGCTAAAAAAAAAAACTACAGGACCAAATGGATTTACAAGTGAGTTACAACACTCAAAATTCACTAATTTCAATATTAAATAATTTGGAGTAATTGCAAAGAAGGAGTAGTACCAAACTCCTTTCATGAAACAAACATGGTGCTGATATCTAAACCATGAAGAGAAAAAATAGAAAGAAAAGCATTGAACAATTTCACTCATGAATATTAAGGCAAAAATCCTAAATAAAATATTAGCTGGGAGACTAAAGCAATATATCACAAAGATTAGACATTGTGACAAAGTAGGATTTATTCCAAGAATGTAGGGCTGGTTTAATATGAGGAAAACTAGTAACATAATTGATTATATCAATAATAAAAGCAAGAAAAATTATATAATTATATCAGTAGATGCAGAAAAAGCTTTTTGACAAAATATAGCTCTCATTCCTATTAAAAACACTTGAAAGCATGGGTATAATTGGATTTTTCTTTAAAATGATAAGAACCATTTACCTAAAATCATCATCAAGCATTATCCGTAATGAGTATAAGCTAGAAACCTTTCCAATAAGATTGGAAGTGAAACAAGGATGCCCATTATTACTTATGTCATTCAGTATTGTATTAGAAATCCTAGCAACAGGAGAAGAAAAAGAAATTTAAGAAATCAGAATGGGCAATGAGAAAATAAAACTACCTCTTTTTGCAGATGTTACCATAAAAAATTAGTTGAAACAATAATTTTAGCAAACTAGCAGGACATAAAATAACCCACATAAATCATTAGCATGTCTATATATCACCAACAAGGCCCTGCAAGAAGAGATATTTCCTCAAAAATTAACATGCACAATATAAAATACCTGGAAATATACGTGCCAAGATGAATCCTGGAATTCTATGAACATAACTATAAAACACTTTTTTATACAAATAAAGTCAGATTTAAATAATTGAAGAAATATGAATTGTTCATGAATGGGCTGAGCCAATATAATAAAAATGGTATACCTAAACTAATATTCAGTGCCATTTTAATTAAACTACCAAAAAATTATTGACCTAGAAAAAAATAGTAACGAAATTCATTTGGAAGACAAAAAGTCAAGGATATCAGAGGAATCAGTGGAAAAAAATAGGAAGGAAGGCGGTCAAGCAGTAATAGATCTTAAACTGTTTGGTACAGTGGTAATTATCAAAGCTGTCTGGTACTGGCTAAGAAATAGAAGAGTGGATCAGTAGAATAGAGTAGGTATATCATACATAGTAGTAAATTATTATAGTAACCTTGTATTGATAAACGTAAAATCTAAGCTTCTGGGATAAGAACTCACTATTTGTTAAAAAAAAAAAATGCTGGGAAAACTGGAAAGCAGCCTGGCAGAAACTAAATATAGACAGTATCTTATATCATTTACCAAGATAAGGTCAAAATGGATACATGATCTAGACATAAATGGAGATATAAGTAAATTAGAAGTGCATGGAACATATTACCTATCATATTTATATATTGGAGAAGAATTTATGAATAAATGAGATAATGGGCATTGTAGGATATAAAATGGATAATTTTGATTACATTAAATTAAAAAGGTTTTGTACAAATAAAACCAAAGTAACCCAAGAAAGAAAGCAGAAAATGGGAAGAAAATTTTATGGTTTCTCAGATAAAGGCCTCATACCACAAATATATAGAGAATTGAATCAAATTTAGAAGAAATATGAGTCATTCCCCAAAGGATAAATGGTCAAAGAATATGAACAGGCAGTTTTTGGAAGAAGAAATCAGTGCTATATATAGACATTTGAAAAATTCCCTGTCACTATTAATTAGAGAAATGCAAATTAAAAAATATTTTGAGGTACCATCTTATACCTATCAAATTGGCTAAAATGATAGAAGGGGAAAATGACAAATGTTTGAGGTGATGTGGAAAAATTGGGATACTAATGCATTGTTGGTGGAACTGTGAACTGATCCAATCATTTTGGAGAGCAGTCTGTAATTATTCCCAAAGAGTTATAATACTCTATATACCTTATAACTCAGCAGTATCACTCACTATTAGATCTGTTTCCCAAAGTGATGAGGGAAAAAGGAAAAAAAAGCATATATTCTAAAATATTTATAGCAGCTCTTCCTTGTGGCAGCAAGGAACTAAAAGCTGAGGGAATGCTCATCAGCTGAAGAATGACTGAATAAGTCATATAAGATTGTGTTGGAATACTTCTGTGCTGTGAGAAATGATGAGCAAGTTAATTTCAGAAAATAAATGGAAAGACTTACATGAAATACTGCAGAGTGAAATGAAGAGAATGTTGTATACAGTAACAGCAATATTATTTGAAGAGTAACTCTGAATGACTAAGCTATCCTGAGTAATACGAATATACAAATCAACCACAAAGGACTTTTGAAAGAGAATGCTGTCCACCCTCAGCGAAAGAACTGATATACGGAAGTATGTATTCTCTGGTTCCATATATGTATTTATATCAATTGTGGGCCTTCTCTAATGTGGAGTTGAAAGAGAGGGAGGCAGACAACTTGGCACTCAATATGCATAAATAAATATATATAATATAATATTTTTTAAAGTAAAAAATTATTTTTTTAAAAAGTAGCCATCAGTCCAGTGGTGAATTAAGTGAGGCTCTGAACTTGTTTAGTATTAGAATTCCTGTTCAGATGATTCCTGTTCCAGAGTTGGATCTAAGCCCTTGATAGGGAATCACTCTTGGGGAAGGGGGAGCATAGAGTTTTTCTCTCTCCCTGTCTTCCCCTCCCCATTGACTATGTGTAACATCAAGGACCCTGGCATACACAGGAGGGCCTGCTATTCTTAGATCTGCTTTTCTAAAAGGAAAGAAACTTTTGAGGGGTCAATAATCACTTTAATCAAGCACATATATCATTCACTTAGTTCAGGGGAAAAAGTACCCTGAACTTCAGAGAAAATACAAAGAAATAATAATCAATAGACAGGCCTTCCAGCTGTCTGACTGTAAACAATACATACATTGCAGATCAACAAACAGATCCAGCTGTCTGACCATTACATACATGCATACATACATACATACATACATACATACATACATACATAGTTACCAGAGAGAGAAGCACCCACATCTGGGTTTTCAAAGCCGGGGTGCTCCTTAGTGGCTGCCCAGAATCTTATCTGGCCAAACAAATACTTCTAATGAGTAAGCCCCAAAGTAAAATCTCACCTCAGAGTATTTATACATTTTTTCAGAACCAGAGGGCGTCACAACCCTTGAGAGTCAGTACCTCATTAGAAAATTAACAAAATGTATGTGCCTCCCCTAATCAAACTTCCCTTAATGGGCAGGCCCATTAATGCATGAGGAAGATCTTTAACTCTCATTAATATTATACCATGGCAGAGGAGAGATTGGGTCAATATAACACAGTGAATCCGGATGGGATCAGAGAGACTGAATCAGTTAGAAACAAAAAAAATCCAGCTGGGATCAGTAGTCACCAGAGGGGTCAGTGAGCATGACTCCTTGTGGATAAGAGCAGAGTCCTGGACCCTCAGAGCCCATCAGGGAGCTGCAACCTGAAGGGAACTTCATGAGGATTCCTCAAAAAAGGAAAAGGCTTCCATGATGTGCCTCCCTAACTTTGTACTTTTGAGTTTGTGCCCACTCTTTGTGTAGGTCCTGTGGGACCTACTGTGGGGATAACGTGTTCCAGACTTTCCTATCCTATCTCTGGGATAACATGTTCCAGACTTTCGGGGCATGGAAGACCAGATATGCAGGGCTCCAGAAAAGGGACAGATAGAGCTAGTGACCACCTAAATATTCCACTATTTTCATTTTTATATCCAAGTGTAGAGATGTTTCCCTCAGAGAAAAGGAGATTTTATTTATTCATGGGGAAGGAACATGACTGCCACAGACTTTTCATGGGATTTAAAGATTAGATTTGCTCTGCTTGACCCCAAAAGGCAGAACTAGGAGGAAATGATGGAAGCTGCAGGAAACAGGGAGGAATTCTTTTGTAACTGCTGATCTTACTATTCCATTTTAGTATAATATCTCTACCCAAAAGCTCATCAATATGACTGATAGTGAGTAGGAAGCACATTGTGAGGAGAGGGGGAAGGGGAGGTTCTTGAGTGCTGGGACTAAAACCCTGGAATTCTAAGAGTGGTAGATAGCTGCGCCTGAGCACTTCAGCCTTTGAATAGTCAAGTCCAGTTGTGGCCATGACCCCATAGGGGCGTAATACACCAAACTCACTGAGGAAGAAAGAGAGTGGAAGACCTAGCAGTGCCAAGGAGGCTGCAGCAATGATCTACATAGGATGAGTGAACTCAAAAGTGAAAGGGGTAGTTGCTGAGGAGTGGTGGCAAAGGGGGTGAGGGGGGGGGGGGAGTCTTAACAGGAGCAAGGAAAATGCCGGTCCTCTTCTAACAGGAAGTGTGAGAGAAGGAGCAAGCAGTCTGGGACAGGGTACATGAGTGCTGTCTTCAAGAAAAAGCTAAGTTTCAGAGAGATCTAAAAATGAAAGGGATGTGAGAAAAAGGAGTCTAGATCATAGACATAGACCTAGGATGGACCTTGGTGATAATCTAGTCCAAACTTCTCATTTTACAGATGAGGAAATTGAGGCCTGGAAAGTGTGAAGTGAATTATAAAAAGTTAGACACAACAAGTGGCAGAACCAAGATTTGAACTCAAAGTCTTAGCAACCTTTCATCAGCCTCACAGAGAGTGGATCAGAGGATGAATATAAAGGGAGAAGACAGTATGCAAGGTGGGGTGGGGAGGGCTAGCACTGAGGTTACTAAGCGGGGCATATAGCAGTCATGGTAGGTGTAATTCACTACAGATTCTCCCCATCATTCCTCTCCTGGCTCTTGTCCTGTCCATGCATCTGTGTCTCATCCTTGAACTTCCCTCAGTATCTGGGGCCTCTTGGCCCTAGAACATTCAACTATCTTTATGGCCTTCTTACTCTGGGATGTCCCCTCACCCCCCGACCCCCCAACACACACACACACACACACACACACGCACACACACACACACACACACATACACCTGGCATTCTTCTCCCTTTGGTGGATCCCTCTTGGGGTCTCCACTTTGTTCATGAGCCCAGTCCAGCCAGCCTTGGTCACCCTCCCTGCTCCCATCTTCACTCTGCACGTTTCAAAGCCATGCCCTAGCTCTGGGTACTTCTTAGTTCCTTGCTGTGTGTTGTATTCCGTTAGAATGTAAGCTCCTTGTACGTCCCCTCAGTAGGAACTGCTTTTGTTTTTATTTGTGTTTATTGTTAGTACTAACTATTGTTAGGGCTATGTCTTACACAGAGTAAATACTTAATAAATGTTTCCTTTCTTCCCTCCCTCTTTTCTTCCTCTTCCCTCCTGCCTCCTTCCTTTCTGCTCTTTTTCCCTTCCTCCATCCCCAGCTGATCCCACACTAATCCTGGAAATTACTTTGTATCTACCTTGTATTTACTGGTCTGTGTACATGTTCTCCCCTCTCCCTCACTTCCCCATACCTCCCCCCCCAAATATAAGATCCTTGAGCACAGAGACTCTTGTTTTTATCTTTGTATCCCTCGAGCCTAAGCACTTCATAAATGTTCGTTCCATCCAATCTCTATCTTATCCAGGGTTTATCCCCCAAAGAGATTCCAAATGTAGCTCCTTTTCATGATGATTTCTTCCAGTTGCCACAGTAGCAGAGTTCCCTGCCCCATAGTCCCCAGACCTGGTGACTCACCGAGGATGTAGAGTGTAGTTCACATTGCTCAGGTGGGAAGGTGCCTGAGGAGAAGGGAGTGGCATCTGTTGGAGCCTGGTCTTATGGGGCCCGGTGAAAAAGTAGCTGGTGTGACAGCAGATAGTGGAAGGAGTCAGGGTGCTAGAGGCATGCCCCCCGGGATGTAAGCACCTAGGGCACAGTCCTAGTTGTCTTTGCTAGTTCCTGGAGAACATGAGCTCATTTGGGTCCTGTGAAGCTGGCAAGGCTTTAAGTTTGGGCTTACAGGTGGAGCATTTGTATCTTACCAAAGAGCCAAGTTAGCTAAGGGTGGAAAGTTTCATGGAAAGGGGCTTGGCTACCAAGTGAATTTTCAGTTATAGCTCTTAAAGAACTCCAGTCTATAAAATACACAAATATTCACATGATGCTTTTGTGGTTCTAAAGCACTTTAACATAGATTGTCTCATTTGATACCCACAATAATCTTGTGAGGCAATTGGTTCAGGTACTGTTATCTTCATTTTACAAAATAGACAAGTGACTTGACCAAGGTGACAGAGACAGTAAATGGCAGAGTTCTTGATCCAAGTGTTTGGCTTTAAGTTCCATTGTATCCCGCTGGTATCTCTATGCATCAGAGCTTCATTTATGGAAAGCTGGCTTTGGAGTCAGGAAAACCTGGGTTTAAGGCTGAGGAAACAGAAGCTCTTTGGGAGCATAGTATACAGTAGGCATTTAATAGATGCTTGCTTGCTTGATTGACTGTGTTCCATTTCTTCTCCATGCCCCAGGGTCTTTTGTAAGACTATTAAATTATAGATGAGCTGTTGATCTTCATTAATGGGGAAAGTTTCCACATGGAAAGTGCTTTACAAGGCTGAAATCACAAGTTGAATGAAAATAATAATAAAGCTTGAGCTCTCTAAAATTTACGTTAAGAAGGAAAGGATAGAACACTGGGCCTGGAGGGAGGAAAATCTGAGTTCAAATCCAGCCCCAAATATTTCCTAGCTCTGTGACCCTGGCAAGTCACTTAATCTCTGTCTGTTTCCTCATCTCTTAAATGGGAGATTTATATATAAATATAATTTATTTATATTTTGTATATTACATATACAAAATATAATATATATGAGATAATAATAAATAAATATAATAATAATATAATATAAATATGTAAATAATGATAACACCGACCTCCTAGGATTGTTGTGAAGATCAAATGAGAAGAGATAATTGTAAAGTGCTTAGCACAGGGCCAGGCACACAGTGAGCATTCTATTCCTGTTAGTGATTACTGCTGTTTTTACCATTTGGTGCTCTGGCCTTATGTGGCACTTGAACAGATGTTCGAGAAGGAATCTTCTGTTGTACCTCTCTATTCAGGGGAAGTCTTACATCCGGTCCTGAGTTGTATCTTACAGGTCTGGGTAAGTTCCTCAAATTGCTAGTCCGAGAAGGGTAAAAGGCCTGGTGACCTCAGTGACTATGTCAGGCTGCTGAAGGGAGGAAGTTTATTTCCCAAGTAGAACCAGGTAGTTTGGATATGAAAATTAGGGGACCGTGCGGTAGCCTGTTCTTTGTGATGCTTAGAGTTTTTGTTTATAATTCTTCTGTGGTGTATAATGACTTTTTTTTTTAAACAGAGGACTTAGTTAATGGATTATAGAATTTAGAGCCAGGAGAGGCTTTAGAAATGGTCTAGTCCAAGTCCTTCACTGCACAGAAGAGGAAACAGGCTTACAGAAGCTAATCAATGATTGGCATGTGTATACTACTTCAGAGTTTTCAGTGTGCTTTTCATTTGGGCTACACAGCAGCCTTGTGAGGTAGGTACAATTTTTGTCCCCACTTTACAAATGAGAAAACTGAAGCTTAGAGAGATTTAGTGACTGTCCTTGGTCACAGCATCCATAATCTCTGATGGAATTTGAATCCAGGACTCCCTGAATCTCAAGTCTAGTACTTTTTCTCTCTGCACCTTCCATCAATTATTGCTAATTTTGCCTAGGCAGCAGCTTGGTGGTGCAGTAGCTAGAGACCTGGGCCTTGAAGTCAGGAAGATCTGATTTCAAATCCAGACTCAGATACTTACCAGTTGTGTACCATACTGCCAATGGCCACCTAAACATTCCTCTATTTTTACTGTTTACGTGTAAGTGTGGGAATGTGTGTGGGCTTGGAAAAAAAGTTTTGGTTTTGGCTTGGGGAAGGGGCCTGGCTGAAGAATTCAAGTATCTGGCCAGTTGTCACGGGACTTAGAGATTGTTCTGGTTGGCCTCCAAAGGAAGGAAGGAAAAAAGCATTTATTAAATGCCTACTATGTGCCAACCATTGTGCTAAGCACTTTGCAATTATTATCTCATTTGATCTTTACAATAATCTTGTGAAGTAGGGCTGTTATTAACCCCATTTTAAAATCTAGGAAACTGAGTAAAACAAAAATTGAGTGATGTCCCCAGGGAAACTCAGCTTTTTAAGCGTCTGAGGCTGGATTTGAACTCAGGTCTTCCTAACTCCAGATCTAGCATCCTATCTTCTTTTTTTTTTATTTTTTATTTTTTATTTAACTTTTAACATTCATTTTCACAAAATTTTGGGTTACAAATTTTCTCCCCTTTTATCCCCTCCCCCCCAAACACCAAACATTCTAATTGCCCCTGTGACCAATCTACTCTCTCTTCTATCATCCCTCTCTGCCCTTGTCTCCGTCTTCTCTTTTGTCCTGTAGGGCCAGATAGCTTTCTATACCCCTTTACCTGTATTTCTTATTTCCTAGTGGTAAGAACATTACAGTTGATCCTAACACTTTGAGTTCCAACTTCTTTATCTCCCTCCCTCCCCACCCCTTCCCTTTGGAAGGCAAGCAATTCAATATAAGCCAAATCTGTGTAGTTTTGCAAATGACTTCCATAATAGTTGTGTTGTATAGGACTAACTATATTTCCCTCCATCCTATCCTGTCCCCCATTACTTCTATTCTCTTTTGATCCTATCCCTCCCCATGAGTGTCGACCTCAAATTGCATTCTCCTCCCCATGCCCTCCCTTCTGTCATCCCCCCCACCCTGCTTGTCCCCTTGTCCCCCACTTTCCTGTATTGTGAGATAGGTTTTCCTACCAAAATGAGTGTGCATTTTATTCTTTCCTTTAGTGGAATGTGATGAGAGTAGACTTCATGTTTTTCTCTCACCTCCCCTCTTTATCCCTCCACTAATGAGTCTTTTGCTTGCCTCTTTTATGAGAGATAATTTGCCCCATTCAATTTCTCCCTTTCTCCTCCCAATATATTTCTCTCTCACTGCTTGATTTCATTTTTTTTTTTAAGATATGATCCCATCCTCTTCAGTTCACTCTGTGCACTCTGCCTTTATGTATGTGTGCGTGTGTGCATGTGTGTGTGTGTACTCCCACCCAGTACCCAGATACTGAAATGTTTCAAGAGTTACAAATATTGTCTTTCCATGTAGGAATGTAAACAGTTCAACTTTAGTAAGTCCCTTATGACTTCTCTTTGCTGTTCACCTTTTCATGCTTCTCTTCATTCTTGTGTTTGAAAGTCAAATTTTCTTTTCAGCTCTGGTCTTTTCATCAAGAATGCTTGAAAATCCTCTATTTCATTGAAAGACCATTTTTTCCCCTGAAGTATTATACTCAGTTTTGCTGGGTGGGTGATTCTTGGTTTTAGTCCTAGTTCCTTTGACTTCTGAAATATCCTATTCCATGCCCTTCGATCCCTTAATGTAGAGGCTGCTAGATCTTGTGTTATCCTGATTGTGTTTCCACAGTACTTGAATTGTTTCTTTCTAGCTGCTTGCAATATTTTCTCCTTGACCTGGGAACTCTGGAATTTGGCCACAATGTTCCTAGGAGTTTCTCTTTTTGGATCTCTTTCATGCAGTGTTCTGTGGATTCCTTGAATATTTATTTTGCCCTCTGGTTCTAGAATCTCAGGGCAGTTTTCCTTGATAATTTCATGGAAGATGATGTCTAGGCTCTTTTTTTGATCATGGCTTTCAGGTAGTCCCAAAATTTTTAAATTATCTCTCCTGAATCTATTTTCCAGGTCAGTTGTTTTTCCAATGAGATATTTCACATTATCTTCCATTTTTCCATTCTTCTCTCTTTGTTCTGTGATATCATGCTTTCTCACAAAGTCCTTAGCCTCCATCTGTGCCATTCTAGTTTTGAAAGAACTATTTTCTTCAGTGAGCTTTTGAATCTCCTTTTCCATTTGGCTAATTCTGCTTTTGAAAGCATTCTTCTCCTCATTGGCTTTTTGAACCTCTTTTGCCAATTGAGTTAGGCTAGTTTTCAAGGTGTTAATTTCTTCAACATTTTTTTGGGTCTCCTTTAGCAGGGAGCTGATCTGCTTTTCATGCTTTTCTTTCATCTCTCTCATTTCTCTTCCCAGTTTTTCCTCCACCTCTCTAACTTGATTTTCAAAATTCTTTTTGAGCTCTTCCATGGCCTGAGCCCATTGGGTGGGCTGGGACACAGAAGCCTTGATTTCTGTGTCTTTGCCTGATGGTAAGCATTGTTCTTCCTCATCAGAAAGGAAGGGAGGAAATGCCTGTTCTCCAAGAAAGTAGCCTTCAATAGTCTTATTTCTTTTCCCTTTTCTGGGCATTTTCCCAGCCAGTGACTTGACCTCTGAATATTCTCCTCACACCCACCTCGCCTCCTGATCCTCCCAGCCAGCGTTTGGGGACTGAGATTCAAATGCTGCTTCCAGCCTTAGGGCTTTTAGCAGGGGCAGGGCTGCTATTCAGTATGAGATTATGTTCAGGTGGTCAGGTCAGGGCAGGGCTGCCTCTCAGGCTCAGTTCCCTCAGGGGGTTTATGCACAGACCTTCCACAATGGATCCAGGCTCCTGCCCCCTTGGGGAGCCCCTGTCTGCAGCCGCCTCTCAGCTTCTACCTCCCGGGGGGACCCGAATCATGGGGGCACCCCACTCCGCTCTCGACCCGCGAAAGAGACTTTCTCACCGACCCCTATCACCTGTGGGCAGAGGGACTTGTGCGGCCGCTGGAGATCCCGTCCCTGAAGCCTGCTCGGGTCTGTTTCTCTTGGTGCCGTGGCCGCAGCAGGTCTGGGCTGGGCTGGGCTCCGCGTCTGCAGCGCGACGGACCTTTTGCAAGAGGTTTGCAGGTCCCTCTGTGGGTGGAGGGACCCGCGTGGCCGCTGGAGATCCCTTCCCCGAAGCCCGCTTGGATCTTTTCCTCCCAGTGCCGCGGGCGCAGCAGGGCTGCCCTCAGCTCCCAGTCCTGGCGCCCAGTCCGCAGTGCAAAGGACCCCCCGCGAGAGGTTTGCAGGTCCCTCAGGAACAGAAATCTCCCTCGCTCCAATATTCCGTGACCTCTGGGTGCAGAATTCTCCGTGAGTTACTCCCCTGTAACCCTTCTGTGGGTTGTGGGTTCGGAGCTATGTGTATGTGCGTCTTTCTACTCCGCCATCTTGGCTCCGCCCCCCGCATCCTATCTTCTGTTCCACCTAGCTCCTTCCGTGCTAGAACCAGGAGTAATATAATATGATGATGATGATGGTGATGGTGATGATAGCTGACAATTATATTGTGCTTATTATGTATCAAGCACTGTGCTTAGCACCTTACAATTATTATCTTATTTAGTCCTTACAACAACCTTAGGAGATAGGTGCTATTATTATCCTCATTTTACAGATGAGGAAATTGGGGTGAACAAGTTAAGTGACTTGCTCAGGGTCACACAGTTAGTGTCTTAGGCTGGGTTTGAACTTGTGTCTTCCTGACGCCAGGCCTAGCATTCTGTCCTCTGCATCATCTAGCTGCCTTCAAGGCTGAACTAGGAGTAACTGATGGAAGTGCAGAGGGGCAGATTCCTACTGAATGACATAAGAGTTACAGCTATTTCTTGCTCGGAATGAATTATTTCAGGTGGTGGAGTGTTCTTATCACTTGAGGTGGTCAGTCTGGGCTCAGTTGATCCTTGTCAGGGAGTAGAGCAGTTCCTTCTCAAATATGAGTTGGACTAAATGACTTCTGAAATTTATGCTACCTCTGGAGATTTGGTAACGCTCATTCCCCTTAGTGTCCTATCATCTTTATTGGTTCACCTTCATGATGTCTCATGACATCACCCATCTCCTCCCTTACCACTCACCACCATCTCTCCATCTTGAATCCTCCAGTCCAGGGAAATTGTTTTGTGAAGTTTGGACTCAGTCAAAGGGCTGCACTGGAGGACTGAGAGGACCACATGTGGTGTCAAGGCTGCAGGTTCCCCACCCCTGCTCCAGTCACTAGTGCCTTCTCTCTCTGGAAATTACTTTGTATTTCTTTTCAATTTATTGCTCTGTGTACATTTTATCCTCTCCTCTCCCCCATTTTGCCCCAAAGAGAATGTAACGTTCCTAGGATAGGGGCTCTTTGGTTTTTTGCCTTTTTTTTTTTTGTCCTGGTATTCCTATGGTCTAGCACTTACCTGAAACATATAAGTCCTTGTCAAACTGAATCCTTACTCCATTCAGGGATTTTTTTTCCTTTCCAACCAAGATGATCAAGAAAATAGCTCTTTCTTTCTGTGATGATTTCTTCCAGAATATATGGCAATTTAGTCCCCTGCCCCAATTTATGCTAACCTTTAACCTCTTTTCCTTTATCAGAACTCAAGCACCAAGATGGAGCATTCAGAGCCTCTTACAAAAATACAGTGACAATGAGGATGATAATAGCTAGAATTTCCATAGTGCTTTAAGATTTACCAAGTTCATTGCAAATTAAAAATCATTTGCAAAGGACCCCAACAGAAGATCTCTGAACCTCTAGCAGCATTAAGAATAAAATCACTTGAGAGATGGGTGGGGGTCAGCCAGCTTGGATCTGATCTCACATATTTTATCAGTAAACCATGTGATCTTAAGCATTTTATAATTCCCCAGACAGCCTGAAAAATATAAAGAGTAAGCCTGGTTCACAGTCATAGGCTACTGGATTAAAAATATTTTGTGTTCTTCAGAAAAATTCTGTGGGCTAGGAGTTCTTAACCTTTTTGTGTATATCATTGACCCATCCTAGGAAAATACATATATGTATATATATATATATACATATGTATATGTGTGTATATGTGTATATATAATACATACATATATGTATATATACACATGTATATATTTTAAAATTCACAATTGAAGGAAATACGAAGTTTCAGTTAGAAGTTAGTGAAAATAAAGAAAAAAATTCGCAGTCCAAGTGTGTAGACCCTTGAAAATCAGTCCATGAGCCCCATGCAGGTTCATACCCCCCTCCCCCCCAACCCCACAGGAGGCAGCATGGTATAGTAGAAAGAATATTGGTCTTGAAAGTAGAGGATCTGCCTTTAGTCCCACCTCTGGCAATTTGTGTTAGTTTAGGCAAGTTTCTTAGCTTCTCCGGATCCCAGGTTCCTAAAATGGGTGTGGGGTAGATGGGGCAGAGTACACCAGTTGGTTCTTGAAGCTTCCAGTGATGATGTTTTTAGAAAAATCTTCATCTTTATTTCCTATCAATTCATGTCAATTCTGGAACTGCTCCTGTTTTATCTCTAAATTTATTCTCCCCCCCACCCCTCCACCTTTTAAAATAAAACAACTTACTCAAACTCAGTTTTCAAGGAAGGGAAATTCCGAGGGTGCAATGTGATCCAAGCTTTAAGTGTTTCACACTCCCATTTGTTGGAAGGAACAGCCAAGTTCATCCATTCATTCAACAAACATTTGTCAAGCATTTTTTCCTTCAGTTTCAGCATTTATCAAGCAGTTCCAGTTGTGGACTTTATGAAAAGAGTATGTGGGTCTGTCAGAATGAAGAGGGACCATAGAAAACACAGCACGTAAGTGCTGAAAGGGACTCTTTGAACTTAAAATGTTAACAGCTGGGAAGATTAGAACACTGAGTGTTAGGATTGTAAAGGTTTTTAGAAATTAGAGCATAGACTATTAGAGCAAGGTCTAACTTGGGAAATGTCTCCTACAGGGTCACACAGGTGGACATTGTAAAAACTGAGATATTGTACGTTAATCTTAAGGAGTGTGTGTGTGTGTGTGTGTGTATGTGTGTTTTCCCAAATAAACTGTGTTCCCTAAGAGAAGGAGTCCTACTATCTGGCTCATCTTTGTATACCCATAGCACAGTACTGGGTACACAGTCAGTGCTCCACAAACACTTATTGAATGATGTAGAAGGGGTGATTATCAAATTCTAAATGGATGGAAAGACAGTGAGTTGGTTTTCGAGTTCATTGGAAAGTTTTCATCAATGTGTTGAGGCTTTTTTGCTGGAAGTTGGACTTGACGTGGACCTTGAAGGATGGGTAGGATTTGGAGAAGTCAAGATGGGAAGGACCTACTATGCAAAGGGAACAGCATGAGTAGAAGTGTAGAGATGAGAACGGGCTTAGTTTGTTGGGGTAGGAGCCCCGAATGAGGAATTTAGATCCCAGGATTCTTGTTCTAGCTGTGCTATATATGAGCTGGGAAGATAATAACATAGTGGAAAAAGCACTGGGTTGGCAGTCTGGAAATTTGGGTTCAAGTTATAGATTTGTCTTAAGTGGGGCTTTAGTTTGCTCAGTTATAAAATGAGGGGGTTGGACTAGCTGATTTCTAAGGTCCTTTTCCCCTCTGACATGCAGCAGATTCTGTGAATTGGTTCATTTTTGAGGTATATTTCAGCATTGAAATTCAATGATTTTATATTTCACTGTAAACTCAGGTGTCTGTAATTGTTGCCTGCAGATCATTCCAATTCCTGGGATGCTCCAGAGGATGTGAGATGGAGGTGCCCCCAGCCAGCTGTTCAACCACACCAGCCACAAATCAGCCAGTACAGACCCTGTGCCTCCAGGCTTCCCATAGCAAGCAGACATCACCACATCTCACCAGCCCTGTCATCTTGCAACCCGAACAAAGTCTGCCTCCAACAGTGTATCTAAAGGCCCTTACCATCCCTCTGTATCACCCAGTTCAGTCTGGAGGCTTCCAACCAAGTCACTCACTGGTAGCCAGTGGTGGCAGCTTCAGCCTGGAGAGCAGCAACCTTCCCTTCATTTTGAGCCCATTGCTACACTCAGAGAGGACAGAAGCATCCCAGCCAAGGAAGTCCCAGAACCAAACATTGACTGTGAACATCGTGGGTGCTCTACCTGTCTTGTCCCCTGCTGCCTCCTGTTCAAGCACAACTTTGGGAAGCCCAGGGAAGTCCCGGAATGCAGGGAAGTATCTGTGCCAGCACTGTGGGCGGGACTGCCTAAAGCCCAGTGTGCTGGAGAAGCATATCCGTTCCCACACAGGAGAGAGACCTTTCCCTTGTACCACTTGTGGCATTGCCTTCAAGACCCAGAGCAATCTGTACAAGCATAGAAGAACTCAGACACACATCAACAACACTCGACTGTCATCAGAGTCTGACAGCAGCAGCCTCCTGGAGGATGGTGATAGACTGGGAGAAACCCTCCCACAGCCCTCCAAAACAGAGCAGAGTGGCGAGGAAAAAGAAGATGTGGGAGAGGAAGATAGGACTTTGGAAATCACTACCTCTCCCAATACTCTGAGAACTGGGCAGACAGGGCCCTCGGCTTTGAATTCTTTTTCATTCAAGAGTCTGGATATGAAACTCGAGATTTCTCCAGGTCATGGATCTCTTGGGGACTCAGACAAGGAGGCCCCGTTGGAGCCTCCACACAGGGCTTCCCCAGGGCTTTTGCCATCAGGCATGCCGCAGAGATGGAAGACGCAGGATCAGCGATCTCCAACAGCCAGTAAGCACAACCAGCTGCAAAGACAGCAAGCAACCTACTCTGAGAAGCACTGGGACTTGAAGGGATCTGAAGGCAAGCTGAAGAAATGTGAGAGCACTGACTCAGGCTACCTCTCACGGTCTGACAGCGTAGAGCAGCAGGTGCTATCTGCAAGTCCTCTGCACAGCCTGTCTGAACACAGTGTGGAGTCAGAGAATGACCCTCCTGGGCTTCCAAAAGGAATGGCATCAGCTGGTGCCAAAGTCCCTCTTGGGGAAAGAGCAACTGCCCTGATGCTGGAGAAAAAGAAGCTGGAGGAACACATTTCCAAACTCATCTCGCACAACAAGGCTGTGGTAGATGACACCCAATTGGACAATGTCAGGCCCAGAAAGACCATCCTCTCAAAACAGGGAAGCATCGATCTCCCTATGCCTTATACTTACAAGGATTCCTTCCATTTTGACATCAGATCCCTCAATACCACCCGGAAGAAGAATATTACATTATGCTCCGTCAAATCCACCTACACTCCGCTTGAGAAATCCAAGCCTCTCTTCTTCCACTCAGTCCCTACTCAATTTTCCACCACTGTGGATTGTGTCCCTGTCACAAGGAGCAATTCCTTGCCCTTTGTTGAAGGCACCGGAACCTTCCAGGAGAGGGCAGAGAACCCTTGGGCATCTTGCCTCTCCAAGCAGCCCCCGAGTCCTGGCACCTCCCATCATCTGCCTGGTGATAGTTCTGGTTCTGTACCTAGGTCTATGGATTGTCCCAGCAGTCACCCTCGGGCCCTGGTCAGACAAGTTGCAGTGGAGGATCTTCCCCTGAGTCATCCCACTGATAACCAGACACCAATAGAAGATCACAATGGGGGGAAAAAACTGAGTGGGGAAGGGACCTCTGTGAGATGCAAAGTGGCAGGAAAGAAATTTAGTCAAAAAAAACTGAAGATGTTCTCCCAAGAGAAATGGCAAATGTATGGGGATGAAACCTTTAAGAAAATATACCAGAAGATGAAAACCAGTCAAAGTATCAAGAAGCCAAGGGAGACCAGGCTGTGTGACAAGAAAAACCTGGGCCCTGACACGAAAGAGGCTGAGGGGGGAAAGGGCCTGGCAGGCCCGGGGAGTACCAGGGCCTCTACATGTGGGGGTGTCATTTTGAGCCCCCGGGTCATGTCTCCAGTAGGGCCTGACCCTATGGGGCATCAGCAAGCCCAGGCAGTTTCATTGTCTGAGAATCTGAGTAGTTTAGCAAAACAAAAGGAAACATCTCGGCTGATAGGAGGCAGTGCCCATCATAGAGTGAATAGAGCTGAGTTATCCCCTACCCTTAGCTGTAGTATCCCCTCCAGTAAGGTGAATCACATAGACAGCCAGAACCCTTTGCCAGCTCCAGATGACAGGCAGGCAGTGGTGCACCAGATGCTAAGGGAAGCCCGTGCTCCATGCCCCCATACTCTCACCCTTAGGGCTGATGATAGGAAATCTTTCAGTCCCATTTCACAAGACTCTTCCACCTCTATCCTAGATCAAGAAACTGTTCCCCTCAGTGATGGGGAAGACAAGGAAAGGTGTCAGTGGGCCCGAATGGTTCTGAGGCTGCACAGCTGTAGCCCTGGAAAAACCTTGCCAGAGTCAGAAAAACTCCCGTCTGAGAGAAAAAAACTGAAGGTGGAGGAACTGAGTAGTAAAAAGAATTGGGTGTTTTTGGAATCAGGCGGAGAGAAAAGTAAAGTGCTAGATTCTGCCTCCCCTGCTACGTCCTCAGAATCTAGGAAAGATAAAGCCCAGGAGGGAGAGAGTGGCTTAGACTCCAGACCAAGCCAATGCAGCAGGAGTATTGAAGGTATCTCAGAGAGAGAGGAGAGCAGTGAGGGCTGTGGGTCAGGAGAGGCCATGCCTTCTGTCTCAGTTGCAGAGAATGTGTCATTGACATCATTTTCTGCTATTCTGGGTCTTGGATTGACAAACAGAAAATACTCCCAACATTCTTCTTTTAGCGACTCTGCAGCTGTGGGAACCAGAAGAGGTCCTGAGCCTCCAGAAGGAAGTAGTTTCCCTTCTTTGATTACAGCTGTAAGTGCAACTTCTGGGCTGACCATTCCTCAGAAAAACAAGACATTTTTTCCAAAGTATATCCTTCAGTTACCTCAAGAAGAGACTCGAGCAGAAATATCAGTTACCATGGGCAAGGAGCAGGAAAATGTGTCCCTCAGAGGCAGCAAAAAGGCAAATGAGGTTGAATCTCTAGTTGGGCCTTTCTCTCTCTCCCAGACAGAATGTCCAGCAGGTGGGGTGGGGTTGCAGCTTAACAGAGTAACATCCACTATGGCTTTGACAACTTGCTTATCTCCTGGACCCGCTCACTCCATCAACATCCTTACTGAGTTAGCCAGTGGCAGTGAGAGTCCCAGACACATGAGGTCAGAAGATGTGGGAACAGAGACTGGAGACACAAAAGTTGGTCAAGCACAGGCAGCTGAGGAGACACCCAGCAGAGCCACGTGCTGCTCCAGACAGGTCCCTGAGAAAAAGGTTTCTTTTGCCTCTGTGTACACAAGTAGTTTTCTCATAGCGACTGACATTAAAAGTGAGGGTCAGCTCTTCCGACACCTGCATTCAGGGGGTACTACTTTGTTGGTGACATCCACATCTGGAAGAAGAGTATCTTCTGAACAGCTCCTTCATGGCTGGGAGCTGTGTGAGGCTTCCTCACAGGGCCAGGAGCATCCTCCAAAGGGCTTGGAGGACTCTCCCAGATCACTGGAGAATACCAGCATATGCCACTCATTTGAAAGCTTTTACTGCCATGCTCTCCCTGCTCAACACCAAGACTCCCAAGCCTGGCCCCAAATCAACCTGACTTCCCACTCAGGGTACCCTTGGAGCTCAGGGGCCAGGGGCTCCTTCCCCTCCCTAAGTGCCGAGCCACGCCTTACATGGTGTTGCCTCAGCAGGAGCCTTCCTCTGCCAGCAGAACAGAAGGAGAAGGCTCATTCAGTGTACTCTTCCTTGCACATCTGTGACAATAACTCTGGGGAAGAGTGTGCAAGTTCCAGGAGGGACTTTTCCTTTCTTGATGTGAAAAATATGACCCAGGCAGTCACCTACGGATTGACAAGTGGAAGCCTGAAGACACTGGTATCTTCGCTGTCATGGGGGCAGCAGAAACAAAAGGTAACCTATCTGGCCCTTGCCCCAGTTATAGAATATCAGACGGCATCTAGCCCAATCCTCTTATCTTATAAATAGGAAAACCAGGCCTGAGATTGGGGAAGTGATTTGTTCAGAGGCAAAAAGTGTGTTGGTGGTGAAGAAGAGATGAGAAACCCAGGTCTCTAGACACCTAGTTGCATAATTAAATTGAGAAAACATTTATGAAGGGCCCACCTTGTACAGAATTCTCCCCAGAAGCTCTTCTCCAATGCCTCATCATGGGCTGGAGGTGGCCTTGGGTTCTTGAAGGCCATGTCAGCCAAGTGGGAGTCCTGGAAGGCCTTGCCAAGCTGGCTAGCTGTCTTTGTGTCTGTCTCTAAAGACAGGCCTGGCTGGTAACAAAGGATGAAGTTTTTTGGTCACAGCACTTCTTCACAAGAAGAATTTGGTCACAAAGCAATTCTTACTAAGCTGCAGAGGAGTTGCAGTCTCCATCAAGGGAAGAAAAGGGAAGGGAGGGAACACACATTTATTAAGCATATAACATATGTCAAGCATAAGTCACTGGATCTTCGCAACAACCCTATCAGAGATATGCCATTATTATTCCCCTCTATTTTACAGTTGAGGAGATTGAAGCAGAGACTAAGTGACTTGCCCAGGGTCGCACAGCTAGTAAGTATCTGAGGCTATAATAGAATCCAGTATTTTATCCACTGTTACCACCTGGCTGCCTAGTAGGGAGAGTACCCCCATCAATGAAATTCTGGATCTACTGAAGAATTGACATGTGTATGGTGTTCTGTGTTGGTTGCTGGGTAGAAAAAAGATGACAACCCTTTCCCCCATACCCATTCCTTGCCCTTAAGGAGCTGGTTGTTTAAAAGGGGGAGGGATAAGTACACAGATAACCACAATACAAATTATAATGTGCTGAGTCCTTAGGAGAGATTTATAGGTTTTTAGATTTAGATCTCAAAAGGACCTTCTAAACCATCTAAACCCCTCATTTTACAGATGAGGAAACTGAGGCATAGAGCAGTCAGCTTGCTCAGGATCACACAAAATTAGCAGAAGATTCAAACCCAGATCATTGGACTCCACATTCACTAAACCATGCTGCTTCATTTGCTGTCCTTAAAATCACATCACCTCTCAGACCAAGGGCATACTTAGCATGATCTTTTATATTTACAAATTAGAGGCAGGAATAGTGAAGAGGTCCTTCCAGCTCAAAGATTATGAAAATGAGAGTCACATTTCCATTTTGGGAGGGTGTAGCAGAATGGAGAGAGGAGACACAGAACGCTCATATTTTCTTGGTGTTTCAAGCCAGTTTGGGTTCTGTATTAGCATTGTAGAAGGACTTTTTTACATGGGCAGTAGGCCTTGTATAAAGAATCTCCACAAGTCAGCTTTTTCTTTTTTTTTTACACAGGCCTCAGTCTCCAGGTTTAGCACTGTTTCTTATAACTGCCGTCATGTGGTTTGGGAAAGGTTAAGCTAGGTCTAGGACAGGGGTAGGGAAGCTGTGGCCCCAAGGCCACATGTGACCTTTTAGGTCCTTGGGTGCGACCTTTTGACTGACCCCAAGTTTTACAAAACAAATTCTTTTATTAAGGGGATTTGTTTTTTGAAGTTTGGATTCAGTCAAAGGGCTGTACTTGAGGACCTAAAAGGCTACATGTAACCTTGAGGGCACAGGTTTCCCACCCCTGCTCTAGGATATGAGACTCCAGAATTTCTCTGTCCCTCCTCCCCTGACTATTATACACATAACTTACTCTTTTGCATTTTGACTAGGTAGTCAGTGAAGGATTAGAGAGAGAGGAGTAGGACTAGGTTGCCAAAAGTTTGAGAAAGGGCCTGGCCTAGTTTCGTTATGTCTCTGGTCTTTTATCAGAGGTTAAATTTCCACTCCAAAGAACCTAGTTTACAATAGTGGTCTAGGTCAGTGGTTCAAACTCAGATAGAAACAGATCTCTGATGGCTGCATATTGCTTTCGAAAACCACAAAGTAACATCATCTAGATTGTATTATATCTATTTATCTAGATACAAATATATGTATATATATATATATGTATGTATATGTATGTATGTATATAAACATTTCCCAACTACATTTGAATCTGGGTCAGGCTTTATTCAGAATTTTATAGGCTGTGAGAGTTAGATACTCCTGGTCCACAGGAATTATATACCAACTAGAGTCTATCTAGTTGTAAAATGAGTAAAAGAGTTTATCTAGTTGTAAAATGAGTTTCAGCCCATTTATCAACTGAAGGGAAAAGACATGGGATTGGGGCTGTGGAGAGCACCTTGACTTAAGCTTCTGATTAAGCTTTTATCACTTGGCTCAGGAGTTCTCCAAGGCTTTGAGCCCTGTGATGACCATACAACTGGTATTTTCAGCTGTCCCGGGCAATAGGTGCAGGGAGAGTGTCTGGTGAAAAGGTTTCAGAGCCAGAGAAGAAGAAAGGAGTGCCCTGTAGGAGGGGGAAGGCGCCTACAAATCCTCCTGGTGTGAGCAACAAACAGAAGAGAAAGATCAACCCCAAAAGGTAAGAAATATGGTTTTGAGTCCTTCCTAATCACCTCCTGTGTCCACATTTCCAGAAAACAAACTGCAGCTTGGATGAGCTCTAGAGCTCTTCAGACACCCACAACTAGCAGCAGCTGCAATTTTAAAAAGTTATTTACACTGCAAAGAAAGCAGTTATTTCTTGAGAGCCTTATCTTTTCATGCTAAATAAAGACTCCGAATTTGCCTCTAAAGCCAGCTTCTTTTTTCCTCCCTAGTAGGACCCTAGGCCTAGATTTTTTTTTTCCCACATAGTGTGAAGGCCCCCAACTCAGCTAATAGTCAATAGATAGTAATTAAATTGAGAGTGTATATCATTCCATTTAAGTTCAGAAGAGACCATAGGGGCAGCTAGGAGGTGCAGTGCTTAGAGCACCAGTGCAGGAGTCAGGAGGACCTGAGTTCAAATCTCACCTCACACACTTGACACTCACTAGCTGTGTGACCTTGGGCAAGTCACTTAACCCCAATTGCCTCATCCTGGGTCATCTCCAGTCATCCTGATGAATATCTGGTCACTAGATTCAGACGGCTCTGGAGGAGAAGTGAGGCTGGTGACCTGCACAGCCCTCCCTCACTCAAAACAAAGTCAAGTGCAAGTCATGTCATCATTTCTTTGATGGCATGGTCTTCGGCAATGAAGGATGAACACACAGAAGAGACCAGACTCAGTTTAATACTATTTATATCACATTCCTGCTGAAAAGTCATTCATAGCTCTCAATTGCCCAGAGGATAAAGTTCAGACACCTTAACCTATTATTCAAAGCCTTCCACAGTCTGATTCCAGCATACCTTTTGGGTGCTGTCTTCCACTATTTCCCTGCATGAATCTTCCACTCTAGTCAAAATGATCTGCTTGCCTTCCTTGTCAGAACAGCTTTTGGTTACTTTTACTCATGCTGTCCTTTTACATTGGAATGTTCTTCTTTTCCCCTTTCTCCTACCTATTCTTCAAAGCCTAGCTCAAATCCCATCTTTTCCATGAAATGTTCTCTAATCAGCCCAGCCTCCTCTATTGTATTCACTACATTTTGGCTATATGACTGTTTTGGGTCTCACATTTTTCCCCTAAGTAATTTTAGATTTCTGGAAATCAGAGACATTGCTTTATGCCATTCAATGAATATATAATAATCACCTACAGTGTGGAAAACAATGAACTAGGGTTAGATTTGAGGTTTAGAGAAGATAGTCCCTGCTCAGAACAGAGTCTAAATAGTGGAGATAAAGCCTAAACAAAGAGCTGCTGCACAAAGTAATACAGGCTAAGTTTGTTAGATTGCTGAAAGCAAAATTCAAAATTCTAAGTGAGGTCAGAGGTGAAAAGATCATTCCTGGAAAATTGGGATGCAGTTAGTAAAGGCTTTCTAGAGGAGGAGGTGCTTGAATTGGACTTTCAAGATCGGATAAAAATTCAACAGAGAGTTAGGGTTGAGAATTACAGGTACAGCAAAAAGTATGAGTAAATAATCAACCATAGTCATACTTAATTAACTCTTCGAATTCTCCATAGTACTTAGCACAAGCGTGTGCTGGCAAATATTTAACAATCAGCTTTCTGAAAATTCAGGAAGCAATTTTAAGTTTAATCTTCATTATGAACATTTTTTTTCCCTATCATTTTCATAAATCTTGGCAATCAGCAAACAAAACAGTAAATCAAGCCCTGGTTTGTAGCTTGTGATATCTGGCATATAAATGCTCGCACCAAAAGTTTAACAGTAGGCTCTCCTGAGCTGGTAGACGCTGGCTCCAGCCCATCTCTGGCTTTACATATAGTAAGTAGATGCTCATATATATGTTGAATGAATGATTAGCAAAGGAAAATTAAGAGCTAGAACTTTTTTTTTTAACCAATCAACAATTTAAGTGCTTACTATGTAGTAGGTAGTGTACTAAATGGTAGAGATATAAAGAGAAGCAAAAACAGTTCAGAAGGTAATAGGAGCTTACATTCTAATGGGGTGAGATAACATATAAATAAATAGGTACCTATTAGATTCATACAGAGGGAACCTTAGAGGGGGTTTTAGTGGGGTATGGGTTCTTGAGCCTGAGTTTCATCTTTTATTAAATTATATACTTTGTAGGGATAAGGATAAGGGACTGGACCTGGGATTTCAGTAGTATAGGGAACTCCCTGATAAAGTAATTTCCTCTGCCAATGAAATTGTCATCCACTCTGCAACTTAAAGTCTTAGATAGTTTCCTAGGATAGTGAGGGGTTAATTAAACTATTTGTGTCATGGAACCCTTACATGACAGTGGTGGTATTTAAATGGTAGTCTCCTTGGATTTGAGGCCAACTGTCTAGCTATCAACCATGCTGCCTATAAATTGTACTTCACAACATTTTATTCGATTTTGATATACTTTATTTTTCCCCACCAGTCACTTTCTAGCAAAACACTCCCTCCATAACTTTCTATTAAAAAAACACAACAGGTAAGCAAAACTACCATTTGAATGATAGTACAAATTGCTTTTATATTTATAGTGTTCTGTGTTTATATAACAGATTTGTACCTTAAGTTTAATAAATTGAATCAGACATTCATTTTTTTTATTTACGTTCTTTTACTTTTTTAGTGTTTTCTTCATTTACGTTGCAGTATTGTGTACATTGTACTTGGGGTTCTGCTTTCTTCACTCTTCATATAGGTCTTCCCTTGTTTCTCCGAAAAATTAACCTCCTTTTCTCATGGCACATTAATTCTGTTGCATTTATACACCATAGTTCTATAATTGGTGAGCACACAGTTTGTTTCTACCTTTTTTCTATTCAGAATAATGCTGCTATGAATATTTTAGTACATATAGATCCCTTCTTATCTGTCATGTATTTCCTTGGGTGTATAAACCCAGCTGAAGGCTTACTAGATAAAGGGTAGTAATATTTCTTACATAATTGCAAGTTGGTTTCCAGAATGATGGGGTTCAATCACAGAGCATCCATCAGTGAGTTCCTGTGCCTGATTTGCTCTCCCTTTTCACCTCTGCCTCTTGGAAGGCAAGGACACCAAGGCCTCCTTAAGACTCAGCTGAACTGACACCTCCTACAGGAAGCCTTTTAGGGTTTCCTAATTACTAGTTCACTCCCCTCTGAAATTATTTTGTATATTATCTTGTATTTTCTTTGTTGTGTGCCTTATATTTCTCTCCAATAGAATATAAGCTTCTTGAGTGCAAGAATTATTTTGTTTTTCGATTTTGTCTCTTAGCACTTAAGCCCTATATTTGGCCAACAGCAGGTGCTTAACAAATGCTGATTGAGTTGCAATGCCTGTCTTCTCACAGCCCCACTACCACTGACAATTTGCTTTTCTCATCTTTGCCAATTTGATGAGTATGAGAGTAATGCCTTAGAGTTGCCTTAATTTAAAAATTGCTTACTATTAACAATTTTGATTGATTTTTCTGATGCTGTTGATAATTTGTATTTCTTCATTTGAAAATTGTTCATATACTTTTGCCATTTGTCTATTGGGAAATGTGAGACAGAATTTTTAAAGCACAAATCAAGGTGTAGAGTCTATGGAAAATGAGAAATCTAGGCTATTCTTATTAATCTTGGGCACTCTCTGTGAGACCATGAGTATTGAGGCAATAAAGTGGATTTATCATTTGTTAAGTGTTAAAACTACTTAGAGAAGTTTGATTTTAACCCTAATTCTTTAAGCCACTGTAAAAACTACAAAAAATAGAACTGAGTCCTAGAATTAGCTATAAAGAACTTCATAGTACCAATATGCCATGGGCCTATTTTAATCCCTTTCTTTGCAAAAGTTCTCAGTGACAGTTATTAAAGTCTGGAATATAAATTCATTTTCATTGTTGTAGCCAGTAAGAAAATCAAATATACTTTATAGAAGCTTATTTTGTAAGCTATATTGGATATAACTGCACATATAGGTATACACTCATATTACATATATATTAATGCAAGGGATATTGGAACACTTTTGTTAGCATTATTTTCTGACTCATGTACCCTTTTTTTAAAAATTCTGGTTTATCAGGTACTTTAGTATTTTATAGGAAGTGTAATCTCAATTCAGGGTTTCCTTGCACTGACTCAAGCCCACATAATCTGGTAAACTCTTGCATGTGAATGAAATTAAGATTTTAGGGCTTGTTTGTTAGAACTCTTTGTGGGGAAAGACATAATAAAGAAAGTAAAAACACAAACCTTAACTAAAGCCCTCCTCCAGAGTGCCATCTTGGTATAGAGCTGCTACTGGGTTCTTGAAGGCTATGCCAGATGAGCTTTGCAATGTCTTATGAAGCTGGGAAGGCTTTTCAATAGGGTCCTAGGGATGACCCATATGTCTGTGGTTAGATTTGGCAAGGCTTATCCTCAGAAGTTTAGTCACTGGCTGTCATGAAGATGGCCATGGTGTCCTTCCTCTAATGTATGTGTCTACTTGAACAGAATTATAGGATTTTTTAAATCACCAAGGCCAGTAAATATAGTAATGCATATATCTCTTTCCAGCAGCATGGTGGAGTGGAAAGAACATTAGACAAATTCAGGAGACTTGGGTTCAAGTCCTGACTCTAATACTGACTAGCTTTAATGTGATTGGCAAATTGATTTTACTTCTCTGAGGTATTTTCTTCAAGTGAAAAATGGAAATTATAATACTTGCACTATCTACATCACAGGATTGTTGTGAGGAAAGTGCTTTGTAAACCTTAAAGCACTCTGGAAATGTGATTTATTATTAAAGCACTTCTATTTTGAATGGTTACCAAACAAGTCTTTCATCTCAAAAGAAATACTGAGTCATGTAAATAATAAATTTTTAAGTGTGCACATAATTAAAGAAAGGAACACAAGACTTATTCTGAGGTCTTTTGACAATTAGAATAATGACTTTTGAAATCCCAAGTTCAGCTGAAATTAGAAAAGCATTTTGTAAATAAATAAAACCTTCATTACTCACTGAGGGAGAAAATAAAAGAAGAAACTTTTGGTAGCTAGGTGACATGGTGCACAGAGTACTTGACTTGGAGTTAGAAAGACCTGAGTTCAAATCCTACCTCAGACACTTACTAGCCATGGGACCCTATTTAAGTCATTAAACCTCTCAGCCACAGTTTCCTTACCTGTAAAATAGGGGTAATAATGACACCTACCTCACAGGATTGTTTTACGAGTCAAGTAAAATGACATATTTAAGGTAATTTGCAAATTTTAAGTGCCATGAAAATATTAGCTCTTCGTTATTATGGTCCTGTGCAAAATAGATGTGATTTTATTAATAGACAGTGGGATTTGTGTAAAACTCAATTATGTGTTGGAAGTGTGTGACTGTTCACTCCAATTGTTCATGTCCTTTATTCCTGCAGTGGAAATGCCTTCAGGAATAACAGCACAACCTTGGGGATGAGTACCAGCATTCAGATACAAACCCGCAAAAGGGGCACAGTAAATATTGTTCCAGTAGACATCACCATCATACCGTGATGCTTGGGTGGGATGATTGTGATGATTCTGCAGCACTGTGCTGTAGTGTACATTAGCCATGCCACACCACTGTGCCTCAGTCTCCTCTTCTTTAAGATGACGGGGCTATACTGGGTGCTCTCTGGGACCCCTGGCCAGCCAAAAGACTAGGATTTTGGACACTTAGAGTTCTGCGATTTCTACTCTCTATTCTTATTCTTCTTGCTTTGTGGTTCACAATGAGAAGGAGAGAGGTAGGAAGGACCACAAGTGGTCAGAGTGGCTCTGAATTTTACTGTTATCTCAAGTTAATAATACATAAAGATCAGATTTGATGGTCCTGCCCATAGATATATACTTATCAACTACCTCTTGCAATATAGTGGAGAAAGATTTAATGTGGTGGTCTCATTCTGCTACAGTGGCTATTTTATTAATAACAAAAGGGAAGGGGAGAATTTTGGAATTTAGTTTTTCTTTTGCAGATAGACCCCAAATTTAAACCAAGGATCTACTGCCATTCTAATTTCACATGATCAATCAGTAAATATCTATTAAACACATTATGTGGTACTGCTAGGTGCTGTGGTGGTGGATAGGTAGTGTTGTATGGTGGAAAAGAGTGCTGAATTTGGCTCTAGGAAGACATGGTTTGAATCCAGGCTTTCATACTTAATAACTGTGTAACCTTGGGCAAATCTCTTAACTTCTCCAAGCCTCAGTTTCCTCATCTGCAAAACAGAGATAATTATCTCTCACTTTGCAGTATTGATGTAAAGTGCTATAAAAATGTGGACTTTTTTGAGGAGTTTAGAATCAAGTTGCCTAGTAGAGGTCCTTTGGGAATCTATTTTAATGAATAAATAGTATTTATTTGTGATTACCACATTCATTATTTGTGTCCTTAGTGCTTACAGACAACTCATTTCTTAAGTAATGGACATGTTTTCCTTGCCATCTTATTTACATTGTTACTGTAAATGACTAAATCTTTCCTTTGTAGATAAATCGAAGGCAAACTGTGGTCCAGCCCTAGGATGAATGATCACAGATTCCAAATCACTGGGGTTAGAATCAATATAGATTTAATCATAGTAGGGTTTTTTTGATCACTTATCTTTATTAAATGAGGGATAATTGGTAAAGGAAACTTTTAAAGCAATCAAGTAAAACAATGCCACTACTTCCAGCTGTAGGGGGGTCTTAGCCTCTGCAAGGTCTTTGTACCTTCTTGGAATGGGAGCAAAGGTGACCCAAAGCACACACAAAGAGAATTCTTTCCTTGTAGACACACCTTCCTGATTAGGCCACTCTCTGTACTTTGAAATTGCTTTGCTGTCTGGGTCCCAGCAGGAGCCTGGACTTCCTCAGTGGTTTATGATTAGTGAGCCAGCAGGCACACATGAAGTGGCCTTGCTTCTCCACACCCAGACCTTAGCAGGCTCTCTCAGAAACCTGTGGACTTAGGGAGCAGGGGCTATCACTTCAAAAGGCTGCCTAGGCCCCACCACGGAGAATCACAGTTGTCAAGCAGCTTAATTGCATCAATGACTGCAGTGTGATGGGAGCCACTGGCAAACTTGCATGCTGCAAAGAGTGACGAAAAGTTATAGAGCTTAGGTCTGGCGGGAACTTGGAGATCACTGAGTCCACTTGGTATTCCTCACTTCCTGTCTTTTCAGGCTTCTAAAATTTGAACTGGAGAAAATTATGGACGATTAGAATTATATTTAAAGTACTACAGACATGTTGAGTGATTGAGTACATGACTTGATTTTTGCTTAATAGTTCAATTTGTCAAAAGGAAGACCTCACTACTAGATTGATACTGTGTTCCTGAAAGGTTACAAATAAAGAGTTTTTTTAAATAAACTAAATTCTCTTTTCCCATTGACTTGTACTATAATTTCAGAGATGCTTCATCATTTTAATGGATTGATTTTCTTTTGATTGTGGCCTTAATATAGTCTGGCAAAGTACAAAAAAGTTTTGACCGGGAGAAGAGACCTGGTTTTAGTCTGGGATCCATCTCTAACCTGATATGTGATCGTGGGCAAATAATTTTTCTCTGGACCTTGGTTTCCTTGTTTGCAAAATAAGGGATTAGATTTGATGGTCTCTGAGGATCCCTTCAATCTCTGATATTCCGTGATTCTAATTTCTCTAAGAGCCTGTTGCTTACACTATGTCAAAGTAGTTACCAAACTAAAGAATTAAATGTACCAGAGTGACTTGCTCTTTCAAAGGACTCTAGAATAATGTAATGTAATCTTCATCCCTTAATTTTTTGAGTTTTGTAAGCTCATATTTGTGTATTTTATTTGATTAAAGCAGGGCATGGATACCCATTCCCAAAGCTGGTAAATTACATGGATTCTAAATGAGAATGCCTTCTCTTCCCCACAGGTATAGACGAGGTCATCTACAGGGATGTGTTCTTCTGAAAGCAAGTCGATTTCGGAAACAACGCTGGACTCTGAGAAAGCAGCAGTTTTCTCCTACGCAGGATGGCCATGAAGAGGGCAAGACATGTCACCCTCCCTTACTAGACCAAGCAGGTAATAGGCTTCTTGAAGGAATATGATCCAGTAGCAGCAGTATTGGAGTAGGAGTTGAGACCAGAGTCCTTGCCTTCAATCCACCAGTGGCAGTAGGTTTAAGCTACTATGGTCCTCAGTTTTCCAATATGTAAAATCAGAATAATAGTGCTTTTTGTGGGTTTGGGGAAGCTGAAATCAGATAGTATGTCTTATTTTGTCTTGGTGTTCCAGACACTAACATAGGGCCTTCCATATGGTATCTGCTAAATAAATATTTGTTGAATTGATTTGTTAGCAGATGCTAAAACATTTTGTAAGTCAAGGACCAAAGAAATCCCAGTGATAATAATATATGTTTTGAACACAATAGCCACTTGATAGTTTTGTTTTGTTTTTTACTGAATTGAACTGGATTGAATTATACTCGAGAGATGTAGAAACTCTATTCAGTCTTAGCTATTTATTTTGTGAATAAACAGATCTTCAGTTTTCCCTCTCTCCTTTTCTCCCTCCCCACCCCTTTTGGGTACTTAGTAACCTCTGTACTCTATCCATCTCCCACTAACAATGCTTGCTCTTAGTGTAGGCTCTGATATCTAACATATTAGTCACATCTGAATGTGAATGGCAGTCCTAGGAGAATTTGCATAGGAAACCTCTTCTTCCACTTTGGTATGAAAGACTTTGTCCTGGTGAGAGGATTTTCATATATCAGCAACCAGACAGGTGTGTGTGTGTGTGTGTGTGTGTGTGTGTGTGTGTCTGTGTGTGTGTGTGTGTCTGTGTCTGTGTCTGTGTCTGTGTCTTCTTATGACTATAGACATCCCACCCCATGTGTCTCTCATATATCTAGAACTAGATCTAGATCTAGATCTAGATAGATAGATAGATGGATAGATACTATCTATCCATCTATCTATAATATTGCCTCTCATGTCTATGTCTTTGATTAGTAAACAAAGTTATCTCCTTCTTCTTTGAATAATTGAATTTAAGAATTGAGACATCCTAATGGAAACATCCTAATGGAAACAATCCATGCCTGAGCAGGAATTCCCTATTCAACATCCTCAAGAAGTGGTCCTCCAACTTCTCATCAAAATGATATAGAATTTAGGACCTCCGTTTCTGGACCCCTCTGACCACCAGGCTTTCCCCTTAGTCTGTGTCCTCATTAAACCTTACCAGTTGAGCTGACCATTAGTATGTGTCTGATTGATACAGAGTTCATCCTTTGGCCAAAGATGTAGTCTGAGACTCAAGCATGATAAAACACATGTCCCCCCTCTTGCTGACAGGCAGAGGGCAGCAAAATGTTCCCTTCTTTGGCTTTTCCTCAGCCTTTGGGGGAGAGCTTTGATGTTCTCCCAGACAGCTGTGTTCTTCCAGACGCTTTCTCCTCTCTGTCAGCAGAAAGTGCCAAGGAATACAGAATCCTGTCATATGCAAATCCCAAGTGGGAGGAAAAAGCAGTGGATTCATTCCCAGGTTCAAATCTAGCCCTACTACTTACTACCTGCATGATCTTACTACCTATTTCTTTATATCTCAAATAGAGGATTGGGCTAGAAGATTAGATGGTTTCTGTGGCCCTCTCCAGTTCTAAACCATGGAATCTTAAGGAAGAACTTTCCCTCTTGTCCCAACTTGAGATCAAATCAAGGCTCAGTACTTTCCTCCTGGCCTCTTCTGAACTATTGTGGGATGGAGTGGAGCCTGAGGGTTTAATAGCCATAGGCGGATGGAGTTTTCCTACCCTCAGCAAACAGGTCCTTGTGGGTTTTCTTTTGTGCCTCTCCCCTCTTAGGAAATACCTGATGTTGTGGGTATCCCACAGCAGAGGTCCCAAGATTTAGAAGAATAAGGGACTTTAGAAATAATCCAATTCACACCCCTCTTTTATGGATGAAGTCTAAAGGAGGGAAGTGACTTGCCCAAGGTCACAGAGGTAGAGAGATGGCAGCAGAATGAGGATTTTTAGTTAGGTTCTTGGATTCCAATTCTAATGCTTCTCCCACTACTTTCTCCTTCCATATAAATGCTCATTTTGTACTGGAAATCCAGGAAATACATATTCCACTTTAAGCTCCAACATTAATTTGTTCTGTGATGTTAAGCAAGTAATTTCCTTTTTTGCAGGTGGTAGAGGTGGAGGAGAAACTCGGTTTCTCTGTAAATTGAAGGAGTTTGGTCATATGACCTTTATAGGTAACTTTCAGTTCTAGCATTCTAGAATTTTATATCATCAGTGTAGAAGTCCATTGATTTTGTTGCGAATGACAAATTAAGGAAGGAATGATCAAACTGTGAGTAGATATTACTGAACACCTATCCACTCTATGCAAATGATTGCATGAAATAAACAAGAGATAATGCTAGTAAAATGAAAGCTGATTGAGGGGAGGGACTATTTTCATCTTCCTTACCCCAGAATCTAGCACAGTGCCTTGCAGTTAGTAGGCATTTAATGTTTGTTGAATTGAGTGTTTCTTAATATCTTGTTGAGGAAGTAAGGCATAATAAACCTGATAAGATAAAAAGGAAAGAAGTCAATATATGCTAAAATGCTAAATGAGGAGCAGAAACTATAAATGTTATAGACATTTTTCATTCCAAGAAGTTTCCCACCCACTGGTGTGAGCTAGTAAGGGATATCTTACACCCCATTCAGAGGGAAGGAGAAATATGGGATTCTATATCCTCTTGTTTTCAACCTTATCATTCTCTTCTTTAGTGTGGCTAAACTGATGTATAAGTCAAAGTCAAAAGGAAAACTAAGACTTCCATAGGATGTAATCCTATCACATAAAAGAATAGGGTATAACTAGAATTATTTGCATTGAATATGGAACGAGTTCGATTGTGTTCATATTGTAAGTTTGGGATGTGTTTCAGTATCTCTGCCGCCCAGGAATATATCAATTGAACAGTCAGTCAGTCAACAGACATTAATGAATCAGGCCCTGTGCTAAGTGTTAGAAACAAGTTCCCCCACCTAGGTAGTCCTTGGGCTTTCATGTTTGTTATTCTAGTGATTCTTCAAAGTTGACTCAGAGGTATGGCTCCCTGGTTTCTACCCTTCCCCTCCTTAGCAATAAGGAAGAGCCTGCAGAGTTTCTACCGAAGGGCAGGTGCAAAACTGCTTGATCTGCTTTAAGCATTGGCCCAGTAAGTATTAATCATAGGTTATTTCATCCTGATGTGTCAGGGCAGGGACAGGGAAAATTGCTGGGGGTAAAGGATTCTTGTGGGGTGGGGGTGAGCAGGGCGGTGCTGAGAGACACACTGGAGAGTCAGCAGGTCAGAAGTTACAGGCCATAATGGAAACAGCCCTGGCAGAAGGTGAAAGATTACATTAAGATAAATACAGAAGGAAAATCAAAGGGGAAAGAGGACTTTTATTTCTCTTACATAGTAGTAGCCAACATCAATATTTCACAGCTGTGTGACAGGCCCTGGGAGAGAGTTGTGTGTTTGAAGACAAAGTACTATAACTTCAAAGTAGCTTTAAAGATGAGCTTTGGTTCCCCCCAACATTTACAAACAACTTTCTTTAGAAGCCTTTGACCCAGTAGTCCTCAGTGGATGAGAACAGTTATTGACCCAGCCACTGAGCCTTCCTAAACAGTGACTGACAGAGGACACGATAACTATGACAGAAGGCTGATGGGAAGGGGTGGGGTGGGGGGGATAGTCTGTGTTTTGGGTGGTCTGAGGGACCACAAATAGGAGGAACAGGATGATGTTTAGCCAAGGAAAATTTAGGCTAGACATTGGGAAAGGTTTTCTGTCATGATCTGTTAGCCTTAAAAACAGTAACATGCCTCCCCCCACCTCATCCCCTTGTTGCCTTCCCCCAACTCTTCTGTTTAAATCCATGTAATAAACTTAGACTTAGAAAGTCTTCTGCAAATATACATCCAGGAACTACCCTGAACAATGGGCAAAATGGCCCCATCACTACCTTTGAAATATCTTCTTATTTATTTATCAGGAAAAAGAGAGATTTGTGGGAAAATATCCTTCTCTGTCCTCCAAACCACTCAGATGGTTGGTAATAATAATTTGAATTAACAGATGGTTTGACAGTGAAGTCATCTGCAGTCATAAGGACAGAGGAGTTATGGAGGATAAAGACCATATTTACTCAGACTTTGGGTTGAGAGAAGACTTTGAGGCTGTTCTGAGAAAGAAGAGTCTTTTTCTTAAAATCTAAATCCTATCATCAGTTCTGTCCAAGAGACTAGCTGGAGCAAATGGAAAGCTAGAAGTTTTCTTTGGACACATTTGGGAATAGGATTTCAATCAGGCCAGACTCAAAGGATCTTAGAAGAGGACGGAAGGTACATATATGCCAAAGATATAGGCTTAGTATTTGGGTCACTTAAGTAATTCCCTCTGGGTCCACACTTTCCTTCCTTATTAGAGTAGCAGAAAAACTCTTGTCTATCTTTAGTTTCCCTTGAATATTCAGTAGACAATCCAGTTCAATCCAACAAACGTTTATTAAATACCTACTGTGTGTAGTGTACTGTTCTAGAGCTGTGGGGTGTGGACCAAGAATAAGAGAATCAGCTATTTCATTAAGGGTGATTATTTCCCTATATTTAATATGTTGTAATTTGCCCTCAAATCTCTGTTAATGAGGCCCACGATGACAAACAGACTCTGACGCTGAGATTGTGGACTAGCGGACCAAACTTCTTCATGGATAAATGGAGTAGAGTTTCCTGGAGTTCAGTTTCTGGGTGGTATCTTTAGTATCAACCAGCAATAAAGACTATAAATATGTGCTTAGTTTGGACTACTAATATGCCAAACAACATAATTAGGTTCACAGATTATTATAGCTAAGGGAACCTTAGGATCTGCAACAACCTTCTCATTTTATAGATGAAGTAGTTGAAACTCAGGGAGGAAAAGTCACTTGTCCAAAGTCATACAGCATGTTAATAGAAATGAACTGGAATTCAAGTTTTTCTTTTAGTGCTCTTTAAATAGCATAAACCACACTGACTCAGTTGATTGCTGCTCTTGCCCTCTATGTCTCACCCCTTTCTCAGGGGTGATGGTAGGTGACTTCACTCTCACACTTCATTCACAGCATTGGCTTTTGGAGAGAGATAGCACCAAAGGTGAGTGATTTGGCAGATAATAGAAAATGTAAAGAAGCTGTGTGTGACATAGCTACGGGATCACAATAGTACTTTCCCATCTTTACAGAGAGCTCAGAAGTTTTTTTTGGAAATAAATGCTGCAAGTTTATTTTTTAAGTACCTATAGTATTTCCACCTCTTACTGTATACAAGTGCAGAAAGAATATGCCCAGGCTAGGAAATGTTACCAGGGGTGGGGAACTTGCAGCCTTGAGGCCACATGTGGCCTTATAGAAACTTGGGGGTGGCCTTTTGACCGAATCTAACTTTTACAGAACAAATTCTTTTTGTTTTATTAAGGGCATTAGTTCTGTGAAGTTTGGATTCTGTCAAAGGGCTGCACTTGAGGACCTAGAGGGCCACATGTGGCCTTCAAGCTGCAAGTTCCATACTCTGGAACCATTAGGTACTAAACATCTTATGTAAGGTCTTGTCTACAGATAGTATGTTGGAAAGAATGAAGAATTAGAAAACCTAGCTTCTATGTTCTGGCTCGACCACTATCTAAAACAGAGGTGTGTTTGCTACATCACTTCAGTTATTAGTAGATTTGTATCTTATTTGTGTCAGAATTTTAGGAGGCTTTGCAAAATACTGGTTATCATAAAGGACATAGTGGGTTTTTTTTCTCTTGCTAACCAGTTCATTAGATTTAATTAACATTTTGCACAAGAAGCTCATCAGTTTGCTTATTGTGTATGCCAGACCTGTAGTGTGACACTGGTACTCCTCCATGTTAGAAAAATTGCCTTTGCCTGGAGCTTAGGGGGTCTCTAAGCAGAGGTCTTGTTTATCTTTCATCCCTTGGTGTAAGCAGAGTCCAGAAAGATGGATTTATCCCTTATTATAAGCAGAGGCCAGGGAAGTAAATTTCTCATTTCTACCCAATTTCATCTGACTTCTAGTGCCAATATCCATGTTCCTGGGAATCAAAGATGAAATGAGTAGGCTCATAGCTAAAGGCAATTAATGTGATTGTAATTGTATTTGTTCAGGTTGAAGGTAATGATTGACCTAACCAGAAGATTTGCTTTTTTTTTTTTTTTTAAATGTATTGCTTCTAAAAAAGCCTCTCCTTATTTTCACCTGTGGTAAATAGTACTATAAATCGGTGCCTCCGGCAAATAGTTCTGACAGGGCTCCATTTCCTTTTTAGAATTTAAATCAATAAGTATTTTTGAGCACTCATTCATTCATGCACACGTTCATTCATTCAACAAATATTTCTTGAATACCTGACACATGTGAACCCTTTTCAAGGTATAATGGGAGATACATGCAGAAAACCCAGGTGCTTCCTTTGTGGAGCTTACATCTGAAATGGGTAAATCAGGCATACTGTCATACAGCTAAATAACCCATCAGTCAAGACAAGTTAAGCCAACAAATATTTATTCAGCTACTGTGTGCCAGGTACTGTGCTAGGCACTGGGGATACAGTATGGGATTTAATAATAATGATAACAAGTGGTACTTATTTAGCACTTTAATGTTTGCAAAGCACTTTGCTTAAGTTATCTCTTTTGATCTTCCTAACATAACAAAGCTGTGAGCTCAGTGGATGCTGTTATTACGCTCATTTTATAGATGAGGAAACTGAGGCTTAAAGAGGTTATGAGATTTTAAAGTAAGATTCAAACTTGGGTCTTCCTTGATCCAAGCCTACTTTCTTTAGCCACTCACTGCGTTCCATAAATTTTGTCCCTGGACGATCAATTTAGAGATAATGAAAGTTGTAGTAATTCAGAGGTCAGAATGTGGGATAGGAGTTGAACATTGGATCTTAGAATGGCTGAGCTTGAAAAAAAGAATCACAGGACCTTAAAACAGACCAGAGAAAGTTAAGAGTTGCAGAGAAGAGACTAGATGTCATTTACTTTTAACTCCCTTATTTTACATATAAGAAAAGAGGGGAAAGTTTCCTTGGAGTCTTATAAAGGAATTTCCTTCTGTACTCCCTCCTTTATTCTCTTTTCCCTTTACATAAGATCAGCTTAGTGTTGGTTCTCTTGATTTTCAGACTTTAGCTTCTATTTTTTTCTCTTGTATTCCTAAAGAACTTTTGCTGCACAACACAAAATTGCTGGATATTGAGGCTTCCAGCACTAAATACTTCTCTAAATGCTTGACTTTTCCCATAGTAATCACTTATAAGGTCCAATTTGACATTTAGCAGTGTATTCTTAATTCTTACAAGGCAAAATGCAAAATGGCTTGGGATAATAAAAGGCTTTGTTTAGTGAGATTGGAGGGGAGAAACAGTCTTATAATTAAAAAAATTAAAAGTAATCTTTTTAAACTTTCAACCCCAAATCTGATGTTGAAAATGGGTCCAGAAACAATCTCGATCTTTTGAGCCTAGGGAAATCAATTCTTCCGTCTCTGTTTAATATCCCTAAAATTTTTTTTTCCTCTAATGTAGGGAGGTATAAATTATAACCAATCCTATTTAATAACTGGAAAAATTGAGGCTTCCAAAGGTCACACATCGTGATCATAAACTTGGGGAGCATAGAATTCCAAGTCTAACTCAGGACTTTGCTGGAACTCCGAATTTCATCTTTTTCATTTCCCTGGGTCCTAGACTTAAAGAATAACTCTAACATTCCTACCAGCATTGCTTCTAATGATTATTTTAAGTTTTCATGGAAGTCAGCTCTTACCCTCCCAGTAGAGTCTAAGTGCTGGGAACTTATAAAAGATTCTTCATTACAATCTTTTAAGTTTTAAATGGTCATAAAATGTTTATTAAGTCTCCTCTGTGTTCAGATCACTCCACAATAATCTTACTTCCCAATTTCTTCCAATTTCCTTTATTTTTCCAGCTACAGGCAGTTGCAAAATGAGCTCAGTGTGGTAGTCTGAATCATGATTAATGCTTCACGCCTCTTCCTCTTTAACTGCTTCTATTTTCTTTCTGCCTTCTTTCTCCCTCCTCCCCCCTCCTCTTCTGGCAAAGCTCTTATTCTCATTAACTCCTAATTTTTAGTTTTATCTTTCATTGCTGAGGAGTATATGTTCTTTTATGCGTGGGTATTAAGTGACTTTTGAGGTCCCCTCTAACTCGAAGAGTCTGTGTTCCCTAAAGAAATATGTAATCATGAAATGTTTAACATGCCACTAGCCAGGACGTGGTCTGAATAAAACCAAAAATGCAAGAGAGGAGTTGAGTTCCAGTGCCCTTATCATAGGCAAATCACTTAACTTCTCTCAGCCTGGATTTCCTCCTCTGCAAAATGGGGAATTGGGGAAGGAGGGAAAGGTAGTGGACTGGATGGCATATGGGGTCAGGTCCCTTCCAACTCTATCCTCTGAAGATAGGTACCAGAGACGTAACAGACAATTGGTGCCTGTGGAACAACCAGCTGTGTTAGGAGGAATAACACTAGCGTGTATTTGCCAAGGGTTGGCAAACTACAGCCAGAGGCCCAGATAGACCACTCCCTGTTTGTGTATGGCCCTCCTCCTGTTTTTGTGCTTCCAGCAGCTAAAGACAGCTTTAATGTAAACATCATTTGGCCTTCCTGTGATAATGTGCCAATCCCTGGTACATGCCCTAAACTAAACACGCATTCTTATTATTTAAATGTGTTATATCATTTAAAAATATTTAAGACTTCCTCTCCTTCAAATGTTGCAGGTTTTGGTAACTATGTTCATGTTGAACTGACTCACCCTTTTGGTCTTTCTTTCTCTAAAGTTAACCCCTTTAAATGAGCCTGTTTTTTGGGACAATTGCTTCTCTACATGGGCATGCTACATATATATCAATGCATTCTTATAAAAAGTCACCAATAAATAAGTGGTTGCTTTTCTTCTTACCATCTACGTTAGGGGTAGGGAACCTGCAGCCTTGAGGCCACATGTGGAACCTTTTGACTGAATCCAAACTTCACAGAACAAATTCCCTTAATAAAAGAATTTATTCTGTAAAAGTTGGACTCAGTCAAAAGGCTGTACCCAAGGACCTAGAAGACCACATGTGACCTCAAGGCCACAGGTTCCCCATCCCTGATCTATGTTGAAGTTTTAGCGTTTTCTATAGATATTTATTCCAAATAAGCCAGAATATGTTCTCTTCCAACTGTTTAGTTCTGGGCCCCCAGATGGACTATGAACTGGACCCAGAATTGAATGGGAGGAGAGTGGGCTGGATTGCATTTGGAAAATTGTGCTGCCCTTTCAGTACTCCCAAGCTGCTTCCTGACACAAAAAGCCATCATTTCTGAACATGAAAATTCTTCCAGTGATGCTATATATCTGTAAAACATGGAGCGCTCTCATCTCTGTAGAATCAGACTGGTAGATACCCCAATAGACATTGAAAGTACTCATGGTAATCTGTGGCATATTTTCAACCATGATTTGCACATGAAACATTGTAAAAGGCATCTTCAAGAAAAGATGGGATTGGGATAGAAAATGGGCCAGTGATGTAGTGAGCATCAGGGAGATAGCTTGTGGAAAGTCAGAATCCTCCACTGGTGTCTGTGAAATGTCCAAAGTCTTAGAGGAAGGCCTTTTATGGGAGAACATGGACACAAATTGCACAGGACAAGAAGGAGTCGATGGGTTTAATACCACTTTCATACTCATCTCATTTGGATTAGATCACAGATTCGTGGAAGTAAATATCAAATTATCATTCTGTTATAAAAAATATTGGCATTTTGAAAAAGGGAGTGACTCTCATCACTATGTTTAGTGGACAGACTAATTGTATATGAAGTTTTATTATCATTACATAAATGCACTCCAGAAGCAAAGATTAAAATTAATTGCCTAAGAAGAGGAAGCAAAATCTACATTGAAAAGAAAAGAGGAAAAATAAAAGAAAAAGGGATATACAGGGAGATGAAAGAGGGAGAGAAGACAAAAAGAAAGCTAAGTGACAAATATGTCATTGAAGGACAATTGAGGGGACACATGGTTAGCACAAGCAGAAGTTAGAATTCAGAACTGTCAGGTACTTTTCATTGGGAGTACAATAACTCCATTAGGTTGCAAACAAAATGAGGTGATCATAGAACGTGAAGCTGGAAGGAAGCTACGAAGCCATCTAGTCCAAACCTCCTGTTGAGGAAACTGAGTCCAGTGCTAAAGGTTGTGCCCACAGTAAGCATCAGGGGCAGATTTGATTCAAGTTCCCCTGACTTGAGTTAATGCCCTAAACAGTTAAAATTTCTGTGAACCATCAGTGCATCCATCCATCCATCCATCCATCTATCCATCCATCCATCCATCTATCTATCTTTCCATTTCCCCCAAACCCCTATTATTATCATTAAAAACCTTAGTTTTTTTTATTTTTAAAATGAACATTTCAATGTTCAAAAGAAGTTTGTGGAATGAAGGAGAGCAGTTAGAAGTGGAGAAGTCATATGGATAGTCAACTGAATTTCATTTTCTGATCCAACCCATCTCCTAATGCATTTGAAGAGCTTTTCTCTTCCTGTTGGCAGTAGGATGATAGGATTTAGATTTGTAGGGGATGGTGGTGGGCTACCAGCACTCTTAGAGCACTTAGCTCCTTTCCTGCTTCTCCATTATTGCTGCAATGTTCTCAGCTCCACCGTAGTGCTCTGCTTCCTTTGGGGGAGCTGTTTCTGCTTTTTGTCCCTAAAAGGACAGATTAAGTATAGAGGTATTTTACTGCCTGTCTTATAAAACTTCAACAAGTCCTTACAATTTAAAAAAGGAGTATAGTAATTAGAGAAAACAAAATTATGTGAGACTCAATACCAAAACCTCAGGCACTGTACAACCACTGAAAAACCAAAAATAAATGCCCAATAATTAAATATAATTGGTATTGACTTTTTTCTAAGTCTTTAGATGAATATACAATGGAAATTGATTTTAGGTGTTTGAAATATGGTCATAATTATTTTTGTTAGCAGCTAGTTGGCTCAGTAGAGAGAGTGCCCAGCTTGGGTATAAGAATACTTATCTTCTTGAGTTTAAATCCAACCTCAGAAACTTACTGTATGACCCTGGGCAAGTAATCTAATCCTGTTTTCCTCAGTTTTCACATCTGTAAAATGAGCTGGAGAAGAAAATGTCAAACCATTCCAGTATCTTTGCCAAGAAAACCCAAAAAGGAATCACAAAGAGTCAGCTATGACTGAAATGAATGAAAAATAACTTTACAGATCTAAAATTGTAGGTATGTATTATTTTAGTTAGAAGAAAAAAGGTTAAAATTATTAACCAATTTTTATTGGAGTTGAAGTGCAAAAAGCCCCACTTCCTTCATAAAAGTCAAGATTTGTCTCTTATATACAGGTTCACTATAAAATTATCCTATTTATTTTTTTCTTATGCTATTAGGACTATAATACCAATGCCAGGCCTCAGGGCTTTGTAACTAGCTGGAGCTATAGATAAAGCAGAAGAGGTACTAGGAACCATCCTGAAGTCTTGTGTAATTACATAATTTACATGTAATTTCCTGCATTTTGAGCTCTTCAACTTAGACCTTTGTTATCACCCTATGTAATATTTTGAGAGACTCTATTAAATCTTTGAGCCTGTGAAACTTTTTCAATTTTGATCTTTTCCTAGTACTTAAAAAAATGGTTTCTGTTTATATGTGTTGTACTGTAGGTCTTGATAGCTGATCAACCTCCAGCCCAAATTGTTGAATGAAATTTTTTTTTAAAGAATTGGATCTATCTTATTTTTAAGGTACTTTATTTAGTTTCATCATTGCCTGTTTTTACATTTCTATATGTTGTTGTGCTGATCAATCTCTCTGTTTTTTAACTAATACCAAATAGTTTTGATGATTAGGGCTAGGTTATATAACCCTTGTTTGAGATCTGTTAGACCCCTTCATTTCCCTTTTTGTTTTCATTACTTCCTATGAGATTTTTGGCTTTTTTGTTCTTCTGATGAATTTTGCTATTTTTTCTAGCTTTTAACCCTTTGGTTGCTTGATTGGATACACTAAGTAAGTACATTACTTTAAACAGTATTGCTATTTATATTATATTGGCATGGCCTCCCCATAAATAACTAATATTTCTCCAGTTATTTAGGTCTATCTTTATTTCTATGAAAAGTATTTTATTGTTGTAGTCATAGAGTTCCTGTATATGTCTTAGTAGATATATTTGAAAATATTTTATACATTCCATAGTTATTTTGAATGGAATTTTTCTTTCTATCTCTTCTTGCTGGATCTTGTTAGTAATATCCAGAAATGGTGATGATTTCTGTGCATTATATTGCAACTTTGATGAAGTTGTTAGTTATTTCAATTAATTTTTATTTGACTCTTTTGGATTCTCTAGATAGAATGTTACATTCTTATTCCCTCTATTTCTTTTTCATGTCTTGTTATTATAGCTATCATGTATTTCTAGTGGTATGTCAAATAATAGTGGTAGTAATGGATACCCTATCTTTGCCTTTGTTCTTGTTAGAAAGGTCGCCATCCTTTCTCCCTTACATATAATGTTGGTTCTTGGTGTTAGATACTGTATTAAGAAGTCACATTTATTTCCAAATACATCATTCTTTCTTGCCTTACTGCATTTACATCATTGTAGACATGTTTGTTTGTGTTTTTTTTTTTTGCTGTGTATCAGTTAATATAAGTTAATATACTTCTTTCCTCTAAATTTTCCCTATTGTTTTCTTATAAAATAGTAATAAATCATTATATTAACATATCATAATTTGTTTAGCCATTCCCCATTAGATAGGTACCTGCTTTCTTTTGAGCTCTTTGCCACCGCAAAAAAAAAAATGCTTTGATGAATATTTTGGCATATATGGGCCCTTTTCTATCTTTGACCTCCTTGAAAATATATACCTAACAGTAAACTCTCTTAAAGGGTCTGGTCATTTTAGTTACTTTTTAAAAAAGCTTATTTCCAAATTGCTTTCCAGAGTGGTTAGATCAATTCCCAACTTTACCAATAGTATATTAGTGTGCTTGTTTTTCAGCAGTTCCTCTGTCCAACATGAATTACTTCTATATGTTGTTACTTTTGCCATTTTGGGTGTGAGGGGAAACCTCATTTTTCTTATTTTTAGTTTTTTAAAATGTTCTTTCTTGTGTTTGTTAATTCTTTGCAATTCATTTTTGAGAACTACTTGTTTCTGTTGAGGAATAGTTCTTGGTATTTAGCACAAATAATTGTGTTAATTTACTATACACCCCTTCAATATGAGAATGTTAGCAGAGATTTCTGGTACAAAGATTATTTCCTCCCATTAACAGTTTCTCTTCTAATTCCACATGCCTTGGTTTTGTTTGTGCCAAAAGCCTTACTATTTCATGCATCCAAAATTACCTATTTTATCTTTTTGTGATCTTTTCCTTGTTTGGTTAATAATTCTTCCACCAACAATAATTGTGAAAGATACTTCCACCCCTTTTGTGCTCTTGATATTTTACTTGAAGTGCTGAGAAAAGTAATCAACTGGTGAGCCAAGGGGATGAGTGGCTTAAGGTTACTTACCTTTTTCCAAATAATCTTCTTGTTTCTCTCTTTAGGTGCTTAGCTTTAAATTTAAGAGAGGATATTCTGTAAGGCTCAGAATTATTCAGGAGATCTCCCATGAAGCACAATATCTGTTAGCCTTCCAGAGTAGCTCTAGATCATTCCTGAGATATTGTGTGGAGCTATTCTCTCTTTTCTAACTAACCATATTTTTCCTACATTTATTACTTGTAACCCCTGGCCTTAAAGATTTGAAGTTGTTTTCTTGAGATTGCATGGCATGCTTTTTTATTTTATCCTACCCCAGACCAGAAGTAGATCTTAGCTCTGATCATGTAGGAAGTTTAGCATAAAGCTACTTTTTTCTTTACTACAGCTCAGCCCTAAAGACCAGAAGCAGATCTGAAATGCTTGTGCATCACATAACTCTGAGATATTCTGGAGCCATTTTTTAAGTTTTCAGTATCAGCACTTTATGCTTTGGGAATTGGCAAATGCTACAGTCAGACTTGGTTTATTGTTTTGTTGGTTGTCTAGATCTAAGAATAAATTTGTAATGCAGATTAAACTTAAAAATGTGTGTGTATACATTTTTTTTTTTTTTACCCACCTGCACACCCATGATTGTAATCCAGCCATAACTCTCCACTGACCAACAGCTGCCTCCAGATCCCACAGGAGTTTGCACATCCTTCTGATTTTGTAGACTAGGAATGATTCTTAGTTTTAGTCATAAAAGAGACTGCAAATAAAGTTTTATTCTCTTCTACCATAGTGGGAGTTTTAAAGACCAGGAGCTGACCTTAGATGCCTCCATATTATATGAGATTTTATTTAAAGCTACTTGCCCCTCTGCTATAGCCTCACACCAGTTTTTATAGTATTATAAAAGCTGAAGGGACCTTAGAGCTGTTCTTGGTCAACACCCTTGATTTACAGGTAACTGTGGCCCGGAAAAGTTGCACCTGGTACAGTGGAAAGACTAATGGACCTTGTTGTGATTCTTACCTGTGATGCTTACTACCCATGTGACTTTGGGCAAGTCACTTCATCTCAATTTCCTCATGTGTTAAACGGTGAGAGTTGGATTAGATGACCTTTGAGTTGCTGTGACCTTCTGATTGTCTAAAGTCACACACATAGTAAATGGCAGATAGGATTTGATCTATACCGTGTACCAATTCTTAGGCAGTTCAGGATCATTTGAGGCAGTTTACATGAAGTTGCTGTCTCATTTCCCACCAAAATATCTTTTTCCTGTCTTCCTTGGTCTTGAAGACTAGTAGCTATGTCTCTGAGATTTCTTGTGAAGCTGTTTTTTGTTGCTAGTCTGGGCCTTACATCACATAGTAGATCTCAGTGTTGAATTATGGAAGAGTTTTGAATAACATTACTCCCTCTTTTTATACCAAAAATATTTTCCTTTTATTTTATCCTTCTAAGGTTGAAAAGATTTGTTGTGAAACTAGTTTCTCATCTTCTTATCCAGCCTTAAATACTAGGACTGGATTTTTAATTTTTTTTAGATAACTCCTAAGTCATTCAGTCAGTCATTTTAGATAACTTTAAGTCATTCATTTTTTTAGATAACTCTGAGTCATTTTTAGATAACTAAATCATTCAACTTAGTTCAACAAACCTTTTTTCTTTGATAGCTACTGCAGGAAGACACAATCACTTCTCTTATAGTCTAACCTTAAAGACCAGGGTTGGTTGTCTTAGGTGGCATGAAGGTAATTTAAGAAATTCTGTGTGAAATTCTTTTTCCACCAAAATTGATGCCTTTTTCATTGCTTCTTCCTTTTTCTTCTTGAAGCTGTGTCCTCGATATGTTTTGCATGAAGCTATTTACTTCTTTGCCACCAATTTTTTTCCTCTTTTTATCTTTTCTTCCTTATCCTGAAGTTTTGTTCTAGAGATTATCATGAAGCTGTTCTCTCTCTGGTCGGGCCCTGAAGACTAGGGGTTGGGAGTTTTTAGTGAAGCTCCTATGGGAAGTTTTGCATAAAGCTAATTTCTCCTTTCCCATCTCAGATATATTTTCTGGAGAGCTCTTAAAGACCTGAAGTTTTTAATTTTTATCAAAGAGATGACACATGATTATTCTTGCCTTTCCTTATCTCTTATCTCCCCTCTACCCAAGAAGAAGTAAACTCTGGAATCGCAGTTTCTTATCCAGCCCAGACCTGCACAGTTTGACAGTAGGTAGGTTCCTACAATAAAATAGGCAAAACTTCTTTAAAGATTTTAGTGGCTTACTTTCCATGTAAAGGTATAATTAATGATTAAACTATTTGCAAACAAATCTTATTTTAAAAAGGGAAATTTCAATTAATATCAATTAATTATACTCATTACTTAAGATTTTTATTTATCATAAAATCACATTAATGTTTAAAAAGTTACTTAGCTAAGCGGTAGAAGTTTTAATAACATTTTTCAGGTTTTCTTACTGTTTACATTTAGTTAAAGGGATGTATTACAGTTCTTGTCAGCAATCAGTTTATCATACTCTGGAATCCTCTTTGAAATCAATTTCTTTAGAAATCTGAAAATTAATCTTAGTAGCTGCCTCATTTTCTTAGTTTACTTTCTTGAAAAACCATTGGTCCCCACTGAGATTTTCAACGATTTGAACGCTCTTAATTTGTTTTTCATTGGTGTCCAGTTTGCTTAAATCAGGATGTTTTGATTTAAAATGGTGATGAAAATTATATTCCTTTGAAATGGTTATTACTTCTCAGCAAACAAGGCACGATATTTTGTCTCCTGTGTAAGTAAACAAATATCTATTTGTCCACTATGGATTAAACACTGTTCTGATTTGATCTTCTATTTTTTTATCATCTACTTTATAAAGTTACCCCCAAACCTTCAATGTTAGAACCAAAAAATCTCCACAGCAACTGCTTTCATACATAAAAATACCGTGCTGAGTGTCTGATTGTGGAGACAGCTAGACACTCATGTCACGTGGAGGGCAGCTGCACAGTGAGGGAGGGGAAGAAGCCCTCACTCACCTTATTGCTGTTCACCACGTACCAGGCGTCAGCTGCTTTGGCACATGGCTGCCCTCCCTTTGTCCCTGTTCAATGCCAGTAAACACCAAAAACACAGCGGAAAAGATATAATTTTCTTCTCTCAGACAAGAGAAAGACAGGATAGTTGGTTGCTGTGGGTCATGTGATAAACAGGAGAGCGTGCACAGTGGCAACCCACTTGCCAAGTTACATGTAGGGCACAACTGTGCGTAGCGGAAGGTGCGTTAAGTGCGGCATGGACTAAGCTCTTGTTACATCTTTATTTCTTTTATATCCTTTCCATTTTTTTGCAGGCTGCCCAAAATCCTTTGGTGGGTCACAAGCAGCCCACAGGCTGTATGTTTTGCAGGCCTGATCTAACCTTTAGGAATATAGTCAGGCATATTAAATAAGTTTGCAGGAAACTTTTGCTAGTTCCTTGCTTCTCTGAGATAATTATTTAAATTTATATTTATTCACATGGTTATCCTATCTCCTATTCTTATATGACTCAAATTCCAAAATACCTTTTCATGATAATGTAGAATCATAAACTAGAAGTTAGCTTCTCTCTTCTTCTTCTTCCCACTCCAAGAACAACGACAAAAACTGTTACTGTTATGTACAACACACCGTAAGTTCCAATAGAATATAAAGAGAGGTCAGGGACTGCTTTATTTTTGTCTTCATGATTCCACCGTCTACCACCGTGCCTTGTATGCAGAAGGCACTTAATAAATGCTTGCTGAATTAAATGTGCAAATTCAAGATCATAGACTCAGGTGAAGTGTTTATAGTTAGAATTAAAAACATAAAATCTCAATTAACATTTATGGCAATGACTACTTTTTAACCAATAGTGTGTAAGTCACTAGTTCACTGGAGAAGGAAATGGTGAACCATTCCCACACCTCTTGCCAAGAAAACCCATGGATAGCAGTGGTGTTGGACAGCAGTGGTGTGCTGCAGTCGATGGGGTCTCTAAGGGTCAGCCATGACAGAAAAAATTCACTTTTGCTCGATCATTTCAAAATAACATTAAAATGAAAAAATTAATTTGCACAAAAAACCAAAACATCATTAAATGTTTCCTTTAACAGTGGTGTAAAATATTGGCTTCAAGCTTGAGTATATTAATTTCTACTCTAAATTCTTTCCCTTACATTACTCAAGAATGATATTTCTATGGTACTTTAAGGTTTGCAAAGTGCTTTATATATTATGTCATTAAATTATTTCGACAGCAATTCCCCTTTGTTCACAATAAACTCTCTGAGTGTATCCAAATTATCCCCTTTAGTGTAGCTATATCCACTTTTTCATTCTCAGTGTTTTCCTTTCAACTACCATTCATTGCCTCATGTCTTTCATTAAATGAGTAACTACAATGTCTTTGCTACTACTAATGCTACTAAAAATCCTTCATTATTAAATATAGAGAACAAAAAGCTAGAAGTACGTATACTTTAAAAAAAACAAGCATTTATTAAGCATTTACCAAGGGTTAGGCACTAAGCTAAGCATTGTGAATACAAAATACAAGCAGAAAGAAAGATAGTCCTTACCCTCAAGGGGCTTATATTCTAATAAGGGAAGATAAGACATAAAAGGTTGAAAAAAGAGAGAAGAATGGAGGAAGAGGTGCAGATAAAGGGACCCCACCATGGGGACATAGGGAGACTGGAGTGCACCTTGGGAAAAATTTTGTACAGATTTCCTCACATTGATACAGGGTTGAATTGTTTTTTTTAGCAGTTTGTGTAAATTGATACAACTTTAAAATCTGTTGTTATAAAGAATTGAAAATATAAGATGAAACATTAAAAAGGTATAACCTTGAACAATCTCATACCATGTTATATTTAGTTGTCAAATTGCAAGGTTTTCAATAAATTTATCAATATAATTATAGTTCATTTTTGGAACAGAACTAAAAAATGTAGATCTGTGTTTTTTCTTTTCTTGCCTTCATGTCTAGAATGTACCAACTTAAAAATTCCTATTTAATTTGCATAAAGATTCTCTTATTTAAAACTCCCTCTACAAATATAATTTCACATTGAATGGCATTTATTTTAAATGAGTAGAATTTAATATTGAAGTTATTCCTTCAATTCAGTAGATATTTATGAAACATTTTACTAGATGCCACTGGACCCTAATGGCTCTGAAGGAGAGAGTGAGGCTAGTGACTTTGCACTGCCCTTTCTCACTTAAACCCAATTCACTTGCAAGTCATGACATCACTTTCCAGATGTCATTTGTCCTCTTAGAGAAGAAAGGATAAACAACAACAACTAGATGCAAGGCAATGTGCTAGGTAGGTTCTGGGGAGGTAAAGATAAGAAATAAGGCTTCCCTTCTCTACTGGAGATTGCTAGTTAAGTTATAGCCTGAACAGATAAATGCTGACATATAAATAAGATGGATTTTCAGCTTCTTAATCTTTTCCTCACAATATAATTTTAGTGAAGATTGCCTATCATAACCTGTCCTGCCAAACTGTACATACACAAGAATGAACTCATAGAATCATAGGATCTGGAGACATCTACTCCAATCTCTTCATTTTATAAAGATTTAAATTGACAAAGAAGGTAAAATGCACAACAGGGAAGGTATAGAGCAACAAATGGCAGGGCCATGATTTGAATCCAGGTCCATGGTGTTTTTACCTCACTATGCTACTTTATACTCATGATTCTGTGCCCTTCAACTCTAGCATATCCACTTACCCCAGTCTAGTACTCTTCCCATTTAACTCTAATTATTAAGTTACTAAGTGGGGCAGTGGATAGAGTGCTGAGCCTGAAGTCAGGAAGACTCTTCTTTCTGAGTTCAAATCCAACCCCAGACACTTAATAGCTGTGTGATCCTGGGCATGTTTGCCTCAGTTCGCTCTTTTGTAAAACAAGCTAGAGAAAGAAATGACAAAGCACTCTATTATGTTTGCCAAGAAAGCCCCCAAAAAGGGGTCAAGAAGAGTGTAAGCAAGGTGGGTTTTTTGTTGTTTTCTTTTGAGAGTTCTGTTTCCCAGGCTCAGGCTAAATTGTGAACATCTAAAGGATTGATCTCCATTGAACCCTGATAATTCACAGCTGTGTTGAGTCATGTAAGTTTCATGCCTTTTGGCTCTGAGTCAATCAGGGGCCAAGTATTTGTTATATATTATGGGCAGTTAACATTTTGCCATGAGAAGGACCTTTTGATTCCCTGGATCAGACTCTGGTAACCGTTTTTTAAGAGCCCCCTAACTACTCAGATGTTGGTTCTCTCCCTATCTGGTGGTATATGTAGGTGGTTGTATTACTTTGTTCAGATATTTAGAGCCTTGTCTGTTGAAACTCTATGCTGATTTCTCTGCTTGAATTTTCTATACTCACTTCTTTCTGCTTGTCTGTAAAGTAAGATTGTTGACCCCTTTGAAGCTTTCCTTTAGAAAAGCAGATCAAAGAATCTGTGCTAGCAGCGCACCCTGTGTGCTAGTGTGATTGCCAATACTAAGAGTCAGACACAACTGAAAAACAACTAAACAATAACAACTAATATCCATATTATGTTCTAATTTTCTGACTTAAGCCCTTCTGCTGAGAGAAGACCTTTCAAATTTAGCCTGAGACACTTAGTAGCTGTGTGATCCTGGGCAAGTCACTTAAACCATTTCCTGCCTCAATTTCCTCAGCTATAAAATGGAGTCAATAATGCCTGTCTCCCAGGGTTATTGTGAGGATCAAATGATACACACATACACACACATATGAATATATATGTACGTATGTATATAATTTAGCACAATGGCCAACACATTTTAGATAAATCTCCTGTCCTGTCCTTTTCTCCTTTCCCCTTCCCCTTTCATTTCGTCTTATTATGAAGTGATCCAAGGGCCCTTCTATAGAACTGACAGCATACGCTTAGTGCTGGTAAAGCCTACACCCTGATGCCAATTCAGTTTTACAGTGACCACATCCTCTTTCTTGAAAATGTCATGAGCTTTGCCAACTTCTTTGCCAAAGTTTACCCGCAGGTCAACATCTTCAGTCCATGATTCATTGATTCATGGATGGTCTCCCTGCACACACAAGAAGCATACCTCAGTACAGTTAAGTCTGGCATACTACCTGGTCACTCTAGGTTATAGAAATGATAGGGACCTGAGGATATTATCAGGCTACCTTGTGAGCAGATTCTTCCTCCAAGACTATCGAAGCTACTCACAAACCTAAAGATCTTAACAGAGCCTGTGGCCAAGCTTTCCCCAGCATCTTTGCATATGTTTGAAGTTTGGAAAAATTCTTCAAACTGCCTTGGTCTTGGGAGCTGTCACAGGTTATATGGTTTGTCCTTCATCGTCAAAGAGGACCATGATATCAGAAGATGTTGCCATGACTAGTAAGTGAATTGAATGTGTGAGGCTCACTTTCTCCTTCAGAGCCATTGGGTCCAGTGGCCAGATATAGATCAGGACACCTGAAGATGGCCCAGCTGCTTCAGTTTATGTCACATTATGGCCCAGGGGAATTACCAAGACTCACTAAATTTCTTTTGCTGATCAGCACCATCATCACAGATCATATTTGCATAGTTCCTTGAGGCTTTCAAAGCTTTTTATTCACATTATTTAATTTGTTTCTCACAACATCCCATGTGAAGTAGGTGCTATTATTTCCTCCATTTAGCAGATGGAGAAACTGAGGGTGAAAATGGCTAATGACTTCCCCAGGTGATGAGTCTATGGTGGAATTCAAACCCAGTTCTTCCTGACTCTAAAGATGGCACTTTATCCTCTGCTTCTACAGATTAAATATTGTAGCTACTCAAGTGAAGAAACATTTGTTAAACATATATTGTATGCAAGGTACTATGCATATTAGCATTGGGAATACAAAGAAAGCCTCCCTCCCCCCTATAAAAGCTCCTTGCCCCAAGGAACTCACAATCTAATGGGGGAGACTATATGCAAATAACTATATCCAAACCAGATATATACATAGTGGATAAATAGAAGGTTTTGGTATTAATTGCATCTTGTCTCCATGAGCCCTCAGTGCAATTAACTGCACTGCACCTCAGTCAATTAACATGGGATGAAGTAATAGCTCATAGCTGTTTTAATGTGCATTTCTTTTGCCATTAATTTGGCAAGCTTCTTTTTGAAGCTTCTTTTTATGTATATAGTTTGTAACTCTTCTTTTGAAAACTTTTCAGATCCTATAGACATTTCACATTGCATATTCCCAAAATAAAACTTATTATCTTTCCCTTAAAACCTCTCCTCTTCTAAACTTCTGTGCTTCTATTGAGGGCGCCACAATTCTTCCCATCTCTCAGGTTCATAATGTCATTGTTAGCCTTGATTCCTCAGTTTCCTTTATCCAATATATCCAATCAGTTGTATCTTGCCCTTTCTACCTCTGTAACATCTTTTGCATCTGTCCACTACTCACATAGCCATCACCTTAGTTGAGGATCCCATCATCTTTTGCCTGGACTCCTAATTGGTTTTCTTGCTTCAAAGCTCTTGCCACTAATTCATCCTCTATAACAGAAATGTCAGATATATGTCCTACAGACTGCAACACTCCAAGGGCTGTGGAACCAGATTAAAAAGTAATTGGGAAATATTTAAATAAATAAAATACAAAAATACACAGATGATGTATGGCTTTCTGAGTCAATATGTGGCTGTAGGGATCCTTATGTATGGTTTAGTGACCCTATTTGTTTCTATTTGAGTTTGACACCACAGCTATACATGCCTGCCAAAATGATTTTCCTAAAGTTCAGGTCTGACCATGTAACTCCCTTATTCAATAAACTGCAGTGTCTCCCTGTTGTTACTTGGACAAAAGACACACTCTTCTGTTCGGCTTTTAAAGCCTTATGAAACCTATATTTTTATAGCTTTGCTACTCAGATTCCTGTAATCTCCTTTTTTAACCATTCTCTTTTTTCTCTTCTTCAGATAAAACAGACCATCTTTTCCCATTTCTTTGCCTTTATACAGATTATTCCCAAATGCCTAAAATGCACTCTTTTCTTGGCTCCAAAGCAAAGAATCCCTCACTTCTTTCTAGACTCACCTCTTGAATCACCTTCTTTGTGAAGCCTTTCCTGATTCTACCAAACAGCTCTGTATTTATTTTGCAATTATTCTGCATATACTTGTATTTGTACATGCTGTCTCCCATGATAGGATGTAAACTCCTTGAGGGCAAGGACTGTTTTATTTTTATCTTTGTATTCTTAGTGCCCAGTATCGTGCCTCATGGATAATGGAGTTAATAGTTGCTTGTTGATTGATTGATACTTTAAGTAAAATAATTTTGATTGATTCATTTATTGAGGAATGGCTCCCGATATTATATATTTGTAGCAGTTCCCTCTATATTTGCGTGCTGCATAGTCTTTTCTGGAGAATATAAGTTAAAGGAAACTGGTAGTCATTTTCCACAATGTGAGTGAAATATAATATGTAGACAGCTGAAATACACTAATATAGTTTTTCAAGATATAATTTTTGAAGGTTTCTTTAGCAGACTGACACTTAAATTGTCTTCAAATGATAGATTGAACATACTATGCCTATTCTTTTCTGGTAGACTGTCATCTTTATCCTCTATCTATATTTCATGAAATATCTCCTGAGTTTTTTCAGAATCCATTATATTTTTATGCCCTGCTACTGTCACTGCTTCTTATACAACCATGTTTCATGAGGTGGTTGCCTGAGATAACATGGCAGAATCAACTTTCTGAACTTTTATGCCAATTTTCTCTATGAGAATGTTTATTTCCTAATAATTTTCTATTCCTAAATTATTCAGATTCCCATATTCAAATTTACTCTTTTGACTAGTTATGTTGGAACAGATTATTTTTATCCTAGCAAAGAACTGAAGCCCTTCCAAAAGAGTCAAATGTGTTTCTTGTTCCTTCCTCAACCAACCATTGGTATAATAATCAAACTCTCTAACTTAAAAAAAACAACCACCACCCTTAAATATGCCTGTCTAAGCAAGGACAGCTTCTGCCATAACTCACAGGGGAATTCCACTTTGAGGAGCTGGAATTGACATAACTGTGCTATTGGTATTGATGCCTCTTCATTTAACTGATATTCATTTCATCATTTTAAGATTACTCAATGTAGATGAGAAAGAAAGTTTCAGGAAAAGAAACCTCTTGGGTTTTCCTAGCATTGTTCTGTAGTCACTAATCATACCATCAAGAAAAGACTCATTTTGCAGGATTTTTTTTAAAACTGAAAATTATGTAGAAAAGTTATTTTTAATATTATTTTCTTTCCTTGAAAGTATTAGGTGGAAAAAGATGTCAAAGATAGAAAGAGTTCACATAGAATATACTCCAAGAAAGTTTAGGAGTGAAGGGCATCTATGAAGAATAATAGAGGACCTTTCTTCACTAAGACCTACTGTTTTATTATCTATCTCATGCTATTTTATGTATTTTTATCCTCTTTCCCCTCATATTTATTTAAAAGTTGACTATGATGTTCTATCCCTGACAGATTATTTGCTTTAATGAAATTCCTTCCAGTGAATATGACTAATTTTTTTTCGTGGCAGGATGTGAATTTCTTAAATTTTCTTTTTTGCTTTTATTGGACTTTTATTTTTCCACTAGGTACATTTACATTCTTTTCACACAGAAGCACTATATAATGTTTTCATGAGCTTCCTGAGGAAGATAATCAGTCAAGACGATCTCTTAGTGATTCCAGCCTTTGATGGAAATTGTGGTGCAGTAGAACATTTCCAGACCATAGTTCAAATCCCAGACCTGCCATTGGCTATCTCTGTGACCTTGGGAAAGTCTCTTGTCTTCTCTAGGCATCAGTTTTCTCATTTGCAAGATGAGGAGTTGGAATAGGTCATTTCTAAGGTCCCTTCCAGTCCTAGATCTGTGAGCTCACTTCTACCTTATTATCTTGGAATTTACAGAAAAACATAAATTTCACCTCCAATTTCTTAAGTAGCTTTCCTTAATCATTATAATAATGATAGCTAACATTTAAAAGGCTTTAAGATTTTCAAAGAGCATTTTATTCATTATTTCGTTTGATTCTTATAGCCTCTCTGTGAGCTAGGCACCACAAGTATTATCATTATCCCATTTACTGGTGAGGAAACAGGTGCAGAGAGTTTGTGAGCAACTTATCATCACACAGGCAGTGTTCAAGATGGTATTTCAACCAAGTTCTCATGTAACTCCAAGTTTAGTGTTCTTTCCATCTACTGTATCATGTTCTAGTTTTATTTCTTTGCTTTTTTTATGAAGAATTTAGTAATAATATACTTTCAAAATCTATGAAGTTGATTTTCTGAATATATTTTGGCATGAAAATGATCAGTTTTAATTTATTTTTCCCCTTTATCCCATCTTCTTTTACTTACATTTTAATGATTCAATATATATTTTTGCCTTCTGTTCATAACAAGTTTTAAAATTGCCAAAGCATTTAAAGATATCCTTTCATTTTTCCTGGTGATTCTATTGCTAGTCACATATCCCCAAAATGTCACTGACAAAATCAAAAGTCCCAAAATATTTATGGCAACACATTTTTGTGGTAGCAATTATGGGAAAAATTGGAATCAAAGTAAAGTCCATCGGTTGAGGACTGGTTAAACAAAATACAGCACATGGATGTAATGGGATATCACTGTGCTGTAAAAAATATTGAACATGATACAAAGAAGCATGACAAGATTTAGATGAACTGATGCAAAGTGAAGAAGTGGAGCCAGGAAAACATGGCAATTCCAACAGTGTAAATAGAAAGAACAACAACTTTAAACCACCTGAAAATTTATGTTATGAACTTTTAAAGAAAAAAGTGACCCCAAAGACCTTCCCCACTTCTTTGAAAGGGGGGTAGTCCACAGGTATGGAATATTGTATATAAAGTCAGATTTTTAGAATGTACTGATTCACTTTGCTGAATTTTTTCTCTTTTCCTCTTTTTTAAAAAATTCTTTGTCATAAGGGAAGACTTGTAAGGAAAAATACAGAGGGAAATCTAGGTGGTGTAAAAACAAAAGATATCAATGAAATCTATTGAAATATACATTTTGTTGATATCTTTTATCCTTTTAGCAGTCACATCTGAAAAAGAAAACCCTTGTTACTAAAGTATTTTAGGCAATGTAGCTACTATATGGCTTGGAGAAAATTTCCAAGGGAAAAATTTAAAATAAAATTTAAAAATTTATTTATTTATTTAGCGTTTAGGCATTTTAGGGATTGTCTAGTTCAGTTCCCTTATTTCACAGGCCAAGAGCCAAGGGCCCATTGACATGAAATAACCTACCCAAGATCAGTTGGCAAATACCTTATGAAGTGTCACAACTAGAACTTTGTAGACTGATTGCCTTTCATCTAAGAAAGCACAAAAGCAAAAAAGGCAGTTTCCTGAATTAAAAAAATCAAACAAAAAACCTCACTAACACTAATTGCTAAAAATAGGTAGAGACTGTATTCTTTGGAATTTGGTGAGATTTTTCTTTTTTTAAAAAAAATAATTTAAGTTTTCAGCACTTACTTCCACAAGATTTTGAGTTCCAAATTTTCTCCTCCTCCCTTCCCCCCATCCCAAGACAGCATGCCATCTGATATAGGCTCTTCATATACATTCATATTAAACATATTTTCACATCAGTTATGTTGTAAAGAAGAATTAAAACCAATGAGAGGAACCACAAGAAAGAAGAAACAAATAAAAAAAAAGAAAGCAAATAGTACACTTTAATCTGCGTTCAGATTCCAAAGTTCTATCTCTGGATATGGATAACATTTTCCATCATGAGTCTTTTGGAATTGTCTTCAATCATTGCGTTGCTAAGAAGAGGTAAGTCTTTCAAAGTTAGTCTTTATACAGTGTTGCTGTTACTGTTTACAGTGTTCTCCCGGTTCTGCTTTACCTCACTTAGCATCAGTTCATGTAAGTTTTTCTAGGTTTTCCTGAAGTTTGCCTTGAGATTATTCTTAACTCATTTTTTTCTCTGTTTCTTTCACACTTAGTATTCATTTATCTGATTTTAGTGCTGGAGAGTTGGCATCTCCCTCAGGGTTCCCCATTTTCTTCCTCCCCTTTGACTTCTTCAAAATGTTTTCATGCCAGCTTCCTGAAAATCACCGTCCCAATCCTTTTCACTCTGATAGGAATAAGTGGTCCTCTCCCATTCTTTTCTCTCACAATGTGTATTATTTTCTGAAAGCCCATTATAACCTAAAAGTCATGTTATTATAGGTTTAAAGAAATAGAAAAATTAAAATAATTTCTCTACTCTTCTTTTTTGGTAGAAATAAATGAAGAAGGATGGAGAGTTTTCTTACATTTGTTAGTATATTTCATGGGATGGATTTGACAGAGTTGCCCTCAGTTTTAGTTAAATGTTAGTTATCTTTTAATTTTAAGAAGTCCAGAAAATAAATATTCCTAAATAATTGTGTTGTGCTTATGTGGGCATTTGGGGGGAACAGTTTTCATATTTTAATTTCATAATTTGCTCACTTTTTTTCTCTCTGTTCTATATTAATATTGTCATTTTTATCCATAACTAACCTGGTAAATTATTGAAAAAATATTAATAGAGTAACACTGGACATGGTTTAGAAAATATTTTTTGCAGAGGAAAAGTATCTTAAACTGACTCTTTTTCAGCTAACAGCATAGAAAAGAAAAATGAACTGCCCAAAAAGATGATATCTGAAGTAAAAACTTTATTGAATTACTTATAAAGGGTAGTCTTTCTCAATATTTCTTAAAGATAAATTCTCTATGATTTTTAGTCTTTTGATCTTTTTTGATTAGTTTGTTTCTTTCTCTTCCCTCCAACTCTGCACCCCCTTCCCCCCTTTTCTGAGTGTCTTAATTTTTCTCAGTTGTCATATGTGGTCTCCTGAGCTAGTACTTAATACTTAGTACTCACATTCCCATACTGTCCTTCCTCTCGCTCCCCTGTTGATGATTTTCTTGAAGTCATACAGAGCAGAAAATGGAAGCAAATTTATCACAGTATTCTATTTTCCACCCACATCCTTCTTTTTTGTTTCCATGTCAGAATTCATCAGGAAACATAATTCTTTCCTCAAACCTGTTAATTAAGAAATATTATTAAAGCACTGCAAAAATAGAGTAATATCCTCTCTTTTGTGGTTGTATTTGGAAATCTGGAGGAAAGATGTCAAATACTTTAGCAAGTTTTGAGGAATAGACTTTTTATATTAATTTTAAGTCAAATCACTCGTCTTTTTTATAAATCAAAAAGATAAACTTTCCTGGGTAATTCTATATCTATACTTTTTTGATGGGGGGGGATCAGTTTTCACTTTTTTATTTATCTAATTTGGCCTCATTATTGTCATATTTTAAAGCATATTTCCCTTAGGAAGTTTTAGATGTTGTCCTGAGGTGATGTGAAAGACTAAACTTGGGCTAAATAGGAAGCATTTCTCACCCCACCCTTCTTTGCTCTAATTGAAATTGATGACTCTCACTATCTTATTACTTTCTCTCAAAGAAACATTATAAATTATTTTTTAAAGCTTCTTAAATAATACTGCTCCAAGATTGCAATACAGAGATATTTATTTTTGTAAGTAAAAATCTTAAGATTGAGAAGTGATTAAATTCCTTGATTATTTAATACTTTAAGAATTTATGATTTTGTCAGTGTGAATACTACTTCCACTGTCAGGAATAACAGTCTGTCTGTGAGTATTGGTCATTGGTCATTGGTCATCATTATGTGGCCAATCATTTGGTGATCTTTGTAATAACAACAGTAATAACTAGCATCCATATAGCACTAAAAGATTTGCAAAGAGCTTTACACAGGTTAACTCATTTGCTCCTCACAAAAACTGTGGGAGGAAGACTTCTATTATCCCCAGTTTACAGATGAGGAAACTGAGGCAGAGAGACTAAGGGACTTTGCCCAGGGTCATACAGATAGTAAATGTCTGAGGCCCCCCATATCCATGGTTGAATTTAGTTTATAGTCATCTATCCCTGGACCCCTATTTTTCCCCTGTCAGAATTCAGAGAAAAATATAGCTTATTTCCCTAAAGTTGTCAGTTAAATAATATTGCTATGGATCGTAGAAACAGCATATTTTCTTCTTTTCCTCTTCTTTAAGTTTAAGGAAAGATGAGAAACTTTTTTCAGTAATCTCAGTTGAATCGCAAGTTTTTTAATGTTAAAAAGCAAATATTTTCAGTTCCCAAACCTGCTGTTTAAACTGTTTCAAATTCTAAAGAATTGTGGAAACTCTTTCTGCCTTTCATTTGGCTTTCTTATTTAATGAATATGTAACCTTGGGCATGTCATCTGACCCCATTGGGATTTACTTTTCCTTGTTTTTAAAATGAATGAGTTGGGCTAGGTAATCTCTAAAGTCAAGCCCAGCTCTAATTCCATGTTCCTGTGAAAAATTCAGGGTAGTAAACCCTTTTATAGAGCAGTCTTCCTACCTCAGCTTTCCTCTCCAAAGTGACTCCAAGCAGGAATGTTTCTGAATGAAAAAGGTAAAATAGTCTTGAAACTAGCAGGGGATAGTTCTAATATCTAGATTAGAATAGGTAGTTCTACTATCTAGAAATCTTGGAAAATAAGATTGTCCTGCTTTAATTAACAGGAATTGAGAATTGGTAGCGTTGTTGGCATACCATTTCCCTAGCTTTGTCAAATATACTAAATTTCAATTCATTTTGACTTCTTAAATTTATAATGGCATATGTTTGATTGTATGCGGTATATACTATCTGAGGTATAATGAAACAGTCAATAAACATTAAGTACCTATGTACCAGGCACTGTGCTAAGTGCTAAAATAACTCAATACATAGGGAATTCTGTACTCTCCATGTATGTAAGGATTCAGAAAATCATGGGATTTGAGAGTTAGAGGAAGGGACCTCAGCATCCATTTAGTCAGGAAAGGAATGTCCACTGTAACATAGCTAACAAGTGGTCATTATCCAGCCTCTATTTGAAGACTTCAGAGGAGGTAGAAACTACCTCCTTTCCAGGGAACCCATTCCATTTGGGGTCAGTTCTAATTAATTATTAATTTTTTTCCCTAATATCAAACCTAAATTTTGCCCTTTATGCAACTTTCACCCTTTGCTCCTGGTTTTTCCCTCTGTGGCCACGCAAGACAACTCTAACTCCTTAGAGCCCTCCTCCATGCCTCCCTCACTCTTTCCCTTCCTCCCTCTCACCCTTCTTCTTCCCTCATTCCTTCCCTCCCTCCCCCTCATCATTTCTTCCTTCCTTCTTTCCTTCCTTCCTTCTTTCCTTCATTTTCTCTCTTCTCTTCTGAGCATGCCAAGCTCCTTTGATTACTCCTTATATGACATTGACTTAAGGCCCACCATCATCCCAGTTGTTCTCCTCTAGACATTCTTTATTAATGTCCTTCCTAAATAGTGGTACACAGAACTGAATATATCAGTACATATGAGGTTTTACAAGGACAGAGAATGTCAGGACTCTCACCTCTATTTCTGGAAACTATGCCTTTCTAATGTATTCCAGCCTTGCATTAACTTTTTAAGTTGCCACATCATGCTGCTGACACGTACTGAGCTTGTGGTCCACGAAAACCCCCAAGTCTTTTCCAGAAAAATTGCCTAGTTTATGCCTCCCCCATAATAATTTACAGTGATATTTTAATCCCATGCTGTCTCTTGCAAGCTTCTGAGTTTTTCTTCTGCCCCAGTGAGTGAGGAGTCAGGAAATGACACTGATACAGATGTAATCTAGGATCCCTTAAAGGTTTGCTCTTGGGGGCTGACTCGAGAAGAATTTTCTCATTTGTTTTCTCATATCTCAACCCAAGAGTTTACTACAGGGACATCTTCAAATGTACTTGTGTCTAGATTTTCACAAATGTGGGTAATTGAATCCTAGGTTTCCATATAAGCATTCCGTGTAACAAATGACAAATGACTAGAGGAGATTTTTTTTTCACTCCACACACAATACAGCATTCATAAACAACACACAGGAGGCCATAAACAGATCCATAAAGCAAAAGGCCCTCATAGGAGTTCCTCTAGGGTGTGAATGAACTCAAGAGTTACCAAAAAGATAATACCCAGATGTTTCAGTTAAACCTCCGCTTTCCCAAGGGCATCTGTACAATTTTTACCTAATATCTGTAGTACTCTTATAATATGAGTTCTCTATGGAAGATCATCATGCTTTAAAGCTATTAGATGAACAGCACCATTGAACCACTGCTATTTGCATACTTACTGTGAGAGATGCAGATCCCTTGTTTCTCTTTGTTGTGGCTTTAACCATCACTACTCCTCTGCCATGGGGCTACAGGGGCAATTCTCTTCATTTTCTAAGAGGTTCACTAATCTGGAAACCTTTTTCTCTTTCTAGGAGGTCTAATCCATGAACTCACATGTCAAAATCATAATCATTTCTGGTCCTCAGACTCAATTTTGGGATTACTTTGAGACAATCACCAAAGCTGATGCTGCCCAAGAGATTCCCTTTGTTTGCTAGATTTTAAGATCTTGGTGCCTAGGGAATTCCCCTTATCTACATTGGAGCCCAGGGTTCAGGAACACTGCCCATGAATTCCCCTTCTAGGCTACTCAGGCAAGCATCTTCCTTGGGCTTCTACAGAAACTCTTGTCCTAATTGTGGCCATCTCTTCATCTGGGGAAGTCTACTATCATGCACTCTCTTCTGTGGTAATGTGAGTGAGAAAGCTGCAGACAAGCCCATGTAGCTCCCATTTGCTTTTGCTCCATGATCCCAGTTAATATTTCCTGGGGAGATGAGACTTTGAACATACTCAGGCTTGCTCCCACCTACCCAAGAGCAAAGCTCTGCTGTGGTACACCCTGCTCTGTTCTCTTAATAAAGAAAGAGGGGAAAAAAACCAAGAATGACCTGCCCATTCTGTTTCATAGGCTAACAAAGTAGAATGGCTCTTCTGATGAGAATCCTTTTTCTCCAGAGTCTCACCCAACCAGTCACCCTGGGGGAAGCCCTGGTTACTGGAACCCAATGAGGAGCTGCATTTGTTCTCTTAAAAAACTGTCAATGGCCATGTCCATCTTCTGTAGGGAAAAATATTCTCAAAAGATTGTCCTAGGGCAACTCTCTCCATGAATTCTCTGTATCCTCTTATCAACCTAAGAAAACACAGTTAGAAAAGTAAGCATGTTGGAGAAAAAACTACCCTAACAATCTTATATTCTAAAACTAAATAAAAACGATTTTGTGATTACTTCAAACTTTTTGGGATAGATAATCTGGAATTGACTTAGTATGAATTGTTGTAGTTGTACAAAATAGTGAGTAATATAAGTTATCTTCATGAATTAATAAATAGAATAGAAACTGGTATTTGACTTTTGCACTAGTTTCAGATGTCTCTACAAATCTGTTCTTTTTCAGGTCCAAGTTTACAAGTGACGTCATCTGGCACAACCTCACAACTGTTACTTTGCTGCGAGGATGAATCGAAGAGTGAAGATAACAGTAAAAATAACTCAGGAAACTTTTCTCACAGTATAAGTTCAAGAAGCTTTCAGGAAACAGACAAGCTGCATGTGGAAGTAAGTAGTTCAGCGTGAGCTTGCCCAAGGGTTGCACATCCATCAGTGGTTCTGAAACCTCATCAGCATAATTTTTGTGGAGGAGCACCTCTACAAACCACTTATTCCACCTACTTTTACTTCCAGTCATAAAATTTCACAAAAATTAACGAGAAGAATGGGACTGCTTTTGACAAGAGCAAATGATTTGATATATGGGCCCATTTGATTATCCCATTTTACATTCATATCAGAAAATAGGTAGCTATTGATGATCATATAACAAACATGTTATGAGATATCACTGACATATCACCTCATAAGTTTCTCTGGAGGACATCAATGGTCCCAGCGAGTCCTTTAAGAACAACTGATATAGATAAAAATAAGTCTATAGTAAAATGAGTCATTGATAGTGCCTTAGTACCATGAAAAAGAATAACTTCAAAATTGGAAGGAGAGAGTATATTGAATATTTGAGTATTTTAATTTATGATACAGATGGAAGATATAAAATGATGTCAACAACTTCTTTTATTGCATCAATTAGTTGACTTTGTTCTTTGCAAACATTAAAACACCATGCAAATGTTACTATTTTATTAATAATGTCTCAGTTAATTACTAATTTTCCAGTGCTTTCTGGGTGCACTGAATTGCACTCAGTGGTGTACAGATTGTTACTTTTTTAAAAAACTAATTGTCTTTGACCAAAACTCTCCACACCAATTGACATTTAAAAGTTTCCTATTTTCCTTCGTTTATTTCAGGATCTGCCTCCATCTGCTAGTGAGTGTGGTGATCTTTCTCTTCAGAACACTACCACCACTTCAGGATTACCTCTGCAAACACATTGTGGCTTGACCACAGCTAAGGATAAGCCCTTTGCTTTTGACAATAGCCTCAATACTGGATTGCTGTTGACTCCTCCCCAAGAAACATTGAAACACATTTCAATAGCCTCAACCTCAAAAAGTTACTTAGATCCTTTGGGGCCCTCTTGTTTGGATGCCAAGGGAATGTTTCATCTTCCTGATGCTGTAACATCTGGATCTGCCATTTCTATTTCTCTAGGGGCCAAATCAAATCACAAAACCCTGAGAATTCACAGTGATGAGTCTCGGGCCCAAGGTTCAGCAATAGCAGACCCTCTGTCACAAAACATCCCAAATAGAGAACCTATAGTAGTAAGTAAGTCATGTTCCCCTTTACCAGAAAAACCCTCATCTGGATCAAGAATTTCATGCTCAGCTTCAGTAGGCATGACTGGGAAGACTCAACTGGAGACATCACCTTCAGGACTTAGCACAAGTAGTTTACATCAGGTGACAGTGAGACCTCGGACATACTTTTCTACCAGTAGTTATTATGGTTGTGGGGAAAAGCATGGAACTTGTATAGGTGAAAGTGATAGTGGGAAAAACCAAGTAACTAGAATGGTCACAGTTAAAGAAAGCATCATTGCTGCTAGTCCTGGAGAGTCCTCAAATATCTCTGGAGCATCTTCTAAAACTGTCAAGAAGAGGAGCCTAGAAGGAATGAGGAAGCAAACTCGAATAGAATATAGTGACACCAGTAGTGATGATGAAGACCGCTTAGTTATAGAATTGTAAAGACTCTAGAAAACAGAAGGATTATATTATAAAAGCACACAAGGACTAGAAATGCCTAGAAACAAATGCCACTGAGTTGGCAAAAAACTGAATTTCTCCCATGATGCAATTTAAGATTAGACATTGGATGCTGGAGTCCAAGTTATGGCAAAAGGCTTGCTACCTTCCACTGTATGACTCTGGGTGATATTAATGTGAACTAAAGGCAACTTTGCTTCAGCAAAAGTAGTCCTAAAAGTTATTGTTTCTGAATAGAACTTGTAAATATTCTCTGTACCTTAACTCCCTGCTACATTAAGACTTTCTTTATATCCCCTCTTTCCTTTCTCATTAGAGTTTTCTCAGAATCCTTTGTTCCCTAGAAGGGGCTCCGTGACTGTTTATAAGTATCAAAGAAGTCTATAAAATGTGGATGGACCACCTTCCTCAGTCAGTGAGGGTCTCCTTAGAGGTGAGGAATATAAGGTACACTATACTTAGTGTAAATGTGTTTAGAGATAGGGTTTTTGGATAATTGAGTCATATAAAATGGTCATCATGAATTTAGAGCTGGAAAGGAACCTTAGAGATCATCTGGGATTATTTGAGCCTCTTCATTTTACAGATGAGGAAACTGGGGTCTAGAAACATTAAATGACTTGTCTAGGGTTACATACTAAGTGACAGAGCAGGGATTCAAACCCAGGTCGTCTGACTCCAAATCAAGCTCTGTTTCTGCTACAACATACTCCTTCATTAGGGAATATAAGCCAATTCTGGATAATTTAGTTCAGACTTATGCAAAAACCCTCAAATTTGTCTATGATAGCTAGCCATTTTAGTGGGAGTTGTAAATATTCTCCAAACACATATGACATTATGAAATAATGACCATTTTAAAATGTTGCACAAATGACCAATGCTCACTTATGATCAGATAATACTACCATACTCTGCTTCTGTGGCTGGTGCCTTTTCTGTTGAGAGCTTTACAAATCCTTGATTTTGCAGTTCTTCTTTAAGAACACTGACATTTAAAAGCTAATTAGGGCAATTTTATGCAATGAGATTTTGGGGGAGTAGGGGAATAATATCATATGACTTTATGATTCTGTTTTTGTCATATCATGGTTCAAACAATTTCAATTAGAGGGTTATATTTTTGCCAGTATCCAAAGCTTAAATCAGTGCCCTCTTCATACAGCAGAAAAGACTTTTTAGATCCTCCAGTATCATGAAGAATATAAAAATAAATGGAGTTTGATGCTGTTTTAAGTATTAGTCATTTAATTTGAGAGGTTTACTATGAATTTTGGTATGAATTAAATCTTAGTGTCTTATATAAATCCAACTAGAACCAGATTAAAAATTTTTTTAATACTCTTAGCCATAACATGACTCAGTGAATAAAATAATAGGCATATGCCACTCAGTCTCCTAGATTTACTCTGCTCTTGGTTTCTCTAGTTTAAGTAGCGTAGAAAAGTTTAAAGAGGTTTGCACTGCTGTGTTATAATTTTATACTTGCCTTTGGTATGGTTTTGTACAATTTTGAAATTTATATTGTATGATCTTTTGGGTTAACTTTCTTGTAATGATGCTTATATGCCCACTTATGCTTCAGAAGGAAGACAAAAATGAGAAATATCTCACGCCTCTGATGGTGATGTTACAATGGGTCTTAGCCCTTGTCTACGTATGGTTAATTTCCAATGACCTTCATTTAAATTAACTAATTTTAGGATTACCTATGGCAGCTTTCTCTGTTACTCAGAATGTAGGTACTGTCAGTGTGTACTTAGGGAAGGCAAACTAGCTTCAGTACTAGCTAATAAAAACATAGTTGGGAGATCATTATTCATATGACCTTGGGCAAGTCACTTAAACTCTCTGATCTTCAGTTTCCTCATCTGCAAAATTAGGAGGTTGAACTAGATGACCTTTAAGGTCCCTTTCAGCCTGAGATCTGTGATCCTATGATCTGGAACTATTTATACTTATATGCTTTAAAGCTGAAACTTTAAAGTTCCCTGCTTTACAATGCCTTTCCATCCTGTGAAATTCCCTTCCATATAATTTCATAAATCTTCTACTGACTTGAGGCCATGTGGGGTACCAGCATAGCAACTGAGCTGGCCGTCTATTGTATTTCGTTCTGTATCCTTGCCTGCATCATTTCAAAAAGTCATCTTCCTATTTGTTTTAATCTCTGGCCATTTCAAAACCTAATATGATTTTTACATCATCTGGTCAAGCACCACCTACTTGTCCAGAAGGACTTTCTTTTATCCACCCTCCCCACAACTGCTACTGTTATTCCTTCTGAAGTTACTTTCCATCTACTCTGTATTTATCTCCTGTGTTCTGATTTATATACATTGTCTCCTTCTTTAAAATATAAGCTTCTTGAGGGAAGGGACCATTGTGATTTTTGTGTTCTCAGCCTTAGCACAATGCCTGGCACGTAAGTCCTTAACAGATGCTTGTGGATTAATTAATTTGCTATAGTCTTCCCTCAGTCAGCATGAACAACTAAAAGTTGACCATTTTCCAAACATGAGTTGAATGGTCTTGAGAAATACTAGAGGGGACATGATGACTTATTCAACACAAAGGGCTTGTTCTTATGGAGTTAAGTACCCCAGCAAAGAAGATCCTCTTTGTCCTGAAGACATTGACATAGGAAGACAATCAAAAGTTCCTTTGGTTGCCCATTCTACCTGGGTTTCTACTGAGACTTAGGTAGGTAGCTGGACCAGAAGTACAAATATTATGTCACCAAATGGTAATGACTTCAGGACACTGTTCCATTAGCCAACTTTGCTAGCTGCCTCTTGGCTCATTCTCAAGGACAGATATCAATAATGTGTTCCAGTAATTGAGAAATCAGGTTGGATTTTAAAAGTTCGTTTTCTCTATTGGGGAGGAAGGGGAAAAGGCAGTGTAAAAATGCACACAGGGGGCCCATTTGGAAACATTCTTACAAGTGTACCTCACTGTGTACAATGTATTTCTGAAAAGCTATGTTTAAGCTGATTTTTTTTTTTTTGTAAATCCAATACTGTATATGGGGGTGTTGTAGAGAAAGACTTGTTATTTAAATTTTATGGTGAATTCCTTTTTGTAAAGCATTCTTTTGTAAAAATGAATAACCACTCTAATTTTTAAAATCTGAGTTTTCCTGGTTTTGTAAATCTTGATTTTCATATGTCAGTTTGCTTAAAATGGAATGTACCTGTATTTGCATTGCTGACATAGGCATATCTTTTAATGCCAGGACCTGAGCTATAGCCTCAGCTTTTGGTCATTAAAAAAATTAATTTTTTAAAGATATATTTGACTGACATGGGTGATTGTGGCCAAAACTAAATAAATCATCACATGGTGGCCAATCTTTTGATGATGAGCACCCGGGTTTGGTCAACCTGAGACTCAACCTCCACTCAAAATCTTTCCCATCTGGTGGGAGCTATTTGTCAGAGCTAGCACTTTTCTGGCAAAGGCTTCTAGAACTCAGGCTTACCCCTACACCCCAAAAAGGCATGGAAGGATGGCTTCGGTGGGAGAGCTATAGATCAAGGATCCATGAATGAAAATACCTCCCTGACAGTGATGACAAAAAAGCAGAGGAAAACAGAGATCATGACTAGAACCTTGAGTTGAAAACTCAACATTGTTATTTCAGTATGATTCTAGGGGAGTAACTTAGCCCATCTGGACCCTGGATGAAATGGAGAGCAACTTTTTATTTTGTCATAACTTTCCAGATTCCTGAAGAATATGATCAGGGATACTGCTGCTACTGATGTGATTGTGTAACCCTGGGCAAGTTATTTTACCTCTCTCTGCCCAGCCTTCTCCTTGGAAGAATACTTATTTGAGATCTAATTCCAAAAGGCGATTGCTTGTATTTTCATCAACTACTAAGAATGAATCCATGACTTATTATTATTATTTTTTACCTTTCACTTTGCATGAGATTCTCAATGCAGCAGATGTTTGTAATGAGAGAAATTGTGACACTGTTATTGACTTCGGGCAAAATTGAGTGCAGCAGAACAGGAAATGGTTAGTCCAAACCTACAGTGCTCCTGCAGCATATATGTCACCCATCTTTATTACGGTCACTTGTTTTCTTCCATAGTTTTACTGAGACACTATCAAGATTTTTTTAAAAAGATTCTGTATTTCAAACACAGACCTATTTCTCATTGCTGTCAACTCATGAAGCATGGAGTTAGGTCTTAGAAAATGTTGTGTGAGAGATTTCAATCCCATATTTCAGTAGTACTTGTGTGGTTTGTATAAAATGCAGTTGTTAGGAACAGCATCAGATAGTATATGGAGAACTGGGTCTGAAGTAAGGAAGAACTGGGTTCCAATCCTGTCTTTGACATTTACTACCTGTGCGATAAATTCTTTCACTCCTGTGAGTCTCAGGCAACTTTCTAAGACTTCTTTACAAAGTTACATACCATTTTTGTATTGATTCACAATGCATAGCTGGTCCTATTGAGTACAGGAAAATTTGAACACATTTTTGCACCCTTAGAAGCATGTGTTTGAGGGTGGGTGGGGAGACAGCCACCTGGAACCTCAAGGAGAACAATTGTTAAATGTGCCAATAAACTACTTGATGATAGTCTGTTGATTGTTCAGAATCAGGGAAGCCACTGACTTTTTCGCAGATCGTTGGAATTTATTCTTTATATTGTTAAATTATTTTGTTTTTATAAAATAAAATTGGAGATCAAAATGACTGTGATAAGTTAAGGTATCAGTGCCTCAGACTTATTGTAAAGAATTTTTTGTGGTTAGTGAGCATTTCTGTACTTACCAATGCTGGCTAGTTGACCCACCAAACAAATTGTTCCCTGTTTTGTGTTTGTGTCCCTTTATTCCTAACAGTTTTTAGAGGAGGAGAGATTACGAAAGATTACACACACACAGTGTAGTTGATCTTTGGAGCCACATGAGGGCAATGTCGACAATACAAAAACACTGGCTTATATCCATTGTGGTTAATGTTCATTTGACAATATTCATATAATTTGGTAATGATGCAAGAGTACTTTTAATTTAAAAGGGTTTCTTGTAGACAGACTTCCTTTGCTTTGGGGAGGTAAGATTACATTTAATTTCCATGCCCACAATCTTAGTCCGTCTTCCTGACTTTAAAAAAATCTCCTTTGAAGTGAATGCAGATGAGGAAAAGGACAGTCTGAAGCTGAGGAAAACCAAATCTAGTTTGTTAATTATTGAAGGGCATTGATAGCCTTTCTTCTAATTAATCAATCTCTCTCCAATAATAATCAGTTAATCTAAGAAGGAAAGGCATCCTTTGTTTCCTCCTAATGCAAAACATTTCTGGGCTAATCAGCCCCACCTCCTGTTAAGCAGTGGAATTTCCTTGCTTAGGCTCTAGGGCTATAGGATATTTGTGGGGGAGGGGGAGCTTGTGGGGTGTGTGGCAAGGGAGGGGGGTGGTGCGGGGTGATCAGATCCTTCAGTCAAACTTTGCTCTTTGTTAACTAACATTCCATGCTGGGCCACCATCTCCACACATCTACCAACCCAAGGGAATGTTCTGTGGGCTTTTTCTTTTTTTAAGTGAATGTAATTGGATCTCCCCGAAAACCATACTCAGGGTTTCATGTTGAGTCACAAACTATTTCCATCAGTTTTGCTTTGAAAGGGCTTCCATCCTTCTAGATTACAAGCAAATGAACTGGGCAGCACCACCAACGGCTCAGAGAGCAGGTCTCAAGTCTTATACTTATTTACAGCCTGTTGAGCTTTGCTCCACAAATGCAAAGGTCTCACTCTCAGACATCTGGAAACTTTGCTTCCAGCAGGGACAGCTGCCTCTTGTTCTTAGCTTTCTCCCAGCTGCACACTAGAGGCAAATCCTGCATCATTTATGATTGATCAGCAGAGGATTAGCCTATTGCAATTTTAGCTCATAAATAGATGAATTACTTTTTCAATTTTAACATAGAAAGAAAATCACTCCTATAATATCTAGAATGGTGTACCCAGGCCTTTGTTGCTGAGGAGAGGAGAAATCTCTGCCAACTACGTGGACCACATTTACAAGGAGCAATTCAGGCACTTATCAGGCCTTCTTAGTCTGTTATAAACAAAGGTCAAGAGAATTGGATTGAATCTTTCAAGTACAAGGAAAGCTGATGTTCATTAGAGCCTTGGTTAGATTTATTTGCTCTTAGAGACAGGCTTTTCAGTTTTCCAGTAAGGCAACATTCTACTGAACCCACACACAAAACCCCATCTCTCTGGTCTCCTGGTTAAACTGAGAATTCAGAAATAAGGCTAATGAGATTTCCAGAAATCAAGTACTCTCTCAAAACCAAAAATTGTGGTGTAAATTAAGATGTTCATTCCTTCAGCAAGCATTTATTAAGCACCTACTTTGTGCTCTGGTTCAGAGGGCATTATGATAGGCACAGGAAGGAAAACTAAGTTTAGATAAGACTTTTATTCTACTCCTTTAGAGCTGATTGATAAAGGGTTAAAACAAAAACCATAGACTACAATACATAGTATTTATTACATGAAGCATGGAAAATCACATTATCTGAAAAACCAACACTGTGTTACCCAAAGACAATGGACAGATGAATGGTGGATCTAAGTAGGCTGCAGAAATTGAAAACATGAAATGTTAAAAAAAGCAGTTCTCAAAGAGATGTCTGACCCGAAATGGTGGTGAGTGTGATATAGTGAGAATGAAGAACTCGTGGGCAATCTATGTCTACATAGCACATGATACATGCATGTGATGTCAAGAGACCTAGAGGAAGAGCACATTGCGTGGATGTTCTATGGAGGATTTATAGGAGGACTTGGACCAGAGTCATGCAGATGGGAATGAGTGGACAGGAGAGCCTGTATCTACGAAATCACAGATCCACTGACTTGGACTTGAATGAGAGAGTGGAAGGTTTGTGAGGGTTCACATGTCTCAGAGAGAGATCCTGAATGGATTCATCAGAGATGCTGAGCCTTAGGGTATATGACCTACTTCCTAGGATTCAGAAATTGAGAGTGAAGTCCCTGTTCCATGTTCAGGGTTTCTTCTGGAACCAAGCTCCCTGCTGCCTCTGCCTAAAGTCTCTACCCTTGGAATGACAAGTGGTGGAAGCAGATGCCACCATCACTGTGCCTGGATCTGGGCTTAGTTATCACAGGATCCTGGAAGTCAGGACTTTCCCCCCAATCTTGTGGCCTGGCAACCACCACATTGTGCTACTCATTTCTTTATGTTTGTTCACCATCTCTTCAGGGGAAAGTACTTTTCCCCTGCTATCTCTTCAGTACTTTCATTCAACTCAGCTTTATCTCTCCATGGTACATAGCTTACCCTCTATCCCCTCACTCCATTGTATTCTCTGGAATTCCAGTTCTATTGTTAATTGGCTCCCTTTCCTCTTAAAATCTCATCTCACATTTTTTCAACTTTCTGTTGTTCCCTGTAATAGGGTTCCCCCCTGGAGACACTCAGTTCTTAGACATTTCCAGCATCTGGTGCTTTTGAGAGGGTACTCTCTGACACTCTGGGTCAGGAGGAAAGGAGTTGACATACTCATTATGCCTTGCTGTCACTTTCAGATGATTCCTTTGCTCCTATCCAAATCTTTTTTCCTTTGAGGTTCACTCTATCTGTTAAGTATAGGCTTCAATATTCCCATTCATAAATTGCTGTAGGTCTGTCAAATCTAGTCACCTCCTGCTTTATCGGGACAAAATAAACATTCGATAGTGTACTTTCTCTTCTGTCTTATTCCACAACTTAGAATCCTCTGCTGTCTCGTTTCTTTGTTCCAGATTCTGAAGAAGTGACTCTTTTTTTGGTCAAGATTAATGCAAAATAGGCCCCACCCTATATCCCCTCCCTTTCCATCTTTATAAGAGCTTGCTCCTGGATCATCTCTGTCTTATCTCCAGTTTCTCCTTACCTACTGGATCCTTTCCTCCTAGGCACAAACATATGCATTTCTCCCTATCTTCAAAAAAAAGAACAACAACCTGTACTTAATACTCCCACCCCGCTCAATCTATCATCCTCTATATCTTTTCATGTTCACTGCTAGACTACCCAAGCCATCTACTCTTTTTGCCTTATTTTCTTTACCACTTACGTCTTAATCCCAGCAATCTGCCTTTTGACTCAACAAATGGACTGCAGCTGCTCTCTCCAAAGTTACCAGTGGTCTAAACTGAGCAATAATTCCCAGAATTCATCCTCCTAGACCTCTCTTTAGCTTTTGGTAATGTTGGTCATCCACTCTTCCTAGTCATCTCACCTTTGGATTCTAGGCTATTATTTTTTCCTGATTCTCTTCTTATCTATCTGACTACTCCTTTCCTGTCTTCTTTACTGGATCATTTTTTAGAACTTTTTCCCCTCAGGATGTTTGTTCCTCATGGCTGTATCCTGGGCCCTCCATTTTTCTTTCTCTCAGATATCTCATCAACTTTATACAGGATTCAGATGTGTATTCAGCCCTGATTTATTTTTTTTCTGAACTCCATTCATAGAATGTCAACTGCCTACTGGACATCTTTTGCATTTACTCTTGTGTCTCCAGAGCCTAACACAATGGTTTGTGTGCTGTAAGTCCTTAATTGTTGTTAGGATTTGATTTCTTTAGAAAGCTGCAAACTAAAGTGCTTTTTGAGATCTGGAGGAGATTATATTGATGAAGAGACATCTGGGAAGGCTTCATTGAGGAGGTATCATTTGAGCTTGACTAAAGAATAGATGGAAATTCAATAGGAGATGAAGAGAAAGAGGGCATCAATCAACCATCCAAACAATCAATAAACAGATATTCCAGGTATAGAAAATGGCATGAATAAAGGCACAGAAAAGAGAACAGGCTACAAGAGGTCATTTAATTTCACATTCCCAAACACCACTGTCTACCCCAGGAAAAGAGGACACAAATCATCCCGGATAGCTAGGGATCTATCATACAATATAATATAATACATCAAATACTTACTAAGAGTTTACTATTGTATATTATTGTGCTAGGGACTAGGGGTACAAAAAATCAATAATAGACACTTTTTTACCCTTAAGGACCTCACATTGTACATAGAGAGAAATCCTAGAGAAGGTTTTTCTAACCTATTCCAGAATTTGTAAACCTCTTTTCAGTACTTAAATCTATCATTGTTGCAAATTTTATCTGTATCAAGATCATAAAGTTCCCCTGCTACAAATAAATTTGTTTTCTCCTCTTTTCTCAGAGAAGGAGAATACATACTATACACTGCTAATACATCATCTCTTTACCTTTTTGTTTGTCTGTTTGTTTCAGGGTGAATAATTTAATTTATTTTACCTAGAAGAAGGAAGGTTGAAAGATAACATATTAATAATAGTTTTTAAATGTATTTATAAATCTGCTTTGACACTTTATTCACTTCAATAACATCTCTATCCATGTGAATGTAACAAATGAGTTATTTCACCATGAACTGAGTAGCTGTGTTTATAGGGAACGTTCCTTTAAATCCAAAAGTGATCAATAAACTCAGTAGGCAGTGCTTTAGGTTTGATTTTCTTGATAGATTCATTATTCCTCTATTTGCCCAAATCTTGATTCTTTACTTTTTGAAACATTTGTCTAACAAACTCTTAAAGGGTTGTCAAATCACAGACTTCCAGTTTTTAAGGTGCAGGGGACCTTAGACAATATTAAAAGGTCTATACTTTTTAAGGTTTGCTAAGAACTTTACAAATGCTATTTCGTTTGATCCAACAACCCTATTATTATCCTCTTTTTACCAATAAGGAAACTGAGGCAGAGAGTGGTGAAGTGACATGCCCAGGATTACACAGCAAGTGGAGTAGCCCAGATTGTGAACTCAGGTCTTCCTGACTCTACATCTAGTGATCTATCCACTGCAGTAGCACACTGCTATTATCTGATACAATACTTTATTTAATAAATAAGGAAACAAGCCTAGAGGGGTTAAGTGACTTGCTCCAAAATCACATAGGTAGTTAGTGGCCCTATACAAGTCACCTAATCTTTCAGCATTCTAGGTTGCTCCATTATGCAACAGGTTGAAGAGAAGATGCTGGTCTGCATTTTATTAAGTATACCAATGAAATCACAGCTCCATGCCTTCGCCCTAATCATAAAAGCCTTATTTTTATTACTTATTTATTACTTCACTTCAAATACAGTTCATCCCACTGTGAATGTAGTTCACTTCACTATGAACCAAATCAGAAAAAAATAATAAGGAACCTAGGTGGTACAGCGTCTAGAGCACTGGACCTGGCATCAGGGAGACCAGAGTTGAAATCCGGTTTTAGACATTTACTGTCTGTGAGACCCTGGGGCACTCATTTAACCTATTTGCCCCAGTTTCCTCATCTGTAAAATGGAGGTAATAATATCACTTACCTCCCAGGGTGTACATCCCTGGAGAGTACACTGCTAAGGTAAGTGAACTTATCCACAGCATTCAGAATTTCTCCATTTGCTATAACTGATAGTTATGTATGGATGGTGTGATGTTGGTTGGTGGAGAACCTCTGCTTTCTTATATTAATTGTTCTGCCTAAAATAGCACAAGCAACAGAGAATTGAGAATGGAGTTGGAGAAAATTTTTAATGCTATGGATAAGTTCATTTACCTTGGCAGTGTACTTTCCAGGGATGTACACATAGATGATGAGGTTGATGCATGCATTGCCAGTTAGCTTAGTGTTTGGGAGGCTCCAAAGGAAAGTGTGGAGGAGAAGTATTAGGATGCCTACCAGACTACAGAGCCATTGTGCTGACCTCATTGTTGTATACCCGTGAAACCTGGACAGAATACCAGTACCACGCCAGAAAATTATCTTAGCAAGATTCTGAAGATCACCTGGTAAGATAAGGTTCCAGACACTGAGGTCCTTTCTGGAGTTCAACTGCCAAACATTAAATCTCTACTCCAGAGAGTGCATCTGTGATGGCCTGGTCATGTTGTTCAAATGCCAAACATATGTTTGCCTAAAAGACTGTTTTACGGAGAACCACACAAGTCAAGCACTCATATGGAGGTCAGAAGAAGTGATACAAGACACTTTCCAGGTCTCTCTGAAGAACTTTGAAATCAATTTGAGACATATGAGACACTGGCACAAGACAGCCCAGCACTGTGTACCTATATCAAAGAAGGCACTGTGCTCCCTGAGCAAGACAATTGCAGTAGCTAAAAAGAAACATGAGATGCACAAATTTAGAGAAATCGCCACTCCAAATGTTCACATGCACTATTTGTTTCTAACCTGTGGTAGAGCCTTCTGATCTCATATTGGTCAGATCAGCCACAGTTGGACACACTGTATCTTGACCCTAAATAACGATGTTATTTTGGTCCTCTTTGAGAACAAAGGACGACAACCAGACCAGATCTCCCAGGGGTATTGTGAGGTCCAAAGGAGACAATAATTGTGAAGCCCTCAATAGTGCCAGGCATGTAGTAAATATTATGTAAATGTTAACTATTAATATTATTCATATTAAAAATTTATTGATCAGTCTTGACTATGGGACTGAGTACATAGTCTATAATAAAAATTTCTAAGTTGGATGATTCAAAGGTCCAACTTTATGTGCGTGTATGTCCTAGAATCAACACACCTACAAGCTTTATCTGGCACCATTTCCATCTCTGGTGCAATATAATGTGAATTTTTGTTGTGAATCATGATGCATAAGCTCCATCAGATGCTGTTGTGGTAATACTGAGAATGGAAAAAGGTAAATCTAGAGGACATATGGGAGGTGACATAGGAAAAGATTTTTTTTACTTGGCTCTAGTGTGGGGGATCTGGGTGGCATAACAGGGCACAAAACACCAGGTCTAGAGTCAGGAAGACTACTTTTTCTGAGTTAAAATATGGCCTCAGACTCTTACCAGCTCTGCATCTCTGGGCATGTCAATTAATCTTGTCTCTGTTTCCTCATCTGTAAAATGAGCTAGCAAAGGAAATGGCAAACCACTCCAGTATTTCTGTCAAGAAAACCCAAGATGGAGTCAACAAAGTGTTGGACATGACTAAAAAAACAACTTAACAATGAACAATTCAATGACTGAAATAACTGAACAACAACAAGAAGTAAGGAGAAACAGGAGCAATGGGTGAAAGATGCAAAGAGGCATATTTTAGCTTGACATCAAGGAAAAAAAACAACCCCCAAACTTCCAAATAATGAGAGTGGTCCAAAACTTGAATAGAATGACTGAAGAGGTACTGTGTTCCCTCTCCTTGGAAGTCTTCAAGTTTCAAGCATCCAAATGAATACTTTTTTTTGAGTATAAATAAAACCAAGAACCCTGACATACACAGGAGGGTCTGCTATCACAGGTTCTTTGATCTGCTTTTCTAAAAGGAAAGGCAACTTTTGAGGGGTCAACAATCACTGTAATCAAGCACTCATATCATTCACTTAGTTCAGGGGGAAAAGTCAGCACCCTAAACTTCAGAGAAAATACAAACAAAGAAATTGACAGGGCTTACAACTGTATGACCATAAACAATACATACATCACAGATTAACAGGCAGATCCAACTATCTGACCATACATATGTAGTCACCAGAGAGAGAAGCACCAACATCTGGATTTTCAAAGCTGGGGGGCTCCTTAGTGGCATCCTAGAGTCTCATCTGGCATACAAACCTTCTTCCAAAAACTAAGCCCCAAAGTAAAACCTCACTGCAGAGTATACACTTTTCAGAGTCAGAGGGTATCACAACCCTTGAGAACCAGTAACTCATTAACAAATGGTATGGGCCACCCCCTAATCAAGCTTTCCTTAATGGGCAGGTCCATTAATGGGTAGGGAAGATCTTTAACTCTCCTAATTACCATTATAATATATTTATAAGAATTTTTTTTTTTTTGGCATGGCTTGGACTGGGAGTCCTAGGTACTTAATAAATGATTAACAAAAATTTATTTATAAAACATAAAAAAAATTTATGCTTTATAAATAAATAATTGATTGATTGATTGAGATGGCCTCTCAGATTAATTTCAGTGCTCAAATTCTATGAGGAAAGGCAGCTGACATTTATTAAGTACTCACTATGTGCCAGGCTTTGTGCTAAATGCTGGATTTCCAAAAACAAGTAAAAAGCAAGACAGTCCCTATCCTCAAGGAGCTTACATTCTGTTAAATTTTTTAAAAAATAGTTTTATTTATTTCTATAAATATTTTCCAATTATATGTAAAAATTGGTATTCATTTAAAAATGTTCTGAATTCCAAATTCTGACCCTCTCACTCCTTCCCCACCTCTTGAGAAGGCGAATAATATGGTATCAATTGTACATGTGAAGTCATGTAAAACATTTTCATATTAACTGTGTTGCAAAAGAAAACACACACACACACACATACCCAAACAAGACAAATAAACTAAAAAGGCATACTTTAGTCTGTACTCAGAGTTCATATTTCTCTCTATTTCTGGAGGCAGACAGCATTTTTCATCCACGGGTCTTTTAAAATTGTCTTGAATTATTATCTTGATCAGAGTAGTTGTCTTTCACAGTTGATCATCCTTACAATATTGCTCTTTGTAAAATGTTCCCTTGGTTCCAGGAATTTACATTCTAATGGAAAAAGACAGCACACAAAAGGGAGCTGAAAGCAAGAATGGAGATGGGACCAGGGTCAGTGGATGGTGTCAAAGTCTAGAAAGTTAAAAGCAGAGCCAGGAGGGGAATGAACACTGGCTGCTTCCAGTCCCTCCCTACCATGGAAACTAATCAAGGGAGGAGGAGGGGGTTAGCAGGATAGAGAGATATGACAGGGTAAAGAGGGTGTGATTGTCACTTACTTAGAAAGACATGGACTGACATGTCCTATAAAGATTTTCCACTACAATGCTTAGAGCAATGGTGGATTTCTCAGCTAACTTGAATTTGTTTTGGGGGTTTGTTTTTATTTTGTTTTGATTTGTTGTTTTACCAGATTTCATCAGTGTAATAGGGAAACTTTCTGCCAATGTAAGTCAGAACTTTTATCACCAGCTAATGTTCTTAGACTGATGTCTGGGGCCAGTGAAAGATTAAGTGACAAGGTCACACAACTAGTTTGTGTACAAGGCAGAGCTTGAATCCTGTTCTTTCTGACTGTGTGGTCAGCGTTCTAACCAATGTTGTCCATGTAATTAACAGTTAGAAATTATAGTGTTCTAATTCCTGAGCATTCCAATTAATGAAGGTTGCAGTGTGTTTGTTTTATAGAACATTATTCCTTTTGACTTTGGGTCCCCCCCAATATATGCAGCTAACTTCTATGCCATTTCATCATATATTTACTTGAGATATGAAATCAAAAATTTAGCATGGACCTCAAGAGGAGACAAAAATATTAACAAGAAGGGAGACAGAGACATTACCAAAGTACAAATGTTTTCAATCTTAAGTTATGAGACAATGTGGTTTTGAACTAAAATAAATTAATTTATGAACCTTTTGCACAAATAAACTAATGGAAAAACACTACACAAGTCACTATCACATTTGTACTAAATGATAAGTGCTTGGGAGACAATTACTACATGTGGCTGAATGTGTTCACCTTCTAATTTTTCTTTGGTTCTCAATCACATGGTGGAAAAAAACCCAAGAGTCAAGAATTTTCAAAAAGTTTTTTTGGTGACCTTTTGAAGCGAATTTGCATTTGTTTCAAATCATTACATCAGAGCTTCAGATATCTCTCTGGGGATCTGTTAGGCTTGTTTCTTTCAGGGTCTTTGCTTAAAGTATTTGGTTCAAGCTGTGAATGCAGGTGGAAATACTGCCTGGGTGTTCTTTCAGAGGGTGGAGAGTTCAGGTTCATGGATTTTGTTCAAGTTCTGACCCTGGGCCAGAACTATGCCTCTTTTCATCTCTAGGGGAAAGACCACTGGGTGCTCTCCCAGGGTATCACAAATGTGGCTTCATTAAAGGTTGTAAGGGTGTGGTCCCCAAGAAATCTCTGCAGGAGCCTGAGATGAAGTGTTCTGCAAAATGTATATTAGAGGGAGGTGTGATGGTAAAGGTCAGAATTTATAGAACTTATATTTGTTCCATGCTATCCACAGTTTGTCGTTGCATTATTCTCTTCCGTGAAAGATGCCAGAAGTTGAAATAGCTTCATGAGATACTGCTTAAATGGCATAAGCGGAAATAGCCAAAAACAACCACCCACCCCATTTTGGTCTTCTCAGGACTTCATCTAAGTGGAACAATGTAAAAGAACACAGGGCTGGAGCCTGAGTTCAAATCCCACCGCAGAAATTTACTGTGTCATCCTGGCTAAGTTACTTAACTTTTTTCAACCTCAGTTTCCTCATCTGTAAAATGAGGGGGTTGGACTCAATGCATAGTTAGGTCTTGTGATTTAACTTTATAAATTTTCTTTATCACAACTGCTCTCTGTGGGATTTTAAAGCTGTAAAATGAGATGTGGGCAACTGGGTGGTGCAATGTATAGAATGCTGGGCTTGGGATCAGGAAGACTCATCTTTCAGGGTTCAAATCCAGCTTCAAACACTTACTTACTAGCTGTGTGACCCTGGAAAAGTCACTTAGCCCTGTTTATCTCAGTTTCCTTATCTGTAAAATGAACTGAAAAAACAAACAGCAAACCACTCTAGTATTTTTGCCATGAAAACCTCAAATGGTGTCATGAAAAGCTGAATATGACTGAAACAATTGAACAGTTATAGAAAGATAATATGTAATGGTTAGGTCAAACATAAGATTTGAAGATTACTGCTTATAAACCCTATTACAGAGGACTAAGTGGCCAGAATCTCCTGCTCTTTGTCTTCGAAATTTTTATTGCATCTCTCTGATGCTGAATATTTAGGCAGATAATGAAAAATTCAGTTAATCATCATTTCCAAATATTCAGATGCCTAGATATTATGAGGGAGGAGACTTTCTCCTATTTTATTCTATACTGGAATAAGTTAAGTTGGAGCTTGTGAAATTCCAGAAGCCATGCCTTTTTTTTCTTTCAAATTTTAGATCTGTTCCTTCTCTAAAAGATGAGTGGAATATCTGAGAAATGGTCACTCTAACTGACTTGGGGAAAATAGAATTTGATGATTTTTCTACCCTGGGAGCTGATTAGAAGAATGCTCCCATGGCTTGGCCTCAATCTGAGAGGATCACAATTGAGGTTTTTCTATGACTTAGGTTCTTAGGTTTGAAGATGGAAAGTTTTTAGTCTTTTTATTAAGTAGATATGTGAGGCTACAATAGAAATCAGCCAGTTTGAAAAAGCTGGACCAGTTTATATCAACTATCATATAGTTCATCTTCATAATTTATTTAAAAATTTTTTTAATTTAATTTTTAATTTGTGGAATAAAATAAGCATTTCCATAACATAGTATAATTTGAAAAAGATAATTGCAATGAAACTGCAAATCTATTTTGTACAACTTGCATTCCTTTAAATGCATAATAAAGTTATCACATAAATTTCTTTTTTTTCTTCCCCCAAGAGATGGTGACCATTAGACACAAATAAGTCTATATATATACATATATATGTATATATATAATGTCTATAAACATATAAAATCATTCTCTACATACTTCTATTTATTAGCTTTTTTTTCCTGGATGCAATGTCTTCCTTCCTATGTCCTTTGTAGTTAATTTGGGTATTTATAGTAGTCAAAATGGCTTAGTCACTCAAAGTTCTTCTTAAAACAATATTACTGTTATGGTATACACTGTTCTTTTGGTTCCACTCATTTCGCTCTTCGTTACTTCTTACAAGTCTATTCATGTTTTCCTAAGATCATTGAGCTCATCCTTTCTTATAACACAGTAGTATTACATCACAATTATATACCACAACTTGTTCTGCCATTCCCAAATTAATGGGCATCCCTACAATTTTCACTTCTTTGCCACTGCAAAGAGAACTGCTATAAATATTTCCAAAGCTCACACACAAGTAGTCTTATCAGAAAAGGAGAGTATAGAGAAAAAATATTTCAAAATTATTTATCTCTGAAGTGTTCAAAGAGGACACTTCAAGTCTTAGAGACTCACAAATCAAGGGATTTTATGGTTTGTTAATTAAAGAAACACTTGAGAATGGCTAACATTTGACTTCTTGAAAGTCTGGTAACTTAATGGAAATCCTTTGGTCTGCTCAGTGACAAAAAGTGGGCTTGTTGATCCAGCTGCCTCAGTACCTGGCTTGGCCTGAACAGCTGACCCAAAGCTTAATGTTTCCCAGTAGGGGGGATTATAAATTATCATCAACTCTCTGAGCTGTAATGACTCAAGTGGTCAAGAAAGTAAAAGTGCAGAGTGGGAAGCTTTTTCCAGAGGGCTTCAGGGGGGCTAAAAGGAAAAACATCCCTTGAGGGAGAAAACACACACACACACACACACACACACACACGGAAATGGAGAGAGGCAATGAAGAGACGATAAACAATAAGATTTTTAAATGTTCATATTTCATCATTCTTTGCAGTGGGATGGGGAGACCATAGAAGAAGCAAATAAAAAAAGGCTATGGGTTTTATTTTGATTTTATAACCAGATTGGTAGAATTTTCTCAGTAATTGAAAGGACTAATATTCTCGAAAGCAGCTGGGGATTTCAAGGTGGTAATTGAATTGACTTCACTCTGTTCTCAGGAGCTTGAGGAGGGAGAAGCAGCAGTATTAATCACCACTTTGGTCAGTGGTTAGCTGGTTCACTCGCTGCATGAGGGAAATGTAATTTCCAATTACATATATATAAATTTCAGTGTCACTAGCTAGGGTTACAAAGATTAGACAAGTGCCCAGCAACTTGAGTTTTATAGACAGATTGTGGCCTTTTAGCCAGATACTGGAGCAAAAGACAACTCCTGTATTAAAGATATTGCTAGAAGATAGGGAGAATAAAATCCTTTAAAATTCCTATTTTGTCACATGAAATTTTCCTGCCTGAAAATCACTTGAAATATCACCGCTCTGAGAGGATTCACACAATTTTAGAGTTGGAATGGACCTCAGAAGTCATTTGTTCAATCTACACTTACCAAAAAATTCCAAACTCTGCTCAAAGACCTCTAATGAAGCTCGCCCATTACTTCTAGAATTATCCCATTCCATTTATGAAGGACTCTAAGATTTAAAAAGTTTTTTTCTTATAGAAAACCATTTGCCTTTTTCATGATTTCCATCCGTAGCTTCTCATTCTTCAGTCTGAGGATAAACAGAAGTTTAATGCCTCTTTTATATTTAGATTATTGCTAATTCAGATTGTTGCTAAATCTGAAGTAATCCTATTTGCAGTCAGCCATCTTTAATCTCCCAGAGAAGTGGCATCTGGTAGAAAGCACATGGCTGAAGAAGTCAATTTATTATGATTAATAACGGCCCAAGTGATAAGGTCTTACCCATGAGATGTTAAAAGACCTAGAGAGAGCTTCCAGAACATTAGATAGTTATGGAGAATTAATGGAAGGACATATACAAGAATTGTTCCAAATAAGAAGGCATTGATGGTTTACAACTTGGACCACTGGAGGGGAGTATCCAGATGAATGAGGCAATTAAAGCTTCAACTAGGGTGGTGGCTGTGTGAATGAAGAGAACAGAGAGATATTGTAGATAGAGATATAACAATATTTCAGTGAATATTTATTAAAATATTAAAGTATAATAATGATATTTTATAGCACTTCATAAAAGGCTTGGGACCTGGTACCATATTTAAATTTCACAGTACCCCTGTGGAATATTTTATAGATGAGAATTTTATAGATGAGAAAACTGGGGTAAATAAAGGTTCAGTGATTTATCCAGGTCCACCACAGTTAGTAAGAAGTAGATGCAGGGTATGAACCCAGATCTTTGGACTCTGTTTGAACTTAAAAGCAGAGTACAGTGGAAAGAGTGCTGATTTTTGAGTCAGAGAACATGAATTCAAATCTTCCTCTTCTAGTTACTATATGACCAAGAGCAAATCACTTAACCTCTCTAAGTTTTGCTTTCCTAATCTGTCACATGGGGCTTGGGGGCATGCAGTTAGACTAAGATTCACTCCATCTCTAGATTCATGATCCTACGATGACTGAATAATACTTAGTGACCAGTTGGAAAGCTCTCATTTTCCAAGATGTCCAGTAGGAAGTTATTTAAAAGAGAAGTACAGAGGAAATTTTCAATGTGACAAATCCCTTCTTAAGAACAGTCCTTTAGGAACCTCTGGTAGGAATCCAATTGTTTTTCTATGCATGTTTTCCTCTGGTGCACAAACACACTAACTTATTATGATGGGGTTGATTATTAGAGTTGGCACTGTTCTTTCTTTAACAAGGAAGCACTGAAGGATTTGCTTCAGTGGGAGAAAGGATCCCCCAAACTTTTATATGGGATTTTGAAAGAGGATGTAAAACTACACTGGGATGAGTACTGAAGACAATTCTGGAGATGTATGGCAACATGCTTCTGGCTAAACATATGACTAGATTCAGAAAGGATTTTGTGCTGAACATTTAAATCTCAATTTACATAATAAACGTAAGCTATGAAAGCCAGCAGCCTTTCATCTCTATGCTGTTCTTGCTACACACACACACAAGCATTTGTTATTGAACCATCTTTCAGTCATGTCTGACTCTTTGTGACCCTGTTGAGGTTTTCTTGGCAAAGATACTGGAGTGGTTTATGATTTCCTTCTCCAGTTCATTTTACCAGTAAGGAAACTGAGTCAATCTGTCTACTGCACCAGTTAGCTGCCCCCATACAAACACAGTCCACTTTAATGCTGTTGATGATATTTATATACCTTTAAGATATTGGATTTACATGCTGATAATTTTATAATAATAGCTGATATTTATAAAACTCTTTAAGGATTGCAATGACTTTGGTGCCATGTAATCTCTTTTAATTCTCACAATAGCCCAGTGACAGAGATACTATTATCATCCCCATTTTACAGATGAGGAAACAGCACAGCACTCCTCAGTCAATTACTAGCCATGTGAACTTGAGGCAGGATTTCAAGCTAGTTCTTCCTGACTCCAAGTCCAGCATGCTATCTATTGTGCCATATAGCCAATGTTAGACTGAGTCCATTGGAAGAAATTAGCAGGAACCTGAAAGACATTGGGGTAGATAGTCGGCACAATGGATGGAATGCTATGCCTGGAGTCAGGAAGACTTATCTTCCTGAATTCAAATCTGGCCTCCAGACACTTACTAAATGTGTGACCCTGGACAAATCACTTAACCCTGTTTGCCTCAGTTTCCTCATCTGTAAAATGAACTGGAGAAGGAAATGGCAAATCACTCTAATGTCTTTGCCAAGAAAACCTCAAAATAGCATCACAGTTGGACATGCCTTAAATGACTGAAAAACAATAACAACAAAACGAAATTAGGTCACAGGTAGTTTTTCAATTTAAGAAAACCCTTTAAATTGTACCTATCAAATCAGTATTACAATTAAAAAATACAAGGATAATGATGCTCAGTGACATCTAGCTCACTGTCACTGTGATCCTAGGTAGAACTATTGGAAATCCTGGGATAGTATCTCCTCAAACTTGGAGCTCTGGCTATTTCTCTACACTGAAATATGAAGCACTGGAACATAATAATTTTAGTATTTCAAATGATCTGTGATTTCAACAGCGTGTGTACTCCCTCCACCATGACAGATTGCAACCCTTCTATGCCTAGAAGATCGACTTCCTGAATCATTGTGGCCAGAGAAATTTATCATCTGGAAGCTAATCTTCTGGTAACATCTTTGCTGACTCAGCAAAGTTGATTCTTGAACAGACTCAGTCTAGCTCTGGGCCCCCACTCAAAGCCTTTTCAGTTTGGTGCTGAAGTTTGTGCCCATTAGGTACAACCTTCAGATAGAGTGCAGGACTGACTACTTCTGTGAATAAGGGGCCAAAGGAATAAGACACCAGGGAAAGTTTGGAAAAACTCATCAAAAGCTTGAGATTTTAAAAAATAGTCTCTAAACTCAAACTTATTCAGATTCTATCTCATGGTACTGTTATGAGGAAAATGTTTTGTAACACTATAAGTGCTATAAAAATGTGAGCCGTTATTGTTTCAAGATTCACGGTCCAGTTTAGCTCTAGTTTTGAACAATCATTTATGTGAATTTTTACCAGCATTCCTTCCTTCATCCAGTATTTATTAAATGCCTACTGTGTGCCAAACACAGCCATGGGGATAAAAATAAAAAAAGATAGTCTATGCCCTCAAGTAGCTCCTAATCTAATAGGGGAAGACAAAACAAAAAAGGAAATTGAGACCAGGGAGGTACTCAACTCTGGGGCTTGGAGAAGTCAACCAGAGAAGGTCCAATGTAGTGCACCAAGTAAGAAATGTAAGAAACTATCCTCTGAGTGTTTGCTATCACGATACTAACTGACCTAACAGATTTTGACAATCTCCTTTTCTCAATAACCATAGTTTGGTTCAGGTATGCTATTTGGTTTGGAAACTTAATAGTCTCCAAGTGAATCCAGTTCTGCTGAAAGAGGCTAGAAAGAATACCCTGAAAACCAGTGTTATCACTCTCCAGAGCTAGTCTATTATAGATGACTGCAGTGCGAACTTCTCTACAATATGCAAGTTGATTGGTCTCCTCTTCTCACTGTCATAGTATCTCACCTCTGATCATCAGGATAACTGCATCACACACAAGCATGCCAAATCCTTGACCATTCTCCTCAGTTTTCTGGTAACTAGTACCAAAAAATTATGTGATTTTACAGCTTGTGGGAGAATTCATTCTTAACTTTTTGATGAGTCAACCCAGCAATTTGTATCACAGACGTTCCCTAGTTATTCTGATAGCAAAGGTTGGCATTATTTTAGTAATTTTTTGCATACTTTAAGAGTTATGCACGTATCTGTTGGAATTCAGCAATTGTTAGAACATGGACCTGAAGGACCTCAGAGATGATCTAGCCTAGCCTCTCTCTTTTACAAATCAGTAAAATGAGTCTTGGAGAAGTGACTCACCAAAGGTCACATAAGTAGTTTAGTGTCAGAGACTGGATTTGAACTCAGGTTCCATTACTCCAAGCTCAGTTCTCTTTCCATTTGCTCACACTGTGTGTTGTACCACTTTAACTCTGTTAAAAACTGGGAATACAAAAACAAAATAAAAAAAATTAGTTCCTGACTTCAGGGAAGTTCCATTCTAAAGGAGATAGTTTGCGTATTTAGGTTATTTACAAGATGCATACAAGGGAGATATAAAGTAACCTTAGAGGGGAAAGCATTTCCAACTAAGGGAATGGGCAAAAACTGCTTGTCAAAGGTGGCTCTTCAGCTGAGTTTTGAAGGAAGTCAGGGGTTTTAAGAGACCCAGGGGAGAAGAAAGAGCATTTCAGGAATGAGGACTAGCGACTGCAGTAGCACAGGGAGGGGAGACAGAGCATCATGTATGAGAAACAGAAGGTGGATCATTATGCCTGGATTGTAGCATGCATAGAGGGCCATAATGTTTAAGAAGACTGGAAATGTAGAAAGAAACAAGACATCAAACCAAGCTTTCTATTTGGTTCTAGAGGTCATATGGAACCAGTGGAGTTTATTAAGAAAGGGAATGATGTAGAAAGATATGCACCCAAGGAAAATTATTTTGACATTGGTATAAAGAATAGATTGAAGAGGGAAGAGACTGGAGGCAGGAAGACCAAGTAGGAAGCTGTTGAAATTATTTAGCTGAGAGGTGATCAGGGCCTGAATTATGGTGATAATTATGTGAGTGGAAAAAAGGGGACCTATAAGAAAGATGTTGGGAGAAGAATGACAAGATTTGGCAACAGATTGGGCACAAAGCGTGATTGTGAGCCAGTTAGCATGACACTGTGTGTGAATTCGAATGAGGGGAGAGATGGCTTTTCTCTGGACAGGAGGGAGAAAGGAGGGAGCAGGGTTTAGTAGGTATCTATGTGTCAGGCACTGTGCTAATTTCTTCACTAATATTATTTCTGGTGCAATAGATAGAATTGTGGTCTTGGAGAGGGGAAGCCTTGAGATCAAATTTGACCTCGAGTACTTATTAACTATTTTACCCTGGGCAAGTCACTCAACTTCTATTTTACCTTAATTTCCTCGGCTGTAAAATGGGGATATTAGCACCTTTTTCTCAGGGTTGTTTTAAGGATCAAATGAAATAATATTTGTAAAAACCACAGCATAGTACCTGTTACATAGTGAGTACTATATAAATGGTCACTCCCTTTTCTTTTACCAATCAATAGACATTTATTAAGCATCAGTTATTACACTCCACATACTGTGCTAAGTGTTTGGGATACAAAAAGAGAGAAAAGATCACCCCTGCCCTCAAGGAGCTTACATTGGTAATAAGTTTGGAAGTTTGGAGGAGGCTAATAGACCGCAAGTCTGGAGCTAGAAAGGACTTTAATAACTGTTTAGTATAACTTCCTCATTTTACATATGAGGAAACTGAGGCTCATAGTGATTAAATTATTTGTCCAAGGACAAAGAGATAGTAAGTAGCGGAGCCACAATTCATTAATTTTTCTTTTTTAACTGGATACTTCCATCTCATCCAGGCTGGAAGGGCAGGGCCACTCGGGGCCTGATCCTACGGTGATTGGCATAGCAGTTTGACGTGTTCTGTTTTTGATCTAGTATGTTTTGCCCCTCTATAGGCAGCCTGTGGGTGTCCCAGTATCAGGGGGTTCACCATATTGGTCCTTGACTTAGTACGGACACTTAGCAAAACCCATTATAGCTCTGAACTCCTGAATTCAAAACATTCACCAGCCTCAGCTTCCCTGGTAGCTTAGATTACAGCTATGTGCCTCCATACCTGGACAGAGACAGGATTCAAGCTCAGGTTCTATAACTTCAAATTGGTTTTGATTTTGTACTGGTGATAGTCTGTCATCTAAGAACCAGTCTAGCTAAATTGAAAGAGATTCATTACCAGAAAATTAACCTCGGAGCGATGGAATTTCCAGTTAGCATAACTAAGGCTACTCTGAAACCTTATAAAAAATACCCATACTGACAGGGTCCTTGAAGTTTGAAGGAGGTAGTCACAAACGTGTGTATGTGTGTGTGTGTGTGTTTAATAGGAATTTGGGGGGATGGTTATGGTGAGAATCATGCTTTATCATTAATATTTTCATAATTTTCCATCCTGATTTATTATGAAAATCAACCACTACAAAATATGCTGGCAGCATGTATAACCTATTTTGGATTGCTCACCATCTCAGGGAGGGGGGAGAGGAGTGAGGGATAAAATTTGGAACTCTCAATTTTAAAAAAATGTTAAAAATATTTGTTAACATGTCATTAGGGAAAAATAAAATATTATTTAAAAAAAGAAAGATGTGTTGACAGAATCAAGAGGATACAGCCAAGTATGGTGGCAACATGCCTATAAACCCTGTTACTGAGGAGGATGTGGATCACTTGAATTCAGGAGTTCTGAACTACAACAGGGCTAAAGTTGATGAGGTATTCTTACTAAGTCTGATACCAATATTGTGATCAATCCTCTTTCCCCTGCCCAGTGGAGAGCCATTAGGCTGGTTTGGTGAACTTGCCCAAATAAGAAAAATGGATTAACTTAAAGCTTATGTGCTGATCAGTAGTAGGACCAGGAGTGTGCTGGAGTCACTTCAAATCAGTTAATAAAAGCCTTCTGTTAGGTTTTCATGTGAACATTTATACCTTAGAAACTGACAAATGATAAAGTAGGGATAGATTTGTTAATTTCTTCATGTAAACCTACAGAGGTATCAAACATGGCTCCCGAGTGTAGTCAGAACTAGATTAAAAAATCATTTGGAAATATTTAACAAAAGAAATAAAAATAAATACCATTACATTTTTAAACTAAGCCAGTACATAGTAGGCAAGGTCTTTATGTATGGATTAGTGGCCCCTGTTTCTATTTCAGTTTGACACCACGGGTTTAGTCTTAAAAAAATAATGGAAGAAATGGTAATCATATATATTAAATTTAAAAATGTGTGCAGGTACATTTCGAATTTCTACCTTTCCCCCTCCCTCAGAGAGCTGATTGTTAAACATTTACCAGAATGCCCCCTTGATCAAGCCATAAGTGATACAAAAAGAAGAATAAAGAGAATACAAATGGTTTTTATTTGAGCTTGCAGGCAGATACATTCAGTTTATTGAAGAGTTCACCTATGTTTATGGGTGGGGATGCTGTAGAAACATGTTTACTCTGAGTAGATTAACAGATTATGGATGGTATATGCTCAAAGAAACACATGAATTTAGAAATGCCACTCTGGGTGAAGTCTTTGGATGAAGCTGACCAGATCTGGAAGAATAAACATAATTAGGAAGCAAGATACTTCTCTCCTCCTGTGTAATTTTGTTAAGATCAATCAAGCAAGGTCGTAAGCAGGAGGATTTAGTGGTCGTGGCTCACACAAATACACACATTTGCGATATGTATGTACATATAATATATTATATATATGTTAATGAATAAAATAACCATTATCCACCAGAACAAAGTATAAAAACATTTAAAAAGCCCCTTGCAATAATTCAAGACAGATGTCCATATGTAGATTTTAAATTTTAATTCCAACCCTTCTTTAAAATTCTAATTTGCCTTCTAAGAAACATACCCTATTCCCTCCAAGGTTGATCATGACCTTCTTCCCTTTATTCTTGGCATAACACTTTCCTTGTAAAGCTCCTTTATTCTTATTTTTAAAATTTTATTGATACTCCTTTCTTTTTTATGTTTATGTTAATTCCCAATGAACCCTTTTTTTGTAACAAATAAGTACAGTCAAGTAACATATTATCAACACATTGGCTATGTGTGATTACGTGTTCTTTATTCTTCACCTGTAGCCCACTACTTCTTTGCTGAGAAGTCGGAGGTATATTTCACTGTTAGTCCTCTGAAATCACCCTTGACCATCTCCTCTGTCATTCATTTATCATGTATTTACATCTGAGACCCTCTCTGTGTAGGAGACATTTAAAGAATGTTTGTTAAATTGAATTGAATTGTTTTAGTCTTTAAAAATCACATAGAAAGTAAGTTCATATCCCTTTTAAAGATAACTAATTTTGTTAATTAATACTAGATTTGGAGTCAGGAGACTTGTGCTTGAATCTCTGCTTCAAGTTTCTAATTATGTGATGTTGGGTAAATCACTTATTATCTTTGAGCTTCAGTTTTCCAAGTGGGATAATAATACTTGCACTGTCTGACTCCATTTCTAGGACTTTGTGTTGTTTCTCCCAAGAACTGAGAAAGCAATCTCTTCTCACCCCTGCATCTTAGAATCCCTCATTTCCTTCAAGAGGGAACTCAAGTGCCACCTTATACATGAAGCCTTCTCTGAATTAAAGGCATAGGTGATGCCATCGTGTATATCAAGAGGAGCCAAGTTCAAATCCTGACTCAGATACTAACTAACTATGTGAATCTGGACAAGGCACTTAACAGCTATTTGCCTCAGTTTCCTCATCTCTAAGATGAGGAGAATAATAGCCCATACCTCTTGGGGTTGTTTTGAGGATCAAATGAAATAGTGTTTGTAAAGGACTTAGTGTAGGCACATTGTTAGCTCTTATTATTATCTATCATCATTATTAAATACAAATTACCTTGTATTTATTTTCAATATATTTTCTATATTCACACATATATGCATTTGTGTGTGTGTATGTGTATCTTGTCTCCTCCTTGTAAGCTCCTTGAAGGCAGGCACTGTTTCATTTTTGTGTTTGTATATATTCCTAGAACTTAGCACGGTTCCTGGACTTAATAAGCACTTAAAATATACTTACCGAGGCAGCTAGGTGGCATAGTGTGTAGAGTACTGGACTGGGAGTAAAAAAAAGACTAGGGTTCAGATTCACCATCAGACAATTATCAGCTGGGCAAGTCACAAGTCTGTTTCCTCATCTGCAAAATGGGGATGATAATAGCACCTACCTCTCAGGGTTGTGAGGATAAAAAGAGATATTTGCAAATACTTTGCAACCCTTAAAGTGCTAAATAAATAATAATTAATTTTTAAATTATTGTTGATAAATTGATTACTTACTTCAAAGGATGGTTGTGGGGGAGAAATTTTCATAAATCTTGTTGTTCAGTCATTTTCAGTTGTCAGACTCTCTGTTACCCCATATCACATTATCTTGGCAAAGATACCTGGAGTGTTTTGTCATTTCCTTCTCCAGTTCATTTTACAGATGAAGAAACTGAGGATTACATGACTAATCCAGTGTCACACAGCTGGTAAATGTTTGGGGTCAGATTGACTCCCAACTTGGCACACTATCCATTATACTACCTAGCTGCCCACTTGAAAATAGAGTATAATATAAATGTATGCTATTATCTTTTTATTAAAATAGGTTGCAGAAATTTTAAATAGGAAGAGTACAGTGTTTTGCTGAAAAGAGCCTGATTTATAGGGGCAAAACTACAATAATGGATACGAATCAATCTATTAATTAATAAGCATTTACTAAGTGCCTACTATGTGCCAAGCACTGTACTAAATACTGAGGGTACAAAAGGAGACAAAGAATAGTCCCTGAACTCAAGGATCTAGCAATCTAAAGAGAGGGTTAATATGTGAACAAACAGAATCATGGATGGAAAGCCCCAGTGCTGTACTGATAATCTGGTTATGTTAGAAGACATGTAGGAAGACCCCTGGCATTTGGATAGACCTGTTGTGAAAGATTTCTTTGATGACATGGAGTGAGGATGCATCATTAGGTTACAGTCTATGCTGGAGGAGAAAGTATGCATATGTGTATTGAAGAGATAATAAGTCCATGAAGGCATAGTATTACTGCTTTACATTTATTTAATGGAGGCCAATGACCACTCAGTCTTCAGGACAATTAGTAGTGTGTCTGTCCTTTTGGAACACTGCTACATGGACTTTGGAGTGTACATAGATGTGTGATGACTATTTCCTGTCTACTAACCTGCTGGTAAAGAAAGGGTTTCCTCAATTGGTGACTGAGCCAATGAGCTACACTTACATAGTAAATAAATTTGTAATAGCATTTTATATTGTTCTTTAGTATTTATTTGTGAAGCACTTTTTATAAATTCTCTTTTTTAATTTTTACTAAAACCATGAGAGTTAGATAGTGCGCGATTATTCCCTATTTTATAGATAAGGAAACTGAGGCTCGAGTAGAATGATTTCATCAGTGTCACCTGATAGCTATGCCTCCCCCCTCTGCAAGTACATTTTTTTTAACCAAGATGAAGAATTAAAGTTTTCCGAGAAAGCGAACTGAATAAAACAGCTCTGAAATCCAACAACCACATGGTACATGGTTAGGAGGCGCTTATATTGGACATATCTTCCAATTAGAATAAACACAAAAGGAAATTCAAGAAAACAAATGGTTTTCTGAAAACAAAATAAATTGTCATTAAAATGTAATCATGAATTACATAGTTATATCGCTTATAAACATATAGCACTTTAAAATTTGCGAACTTTCCTCAAAACATCCCTGTGAAATGTGGAGCACCAATATTAGTGTCTCCATTTTACAGATGAGAAATTTGGGATTATGTAATTTAATCACTGACACAATTAGTTAAGTGACAGGCCTGGGACTTTAACCCAGATCTGACTTCTCATCTAGTAGTAATTTCCACCACACTTATTATGTTCTAATTGTACCTGTCTTTGTACCTCAACTAGATTATATGATCTTCAAGGACAAGGGCCTGCCTTATCTATCTCCATATTTTCTCTAGTCCTACGCTCACAGGAAAAATTGTCATTTAGATGTCATTAAGCTCTTTAGAGCTAGAAGAGACCTTAGAGATCATATAATCCAATCTATTCATTTTACAGAGAACAAAATAGAGGGCCAGAGAGGGACAATACCTTGTTAACATTGCAGGTCTACCAAAAGCAAATCTGGATTTCAAACCCAGGCCTTTTTACTCTAAATCCCTCTCTCCTTTATACTACAGCTGCCTTCTACAGAGATGCTTACTGAATGAATTTCCCAGAATGTTAGGTTATTAATTCAGTGATTATTTAACAATCTAGGTGTGGTTTAGATGAGTTCCTTGGGTTGGCATCTGCAGAGAGCTGGTGAAAAGCAAATCCAAGGTTGTTTCTTCCCTTGGACAATATAGGATGTCTCCTATAAAAATGCTGATAAACCTGCGGCATCCCAGCTACCAAATTTGCAAATAAGAGCATTTTCCATCAAATAATATCTCAGATTTATATGGAAAATAACAGGATATGTTGAGATTTTGGAAATGCTGTGCTTAAGAGGGTCTCCTAATTGCAGTTCAGATCCCCTTCTCAGGTCATCTCCATCACAATCAAGTACTTTCCTGCCTGTGTAAGAGATCATACCACAGAGGAATTGTCTGCCTTGGGATCTCTTTCTCAACTAATGACTGCCTCTCCTAGAATATGGTTTCAGGAAAGCCTGGCTCATGCTTAACTTCATACCCTCCTTTCCAGCCTTGTCTGTGTCTGTCTTGCCAACCACTTCCCTGTAGCACCCATCACCCATACCCTTCTTCAGCCCCTCTTTCCAGTTGTGTGACCATGTTCTGTTGTTTTTCAGTTCTGTCCAACTTTTTGTGACCCCATTAGATTTGTCTTGGTAAAGATGCTGGAGTGATTGGCATTTCCTTCTCCAACTCATTTTACAGATGAGAGAACTGAGGCAAACAAGATTAAGTGACTTTCCCAGGATCACATAGCTAATAAGTATCTGAGGCCAGAGTTGAACTCAAGAAGATGAGTCTTCCTGACTCCAGGCCTGGCACTCTATCCACTGTACCATCTAGCTGCCCTGGTGTGACCACAAAACATGATTAAGATTGGAATACTGCCACTGGTCCTGAATGGGATGTGCCAGTCTATTCCCTTATGCCTTCACTCATATCCCTGTGAATTTCCAAGACGAGACATGTCTCCTTGGCCACCATTCTTCCGTATGTGTCATCTCCAACTTTCAGAATGCAGTTCTGGAAGGCAAGAAACTTGTGTTTCCTTTTATATTTGCATCCTCAGAATCTATCACATCTATCACAGTTCTTGGCCCATCATAAATGCTTAATGAATATTCTTTCATTGTCATAATAGAAACTACAATAGATTTCTCTCTCTTTGCTATGTTTGTCATCTAATCGGGAACTTAAATTCAGAAATCTTCCTGTGGTATGATAGTGGAGGAAAAAACAAACAAAATCCTTTGGGCTTTGCACTAAAGGGTACTTCAAGAGTACTTAGCTCAGGCCAACTTTGTGATCCTAAGGGTCTTGGAGAACTGGCAAGTGCGAGTAGGTAGATGAGGCTGTTGGGGTAAGGATGTAAGTCATCTATTGTTAAGTTTGTGTCAAGCACACCCTGGAATGATTTAAATTAGACTAATAGCCAGTTTAGAACAGTGGGGAAAAGTCATGGATTTAAGGTCAGAGGATCTGAGTTTTATTCTGACATTTGTCATTTACTGTTGTGTGACCTTGGGAAAATCACTGCACTTCATGAGGGCCTCAATTTCCTCATCTGCAAAATGAAGGTTGGACAAGATGACTTATAAGTTCCCTTCCGGCTCTAAATCTACGTTCCTGTGCCTTTGGAAATCTTCTCATTGTGAAAGAACGCCTCTCCCCTGGAGCCAGAGGGGAATTTGAATTTTGTGGTGAGAGAATAAAAATGTGAGATTTCTTCCAGCTTTGGTATCCTATGAGTCTATGAAAAACAGATCCTGTGCCCTATGAGGGCATGTGTTTTCTTCACTGGCTAAGCATGTTGGAGATATAATTTGCTTCAAGAGCTGCTTCTGTTTCTCAAGATGGGGATAAAACTGTGTGAGAATGTGGCATGTTGGGCAGGAAGGTCTCTTTTTGCAATTGATAACAGCTGTGGGCCTTTGAATTCTTGAAGAAGAGGGTTTGGTCTCTTTGTGGTGTTAGAGGTCCCTTCGACCACTTCCTGCTACTGAAATCCCTTTAGCACCATTTTTCAAACACTGCAAACAGTACCAGGTTTGTTACAAAGATTTAGAGGGGTTTGCCAGAAGTGGTTTTTTGACATTCTTCTAAATCAGTCCCATTAAGTCACTCCTTTCAAGTGTTTAGACAATTCAATTATTGAGTAAGAATTTCTACTATCCATATTTGTGGTGACTTCAACATTCATTCTATCTCCTAGCTGAAGTCACATACGTTTCCTAGTACAGGAGAATAGGCATGTCTGCCATAACTAAATAATGTTCCAAGAAAGCACCTGTAAACTCTAGATTCTAAAGAGACTATCTGTGATGTAGACAGATGCCTTATAGGAGAGACGTGTCTTAGTAGAGATGAAAGGAATGACATCCAGGTAGGAGATAATGGTTATACTTCTTGAAGCTAGCCAAACAGACATAATTTGTTATGACTTAATAGTGTAACATGGCCACCAAAAGATCTAATTAATCTTAGGTGGCATGAATTGATGGGCAATATCTAGAATGAGGGAGGTTATAGGTCTGCTGTTCTATGTCCTGGCAAGACGTCATCTCTAGTATTGTGTTGAATGTCATATTTTAGGAACTATGTTGACAAACTAGAGCATATCCAGAGGTGACGAGCCATGCTATCTATACAAGAAGGAACTGTGGATGTGTAGTGTGAAGTAGAGTTGCAGCTAGAGGATGCAGTGGTTGGAGCATTGGGCCTGGAGTTAGGGAAGACTCATCTCCTTGAGTTCACATCCAGTCTCAGAAACTTTCTAACTGTGTGACCCTGGGCAAGTCACTTAATCCTGTTTGCCTCAGTTCCCTCATCTGTAAATATGAGCTGGAGAAATAAATGACAAACCACTTCAGTATCTTTGCCAAGAAAACTCCAAATGGAATCACAAAGAGTTGGACCCAACTGAAACAATTTGATGACAAGAAGAAGAAGACGATGACAAAAAAGAAGAAGCAAGTGGAAAAGACTTAGGAGAGACAATTTCCTTTGAGTGATTCAACAAATAGAAACAACAACCTTGAGAAGAGGGAATAGATTTATTTTGGTTTTCCCCAAAGGGCAAAAGTGAGGAGAAGGATAGGAGTCTACCTAGGCCTGGAGGGAAAAAGATACGAGAGAGAGAAAAAGAAGCTACAGTCCAGGGGAAGTGGCTTTCTTCTCCCATACCTTCTGTGTGCTCTCATTCTTGGACAGGCAGGGGATATAAATAACCTGGGGTTAGGAAGGCATATAGCTTCAGGACTCATCCCTTATTTCTTCACACCATGCTTAATGAGACAAAGTGCCAAAGACTCCAGTGGACAGAAATATTGAGTCTTGAGTGCTCTCTGCCTGAGTGGAGAGTGGAGTTGGCATAAGCTTGGAAAAAGAAGCATTTTGTTTCTTTTAGTTTATAGCTTCCAGAGAGGAGATACATAGTTCTAGTCTCTCTTTAGGAGAGGTGCTTGAAGGGAATGAGAGGTTTCAGGAAGAAGCTTAAATGTAGAGGATATGGCACTTAAATAACCTCCTTCTCCATGGCTTATATTGCCAGAGATTTCAGGTAACTTCTCCTTGGGTGAGATCTGACTCACCCTTCCTTACTATTTTGGTTGAGTTGAGGTATCTTGATTCTAGTGGGAGATTTATTTATTCTATGTATTGTCTGCTATAGCCTAACATTTATAAATTCTCTGGTTTCTTTTTGTTATCAGTTTGGATAAATGGATTTATATGTTTAAAAAAAAGAACTATTGAGTCTTTCCTATTCCTTCTTCCTTCTTCTTCATTCCCACCCTCCCTCGCAAAACAGCATGGGGTCAGCACATGAGAACTAGAGTGGGAGGCTTGCGTTTTGGAAATATGGTAACAAGATTTTCTGCTAAATTTTGTGTTGGATGAGCTGCCCTTTGTGTGGCTTCCAACTCTGAGATCCTGTGATTCTGAGGACAGTTAGTTTATTCAAGCAACTATGTCCCAACCCAGAATTATGACCATGCCCACTAATAGCAGAGAAACAGCAGCAGAAAACCCAGCCTGACAATTTATGTGCATAAATCTTGCACATACTATGATATTTTATCAAGTAATAATAGACCTATCAATTGGCAGCAGTAACTACAAAGAAAGCATGACATAGAAAAGTCCTTAAATAATGTAGTATAGCAGAAAAGGCATAGGGCTTACAGGCAGGAAATTCAAGAATGAGCATCAATTTTATTGCTAGCTTGTTGAGTCATTCACACTCTCCCTCCCTTTGTTTCCCCAACAGTAAAATGGAAATATTTATGCCTGTCTCGGCTCTTTCACAGGGCTGTGTTGGACACAAATTAGCTTCCATCCTCCCTCCAATCCATATTCCACAGCCACAAAAGTAATTTTCCTAAAACAGAGGTCTAGCTACATCACCTCTTCCCCAATAGCCCCCAGGGCTTCCTGTTATCTCTAGGAACAAATAGAAACTTCTCTGTTTAGCAGAAGCTCTTTACAATCTACTTCCATCCATCCTTCCTATACTTTTAGACATTTCTCCCCTTTACAAACTCTACAAAACAGCCAAATTGGCCTTCTACTGTTGCTTGTACATATCTTCTTTACCTTTGCTTCTTTAAATCCCAAGTTTCCTTAAGACTCGACTCTAGAGTCACATTCTGCTCAAGGTCTTTTCTGTTCTTGCCAGTTACTAGAGTCTCCCTCAAAATTTATCATATATCTGTTTTGTATATTTTTTCTATATTGTTGTTAATCCTTCATTTTCAAAGCAGCCTAATGACATCATGGCTGATGTCTTGACTCATGGGTGAATAGAATTTAAGTAAGGCAGAGCTGAGCAAAGTTGTCAATCTCTCTTCCTGAGTCATCAAAGTCTAGTGGCATGAAAATCAAGATGACTGGTGATGGCCCAGAATGCAGTGGGTGACCTTGGCATCTTCAATATCTGACCAAGCTCTAAGTGCTCCACATTGCCTGCTTCAACTGCTTTCATGACTGATAGAACAAATTTTCCTCATCCACTCATTCCAAGAGAGGGTGTTCAGGGAGGACTAGAATTTTGGTGGGAGAACTTGCCAAGCCCTTTGCAGGGCTGCTTGTCCACCTTTGGTGTCCACCTGTCACTCAGCTCTCACCTGTGACTCCAAGAAGCTGATACAGTGGTCATACCCTTGTAAAACCATCTTGGTTGACAGGCTAAACCAGACTGAGGATATCCAACAGGCCTTTAAATCCATCAGTGAGATAGGGAGATGACCACCACAAGCATGTGGAGATTTTTTGTATATACCTATATATTTTTTGAGCAGGCTAGATGGCTCAGTGGAGAGAATGCTGGGTCTAGAGTCAGTAAGACCTGAGTTCAAATGCTGTGTGACCCTAGACAAGTCATTTAACCTCTATTTGCCTTAATCCAGTGGAGAAGGAAGTGGAAAGTCATTCTAGTATCTTTGCCAAGAAGACCGCACAGACAGTAATGGCATATTACTGTCCATAGGGTCATGAAGAATCACACATGATTGAACGACTGAACAAATACATCTCTCTATTGTCTCCCTGATTAAAATGTAAGCTCCCTGGAGTTGGGGGGACTGTTTTCACTCTTGTCTTTGTATCCCCAGTCTTTAACACAGTGCTAGGCACATAGCCAGTGCTTAATAAATATTTTCTGGCTGATTGGAAAGTATTTGGTAAGTAGAATGGCATATCCAAATGGAAGATATGCTTAAGAAAAGTCTCATGTTCAACCAGATTTGTTCACAAGCACAGAACAGTTACATTGCTATCACTGTTGTCTTTGAAAATGAACAATTTTGAATGAGAGCTGTGGACGTTGCCACTGAAGTGCTGGCAAACCAGAGGCAAAGACAAATCTTGCTGAATCCTCCCTACTCCAATTCTTTTTCTACACAGTTGCCAAGGTGATTTTCCTATAGCATACGCTAATCTAAATTATCTCCCTACTCAATAATTAATTCCAGTTGCTCTCCATGGCTACGATCAAATAAAAATTCATCTGTTTGCCATTTAAAGTTATATACAACCTTGCTCCTTCCCAGATGTCATCCGTCCTCCTCTTAAACAATGATCGATGAACAACAGTCTTACTTGTCGCTTCCCTCTGTAAGCCAGCTACATTGGCCTGCTTGCTCTTCTGCACACATGATTTTGTGATTTTTCAGTGATGGTCATCCATACTTGGAATGTACTCCTTCTTCATCTCCACCTTTTATAATCCTTGGTTTCTTTCAAGACTCAGCTCAAATCCCACCTTATGCAGCAGGCCTTTCCTGACTCCCCACCACAGCTAGTGTCTTTCTGTCCAAAACTACCTTGTATTCATTTTGTATATATTCTCTCTTTACCTATGCACACGTGCACGTTTTCTCCCCTTTTAGACTGTAAGTTCCTTGAAGGTAAGGGCAGTTTCACTTTTGCCTTTGTATTCTTATAGTGCTTGGTAAAGTGTCTTGATAAATGCTTTTTTCAACTGGTTGATTTAGTCCAGCGCTCCAATTTAACAGATGAAGAAACCAAGGCAGGGATAAGTTGACCCAACAGGTTAATGGCAAGAACAAGGAAAAGAACCTGGGCCTCCTGATTTTCATACCAGTTCTCTTCTCATTATACTAGATAATCATTGTCCTTTCAGGTCTTTGGTTCATTTTGCATTTTGTTATTTTAGTTTCAGCTTCGCCTTTGTGTAAAGTCACTCTCTTCCTCCCTTTTGAAAATGTTTATGGAGCAATTGAGCAACTTCATGATTTGTGAATGGTATTGTTAAGAGTTAGAGCTTTTAGCAGTTCCTCCCCCCAGGTCTCCTCCTTAACACTTCCCCAGTCACTTCTCCCTAATTTAGTTTCACTGAATGGTCAATTAGCCTTTGTTGAGTGTTCCATTTTATGGTAATGGTTGTAAAAAGTAATTGGCTTATTATTTGTTTTTACTGGGAACATTATGAACTCCATAATCATAATTACTGGACAGAACACTGGACATTAGGGATTCAGTATGAAAAATGGTTACTGAGATAGAGACAAGGGCAGGGAGGGAGGATAGAGGAGAGAGCAGATAGGTCACAGGGGCAATTAGAAAGCTCGGGTTTGGGGGGGGGAGGGGATAAAAGGGGAGAAAATTTGTAACCCAAAATTGTGTGAAAATAAATGTAAAAAATTAATAAAAAAAAAGGAAAAAGAAAAATGGTTACTGAGGAAAATTAATTATTTTGATTGTTGTGACCAAATGGGAAAAAACTAGTTTAGTGTCAGACTAGGCTCAATCTCCTAGAAGCTGTAAAAGTTCGATTGGCTGAACAGATACCTTTTCTCTCCAAACAATGGTGAACTGATAAACCAGCTAGCCTGAAATATCTCAAAGGATAATTACATAACTGAGAACATGTGCTTAAAAGCTCCAGAAGCTTTTAATCAATACTATATATAAGTTTTTGCCTTGTTTTATCTTTGCTATTTTCCAGGGAAAAGTCCAGACCTGGTTTTACCAGAATGAACTTACAAGAAAATGGAAAATCGGAGGGCTCCAGGTTCCTTTTCTCCATTGACAAGAAACAGAAGATCTTCTTTTGTCAGGAAATAACAGATCTTTAGAAGGACAAACATTTAAAATGAATGAGTACCTACATTTTTATGTTTAAGAGGGCCGATGTAGTGGAAAGAGCACTGAATTTGAAACTGGATAACCCAGATTTGGATCTTGGCTTCATCACTTGTTACCTGGGTGACTTTGGCAAAGCGAGTCCCGCCCCAACTCTAGACCTCATTTACTTCATGTATAAAAGAAGGGAGGAGTTGGGTTGAACTAGATAATTTCTAAACCCTTTTTCATCTCTAATCCTGTGTTGGAACAATTTATTTGGGTTCACAGCTAATAAACTACACATTAAAGACGTGTTCGCTGAATTGTGTTTGTCTTTTAAAAAAGTGTCTCTTCTCCCACCCTTTGTTGTGGTTTACATGAAAATACTTGTGTATTAATATAAGTAAAAACCAAAGGGAAACTATATCCCTAATATCCTATACTTTCAGCAAGAGGTTCTGTGCAAGCTACATGGAAATGTTCTGAACCTTTTGCAGCAGTAGAGTGAGAATGGATCCAATTAATTAATGGCAATGACAATAACAATGGCAACTGTATTCAATGTTCTGGTTTTTTGTTTTTTTCGCCATTGGTAGCTATCAGTTGACGCATACTGAGATACTTGCTAAAAGTTAGACATCTACCTATGCATTATAAATTATAAATTTTGATCTTGAGTGTAAAATGAGCAACTAAAAGGTGAGGCAGGCTTGTATGTCTCTACAAGTTCAGGTATTGAACTTGCAACAAAATTTCTCTTTTGTGTTCTCTTCCTGTTTCTATCCTCTCTCCTCCTCTGCCCTCCTCTAATTTCTTTCAGCTATGGGCAGCTATGTGGTGGTGTAAGGCAGTAGTCGGTTCAAATTCAGTTATATGTCAACTGAGTCGCATCCTCTCTGTACAAGTATAATATTGGTTTTCTGGCCTTTTACTTTGGATAAAGTCCCTTGAGATGAAATGATCCCATTCAACAGATGTAGTCAGTTTCAAATTCTTTGCTGGTGATTATTTAATTTCTTGTTTTAATATTTCCTTTTTCTCTGCTCAAATTTCTCTCTCTCTCTTTTTAATAACTAAAGGGGTTCAACTTAGAGGAAGCTAGCTTATCTTTCTCATTTATTTGGAATATTGAGTTCCTCTCTGGATGAGAAGACTTGCCTTCAGCCAAAGTTTTTAGTAGCTAAGTTATCATAACAGATACTGTGATTATTTGAACTTTGTGACTGGAATGCAACCTTTTCTCTCTCTTTATGCAGTAGGTGTGAGAATCTCAGGAGCTACATAGGGAATCTAAAGCCACTAATCATTTTGGCATGAAACGGGCTGTGACAGGCGCGGTAGAACTGAATATTTTGGCTTAAATCACAGCAACTAGGAAATTTAATTTTATTTCAGCTTTTGGTCTATTTTCCTTTTTACACAGTGATCTCTTCTACCAAATTTGGAATGCTTTGAGGATTTATTGCACCATACAATTGTTTTCTGCTTATTACTGAAAGATTGGGTCTCGAAACCTATTTATACAACCTCTGCCCTGTTTTTTGGGTTCATTAAAACATTTCCTTATAACATGCATGTTTTGCTTGCCTGACTGTCTAGGGACAATAGCAATCATAAAAATCTCATAGAGATTCTATTCTAAGAACAAAAATACTAAGTAGATACAATCTAGAAGAGGCATGAATATTATTTTATGCCTATCTTTATTTCTCAGTTTCCAGGAAAATGCAGTTCTTTTTTGTTTCCTTTGGGGGAATACACCTGTGGCAGGCACCTATGAAACCATCACCATGTAGTTGGCTGTGAATTCATTCTCAGTTTAGTTTTCAAGATTATCACCTCTACTTTGCTCTTGGGGAAGTCAGAACTTCCATCTGCTAAGAAAAATAATCTTTCAGTGGTGGTCTGTTTTGTTTTAAGAAGGTTTGAAGTGGGGGAGGTTAGCGAGAAAGAGAAAAAATTATTTTTTTAAGGAACCAGTAAAGAGTACATATTTGAAAGAAGTAAAATAATGGACTATATAGTGAGGAACTATGGTTTGGCAACTGGAAGTCTGGTCTTGGAACAGGGAAAATCTAGGTTCTAGACCTAGGTTCTAGACCTCTGACATACTATCTGTGTAATTAGGGGAAAGTCATATAATATATTCTTTTCATTTATTTGTTCATAACTAGTAATTTTGATGATCATTAATTTATCCTAATACATTACATTAGGCAAAACTTTAAGACTATTAGTTACTGAAAGATTGTCCATCAAAGGAATGTCCATGTCATGAATTCTTTGCGCTGATTAAATCATATTTAGAATTTCTCTCTCATTCTGTCTCTCCCACTCTCATTCTTTCATACGTATATTCTCTCTCTTTCTCTCTCTCTTCCTCTCTTACTCTAACACAGACACACACACAGACACACACGCAGACACACACACACACACACACACACACACACACACACACACACATTCTTGCTTTTCAGTTGCTTCTGGGGGAAGCAACCAAGCCTAACTGAAAAAGCAAGGCATTCTGAGGGACAGGCAGTAAGTAGTATGTGCCTGGAAGTTCAAACCTGTCACCTCTAACCCTCCACCACCACCTTCTCTTGGATTAAACTCTAAAACTCTGAGAACAGCAGGGTTGTCCCTTCCCCTTACTTGTTTCCAGCCTGGACCCCAGCAAGCAATGTGGAGGGAAGGTAGAGAAGCAACCCTTGTGGACGTGTGACCTGTCAGTTGCTTCTGCAGGAAAGTTCTTATCATCAAAGTCCCTGACACTGTCAAATGGTTCAACATCAGAATAAGCTAGGATTTTTATAAATGGAAATGACTTTAAACAAGTTGCATTATCATCTGCTTTGCTGTTGTATGCTAAGGACAATGGTGCCTTTCTATCTGATTTGCAACTCAAACCTCTATATGTGTTTTATGTACATCTATGTACAAACATGTTGTTTTTCCTTTTAGAATGTGAGCTTCTTGAGAGCAGGGACTGTCTTTAGAATATGTATCTTCAGTGCTTTGCACTAAGCATGTGCTTAATGTGATCTTTTTCATTTATTTGCTCATATCTAGTCATTCTGATGATCATTAATTTATCCTAATACTAAAATAAATTTTTACTTTTAAATACTGAAAGAATCCATACTATTAATACATTTCTTCCAAACAAAAATAATACACCAATGATAATCTACATTGATTATGCCTTTTTGTGGTTCTTATTAAACTTCCTTTAATAAAACTAAAATCAACACAACACTGTGTAATGCTGTCCAAAGACCAGATTCAAAAAAAAAAAAGAATGAATGAAAACTAACTGATTGCATAGAAAAAAAAAGAATCTCCTTTAGTCATAAATCTCTGTCAACAAATCACAATATGTACATTAAGCAGACCTTTCTGCTTCTGAAAGTGTGGAATGGGTATATGATGTCGATAATGTATGAAGAGAGTGACCCATGAAGACCCAGAAATGATGCCTCCAAGGAGAGGACCCCCATTCCCAGAGTGGTTCCCAAAGAAAGAAAGAAATGATTTTGTAAGAAAACAATGCATATGTTCATTGGATCCATAGCTACATCTGGTTGTGTTTCTGCTTGTCAGTCATTATAAGCAAATGCTAGAAATCTGTTTCTTGATTTAAATGAAAAATGTATGTTGGGAGGGAAGAGTGAATCAGTCCTTCATTTTAATGCCAAATGTGTTATTTTCCACATATATTTCCTTTACTATGTGTGCCTTGTTTCTTTTCTTTTCATGCATCTCTCTTTTTACAAACTAGTGACAACATCCCTTTGACTTTAGGTATGTAGGAAACATATACATCTAATATATGACTTATGCCTTATGCATAAATTTGGATACTTTAAATATATATTTCTGCTAAAATTGCCTTTAAGACAGCTCTAAAGTTGATCAGTCTATAAATCAGCATTGATTGAACACCTACCTTGGGTCTACATTGTGCCAGGGCACTACAGAGAAAAAAACTGAGCTGGCCATTAAACAAAGATCCAGTTCTGAGAAGGTTCTTACCTTGTCTGTCTTATACTCAGTTCATCTGTCATTCAAGTGCTTGGTGCAAAGAGGGAATTGAATTAGGGTCACTGGAGGCCAGCTATGTATCCTAAAGTAGCTGAGAGATGAAAGACACTCTTTATCTTAACTACATTTCCAAACAACCTTGGAACTGTCATTCCTGGTCTTAGGTCTTTTGGCTAAGTAATTTTCAGAACACAAGGAACTTGTCCATCGTTTTCTTTAAGAATTCTTTATTATATTAATTCGCTTGGTAAGCATTTCTAGGTCTTCTTGCATGTATTTTGTCACCTCTACTTAATTATCAATCTTTTGAGGGCAGGTAAGATATTTTCCGTTGAAGAGTGTGCTCTCCTTTTTCTCCCTCAGATTCTCTCTATCCTATTGTACCTCTCCACACCTACCTATCATTGTTGGCTTTCTATATTAAATATTTCCCTTGGTTTCTTTTGTATTTTTTTTTAACACATAGATCAGTGAGTATAATAACTAAAGTGGGTACTATTTTACTGTCTAATAATTCATACATTACAGAATCATAAACAGAGCTATAAAAGCCCTTACAGATAATCAAGTCCTTGTTTTATAAATGAGGAAACAGGTCAGGAGAGGGAAAGTGATTCACAAAAGGTCCCACATTCTGACAATGGCAGGACTGCCATCAAAATTCAGGCCTTAATGCTCCTTCCTCAGTGCTCTGTGGCTTCTTAGCAGGTTCGGTTGCTAATCAAATTAAGGAGATAAGGTTAATTGCAAAACCTCTACTGCACCAAGTGCTTTACATACAAGCAGTGCAATTGATAGAGGAATGGATCTGGAGAGAACTGAGTTAAAATTCTGCCTCAGACACTTACTATCTGAGTGGCCTTAAGCAAGTTATTTATCCTCTGTCTGCTTCAGTTTCCCCCTTCTGTAAAATGGGGATAATAATAGCACCTTCCTCCCAGGGTTATTGTGAGGGTAAAATGAAATAATTTTTGTAAATCAGTTTACAGAGCTTAAAGTGCTATATAAATGCTAGCTGTTGTTGTAATACTAGCTGTATGACCCTGGGTGAGTCACTTAACCTATTTGTCTCAGTTTCCTCATCTGTAAAATGAGCTAGAGAGGGAAATGGCAAACTACTCCATTATCTTTACCAAGAAAACCCCAAATGGGGTCACAAAGAGTCAGATATGACCTACATGACTGAACAAATTATTATTAACACTCCTATCTTGTACTGTTGCTCCATGGATAGCATAAGGATACAGATCTATTTACACCTCTACCAATTTAGTCTTTATTTGTGGTTATTGATAGGATTCCTTTTTTCTCATTGAACAAATGTCTTCGAGAGAAGGAATTAAGTTTCAAGAAAACAAGACATTCCAGAACCCTGTATTCTATGACTATGCCCAAAATGAGGGGTCATCGTAGAAAGTTCAAAGTCATCTGGGGTTGCCTCAATGTGTGATACGTGCATAGTGTTTCTGCAAAGATCCTCTTGTTAATATATTTTCCTAAAGGGTTTTCAGTTGTCTCTTTCTTTGCTTTTCAATTGGTTCAGAGCAGAACTGTTAACAGATACTTGATTATTTCAAGCTGGAAGCTTCTTCAGTGTGGAGAGATGGATTACTTGGTAAAGGAGTAGAGGTCACAACACCTAGTGCCTGTCAAGTTTTCTGCTAGACTGATGGACATGGGTTGTGTAGTTCCCAGGAAAGACAAGCCTGGAGATAGCTATCAACAGAGAGATAAGGATGTGGTGGAGTGTGGAAGGGGACACCTTTGGTAACAAAGGTTACACTCACACAAAGAGGCACTGAAGAGTGACAGAGTGGTCAAGAAGAGGAGGTTTAATTTTAAATTGGAAAGATTTTTCTGTGGGAAATATTCTATAGATTGAAGTAGAGCATTTTTGAGAAAAGAAAAGGAAAAACTTGAAACTGAAGAAAAGGCAGTTGAGGTTCTCATCCCTCACCAAACTTGATTTTACAATATTTGGTGTTGTAGACCATCCCCATTTTCTAGATACTCTCTTTTCTGTTAGCCATAGAGATGCCTCTCTTTTTGTTTTCCTATCTCTATAAGTGCTTCTTTTCTATCTCCTTTGATTGCTTCCCTTTGTCTTTTCAATCCCCAAGTTTGTCTGCATGGCCTTTCTTCTTTCTTCTGGTTATACTGCTATAGAACTGCAGGGTTTTAGATCAACTAGCAAGCATTTATTAAATATTCTCTGCTAGGCCCTGTGACATAAAGGAAGTCAGGAATTTTAAGAGCCATGGTGGCATGGGGAACAGCCTGGGTAAGGATATGGAGATGGGAGATGGAATGTTTTGCTGTGTAAGGAACAGCAAGAAGCTATTTTAACTGGTGTCAGAGACAGAGAATTTGTGGCAGACTTCACATGGAATGAACAAAGTGAACAAAGGACCTCTTTTGGTTTCTGTTGCAGTAGTGACCATTGTTGGACCCTGGTCAGCAAAAGTCCTTATACACATCATCACTGCTTTAACCTATCTGACTTGCAGAACTCCCTTATTTGTAACAACTCAGTAAGATATACATGGTTCTTTAGACTGCTTACCTAAGGGTGGAATAAATAAAAATGGCCTGTCCTTGTTGGATGGAGTAAGTCAGTGATACCAGAAGGTTCCCATACAAGTGACCATTTCATAGGGACTTGAATAGGTCTTCCCTCTGGGAAGACTATCCTTTTTGGATATATGAGCTCTCTAAATCAATTTTTCTCCCCTTAAGAAAGGTACATTTTGCTACTGCATTGTGGTCCTCAATATCCTGGTGTTCCCATGATTTGAAGTCAAGTCTTCAGTGGGCAACAGCTGGATAGTAGTGTATATGAAGGTGAATTATATATCAAAAACCAGGGAGAAATGGGTTGGAGACCATTAGTAAAAGGCTTTAAATGCCAGACAGAAGAGTATATATTTGATCCTAGGGATAGTAGAGAACTTTTGGAGCTTCTTGAAGAAGGGAATTTTTTGAGAAGACCTGTACTGTAAAAAAACCGTTTTGACACCTGTGAGGAGGATGGACTGGAGACATGAGAGCATTCCCTTCATATTAAAAAAATATATTATTCTGAGAAGTGGTACATAAGTTTCTCCAGACTGCCATAAGGATCTATAACATAAAAAAGTCAAGACCTGTAGCAGAAGAATTGATAAATCTTAGCAACTGACTTGGATGTGTGGGGTGAGAGATAATGAGATATCAGAATAACTCTGAGGTTGCTTAACCCATATGTCTAGAAAGATGATGGTGCCATTAACAGAAATGTGTGTTCATCCTTTGCTGCTGAAGAAGACCATGCCATCAGAGAAATAATGACATGACTTGCACTTGACTTTGTTTTGAGGGAGGGAGGGCTGTGCAGGTTACCAGCCTCACTTCTCCTCCAGAGCCGTCTGAATCCAGTGACCAGATATTCCTCAGGATGCCTGGAGATGTCCCAGAATGAGGCAATTGGGGTTAAGAGACTTGCTCAAGGTCACACAGCTAGTGAGTTTCAAGTATCTGAGGTGAGATTTGAACTCAGGTCCTCCTGACTCCTGAACTGGTGCTCTATCCACTGCACCACCTAGAAAAGTTTGGAAGAGGGATGAAAAACAATGAATTTTATATTGAAATTTTATAAGTCCAAGGTGCCTGTGGGACATTCAATTTAAAATATCTAGGAGGCAATTGCTCAGGCAGGACTGGAATTAGGTTGGAGTTGGAAGTGACCTCAGAAGACCTCTAATCCAACTTATTCCTGAAAAGGAAATCCTACTATAACACACTTGGTTATCCACCCCATGTTTATAGGCTTTTAATGAGGGAGAAACTGCAACTTCCCAAGGTAACCAATTTCCCTTAGAAATACTTTTAATTAATATGAAATTTTTCCTGACTCAAAACTACATTTTCCTCTTTCCTACTTCCCTCCACTGCTTTTTGGGCCAAGCAGAAAAAGTCTAATGATTGTTCTACATGACAACCCTTCTACTACTTGAAGACAACTCTCATGACTCCCATGTGTCCTCTCCAGGCTAAACATCTTTGGTCTGGTGTATCACTGGGACTATCAGGTCATTATTCATGGAAGCTGTGCATCTGTTAATGCAAGCCAAGATCACATTAGCTTTTTTGACTGTTACAAAACTTCATTTTGAGCTTTAGTACTCTTGACACTATTTCTAAAGTACCATGCCACATTTTTATATACATTCTTTGATATAGGTTTTTTACTTCTCTCTGGTGACCTATCTTTTCATTTCTTCCTGTAATTCAATTAGTTTTTCTTCATCTACTTAGATGAAATGCTATTTGGTGCATTATATTAACTACTGGTATTATTTCATTATCTATGGTGCCATTGAGCATAATGAAGTTTCCTTGTTTATTTTAGTTATGTTTATTTATACTGTTGCCATGTCTTCTAAAAACGTTTCCCAAAGCAGAATAAATCCTATTCCAACACTTACTGGGCATTTGTTTCAAGTGAATTTCTTATTTAAAAAAAAACCATGTTATTGGATTCTATTTTCTAATCCTTTCTACTACTCTTCTCCTTTTTATGGGTGAGTTCATTTTATTTATATTCACAATTATGATTGCTAATTGTGTTTTCCCCTATATGTATACATATATCTTTATATAATTTTTCCTATTTTTGACATCTATTTTTCTCTTTATAAAGAAGAAAGTAGAAAGTAAAGGGATTATGATCAAAATAAGTAATCAGTAATTGAAGTGATCCTACTCTGTTACCCCTTCTCTCTTCACCTAGTCTAGACCCTGATTAGTGGTTCTCGTAGTTATTTATTCTCTCCTTTTAATTCTCTCTCTATTATTCATCCTTCAAAGTTGAATTTTATTTTGTTTGTAGTTCTTGTCTCCTCAACTCTACCTTTCCTCTTAAACCCCACTTCCCTCTCTCCCTGTCCCTGATGGTTTCCTCATTAAATCTAATGTATTTCTATATTAAATTCTTTATGTGTATATATCCAATTGTGGTGCTCAGTTCAGATAAAAATTAATGAGGCTCTTACTCCTCTCACTTCTACCTTCATATTTGTGTACTTTTTTTCTGGTGTACCCCAATTGTAAAAAATACTAAGTTTCATTAGTCCCTCCGTAATTCTTGAAGTTGATGGGATTCTGATAGGAAAGTTCTCTCTCCTTTTTCTGTCAGAGACTGATTAGTTGCCATAGCAGGAGACAAAGGCAGAATAGTATCTTAGAAATTGAAGTGCTGGGAGAAGGGAGTAAGGTTTGCATTTCTACCTCCCACACTACATCAGTAACCTCTTAATAGCTGTTCCTACCTTGACTCTCTCAATTATTCATCCAGTTTTCAGTTAATTGTTCATTATTTCTGACTAACATTCAAATCAGGATATTTAAAATCCTCCACAATTTGTCAACACTCTATCTTTACAATCTTATCTAATGAACTGTCCTCATATGCTATCCTTCAGTTAAATTGTACTCCTTGCATTCCCAAAATATGCCCTCTGTTTTCCCGTGTCTATACCTTTCTTTAAGCTTTCCTTTTTCTGACGGTTCTCTCTCTGACTTTTCTATTTACTGTTTCTGCTTTTTCTGTAAAACTCATTTTGAATTCAACTTTCCCTAGGCAGCAATTTCTGATCCTTGCTTGGGTATCTACACTTCTGGTGTAATAATACACTTATCAAGTGTTACACTGTATTGCATTTGTGTGTACTAGTTCGTCAGCTATGTGATGGCAAGAACCATGTTTTTCTTAAAATTTGAAGCTTCTCTAGTGCAAAGCATAGTAAATACTTATTACAATACACATAGTAGATGCTTATTCACTATTTATTGATAGGAAAGCCAAAAATGCTACGTAGAAGTCTAATAAGCATTGGCTGTCCACTCTTGCCACCACAAAAATGACAATAATGATAATTCGCATTTGAATAGTGCTTTCTTCTTTTGAAAACCTATTACATCCATTCTTTCAAGTGATTCCCATAAGGTATGAAGTAGGTAGGGCAAGTATTTTTATTCCCTCTTACAGATGAGGAAAACAATATATGCTCAATAACAAAGAAACAGATAATTAAGAGAAGAGTCTAGAGTACAAGTTGACTTCTACCCCACTATTTTTTCCATGAAACTACGTAGCTGAATTACATATAATGCCAGCAGTAGTAGAGATGCTAGAGTAGAGTATATTCAGCCTTGGGCAAATATCTTTTTAAAGACATGGCATCAGTAACCTATGTGTCAGCCTTTCTGAGTCCAGGTTCCAGCACCTGCCTATGTTTATATAAATAAGTCAATTCAGTAATCATAAGAGCAGAGCTCTAGAGATAGGAGGCACTTTTGTGACCATCTAGTCTAGTTCCTATATTTACAGATGAAGAAAATGGGACTAGGAGAAGCAAGTGACCTGCCCAGGGTCATGTAGTGGCAGAGCCAGGATTTGAACTTAGGTTCTTTGACTTTAAATTCCATGTGCTTTGCATTGTACCATTCTGCTTCAAGAAGTTATTTGATTGAATTAAATGAAAAGAAAAGTTTAACTCAATTCAACAAATTTTTGATGGCTTTTCTTCTTTCTTTTTCCTCAGTGGTGTCAGACTCAAATATAAATCAATCCTAAGGGCTACATCTTGACTTAGAAAACCACAAGTGAGGTGCTGTATTGTATTTTTATTTATTTGTTGAACATTTCTCCAATTACATTTGAGTCTTTTTAAGGTTGCGCTGGAGTTTTGTTGCTTTTTGGCTGCAAGTTTGACTGTATCCCATGACAGCAAATAATTGATTTAGATAAATTTCATACTTTTAAAACCAAATTGTATTGTTGTCCCAAATGTGAGAAAATGCCATTTCAATATTCCCTACCCACTTTTTTTGAAGTTACCAACAGAACTTGTCCTCCAAGCAAACCTTGGTGTTGTTTCTTATTAGTGAAAAATGAATATGAGGATTTGTGGCTAAGACAGGGTTTAGTTTTAAGGTTCTACTTTTTTTCCCCTTCAGGACAGCTAGGTGGCGCAGTGGATAGAGCACCAGGCCTGGAGTCAGGAAGACTCATCCTTCTGAATTCAAATCTGACCTCAGACACTTAATAGCTGTGTGACCCTAGACAAGTCACTTAATCCTGTTTGCCTCAGTAAAATGAGCTGGAGAAGGAAATGGAAAACTACTCCAGCATCTTTGCCAAGAAAACCCCAAACAGGGTCACGAAGAGTCAGATATAGTTGAACAACAAAAAAAAATTTACTTTTTCTACTAGATTTATATATGTTCTCCTGTCCCATTACCAACCTATTCATAAATATTCACTGTTTGAATTGACCTTAGAAATCATGTAGTCCAACTCCTTTACTTTATAGGGAAAGTAGCATCTAACTAGTTAGTGGCAGAAAACAGCACTAGAACTCACGTCTCTTGACTCCCTAGTCCATTGTTACCAGAACTCTATATAACTTTGCCTTTGGAATTTGCAACTGTTGACTATTTTTCCATTCATTGAACTATTCGCTAACTCTTCTTCAGTTTCTCTAGCGGTCTCTTGGTTGTTGACTATTTACGTGGACTTTAGTCATTGTTTCTTTCTCTGCCCTCTTGTATTAATATACTGTTGCATTAATATACTCCTTCTACTGATACCTGGTCTATGACTCCTCAGGTCCTAACATTCCACATGCTTCCTGCTTCCCTAACCCTTGGTATACCATCTGATATTAGCCTCTTGCCACCCACAGTCTGGCATGATAAAATATTCTATAGTCCTACTTTTTCTTCCTTCCCTAGTCTACTGATTTAGGGCATCCCCTTTAGGGTTTAGTTTATCTTGTTTAGATTGTAAACTTCTTGTGATCAAGGACAACTTTTGTTACTATATAAATCCTCGTAGTGTCCAACACAGACATACCTAATGGATAGCAAATATATTGAATGAAGTGTTGAATGAAGGAATGAGTGAATTTGATGAGTTAACAAACATGCAAATATCAGCAGATATAAAAGAATTGTTTAGCTTCTGTGTTTTTTGAGTTGCCCATATTAATAAATGTCCTTCTAGTTATCTCCTGACTAGAGTTAACTTTTGCTCCCAAAGTCCTCCAGCACCCTCATAAACTTAGAATGCTTTGCACTTCACGGACATATCGTATCTCTTATTGGTATAAAGGAGAATAGACCTGTGATGTGGTTGCATTTTGAGCAATCAGTTATACTTCTATTTAAATGAACTTGGAGGCAACACATAGGGGTAAGTAGATTATGTTAATTAAAGTTTCAATTAATAGAAGCCTGGGAGTTATTGTCAGGGGTTGTCCATGCCCCACTTTCTTGCCCCTTTCCAGGCCTCACAGATACACCTCCCCATTAATTGGACAATACAGTAATGTGCATTTTGTGTTCCCAAGGATCTGCTAATTGGTCCTGAAATAAATACTATGAATTCAGAGTTACCAAATATTTGAGCCAGGGAAGTTGAAGTTGTCACCAGAGTAGAGCTCAAAGTGCCTTAGGAAGTGAGTCTATTCTAGAACTGGGGCAATTTGCTTACACTGCTAAACTTGGCCAATTTGCCAACAATTTGCCCTCTTTAGAACTTCTACCTATAGCTATGGACCTTGGGTACACCACTGTACTACTCCTCCCTGCTAATCTAATCATGACCCAGCTTGCTGACCACACCCTTGTCAGCTCCTGGTCAAGGGCTCAGTTCACTCATCCTCACTAGGCTTCACTTTTGTTAGCCCCAGACTTGACATGTACCCTCCCTACTCTTAACTTAGATCCACCTTCCCTGGCCCTCCTGTCCTAGCCTTGACCTGCCATCATTCCCAGCCATCTGCCTTTTCACTCTCCTCCTGAATTCTAGACACCTGCTGTCCGATGATATCCCCTCTTCTTCCACCAGCAATCCTTGCATTCAAATGATCCAGTTCAGTCCATCCTAAGTGAAGACTCCTTCTAAGATAATGGAAGTTAGAGACTGAAGGGATCTTAGAGGTCATCTAACCCAATTTTCTCATTTTAACAATGAGGCAATAAAGGCCTAGCCAGGTAAAAATAACTTGTCCAAAGTCATATAGTTAAATGATTGAATTGGGATTAATCCTCCAATCTCCTTATTCTAAATCTAATGTTTTCTTTATTCCATGGTCCTAATCTACCCTGAATGATGCAGTGACCTTTGCCCTAAGATACACAGTCCAAGATAAATGAACTCTGGGTGGAGTCAACAATTTCCCAACATTAGAAAAACGCTCTTGCCTCTTCCAAGAATCCCCACCATGCATCCACATTCTCCAGTGGAGCAAAATACAAGTGTGCCATGTATTTTACTTTTAGTCTACCTGTTGCAGCTTGGAGAGATGCTTGAATGTACAAAATCTAGTCTTTGCTTTTTAAAAGGGATTCATTCTTTTAAGGAGCTGACTCCATTTTTATTTATTTAGTTGGTCATTTATTTAAAAGTAGTTCAAATTTTTAAAAATTCTATCTACTCATATTTTATAGGAAAAAATCATCTTGGGCAAGGGAGAGAGGTTAGATTCTAAAGTCAGCCAGGAAAATGAAGATCTCATACAGTCAAAATTATCTTTGAAAGTTCTTTCAATTTCCCACAAGGTACCATATAGTGTCTTTACAGATGTAGCTAGAAAAGGGATTTTTTTTTTTAAAGAAGATGATCTGTAGCAAAGAACAAAAGGATCTGAGATGGCTGCTAGGAAAATAACAATGTAAATTTTATTTTTCACAATGGCCCCCTAAATTATTGACCAGAGGACACGCATCTGGACTTCTATTCATATTGTAGAAAATAAATGGTACAGGCTTTTCCATCAAGAACACTGATGATTGGGAGTGTGGTGAGGGGAAATACTCTTAACAGGGTTTCACAAGTTAAGTGTTGATTAAAGAGTGAGCACATCACTTTATAACTGTTTCTTCTTTCTGCCTCTCCTGGAGGCAAGAGAAGGTACAAGGAAGTCAAAGGGAGTACAGCAGGGAGCTTCGAGTTAAGGGCTATGGGACCTTCAGCCTCAAGGCCACATGTGACCCTCTAGGTCCTCAAGTGCATCCCTTCGACTGAACCCAAACTTCACAGAACAAATCCTCGTAATAAAAGAATTTGTTATGTAAAACTTGGACTCAGTCAAAAGGCCACACCCAAGGACCTAGAAGGCCACAGGTGCCCTCAAGACTGAAGATTCCCCATCCCTGTCCTAATGGACCTGAAGAGCTAGGAAGGCTAGTCAAGGCTGTCCTCACTAGCTCTATGTGCATAATCACAATGAATGTATTATCTGTGGGTTTGATGAAGAGAGAATTCTTCAATTTCACTATACTGCCACGTGTTTCACTATTAGATCCATGAGGACCAATTGAGGGAGAGTAGATTCACGTCTTCAGGATATGAAATGCAGAATGTCAGTAGAAATGCTAGACCCATTTAAAGGGTAACTCATTTTTTCTTTTGTTTTATAGTTGAATTTGAGTTGAATGTGCATTTAATGTGACTCCATTATACCTAATGAATGAAAACAAAGTTTGCTTGTATAATAGTGCAATGATAAATAATACAATGACAAAATGTTGTTAAAAATCAATCAATTGATCAACCAAAAAGCATTAATTTAGCAGTTACTTGGGTGGAAGAGGGAGGGGTCAAACATTTTGCTGAGCAGTGAGAATACAGAAACAAAAGTGAAACAGTTCTTGTCTTTAAGGAACTTGCCTTCTAATGGAGAGCATAAATTCATATGTATACCACATGTACAGGTGTATGTTTACATGCATGTACATATATGTATATATACACATATCTATTTCTGTATACACAATGCACACATGCACCCACATATGTGTAATATGCATGTATGTGTATATGCACGACATATACAAATTAGATACAAGAAAACCTTGGAAGTGAAGACACTAGCATCAGAGACCTCTCACAATAGGTGGCTCTTGAACTGTGCCTGAAGGAAACCAATGCTTCCAGGAGATAGTGGTATGGTGGGGGAACATTCCAGACATGAGAGACAGCTGGTGCAAAGGCACTGAGAGAGGAAATGTATGTGTAAGAACTTGTAAGTAGGCCTATATGGTTAGACTGGAGGGAATGTGGAGGAGAACAATGAATAAAGTAGACTGGAAATGTAGAATGGGCTAGGTTGTGAAGAGAAATTTTTATATGATTTAAGAGGCAGTATACTTTATTCAGCATGGGAATGACAAGGTCATATCTTTTTGTTCTGTTGTTTCAGACTCTTAGCGACCCCATTTGGGGTTTTCTTGGCAGAGGGACTGGAGTTATTTGTCATTTAACTGGAGTGGTTTATCATTCCTTCTCTAGCTCATTTTACAGGTGAGGAAACTGAGGCAAACAGGTTTAGGTGACTTCCCAGGGTCACACAGCTAGTAAGTATCTGAGGCTGGATTTGAACTCATGAAGATGAGTCTTCTTGACTTCAGGTCCAGTACTTTATCCACTGTACCACCTACCTATCCCTCTTTAGGAAAATCACTTTTGCCAGGCCTAGAGGCCTGAGGGCTACCCGAGTCTTACCTTACCTCTATCGGAGGTCTTCGGCTGGCCAAACCGGATGCTCGTATGAGAGAAAGGACGTTCCAGAGTCGAACAAGGGTTGAGCTTTATTTCAGGGTCTAGTTACAAGTGCAGGGGAATTCTTCCTTAGGAGGGAGAGAGAAAGATCTCCCAAGGAGGCAAAGATCTTACAATAAGAGATTGGAAGTAGAAGTGCAAGTGGGGAGGGAGGGGGAGGGGAGAGAAGAAAGAGGAAATGCGGAGCCTTCTGTCCACACACGTGGCCCCTCCTCCCAAGAGAGCTTTCAGGCTTTCCTGATCCTACTTAAGCTCTCCAGCCGCATAGTTTGCATCTGAATACCGTGCTGTTAGATAACAATAGTGTGCCCAGATCCGGGACAATCTCGAGGGCGGGGAGAGCTCTCTCCCATCACGTTTCTCATGGGAAGAGGCGGAAATACAGGAGATAGCTCGGTTCACCTCGATTCCCAGTCGTTTCCTGGGGGGCCTCGTGAGAACTCTAAGATTTAGAAGTTCCCACCTTTACCCGCCCGAGACTGTCCACATGGAATTGAGCTTCCATCCCCAGCACACTTTGGTCATTATTTGGAGGATAATTTAGAGTGGGGAGAGACTTGAAACTGAGATATCAATTATGAGGCTATAGCAATAGTCTAGGCAAGAAGTAATAAGACCTGAAATAGGGTGGCAGTTATGTAAATGAAGAGAAGGGAATGGGTGTGAAAGATGTGAAAATAAAAACAATATGATTTGACATCTCATTGGGTAGGTGGGAAGGTAGAGAAAGGAGTAGAACTTGCGGGCCTGGGTGACTGGGAGAGTTTTTTTGTCCTCGACAGAAATAGATAAGTTGAGTAGGAAGAGAGGGTTTGAGGGAGAATGTAGTATGTTCTGTTTTGGAAATATTGAGTTTGAGATGCCTATGAGATACCCAGTTTTAATGGCTAATAGACTTGGGATTGAATTTAGCAGAGTATAGAGCTGGATATATAGATTTGGGAATCATCTGTAAAATGATAGAAATTGACTCTGTGGGAGCTGATGAGATCATTAACTGAAAATGTATAGAGAGAAGAGGGCACAGAACAGTGCCATGGGGGATTCCTATAGCTAATTGTCACACCATGAATAATGAACAAAGAAACAGAAGGAATAGTGAGATAGGTAGGGGGAGAAAACAATTTTTGAGAGAAATTTCTTAAGAGGCATTTCTAGGGAGAAGCCTTAAATTATCTTTAATGAGTAGAAAAATAATAAGCAATAGGTTATAAATGGTTAGAGAGTTGCCTCCTGACCATGTCAACTGTGAGACTTCGTTCAGTCGTTTCGGTTTCATCTGACTCTTTGTGACCCCATTTGGAGTTTCATTGGCAGAGATACTGGAGTGGTTTGCCATTTCCTTCTCCAGCTCATTTTACAGATGAGAAAACTGAGGCAAATAAGGTTGTGACTTGACCAGGTTCGCACAGCTAGTGAGTGTCCGAGGCCAGCTTTGAACTCAAGAAGTTCGATCTTCCTGACTCCAGACCTGTCATTTTATCCACTCTGCCACCTCGCTGCCCTAAATGAGACTGCAAATCACTTTACCTCTCAGTGGCACAGACAACTCCTTGAGACCATAAATTGCAGAATAATTGTTGGTCTGCACTGTTAGAGGAAGTTTATTTACTCATGAGATCACAGATTAAGACAAAAAAACCCCCTCAAAATTTTTTATGGATGCTTTTCTTCCTTCATTCCTTTCTTTTTTCCTTCTCTCTTTCCTTCCTTCCTTCCTTCCTTCCTTCCTTCCTTCCTTCCTTCCTTCCTTCCTTCCTTCCTTCCTTCCTTCCTTCCTCCCTTCCTTCTTTTCCTTCCTATCACTTTCCAAGGGGGCAGCTAGGTGGTACAGTGCAGAGCACCAGTGCAGGAGTCAGGAGGACCTGAGTTCAAATATCACCACAGACACTTGACACTCACTAGCTGTGTGACCTTGAACAAGTCGCTTAACCCCAATTGCCTCATCATGGGTCATCTCCAGCCATTCTGATGAATATCTGGTCACTGGATCCAGATGGCTCTGGAGGAGAAGTGAGGCTGGTGACCTGCACAACCCTCCCTCACTCAAAACAAAGTCAAATGCAAGTCATGTCATTATTTCTCTGATGGCATGGCTTTCTTTGGCAATGAAGGACGAACACATTACTTCCCAAGGATTCTTTCTCCTAAGGAACCCTCCTCTGCAATAAAGAAAAATAGTTATGCAAAAAACCCACCCAAAACATTGTCCATTTCTGACAAATAATGCTTCCTTCCATACCTATAGTCTCCCACCTCTGAAAAAGAGGCATTTTTCACTCTCTGAATTCCTGATTGTTTATTGAATTTATCAGGGTTCCAATTTCTCTCAAAATTATTTTTCTTTTCATTGCTGTGTTCAGTGTATAAATGATTTTCTTGGATCTGTTCATTTTGGTCTGCATCAATTCATAGAAGTTATCCCAAGGGGAAAAAAAAAAACCTAATTAAAAAAAAAGTTTTTTAAAATTTGGGACGTATACAAAATGACCATGTCTGTACACACAGCAGAACACGAAAAAGAGTTGTACATGAAACTGTGGCTCTCAATTTCATACCGCTTGTTTGTTTTTTTTTAAAAAACTTTAAAAAAAAGTATTTAATAAATTCTACGTATTAGTTTCAAAACTATTTTGCTTGTCTTCCTTTTGTTTCCTTTTGAACTGCCTTCTGTTCTCTCCTTTGCATTAAAAAAGCATTTTAATGGCCTCCCCCTCCCCAGCATCACTGTTGCTAACCCCACTCTTTCTCCCAGAATCCACACCTCGCAATTAAAAACAGAAGAAAAAGAAAAACGAAATCTTTCTAACAAATAAGCCTAGTCAAGCAAAAACAAAACCGTATAATGGCCATGTCCAAAAATGTATGTCTGTTTCTGTCTATCACATCTCTGTCAGGAGGTCCTCTGGTAACATCATATGTCCTCTGGAATCATGGCTGGTCACTGCATTGATGTTAAGCTGAGAAAGTCCTTGAGTTGAAAAAAACTAATTCTATTCTCAGGACAGGAACTCTATTCTGGACTGTCTCTTTGAAACTGGCGTTGGCAGGATGAGTAGTTCCCACTTGTGCAAATATATTTCAATATTTCGATGATTCAAGATTTCATTTCTATGAATATTCCTCCACTAATGAAGATCACAGATCCTTCCAAGGTTTGCTTGGTAGATAAATTAAAAAATCACTGGAGTCAGAGAAATTGATCACCTCGTGACCAGTTCTGTGATGAGTCCCTTCAAACTTTGCAAGGCTAGTTCTCAGATAGGAGATAGCATGTCACTAGGTCTATATGTGAAAACTCTCCAGATTCATTGGATCTTCCAGAGTTTGTACTCTACTGGCAGTGCCTTTTAGACCAGAGTCACCTCGTTGCTACAACGAGGCACTGGAGGAAAGCTTTGGTGGAAAGTGAAGGGAGAAGAAAACCAAAGAATTTAGAGCCATCAGTGTTGAAGACTTTAGTTAGAGAATATCTAGTTTGTGCCCCTCAATTTCAATTATAAAGAAACCAAGGCCTAGATATATACAGTAACTTGCCCAAATTCATACGGGTTAAGAAGGGACATAATAGATAAAAATCTGGATCTACTCAAAAGATAAATCATGTATTGATTTTTTCTTCCTTATAAAAAGTTTTGTTGTAGGAACTTTCAATAACAAGCTCCCATACCCTATATACAGACCTATACAGATATGAAATATGATTAAATTTCCTCCATTCACATGTGCTTTGTATTTCTTTTCTGTCAATAATTTGAGGATCAGATAGCTCCCAGGATGAGGATCCCCTTTACCCATCCTGATCAGCATCTTTCCTGTGACTTTGTTTTAGAGATTGCTTAGAGCACTGAGACATTAAGTAATTTGCTTGTGGTTACACAACTAGTATATGTCAGAGGCAGGTCTTGAAGGGAAATCTTTTTGATTCCAAGGTTGGCCTTCTGTCTTCTATACCATGTTGCTTTGCATGAAGTAGGGGCTAATAAATGCTCGTTGAATGGAATCTAATTGAATTCAGTAACACATCTATTTTGTAGAACCAGGCAGACTTGAGTTTAGCTGGAACATCACCATGGAGATGAAAGCATATCAAGCCCTTTGGAATGAAGGTGACGGAAAGCTCAGCCACACCTTTGCCTATAATCAGCTCTTCCCTTGCAGTGGACTGTTTGGCTCATTTCCAGTAGAGAAAAAGGAGAAAATAACTAGTTGGAAATCCCCAGGAGCTGAATGGAATCTTGGCAGCCAATAATCTATTTTCTTTTGGCAAACTCACACTTCTTTAGTGGGAGCTACTAGCACCCTAGATCTATTTATTTTTCAGTAACAGATATCTCATTATGATCTATTCATTTCTCAGCAAGAGATATCTCTATCAGGCAGCTAGAACAGCCATTGTATCATAAACTATTAGAGCTAGAGAAAGATGCCATTAGATCCTGTAATGGGGCTGCTGGTCCAGCAAGGTAGAGGTAAAGTGATTCACCCCAAGTTACAGAGTTATTTAGTGATAGAGCTCAAGTTTGACCTGGAGTCAGGAAGACTTGAGTTCCAATTTGCTGTCAGGTATTCACTAGCTCTTTCACCTTGGGTAAGTTACCTAACCTCTGTCTCAGTTTCTTTAATTAGAAAAGAGGAATAATAGCTCCTACCTCACAGGGTTGTTGTGAGCGTCGAATGAGATAATATTTGTAAAGTGCTTAGCCTCGTGTATAATAGGGATTTAATAAATGTTTATTCCATCCCCTTCTTCTCCCCCTAACTCCCAGTGTCCTGTGCACTGTGCACTGTGGTTCTCAGAATGTTCTCTAGTGACCAATGTTAGTCCACTAAGGCTCTGTTTTGTGTTCCCTGACCTCCTGTTGTACTTTCCAGGCATCTCTATACCATGTCAATGTTGTCACTGCAACCATCATCCCCACCTCCTCTCCTCATGCAACGTAGACTATGCCTCTGGCACCATCTTCTGCCCTGGCAGGTGTGCTTTCAACTTAGCTTGCCCCAAACTAGGGCTTCAAGCCACTGTCTTTCCATGTCTACACCATGTTGCTGGGAATAGTTGCTGATGTCTTGGCATCCCTGGTGTCCATGCTTTCCCCCTGCTTTTCAGTTCCTTGTTACATTTTATATATATTTATTTTACTACTTATTTGTATTTGTAAAACTAAAAGTTAAATAAATTAAAATAAAAAATGGAATGGTTTGCCATTTCATTCTCCTACTCGTTTTACAGATGAGGAAACTGGGGCAGACAGGGTTAAGTGACTTGCGTACATTCTCTACCATTTATCTATCTATCATCTATGTGATTTGTACTTCACAACTTACCCTTGACTGATAAAAATAATCACAATAGCTTTCATATAGAGAGAGTTTTATAGTTTAAAAGCATATTCACATCTGTTATCCCACTTTATCTTTACAACAGTCTTGTGAAGTAAAGGGATAGTCAGTGAAAATCATCTTCATTTTACATATGAGAAAATAGACTCAGAGAATTTGAGTGACTTTCCCAGACTCATACAGATTATATATTTAAATTATTTTTTTCTCCCTCCCCTCCTCCTTTCCTTTGTCTCCTCCCCCTTCCTCAAGACATCAAAACAAAAGGGAAAAAACCATGAGAAAGAAAAAAAAAAGAGCAAATAGTATGTTTTGATCTGCATTCAGACTCCCTAGTTCATTCTCTGGATGTGATGGCGTTTTCCATGAGTCTTTTGGAATTATCTTCGATCATTGTATTGCTGAAAAGAGCTAAGTCTATCAAAGTTGGTCATCACACCAACTGATAACAGCAACAATAGTTGCTGTTACTATGTACAGTGTTTTCCTGGTTCTGCTCACTTCACTCAGTATCAATTTGTGTAAGTCCAGGTTTTTCTAAATTCCATCTGCTCATCGTTTGTTATAACATAATAGTATTGTAATACATTCTTATGCCACAACTTGTTCAGCCATTCCCCAGTTGATGGGCATCCCCTCAATTTCTGATTCTTTGCCACAACAAAAAGAGCTGCTACAAATATTTTTGTACATATGGGTTCTTTTCCCTTTTTTTATGATCTCTTTGGGATACAGATCTAGTAGTGGTATTGTTGGATCAAAGGGTATGCACAGTTTAATAGTCATTTGGGCATAGTTCCAAATTATTCTCCAGAATATTTGGATCAGTTCACAATTCCATCAACAATGCATTAATGTTCCAATTTTCCCACATCTCCAACATTTATCATTTTCCTTCTTTTTATCACATTAGCCAACTGATAGGTGTGAAGGTGGTACCTCATAGTTGTTTTAATTTGCATTTTGCCAATCAATAGTGGTTTAGAACATTTTTCCATATGATTACAGAGAGCTTTAATTTCTTCATTTGAAAACTGCCTGTTCATATCCTTTGACCATATATCAATTGGGGAATAACTTGTATTCTTATAAATTTGACTCTGTTCTCCACATATTTTAGAAATGAGACCTTTATCAGAGACACCAGCTGTAAAAATTATTTCCCAGCTTTCTGATTCCTTTCTAATCTTGGTTGCATTGACTTTTTGTGTGTAAAACCTTTTTAATTTAGTGTAATCAAAATTATCTATTTTGCATTTCATAATGTTCTCTATCTCTTCTTTGGTCATAAATTCTTCCCTTCTCTATAGATCTGATAGGCAAACTGTTCCTTGCTCTCCTAATTTGCTTATAGTATCACCCTTTAGGTCTAAATCATGTACCCATTTTGACCTTATCTTGGTATATAGTGTAATGTGTTGATCTATGCCTAGTTTCTGCCACGCTATTTTCCAGTTTTCTTAGCAATTTTGGTCAAATAGTGATTCTTATTTCAGAAGCTAGAGCCTTTGGGTTTATCAAACAGTAGATTACTATAGTCATTGATTACTGTGTCTTGTGTACTTCACCTATTTCATTGATCTACCACTCTATTTCTTAGCCAGTACCAAATAGTTTTGATGATTGCTGCTTTATAATACAGTTTTAGACCTAGTAGGGCTAGGTCACCTTCCCTTGCATTTCTTTTCATTAATCCCCTTTATATTCTTGTGTTCTTCCAGATGAATTTTATTAGTTTTTCTAGCTGTATAAAATAATATTTTGGTATTTTAATTGGTATGGCTCTAAATAAGTTAATTAATTTGGATAGAATGGTCATTTTTATTATATTAGCTTGGACTACCCATGAGCACCTGATATTTTTCCAATTATTTAGATCTGACTTTATTTGTGTGAAAAGTGTTTTTTAATTGTGTTCATATAGTTTCTGGCTTTGTCTTGGCAGGATGACTTCCAAATATTTTATATTGTTTACAGTTATTTTAAATGGAATTTCTCTTTCCATCTGTTGCTACTGGGCTTTGTTAGTAATATACAGAAATGCCATTATCTTAGGTCATTGTATTGCTGAGCTTATTTTATATCCTGCAACTTTGCTAAACTTGCTAATTGTTTAAAGTAGTTTTTTAGTTGATTCTCTAGGGATTCTCTAAGTATGTCATCATATCATCTGCAAAGAGTGATAGCCTTATTTTCTCATTGCCTACTCTAATTTCTTCCATTTCTTTTTCTTCTCTTATTGCTAAAGCTAACATTTCTAGTACAATATTGAATAACAGTGGGGATGATAGACTTCCTTGTTTCAACCTTGATCATATTGGGAATGCTTTTATCCTAGTTATATATAATGTTTGCTGATGATTTTAGATAAATATTACTTGTCATTTTAAGGTAAGCTCCATTTATTCCTGTGCTTTCTAGTGTTTTTAGTATGAGTAGATGCTGTATTTTGTCAAAAGCTTTTTGTGCATCTATTGAGATAATCATATTATTTCTGTTAATTTTATTGTTATTATTATTGATATATATATAAATTATATGTATTGACATATATATTGATGCATTCAATTATGCTGATAGTTTTCCTTATATTGAATTAGCCCTGCATTCATGGTATAAATCCCACCTGGTCATGGTGCATTATCCTTGTGATAAATTGCTGTAATCTCTTTGCTAATACTTTATTTGAATTTTTTTTACATCAATACTCATTATGGAAATTGGTCTATAATTTTCTTTCTTTATTTTGACTCTTCCTGGTTTATGTATCAGCACCATATTTATATCATAAAAAGAATTTGGTAGGATGCCTTCTTCACCTATTTTTTTCCAAATAGTTTATATAGAATTGGAATTAATTGTTCTTTGAATGTTGATAGAATTCACTTATAAATCCATCCGGCTCTGGTAATTTTTTTCCTTAGGCAGTTCATTGATGACTTTTTCAATTTTTTTTTTCTGAAATGGAGTTATTTAAGCATTTTATTTCCTTTCCTGTTAATCTGGGCAATTTATATTTTTTATAAATATCCACCCATTTCAGATAGATTGTTAGATTTATTGGCATACAGTTGGGCAAATTGGACCTAATTATTGTTTTAATTTCCTCTTCATTGATGGTGAATTCACCTTTTTCATTTTTGATGCTGGTAATTTGGTTTTCTTCTTTCTTTTTTAAAAATCAAATTAACCAAAAGTTTGTCTATTTTATTGGGTTTTTTCATAAAACCAACCCTTACTTTTCTTTATTAGTTCAATAATTTTCTTAATTTCAGTTCTATTAATCTCTCCATTGATTTTCAGAGTTTCTAATTTGGTATTTAATTGGACATTTTAAATTTGTACTTTTTTTTTTTTAATCTTTTTTAGTTGCATGCCCAATTCATTGATCTCTTCTTTCTCTATTTTATTTATGTAAGCGTTTTAAAATTTCCCCTAAGAACTACTTTGGTTGTATCCCACAAGTTTTGGTATGTTATCTCTTTATTGTCATTCTCTTTGATGAAGTTATTAATCGTTTCTATGATTTGTTGTTTGAGTCTCCCATTCTTTAGGATGAGATTGCTTAATTTCCACTTATGTTTAGTCTATCTTTCCATGTCCCTTTATTACATGTAATTTTTATTACATCATGATGTGAAAAGGATACATTTAATGTTTCTGTCTCTCTGTCTTGGATCAAGGTGATATAGATTATAAATGTCAGAGCTGACCTTGAAAGCCAGGTCTTCTGGTTATAAGTTCAGAGTTTTTGCCACAACAACCTTTCAAGACATATTGTTTTGTATTGCATCTTAAGGGTGTCATTTGTGTCAAATTTGTCTCCTCAGAAAATTTTGAGTTTTGGGAAGGCAAGAACTAGATCTGCTTTAGCCTTATAGCTTCTAACACATGGCCAAACAAATATTTTGGTACATTATCCATTTATTGTTAGGAGACACCTTATAGGTCATCTTACCCAGCAAACTCATTTTACAGATGAAGGAACTGAGACTCAAAGAGTTTAAGTTCAATTTAGCAAAGATTTATTAAGAGCCTACTACATGTCAGGCACTGTGCTAAACACTGGAGATGAGATGCCAAAAGAGGTAATAGACACTCTCTGTTCTCAAAGAGCTTACAGTCTAAGTGAATTGCCAAAGGTCTAATAGGTAGTAAGTGACAATTAGGATTCAAATCCAGGTCCTATTTAACAAGGCAATTAAGCCAGCCACTCAAGCTCTCTAGGTCACATTTTCATCATCTGCAAGATGAGAACAAGATTAGCAACATGGCATAGTGGATAGGGACTTAGGCTTGGAGTCAGGATAGATCTCAATTCAAATCCCACCTCAGAAACTTATTAGAGCAAATCACTCTCTGGGTCTCAGTTTTCTCATTTGCACCTGAAGGGTAAAATATAAACCCCCTGTTGGGTGTTCAAAGCTCTTCATAATCTGGCCACCCCACTTTTCCGGTCTTCTTACACCTTGCACATTCTATCCCCCCCACATATTTTTTGAACCAGTGACACTGACCTTTTTCCTGTTTCTCAAATAAGAAGCTTCATTTTACATCTGATTGTATTTTCACTGGCTGTCTCCCATGCCTAGAATGCTTTCCCTCCTAATTTCTGCCTCCTGATTTTCCTAGTTTCCTTCAAGTCCCAGTTAAGATCCCATCTTCTCCAGTAAGCCATTCTGGATTCTTCATAATGCTAATAGCTTCCCTCTGATGATTATTTCCAATTTATCCTATATAGTTATCCCTTTCACATAGCGACTTTATTGCAGTTTAGATATATTGAGAGTCAGCATAAGAAATCAAATGAGCACTTTTGGGAAGTTTTGCTGAAGCTATAGATGGCACACAAAGGCCAACAGACAACACAGAGCCTATGACCAAATATCTAACCCAAATTTTACAATAAGGTATTGTAAACACCCCATAAAAGAAAAAGGAAAAATTCAGATTTCTTTGGTATGACGAGAAGACCAAAAAATTTTACTCAGATTTTCCAGATCAGGAAGACACTGTGCCCCTAATTCCCCCACGTGGAAAGGATAACTATATATAGCTTTTTGCACATAGTTGCTTATATATGTATCTCCCCTATTAATTAAATTGTGAGCGGAGTCTTTCTTTGTATCCCCAGCACTTATCATGGTACCTGGCACATAATAGATGCTTAACAAATGGTTGTTGACAGACTGGCCTCTTAATTTCTCTCCCAGATGTAAATCTACATTTCTATGATCCTCTAACTCAGAGTCAGCATTTTCCCCACTTCATGAGGCTATCTATGATAGATCCATAATGTTATCAATGTAAGCCCATCCTCAACCAACATAGACTGAAGACTCTTCATGATGTTTGTCTTGTTCTTTCTATAATCACAGGCTCCTATATTTAGATTGTCAGGCATCTTAGAAGCCATCCAGTCCAACCTCCTCATCTTACAATGGAGATCAATGAGATCTAGAGAAGTTGTGTACTTGCCCAAGGTTGTTTAGATAGTAAGTTGCAGACCTGGGGTTGGAAACTAGCATCTTTTCTGTTGCCTCATGCTGCTTCCCCTCATAGAGTATATATCTCTCCTCTTTCCTTCTCTCCTGAGCCTTCTGAACACACACACGCACGCACACATGCACATGCACACATACACACTCTCTCTCTGTTTTTTTTCCTCTGTCTCTTTCTTTTCTGACATGATCTGATTTCATTGGTACAGACACCTACAGTGTAACTTTGTTTGAATATCTTTAGTGAGGGGGAACCTGTTGTCCCCTGAGGCAACCCATTCCACTTTGGAATAGGCCTAATTATTATGATATTTTCCCCTGTGTAGTAGAACCAAATCTGACTTTGCAATTTTGGTGTATTGACCGTTGTTCCTGGTTCTAACTACTGGGGCTAAGGAGAGCAAGTGTAATCTCTGTGCCAGGTGACAATTCTTCACACACTTGACCACAGTTTTCAGGTTCTGTCTGTGTCTTTTCTTCAGGCTAACTCCCATTCCTTTAACCAAGTCTCATTTACTACAACCTCAAGATCTTTCACTGATCTAATTACTGTCTTCTATGTACTTTTCAGCTTATGTCACTCATCCAGTTTTTTGGACTATATGACAAACATCAAACAAGATATTTGAATAATATTTTTCCACCAAATTGATCAATAATAAGCCAAAATGCTATCCAAGTTAAGGAGTAGAAGAGGTTGGTACAGCATCAACCAAGAGCAGGCAAGTCCTTGGGTCAGTAATTACTAACCTTTTGGCGCTGCGGTACCCTTTGGTTGGATGATTGATTTTACGACAACCCCTTGCCTCTGTTTTAAAAATTTTGCATGACATATCTTTCTTGTAAATTATGGTGAACTTGGATTAATTTTGCTTTGAATGCATTGCAAGAATTTCATACTCAAAGTGACCATTAGAAGCATGTTGGGGATGTAAAAAAAAAATGGAATTATTGCATTAAACTTCTTCCAAATGGAGACCTTTACCTCTCTCCAATCGAGCAACAAGCATTTATTAAGCAACTATTTTGTACCAGGCATTTTACTAAGTGCTAGAGATAGAAAACCAAAGAACCAAGCAATCCTGACTTTGAAGGACCTTATATGTTTTTTTAGAGGGAGACAGCATCCAATCCAATCTAATAAATATTTTTTAAGTGCCTGCTATGTGCCAGGCACTATGCTAAGTGATGGGGATATAATTAATAAAAAGAAAGACAGGCCCTGCCCTCAAAGAGCTTATAATCTAATGGGGGAAGATATGTAAAAGGAAGCAGGAAAGCAAGGTGGCTGGTATGGGGAAATCTTATTTTGTGAATAAGCTAAACCAGGCAGGGCAGCAGAAGCAAAAGGAGTGAGCTGAGTTCAGTTTCTGTTCTCTATAAAAGGAGGCATTGTGAGGACTTTGGCATTCCACCCTTCAGCCCTCTAATTAGAGGGAAGAGGAAACTGAGAGAAATGGTATCCATCAGGGCAAGATGGTGATGAGGAAGAAGTGATGAGCTTATCCTAGGAGGGACACCTTCTTTTGTGGAGCTGAAACAAGACTTTACTGGTCCTCTCACCCAAAAGATGAAGAAAGTCAGGCCCAGGGGGTTAAACAATTTGCCCAAAGTCACACAGATAGTTTAAGGCAGAGCTGGGATTCAATCTTGGGTCTCCTGATTCCAGAGACAGCGCCTTTTTCTCTGGAAAAGTTGAAGTGTTCTGAGGATCAGGTAAGTTTGAGGACCATCCATCTACCAAAGTAGAATGATAGATTTACCTCTCAACAAATTGTCTGTGAATTCTGACAAACTATCCACCCACACTGAATCTCATTGTCTCGTGGATCCCACCAACCTCACAGAATTGTGAAGAATGAGCCGAACATGGATTCTGAACAAGCCTAGGCTGATTGGAATTCATCTCAATAGGAAAAGGTAACTTTGCATGGTAGGAGAAAACATAAGAGGATTCTCCATTATCTCTAGCGCTCTGATTCTTCACAGTGACTGAGCATGACTTTTCCCCCCTCTGGGCAGTAAGCTCCAAGTACTTTATTTTACTGCTTCTGCAAGTCACTGAAGGTATGGGGTCAAAAGCCTGCCCTCTCCGAATTTCTGAGCTTGAGTTACGGCTTCCAGGGTATATAGTGTTACTCTTTTGTTTAATTTGCATTCTGCTGAGGCAGCTCCACTTGTCTCAGAAAGTGAAATAATTTTACATAAGAAAACGTGGAGCTAATTAAAAGATACTGTGAAATTACTCCAAAGTAGGGAACCGTGACTATTCTAGGGCCTGTGATGGATTTTGTTTCAAATTCTGAAAGACTGAGAAATCCCAGAAATCAGAAGCCCATTTGTCCTCTCTCCTCCAATCTTTTTTTCCCCTTCTTTTCACATTCCTCCTTATCATTTCCTTGTCTTTCCTTCAAGCCTGTGCTGTCTGTCCCACAGGCATAAGTAGGCCATTAGGTTACCAGCTATGTGTGGCTGTGACCATGTTTCCTCCACTTTGTCTTAGTGAATCCACCTTAGAAGGTGCTTAAGTGTTGAATAAGCTACTGACAACTGCTCATGTTTCTATGATCTTAAGTATACAAAACACTCTGTTTATAATAGCCCTGTGAGGTAAGTTATGCAAAAGGTCATTATCCCCATTTTGCAGATGAGAAAAGTGAGACTTAGAAAAGTTAAGAACTTTACCCAGGTTTTTCCTCACAACCAATAAGAGTTAGTGTTTGGACTGGAATTCTGGTCTTATGATTCCAAAAACAGTGTTTTTAGTAGTATCTGAAGAGAACACGTGAAATCTTTTAAATTAATGATCTTTGTTTGCTAACCCAGAGAAAATATGATGATGGTCAGGTTGGAAGCTTAAATATTTCCAGTACAGAAACAAGCTTAGAAAAGGCAACAATATGTTACCTGGACTTTGTAAACACTTATATCTTTTAGCCATTAATTTTGATTTTCAAAGCTGGTAACTTAGGTCAGTGACCAAATTCCTTATAGGGCTGTTAAGGTCATCTCATTCTTTACATAAACAAATAACTGCATTAAATAGCTTCTGGAAATCATATTTATAAACAGGGTAATGGGGTTCATTTTACAAAGAGGAGACATTGTTTAGTTTAAAATGTGATAATGATGAATTTTATGGAAAAAACACCACAGAAAGACAGAATTAGATCTGTGCTTTGGGATAGTAGACTTATTTCTTAAATTGCCATTTGAGGGATATTCAAAGTTTCTCTGGCTTAAAGTTATTTCGTCCACTGACTCAATTAAAGGGTGGATGTGAATCTCAAAACACAATAAAAACTTGATGCATTTCCCTGAAGAATTGATCTGTTTAGAATAACTACTTGGTGTTGGATGTGGCTAAAAGTCAAATCTAGAGTCTAGGAGGGGTAAGATATTAGGTCATATACATTCATAACAGCTTAGTTGGGAATTCTTTTCTTAATCTGAAGTACTCACAAAGAACTGGAAGAACTCACCAGGTAGATTTTTAAGAAAGGAAAAAGTATTGGAGGCAATGCAGAGAACAGTGCATTGTTCAGGAAGTATAATCTGAGTAGCACAGATTGCTGGAAACTATCTTAGAGATAACCTGCTCCAACTTCCTTGTTTTAGAGATGGAAAAATTGAGACCCATGGAGAAACAGTAACTTGCCCAAAGCCATTAAGCTAATTAATAACAGAACCAAGATTAGAATCCTGGTCTTCTCAATCCCAGTGCAGTCTTCTTTCTATATACTCAATGAAGGTACTGGTCTCCCAGGATAGAGGATTTTCTGAAAGGAGGGCTCTGTAAATAAATTTTGTCGAATTCACAAATGTTACAAGGCCAACCCAGCCAAAGGAGAAATTCTTTACGGTCACAAAGAGAGTTATAAAGCAGGGAGTTTTGATATCTAAAAACATGTCATCAAAAAACTAAAAGGCAGAATGGAAGACTTACAGAGGATTTTTAAAAAATAAAATCTCCAGTTTCATAACCATCTGGGGAGGCAGAATAATGTAGTAGAAATTATGCTGTATGGGAGTCAGGAACCTTGGGTTCCAGTCATGGCTCTGCCTTTTATTAGTTGCACAAACATGGGTAAGTCACTTAGCATCAGTGAAATTTAGTTTACTCATCTGTCAAATGAAGGAATTGCTAAAAGCATCATAGTGTACTCCATAAACCCTGCTAGTGAAGGATGCTTGCTGAATAAATGACAAAAGTTGGAAGTCTCTCATTACCGAGAAGGTCAGAGAGAAACAGTTTTAGAACTAGAAGGAATCTTAGAGGCACAGTAGTCTAACTTTGTGGAATCTGAGGTCCACAGAGGATAAGTGAGATTTCCAAGGTCGTACAACTAATAAGTAGAAAGGCTAGTATTTATGCTCAGGTCTTTGGAATCAGAGCAGCTCGGTGGGGCAGTGGATAGAGTACTAAGCTTGTCTCAATTTCCTGAGTTCAAATCTGATTCAGATACTTACTTGCTGTGTGACACTGGGCAAGTCACTTAATCCTGTTTGTCTCAGTTTCCTCACCTGTAAAATGAGCTGGAGAAGGAAACCGCAGACCATTCCAGTATCTTTGCCAAGAAAACCTCTAATGGGTTCAGACACAACTGAAACAACTGAACAACAACAAACTTCTGAATCTAAATCTAGTACCAATTACCCTATGGCTTATTGCCACACAGAACATCCAGCATAGAAAGTCAGAACTCAAAGGGACCTCAGGAATTGTCTGAGGCTGAGGCTGGTGGATTATGTGAGTTAGGGAATTTTGAGCTACGATGGGTCTGAAGTGGATCAGGTATCTATATGTCTGGCACAAATACGATGAGCCTCCAGGAGGAGGAGTCCACCAGGCTACTGAAGGAGGGGCAAAGTGGTCTAGATTAGAAATGGAGCTTGTCAAAACTTCTGTGCTGATTAGTAGTGAGCTGGGGTCTGGGAGTGATTATTATACTTCCAGCCTTTGTGAGATAGGGAGATTTAAAGAAAAAAATTAAATAATTTTTAAAAATGAAGGACTTTTATCACACAATTTTCAAAGTCCCTTTTAGGTCTGATGTTCAATGTTGTATGTTCTATGTGGTCACATGTTATAGAGAGTATTGGATTTAGAGTCAGAAGTTAGGTTGTGTCTGATTCTGTGTGGACCCCATTTGGGGTTTTCTTGGTAAAGATACTGGAGTTTCTTTATGGCTTGCCATTTCCTTCTCAAGCTCATTTTACAGATAAAGAAACTGAGGCAAATAGGGTTAAGGGACTTGCTCAAGGTTGAATAGCTAGTAAATGTTTGAGGCTGGATTTGAACTCAGGAAGAGGAGTCTTCCTGACTTCAGGTCCAGCACTCTATCCGCTTCACCACCTGACTGTCTCTAACTGACCCATTTAGAAGACCTGGACATTAATGCTATCTTTTCTACTTACTAGTTGTATAACCTTGAGCATGTCTGAGTCTCAGTTTCCTCATTATAAAATAATGGGGTTGGACTAGTGCATCTTGAAGTCTCTTTCCAGCTTTAAATCTGTTTCTACTCTGACCTTCTCTCTTATAAGGGCCTCCCCAATTTTGTCATTCATTCATTCATTCATTCAATAGACATTTATTGTTTCTTCCATGTGCCACATGTTGAAGATACAAAGGCAAAAACAAAACACTCTTTGCCCTCGAGGAATTTATACTTCAGTAGGAAGAAACAACGTTTACATAGAGAATTAAAATAGTTACAACTTTGGTACAAAACATTTACTGGGCAGGAAACCATCAACCAGAATGAACAAGATAAGCATTGTATAGGAAATGGCATTTAAAATAAGCTTGGGAGGTAGTTTGGGATTCTATCTAAACAATGATGGGGAGGAGGGAGTACATTTCAGGCACAGGGAATAGTTTGTGCAAGAGATGGGGGATGGAACGTCATGTGTTAAGTATAGTAAGCAAACCAAGTTGGCTGGCATATTGAGGAAATTCATATGAAATGAGCCCGTAAAGTAGACTGGAGCCTGTCTGTGAAGAACTTAAACTGCCAAACAGCAGTTTTGTTTTCTCCTAGAAGCAAGAGGGAGCCATTGGCTTCTTGAACAGGAGAGTTCCACTGTCAAGCTAAGTGATAGGAATGTCAATTTGATAGCTGTGTGGAAAATGGATAGGAGAGAGGAGAGGTCCCAGTTAGGGAAATGAATTAGGAAACCATTGCACTGATCTGGACAAGAGGTGATAAGGGCTGGAACTAGGAGGGTGTCCATATGAATAGAGAACAGGGCCCAGTTTGATATACATTACTGAGGTAGCACAAACATGATAGCAACAGGTTGGATTTGGGGAGTAAGGGAAAGGGAAAGAGCTGAAGCAAACTGAAATTGTAGAGATTCTACAAGTACATTTCCTGGATGGTGCCTGGTTCTCTGTATCTTTCTCTTCCCTTTCCTTTATTAAAATATACCTGTCCTCTTCCCCGTTGAGGTCTTTCCAGGACTAAAATTCTATGATGCAGTTTTATATCGGTTTCTTCTGATGTTGCTGCTTCCTGGATGTTCACCAGCAAAGATACTCACAATCTTTCCCAAACACAGGGATTTTTTAAATGAAAATCTCAACAAAAAAGTCAGAGGAAGTTAGGGGCAAAGTCTAGTATTGAAGATTTCTGGGAACTAGTTTACCTACTTTGCTAGAGCCACTGCTAGATTTTCTTTAAGTTTAATCTGATTTCCTTCCAATCTGAGCTCACGATTAACTAAAAAGGCTGAAGTCAAATGAGCTTGTCCATTGCACATCAAGTACAAAATTACATGAGGTTACGGAGTCCTGTCCAGCTCTCAGAAAGATTTAAGCCTTATTAATCTTGAGATAAGAAATAGAAAGTTAAAATTTGGATACCCAAATTTTAAGTCCAATTGCTGGCTTCAAAGAGCTTTGTCTTATTGCATGGAAATGAAACTCCATCTTGTATTTCTCTTATTCTCTCTTTGTACCCTCTACATTCACTAAGCATTAATTTGATGTTGGTTTTTGAAGGAATATGTTGTCTGATTTGAATAACATGGAAATATACACTACTGTTGGTGATTAGCTAACATCTCAAAGAAATCCAGGCATTCCATCTGTGGAGACTGCAGCTCAGGGATGGTGGAAAACTACAGAATGCATTATACTACTCTGGATTAGATTCATTAAATTAAAACACACACACATACACATACATATGCACACACACAAAGCCATAAAAGAACTCTGCAAGGGAGTCGTAGTGAACATGAAGAGAAAACTTGAAAGGTAATTACTTCAATATTTTGAAAGATCAGTTACTTTATCACTGTTAATGTTCGCATCTCCTATTCAGATTCCAACTCCCTACCCTGGATACGTTAACAAATGATTTTTATGAGCTGATGTGACCCTAAAAATTCACTTTCTAGTGGCCAATCCTTTGATGCTGAACCTCTCCATGTTGTTAAGAGATATATAGTCAGGCCTGCATTTGGAGCCTTTTCAGCTTGGTAGAATTGGCCATGGCTTCAGCTCTGCCATCATAGCCTTACAAGAACCCTAGAGTCACCTGTATGCCAAGATGAGACCCTGAGCAAGGGATGTTCACCTAAGGTAAAATTCAGGAAACATTTTTAAGGAAGTTGTTTCTAGTCAAATATATGAAAGGAACTTCCACAGTGATACTTGTTGACTTAAGGGGAGAAGGAGAAAAAAAGAGAGGGGGGGAGAGAAAGAGAGAGAGAGGGAGAGAGAGAGAGAGAGAGAGAGAGAGAGAGAGAGAGAGAGAGAGAGAGAGAGAGAGAGAGAGAGGAGATCTTTACAGTCTTATGGATAAGTTAAGGCCTGAAGGAACTTTAAGGCCCATTCATTCTAACACTGTTATTTTACAGACGAAGAAACAGAAAACCAGAGAAAGGAAGAAATATGCTCAAAGTCACACAAATTGGTAGTAGAGCTGAGATTAGAATTTAGGAGTCTCCTGAGATCTACTGAGCCCAACACTTTTGTCTCTACCCAAACAGATGAAAAACAAACAGACTGAAACCTTTGCTTCTTGCCAAAAACAGAAATTCCTGTAAATGATTCCTTTTTTAAGTGGCAGACATAGGTAAAGATTAGTTTATTTTCATTTTAGAGGTATAAAAACTACAATCAATCATATAAATTACATAAGCAGAAAGGAGATGATCTATGGACGCATAATCAGTATTGGGAGGTCTGTTGTAGGATAGCATACTAATACCCTGTTGAAGACGCTGTCAGTTGGTCTAGACATCCTGGAAAACAATTTGAAATTATGAGAAAAGTCACTAAGATAGTCAAATCCCTTGATCTGTGGATGTCAATGCTGACCATATAGCCCCAAAATGTCAAAGACATAAAGAAAGATCCCATATATGCTGAAATATCCACAATAGAACTTTTTGTGGTAGCCAAAGCCTAGAAACAAAGTGAAAGAATGACCATCACTGGGGAATAGATGAACGATTTTTGGAAGAGATTTTGGTGGAATAGTACTATACTATAAGAAATGACATAAGTACAGAGAAAGTTGGGAAGATTGGTATGAATTGATACAAAGTGCAATAGACAGATAGAAAATCTATCTATCAATCTGTCTGTCTGTCTGTCTATCTATCTATTGTCTATATCACATACATAATTACTATATTAATGTAATGGAAAATAACACTAAAAGACAACTGAACTAAGATGAAACACAATGAGAAATAGCACATCCAGAGCACAAATGATGAAACACATTTTCTTCCTCATGTTAGAGAAGTGGTGTGTTATGGATGTAGAATGTCACATATATGGTCAGTCATGGTCTACTGTGTGGGTTGGTTGTGCGTAAATCATTTATCTTATTACATTATATATACACAGTTGTATATACACTCACGTATATGTAAATGTGTCTGTGTGTATATATGTATATACATACAAAAATAGCTGATAGGAAAAACAAACACAGGGCAACCAAAGTTTAAAAAAATTCATGAGACCAAGGATTCATGGTGAAAGAGGGGATTGCTAACTTGTGGAACTATCTATTCTAACAGAAAAATTCAGAGACACAGCAATTATGATGTTTTAATTGAATATGTAGTAGTGTCAGATGTACTCATAGATTTTCTTTTGAGTATCTCTGGTTAAATTCAGAAGCCATATATGATTCCTTTCTGGAGGAGTGGTAAGTCACATGCTACAAGATTTGGAAAGATTGAAACCTTTTTAAAAATCACATTTTAAAAATATGTCCTATCATTTCTCAGTGTGACCTTTCATCAAAGACTATGGGAATGAGTGAAGTTAGCAGATTAGGAAGATAATTGTTCTTCATCAATATGAAAGAGAAAAAAAGACTGGCAATTATTAGCAGTAAAATCTGAGCTCATGGGTCAATGCTGTATTATTTTTAATCCCTAGTTCTGCTAATTTGGAAAATACATTGAAGTGTAGTTTGTATGTCTGGTTAGAAGCCAACTCGTCTAAGATAATACAAATGTACTAATATGTTTTTGAAGGAAAAAAAGCTGAGAAAGCAAAGACTATGCGGTTAAGGCCTATCAATCTATCAAGAAACAGTTATTAAAAGTCTATTATGTACAATGCCCTTTGAGTGACAAAGATGCATGAAGACATTCTTAGTCAATAGAATATAAGCTTCTTGAAGGAAGGGACCATTTCATTTTTTTTCCTCTGTATTCCCCAGTGCCTAACACAGTGCAAGTTCTCTTTCAACTTTTTAGTCTATTTTCCATTGTCTATATATACATATGAGATGACCACAATGGGAAATTATATGTAGTGATGAGTTTGAGCTAAGCAAAACAGTCAGGAAATGCTGTTTAATTCAGAGGAAGGAAAAATTTAAGTACAATATTATATACCAACAGAACCTAATATCTTTCTCCTTGAACCTGTTTCTTTTGATTTGGTGTTGTCTTTGGTTCTTTCATTCACCTGTTATATTCAATCAATTATCAAGGCCTATTGATTCTGCCTAAGAGCTCCCACATCTATCCCTTCCTCTTTATTCCCAACTGCTATCATTCTAATGTTAATTCTCATTACCACCTGCCTAGACTTTATTGAAATAACATCCTAATAGATCTCTCTACCCCCACCTTCTCCTCATCTATCCTTCATACAGCAGTTGCCACAAAGGAAAAGTAGGATGTGCAGATTTGGAGTAACTACCCCAAATGTTCACATGGACTATCTGTTCCCAATCTGCGGTAGAATATTCTGAGCTCATATTGGTCTGATCAGCCATAGTTGGATGCTTTGAAACTTTACTTTATCATAGTGATGTCATTTTGGTCCTTTTCAAGAATGAAGGACAACCAACCCACCAGTTGCCACACTAATCTTTATGCACAGAGCTGAATGTATTATTCATCTGTTCAAAACTTTTTAATGACTGCCAGTTACCTACTAGGTAAATTTCAGTTGTTGGACTGTAATTCTATGTTCTCCATGGTCTAGTGCCTCTCCATCTTTCCAGCATTCAAAGTCACTTGTATACGACTTGAACTTTTTTTGCCTGTATATGAACAGAGCATCTGTGCTCAGACTTTTTCTTGTCCTTGAAGTATGAATCCTCCTCACCTCCTCTGTCTGTTCAATTCCTCTCCATTCTGTAAATCCCAATCCAGATATCACCTTCCCTGACAAGTGTGTTCTCCATCTTTGACCTCACATAGCATTTACTATGATCTTCATTAGGCATTTATTTTGTATAACACTCAATAAAGCAAGTATTTATTAAACACTGTTACATTTCACATTGTGTTGCAGGTTGAGGATGCAAAGACAAAAATAAAACAGTCCTTGTCCTTAAGGAGCCCACATTTTAACAGAAAAACTGTATTTATATATGTGAGTTTATGCAAAATTTATGTAAAATAGGGTCATTTCACCCCATCGCTCCTCATGCTTTTAAATGTTTAATAATCAACTTTCCATGGGGTAGGGAGGGTAAAGGCAGGGAATGTGAGCAGGACACACTTTTAAGTTTAATCTTCATTATTTTATTTTCTCCATCACTTTCGTAAGTCCAGACAATCAAAAAAGATATATTAAATCCTGATCAGTAGCTTTTGCAGAGGTATAAATGCTCACACTGAAAATTTAGCAATGGGCTTTTTCTTTTCTTTTTTTTTTGAATTAATTTATTTAACTTTTGACATTCATTTTCACAAAATTTTGGGTTCCAAATTTTCTCCCCATTTGTCCGCTCCCCCCACCCCAAAACACTGAGCATTCTAATTGCCCCTATCACCAATCTGCCCTCTCTTCTATCATCCCTCCCTTCCCTTGTCCCCATCTTCTCTTTTGTCCTGTAGGGCCAGATAACTTTCTATACCCCTTTACCTGTATTTCTTATTTCCCGGTAGCAAGAACAGTACTCGACAAAGTTCCTAAAACTTTGACTTCCAACTTCTCTTCATCCCTCCCTCTCCACCCCTTCCCTTTGGAAGGCAAGCAATTCAATATAGGCCATATCTGTGTAGTTTTGCAAATGACTTCCATAATAGTCGTGTTGTGTAAGACTAACTATATTTCCCTCCATCCTATCCTGGCCCCCATTGCTTCTATTCTCTCTTTTGATCCTGTCCCTCCCCAAGAGTGTTGACTTCGAATTGCTCCCTCCTCCCATTGCCCTCCCTTTCATCATCCCCCCCACCCTGCTTATCTCCTCCCCCACTTTCCTGTATTGTAAGATAGGTTTTCATACCAAAATGAGTTTGCATTTTATTCTTCCTTTAGTGGAATGTGATAAGAGTAAGCTTCATGTTTTTCTCTTACCTCCCTTCTTTTTCCCTCCACTAAAAAGTCTTTTGCTTGCCTCTTTTATGAGAGATAATTTGCCCCATTCCATTTCTCCCTTTCTCCTCCCAATATATTTGTCTCTCACCACTTAATTTAATTTTTTTGAGATATGATTCCATCCTATTCAATTCACTGTCTCTGTGTGTGTGTGTGCGTGTGTGTGTGTGTAATCCCACCCACTACCCAGATACTGAAAAGTTTCAAGAGTTACAAATATTTTCTTTCCATGTAGGAATGTATACAGTTCAACTTTAGTAAGTTCCTTATGACTTCTCTTTGCTGTTTACTTTTCATGCTTCTCTTCATTCTTGTGTTTGAAAGTCAAATTTCCTTTTCAGCTCTGGTCGTTTCATCAAGAATGCTTGAAAGTCCCCAATTTCATTGAAAGACCATTTTTCCCCTGAAGTATTATACTCAGTTTTGCTGGGTAGGTGATTCTTGGTTTCAGTCTTAGTTCCTTTGACTTCTGGAATATCATATTCCACACCCTTCGATCCCTTAATGTAGAAGCTGCTAGGTCCTGATTGTATTTCCACAATACTTGAATTGTTTCTTTCTAGCTGCTTGCAATATTTTCTCCTTGACCTGGGAACTCTGGAATTTGGCCACAATGTTCCTAGGAGTTTCTCTTTTTGGATCTCTTTCAGGAGGTGATTGGTGGATTCCTTGAATACTTATTTTGCTCTCTGGTTCTAGAATCTCAGGGTAGTTTTCCTTGATAATTTCATGAAAGATGATGTCTAGGCTCTTTTTTTGATCATGGATTTCAGGTAGTCCCATAATTTTTAAATTGTCTCTCCTGGATCTATTTTCCAGGTCACTTGTTTTTCCCAAGAGATGTTTCACATTATCTTCCATTTTTTCATTCTTTTGGTTTTGTTTTGTGATTTCTTGGTTTCTCATAAAGTCATTAGCCTCCATCTGTTCCATTCTAATTTTGAAAGAACTATTTTCTTCAGTGAGCTTTTGAACCTCCTTTTCCATTTGACTAATTTTGCTTTTGAAAGCATTCTTCTCCTTATCGGCTTTTTGAACCTCTTTTGCCAATTGAGTTAGCCTATTTTTCAAGGTGTTATGTTCTTCAGCATTTTTTTTGGTCTCCTTTAGCAAGGTGTTGACCTGCTTTTCATGCTTTTCTTTCATCTCTCTCATTTCTCTTCCCAGCTTTTCCTCCACCTCTCTTACTTGATTTTCAAAATCCTTTTTGAGCTCTTCTATGGCCTGAGCCCATGGAATATTTATTTTGGATGTGTGGGATACAGAAGCCTTGACTTCTGTGTCTTTCCCTGATGGTAAGCATTGTTCTTCCTCATCTGAAAGGAAGGGAGGAAATATCTGTTCACTAAGAAAGTAACCTTCTATAGTCTTATTTTTTTTCCCTTTTCTGGGCATTTTGCCAGCCAGTGACTTGACTTCTGCATTTTCTTTCCACACCCACCACGCCTCCAGATCCTCCCAGCCAGTGCTTGGGGTCTGAGATTCAAATGCTGCTTCTCAGCCTCAGGGCTTTGGGCGGGGGCAGGGCTGCTATTCAGTGTGATATTAAGTTCAGGTACTCAGGTGGGGGCAGGGCTGCCACACAGGGCTCAGTTCCCGCAGGGGGTTTATGCGGAGACCTTTAACAATGAATCTGGGCTCCTGACTGCTTTGGGAGCTCTTGTCTGCTGCTGCCTCAGCTGCTGCCTTCCGAGGGGGCCTGAGTTACGGAGACACCCCGCTCCCCTCTCAATGAGCCAAAAAGATTCTCTCACTCACCCCCGGCTCTCTGTGGGTGGAGGGACCTGTGCAGCTGCTGGAGATTGTCTCTGAAGCCTGCTCGGATCTGCTCCTCTTGGTGCCGTGTGGCCAAGGCAGGACTGGGCTCCTCTCTGGGTCCGGTGCAGGACGGACCTTTTGTGTCAGGTTTTCAGGTCTCTCTGGAACAGAAATCTCGTCCCCTCCATTGTTATTTGGCTTCTGCTGCTCCAGAATTTGTTGGGAGTTCTTCTTTACAGATATTTTATGGGCTGTGGGTTTGGAGCTAGCATATGTGTATCTTTCTACTCCGCAATCTTGGCTCCTCCCCCCAGCAGTGGGCTTTTTCCAAATGCTTGCAGCTTTTCCTTTCATAATTGCAAATTGTTTTCAGAATGGTTGAACTAACTTCACAGTCAGTCAGCACTTCTGTCTTCCCACAGCCCATCCAACACTGATTCCCTCTCTTGATATCTTTGCCCATTTCCTAGGCATGAAATGAAACATCAGAGTGGTTTTAATTTTCATTTCTCTTATTGTTGTTGATTTGGAGCAATATATCCTATGGTTAACAGTTTGAAATTTCTCTTTGGAGAATTTTTTGCATCCTCTAATTATTTATTGAAAAATAGCACTTGGACTGTCTTTTATTATTGCGGTGAATAAAATAATTCCTTGTAACCATACTTTTCAAGGCATTTAAAAAATCATTATTTTAGTGCCTATGATGATATTTCATAGTGGGTAGATAGGTATAGCAAGATAAAGCAACTTGCCTGACACCATATTGTTGTTTTGGGGACCAGTGCTTTGATTTCTCAATTCTGAATGCCATGTTGTTTTCCCCTCAGACCATACTGTCTTCCTTAATCGCAAACACAAAATCACTCTAAAATAGAATTGAATGCACTTTTGCCTCCATGGCTAAAATCTTCTAGATAATTTAGGTTTAAAATGATAAAAGTGAAAGTGACTTAGTTTGACCTGTACATGGAGAGCTCTAGTTGGCTTTGTCTTAAAATTTAGAATTCACCACCTTCATTTCAAAATTGAAGAAATAGACCAAGAAAGGTGCAGTAACAGAACTGGAAGCTTTGCATTGGAGGTGGGATTGAGGAATGGGGAGGCTGTAAGGGGAAATGAGGAAAGCTAGGCAAACTAGGTCTGATTCTGAATGAGATTCATTTTTTATTAGAAAGGATCCCTCCCAGTGACTAATATGAAGGTATAACTTTGGGTTTAAGGACTATTTTTCAATTGAAGAGGAGATGGAAGGGGAAAAAAAGGGGAAGGAAGAGGAGAAAGTGACAGTGATTGACAATCAAATAATCAACTTGACATTCATATAGCCCTTCCAAGTTTGGCAGCTAGGTGGTACAGTGGATAGAGCACCAGTGCAGGAGTCAGGAGGCCCTGAGTTCAAATCTCACCTCAGATATTTGACACTCACTAGCTGTGTGACCTTGGGCAAGTCACTTAACCCCAATTGCCTCATCCTGGGTCATCTCCAGTCACCTTGATGAATATCTAGTCACTGGATTCAGATGGTTCTGGAGGAGAAGTGAGGCTGGTGACCTGCATAGCCCTCCTTCACTCAGAACAAAGTCAAGTGCAAGTCATGTCATTATTTCTCTGATGGCATGGTCTTATTATGTGCCATTAGGTGACTCAATGGATAGAGTACTCAGGCTGGAGTCAGAAAGACTTGAACTCAAATCCAGCTGTAGACACTGTGTAACCTCAGTCAAGTCACTTAGTTTCTGTCTACCTCAGTTTCTTTAACTGTAAAATGGGAGTAGTAACATAGCACTTACCTCACAAGATTGTTATGAGGATCAAATGAGATAATGTTTGTAAAATACCTAATGAGTGCTTGTTCACTTCCCTTGCTCCTTATTACTATTAATGATTTTCCTAATGGATAGGTCTGGCTCATGTCATTCCCGTGTTCCCCCCACCCCCACCCAAACTCAATAAATTTCAGTTGTTCCTTATCATCGCTAGGTTCAAATATAAAATTCTCTTCTTGGCATTCAAAGCCCTTCATAATCTGTCCACCCCCACCTTTCCAGTCTTTTTACATCTTAGCCCTATCTCCCATTACCATCAATGTACTTTTCAAGCCAATGACACTGGTCTCCTTGCTCTTTTTCAAACAAGAAATTCCATTTCCCAATTGGATATATTTTCACTGACTGTCCCCCATCCCTGTCATGCTCTCCCTCCTCATCTCTGCCTCTTGGCTTCTCTAGATTCCTTCAGGTTACAGCTCAAATCCCACCTTCTCCAAGAAGCCTTTTCTAATGCCCCATTATTTTACTGCCTTTCTTCTGCTGTATATTTCCAATTTATCCCATGTATATCTATCTCTATATATCTATATCTTGTTTGTACGTAGTTGTTCGCATGTTGTTTTCACTATTAGACTGTAAGCTCCTTGAGAACATGGACTGCCTTTGACTTTCTTAGTATCCCCAGAGCTTACAATAATGCCTGGCAAATAGTAGGTACTTAATAAAAGTTTATTGACTGGATGACTATTATAATATAAATTCCATTATAGTAAATACTTATCTGTAACCAGATAAATGCATTTCTTGGAGCTACTTTTGGGGGGAGGGGCTTATCACGAAGAATAGTTAGTAAATGTGGGAGGCAGAATTTGAATACCTCTACCCTTTGACACTAAATCTAGTACACTTACCATATACCAGGTTAAAAAGAAAAAAGAGATATCCCTTTCTCTATTAGCACATATATTTAGAAGTGATCAAGAAAAAAAAAACTCATTCCTTTACACTTTCCAACTTTTTAAAAAAAATTGCAAAAATGCCAGTGGAATTTAATGACTTCGCATATTTATGTTTGCTTATTGTGACTTAAGAATCAACAGATAGAGCAGTTGTTTCAGTTCTGTTGTCTTCAGCTTCAACTGGTCTTCTCAGTCATCAGAGGCATGCTTTGTTCTTGCCATGTGTGAAAACGTTGATTCACAGCAGGGCTTAAAATGCACGAGACCCATCTGAAATGGACAGAGGTGCAGTTTTTCTGAGCTTTGTGTAATAGCTGCTTTATAACCACTATTGTGGTGAGAATGAAAAAAATGCATAAAATCCCAGAAAAATCAGAACCATTTACCTGATTAGCATGTGACTGGTATATAATAAGCATTTAATAAATGCTTCTTGCCTTGCCTTGATTATAAGCGTATTATGATATGTAATTCTTAAACTACTTCTTTCCGAGAATTTAGAAGAAAGTGTTTTGTAAACCTTCAAATACGATCAAAATGAGAGTTACTGTGTTGTTATCATTATTTTGTTCACATGCTCTCAAAATGGAAAACTAGTTTTGTGCTTGTTTGGATAAATGTGGATAAAGTTCTAGCATAGGGTTTCTCATATATTATGCTCTTAATAAGTGCTTGTTGAATAAATTGAAAAGAGGGTACAGGCAGGAGGCAGAGCACCAAAAGCTGGACATATTTTACTTTTGCAATTTGGATTAACTCAATAATCATTTGGACAGAATCTATAACTTTCCTGGAAATGTAGAGATTCCTTAACAGAGATTCTTAACCTGGGTCCAGAGACTTCTAAGGAATCAGTGAAAACATTTCTGATTGATCTTGGAAATTTTAATATCTTGATAACTGAATTTCCACTGGTTTCCTTTGTAATCCTATGTATTTTATTTTACTCATTGAAAAACATCATCTGGAAAGTCTATAGGCTTCCCCAGGCTGCCAGAGGAGTTCATGATACAACAATGATTAAGAACTCCTGCCCTAATCATAGTCTGTGCCTCTGCTTTTTCCCTAGCTGAACCCAATACCTGTTAGATGACTAATCGTAAAGACTTCAGGGGCCTTTTGAAACTGTCGGTGCCTTATGTAAGCATAAGGTATGTCCTTGGAGGAATAGGTGAACAAAGAAATCTGCTTTTCTTAGGTCTGGAGCTCTATGTATGACACTATGCTCCAAAATCTCAAACAAAACAGGCTATACTTTAGGTTAAATCCCAGAGCATCACGTTAGCAGGGAAAAGTGCAGGTTCAATAAATGAATTCTTTAAACCTGGAGATCAGCATGGTGTGAAGGACAGAGCATTGGATGTGAATCCAGAAGACCTGGATTTGAATCTCATCACTTCAACACTCTGGGCCTCAGTTTCCTTATCTTTAAAGAGAAGTTGGATTGAATGATAACAAAAGTTGCTATGAACAGCGTAACCAGCTGACTCTCGGTGTGTGTGTGTGTGTGTGTGTGTGTGTGTGTGTGTGTGTGTGTGTGTGTGTGTGTCCTTCCGGCAGCTGTCTCTGCTCAGACCCCCCGGAGCCCCCGCCCCCTTTCCCAGGCTCACTGTGCAGGAGAAGCACCAGGCCTCCAGTTACCAGTGTTCGCCCTCCCACTCTCCCAACTCTGTTGCCCTCGTCCGTGCAAGCCCGCCGAGTCCCCGAGGCAGCTGTCCCGGCAAGCTGGGAGGCTGCAGCGGGTGCCCCCAACTTTAAGACTCTGACTGAGGCTTCAACCCATCCTTTCGGGCGGGGGAGGTGACGGTGGAGAGGGTGTGTGTTTGTGGGGGAGGGGGGGTAGGGAGGGACCGAGAGAGGGGGGTGGGGAGAGAGGGAAGAAAAGGAATATTTGCAGAGCGGCGAAGAAATGAACAACTCCTTCTGAAGGTTTCATATGAAGACTTCAGCGCCCTCCTGGGTTGATTCTGAACTTAGAGAGTCTGCACTTATCCGTCTTCTTCGGACCGGCTTTAATCACATCTGGATCCCAAGGGCATTGGTGTGCAGCGGAGCCCCTGGGAGCTCCGCAGCCTCCTGCGAGGGGCAAATTCCTTCAGTACGGGACATTTTCCTAACTTCCTCTGACTTTGTGCCCATCGTCTGATTTGGGTTCATGGAGCTCGGGTTGTGGTTCCTCTTTGGACTTACAGTGACCTCCACCGCAGGTAACTGGACTTAGGGCAGCTTGCTCTCCTTTTCTCCTTCCCTTCCTCCCATGCATACACAGGGATAGCAACCCCCAACCCCCCAATCTCCTCAGGTAGCCCGGGTTCATTGCTGGGAATGGGACCTGGCCGCAGGGGGGCTGGGAGAGCGGACCCGGTGATGACAATTCTTTTCAGTTCCCCAAGTGGCGCGGAAAACGATTTTGGTGGGTTTCAGTCTACTAGTCTAGTGCAATCCTACGAAAACTTTCCTTTGGGTGGGAGGGGAAGATCGAAAGAGAGAGGGGATACATACAAAACTGCTTTCCCACCTACTCTGAAGCCGGGAGGCAGACTGCTCCCTGAGATCTCCTGAAGAGAACCCCTCCCCCGTGCGGCCAAACCTGGGAAACTTGTCAAAAATCTGAGGCCCAGAGGGCAAATTGGCCAGGTTCTGGGAGTTGTCCCCACGCTGGGCCAGGGTCCTTGAGGACTGGGGTGGGCTTGTTCCCAGTCAGACAGGTGGGAGCAGAGCACTTCCAGGAGTAGGGGGTGAAGTGAGACCCCTAGGAGGGGGAGAGGGTGATGGGAGAAAGAGGAAGGCATAGGGTAGGAAACCCTAGGAGGATAAGGTGAGGGGAGAGAGAGAAGGGCTTAGTTTGGGATGGGTTTGGGGGAGAAGGAGGAGGATGAAGAGGGAGAGAGAGAGAGAGAGAGAGAGAGAGAGAGAGAGAGAGAGAGAGAGAGAGAGAGAGAGAGAGAGAGAGAGAGAGAGAGAGAGAGAGAGAGGTCCCCAGGGGTTGTGAGATAGAAGAGACTTGAGAGAGTGCAGGGCACAAGGTGGAATCCCTGGGACTGGGACGAAGATGTTCCTGGGACAGACCGGTCGTAGGTGGCATTCCCCTCAGTAGGTAGTAAAAGGTTTCTGAGAGCCTCTCTGCAGCTTTCTCTCTGTCCTGCAGGGTTCTTGCCTCCGACAGTGCCTCGCCTGGAACCAGCGGCAGCTGGAGGGGGCGGGGGCCCCATGGTTCCCGCAGCCCGGGAGAGCGATGGGGAAGAGAATGAAGCTGTCGCGACGGTCACGGAACTGAGCCTGACTGGAGCCGGGCAGGACCAGGGCTCGGGCTGGCCCAGAGAGTCCAGGCAGGCATCAATGGGGAGCCCGGCACGCAAGAGACAAAAGCGTTGCACTTGCTATACTTACAAGGACAAAGAGTGCGTGTACTATTGTCACCTGGACATCATCTGGATCAATACGCCCGAGTAAGCGAGTTGCCTCAGGTGGGGCACAACCTGGGGGTGGTGGGGGTGGTGGTGGCGGGTTTGGAGGACAAAGTGGGCAATCTTTGAAGGGTTGGAGGCATAGAATGAGGGCCTAGACTTCAAGTTTCATTATTCATGCCCCTGTATATGCCTCCCCCAAACCCCCACCAAAAGTAGTTTCAAACATGGAAACAAACAACTGCTTGCATCCTTTCCCCTCGCGTAGATCTCACCAGAAGCCCTGAACTCTCTTCTATCTGGGATCTCCTTCCAGGCCCTGAAGCACCTATCCCTATAAGGAGTCTGCCTCACCTCAAGTCCCACGTGTTGTTCCCTTCCAACACTCCTTAGCTGTCTGGCAGGAACAGGTTTATTGGGGCCCCAGAAAATACCTCCTTGCTATAGTTGGAAGCTTAGACCCTTCCCTTATTCATTTGGGAGGCCCCTGGGTAGCAGAAGAGAAACTCAATCTCCAAGTTTCTGGTCCAGTGGAAGGGTGAGACCTGCCTTCAAGTGAAATGAGACTGAGCAGGAGGGGTTAGATACCTGATAAGTCCCTCTAAGCCTCTTTTCTGAGAAAGAGGAAGTCCTGAAAGCTATCTCCTGTCCCAGAGGGTAAGTGGTGCCTTCACCACTCTTGACCCTGGGGAAGCTCAAATGGTTTTGGAATTCTTTGAAAGGCAGCCTGCCATCCAGTGCATAGAGCCCAATCAGGGCTGGTGGCCTGGAAGCCAGGGAATGAATCTGAGTTAGCCAGCCAGCATTCTGAATCTCTAAGTGTGTGTTACACAATCCGGATATAATTCTATTAGAGCGTCTGGACTGCCTGATATCCAGGCTAGTCACTTTTCTTCAAGAATGCTTTTGCTTATTAAACGAAGATAATTAATTTGGAGTTTAGAGACCTTAGAAATCATCTTGATGCCCAGAGAGATTAAGTGATTTGTTCCAGGTCACACAGGTAGTAAGTTAGCAGAGTTTGGACTTAAAACCATATCCTAGTCCTTCCCATTACACACACCATTCTGTCTATAAGTCCCAAATAAGTCACCAACAAGGCAGTTCCCCGTATGATTCATTCATTCACCAATCATCTAGTAAGTGCCTATATGCCAGGCACTGAAGATACAAAGACAGAGGTAAAACAATATTTTGTTCTTAAGTAGCTCACACACTAATGGGAAGAAATACCATATCTTTAGAAAATCAAATGCAAAATAGAAATAATGTAATTTCCAGGGGAAGGACGTTAGAGCCTGAGGAAAGAACAACATACCATGACCAATATTATATAGAAGTAGGAAGTTGCCAATGGTGGAATCTAAGGGTTTGTGTCAGTTTTTCTTTTCTTGGTGTTACAGTGGAAGAAAAACTATTTTTAGCATCAGAAGTCTTGGTTTTAAGTCACAGCTCTGTGTGATTGGTAAATCTTTTGACTTCCCTGGGTTTTAGAGTCCTCCTCTGTAAAATGAGGAGGTTGGTATCAATTAACTACAAGATTCTGCCAAACACTAATATTCTATGATTCTGTTTTTCTCTTCAACACTCATTGCATTTTCCTAGAATTCCCAGCTATTGAAGAGTTAGCTGGATTGCCTTCTATATGTTTTTTATGATTGTAGAATGGGAAGATTATATGTCTGGGAAAGCCTATTTATCGTTCTACAATTCATATTTGCTTATTGTTCGTAATATAACATACCAGGCCACAAGTATTATTAATCAGCTTATTTTGTAGCTAAGAAAACTAAAGCATCAAGACTTGTAGGTGGCGTAGTCTACCTGTTAATTCCTTAGCATTGAGCATAATAGTTGTACTACACTATCCTCTATGGGAAACGGGGCAGTAGTGAGTCCAATGCCTTCACCCCACTGACTCTTCCCTTGATCTCTCTCTTTCTCTCTCCTGTGTGTGTGTATGTGTGTGTGTGTGTGTGTGTGTGTGTGTGTATGTGTGTGTATATGTGTGTATATGTGTGTATGTGTATGTGTGTGTGTGTGTGTGTGTATGTGTGTGTGTGTGTGTATATGTGTGTATATGTGTGTGTGTGTGTGTGTGTGTGTGTATATGTGTGTATATGTGTGTGTGTGTGTGTGTGTGTGTATTGGTGGGGATGGGAACACCTAGTATTCAAGTCCAGTTTTGCAGAAATATTCTTTCCTGGATTCATGGGATTTTCCTGAATCCCGTTGGGACCTTTGTTTCCTCTGTATAGCTAATTATTTTTGGAATCCCACCTTCTGCAAGAAGTGTTTCCTGTTCCCTCTTAATTCCAGTGCCTTCCCTCATTATCTCCAATTTATCCTGTATCTACCTGATTTTCCATAGTTGTTTGCACATTGTCCATATATATTTGTTTGTAATTATCTCCCCTATTAGATTTTAAGCTCCTTGAAGGCAAAGCGGGGATTTTTTCTTTCTTTGTAAGCCCAGTACATAGCACAGTGCCTAGCACATAATAGGAACTTAATAAATGCTTGCTATTGACTTGACTTAATGATACTACTACTACTGCTGCTGCTGCTACTACTACGAAAGCAAAATGGCAGAGTGATTGGAAGACTAGATTTGGAGTAGAAAGACCTGAGTTCAAGTCTTATCTATGATGCATTTGAGTTGTTTGACTGTGGGCAAGTTATGTGACCAAATAACCCATGTAACTGAACTTATAGATAAGTTGTTGATGTGTATAACCAGATATATCTAGGATTCCTTGCGTGATAAAATCACAGGTCTAGAATGCTGTCCCTGCCAAACTCCCCCAATATTCTCACTGTGATGTGAAGATGATCGTCTTGAGTCTATGTTACTGGAGCATAAGTTCTTACAAGTTCTTTCTAATGGGGGAGATAATTGCAAACAAATTTATATGGATGATGTAATAATAATAGCTCACATTTGTATGGCATTTTTTCGTTCAGCTCTGTCTGACTCTTTATGACCCTATGTGTGGTTTTCTTGGCAAAGATATTGGAGTGCTTTGCCATTTCCTTTTCCAGCTCATTTTGCAGATGAAGGATTTCAAGCTGTGTTAAGCCCAGAGTCATTTAGCTAGTAAGTGTCTGAGGCCAGATTTGAGGTCAGATTTGAACTCAGGAGGAAGATAAGTCATTCTGACTTCAGACCCAGTACTCTATCCACGGTGCCACCTAGCCGCCACATTTGTATAGTGCTTTACATTTTACAAAAGGCTATCTCTGTGAGGCAGAAAGTACAAAATTTTTATCCTAACCCTTTCTTCCTGGGCAATCTCTTCCCTTGGCTTCTATGACACTACTTTCTCTTGGTTCTCCTTTTTCTCAGTCTCCTTTGCTGAGTTTTCATTTATCCTCTATTTTCTTAGCATGAGTATTCCACAGGGCTCTGGCTTCTATTGTCTTCTCTTCTCTATCTGTACATACAAGCTTTCATGAGTTCAAGTACTATTATTATTATTTTTTTTTGCAGATGACTCCTAAGTCTAATATAGCCTGAAACTCTCTTTTGAACTCTAGTCATGCATCATAGAATACTTGTTCAGTTTCCAAAGACATCTCAGACTTAACTTATTTAAAATAGCATTATCTTCCCTTGCAAACCTATTCCTCTTTCAAACTTCGCTATTTTGGTTGAGGAAATCACCCACTCACCCAATTTAATAACCCCAGAACATTTCTTTTTCTCACTACCCATATTCAGTAAGTTGACATCTTGTCAATTTCTTCCATTATATTTCTTGCATATAATCCCTTTTTTCTCCAGTTGAATAGCTACTACCCTAGCTCAGGCCCCTATGACCTTTTGTCTATATGACTGAAGTAGCCTCTTAATTGTTTTCCCTATTTCCAGTCTCTTCTTCCCCCCTCTCCCCCACCCCCCACCCCAATCCATCATCTATTTAGCTGACAAAATTATCTTTCTACGCACAGGTCTGACAATAACATTACCCTTACTCAAAAACCTCAGTGGTTTCCGATTTCCAGTAGAATAAGATGCATACTCTCAAGCATGATATCTAAAGGCCTCCAGAATTTGATGTCCATCTCTCTTTGCAGTTATTTTTATATTACTCCCTTTCATGAACTCTGCTTTCTAGCCAAACACACCTAGAATACACCCCTTTTCTTCTCTACTAGATTTACTAGGCAGACCTCCTTACTACACCAGAGACTTCTGGGAATTTCTCCTTTGACTGTATGTACTTGAGACTTCTTCCACTGTGCCCCAGAATCCTCTTTATCCTGCAATCTTAGTCAGCACTGGAATTCACAGGTTGGAAGTACACTGGCTCTGTGGCCTCTCCTGCTGATTGAATGACTCCTCCCAGAGCCCCTATGTAAGGAGGGCACCCCACCCTGTCAGGTTTTGTTTCTCTCTAGGTACCCTCCAGAGTTTCTCTCCAACTTATCAGCTTCCTTTTATATGTTGTCTTCCTCCATTAGAACTTTAACTCCTTGAAGGCAGGGATTGTCTTTCTTTCTATTTGTATTTTTATTCCCAGTATAGTTCCTGGCGCATAGTAAGCACTTAACAAATGCTTATTGATTGTTGGTCAGTCTAAATTCTCATTTTTGTTCAAGGCTTATCTCAGGTGCCACCTTCTTCAGAAGCCTTCCCTTATACCCCTGAATTATGAGTGCTCTTTCCCAGTGGTATGGGGGTCAGTAAGCTGTACATAAAGAGCTCTGTGGGCTACAGATGGACTTAGAAAACCACATATTAACATCACTTATGTTTTATTATATTTTATTTATTTTGTTAAATATTTCTCAATTACATTTTAATTTAGATATGCCCTCAGAAATGTGTTTGACATCTCTGCTCTTTCATGCCTCAATTTACCCTCATTTTACTTATGCAAGTATATATTTTATCCTCCTAGGAGAATATTAGCCCTTGAGGATAGAGATGGGTTCTTGCCCTCAATGCCTGCCACAGTGCCTAACAGATAGCAGGTATTTCATTTGTGTTTGTTGTATTGACTTGATTTGAATTCTCTTTTTTGAGATAAGGAAACTGAGTCTCAGAGAGGTGAATTTACTTGTCCAGGGTCACACAGCTAGTAAAGCAATGATGTTTTGAGTTCAAAACCAATCCTTTGTCTACTATATCACCCTACTTTCCATGAGTCTCAACCAGGACCTTCTCAGTTAGCATCCCAATTTGAACTTTAGTAATTAAGTATGAATTTGTGTCTGATAGTATGAGAAATAATCTTAAAGGGAGGGAATGGACTAGTATTTCAATCCAATTTGAAGCCCACCTTTTTTTTTTTTCTAAGTGAAGGAAGTCTCTTAAATATTACTGTACCACTCAACCCATATACATTATTTTGCTTCATCTGTGAAGCCTTCCCTGAAAATCTAAGCAAAGAGTAGTTCTGCTCCCCTTTCTCCCATTCAACTCTCAAAGCACTTTTATCTACCTCTCCTCTGTGCTCATACTCTACGCTGTGTCATGTATTTGTGAAAAAGGCATATGGACAGAATAGCTCTGGGTTCTAGGTCTGGAAGGAGGAGCTTATCTGTTTTTTCAAGTAAGGGGCAATAAAATCATTGACAGTGATATCTGGTTTGATTATAAGGAAATTATGCATCTCCAGCCCCTCCTAGCACAGAAACAGTCTGTTACTCGCACTGGAAATATTTCTGTTGCCCTTTGGGTCACCTGAAATCCTGACTCCTAGGAACTCCTGATGTTCCAGTGGTTTGCAGCACTGTAACTTTACAGAGTGCAATTAAATATTCCTATAGACAAAATAGCTAGAAGGGCTAATATATTTCAGCTCCGACAAGCATTTATTAAGTGCCTATTGTATACTAGATGCTGTTAGAGATTGTTGTTGTTCAGTTTCGTCTGATTCTTTGTAACCCCATATCATGCCAGTACTGTTCATGGTGCTTTCTTGGAGTGGTTTGCCAATTCCTTATCCAGTGAATTAAAGTAAAAACAGAGGTTAATTGAGTTGCCCAGAGTCATATAGCTAAGTAAGTGCCTGAAGATGAATTTGAACTCAGGTCTTCTTAACTCTAGGAGCAGCACTCTATCCATTGGGCTACCTACTTGCCCTCTGGGAAAAAATACATAATTTACATAAGACATAGTCCTGCCTTCATGGGGATTATGATCCAGGATGGAAGTTGACATACATGAATAACTATATTGATATAACTATAATGAAACAAGTTGAGGGGAAAGGTTGTTATTGATTTGGGCAGAGGTAGGACCATGCATGGGTCAGGGAAGGTTTTGTGAATGAGTTGGGATTTGGCCTTTAAGGTAGATATTCATTTGTATAATATTTGCATATGTAGTTATAAGGATTTGGGTGAGCCTTATTATTTATAGCTTAGGGACCAAGAAAGGTCCTTGACCTACTGGAAGGTGGGGGAAGAGAGGGAAGCTCTGTGGTTCTCTCTCCCTACCTTCCACCCCTTCACAATGACCCAGGGCTGCTATATTTGTAATTCTTCTTTCAAACCCAGACTAAATTTTCCTCTTGACTCTTTTCTTCTTCAAGGTTCCCTTTGATTTTAATTTTAATCTAATTGTACTATACTTTCAAGGATTGGTAATTTCATGTAGATGAATAGTGGATAGAACACGGGACCTGGAGTCAGGAAGACCTGAGTTCAAATCCAGCCTAAGACACTTACCAGCTATATGATCCTGGGCAAGTCACTTAACCCTGTCTGCCTCAGTTTCCTTATCTATAAAATGAGTTGGAGAAGGAAATGGCAAACCACTGCAGTATCTTTGACAAGAAAGTCTAAATGAGGTCATGAAGTGTTGGACATGTCAGAAAAAAGTGACTAAACCATAACAACAACAACAAAATTTTGGTGACAGTCCTATGACCCACTGGCAAATCACTTTAGCTTATTCATAAAATAGGGTTGGTGATATTTGTCTCATAGTGTTTGTGTGAGGTTTAAAGGAGATAATGCATATATAGCATCGCTTTCTTGTGCCACCACAAGAAGTGCCACCTATTTCTCATGTGCTTTTGACATAGTTGATTTTTTTAACCCAACTGCCAAGCCTCTGGTGTTGAGCCTCTCCATAGCTCTAGCTTAGGCTAGACTGGTTCTCAGATGTGTGCTCAATTGGTAGGTTCTGTCAGAATTTTATTAATGAGTATAGTCTTCAAGAGTCTAGGACCAACCCTAATCCACAACTGGAGAATAATTTTCATGGAGGAATCTGATTGCCAGCATAAAAATGTTGGGGCGTGGGTGGTTATCCTAGACTGTCCTGTCCTTCATTAAGAGAAACACCTTCCCTTCCCAAGGGACACAGATAATCAATCTGACATCAGTCAATACTTGTTAGTGAGCACTTCTGTATACATGCAGAGTTAGGAGCTAGGTGTTTGGAAGAAGAATTCTAAAGCTAGGAGAAGGGATAAAGAATTAAAGTAATCTATAATCATCTAAATTCTTTACTAGTCTTTATGTCCCCTGGTTTTCTACAACTCACCTACAGAGGAATCAATCATTTTAATAATGTTAAAGAGAATAAACGAATGTCCAGTTGTGTATTTGAAATCTTGTTTTATTATTTCAAGGCATCTTCTTTGCCTGAAATAAAATCATCACTCAATCAATAATTAACAAACTTTTATTAAACATCTAATCTGTGCCAGGTACTATGATAGGCACTGGGGAGTTGATTCATAAAGGAAAACTCAACAGATTTTTTAAAAAGTTGATTTACTTCTGCCCCCCTCTCTCCTTCCTTTTTAAATATTGTAGAACAACAGTAACAGACATCATTTGTATTGAGTTTTAAGGTCTGCAAAGTGCTTGGTGTATGATCTCATTTGATTTTCACAATATTCCTGTGAGGTGGGTACTGCAAATCCCCATTTTACAGAGGAGGAGACTGAGACTGAGAGGCTAAGGGACTCGCCCTGTGTTATATAACTAGTAAGCAGGATTTGAACTGAACTCTCTCTACTATGCCACCTAGCAAATGACCAAAAAGTCATTGTTAGCAAATGAGCTTGTTGGGTAATAGAATCATAGTAGTTTGAACTCAGTTTTTGGAAATGAGATAAAATCACTTCCATCAAGAGCCCTCATTCTCAATGATTAGTTCTCTATTTAATACAGTGATTCATGAAGTAGGTAAGGACTAGCCCTATCCATAACATCAGTTACAAGAGAAGTTACTGCTGTCAGTAAGACTCAGGGATACGTAAAAGGATGGAGTGTCATTGAAAGATTGTTGAACTGATTAGGGAGCCAGTCTCTTCCCTTCCCCAACAACCCCTCATCTGTTGTCAGATATTCCTAGTCATTTGCTTTGGTAGTGTGCTAACTTTTGGATAGGATGTTTATCAATCTGTCATTTGGGGTGCATTCTTTTACACAGGGTTTCCTAACTCAGGAAGAATATTTTAAAAATAAAAATGTTTTTAAAAATATTTTGATTACTTTCAATATAATTGGCTTCTTTTTTAAACTTATGTGCAATTTTTCCCTTCCACATTAAGGGGGTTAGAGGTATAGTGTCCCCACAATCTGGAAAATCCACTTTAAATTCTTTGCTCCTCCTTTCATACCAGAGAAGAAATGTAAATTTTTTTCTCTTTCTTTTATGGAGTGTCTACAGTACATTATTGTAAAATTTGGGTTAAGTATTTGGTCATAGGCTATATGTAGATCAATATTAAGTAAAAATACTATACATATATTTTCTGCATTTCCAAGTTTCTAAACTTTTTTGGTGTCACCTGCTGGCCTTTGCATGTTGTTGTTTGTGGCTTCCACAAAACTTTCCAAAAATTTCCATTTAATTTCTTTTACCGACCTGTAATATATTGGAATTATGATGGGGAAAGTTATGATGTAGAAGGCATAATTTTATTTTGTTTTCTGAATTTATCCTGAGAAAGGGTCCATAAGCTTTACCAGTCTGCCAAAGGACTTCAGAATACACACACACAAAATATTAAGAACTCCTGTCTTATGAGATCTTGCTAATTTTCCCCTTCCTTTTCACAGTCTCCTTCCCATACCCCCTCTCTATACCCTTTTCTGTCCATTTCCTTTCCTCTTACTTTGGCACATTTCTCTTTTATCAATTGACTTAGATAATGACTCAGCCACTTGCTGCTATGAGCCTGGACAAATCTGTTCCCTCTTTTGGGCCTCCATTTCTGGTCTGTAAGATGAGAGGGTTGGTCTAGGTCATTTCTAGCTCTGTCGGTCCATGATCTAGTGAACGAGGAAGACAGCAGGTTTAGAGTGCTGTGTGTTTAACATATCCAGCAGGAAAGAAATTTTGTCTTTTTCAACAGAAAAAGAAGAAAAGAAACTACTTAATTAAACATGTTTAGTTATTATTTTAAAATATTCTCCCACAAAAAGCTTCCTGCATGACTGTCTTTTTCATGTTGTGCTGTTTTACCCTGGTCTGAAGGCAGTGATGAGAAGCAAGAAAGTAAAGGAGTCCTTTCTGACAGTAAGAAAGGACAGTATGTCCTTTCTTAGATGTTGGACTGATTTTTAGTTTAAGTGGCAAGAGGTGGCAGAGGCCTAGAAAGGCCCCTCTTCTCAAACTGTTTTCCTATCTGACCAGCTTAGTTCTGAAATTTCACTCTTAAATTCATTCCTTTGAGAATAAAGACCAGAATCTTCTGCTAATTAATCACCTCATTAACTAAACAGACTGACATAGGTGCTACTGGGATTAGATCATAGCTGCTGGAGGAGGTAGATTCGACACTACTGACCATTTTTCTACTGAATACTTTCTCTTTTCTGGGTTTCTATCATACCATCCTCTTGGTTCTCTTTCTATTTGTTTGACCTTTCCTTCTCAGGCTCCTTTGTTGTATCATCATTCATATTGTGTCTTCCAACTGTGAGTGTACTCCAGGTCTCTGTCTTGGGTTTTCTTTCTTTACATAATCTCTCTTGGAGACCTCATCAACTCACATAGGTCTAATTATCATCTCTCTTTCAATGAATGCCAGAATGTGTATATCCAATTCTAATCTCTCTCCTGAGCTATCGATCCACATTGCCAACTGTCTGTCGGACATTTCAAACTGAATGTTCCATTGTTATCCCAAACTCAACATGTCCAAAACAAATTATTATTCCTCTTGTCCCCACCCCAAACCCATACCTCTTCCAAACTTCCCTATTTTTGTTGAGGTCACCACCGCCCTTCCAGCGCTCCAGGACTGCCTCATGGGAATTGACTTCTCACCCTTTCTTATCTCACATATTCAATCAGTTGCCAGGTCTTTTGGATTCTACCTCCACAGCATTTGTTCTCACCACTCAAGCAGATACAGTCCAGGCTCTTTTCACCTCTTGACTACATAGTAATCTTCTAATTGGTCTCCCAGCCTCAGGTCTCTATCATCTCAATCCACATTCCACATATTTGCCAAAGCAATTTTCCTAAATCACAAGTTTGACCACATCAGTCCTGTACTTTATATACCCTAGTGGCTTCCGTTTGTAGGATAAAACAAACAAAAACTGCTATTGCATTCAAAAGTCTTTACAACTCTCTAACCTTATTATACATTACAGCCCTCCACAAACTCTGCTCCAGCCAAACTGGCCTTGCTGTTCCTACATATAACATTCTATGTCTGGTCTCTGTTCCTTTTCATTAACTGTTTCTCATCCTTGAAATGTACACTTTCTTCATCTCCCCCTCTTAGAAGTTCTAGTTTCTTTATGATCTCAGCTTTGGTTCTACTTTCTGTATGAAGTATAGCTGCTTATGTTTTCCACATTCTCTCTCTACGTCTCTCTGTCTGTCTCTCCACACATGTACCTACACATGTACATTGCATTTCTCTTGATAGAATGTAAGATCCTTGAAGGCAGGACTGTTTCATATTTGTCTATATATCTTCATGCTGAGCTTAGATTGATACAAAGTGTATCAATCAATGATACAAAGTGAGCTCCATAAGGACATGGACCTCACACCCTGGTGAGGGGTAAGACTGAAATACATATAATACATAACACTGTATGATAAAATTACCCTAAAAAGAGGTAGCATTGAAACTGCTAAGAGGCTGTCAGAGAAGAGAAGGGATAAGAACTAAGAGAAATATAGTCTAGTGGAAAATGAAGAAGTGGGATGCCATATACCAAAGACAAATTTCACTAATATCAAAGTATCATTTTAGGTCAGCTTTGTTTCTAAGCATAGTGCGGTAATAGAAAGAGACTTTCTGCTTTCTGGCTCTGATAATTATAACTATGTGGTCGTAGACAAGTCATTTAGCCACTCTGACTTCCCCTTTTCTCAACTGTAATGTAGGCCTCCAAAGATTTTTAACTACCTATTTTAGTGTCTTTGACAACAAAAGCAATTTGTTAAATTACAAAATGCTACAGAAATGAGTTAGTATTGTAGGTTGCTAGGAAACATACAGGGCACCTTCCTAGGTACATATAGCATATATATCATATTTGCAGAAGACTCAAAGTTGAAAGATACAGATCTCAAAATAGATCTCAAAGATGTCTCAACAGGCTAAAGCAATGAGGTGAATATAATAGATAAAATTTAATGAGGATAAATGTAAAGTCCTGCCCTTGAATCCAAAAAATCATTTGCAAAAGTTTATATGAAAAAGATCTGGGGTATTAGTGGGCTATAACTCCATGTGAATCAACTGTACAGTGTGACATCCCCCCAAAAGCTAATGAGATCAAAGGCTGCAGTTAATGATGCCTGCATAGTGTCCAGAAAAAAAAGATGGCAATTATCCTGCTGTACTCTGCCCTGATAAGGCTCTGCCTGGAGTATTATAATTGGTTCTGGCACCACAATTTCAGGAAATACATTGATTAACTAGAGTAAGTCTAGAGGAAGGCCATAGGACAGTAAAGAAACTGGAATACATGGCATGTGAACATTGGTTGAAAGAGCGGGGGGATGTTTAGCCTATAGAACAGAAGATTCAGAAGAGATGTAGCTGCCTTTAAAGTCTAGGATCCTAGTTCTGAACTGGAAGGAATCTCTGAGATTGTCTCATCCAATCCCATCATTTTGCAGATGAGGGAACTAAATCCTGGGGGGGTTAATGACTTGCCTAAGGTTTCACAGGAAATAAGCATCAGAGGCAGGATTTAAGTCCAAGTCCTTTGACTTCAGAACCATTGCTCTTTCCACTGTACCTTGAGAGGGATGTCTCACGAAAGAGGGATTATAGTTGTTCATTGTTCCAATGAGCAAAACTGGAAACAAAGGCAGAAAGTTGCAGGGGGCAGATTCTGCTTGATGTAAGGAAAACAGCTTTCTAACAATAACAGCTGTTTGGAAGAGGAATAAACTGCCTCAAGAGGTAGACCTGTCCCCACTACTGGACAGTTTCAGAGAATGGATGCTGTATGACCTTTTGTCAGTAAAATTATGGAAGTCATTCCTGCCTATATATTTCTTCTGAGGTTCCTTCCAGTTCTAAGTTTCTGGAATTTACTGAAATTTTGGCAGGTACTTGGTAGATACTTGATATTTAATTGTTTTTTTTAGCATGGGAACAAGAAAGGGATTACCAATTTTGTACTGTGATTATATAAAATTTTGTGTGCATTTACATAGACTAATCCCACAGGGAAAAAAACCCTGCAATAAAACCCTAGTATGGCACCTGCCCACAAAATGTATATTGTACAGAATCAGATATGGCTAATGCTCATGGTGCTATTTGTGGAACTGCTATTAATAGCAACAGTAAAATCTAATATTTATAGCACATTAAGATTTGCAAAATGTTTTGCATATATTTTGCCCTTTGAGCTTCACAACAACCTAAGGAAGTATCTTGATTTTTAGAGCAGAGGGCCAAGGAGAACTGAGACAAAGGCTGTAGTCCCCATTATTCATGTAAATCTAAATTTTTGTTCTCAAGTGTTTCTAGGAAGGAGACTGTAGGTGGATAAATCCAAATCTATGTCTATTACAAGCAAATGAACAACAACAAAAATACCCTGCCAGTGGTAGACTGGCAGTGCCACCTTTGTCCTCAGAATCACAGAATCTCTTTGTGATAAGAGAATTTAGAAGTCCTCTAGTCTGGCCTCTCACCCCGTGTAGGAGTTCTCTTTCTACCACCCTTGCCAGCTTTTCTGACTCCTGCTTGAACATTTTCATAGAGAGGAAGCTCACTATCTAATGGGACACCTTGTTCCATTGTTGGACAGTTCTTGTGTGTAAGCATCCGGAAGAATGCAACCAGGATTGAGGAGACCATGAGTTCATGACAGGCGAGGATCATTTAAAGAAAGCAGGAATGCTTAACTTGGAGAAGATTTAACTCAGTAGGACCTGAGAACAGTTTCAAGCATTTGAAGATCTGCTACACAGAAGAGGGATTAGGCTTCTTTGATTTGGCCCCAAATGTTGGAAAGGGACAGATATAGGGAAAATAACAGCAACAGAAACAGCATCAAAGCTTCTTAACAATTTGGGCTGCTCCAAAGTTCAGTGGGCTGCCTGAAGACCCTCACAGGAGGTCTTCAAGCAAAGGCTAGGTGACCACTTGTCTGGCACGTTGTACGGAAAATTTCTTCTTGGGTATGAGTTGGACTCATACTTTGGAGCGTTCTTTTTAACTCTGAAATTGTAGGATCATAGATTCATAAATTTACTGCTTGAAAGGACCTTGGAAGTCATCAAGTTGAACCTCTTAATTATAGTGATAAGGAAGTGGAGGCCAAAAGAGACTTACTTATCTCACAGATAGTAGGTGTCTTTGAGGAAGGATGAACCCAGATCTCTTTGATTCCAGATTTAGCTCTGCAGCCATTCTAAATCCAGTTTTTTCCTCATTAGCTACAACATATTGTCCTTCCCCTTTGCTGATCTCTTTCTCTTTCATATGCAGTAAGATAAAGATTATCGTGACCCAAGCTGTTCGCATAGTGGCTATGAGTAACCTATGATGTCCAAGACTCATGCTATTTACCCATTCTCCATTCTTTGCCGGCTTCGGTTCCTTTACTTTTAACGCCTAGAAGCTGCACTTCAGCAGAACACTTTGGGAATGGCGTGTTGTAGGTCATTTTTTCTGGCTCGATGGAAAGCCACGTGATGTCTTCTTTTGTTTTTGAAACTTATTCTATAATGTATAATTTCAAATTTTCACTTAGAAAGTATAATCAAGTGGTTATAATAAAATCTTAGCACATAAGGAAATGAAGGCAGCTGTCCTTCATTGGAAGAGTACCAGACCTAGAATAAAAAGACCTGAAGTTGAACTATGGCATTCCAATATATGAACTAAATAACTAAAAAGATCTTGGGCAAGTCACCTAGCTTCTTGGGGCCTCTGTTTCTTCACTTTAAAAATAAAACAGCTCACAATACTCCCCTACTAGGATTGTTGTAAGAAAACAAAAGTGAAACAACAAACTATGAAGCATTATTAATTCTGTGACTGAGTATCTTGAAAGATCCAGGCTAAGAATTCTGAACATTAGTGAGCAAGAGAATGTAGATATACCTTATTAAAGGGATGGATTGTGAGAATATAGAAACAGAAGTGGTCATCACTAAAAGTCAGTATGGTTCCATCAGGAATAGATCATATTGGACTTAATTTCCTTTTTGGGGGGGAACAGGTGATTAACTTAAAAAATCAGGAGAAGGCCTGAAACAGAATATTTGGATTTTATGAGAAGATTTAAAAATCTCTCATAATATCCCTCTAAACAAGATGGAAAGATTTGGGCTAGAGGGCAATGCAGATAGTTGGATTTGTTATTGATTGAACAGCCAGATGCAAAGAAGATTAGCTATTGGATTGATATTAACCAATGTTTGGTCAAAGGTCTTTAGTGGAGTAGCCCAGGAATTTGGTTTGACCTCATGCTGTTCAGCATTTTAATTAATGTTTTAGATGCAGGCATGGTTATCAAATTTGCAGTTGATATATATATATATATACATATGTATATATAATATTATATATATATGATATAGATTTCATTTAGATAACCAGATTCTAAAAGTCTTTTATAGAAATTATAGCTTGGTTGTATCTATAGATACATTGCACATAATAAATGCTTAATACATACTTTTCATTTATTCATTCATCTATTAAGATAGCTTTTAATGGGGACAAATGTAAATGCAATATCCTGCATGGTTCAAAAATCAGCTATAGAAGTACAGGATGGGGAAATGTGTCATTAGAGACAGCAATTTCTATGAAAATTTTCTGGACATTTTGGTGAGCTGCAAACTCAATATGAGTCAACAGTGTAACATGGTGAGCAAAAGAATAATTGTTTAGACATGAACAAATTAGGGGGAACCCATGGAAAGGTGTTTAAGATGGCAAGAAGACTAGAAACCATGCCATACAAGAATTATTTGAAGAAAATGGGATTTTTTTTTTTTAGCCTAGAAGAGAGAAAACTTGGGATAGAGGGTATGATAATTTTCTTCAACTATTTGAATTTCGGTCATGGAGAACAAATAGTCATTTGATTTGCGTGTGGTTCCAGAGTACAAAAATAAGTACAAATAGGAAGAAATTACAGAGGCTGGTTTGGTATATTATAGGATTTATGTTGAAGGGTATTGTGTTATTTTTTATTAAGCTACAATTTGAGCCAGATGACCTCTAAGATCCCTTTTCACTTAGAGCTTCTGTGATTCTTTGATAGATGTAGACCCAGGAAATCGGGCTGAATATATGGTGACCTCAAGATGCTCTCTAAGACAAATTTCTGATATGAACCTTAAAAAGATCCTGCTAATTGCAGGCTTTGCTTAATTGAAGTTATATTGTAAATAATAGTGAGTCTTACTCCTGTACCCTACATGACTGCCCTTTCTGGCTTAAGAATATGGAATTTAGAGTATGGCTTGGAATTCAAGGTACTGTGGTGCAGAGAAAAAAATCAATAGGCTTACATCCTGGTTCTAACATTTATTTAAAATTGCTTGCTGTGTAACCTTGGGAAAGCCACTGAAGGCTCCATTTGCCTCACTTTCCTTTTCTACATAATGGGAATATTAAAAGTGCTATAGAAATATGGATTTTAGTTAATATTACTTGTGACCTATCATGAAGTACTATTTCTGAAATAGACATTGTTGCTGGCCAAAATTGTAACTTAGGGTTTCATAATTGCAATTAGACTTCAGAGTTCGTGGGAAGGCTTCTTAAAGAGGTTACACATTTCTGTTTTGGATCACATACACTTAAAACCTAATTCTTTTCTTTGGTCTCAATTCATCATAATTAGATCTGGAAATGCTCAGGAGCAAATATGAAGCTTGGCCCTAATACAGCAAATTCATCATTGCATAATAGTAACTGTCATTTATATAACACATTATGGCTTACAAAGAGCTTTATGTAAGTTATTATTTTGTTTGATCCTCAAAACAAGCACAGAGGAGGGAACTGATGCTCAGATAAGTGAACAGACTTGCTCGAGGTCACACACCAAGTCAATTGCAGATCCAGAATTCAAACCCAGGTCCTCTGATTTCAGATGATCTTTAAAAAATTAGACAACAAAGGAGTTTCATGAATTTAAGGAAAGCCTATCCACAGAGGTTAGGACTGATCATGACCTCCAAAGGAGACTTTGGCTCTCTCTTAGCATGAAAAGAAATTGGCAGGGAATTAACTTGGCCTTAGATCTGAGGTCAAAGAGAAGATTCTGATAGCTCTTGTGTATTTTGTTCCAGCCATCAAAATTTAAAGACAAGGGAAACAAAGCTTCCTATTAGTCTTATAGTTCTCGCTGGCACTAGGCAATAGTTTTCCTTTATGTTGTATTACATCCTGCCATGTGAAGGGCTCAGTTGTGGAACCAAGCAAGCTGACTTAACACTACAGCTCAGTTTTCTAAGCCATATTTGATTAATTGGCTTAATTTAATTCAAATGAGGGAGCGACATTAATTCTGTGCCAATATTTTTCTTTTTCTTTTTTCTAGACTTGAATCTGAGCTCTGGAACATATGACTTATGTGACTTTGAGTGGATTACGTAGCTTCATTGATTTCTTTATGTGTGTCATGAGAAGGGTTGGGCCAGGTGATCTTTAGGCTGTCTTCCAGCTTCCAAATCCTCTAATGCTTCGTATTTGCCACTGTTCTGATTCAGTTTAAGCCTCCCACTAGTTATAGACAACTTTGTGACTTGAAAAGGCTATCAAGATGAATCTTTGAATCTTTTCTTCATTGATGTACTTGGGGCAGAATTAATAGTAAATGCTTAATTAGTAATCACTGTGGAAGAAGCAAGGAAGGAGAAGACAGAACTATAACTAGTGATTTGTGTATCTGGGAAAGTACAAAGCACCTTTGGAGCATAAATCATGATCTCTGTTGGTGAGAGGGACAGAATACCACCTAATGGTGGGGAATGTACAGATCCTGGGACATTATTGTGGGGATCAGGAGACCTAACTCCAGCCTTCCGTCTTATAGCTTTATACCTGAACTAATTTTTTTCCTCCCTAACCAAATGTTCAGCTCCATTGCTTCTACACTGCTAAAATGCTACCTGTGGTGTGGATATCCTCTAAATTTAGCACCTCGGTGCAATGTTTAGTTCACCCCACCCTAGTTCCACCTCTGCCAGACTCAGTATGCTACTTTAACAAAAAGAAATCAACCAACCAACAAGCTGTTATTAATGCTTACTATGCACCAGTCATTGTGTTAGGTGCTCAGGATACAAAGACAAAATAAAACAAATTTTTGCCCTGGAGAAGGTTACATTCTATCAGAACGATATATTTCATTGTGAAAAAAGCCAAGAAAGTAAGGAGTCTTATTTATTAAAGACCTTTTATTTTTTGTTACATCCTTTAACTCATCTTACAAAGGCTGTTCTTGGTGAGTGAGTCAATGCTACAATCTATTCAGACTCACAAGCGTGAGAATGGGATATTGTCACTTTACCAAGAATGAAAAAGAGTAAAGTAAGTAATAATTTTAATGGCACATTTTGGAATTCTATCTTTTTCGTTTCTTTGTGGCTTGGTTCGAATTGAATGTGACTAAATGATGAATTTCCTTCTTTATCTCAATCTCTTACAATCCCTAGTTTTCATCAATGCTCATCTCAAACACCGCCTTAAACAAGAAGCCTTTTTGCATCCCTGTCCCCAGATGCTAGTACCTTCTTTCCAAAGTTGCTTTGTATCTATTTTGTATGTATGAATATACATGTTGCTAGATTGTAAGATCTTTGAGAGCAAGGCCTTTTCCACTTTTGTATTCAGTTCTGAATATAGTATCTAGCACAGAGTGGTGCTTAATAAATACTTGTTGATTGATTGGAGTGCCAAATATAAATGACAACAGGACTAGAACTTTATAGGATTTTAGAATTAGAAGAAATTTTACATATCATCTAGTCCAATCTCTTCATTTTAAAAATGAAGAAACTACCCCAATGAGGTCGAGTGACTTGCCCAGGGTCATATGAGTATGATTTGAGTCAGGATTTGAACTTAGATCTTTCGACTTTAATTCAGTGCTCTTCCCACTGTATTGGTTACATACTAAATCATGATTCCGAAGTTTTGGAATCTTGAGAGATTAAAACAGTAGGATTTTTTGCTTCTATTCGATTTTCACTTTCCATTTGAATGAAAAAAAAAAAACAACCCTAACATTTTAAAAGAACATTAATCTTTTGCAGTCTTTAAAGTGTAACAGTATGGTAGTTCATATGTATCTCATAGAATAGTGCACACATGGTTTCATACTCATCCTCTAAAAAATACCTGATCCCCATATTATCCTTTGTTTCCATTTCTGGGAACTATTTTGAGCTGCATCTGTCTGCAGCTTTGCATAAAGTTATAATGAGGCCATACCAGATAGGAATGAATGTACGTGCTTATGTTCGACCTGGAATTCTTAAGGGTCATGGGGGGTTGGGTAGAGAAACTTTAGCCTATCTCACTGGACTGCATTTATGTCCTAGCGGATGTAAGAAAAAATCAATTAATCTGTAGAATTCAGTCTGAGGGCAATTTTAGAATTCCTTCCCCCATAGCTAAAATTACATGTGTATGTGTGTACGCACATGTATATGTATGCATACTTGCATGTATATGTTTTCTTTTTAAGTTGTAAATTCTCAAATAATTTCACACTATAGGATGAAATAGAAACATTCGATATTGTTTATGTGTCTTGTGGATTATATCTGATGCATCTCCCAGTTGTCCTTGTGTGACTTCAATGTTTATATCCCTGGGCATGAGTGAGTTGATAGGATATTAAATACTGTGGCTTTGAGATATTTTCACATTCAGTCGCAGAGGTCTTTGGTAATATAACAGTGTAGATAATATGGGTTAAAATTTCCAAATATAGGAGTGAGGCTTCTGTGGAGGCTATCCCTGGGAGCGGGTTAGAAAAACAGCATAGCTTCACTCAGCCATGGCCTTTGGTGCCAGAGAAGTTTAGGGGCAATCCCTTCTGTGAAGGTTCTGTCGGTGGAAGGTTCTAGAATAACAATACTTGAATCTGATTCCTTTTAGTTAGAACTTGGTCTATGAAGATTTTTCTGTATCTACAAACTTCTTGGTGTGGAATACTGTTATCATGCTGCTTCTGTCAAGAGTTATTACATACTCTTATTGAAAACTATACTGAGGCAAAATTCATTTCAGAGACTCCTGGAAAGAAGGTGAATGTTAAGAAATTAGTGTCTCAGCTACTATCAGGGCCTGTATATTTGGACATTTTAATATGAGGATGGGAAAAATTAGCATTTTTTTACCCATGTCCCCATTTCCTCACTGATGGAATACTCTAGCATTTCCTTCTGGAACTGAAAAGGCAAGGACGCAAACAGCAGGGTATTCTCTGGGTTTGTAGTGCCAACAATAAAGCTTCTTCTATTTTATAGAGAATGTAATTTCTGATTCACATACCTTGTTAAGAAAAACATCTTGTGTTTTTTCTAGTCTTTAAGTCAATGCTATTAATTTTTTTCAGACTAACAGTGACAGATACGGGTGAGTTTTGTTAGAAAACAATTCCAAAAGGTACTGATTTTGCATAAAAAGCAAAAGAATAAGAAGTTCCAATTTTGTGATGGAGTAGAGCGATTTGGATGAATTTAATTTATGGATAAAGAAAAGGAAAAATCTGGTTTTTGAAGGAGTGGCTGGGACACAATGTCTTGAGGATGTGGGAGAAAGCCAGTGAAGTCCTCACTTCAGTTTTCTGGAATTGTCTGCTTGGAGATGACTGAGTTTCTCTTCAGCATTCTAGGTACGGTGCCCAGGTTCACAGTGAGTAAGAAGATCCTACACGTCTTGAGTTCTCAAAAATGAGCACTGAGCATAGTAGAAGGTTGTCGTTAGTGGGGCAGCATGGTACAGGGAAAAGAACAGTGGTTCTGACCTGGGTTCAAATCTCGTCTCTGATGCTTAGTGACTATATGACCTTGGGGAAGTCACTAAATTGCCTTGGGCCTCCACTAGCTGGTTTCTAAAGTGAAGAGGTTGGATAACATGCCTCCTGTGGGCCTTTCCAGTTCTATATCTGTGTCTTATGAACACCTTGGGAGGAAGCTTGGCAGGGTATGGCAATGGGAGACCTTGGATGAGACTACACAGGTGGGCCAATGGAGGGACTCCTGGACCTAGAGTCAGAAAGACTTGAGTTCAAGTCCTACCTCAGATGCTTACTAGCTGTGTAACCATGGATAAGTCACTTAATATCAGCCTACCTCATTTTACTTATCTGTAAAATGGGGATAATGATAACATCTGCCTCCTAGGTTTCTTTTTTTATTTTGAGGGTAAAATGAGATAATATTTGTAAAGTGCTTTGAAAACCTCAAAGTGCTATGTAAATACTACTTTGCTGCTCTTGTTGTCTGTAGGAGATGATTCAGAAGTTTCTGTTGATTCCAGGGCAACTGAAAAAAAAAAACAGCTTGAGCTTGTGGGTGGGAGGATGCTGGCTGATTGTTTGGATACTTGTGTACCAAGCTACAGCTGACAAGTATTTAAGGAAAGAAAGCAGAATGAAGGGGGCTGGTGTCTGGAGAAAGCTGTCTTATGAAATGAAACTGCTGTTTGCAAAGAGATAGTGTTTTATGATAGAGCCAAGGCAAGAGTTGGGTGAGGCTTAGGGGTGTGTCCTAGTACCATGGTCTCTTTGGATTAGGTCTTTGAACATTTTGTTCTCCTATGAATTTTTGGGCCCTGTTGATCGCCTCCCTGGGGAACAACAGTCAGGGGAGTTGAGGTAAGTGTCTGTAGGGCATTATGTCACCATGCTGTTTGTTGCCCTAGATTTCCTGGACATTTTCTCTTAGGGGTTGGGCTGTGATAAAAGATATTGGCAAGTCCCTAAGGACATTATCTGAACCACTCCCTTCTGCTAAGGACTCACCTGTGCCAGAGGTCACTGGGCCCAGGCAATCAGAGACTGAGGTACCAGAAAAAAAAGGGATCAGAAAAAAATGTTTCCCCTATTCCCTTATTCCAATCTCCATGATTATAAATTTCTTTATAGAAACAAATAAAATGATCTCTATATTATTCTGTAGTATATAGGAAAGAATTCTAGATTTGGGATCCCAAGACCTTGGATCAAATTCTAATTGCCACTTTCCAGCGGGGTGATCAAGGACAAATCACTTGGTGTTTGAGTCTCTGTTTTCTCATCTACAAAATGGGGATAATAATATATTTCACAAAGTTCCTGTGAATAAAGTACTATGTGAAAGTGAGCTATTTTTAAAAAATACACTTTTAAGAAGATTTACAGAATCCTAGAGTTGGAAGGGACTTTAGAGATTGTCTAATTTAACTTGTCCCTGGAAAATAATTCACTTCTACAATACATACTTGAGAAAATCCCATTCAGCCTTTGCTTCAAAACTTCTAATGAGGGGGATTCGTCTGTCTCCTGATGTGGCCCAGTCCAGTCTAGATAACTCTAATTGCTAGAAAGTTTTCCTTAGATCAAGCCTAAGTCTATTCTCTTTGCAATGTGTAACTGATACTGTTGGTTCGCTCCTCTGGGGCCAAGTAGAGCAAGCCTAAATCTCTCTTCCACTTGACAGCTCTTCAAATACTTGAAGACACTAGTATGCCCCCTCAAGTTTTCTCTTCTACTGTCTAAGCATGTCCACTTTTTTCAAACATGCTTATATGGCATACTCTCAATGCCCTTCACCATCCCAGCTGATTCCTTTCTAGCTTATTAATATTCTTCCTAAAATATGGCACCCAGAACTGAAAATATCCCCCCAGATGTGGCCTGACTAGGGCAGAGGATGGTGGGACTATCATTTCCCTGGTCTTGAGGCACTGTGTCTTTCCTGATGCTGCCTAAGATTCAGATAGTTGTCTAGGCTGCCATATTGCACTATTGATCCATGCTGAACATATAGCCTATTAAAACCTCCAGATCTTTTCTCACATAAATTATTGTCTATTCATGCCTCTGCTAGCTTAGGAAAAAAAAATATACTTGAGTGATTTGACCATGGAAATTTACCATGTGTGTTTAATAATGTTTTTATTTGACTGGGTGGCCTATTTTAGGAAAATTCAATAATATGAAATTTTACCATCTTCATAGATTAAATAAATTAACTCAAAGACACCATGATGTAGTGGGGGAATGCCTTAGATTTGAATCCATAAAATCTAGGTGTAAATTCTGACTACTATTTCATACTTACAAGACCTTGGACCAGCTACTTAGTTTCTCTGGGTCTCAGTTACCACTTTACAGTGAGGGTTTTGGACCAGATGGTCTTGAAGGTCTCTTTCAACTCTTAATTAATGACCTACTATATCAAATGAAGGTCTAGAGTTGTCCATCTAGGGACCCCCTTCACAATCCCTCTCTGCTTTACTAGACAGTCTGCTCATCCTTGTGAGTTATCTGTGAACCTTCCACTGAAGAATCTTTCTGACTTTGAATGACCAAAACATGTTCAGTTACTAGCTCTGGCAAGTGTTTGGATATGGCAGACTTGATATTCTTGTGGTATAGCCCTCGAGAACCCAAGGTCACCTTGATACCATGAGGAGACAGCAGGGCCAGATATTAGAGGTGAAAGATGTCTAATAATTGACAATGAAAGATATCTGTTACATATCTATTTATAGCAATATCAATATATCCATACACACACTCACACATATAGTTGTCTTTTCTTTCCCCCCTATCTATTGCAAATTATTTATTTTACACAAAGGTCTTCTGTTTGACTTTTTTTTGCTCATTTCTCCTTTTTTGTGCTGTTATATCCTGGAAGCAAGTGATCCCAAATTTGAACACATGCAGATGATCCAAGATTTTACAATTTACGCACATTCCTAGGACTGATAGGATAGGGCAGATATTGTAGTAAGCAGCATGGGGTAAAGAAGAGGATTTATTTGGAGTTTAAATTCCTACTCTGCCACTTATTGTGTAACTTTGAGTAAATCACTGGTAGGTATTTATAAGTAACAGACATCTTTCATTGTCGATTATTAAATATCTTTCACCTTCACTAATATCTTGCCCAGATGCTTCCTTGTGGCATCAAGGTGACATTGGGTTCAAGGGCTGCACCAGGAGAATGTCAGCTCTACCAGATCCACACATTTTAAGGGTTTCCATGTCTAGTACCTGAACATGTTTCTGTCCTCCAAAGACCACCCTTGCTAAGGTCAGAAGGGTCCATCATCAGTGGGTTGATCAATATCTCGTAAAGATCGTTTAGCTGTCTAGTAAATCTATAAATCTGTTATCTCTTGTGTAAAATTAGGGGGTTGGTTCAGATGCCTTTTGAGGTACCTTGCACCTCTAGTTCTATTTAATCCAATGTTGTAAAAAATGGGCATGCCCAGCTACTTTATTTTTTTCAAATTTATTTATTTGTTTTCAGTTTTCAACAATCACTTCCATGAATTTTTAATTTTCTCCCACTCCCTCCCCTGACTCTCCCCAAGACAGCATCTAATCTTATATGAGTTCTACACATACATTCTTATTAAACACGTTTTCACTTTATTCATGTTGCATAGAAGAATTAAAACCAACAGGAGAAAGCCTAAGTAAAATGAAACAAAATCAAACATAACAAAAGAGAAAATAGTCTGCTTCATTCTGCGTTCCGACTCTATAGTTCTTTCTCTGGATGTGGATGGCGTTGTGTATCATGAGTCCTTTGGAAATGTTTTAGGTCCTTGCCTTGCAGTGGAGGACTGTCATGCCCAGCTACTTTAAATGGCTGGTATATGCTTGTAGTTACCTATTTGACCACTAGGTGGTGGTTGGACCCTGGTAAGGGGAAATAGTATTGGCTTCGGTTGTTGTGACTGTTCAATTAGTAAAGGTAACTTTTGGAAAATGAGCAGGGACATTTATATGTCAGGCTGTGTGTCTGATCTGTTTTCTCAATCTTTCATTATTCAGTTGCTGAGTGAATGGAGTGCTAGATTTGGAATTAGAAAGTGCGGAAATCAGATCCTGTCTCAGCCACTTCCTGTCTGTGTGACCTTGGGCAAATCATATAACCTCTCTCAGCCTCGTTTTCCTCGTCTGTAAAATGGGGATAATAGCATCTACTTCACAGAGGTGTTTTTACAATGAAATATCATTCATAAAGTGCTTTGCAGACCTTAAAGTGGAATATAAATGCTAGTTAATAATGATAATATACACAACTGGTATAATTCTTACACCTTCAAAATGCCAATTATTTTCTAAAAATATTGCAATGGATTAAGAATGATAGGATTGGAATTTCCAGGAATATCCTCCCCTTGGTCATTGTTTCCATACAGTAATGTTACAGTGGAATCCAAAAGAAGCTCATGTAGACCTAAGAGGCATTTGAATTCACAGGAAACCATTTCTTGGTTAAATATTCCAAGTTAGCAGTCAGCCAATATGTATTTATTGACTACCTGTTATATTCTCAGCTCTGTGCAAGTACTGTAGAAGCCACAGACAGAACTGAAGATATGGCAGTCCCTTGTGCTTGTAGACTTGACTGCTCTTTAGGCCAAAGTTTTTTCTTCTCTTTCCTTAGTTCCCAGCTAAGCCTGGAATAGTGATGTGCACCTAGTAGGTGCTTCATATTAGATATGTGTTGAGTGATTAAATGGGAAAGGTCACAGGAATAGGGTATGCTTCATTTTTTGAAGCTATCAGGAATAAAAGGAATATAGACTTTAGAACTAGAAGGGATGTTAGAGAATATTTAGTCTAACTCCTTTCTTTCATAGATGAGAAACTGAGTCCAAGAGAGAAGCCAAGAGACCGAGAGAGAAATAACTTTTCCAAGGCAAACTGGGATTCAAATATAAGTCCTCTGATTTTAAATCCATTGTTATTTTCATCACATCATTATTTTTTTCCAGTATGATTTATATCCGGCCACTCATTTGAATATAGTTCATTCATGTGAATGAGAAAATGCTAAACTTGTCTATATTAATCACTAGCATATTTCTTGTTATTTCCTTTGAAGCATATGAAAAGTTTTTATTCAAGTTGATCAGCTCTAGACTAGTGTTTTCAAAATTGTAGGCCTCTCTGCTGATTGAAAAATGGGTTCATTGTTATTCTCTTTGTGAGATTTTCACCTGGAAATGGAGGGGCCTAGGTTTAATGTCAACACTTAGAGATTTAATATGACCCTATTACTGGAAAAATATATGTTTAGCCAAACCCTGGTTCACCACAATGTCTTCATTGTTCTACCCTTCTCTGCCCTCCTTAGCCTTTTCATAGGGAAAAGTAGAGTTTTTTAGCAAAGACCCATGGCCAAACAGTACCCATGTTCTGCTTTCAGTCTCCATTGTATGATCTCAAGATGCTAAACATCTGCAGGCTGCCTGGGTCAGAAGTTCATTGAGTGAAGCCCTAGTTCACAACCAGCAGAGTGAGAAGAAAGGGAAAAAAGAATATAAAGGTGCCTCAATTCCATGACTTGAACTCAGATCTTTTTGATACCAAAGGTGATCCTCTGTCTCTCAAACAACATTCACATGCATAGATATACACTCACACGCATATACCCAGTGTAGTAGAATAGAAAGAGTAGCAGAACTGGAGTTAGAAGTCTTGGTTTGGAGGTCTATTTCAACCACTAACTCTGATTCCCTTCTATAAAGCCTTTCCTGGGGCTTTTGCCTCACCTCCCTGGGAAATCATGCCATCTCTTTGTACTTCAGTTTTCTCATCTGTAAACCAGGAGTATTAAAACTTACATGGCCTACCTCACAAAGTTATGAGAAAAAATACTTTGTAATCATTGAAGTATAATATAAAAGTGAGCTATTATTATACATTGAAAATGGAGGAATATGACATAGGTGATTGCTACCTAGAGAAGTCTGGACAAAGTGAACTCTGAGGTCCTTCCCAACTCTGAGGTTCTATGATTCTATGAATTCAGTTTAATCTTTACTTTTCTTTTTGACACTTGGTTTTCCTCTCTTGCCCAAGCTAGAAGTTTGGTGACTACTCATGGATTGAGGCCAGCAGAAGGGAGCTTTAACCTGATCTATTTTTCCAACTTGGCAGGGGTGGTTTCTTCTTAGACAGTCTGGTGGACCTCTGTTCCCTTGGGGGCTCACTATATTGGAACCAGCCTTAGTGTGGACATCAGTTTTAATTCTACTATAGCTCAGAAGTTTCAAATTCAAACAATGCACCATCCTCAGTCTCCCTGGTAGTAGGAATCACAGGTGTGTGCTCCATCTCATCGGACTTCATTTTGTTTTAAGAGTTAGTATCTTGTGTTGAATACAGGTATTGAGCCAATCTAAATGCCAGGAAGACCAGGCATTTAAGTCATGCCTTTGACACATATTGGTTGTGTGGCTCTGGGCAAGACACAATGTCTCAGTGCACTAAGCAAGTTTTTAAGACTCTGTAAGTTGTAGAGAAGGTACCAACCTGCCTTGGTAAAAGAAATTCCCTCTTCTGGGAGTTTCTTATAGTAATGAAATCATAGGTCTAATCCCTGTCCCCTTTCTCCTATCACTTTGAGAACATTTGGAGAATTTCATGAAACTCCTTGGGGCAATCTGAGATATTCTGGAGTGTCTGGAAATCCCTGGTAAAGAAAAGCCAAAATATTTTTGGAAGAGCCATTTCTGCCTGAACAGCCCTCCAAATTATTAGCAATAGGTCATGAAATCAAGTCACAGCCTTTCGAAGCTAACTTCAATTAAGCAGCATATGATTTAAACATTTTTCCACTGAATAATTTGGCAATCTTTCCTCTTGTGTAAATCTTTTGTGGCTTGGGCATAGACTATAATAACTAGCAACTGTTATTAACTGTCTTGTTGCATTTCATAACACCAGCATCTATGTACCAACATGTATCATCAGCTGGATCAGTAAGTAGGTCAGGGTTTTGGGTGACAAACCTTTTTTTAAAGACCAGTTTTCTTGTTGAGTAATGCACCATCCCCCACCAGGCAATAACATCAAAAATAAAGATAAAGGAAGGTCTGATGAGTAACTCTAGTGTGAGACAGGTTGGCCTGAAGGCCATTTTTTTTGAATGACTGCAGTTGGGTTTGCTTGATCCCTTTTAGTCTGAATGATAACCCACGAAAGGTAAATCCCTTAGAGGGGGAAAAAAGGCCCCCATATGGCAAAAACCACAGATGTCTGCCAGCTTCTGGAATTTGTAAAGAATTTTACCTTTCTAGTTTGACCATGTCACAGGTGTTTGGGGGGCATGTAACCTTTCTGGGATTAGCAGGTCTGTCAATTGAAGTGTCCTTATGATACGTTTTGGGCTGCTCCTCCCTCCCTCCCTGTGAACTAGCTAAGGAATATTAACCTCTGGACAGCTAGCTCCAATTACTGGTAATTACTCTTCCACTTTCCAGGGGGAGAGAAGGGAAAAGCCCCAGGCAAAACTTACAGAAGGAAGCAATAGAAGTGTGCAGAGAAAATTGACTTGAGATGTTGGGTGTGGAGGTGGGAAAGGAAGGAAGGCTTAGTGGAATCACGTCTAGGTTTTCTCATAGTTGTCTTAACTCTGGCTTGAAATAATTAGAAATGTAAACAGAAAAGTTTTCTGGTGCAGATGGTGTGAGAATGTTGAGACCTTTTGCATGCTGAAGCACTTACCTCCTCCTTGGTCCCAGGCACAGGAAGCCATGCCATTAAGCAAAGAATATAGAAGATAAGCATATTGAATGCCCAAGCCCACACCTGGTAGTGTTCAGTTAGAATTTCTCAGAGTAGAGATTATCCCAGTTCTGGGTCAAGCTTTGCAAAAAGGGCCCCTTGCATCCAATTTCCTCCATAACACTTTCTAAGCACATCCTAAGGAGAGATGCTTCCCCCTCTTCATGGAACTCCAATCCTTGTGAGACATAATTATGTCTACACTTGCTAGACATTTGGTTGTACGTACAGTTGAGTTCAACCAATGTTTATCAGACACTTACTGTGTGCAAAGTGCTTTGTTAGGTGCTGGGGATAACAAGCAAAAATGACAGACACTGCTCTCGAGGAATTTATATTCTGATGGAGGGGAGAGACACAGCATAGACTCATAGATGGCTCAGATTAGAACTAGTTCATTTCTAAGCCCCCTAACTTTACAGAAACAGAAATTGAAACTCAGAGACAGCAAGTAGAACGGCCCAAAGTCACACAGATTTTTAGTAGCAGAGCTAAGATCCAAAACCAGCTCCCTGATTCTCTGATGTACTACTCTGTAAAGAACACTGGACTTGGAGGCAGGAAATAGGGGTTCAAGGCTACCTTCCACTAGCAGTTTGGCCTCAGGTATGCCATTTTACTTTTTTGAGTCTTTGTTTCCCTATCTAAAAAAGCAAAATCCCAAGAATTGGGAGTAATAATCTTTATATCACCTTCTTCGTAAGGTTCAAATGAGACAACGAATGTAGAGCTCTTTGTTATCAGAAAATGCCATCGTGTGATGTGAGTTTTCCTGGTAACGATGAATAAGCTCATCCCTGGCACTTGTTTGTTGTTGGGTAAATTCTGGCAGCAGTTCTCTTGTGATAGTTGTCAGTCCCCATTTAGATATACACCAGGCTATATTTCTTGTCTTTTCTTTTTTCTTCTTCTTGATGTAGCACTCATCTATGTTGAGACATTAATAATAAAGTGATATGAAGACACATGTTCTCCCAACTCTTTACAGGCGGACTGTACCATATGGGCTCTCCAATTACAGAGGCAGCTCCCGGGGCAAGAGATCCGTGGATCCTGTACGCAGAAGTTCGCCATCATTTAAAGGACCACAGAACCGATGTATTTGCACAAAACAAGATGATGATGCCTGCATTCATTTTTGCACCAGAACTGAGGACAACAGAAGGTAAATGGCTCTCTAGGAAGTTTTAATCATTTCAATGAAAAGTGATTGGTAGAAGCATACTTTAGTAAGACATTAAATGACACGATAATAATGAAAGCTGATATTTATATTGCACCTACTATGTGCCAAGCACTTTACACATCTCATTCAATCCTCACCAGAAGCTTGCGAGGTACATGCTATTTCTCTCCACCTTTTACATATGAGGAAACTAAGGCAAACTGAAGATAAGCAACTTGCCTAGGGTCACATAGCTAGTAAGTACCCGAGGTTGTATTTGAACTTGGGTCTTCCTGACTCCGGGTCTGTCACTCTATCTACCATACCACCTAGCTGCTTGTTATAGAACATAAATAAAAAATAGTTAATATGGTCCTCTAATGGGTCTGTGACTTCATCAGTGTAGATGCTTCTTCCATCAGTCTGGATGGCAAGCTACTGGGCCTTCTTGTGTGATTTTGTCCATATTTTCCCCTAAATTCACACATAATTCAGCATCAGAAAAGGATAGGATTTTATCAGTGGAAATGACATTAAAGAAGGTTTATTATCATCTTCTTGGCTGCTACATCTTATATACCATGAGGTCTTTCCACTGGACTTACAACTGAAACCATCTGTATTTCTCTTTGCCTATTAAAATGTTAGCACCTTAAGAATGAGTATTGCCTTTCTTTATTATTTGTATTTGTGGTGCTTAGCCAGTGCATTGTCCTTAGTAAGTGCTTAATAATTGCTTTTTCATTTATTCATTCATTTGTCCTTCATAGAGAATCAACCCATCTTACTCATGGCCTTCCTCTGGTTCTTTTAATGTCTCAGACTTGGGTTATCCATTGTACATTAGTTATCTGCCATTCCATTACATGACTAGTCCACCTCTTTTTCCAGTCACATGTCAACAACAATATCTTTGGTATGCACTGATCTTTTCCACCCTTAGAGTTGTTAACATACCATGGAAACTTAGTGGACCAGGTATCTGGCTGAAGGCTGAGAAGATTATCAATTGTTCCCCAAGTTCTACTGGTCTTGTTCTCAATCTTGAATGGACTTCTAAAAAAAAAAGTCCAAAGGAAAACTGGCATTGTTGTGTCCCAACAGACACACCACTTTGAAAGTGCAATTATAAGAACTTTCTTGATGCCTAAAATATAAAATTAACTAGAACATGAATTGTCAACTGAGCAAGTAATTACTTAGAATTGTTTCTGTTAGTAAATATGAAGTTGGGAACACAGAATATCAGAACTGGTGGGTGACCCAGAGATAATCTAGTCCAGTTCTTTTGTTTTACTGAGAGTAATAGCTAATCTTTATGAAGAGCTTCAAGGTTTATGATGAGGTCCAGAGAGGTTGATTCTTGCTCACAATTGCAATTAGTAACAGAGCAGAGATTCGTCAGTCACTCAACTAGAATTTATTAAACACTTACTATATCCCAGATCCTGTGTTAAGCACTGGATTAGAATGTAGGTCATCTGACTTCAAAACCAGGGTTTTTTTCTATTACTGAATATTAATGAAAGTAAACTACCTGTGGAAACCAGCTTCAGATTTTGTACGACTGGAAATTCAATGTTGACTCTATATCTTCTCCTTTTCTCCCAGATGACCTAATGATCAGCATATAGAAACATACTAGAGTAATATTGGAATCCTCCTTTGCTAAGAGTCCAAATAATAGAAAGGGATCTGAGTATGTTTGCACTCTAGATGTACTGATGGGAACTTCATGCATGAAAGTAGAGAGTTATTATTGCATACCTAAAAATCTTAAGCATTTTCTGGAAGATGAATATAGAGTGCTACAATTTGGGTTGATTATTGAAACCAGCCTTCTCTTTATAGTAATTCAAGGACAGTAGAAAAACATCAAGACATAGACATGGAACAGCCTCCTGAAAAGTGGCCCTGACAGCACTAATGCTTTATGAACAGAGGTGAGTTGAATTACTAGGCATACAGTTTATTTCATAGTTACTAGGAACACTTGAATGGGGTTCTTGAGCATCTCTCTAGTCAATGGATGTAGTCTGATCCCAGACAGAGTTAACAAACCTAAGAAAGAGTAGAAGTGACTTCTTTTTATCAGTTGAATTCTTGGAATCAATATAAATAATTTTGATTTTCCTTGTCATGAGATCATATGTTTACAGGTGAAAGTTTCCTTTGTGATTATGGCTTCATTTGACATTGGAGGAAACTAAGGCTCAAGGAAGTAAAGTGAATGACTTAAGGCCATACAGACAATAAGTAGCAGGGCCAGAATTTGAATCTCCTCCCTTTGACTCAGTCTAGTGTTCTCATTATATCACATTGCCTCACAAACAAGACAGTTTCAGGAGACCAACTCATCTGAGAATCATTTGTTTCAAAGTTCTTTGTAGTCTTCCATAACTTTGATCACCATCTGTTCATTCCTTTCATACTCATTCATTCATCGTATGGAACTTCGTATGAGTCAGATGAGTTACTTAAATGAAATAAAGGGATTAATTGACTAGATAAGTGTAAATGTAGAAGCTGGGAAAGCTGGTGCTGACTTCACGGAGAAAATCTCGAATGTACACTTGCTAAAAGGTGTTTGTTTCTCTTCTCCCTGCCCAGCTTTGAAAACTGTATCTCTTATGTGTTTTCTACTGGAGATTTTGAGCCTTTGGTAGAATTTGTGACTTGCTTTATCACAAAACAAATACTTACATGGCATGGAAAATAGAATTTTCTGGCAATAAAATATGTGAATTTATATTAAAAAAAAGTAACATAAAAAAAGTATCTTTGCATTCCCCTTTATGTTGTATGCTCAGCAGCTATCTGCATTGTCTAATCTGGCCCCCAGGTCTACCAGGATGCAGTTCTAGTCAATTAAGGAATAGGTGCTTAGTAAGCACTTACTATGTGCTAGGCCCTGGGACAAACCTAGAATACATAGATAAAATAGCCCTTGCCCACCTGGAGGTTGCTTTCTAATGGGGGAGACAACATTTAAATACATATCCCCACAGATTTTGGAAGGGAAGATGTTAGTTGGAGGGAGAATAAAAAAAAAAAAAAAAGACTATGTAGAAAGTGGTGCTTCAGCCAAGTCTTGAAGGAAACTAGAAGCTCCACAAAGTGGAAGTGAGGAGGGCATACATTCCAGGAATGGAAAAATGAAGGCATGAAGCCTGTGCCAAGGCATGGAGACAGGAGATGAAGTATCCAGCTTTCTGTTATTTCTTCCCTTTATTCTAGCCAAATCAGAATGCTCACTATTCCCCAATCTCATCTTGTCCTGTCCAGAAACCTTCGTTTTGCACATGTGATCCTCCACAGCTCAGATAGTTCTGAGATAGCTCAAATTCTGATCCCGCTACTTATTATCTCTCCCCCTTTCCCCCATTTCTACTTGTTGAAATCCTTCCCTTTCCTCAAGACATTACCCATGTACTGCCTCCTCTCCCTTTAGTTATGTGATCCCCACCTTTTTGAATCTTTCAAATCACTCTGGATCTCTTCGATGTATGAATAATTTTGTAATTTGGATCCTAATGTTTGTTCTTAACTTCTTGATTCAACTGTAAGTTCCCTGAGGGGAGGCACTATATTCTGTTTAATCTACATATTCAATGTACAAAGAACAATGCTTTGAACATTGTTATTGTTCAGTCATTTCAGTCATGCCCTACTCTTTGTGTCCCCATTTGGATTTTCTTTGCAAATTCACTGGAGTGGTTTACCATTCCCTTTTCCAGCTCTATTTACAGCTGAGGGAACTGAGACAAACAGGGTTAAGGGACTAGCCCGGTGTCACACAGCTAGTTAAGTATCCGAGGCCAGGTTTGAATTTAGGAATACGAGTCTTCCAGACTCTGGGTCTGACACTCTGTTCACTGTGCCACTTAACCACCCCTTTGTTGTTACCTAAATGTTTGTTGAATTGACTAAAACTGAGTTAACTGTTCGTATAGATATACAATGTATATGTGTATATACGTGTGTATGTGCATGTGTGTATGTATGTGTGTGTGTGTGTATAGAGAATTTCTGTATTCCAGAGGATCTATGATTTCATCTCTGTGGTTCCTATAGAAAACACTGCAATTCAGCTACACCTTCACATTCTATGCTGTTTTGGTTCATATAGTTATGACCCTAGTTTGAGTATTCATCTGACTTCTCACATGGATTACTGCAATAGTCTTTAATTGGTGTTCCTGCTTCAGGTCTCTCCCCACTCCAATTCATCTTCCATTTAGCTGCCAAAGTGATTTACCTAAAGCCTAGGTCTGCCCATGTCACTCTCCTACTCAATAAATTTCCATGGCTCCCAATTACTTTCAGGATCAAATATAAAATCCTTTCTTTGGGATTTAAAGCTCTTTACAACCTTGTTCCTTCTTACATTCCCCCCTCCCCAATACACTCACACTTGATACTCCATCTCCCATCTCTCTGCCTTTGAATGGGCTATCTCTCATGCCTGTAATGTTTTGTGTCCTCTCCTCTGTCCCTTAGTTTCCTTGACTCGTTTCAACACTTAGCTCAGATCCAGTCTTACGCAGGTAGCTTATTCTGTTCTTCTCAGCTGCCTTTCTCCCTGAGATTGCTATCTACTTTTATATATTGCAAATATACTGGTTATTTACATGTTTTCTCTCCAATTAGAATGTTGAGTTCCTTGAGGGCAGGTCCTTTTTTTTAAAAACTCCTTTTCTCTTGTATACCTAGCCCTTTGTAGTCCCAACGCATGATAAGTACTTAGCAAATGCCTATTAACTAATTGAATGAATGTATTCACATAAATTATCCTTAGAGGATCTACCTGACATACCATCTTTGAATAGAGCGTGAACGCCAGCGTAGCCTTCAAGATCTTACATCATTCATCTCTTACTCTTACCATGTGATTGGCCATATATGACCTTAATTGTTCCTTTTTGGGCTCTTCTTTTATGTAAGTCCTCTTTGGTGATATGCTGTAGATTATTTATACTCAGCATATCTTTCTCTTGACCTTTGTATCTCTTGCAATTTTGATGTCGCTGTGATCATTATGATCCATGATGTGTAGTAGCATTGTTAGGAGAATTTTGGTGTAAAAGATAGTTTTTTTTTTTTTAATCAAGGAACAACTTAGGATAATTGAAAGCACTATGACATTTCCTAAGAAGAATCCAGCCCATTCTCATTTTCCTATAACGATTTTTGGCCCAGCTTGTCATCCATCAGAAGATGCCTGTCCAAGAAATTTATCCTAGTGGACTAACTCAATAGTCTGCCTATCCAGATGAATTTAATCATTTGGAAAATATGCGTTCTTTATCCACTTGTTTTTGCTCATGTGGACACCTTTTGAGTGAGTAGGTTGACCTTTTGAGTGAGTGTGAATCTCAGAGAGGAAGCAATATGTACAACAGGATTAGAAAAAGGGGAAGATCAAACACACACATATAGGGTCAGTCACTGAGTCAATAAACATTTATTAAGCACCTACTATGTGCCAGGCACTGTGCCAAGCATTGAGAATATGAAGGAAAATAAAATACAGCTTGTTCTCCAAGAGTTCACAATCTAATGAAGGACACAACCTGCAAATAATATGTCCAAATAAGACATATACAGAACAAATAGAATAATTAGAAGAGGGAAGGCAGAGTTGTTAATAGGGATCAAGAAAGATTTCTGTAACAGGACTTGCGCCTTACATATACAAAATAATTGCTTATTAAATTGAATCATTCAATATATTTTTTAAAAAATTATGCTATTCTTTTTGTGTTCTTGTGTCTCTAAGATTCGTTGAAGGTAAGGGGGAAAAGAAACAAGAAGACTGTAACTGCAATAAGAGAAACAAACGAATGCTTCAGGCAGCCATCAGATTTCACCATATGGTGTCCCTGCATTTGTGCCATTCCAAAAAGAAGGGAAAGCTGCTGAAGAATTTTGCATTTGGTGACACCTTGTTCTCCAGCTGCTCTGACCACTGGCACACCATGGATTTGAATTTCCATCTTTCTCAGCCAAAGGAATGAGTTTCACTCAGAAAATGAGTTTCCTCATCAAAATAACATGCCCCAATCCAAAGAGTAGCAAAATAAAACTAGACAAGTTTCTCTAATGGATAAAATACTCCCAGATGTGCTCTGGAGGTCACGGCATTCAACAACTCTGGTTTCAGGAGGGAAGTTGCATTTGGAGAAATATGGCAAGTTAGACACTCACATCTATACATTGACTCATATCTAAGCAAGTAGATAGCAAACTATTTACAAGTATAAACAAATGCCCTTACTATCATAAATGCCAAATAGCTATGCAGAAAAATCACAGCTGATAACTTGTATCTGAAAATATAGCAGGCTAACATTCTATGAAATTAGCTATTTAGTAAGTTACCCACGTTAGACACAAATCAGATCTACCCTGGCGGTTATGATTCTGAAGCGCGTAGTACTTAATGTAAAGAAATCTGGGAACAGTGTTACTCATCAAAAGAATGTGTCTCAAAGGTGAAATTGCATTTTGGGGGACATTAAGACAAGCAAATTAACACATACAGTCTTTCAACTATGCTAAGCTCCATGTAGCTTATTCATATTTAACTGGTCTTTCCATTTTCATCCTTTCTAAGGCAAAGGTGGCTCATTGGAAGATTAAATTCCCAGCTTGAGTTGTTCTTTTAAAACTGACTATGGAGGGGGGAGGGGTGTTGACCCACAATGTTGAAGTTCAATATTTTTTTAAAGAATTTTCTGGGGATGATTTCAAAATAAACTTCCTCACCCTATCCTACCCCTTCTTTGTAAATTATGTAAATTCATATTTAACTATATAATTGAAAAAGAAAGCAACTTGGAATTGTAACTTGTGGCTTTGTCTGTTCTGTTCCCCCCGGACCTTACTGTAAGCTTCTTTCTCTACAAGCATCTTAAAATGTAACTTTTTCTCTATGAGAAGATGTTTGGTGGAGGAGAAGATTGAACCCCTACTATACACAGTACTGACTTTGGAGTTGGTGCTAAAGTAGTTATTGTGGAGACAGTTAATGTATTGAGCAAAGGAGGGTAGGTCTTGGCTAAAATGTTATATTCTATATGAATATTATGTAAGTTATTGTAGTTGTAAAAGTAAATATCTTTATCACAAATAAATGGTAAGGTTCTGATTTCATAGCAGATTTTGTACATTTTAGAAAAGCAGATTATTTATTGTGAAAACTATTTACTGCAACTATTTCTTTCAGTGGATTTTTTGAAAAAAGTAAAGTCACTGTATATATATTATTTTAAAAAGAATGTGTTTTGAATGAAAAACCCCAGTAGATCACAAATTATTTTAAAAATGCATATGTGCCATTTGGCTGTATGCTGTCTTTGCAAGAAATCCTTGATATTTTCAACACTCAACATGGGAATAGTCAAATGCACAATAAAGTCTCCAAACATTATCCTGCTATTTTGATCATTATAAGTTAACATGTTAATATTCATATACATCATATATTTCACTCCAGAGAGGAAGTGGCAAAGCAACATTTTTGATTAAGACCCAATTGCAAACCAAGATGAGGAATTGTTGGAGAAGAGCCCAAGGATTTTGACCATCAGAGGAAAGGGATTAAAACAGCTAAGGCACTCATGAATTAAGTTTGAGAAGGGATTCTGCAGGGGGTACATCTTCCTTGTGACATTGTATACCATTCTTCTGTAGAATCATACTCAAATAGATAATAGATAAAAGAGGCCATACAGATCATGTCCAGTCCCATAGTACGTCTTAAGAACCACATCAGGAGGTGCAGCCTCTTCTAACTGCTGTAATACCTAACAGTACTGTTATCCCTTCTATATCTCAGGGGTTTGGAATACAGTGTCCCCGTGATCTATAAAGTTCATGTAACATTTTTTTGGCCTTCCATTATCTATCATAGTTGTCTAGTTTGGGTGGTACTTTTCTTTCCCATCAATTATAGTGTTTGTATTTCTTCAAAACCATTTGCTTGCTGTGTGACCTTAGGCAAATCACCACCTTTTTGAGTTTCAGTTCCCTTTTCTGTGAAAGTGAGAGGTTGCACTACATGAACCTCAAGGTTCCATCTATCTCCAACATTCTATGTTCTAAGTTCCCTCCTGACTTTAACATTCTATGTTTTAAACATCTTTCCAGCTCTAGTGTTCAGTGTTCCAAGGTTCATTTTGGCTGTACCATTCTCTCACGTTGTGTAAGGTGTCTATGCATATCAGGAAGGAATTTGGTTTCCTTAATTTCCTCCCCTCCAACTTTTTTATGTCTAGTCGAGAACCAAGTCACCAAAATAAGGAAATGAAAATCTAACATTCTAAAGTGGTTGATCATTATCTACGATAATAAAAAAAGTGTCCCTTGTTCTAATAAAAAAATTTACAAAATTGATAAATCAGGGTACTAATTCATTTTGCAGAACCCTAAAGGCTTGAATCTTGGGAATCTAGGAGGAGGAGTCCAATGAGAATGTGTAAGGCTCACAATCCTGAGGCTGGTGGGTTAGAATCACTCAATATGAACTTTATTTTAAAAGTTTTAAGGGAGGTTGGATTATGCAGTGGATGGAAAGTTGGCTTTTGAGTGAGAGGATCTTGATTTGAATCTCAGCTCGGTTACTGACTTCCTTGAACATTGCACATCGGCAAGGATGATACTGTTTGACTAGAAAACTGCTAAGGTTCCTTTCAGATCTTAATTTCTGGTCTTGTGAACATTCAGGTTGGACCAATTCCTATGTTAAATGATGACACAGTATAGAAAAGCAAAATTATGACTTAGCTCTTTGGATACTATTAAATATCTAAATTTAAAAAAGAGAGCCAAAGTCCAGGAACTGTGAATGTGAAATTTAAAATGGAGAAGGAGGTACACAAATAAGAGTTTGGGTGCAAACCCTCTTTTGGGTTTTGTTCTCACCCCAGTAAAAGCTAGGATTAGAAATCAAAGGAGAACACTTGTCACCCGCCTATTCTAAATGGTTATGCCTGGGCATTGGGGCCAGATGCAATCAAGAAATTTTGTAAAAATATATAAGAATTAAAATAGGGAAGTCAAATTAACAAACATGTTTTAAAAAATATATTACTATGTGCCAAGAACTGTGCTAAGCGTTGGTGAGACAACTATAAGCAAAAAGACAGCCATGGCCCTAAATGACCTTATTTTGTAATGGAGGAAGAAAATAAATAAATGAGAGATTAAGGGGTGGGATTGGTGAGAGAAGTTACCTATATAGGAACATGGTGGCAAAGTCTGGAAAGTGAAGGATGGCTGATCTGGGCTTTTCTTCAAATTGGAAGTCTTGGGGAAAACTTAGAGAATGCGAAAAGAGGGCTATGGGAAGAGTAATAATAATTCATAATTATATAATGTTTCAAGGCAAAGCATATATGCAGGGTTAAAACAACTGGAGTTTTAAGCAAATGAGTATAAAAACAGTATCCTTTATATTGAAGATTAAAAAAAAAACTATACTCCTTAGGCAAGCCCTTCAAGGTAGAGGCTTCCACATATATACACCATAAAAATTAAATGGAGAATACATAGCACTCTAATTTGTAGCACCATTGGTTCCTATTGAAATTTTAATTTAACAGGCATTTATTGAGTACCTACCATTACTAGACTGGAGAAGGAAATGGTAAACCACTTCAATATCTTTGCCAAGAAAACCCCATGAATAGTGTCGTCCACAGGGTCACAAAGAGTCAGATGCTACTGACAGACTGAAGGTCAACCACAGCCTTGTTCTTGACTCTGCATTATACTCTTTAGGAGCTTATAATCTGTGGGCATGTGGGGGTCGGATATGAAACGTAATAGATAAGTAAATATCAAGTATATATAGTAATCCAAAGCGTTCTTGAAATAATTATTTTTGAGGCTTCAGGGCTCCCCAGAACTTTTCCAATTAGTTGCAGAATTTTGGGGAAAAGGCAAATAATTCTATCTAGAAGGTTATTTTATTAGCCATGAATCATGGGAAGGGTGATGTTAAGCAAATTTTTAGAAAGCTTTCTAATTTTTCTGACAATCAGCTAATTAACTAATGATCAAACATATGTCAAACCTAGTGTTTAACCTAAGGAGGATATAGGAAGAAGTATTAGAAAAATTCCATGCTCTCTGTGGAGTTTATTATCTAATTAGGGATATAACTTATGGCATATATTTTAATACTGCTCTGATTTTATTAAGGTGAATACTCTCTCTCTTTATCATAACCCCATTGCATGTTAGGATATAGTCTTCATGAGTTGCTGTAGCCAAAATATTCATCACTTGGCCAACATTCTGGTGATGACCCTCCTTGAATGTAGCTAAGATGGTCTTCAGATAATGGCTACCAGTCCTGAACTCAAAAAATTTCCAACTTGTGAAGGTATCCTAAACCTTTAACTCTACCAACACTTTGTACATGGCATCTGATCTCTCACTTTCATGCCTTTACACAAGAGTACTCCTTTACCTAGAATGAGCTCTCTCCTCATCTTTGCCTCTTGAAAGAAGGGAACCCTTAGCTCCCTTGAAGGTTCAGTCCAAGTACCACCTCCTTCAAAAAGTTGTTCCTGATTTTCCAAGCTTGAATCTATTTCAAATCTTGATTCTATTACTCTGTCCACTGAGGGAAATGTACAACCTGTCTGGGCTTCACCTTGTCCCCCGGCATTGGGAGGTTTACCATCTCATAATTTCTCTCAGCCTTATTATTTGCCATTCGGGGTCAAGCAAATCCTATGTAAATGCACCCTATGTTTTAATTAATATTGTCATTATTATCATTATTACTCAATAAAGTCAAATTGCTTGCTTCATTGTCTCAGCATGAAATTCATTTAGGTTAATAACGTTAATATTTTAATAAGTTGAGCATCAAATTGACCATATTGAACCATATATTGCCCCTAACTCTAAGAGACTGCATGGCATAGTGCAAGTGCTGGAGACAGAACTACTTTTAACCAAATGACCATGAGGAAGTCACAACCTTTCAACTAGAGGCAACCATCCAGTAGTTAGCTAATATGTATTTATTAAGAACTTACTAAGTGCCAGGCATTGTACTAAAACTGAGAATACAAATGTGGACCTAAAGAAAAACAATCCCTCTTCTCAAGAACACAATATATAAAAGGAAACTGAAAGAATGAGGAGAGGAATGAGGGTGGCCTGTGCATAGAAGCCTAATAGTAAAATTCAGGTCTGGAGATTAAAAAACAAATAGCTGGTCTGGGTGTCTCCCTTAAAGGGTTCTGGAAGGAGCCATCAAACCAGTGGAAGAGACTGCAGGGGTGAGGGGTACTTCCAATGTATGAATTCCAGGGCTTTAGTGAGCTCCAAAGTCAAGAGGTGTGGGGGTATACATGGTAGGGAAGTTCAGAGTTCAGCTTGGAAATGAATGAGTCATAATTAATTAATACCGTGAGTAATAAAGCCAGCTTGTAATTTGAACCTCAGTGGAGGGAATTTTCCCCACACTGATATCTCAGGTAACAGGTAACTATTGGTGAATGGTTTGCTACATCTCTTTACCTAGAGTTTTGAGGTATTAGTATTTTCTCTTTAATTTGAATGTGAGAATGGTATCACATATACTTTATAAGTTATGAATATTAACCCCATTTAATAGTGATTGAAAAGTTGTCACCTGGATATGAATTAGCAAACTAAATGGGCATACAGTTGAAGATGTCCCACTTCCAACTAACTTAAGTTGTTCAGATATTATCAGTTTTACAGGTGAATTCTCACAACTTTTATGGAAACCAAAGCCACACTTAGGTTTTTGAGAGGCAACGAGGAAAGGAAAGTTTGGCCAGACTCCTGTGATCTGCTTTTCGGGGCATAAAATTTCCTTCTGCTCCCCTCACTCATGGAGTGTGATGGTAGAGTTGTTATATAGCTAAAAAATGAGCTGAGGGCTTAGGAAAAACTGTGTACATGCAGAGAAGACTTGCTGTGGAGAATTATGATGTGCTTCATTTTCCTTTATAAATGAGAAATCTGTGATGACAGCCGATATTTCTGAATATGAGAAGTGAGTCTAAGCTCTTTTCAGACTACATTGCCGTGGGCAAAGTTTTACCTGGTGCCTTTTCTTTTCTTAGGTCAGTCTAGCATTGGATGATGGATAGAACCTAAGAGTTGATGAAATGGAGTAGACTACAATGTCTTGGGAAATCAGGCACGTTAAAATAAATTCCATTTGATACATTAGAAATGGAAAGTTTTCACTCATAAGGAAACCTCTAGGCAGTGATACTCACAATCCAGATGGTGGGAAAATTCTCTGAAAAGTGTGAGTTTGGGTGCCTGCAGCTGAGAAACAGCTGCGGAAATGGCAGCAGAATCAATCACAGGTGGTCCCACCTGTTCCATTCACCAAATTCTGACTGTTTCAAGGTTAGTTAATTTCACTTTCTAAGATGCTATAGGGTAAAGTGGAGAAAGAATTATCCTGGCATATTTCTTTAAAAGGATTTAGTCAATATGGGTCTAATTGGTTCTAAACTTTCTCCTTAGTGATTCTTACTTCTTAGTGATAGTGAAGTCCACACTCCCAATTAAAACTACTCCTTAAGGAAATATTTTACGTACTCCCAACTCAGAACTTTAAACAAGCCTGACTAATCAGAATTTATGCTAGAGGCTGATTTATATTTTATCTTTGCTCTGTGCAAAAGCACATGAATAATGCAAATAGATTTAAGGAAGGATGCTTAACTTACCTAGCAGGAGTCCCACTCTGAAAACAAGTTAACAGCAACTATTGGCCTAACAAAATAAACAAATATACTAGCTATAGATGAATCTTACATATTTGTCAAAGTGAACATTTAGTTGGAAATATTGCTAGCTAACAAAATATATTTGAAAGAAGTAAATTAAATGAATAAATGACATGAAATTCCCTTTTTTAGTCTATTTGATAATTAGAGTTGCTTTCTCTCTAGTTAGTTCAACATAATTGAGGGGATATGATACCTGTTTTTGACAGTCAATTAAAAAAGTATTTATTAAGTATTATATTAGGCATTGTATTAGGTATCGAGGATACCAGTACAGAGTGTTAAAGAATTCTTGCTTACAATGAGCAATGGGGGAGTGAATATAATATAACAATATAATTATAATACAATATATAATCATATAATAAATATAATAAAATATGATAATTAGTACATATAACTTAAAGTTAATAAATACATAATACATACACATGCATACCTAAATATAAGGTGGTTTGGAAGGGAGAGCACTAGCAGTGGGAATTAACTGAAAGATGACATTTGAACTGTACCTTAAAAGAAAAGGAAGCCTTTTAAAAGTGGAAGTAAAGAGGTAGTGAATTCCAGGTGATGGGGGTGTCCATAAACATTCTAGGAATTGTGCTTAGGGCTGGGGATAGAAGAAGAGACGAAAGCCAATCCTTTCCCTCTGGAGCTTATAGCCCAATGGTTAAGTAAGCAACTATGAAGCTCATAACCTAATGGAGCAGACAACAAGCAAACAACAATGTACAATCAAACTGCACATGAGGAAAATGGAAATAATCAAGAATTAAGATACGTTGGAAAAGGTTTCCTGAAGATGGGATTTTAGTCAAGACCTAAGGGATAACAGGGAGACCAGTAGGCAGAGATGAGAATGAAGGGTATTCCAGACATGGGCTTAGCTAAAGAAAATTCCCTGAGCCAAGAGATGGAGTGTCATGTTTAAGAATAGCAGTCAATCTCACCTTATCAAGAATATGTGGCCAGGAGTAAAATGAAAGAAATAGCACATTGCATTTTAAAAATAATTTGTGATCTACTGGTTTTTAAAAAATTCAAAACACACGCAAAATACTGACATCAGATTTTTAAATTCTCTTCATGTTCTAGTCACATGACAAGGATGAGAAGGTTCAACTTGTGTTGAATCAATCTTGAATAGAGTAAAGAAAATCTTGGAGATTACCTGTAGGTCTCTGGAGATATGAGATGGAGATGGAGAAGAATTTTAAGGTTGCCAGAACAAGAATTTTAGCCTGAATTATGTCATAGTCTAAATATCTCAGAATAGTGTTCATTAAATTCCTTGGGCCAAAAGAAAACTTAAGAGGAATGCTAATGAATAGGAACTTGGGATTCATTTATGTATGAAGGAAATATATCCTGGAGCAAGACACCATCTGTACTCAACATGCCCAGACACAGTGAATTTACTGGAGGGGAGTCTGGGCTAAGGCAGTGGAAGGAAAAATGTTGGTAAAAATAGGGACTCCCACGACTTCCTGTTAAGAGATGGTAAAGATAACAGTAACAACAGGATGATGGTGATTATGATTGCTCATGCGTATATTTCTTTAAAATTAAAAAAAAAATGCATCCATTATTGCAATGAGTCTTCACAATTTTCTTGGAGGTAGAAACACCACATTTGACTGCCAGTTAGATATGTAGGCTAAGTGAGAGTGAAGAGTCAAAATGACACCAAGGCTGCGAATTTGGATGACTAAATGAAGGGTGTGGTAACTCGGGACAGAACTAGAAAATCATGGTGCATTTAGGGGGAAAAGAAAGTTATAATGTCTGAGATGCAGACCATAACCCACCCATACCTGGTTATCCTGTGGTATTTACTCTGATCCACCTCAATGCAAAAAGTTGCATCAGCTGAGTAAGCTGATGTGCCCTCTACACATATGCCAGATTTTCATTACATTATGAATTGGGTTATTAATCTTTGACCACACCATCTGAACCCTTCCCTCTTTTCTTAAGTAAGCCTGTGCCAAAGGTTGCAAGATTCTGATAACTGCAATGTGGAAGTAACCCTGGATTTTCAAAGTTTATGCCAGGAGAATGCATGCTTTGGCAGGTGTGCCAAGCTGGAAAGTATTTGAATATAGGGCTGGCGGCAGATCATGAGTTTGTTATCTGAAGACCAACCTAGCTGATTCAGAGATGCTCATCATCAGAATGTGGGCCACCAGCCCTTGAATTCTTTTGGTTATAACAACTCATAAAGTACTTGATACATTCTTTTAGTTTGTTTATTTACCAAGTTATAGAGATGTTGCAATATGCACTGGTGGAGGAAGTACCTACACCAATGAAATTAAGGTTTCCTGAAGTCTTAAAGTAAATACAAATAAGGAAAACATATTCAAAAAATATAACATTTGACTTGGAAGATAATGGAAAAATACAGGAAAACATTTTTAATACTTGAAGAGTTCATTATCCTTGAAGAGACTTCTTCATGAATATGAAGCTAAATTTTAAAGTGACCTTATGGACTATGGAGAATGTGTTGAAATTAAGTTGGTTTTTCCCAACTGATAAATGGTCAAAGGATATGAACAGGCAGTTTTCGGAGGAAGAAATTAAAGATATCTATGTATGAAAAAATGCTCTAAATTACTATTGGTTAGAGAGATGCAAATCAAAATAACTCTGAGGTGATATCACACCTATCAGATTGGCTAACATGACAAAATAGCAAGATGATAAATATTGGAGAAGATGTGGGAGAGTTGGAACACTAATTCATCGTTGGTGGAGCTGTGAGCTGATCCAACCATTCTGGAAAGCAGTTTGGAACTATGCCAAAGGGCTACAAAAATGTGCATACCCTTTGATGCAGCAACAGCGCTTCTGGCACTGTATCCCCAAGAGATCATAAAAATGGGAAAGGATCCCACATGTACAAAAATATTTATAGCAGTGCTCTTTGTGGTGGCCAAAAACTGGAAATCAAGGGGATGCCCATCAATTGGGGAATGGCTGAATAAATTATGGTATATGAATGTAATGAAATCCTATTGTGCTATAAGAAATGATGAACAAGAAGACTTCAGAGAGGCCTGGAAAGACTTATATGAACTGATGCTAAGTGAAAGGAGTAGAACCAGAAAAATGTCATGTACAGCAATGACCACAGTGTGTGAGAGTTTTTTCTTGTAGACTTGGAACTTCATTGCAGTGTAAGGACTTAAAAAATTCCCAATGGTCTTTTAAGGCAAAATGCTTTCCATATCCAGAGAAAGAACTGTGAAATTCAGTCACAAAATGTAGCAGATCATTTTCTTTTGTGTTATGTTTTAGTTTGTTATATGATTTCACCCATTCATTTTAATTCTTATACACAACATAACTATGATGAAAATGTATTTAATAGGAATGTCTGTGTAGAACCTATATAAAATTGCATGCCGTCTAGGGAAGGCAATGGGGAAGTAGAGGGGAGGGAGGGAAAAAATCTAAGTTATATGGTAGTGATTGTACAACACTGAAAATAAAATTAAAAAAAGAAATTAAGTTTGTTGTTGGTTCCTGTGCTATTCCATAAAACATGTGGAAAATGCTTTGGGCACTAGCCCATTAAAATATTCTCCCATTAGAACGTAGGATTCTTAATGTTTTACTTGATTGCACATGTATCACCTATATCAGGATTGTTTACCATCTCAGAGAGGGAAGAAGAGAGGGAGAGAGAAAGGGATAGAATTTGGGATTCAAAACTTAAAAAAACCCGAATGTTAAGAAGTTTGTTATAATATGTAATTGGGGGAAAATAAAATATTATTTAAAAAATAAGCTACTTGATAGCAGTTATAGTTCTTGCCTTTACTTTGTATTCCCAACACTTAGCATGGTGCCTGGTAAATAATGTGTTTAATAAATGCTTGTTGATTGATGTAGTGGAAATGATAGTCCAAGGGTAGGGTTGAAATCACTCCATTGACTCTGATCCCATTATTAGGCAGAATACTTTTTGATTGAATCAAACAATCAGAACAGAGTGAGCAGGGCCTGTACACCTTGTTCAATCAATCAAAGTCATTGTTTGAGAAACTGAAGTTGGAGTCTAGATGACACCAGTTTCAATTTTGTTTCAGATATTTACTAGTTATATTACCCTAGGCGAATGACTTCTCTTGGTCTTAGTTATCTAAGGATGATACCTACCTCAAAGGGATATTGTAATTATTAAATAAAATGAGTAAAGCATTTAACAAACTTGAAACTTAAAACTTAAAACAGATTAAAACGTTAAAACAGATTAAAACATTAAAAACATTAAAACAGATGTTAGTTATTAGCATATGAGTACACCTGAGATATAAAAAAAAGAAGGAAACTTTCCAGAATATGGGGCAGATCTTCTACAAAGGATTTTTGGGAAGCCTTATGGAATTTTGTGGGAAAAATAGCATGGGATGAAAGGGTATGGAGGATTTCTACATTCTGACTCATTAAGTATAGAACTGAAACAGATTCCTGTAAATACTTAAATAAAGATGAATCTAACTGCGTTGGCAGTATTGGCAATAACTACTCCTAGGTGCAAAAGGAATTCTGATTCTCACTGAAGACTTCAGAGCTACTTTCCAGAGAAGAGTTACTAGTTAGCTTCCTGATTGTGCAAGTGCCAGGGGTGGAGAACCTGTGGCCTGGAGGCCATGTATGGCCCTCTAGGTCCTCAAGTGCTGCCCTTTAAGTGAATCCAAACTTCACAGAGCAAATCCCCTTAATAAAAAAATTTGTTCTGGAAAACTTGGACTCAGTCAAAAGGTTGCACCCAAAGACCTAGAAGGCTACATGTGGCCTTGAGGAGTTTCCCCACCTCTGTACCTGCTAACCAAAACTTATTTCTGAGCCATCTTTGCATATTCCCCTCACCTCCCCAACCACCTTAGGCTATTGCCTTATTTTGTCCAGAACTTGGCCTCAAGGTTACTTCTGTGACCTTTCTATGCTGCATCACAATGTGAATACCCTGCCTTCCCCCAGTCTTTCCAGTTCCCCTTTTATGTGTCTTCCTTTATTAGAAGGTTAAGCTCCTTTAAGTTAGGGACTCTCTTACTTGTATTTGTATCACCAGTACATAGCACGATGCCTGGTACATAGTAGGCAATGAATAAATGCTCTCTCTATTTAATTGAAAGTGGTCATACTTTGTCCCTTAATTCAGGGAAAGTAGTCCTCTATTCTACCACAATGGTTTCTAAAATGAGGGCTGGAGCTCCCTGCAGTCTGTGTTGGCATTTCTGTCATGTCCAACTCTCCATGACCACATTTGGAGTTCTCTTTGCAAAGCTACTGCGGTGATTTACCATTTTCTTCTCCAGCTCACTTTACAGATGAGGAGACTGAGGCGAACAGGGTGAAGTGATTTGCCTAGAATTGCACCAGTACTAAGTGTCTGAGGTCAGATTTGAACTCAGGAAGATGAGTCTTCCGGACTCCAGACCCGGTGCTCTGTGCACTATGGCAACACCAGTTGCTAGGAGGGATGATCATCTAATCATAGTGGGAAGACAGGTCGCATCTCACACTTCTCCCAATAGCCAGTTAAGGGACTCCTGTCCAACACAACACAACTTGCTTTTATTCCCTCAATAGTCTTCCACTCCCTCTTTCTCTTTTCTCCTCTGTGCTTACTCTCTTACTACTCCATTCTGATCCTGACATCAATCTTTCCAAGCAGTTTTACCCTAACTGCTACCCGGGTACCCACAGAAGCAACTGTGCAGATATCATTAGGAAAATTCCACCTTCCTTCCAGCATATCTGTTTCTTGTCCTCCAGATCACTTGTGGCTGCAGCAGGTAGGACGCTGCACTCCCGGGAAGTGAAGAGTGAGTGAGTAAGACACCCATTTGCCTTCCCTTTTATATTTTGGGTGGGCCAGACTGTCTCTCACAGGAGGAACAGGCATAGATGGGTTGTGGTCTACATTTTAGATCTTACTACTTTCTTTTCTCCTGAAATCTATTCTTCCAAATTGCCCTGTTTCTGTCCAGGTATCGCCATCCTTCTGGTGACTCTAGTTCACAACCCTGATGTTTATGACTCTTTACTGTCACCTCCCAATTCCAATCAGCTGTCACATCTTGTCATTTTTATCTTTATTATTCTTCAAATATATCCCCTGTTTTTCACTCACATAGTCACATCCTAATTCAGGACTATATCACCTATCACCTGGGCCTTCTCATTGGATCCTTAACTTCAAGTCCCTTCCTACAAACTCTTTTACAATTGTTTTTGCTTTTATAAGAAAATGTTTATTCAAATGCATAATCACAAATATAAATGTGGGGGCACAATCCTTCCTCCTCTTTACACCTCTGCACTCTGGGGAGGGGAAGGGGATTAGGCTCACAGTTTAGCACAGTTTATATAGAGCACAGCCCCACTTTCAAGCCCAAAATGCCCCTTATGCTTAAGGCCTGAGCACCCTTTCTTCTTAGATCTTCCATGCCGAACTGGCTCCTTGCACCATCCTTTCTTCAATTCTGACTCCAAAGTTGTCATGGCTTAAAGACCCATGGTGACACCTTGAACGAGAAGGAAAAACAACAGAGAACAGAAACAAACACCCCTAGGCCCATTTTTCTGAGTCAAGGTAAAAGAGAGAGAACAGGAGAAGAAAGTCCTTCCCTCATTACCTATTCAGTTCATGATAATCTTGGCTGTGGGTGAACTGGGATCTTTACCCTCTGGGATAAACACAAAAAAAGAGACTAGCAGAATGAGTAACTAGAACGAGCTCCAATATATTTTCTACACAGTTGCCATACTGATTTTCCCAAAATATAGGTCTGACCATGTCAATTCCCTATTCAAAAAACTCCAGTGGTTCCCTAATGACTCTAGGATCAAATGTTATTTTAATTTTAATTCATCCTATTTCATTCCTATTACTTTTGTATAGATTTTATAATGTACATGTAATAGGGGACTAGCACATGCACGGTGTGCCCAACTGATGTAGATTCCTCCACATGGTAGAGACTAGAGCACCTGCCCCCTGAAGAACTGTGAGGATGTACAATAAAAAAGCTTTGGAGAAACTAATGGAGCACACGTAATATTCTGTTACTGTTTCTGGTCTGCTAATTATGTCACTGGGGGAGCTAGGTGGCACAGTGGATAGAGTACTGGACCTGGAGTCAGGAAGATCTGAGTTCAAATTGGACCTTAGACATTCACTAGCTGTGTGACCCTGGACTCTTTGCCTCAGTTTCCTCATCTGTAAAGTGTTGGTAAACTGTTGGTATAAGGAAATGGTAAACAATTCCAGAATCTTTGCCAGGAAAACTCCAAACTCTGGTCGCAGAGAGTGGGACATAAATGAAATGATTGAACAACACTCATGTAATTAATTACACGCCTTTTGGGTGGGGGAGGAATTCAAAAGGGCCTAGTAATAAGGACCTTGGCCATTTTGCTCCTGGATAATCTACTCCTAGTTTAACTGCTTGCAGATAGTGTCCGAGGAGAGGCAATGCCCTAAGCTGAGAGGCCTTGGGACCTTCTCCCCTCCAAGACCATGTGGCATGGTAATTAAAGCTTGGTCTTTGGCCTCTGCATTTATTCTTTTCTGTTCTAGGTGAAAGGATTAGAACCTTTGGTCTTGTGAATTTTGAAAGCTCAGGACACCAAGTGTCTGGGCATCCTTGGGTCTAGGTTTTGTAGCTGGCTCAGCAATGGTGTTCAGAAGATCAAGGAGTGACCTTCAGCACATAGTGGGAGCTGAGGTACCTTGAGAAGCTACATTTGTACTTGAACTTGGTGGGACCAAAGCTATGTATGAACTGAACTAAAAATGAATCTAGTCTCCCCAGAGACCAAAATGAGATAGGAAAATGTATTATGAGATGCTGAGAATTTTTTGTATGTGTTTTTGTTATTATTATGTCTTCTAAGTAAATACCTTTTCATAAAGGCTACTGAACATGAAGTGGTAGTCACTGGCATTAAACAGTGGGAGAAACATAGTGGGGGCTCAAACCAATGACATTAGAGAAGGGATGCTCCCAAATGCTCTAGAACCCTAAGAGACAGATACAGCCTTTCTGACTCTGGGAGAGTAAGGACAGAACATATCAGCTGCATAATTATTAGTACAGGAGTGTGGATATATGACTGGGTAAATATACATACGTTGAGGCAGTTAGGTGGCACAATGAATAAGGTGTCATGTCTGGACTTAGGGAGACTGGGATTCTAATTTGGCCTCAAACTTTACTAGCTACACACTTCTGAGCACATCACAATTTCTGCTTCCCTCAGTTATCTCATCTGTAAAATGGGGACAATAGTAATACCTAACTCCCAGGATTGTTGTGAAGCTCAAATCAGGGAATATTTGTAAAGCATAATGCCTATCACATAGCAGGCACTATGTAAATATTATCCATTTATTATTATTGTATTGTGATCAGGCTACAATTTTTTCTTAAAATATAATTTTTATTAAATATATAAATTATATTGAACATATAATTTTATAAAAAATACATAGGAATATAATCAAAGTTTGGAGACCACTTTCCTGAAGATAACCTGGAGACACACAGAGTTAAGAATGTTGATTTTCAATTTCCTACTACAGAACTCATAGGATTTAGAGTTGGAAGGCACCTTAGAGTGCCTCTGGTTCAATTATCACAATGGAGTTGAGGAAACTGAGGCCCAGAAAGGGGAAGGGACTTGCCCAAGATCACACAAGTAATAAAGAGCAGAGCCAAGATTAGAGGACCCTAGATCCAGAGAGAAAGAGACCTTAGATTCCATCTGGTCTCTTTTATTTTTCAGGTAAAGAAGTTGAGGTCCAGGAAAATCAAGTTATTCAGGTCTCCTGCCTCCAAGTCCAAGACTCCTTTTTGCTCTATCAAAATGAAAACAAGGTGTTTTCTTATTAGGAATAATTAGGAATTAACTGATATGTATGATTTGAGTTGTCACTTTTACCCAAACCTTCAGAATACTACATGGTCTTATTTGAAACTAGCATATATGGAACTTGTGGAGACACAGTTCACTCCTGGTCCTTCTCTGGGGTCAATGTACACTTTTTTCAGGGAGGAGCTGAGATCAGTTCTCATGGTTCCTGAATGCCCTTTGAATGTCTAGAATTTCCTGTCCTCCACTCCCCCACTTCATTCCTCCCCAGCTCTGTGGAGGCTAATTCACATAGCTTATCAATTGCTGGGCTGGGTACGTGTGCCGCAGACAGGCAGGAGGCAAAGTTCACCCAGAAACTCAAACTTTAACATGCCTTTCTAATCTGTATTTTGTTTCACTGGCTAGACCTCAAACAGAGAATGTGTGAACTTCATAGGGTTTAAACAAGCCTTCAACACCTTCATGTGTCACTTTATCAAGTCACGGGTCATATGCAGGTCACATTGTCTAATGCTTTAAAAGTTCTGCAAAGGACCAGTTCATTCATTCCCTAAAATTTCCCAACATGCATGGTCAGAGAAGGAAGACCCCATATACTGCAATTGCTTTGTCAGTCCCTTATCAGTTGGAGCCTTTATCTTTGTGTCGAGATGAAGTTTGCCTCTTTCTAATAGAGTAAAATTTCTAACTGGTATATTTGGGAAAAAAAGCCTGGGTATTTGTAAAGAAATAAAATAAACTTCCCTTAATATTCTTGGTTTCTTTTGATGGTCAAATAACTCATTGGTAGCATATAAAGTGCGTTAGGAAGTAATATTATTGTGAGCCACCTGGCTGCCTCTCTGAAGTCCACCTTTCTTCACAGGACCCTTAATAATCTGAATGGGTTTTGGAAAATATAGATTGCAATCCCAGGACACCTTGGGAGAAGATGACTGACCTCTCATACAAAGGGTTAGAATAAGGGAACTGGAATGGAGAAATTGTGACTATAATCTTAAGGGAAACATACCATAGGGAACTGGAAATTTGACGGGGGAGAAATACATTTGACTCGATTGACAAGAGGGCAACGCTAATAAAGACCAGGGGACAAGGTCAAGGGTGCATTCTTTGTGTCAGTCACAGATTGCCCATTGCTGGGCTGGGTCCCTAACCCGGAAGACATCATAGAACAGAGACTGTAACATCTAGAAGGGGTCTTAGAACATTCAAAGTCAAATCTTGTGATGTCATCGGTCCTCTTTGAAATGAAGAACAAATAACACCCTTATAGTTTTTGTAATATTTTCATAATAGTATTTTTCATAATAGATTCCTGATAAAAGTCTAACAATTCATGGTGTATCATCTTTTTACTATATTGTAGTGGCATCGTTGTTAATATTTTCTTCAGTATTTTTGTACCTATAATCATTAGAGAGATTGGTTTATAGTTTTCCTTTCCTACTTTATTTCTAGCTGGTTTAATTTTCAGGACTGTCTCATAGGGCATTGGTAAAATGCTTTTTTTCTTTTTTTTGCAAACACTTTATGTAATTTTGAAGCTAATTGCTCTTGAATGTTTGCTGCAATTTATTTGTAGATTCCTCTGGGCTTGGTTGCTTTTTCCCCCTTTGGGAGTTTCCTTATAGTTAATTAATTCTTTTCCCTGAGATTGAATTTAAACTCTCCATTTTCCCTTGTTAATATAGGTATTTAGAATTTTATAAACATTCATCTATTCAATTTATCTATTTGTTACTACATGATTTGGGGGAAAAAATTTCTGAAATGTCTCTTTTTTATCTGTTGTGAATTACCTTTCTCTCCCCCAGTTTTGAATATGGCAATTTTGACTATTTTTTAATAGAAAAACAAAATTTCCCCTAATAGCTATTTTGGTTGCAACATCAAGTTTTGGTGTGCTTGAAATTATCTGTTATTTTGTGATGCAGTGGATAGAGCATCAGTGCAGGAGTCAGGAAGACCTGAGTTCAAATCTCACCTCAGACACTTGACACTCACTAGGTGTGTTACCATGGGCAAGTCACTTAACCCTAATTGCCTCAGCCTGGGTCATATCCAGTCATCCTGATGAATTCACTGGATTCAGATGACTCTGGAGGAGAAGTGAGACTGGTAACCTGCACAGCCCTCCCTCACTCAAAACAAAGTCAAGGGCAAGTCATGTCATTATTTCTCTGATGACATGGTCTTCTTTGGCAACAAAGGATGAACACACACATATTTAGAATTATATTGTTTAGGCTCCATTTGAATTTGAATTGTTTCTTCAAATATCTTTTACTGATTAAAATTTTTAATGTATTGTAATCTGGAGAAGGATGTGTTAATATTGTTGTTTTTCATTTTTACTTATGAATTTTTAATAATTTAGCAAATAGTTAATTTTTATAAAGTTGTTACAAAAAAACCTGAGAAATATATAGGCTTATTTTGATTCTTCTTAGTAATAACCAGAGAGTTGCCACATCAAATTTTTCTAAAATTCCATTTAGGAAATTTATTTTCTTTTTTATCTTCTGAAAGGGATACATTGAGATCCTCAATTATTATACTCTTGGTTTTTCCCTATAATGAGATTAGTTTTATCTTAGAATATTTAGATAACATGCCACTTAGAATATATATGTATGTGTAACTGTGTATACATACATATATGCATATATATGCATGCATACATGCATACTTACATATATGATGCAATTTCATTATCTATGGTTCCTTTAACTCATAATTTCCTAGCTTTTCTTTTAGCCATTTTCTTTTTCCTTTTCTTTCCTTTTTTCTTCCTTCCTTCCTCCTTTCCTTCCTTTCTTTCACTATTGACCTGTCAATATTGTAATTATATCATATATTGTCATATAATATTTTGTTATACATATAATATATATTATAATTGTTAGCCCAGTTTTAAAAAATATACATATAAGGCATAACAAATTCTGGCTCCAATCATTTCTGTTCTGCACATTAAACTCTTTGTGATTCAAGTGTATTTCTTAAAAACAACATTTTTTTTGAATTGTGCTTTCTAATCTATTTTGTGATTCTCCTCTCCTTTATTGGTGTGTTTATCCTATTCACATTTATAGTTGATTGTGCTTTTCCCTCCATCAAGCTGTCTTATAAATTTTCCTCTCTTTGCTTTCCTCCTTTCTCTTTACAAAGAAAACAAAGTAGGAGAAAGAAAAGGAATAGGATTAACACCAGATAATCTCTAATCTTTTAAATGCATCCCCCATCTACTCTGCAAAGTTGAAATTTCTTTTGCTTTGCTTTTTTCTTTCTTTATCCTCTTCTTCCTTCAACCTCCACTCTCCTTGTCCCCTATTTTTTCCCTGTTCAATGTAATGTACTTTCTACACTAAATTTTATCCATATATGTGTTCACCTATCCTTTGCCTGGTTCATATATGAATGAAGACCACATGATGTCCATTCTCCCTACCCCTTCCTTCATATTTATTTAATCTTGTTTAAAATGTTTATGAGAAATTATGAAATCATCCTCCCATGTATTTTTTCTAATATATTCTTTTCCTTCTCTTTTTTTTCTCTTAAAGCTAACAAAAACACTGGATACTACTGTTTGCTTCTTTTTATTCCCTCTGTGAAACCTTGAAAACCATGAGGTTCTGAAGGGATACTTGTGTTTTCTCCTCAATTTGAATATAAGCCCTTGATTGTCATTTAGCTTCTTCCCAATTTCTTAAAAATATTTGCCTTTCTACATTTTGCTTGTCTCTTGTGTTTGCCTTCAAAGAATCTACCCAGCTCTGTTTTTCTAAGTATTCCTAATGAAAAAGTTCACAATTAAATTAAAGGTTCATTTTCTACTGCAGGATTATATTCATTTTTTTCAGGATAACGTTGCTCATTTTAAATCTTTTTCTTTTTGGAATTACTGTTGAATCACATAGAAGTAAGCTGTGGAAATTTCTGAATGTATGTTCTCTTCTTTGAGGGTAGAAGCTTCATGAATGAATGAACATATATTAAGTGCTATATGCCACTCACCATGAGCAGGAAATTTGTGTCTCATTCATTTTCTTATTCTTCACAATACCTAGTACAGTTAGTACATAATAAGGAGTCAGTGAATATTTCTTGAATGATTGTCTGACTGCTATGAAACTGATGGTTTGTGAACTTTTTAAACATCACCTCTAAAATGTCTCACCTAACTAGGATTTACCTTTTGAAGAGAAATCATAAGGAAGAAAAGGTAATTTGAAGATTAAGCTGACATTGATTGCTTTAGACTTGTTTTTAAGCAATAGAAAGATATGAAAAAGGAACATTGTATTCCAAGATTTCATCTTCTTTATAGTAGTTGTAGTAGGTCTTATGTGAACCTAATTGTGGTTTCTTGGCACTTGAAATTTTGATTTTTGTCTCCTTGTAAGATCATTTGTTTTACCTGAAAGTTATTATCATTGTTATCACCATCATTATTTGTCTGTGATCTATCTACATGTATTCATTTTTTTCTCCAGGAGGTATTCTATTTTCATTTTGCTTTTTTGTTCTAATAGAATAGGACAGTTCCCATATGTGATTTCTTGAAATAAGATAAATAGATTTTGGGGTGGTTTTTGGGTGACTTTTATTACCTTAGTGACACAGATTATCTATTGACCTATTTTTCAGATGAGTTGTTTTGCTAAGTACGTAACTTTATGCATCACTTCTCAGAGTGGCCACATGCCTTTGGCCATTTTCTTGTGTGCAGGTAGATGCAGGTGGTTATGGGTGTCTCCCTTTGTTCTTACTAAACATTATTTCACTTGGTGAGTTTTTAAAACTTAGCTGAGGTGTTTGTTATGGGATATGAGCTCTTCTAGAAACTTTTGAATTTCCAGTTTAACTAGGAACCTCCTTTTTTAAAAATCACACTCCTCTACTCGCTTACTAGCTATCATTTAAGGTTTTCCAAATGTTTTACAAGTATTCTTTCATTCTTTCCTCATACCAATACTGGGAAATAGATGCTATTATTATTTCCATGTTACAGATGAGAAAACTAAGACAGGCCAAAGTTAACTGACTTTCCCAAGGTCACACAGCTAGTAAGTATCTGAAGCTGGATTTGAACTCAATTTTTCCTGACTAGGCTCTGCGCTCTATCCACTGAACCACTTAGCTGTTTCAGGCAAGAGCAGGGTTTTACTTTGGGAGACTTGCATGGAGAATTCCATTGCACTGAATTATCCTTTGACATTTTCCTAGTTCCTGGAAATTCCAAGGGCAGTCTTGGTGATAGAAACCTGACCCTCCCAAATACCAATGGCCCTCAGAGTTGTAACAGCAAAGTGAGAAGCTTCAGGCAACATCTAGTGAGGGAAAAGAGGGAATGCTTTTCATAGCTATCTCAACAACAGAAGAATCTGGGTCATTTTCTTCGATTTAGAAAAGGGTCCTGATGCCTTTCCTTTATTGTATTTCAAATTCTTTTTCTTGATAATTTATCCTTGATACCTTCAACTTCCAACTCTCCAGACTCTTATTCTTTTCCAAACAGTGCATTTTAATCTATCCAATTAGTATTTAGGTGTAAGAAGATTTTGAAAAATGGTTCTGTTATTGAGTTTCTGTTTCACTAGATTTTTGTTTTTTTGTTTTTTTTTGCTAGGAGGAATAAGATTTAAAAATTTTATGTTTCATTTATTTTTAAATAAATATTTTATTGCCTTTTTATCTTTATATTTCTGCTTTTCTTGATTTGTTTCATCCCACCCTAACAGTACTCTCCTTTGCTGGAAAGAAGTAAAGTTAAGTAGAAAAAAAACAACCTGTTCATGAGAGAAAATGTGTGCCTGTATTTGTACTTCACCACTCTGTTGAGGAGAGGGAAGAACATTTGATTATCACTCCTTTGAATCCGTCAATCAGCAAGTATTTATTAAGCATTTACTATATGCTAGGCACAGTTGCTTTTGGGGTTATAAATAAAAAGAATGAAATAGCCCTGTACTCAAGGAATTTGTATTCTGTTGGGGAAAACAATATATATCTTTATAAGTATATATGGCAAGTTTTTTTTTTTTGGTAGGGTGAAGGGGGGCAAGGCACTATATCTAGAAGATCCAGAAAGGCTCTGAAATCAAGGTTGTTCACTATACTTACTGATTTCTAGTGCCTTTCAATGTTTTCCTTTGAATTATTGCCATTGCTATGTAAATCATTCCTTTGATTCTATTTCCTTCATTCTCCATCAGTTAATACATATATTCTCAAGTTTCTTTGCATTGTTCTCATTCATGGTTTCTCTACATTGAAATCATGTATATGTCACAATTTGTTCAACCATTTTCCAATTTTTGGAACCCATCTTGTTTTCAGTGTTTGTTGTTGTTGTTTTGTTATTACAAAAAATGCTCCTCTAAGTAATTCTGCGTAAGTTTTACTTTCTAGCTGGTAAAAGAACCTACATTAGGTAAGTTTTTTGCTTTTGAGATGGATCCAAATCCAATGTGGACAAACAAGTAATGGGAAAATATAATGAAAAGGCAAGACTAAAGATTGGTTGGGGTAGAGGTCTTAGGGACCCTGGGACATTTGTCATTGTTTGCACACAGAAGTTCTCCATCATAAACATTACTTCTGCTTGTAGCAAAAATGTTTTTATTGAACAAGCTAGTCTATTTAATAGCAAACGCTTTAGAAAACACCAATACCTATGCGTTTGCTTTTAAGTGGGCCACCCACAAAATAAGCTCAGCTTTTAGAAACTCAGAAAGAAAGAAAGCTTCAGAAAGCTTAACTTTAGAGATTTTCCTTTCTAGGCATTCCTGATTCACTTTAGAAGGAAGAACCACTGAAAAACCACCTATGTGCTGAAGTAACAATTTTACAGCCATCCTCCTTTTCTTTGAATTCCTAACCCTGAACCAATAAAGGAAAAATAAACAATCATAACAAAAACTGAGACTGTAAAACACCTTGCTGGGTGGTCCTTCCATTTATCAGTGAATTAGGGCTCCCATTGCACTTTAAGGCACTTTAGGAGACTAATATTTCAAGGATCCCTGATTGCATGAGTGTTGAGACTTTTGGAGCTAACCCAGATCGAAAACCTCCCTTTCTTAGTAGACAGGCCATTTGAATTACTGTGGCTCCCCAAATTCATCACCTTGTGATCAGCCTTCTGGTGACTAGACTCCCTAACTTTGCTAGAGTTAAACCTCCAGACTCTTATTTGTTCCTGTAATATCATTAGGCCTAAATTCAAAATGCTTTTAGCTCTGTGGGATGTTCTGTTGGCATAGCCTATGAGAGCTCAAGGAAGAAGCGTTATTTAAAGAAATATTGTGGGGAATTAGTATAATATACCCCAAGGAAACAGAGAGTAGAAAGGAAGTGGAAAAACTCCACAAATTATAACTAATTAGGAAGGGAAGTTGTCTTTGTTCTTGTGAGGATATGGAACATGTCTGGTACTTTTGTAACATGGGGTAAGTGATACTTTCGGGTGGGAGAATATATACATATATATATATGTACACACACATATACATATGTTGATGGGGGCAAGTGGTGTAGGGTAGAAAATAGTGACAGGTCCTTAGATAGAGTTTATTTGGGAATGTTAATTATTGCATCTCCCAAATCTGTGTATTTTCTTTAGTCTTTGTTGTTTGCATTGACTTGTAGGCACTATGTCATTTGTTGTTCAGTTGTTTTAGTCATGTCTGACTCTTCGTGGCTTCACTTGGGCTTTTTTTTTTGGCAAAGATACTAGAGTGTTTTGCCATTTACTTCTCCCACTTATTTTCTAGACAAGGAAACTGAGGCAAACAGGTGAAGTGACTTGCCCAGAGTCACACAGCTATTAAGTGTCTGAGGTCAGATTTGAACTTAGGTTTTCCTGACTCCAGCCCCAGCACTCTCTCCATTGTGCCACCTAGCTACTCATTGTAGTCCTTATATCTGTCCTTATTTTTTGATCTCCCCTTGGTAGCACTAACCCAATATTCACAGCACCTATGGCAACCAAGACTATGCCAGCACAATTCTGAATCTTGAAATACAACAGATTCTCCACATAGAAGACAGAACTAAAACATTTACTCAAACAGCAGAAGGCCGAATCCATCACAGCAACAAAGAAATTAATATACAATAAAATGCAGGGAGCACCACCATCCCCAAGCCTTCCCTCTGTTAGGCTTCCCACAAACCAACTCCCTTTCACAAAATCACAGACAAGCTCTCCCACTCATGCTAGTTACTACCTTTCTCAGCTCTGAATGCTCTCTGACCAGCTTTCTCTCTGCTCTGATCTAGCTCTGCCTCTTCCTGTTCCACTCCTTCCTATTGGGCAGCTAGGTGGTACAGTGGATAAAGCACCAGCGCAGGAGTCAGGAGAACCTGAGTTCAAATCTCACCTCAGACACTTGACACTCACTAGCTGTGTGACACTGGGCAGGTCATTTAACCCCAATTGCCTCATCCTGGGTCATCTCCAGTCATCCTGATGAATATCTGGTCACTGCATTCAGATGGTTCTGGAGGAGAAGTGAGGCTGCTGACCTGCACAGCCCTCTCTCACTCAAAACAAAGTCAAGGGCATGTCATTATTTCTCTGATGGCATGGTCTTCTTTGGCAACAAAGGATGAACACACACACACCTTCCTATTCCATGTGACTTAACTTATATGACTCAGGTTACCATTTGACTTAAGCAGGTCACATGGGCCTATTAATGGATGAGAAAGATCTTCCCATTATAAAGCAAAATTGCATTAACAATAAGCAAAAATGCATTATCAACTGACCCTTGTATCACTCTGGATACTTTTTTCTCTTCATTTTCTTGTATTTTTATTTATGGCACTGTATTATTCTACTACATTGGTATAATAACTCATTCAGCCATTCTGTAAACATTGTACATTCTGGCTGTTGTTTCAAGTTTGTTTTGTTTTTTCTTACTAAGTAGTTAAAAACATTTTTGCCTACAAACATCTTTTTTTTCTTTACTAATATTCTCAAGGTAAATTCCTACCAATTCCTTTCTAGACTATTCCTTCTTTATTTACCTAGGATTTTTCATACATCAGGAAACTGCAGTAAGAGTAAAAGTCAAACTTTTAGAGTATGCCATTACCAATGGGACCAAGTTCCAAGAACACAGATCTGAAGTAAAATATACACCTCCTTCTAAAACTGAAGCAACATTTCATCATTCTGAGCACAACATAGAAGGTAGGAGGTAGTCTAAACTTCCTTTTTCTAATGGAGTGGAGTATGCCTCTGTGTGTGTGTGTGTGTGTGTGTGTGTGTGTGTGTGCAGTACTGTATGTTTATTTCAAAATGTCTCGTCTGAGGACATATGGATACAATGCTTCCACTTTCTTTGACCTTTGAGATTTGAGTATGTATTATCCCTCTATGAGCCATGATTTTAGGATTGAATTGGTGAAGAAATGGAGAGCTGTTGCCATCGGAATGAATCTAGTTAGCAATTTGGTCCTGTGAGGGAAGGTCAGTTCTGATGCTGGCACAAAGATGTTGGCCTGCCCTTCTCCGAATACTCACAAGACAGAATCTACTTGAGTGTCAGACTTGTTTTCCTGCTGTCTTTCATCATTTTCTCTTTCAACAATTTCACTCTTGTTTCTTTGGTTGGAATGTGAGCCCCTTGTAGGCAGGGAGCATACCATCTGTTTCCCCAACCTTGGCATTTCATTTCCCATTTCTCTACTTTTGCTCAGGTTGCCCACCCAAGCCTGGGATGCCCTCCTTCCTCCTCTCAGGATTCTTCTCCTCATTGAAGGTTCAGCTCAGGTATCACCTCTTATGGGAAGAATTCAGTGATCTGCCTGTTGTTTGCATTCTCCGTCCTCAGATGATCTTATCTGGATACCTATTTTGTCTGCTTGAGAGGATGTAAGCTCCCTGAGAACAGGGATTGTTTAATTGTTATTTTTGTACTTCTCAGGACTTAGAATAGTGCCTGATCATTTTTATTTTTAAAAAATTTATCTAATCAATCAATTAATTTTGTCTGTGTGTATGTATCACATGATTTTTTTGATATATGGAATTCTAAGAAATTCACTCTATTAATGCAAATCAGCACTTATTCTGCAGTTTATAATTATAGAACTGCCTGGGGCACTGTGAAAAGAAATGACTTTCCCAGGGTCACATAGTAGGTGTCAAAGGCAGCACTTGAACTCAGCTCTTTCTGATGCTGAGGCCAGATCTCTATCTACTAGACTGTTCTACTTCTCACCTTGCATAAAGTAGGTACTTCAAAAAATGTTTAAATTGATATATCGAGGCAACTTGGTATAATAGAGAGACTTCCTCAGAGTTAGGAAGACCTGGATTCAAGTCCTGTCTCACAATGGGTGTGGAAACCTGTCTCTAGGGCCATAAGATAAGAGCAACGTGAATTACTGATCTGAATTAATAGGAGATTTTTTTTTCCTATACCAGTGATATCACAGATACACACACACACACACACACACACACACACACACACACATACACACAGATACTCCTCTCTATCTTCCGAAGTGCCTGGCTCAGGAATAAACATGAAATAATAAATGAAATGGAATAAGTCAGCAACTCAAAGCTCAAATTTGATTTTTGTTTTATTCTTATGGTTCATTTATTTCATGTTTTTAAGATGGAAAACATAACTAATGATAAATTTGAAGTCTATGACTGGTATTTCCAATGTTTAGGCTGCCTAGATGTTTAGTGAGGCCATTGTGCCCTATCTATCCCATCACCCTAATGTTAATCTGCTGCCTGTTTGCATTCCTCATTATTCTTCACTTCATCAGTCATGTCTCAATACTACAGACAAAGAGGCAAAGCCGCAACGACTGGAGAAAGTATTTTGTGATACTGGCTGAGGCAAGAATCTCATGGTCCAGGGTCTCCTAGTCAGCCTCCAGGTTAATTCATTCAACAAACATTTATTAAACATCCACTTTGTGCAGATTACTGACCTAGATACTAGATATTGAAGCAAATATCAATACTGCTCTCTGCAGTTTAGGCAAAGTATGCCTAAAACAATTGGTGTCAATTTAATTGGCCATTATTCTAAACTCAAGCATTTCTAGGTCAGAAAGATAAAGAGGTCCAAACTAGCAGAGGCAAGGCCAAGCAGCAAATATTTTTTAATTGCCAGACACTGTGCTACATGCTGGGGCTAAAAAGACAAACAAAAAGACAATCTCTCAAAGAACTTACAATCTAATGGGGTAGAGGGAGGGGTTGAGAAGGTAGCTGACGTAGGGCCATAGTGCTGAAATCTGGAATGACAGAAACACAGCTAGGAAAGAAATGAAGTCTGGCCAGTCTGAACCCATCTACAAAATGGAGGCCCTGGAAAACACTCACCAATAGAAGAGGGAGTATAGCAAATTATTCTAGGATGAGAAGGCTGTAGCCTTGTAAGGAATGGTGGATTTTCCAGGGTAAGATTGTAGATTAGGCATGGTGTTGAACTGCAGAAAATCAGAAATATGGCTTAGGGAAATAAAAATTGGCTAGTTTGGGCCCTTCTCTAAAATGGAGGACCTAGGAGGAACTCCTTAATGGGAAAAGCAGACCAGGGTAGCAGAAGAATGTTTCAGAATAAGAAGGCTTCAGGGGATGATAGCTGTTCTAATGTGAGACTGCAGATAAAGCATGGTATTGAAGTCTGGATAATTAGAAGCACACCCAGTACGAGAAAGCTCCTTCATGCCCTTGTACTAACCCAAGGAATTTTGAAGTAATATTTATAGGAATCTCACACAAGGAAAATGTTAATATGACACAGTTTGAGTGAGAGATATGCTGGAGTCAACTCATACCTTCTCACAAGGGTTAATTGTTCAATTTCAGTGTTTACTCCTGGAAATTAGCTAATGTTACAAATTATAATGATTGTTTTGTTGATTGTCTAGACTTCAGAAAGCAATGGAGAAAATGTGACTAAAACAGATTAAACTTTAAAGTGTAAAGTGTGCCCTGCATTGTCAGAGGGACGGTTGTTAAACACTTAAGCACATCCCTCATTTACATTCTACTTCTTCAAATACCGTTTAATTTCTTTTGAGGGGTGGGAGGAATGAACCTAGAGAATTATTCTTCTAAAACCACTTATTTCCTTTGACCACACCTCTCAAAGATTCTTATCAAGTGGTTCGTAGATGATTTTCAGTACTCAAGGGGATCTCCTTCCTCTGATCAATCCTTTAAGGAAACAGGGAAAGAGGGTCCTACTTTGGGCAGTCATAATGCTAATCCCTTTTAGAGATGGGGGAAGGGAATAGGCTTAACTGGACAAGAGGTTTTCTCATTCTAAATTTGAATTTCCAGGTCCTGTGCTTTCAATCTGAGTATTTTTCCTACTTTTCTAAAAGAAAAGGGAAAAGTCTAGCAAAGCTTTTAGATTGGAGAAATATTTACTTCTTAATATTTTTAGTTGACCTAAAAAAGAAGTTTCCCCACATGGGGAACATAGAAAATTAAGGTGACGTGGTTCTTATTCTCATAAGGATATATACATAAGTAATTATAAAATAATACATCATATTAGAAAATGTTAAAACAAAATGTTTTGTGAGGTCTGAGGGCAAGTTCTCTACCAAAAGGGCATTGGAAAAGACTTAATGAAAGCAGTATCATTTGGGTTGGGCTTTAAAGAATGGGTAAGGAGTCAACATGCAAAGAGGGAGTAAAGGGACATTTTGGACATCAAGGGGAGGGAAAACCAAAGATAATTCCAAGGTCACCAACATGGAAGAGTAGGTGAATGGTGGTTCCATGGATGACAATGATTAAGTGTGAAGGAAGAGGCTATTTAGGGGAAGGAACAAAATGTGAAAATTCTGTACGTTAAGGAAATAATGTTGTGTTCCATGGGAATTTTATAGTTACAATTGCATCCTTCCCTTAAATTTTCCCTATGTATAATTTGCTTGACTTTCAGTGGACCAGATAATACTTTAAAACTTCCTCAGAAGATCTGTGATTGCATTGATGTGGACCCTCTTCCCCATGCTGCAAACTTTGATCCTTCCTTGTTTTAGGAGGTGACTAGAAACAGTCATCACCTGGTGGTCAGCCTTCTGGTGATGAACCACTTAGCTTTAGTGTCCCTTGAAGGACAGAAATGTAATTCATCATTAGGCTGTGTGAGAAGACTTTGTTCTTTTTTCCTTCTCCTTTAAAAAAAGTTTTGTTGATGCTTTATGTTATTTATAGCAGGCTTTTATTAAAACCTTTACACAGACAGTGTAAGGTTCTGAGGATAAAAGGACAGGCAAACAAAGGACTCTGCCCTTAAGAAGCTCACATTCTGACGGGGAATAAAACTGGTATGTTGGAGATATATACAGACATATGCCAGTAAGTGGAAGGTAGACAGAAAGGGAAGCATTAAAAGCTTTGATGACTAGGAAAGACCTGCTGTAGAAAGTGATGACTGAACTGAGTCTTGAAGGAAGCCAGGTAAACTATGAGGCAGAGGTGAGGAGGGAGAGAATTCCAGGCATAATGTCCAATCAAGGTAAAGATAAGGAGTTCAAAAATGGAGTATCTTGTGTGAGGAACAGAATATAGGCCAGTGTAGTTGAATCATAGATCTTGTGAAGGGGAATAAAGTATAGGAAGACTAGAAGGTAGGAAGGAACTCTCTTGCAAAGAACTTTTGGAGTAAAAAAAGGACTTTATACTTGATTCTGGAGGTAATAGGGAACCACTACATTATTGAGTAGGGGGCAACATGGTCAGATATTATATTATATGATGCTAGAAGCAACTGATGGTACAGTGGATAGAATGCTGGGCCTGGAGTCAGGAAGACTTGAGTTCAAATATATTCTCAGATACCTACCAATTGTGTGACCCTGGGCAAGTCACTTAATCTCTGTTTGCCTCAATTTCCTTAACTGTAAAATGCAAAAAATAATATCACCTACCTTGCAGAGTTGCTATGAGAATCAAATGAGATATCTGTAAAAACATTTAGCGCAATGCCTAACACATAGGAGGCAAGAATGTAAATACTTATTCCCTTCCTCTTTCCTTCTGAGATAAGAATGGATTGGAGAGGAGACTTGGGGCAGGGTGGCAAGCTAGGGGACTATTTAAGTAATCCAGGCAAAAGATGATGAGGGTTGTATGAATGGAGAAAGGAGACATATGTGAGAAATGTTGTAAAGGTAGAAAGGACAAGACTGACAACAGATTGGGCCTGGGGGTGGGTGAGGATAAGGAGTTGATGATGACACTGAGGTTGTGGGCCTGAGTGACAGAGAAGGTGGTAGTGCCCTCAACAGTAACAGGGAATTTTGGTGGGAGGAGGGGTTGGAGAAAGTTGAATTCTATTTTGGATATATTGAGTTGGAGATGCCCATGAGACAACCAGTTTGAGAAGGCAGCTGGAGTTCAGGAGAGAAGCTAGATCTTGGAATCATCAGCATAGAAATGGTAATTGAACCATAAGAATAAGTAAGATTACCCAATGAGATAGTAGAAAAGGAAAAAAGAAGTGAGTCCAAGACTTTGGTGAATAGCCAAGTTAGTGTGTGTTTGTCCTTTGTTGACAAAGAAGACCATGCCATCAGAGAAATAATGACTTGACTTGCACTTGACTTTGTTTTAAGTGAGGGAGGGCTATGCAGGTCACCAGGCTCACTTCTCCTCCAGAGTCATCTGAATCCAGTGACCAGATATTCATCAGGATGACTGGAGATGACCCAGGATGAGGCAATTGGGGATAAATGACTTGCCCAGTGTCACACAGCTAGTGAGTGTCAAGTGTCTGAGGTGAGATTTGAACTCAGGTTCTCCGGACTCCTACACTGGTGTTCTATCCACTGTACCACCTAGCTAGCCAGTTAGTAGATGTGACATGGATGACAATCCTTCTAAGCAGAGTGAGGAGTGGTCATATGGATAGAAGGGAGGACCAGTGTCATATAAACTTAAAGAAGAGAGAGTGAGGAGGGAATGTGATCAATAGTGTCATATGCTAGAGAGAGGTAAATGAGAATAAAGATTGAGAAAAAACATTAGATTTATCAATTAAGAGATTATTGGTAACTTTGGAGAAGGAAGTTTCAATTGAATGAAGGGGTTGGAAGCCAGTTTACAGTGGGTTTTACAACAGAATGAAAGATGAGAAAGGGCAAAAACTAATTATAGACAGATTTCTTAAGGAGTTTCCTGCACGGGGACAATAACTGTGGGGATATTTGCATCAAATGACTGTTGTTTCAGATTGGGGGAGGCATGAGTATGCTTTTCTTTTGGCAGTAGGAAAGAGCCAGTATTTAGGGAGAGACTGAAGACAAGAGAGAATGGGAAAGATATTGGGGGCAAATTGCTAGAGAAGACTGGAGGTGATGGGATAAAAGATGTATACATGTAGAGGGGTTGACCATGGCAAGTAGGCATACCTCTTCACCTAAGAAAGGAGTGGAAGGAGGAATTTTCTGATATTTACCACTGTCTCCTCTTGAAGTTTATTACAATGAAAAACCATTTATGAGGAGTGGGAAGGGAAAAGATAAAACATTTATTAAGTACCTACTATGTGCTAAGCACTGTTCTAAGCACTTTAAAATATTATTTCATTTATGAAATAAACCAGAAGAGGGACTGAATCTGGCAGTATATACAAGATCATGCTTCTGTAGTAGTAGCTCATGTCCCTACCAAGGGGAGGGAAGTATTTTATCATCTCTCCTCTAAAACCAGTATTGGTCATTGCCCTCAAATCTTTTCCAGCTTGGGAAAAGTTGTCAGACTGTTCAAGAACAGTCACTTCTACTGAGGATTTTAGTGGAGGTCTTTATGTGTGATCCCTGAAATATATACATAGGTCCATACACTTTATTAAACTGTGTGACCAGTGTCTAGTCACTTCCCCTCACTTTCTCCATCTGAAAGATGAGGATATGGGTATTTGCCTCACCTAAATACAGAGTCATAGTAAAGTTCTTTGTAAACCATATGCCCCTACATGAATGGAAGTAATTAATTGATTTTTGTTTTGACTCAAGTGAGATTTTAGTCTGTGACCTAGTGGAATTAGAAACACAGTGAAGGGTCAACTGATTACTGATTTCTTGAGTTTTCTTTGCTTTTTTTTTTGTTTGTTTTCTGAGCCGTTCGTACCCAAGTCCTAGAACTTGTTATTAAAACGGCATGATTAAAACTGTTCACTAGGAAATTATATTGGATTAGTTCAAGGACACTTGAATTTAAAATCTAGTGGTTCAGGTTCAGTTATTCACCTGTCCTCATTAGGGACTCAGATGCATCAAAAAAATATTAACCATCTTTGGCAAGAATTCACCTTGGGGTCAAAAGAGTAAATACAATAACATTTTAATCATTCTTCCAAGTTCCACAAATAACATTTGATATGCTGGATATGTCTAATGAGGAAAAAATTCATCAGTTAACTAAATACCCCATAAATAAATACTGTGAATAAACACATACATACAAGCATACACTATTCATTTGTTCATCAGTGATAAAAATTTGCTGGCAGATGGACTTTTACTACAGCTGAAATATTTCTTAGAAAGTCAAGGTAAAAAATACAAAGCTAGTTCAGATTTTGCTAAAGAAATAGCATAATATAGCAGAAAGGACTCTGGATTTGGAATCACAAAGCCTTCTTTTTAATCTTACATCTGCTTTTTGATAGACTTTGGGTATGTTGTTGGTTGTTAAGTCGTTTTTCACCTGTTTGACTTTTTGCGACTCTATTTGGGGTTTTCTTGGTAAAGATACTGGAGTGGTTTGCCATTTCTTTTCCAGCTTATTTTACAGGTGAGTAAACTGAGACAAACAGGAAAAAGTGACTTGTCCAAGGTCACACAGCTAGTATCTGAGGCCAGATTCCATTCAGGTCTTCCTGTCTCCAGGTCCATGTTCAATCCACTGCACCACCTAGACTTTGAGTATTCCCAACTTGAAAGGCAGATAGTTATGACGTACAAAAGGAGATTGTAACTGCCTGTGATATTTAAGTACTTTACATTTCTGATAGCCAGTAGGCTATCAAAAAGACCATTTTTCTTTATGTTGGTGATTGTTATTTGTCACGGACTTAGGAGGTCTTATTCCTGGAGATGCAGCATAGACAGAAAATGTGGTGGTCAGAGTGACAAAGCTGATGTAGAGGGGTCAGAAGGGCTGTAAATTCAGCTTGTGTCTGTCCATAGTGGGCTGTGGCAAGTGAAACTAGCTAAGGTGATCTCAAGCTGCATGGAGATGGGCATAGTCTACAGGCACAAGGAGGTGATAGTCCCACTGTACTCTGTCCTCATCAGACCTCATGTGGATTACTGTGTTCAGTTCTGGGCACTGGAGATTAAAGACTATGGAAATTTGGAGTCCAAAGAGGAGGGTTATCACAATGATGAAGGGTCTTGTCTATATCATATGAAGATGAGTTGAAGGAGCTTTAGCCTGAAGAACAGAAAACTCAGGGGAGGGCATGAAGGCTGTTTTCAAATATTTGAAGGGCTGTCATGTGGTGGAGAGGGGAGAACGAGAAAGAATGATGTCGCAAAGAGAGGCATTTAGACATCATCAAGAAAATAATTTCCTAATAATTTGAGCTGTCCAAAGTAGATTGGGTTGCCTGGTGAAGGGATGGGTTCCTCCTTCTTAAAAGTCTTCCAGAAGATTAGATGACTATTTTTTGGATGGGTTATAGTGGGGATTCCTTTAGTGTTGGACTAAATGATTTTTGAAGTCTCTTCCAACTTACAAATTCTGTGATTCTGTAAGACAGAGAAAAACAAGTAGCGATAAGTGAGTGAGTTGGTGTGAGCAGGAGCTGGGCTATTGGCTGTGAAGCCTTGTCAGTTACTATATTTTTGTTTCTGGGTCAGGAAGTGTGGCTCTGGGTTTTGGAGCTTTAGGGAATTGTGACAAGGAGGTGACTGTCCTGCTCCACTGGTGCTCCAAGCCCTAAGATTTTGTGGACCTTAGAAACCCAATGCCCTTCTATTCAGCGGCATCAGTATTTGAGAACCTTTGAGTAGAGAGCCCTAATACATGTTATATCCAAAAGTCATAGTGATAAGCCCCTGGTAGCCCCGTAAGATAAAGGAGTGTGAGCAGACCTGAAGCTTGGAGTGAGATTAGGATCAATAGGATTGGGAATGTGTCTATAATACTTAAATCTCTAAGTGGACTTTGGGCAGGTTTTCATTTTTAAGGCCTTCAGTTTCCTCATCAGTAAAATGTAAGGGTTGGACTAGACCTCTAAGGTTCCTTCAAATTTTATGATCCATCTAACTCTCAGATTCCTAAAACCTTCTTGTTTCCAATCGATGCCATTTTCATCTGGCTCTGGAGATTTCTTCCTAGGGAGTTAATTGATGGCTTGTTCAATTTCTTTTTATGGGATAGGGTTATTTAAGTATTTTGCTTCCTCTTCTGTTAATCTGGGCAATTTATATTTTTGTTAATATTCATCTATTTCACTAAGACTGTCAAATTTATGGGCACACAATTGGGCAAAATAATTCCTAATTACTGTTTTAATTGCCACTTCATTGATGGTGAGTTCATCCTGTTCATTTTTGGTACTGGTAATTTGTTTTTCTTCTTTCTTTTTTTAAAGTCAAATTAACCAAAGGTTTGTCAGTTTTATTGGTTTTTTTTTTCATAAAACTTGCTCTTGGTTTTATCTGTTAGTTCAATAGTTTTCTTAATTTCAATTTTATTAATCTCTTCTTTGGTTTTTGGTATTTCTAATTTGGTATTTAATTGGGGGTTTTCAGTTTGTTCTTTTTCTAGCTTTTGCAGTTGTATGTCCAATTTATTGATCTCCTCTTTCTCTATTTTATTCATGTAAGCATTCAGAAATATGAAACTTTCCCTAAGAACTGCTTTTGCTGCATCCCATAAGTTTTGGTATATTGTATCATTATTGTCATCCTTTTGAATGAGGTAATCGATTGTTTCTATGATTTGTTATTTGACCCACTCATTCTTTAGGACTAGATTATTTAGTTTCCAATTAATTTTTAGCCTATCTTTCCATGGCCCTTTATTACATATAATTTTCATTGCCTCATGATCTGAAAAGGATGCATTGAGTATTCCTGCCTTTGTGCACTGGATTGTGAGATTTTTTTATGCCCTAATACATGTTCAATTTTTGTGTATATACCATATACTGCTGAGAAAAGTATACATTCCTTTCTATCCCCATTCAATTTTCTCCAGAGGTTTATCATACCTACCTTTTCTAAAATTCTATTTACCTCCTTAACTTCTTTTTTATTTATTTTGAGGTCAGACTTATCAAGTTCAGAGAGGAGGAGGTTGAGGTCCCCCACTAGTATAGTTTTGATGTCTATTTACGCCAGTAATTCTCTTAACTTCTTTTAGAATTTGAATGCTAAACCACTTGGTGCACATAGGTTTAGTAATGATATTACTTTGTTGTTTATGGTGCCTTTTAGGAGGATATAGTTTTCTTCCTTATCTCTTTTGATTAGATCTCTTTTTGTTTTTGCTTTATCTGAGATTAGGATTGATACCCCTGCTTTTTTCTTTTTTACTTCAGCTGAAGTGTAATATATTCTTCATTGTCTTTTAAAGATGAAATTCAGATCTCAAAGATTTTGGGGGAAATTAACTATATGTGTAACAGAAAATACATTAGTTTTTTATTTGCTTATCTTGATAGAGCAGAATAATTGAAAAATAACTAATGAGGAAGGATGTTTGTTATACTCTGTTCCATTCAGATGGTTGTTCTAGGACACTGAAGAGAAAACATCCTCACACTTTAAAATGAGGAGGCATAGTGCTAGACCTGGAGTCAGGAAGATCCGAGTTCAAATTCACCCTCAGACATTTACCAACTTCTGTGTGATCCTGGGCATGTGATTTAACCTGTTTGCTTCAGTTTCCTCATCCATAAAATGGGGATAATAATAGCATCTCCCTGGTGGATAGAGTGCCAGGCCTGGAGTCAGGAAGACTCATCTTCCTGAGTTCAAATCTGGACTCAGACACTTAGTAGTTATGTGGTCCTGGACAAGTCACTTAATCCTGTTTCCTTACTTTCCTTATCTGTAAAATGAGCTGGAGAAGGAAATAGCAAACCACTCCAGTGTCTTTGCCAACAAAACCCCAAATGGCATCATGAAAAACTGGACGAGATTGAAACACTTGAGCTACAACAACATCAACAACAAAATACAGCAACCCAGAGTTGCTGTGAAGATAAAAGGAGAAAATATTTATAAAGAGCATAGCACAATTCCTGGCACATAGTAAATGCTATATAAAAATTATTCTTATTCTTATTAGCATGCTTAGCACAATGCCTGGGGCGTAGTAAGTACTATCTAAATGTTAGCTATTACTATTATCTTGATTATATGTAATAAACATTATATATCCATATACACATAAGTATATGTATGTATATGGGTATATAAGTATATTGCACACACATGCTACCATCTTTAATAGAATATAAACTCCTTGAGACTAGACACTTTTATTTTTTGTTTTGGTATTACTGGTGCCTAGCACAGTGTCTTGGAGCAGAGATGTCACAAAGGTCCTGGAGATATTCTGTAGGCAACATTAATCCAGTAAGAACACATGATGAGGCTTTTACTGTCAGGAAGGAAGGCGAGCACTCCCAGTTAGTTTTCTGAGTTTCTTGAACTGACCCTGACTACATTTCTAAGATAGAAAAGGTCTGGGGTCATGAAGATGATGTGAGAACACAGAAATCTTGGTTCATTCTTTGATGTCCTCTTCAATGTACTTTCTGAAACTTCTATTAAAGAAATGTTTACCCTTTGACCCATCAATACCGCTACTAGACCTGTTTCCAAAGATGAGTAAGGAGAAAGGAAAAGAACCTATATATTCTAAAATGTTTATAGCAGCTCTGTTTGTGGTAGCAAAGAACCAGAAGCTGCAGAGATGCCCATCAGTTGGAGAAGGACTGAATAAGTTGTGGTGTCTGATTGTGATGAAAATGCTATGCTATAAGAAAATATGAGCTTGATGATCTTAGAAAAACATGGAAAGACTTTCATGAAATAATGACAGTAAAATGGACAGAACCAAGAGAGCATTATATACAGTAACAGCAATACTGTTTTATTTTTTTATTTTTTTTTTGTTTAAGTTTTACTAACACATTAATATTTGGGTAAAGTTATTTCAATGGGTGTGAAAGGCAGACGGATATACTGTTACAGGCTATAGAAAAACAAAAAGTGTTTTATACAATTAAAATACTAAACAAGCTTCTAGGATCTAGGTGAATGACTAACAAATCCATAACAGAAATTAAATCTGAAAGATTAGATCCATTATTAGTACCTACAATAACACTGGGAATAGAACTTTAATTCTTTCATTCTTTGTGAGTAAATCCCTTAGCTCTTTCCAAAGAACAGACTCTCAAAACATAACGATTAACTTAATTTCAAAGTCTTGGAAAATACTGTCATGAAGAATGAAGGTAGAAGAAAAATATTAAGTTAGATTTTGGGGACATTCATATTATTTTATCTGAACTAATTGCAAGATTTATGTGCATCCTGAATACTGAATTCAAGAAAGGTTTATGATTCTTAAGTTTTGCCAGTGGAAATAGTTAAAAATAAGCACATACAGTATTATTCCTACCAAATTATTTTCCCCATGTTATATTTATAATAAAGCCATAAGGAAAATGTTCATTACACCTGCTTATTACACATTAAGGCACAGAGCAAGGATGTCTATAGGTCTGATGGTTTAGTATCCACTTCATTGTGCTTACATAATTTTAATAAAACAAGCAACACATACTACACCCTCCCTACGTTCATGGCAATGCAGTAATGATATAAAATTCTCCAAGGAGAATCAGAGTGACTGGAAATCACACGAAATACTTACTGGTTCATTTAGTAATAAGTGCATTATACATTATCTTTCCAATGAGCTTCAGTAGGAGAAACTAACAGTAGAAACAGATCTTCTGGTAATCCTGTGAGTTTCTTGAGGTCTGGGAGATGTGTCAGCAGGCCACAGTCATAGCTTACCCCTCATCAAAAACCATGCCTAGAAGAAAAGACATTCTTCAATTCAGGGGAAATGAAACCAAATCTGGATTTGACTTGCTGAAATAAAAAAAAAATAAAAAACCACCCGATAGAGACGACAGTATAAATACGGAGCAAAACCAATAGTCTTGGTGGCAGATAAGAGATGTATTTGGAACTGGGCTGATTTACACAACTCATTTTATTAAATTGTTTTGAATTTAAAAAGTGAAATGCTTCATTATATTTTCGCAGAAATAACTACAAAGATTACAGAGTCCTACACAGTTTAAAGACACAAAGTGGATGCTGAGCGACTAGATGTCACCCCAGGAGCGAAATTTTAGAAAGTTAGTCCTTGGAGTAGAATGGCACCGTGGCTCCGGGAGCAGATACAAAGGAATGATGCTTGGAGAGGCGGTAGCGAGAGTCGCATTGTGAGATGGACTCTTAGACTCCACGGTTCATCTCCACTGCTCATGCCTCTGTCTTCATAAATGGTAATTTCAGTAACACGAAGTCCTCTCTCCTTTGGGTCTGTCAGAAGGAGACCCAGTGGAGCACAAATCTTCTCATTCTGTTCCTGAATATATTTGGTGATTTTCTTCAGAACCGTCTCATAACGTGTTTCTATGCACAAAAAGATGCTGTCAAACAAGCTAAGCAGCCTTCAAGGTAGGATTGGCCCCCGAGCTTTTCTGCTTCTGCACAAAGGTTATTTAGAGTTTCTTCAAACTGCTGCCGGTCAGTCCTGTTCTCCATCTCGGAGGGGAACTTGGTCTGGAACCGGCACGGGGTGCCGCCGCTGTAGTCCCGCTGGACAAAGACCTTGCCGGACACGGGAGCCTGCTGCGGCCTCATGGCGGGGGGTCCGGGGACACGACAACACCGTTCCGCTCAAGCCCCGAGAGGCCGGCCGGGAGCCGGCTCGTGACAGCGGCCCCGGAGCGCCCGCCCGCCCCATGCTACCCAGGCCGGCCACCCCGCGCGCTCCCCCCGCACCCTCCCGGCCCGCACCCCAAACACCCCAGCAGTACTGGTTTAAGAACAACTTTGAGTGACAAGTAATTTTGACTATTATAAATACCCAAATTAATACAAAGAACTTATGAAAGAAGACACTAGCTGCATCTAGAGAAAGAATTGATAAATAGAAGGATGTGTAGACTAATTTTACATATATATCTCACACACACATACTCATGTATAAGGATAGCCATCTCTAGGGGGGAGGAGAGGGAAGAAAAAAAGGAAAAAAAAGGAAGTTACATCATAGCTTTAATATATATTTTAAAGGAAAAAAATATTGATGGAATCACAAAACACCGTATGTAGAAAGGACCTGCTGCAAACCCTTCATTTCACAGATATGGAATTAGAGGTATCAAGAGGAGCAGTGACTTGCCTCAGGTCACACAGCTGGTGAGTAACTGAGCCAGCCTCAGACGCTGTATCTCCTGACTTACCTCAAAGGTCATTCATCTGCGCATGTTAAAAATATTTTAGCCTTTCTTCTTTTGTCCTCCAGATTTCATCCTGAAGCACAAATTGTCCTTTCAGTTGGATGTTTAATTGGTGGAATGACAGTTATATTGCAGTCAATATAAAAATAAAGCAGAGGTTTGGCATAAAGAAGAGATGGCTGGCTTTGGAAGCTTCATTTCTTGACTGACAAATATTAACTATCACCATTGACAACCATAAGATTAAGTCTCTAATTTACAGATGAGTTACTGATCTCTCTCTGCAGAGGAAGTTAGTGTACTGGGAATCTCTTATACTGAAAAAAATTACAGAACTTTTGATCACTGGATCAAAAATAATAATAATTTTAAAAACTCAACTGTTCCAAGTCAGATTTTCTGAGAAGAAAACAATCATCTGGAGTCAGAGTCATTTCAATAGCAGAGATCAAAACTGTGGAGATGAGTTTCTGAGGAATCAGAGCTAAGGGCAGATTCATTTGAATGAATAGCTTCTTTGAGCAACTTGCCAGGAATCCAGAGGTTCTCACCCTTACCCCCAATTTATTGAAAAACACTAGATGGAGAGAAACACCAGACTCTGGTGCTGACATTTTTACTTATGCTCTTTCTCTCTCTTCAATTTTTTTGCTTTGTTATGTCTCAGAGGTAACCACTTTAAGTCATTTCCTTATTTTCATGAAAACTTTGAACAACCCTCTGGCATACACACATGTGCCCACCACATGAAGAGTTATCTCAGCTTTGGGGGTATATGTGTGCCAGAGATAACTTATTCCTCCTCTTTCTTCCTTTCTTATCTAGAAAGATAAGAGTTCATGCATCTTCCACCCTAATACAAGGAAGGAAGTTAATGGCAGAATGTTCAGTCTTAGCGGAGCAAACCTGGGATTACATGAGAAGGGCTGCCCATCAGGAATAGAATCCTAAAATGTCAGACCTGTAAGGAAGTTCAGAGATTCTTTGGGTTAAGGTTTTCATTTTACAGATGGAGAAACTGAGGCACACAGAAGGAAATTCACTTACCAAGGTCACACAACAAATTTGTTCTAGAGCTGGGACTTGAACATGTGACTCCAGACTAGTGTCCTTTTTAGTGTATCTGATTACATTTCCTTGATCACTGCTGTAAACACTGCCTTGTGATCCAACTTGTGTTTCTGCCTGTGCTGTATTATTGAACTTTTAAAGCATGTACATAATATTAGATTGCAAACTCATTGATGAATTTGGAAAATGTCTTATACTTATTGCATTTCTCACAGGTCCCAACATATTTCTTGTGTGTAGCTGGAACTCAGTAGTTATTTCTTTACTTCAGAGTTATTTGGGAACCATCCTTAATACTTGAGGTTGATGTCATGGACAACCAGAGACAAAAACCATAATCACTGGTTTTAGTTCCTTTTCTGAAACATGGGGCTAATCCAATAATGATGAGGGCAATTCTAACGCTAAATGTATTGTTAGTCACTCAGAAGATTCATCTTTGAATATTAAAGATGATGATTACCCAGTCAATGCAATTACTTAAGCTAAGGGGAGATGACAAGAGATATAAATAATATAAAAACTCAAGGATAATAAAAAAAATTCTCTTTGGCTTTGGAGCATAGCGATTCATAAATCAACTGTACAAGTCCAGAATGGGGGAGAGATGGCAAGACAGCAGTTTATGTGCAAAAGACTTAGGAGTTTGAGTTGATTGCAAGTTCAATATGAGTTAATGATGACATGGCATCAAAAGGAATGTAATCTCAGGCTGCCTATTGTTCTGTACTGTCCATCTGGAGTATCGTGTTCCAGTCTGTTTGCCATATTTTAAGAAGCATTTGGAAAAACTGGAGTGTAGCCAGAGGAAAGTGAAGACCATGATGGTGAGGGGATCCTAAAGAAAATCATGGGAGATCAATAATCCTTTGAGGAAAGAGGGAATAATTAACTTAGAAAAAAGACTTTTGAGGAAGAGTGGAGTGGCTAGGATATTTGGAGAGAGCTATGACATGGAAGAGAAATCGTTTATTTATGTTCTTAAACAGCAGAATAAGAAGTGGTGGTTGGACTTGCAAAGAGGGAGAATGGAGTCCATCTAAGGAAGAGTCATTCAACAAGGGAATGTTCTCCTTATCTCTGGGAATCCTCAAGTAAAGGCAAGATGAGGCTTTGGACCATGGAATCATAGGATTTAGAGTGAGGAGGGACCTTAGAAATCATATAGTTCAATATCATCATTTAAATGGTGAGGAACCTGGGGACTCTAGAGGTGAAATGATTTGCTCAAGGGAAGAAATGGATGAACAGGGATTCAAAACCAGCTCCTTTGATTCAAGAATTGATATTTTTAACATCAAGTAAGTTATTGAAATGCTTGATTTCTGAGGCTTCTCTCAATTCTATTTTATACTAATCATTTCTCCCCTAATACTGACCATTTTAATTAAATCAGGCCCATTCTAATCCCTTTTCAGCCCACTCAAACTTTTATAGGGGAAGATGAATATTATGGTGAGTCCTATGAATATCAATCTGAGATGGAGCTAGGTAAAAAAGGAAATTTGTTTGTTTATTGTTGTTGAGTCACGTCTGATTCATTGTGACCTCATTTAGGGTTTTCTTGTCAAAGATACTGGAGTAGTTTGACATTTCCTTCTCCAGCTTATTAAATAGATGAGGAAAGTAAGGCAAACACAGTTAAGTGATTTGCCAAGATCACACAGCTTGTTGTTGTGTTTGTCCTTCATTCTTGAAGAGGACAAAGGCATCAAGATGATGACATGACTTGCAGCTGACTTTGATTTGAGTGAGGGAGGATTATGCAAGATCACGAACCTCACTTTCTTCTCCTGAGCCATCTGGGTCCAGTGGCCTGATATTCATCAGGATGGCTGGAGATGGCCCAGGATGCCATGTGAGACCCTGGCCCTTTCAGGCTAAGGTCTTATCATTTTCATTTTGAGAGAGACACACTTGGTGAGTGTCTGAGGCCTGACTTGAACTCAGGAATATTGGTCTTCCTGATTCCAAGTCCAGTGCTCTATCCACTGTGCCTACCTGCCCAAAAAAAGAGACAAGAAAGCCAAAGATAACTCATAGGGTGAAAAATGTAATTGTGGTTAATTAAGAACATGAAGGGGCAGCTGTTGGAAGGGTGTACTTTTGGAAAGAACTCTGGAATTGGAATCATAAAACCTGAATTCAAATATATTACTCACTCACCTGAGGGATCTTGGACAAATCATTTAACTTCTCTGGGACTAATATCTTTATATATAAGATGAGGAAGTTGAATTAGACGCTCACCAAAGTCTCTTTCATCTGTTGAAGATTATTAACACTTAGTCATCATGTAAAATTTCATGTCTCTCAGAGGCTTTGAAAAGAGGAGGATTTCAATTTCAGTTTCTCTCCATTTAGGAAATAAAAATAAATCTGGGTCCCTGGTGGGGTAGGGGATCAAATTCCATCATGATTGGACCTAACACCTATTCAGGAGCACTAGGTGTGAAGATCCAACAGACCAAATAAACAGGACAGCATTCTTATAGTGTCTATTTAGTATTGTATCCCTGATCTCTGCTGTAGGTTAGCACTATTGTTTAGTGGGCACTTATCAACAAAAAAGAGAAATAATGAATTAATGAAGTGCACAACAACAGCAACAACAAAAAACGCCAAAAAAACAACAAATCAGTAACCTTGAAAAAATATCCTTATATTAAAATTCATTAAATTTCATAAGCTTTTTGGTAGACATAGCTAGATTTAACATTTTAATTTACTTTTTCTCCCTCCCATCTCCCCCCTCCCCAAACACTGCAAAAACAAAGAAAAACAAAACGCATTTAACGCTTATATAGATAAGCATGGTCAATCAAATCAAATTCCAAAAAATTATGTCCAAAGAATTTTTGTCATTTTTTCACATTTAGTCTATCACTTCTCTGTCAGATAACGAGTAGCATGTTTCATCATCAGTCCTGGTCCTCTGGAACCATGGCTGATGGTTTTGTTGACTGGAGTCCTTAAATCTTTCAAAACTTGGTTTTCTTTACAATGTTGTTTATTTATAAATCATTTTCTTGATTCTGCTTATTTCACTCTGCACTAGTACCTATAAGCCTTCCCAAGTTTCTCTGAAACTCCCTTTCATCTTTTCGTACAACACAGTAGTATTCCATTACTTTTACAGAGAAAAATTTATTCAGTCCCCAATGGATAGGCTCCCCCTTAGATTCCAGTTGGTTTTTTTTTATCACAAAAAGCTGCTATAAATACTTTCGCACTGAAAAGAAATGCTAGGGAAGGTGGCCTAGTGCTACCAGATCTCAAATTGTATTATAAAGCAGCAATTATCAAAACCACTTGGTAGAGGCTAAGAAACAGAAGGGTACACAAGTGGAATAGGGTAGGTACTCAAGACACAGTAGACAATGAATACAGCAATCTGCTGTTTGATAAACCCAAGGACCCCAGCTTCTGAGATAAGAATTCACTGTTCGACAAAAATTACTGGGAAAACTAGATAAAAGTGTGACGGAAACTAGGGATAGACCAATGCCTGACACCGTACACAAGAATAAAATCCAAATGGGTATATGATCTAGGTATAAAGATTGATACTATGGACAAATTGGTGGAGCAAGGAATAGTGTATTTATCAGATTTATAGAGGAGGGAAGAATTTTTGACTAAAGAAGAGATAGAAAGCATCATGAAGTACAAGACAGATAATTTTGATTACATTAAACTGAAAAGTTTTTGCAGAACCAAACTCAGTGCAACCAAAATTCGGAGGGATGTAGAAAACTGGGAAAAAAATTTTACAGCTAATGTCTGCAATAAAGGCCTCATTTCTAGAACATATGGAGAACTGAGTCAAATGTACAAAAATACAAGTCATTCCCAATTAATAAATGGTCAAAGGATATGAACAGGCAATTTTCAGAGCAAGAAATTAAAGATGTCTATAGTCATATGAAAAAAAATGCTCTAAATCACTTTTGATTAGAGAAATGCAAATCAAAACAACTCTGAGGTACCACATCACACCTTTCAGATTGGCAAACATGACAGAACAGGAAGATGATAAATGTTGGTGAGGATGTGGGAGAGTTGGAACACTAATACACTGTTGGTGGAGCTGTGAGCTGGTCTAATCATTCTGGAAAGCAATTTGGAACTATGCCCAAAGGGCTACAAAAATGTGCATAACCTTTGACCCAGCAATAGCACTTCTGGCACTGTATCCCCAAGAGATCATAAAAATGGGAAAGGGTCCCACATGTACAAAAATATTTATAACAGCACTCTTTGTGGTGGCTAAAAACTGGAAATCAAGGAGATGACCATCAATTGGGGAATGGCTGAAAAAATTATGGTATATGAATGTAATGGAATACAATTGTGCTATAAGAAATGATGAACAGGAAGATTTCAGAGAGGTCTGGCAAGATTTATATGATTTGATGCTGAGTGAAAGGAGCAGAACCAGGAGAACATTGTGCACAGCAATGACCACAGTGTGTGAGAGTTTTTTCTTGTAGACTTGAAACTTTATTGCAATGCAAGGACTTAAAAAAAATTCCGAATGGTCTTCTGAGGCAAAATGCCTTCCACATCCAGAGAAAGAACTATGGAATTCATTTGCAGAATGTAGCAGATCATTTGTGTGTGTGTATGTGTGTGTGTGTGTACTGCGTTTTAGTTTGTTAGATGATTTCTCCCACTCATTTTAATTCTTCAACACAGCATGACTATAGTGAAAATGTATTTAATAGGAATGTATATGTAGAACCTATACAAAATTGTATGCTGTCTCAAGGAGGAGGGGGAGTTAGTGGGGAGGGAAGGGAAAATTATAATCTAAGTTATATGGTAGTTATTGTAGAACACTGAAAATAAATAAAATTAACTAATTAAAAATAAATAAATAAATAGTTTTGCACATATGGATCCTTTTTTCTATCTTTGGATTATAGGCTTATTATTGGGTCAAAGAATGGATCAACCAGGTATGCATAGTTTAGTAATTTGAGGGGCATGGTTCCAGATTGCTTTCCAGAATGGTTGCACTGATGCATAGCACCACCAACAGTGCATTAATATGCTTGTTTTCCCACAGTCCATCCAGGATTTATTATTTTCCATTTTTGTTAACTTTGACAATCTGATGAGTAGTAGATATACTCTCAGAGTTGTTTTAATTTCCATTTTTCTATTTAGTGATTTTAAGCACTTTTCCTTATGGCTTAGATTTCTTCCTTAGAAAACTGTCTATTAATATCCTTTAACCATTTATTGATTAGAGAATGGCTCTTATTCTTGTGAAATTGAATTAGTTCCTCAGAAATCTTTTTAGCAGAACTATTCAAAAAGTTTTTTTCCCTTTGTTATCTATTTCCCTTTTAATTTTAATTGCATTGCATTTGTGCAAAAACTTTTGAATTTAATTCAAATAATCAATAACAACAATTATTTAATTATTAATTAATTAATTATTATTATTATTTAATTAATAATGATTAAAATTGTCTATATTATGTACTGTAATTTTTCCTATCCTGTGTTTGGTCATGAATTCATCAACTACTCATGCCTCCGAAATGTAATTTCTTCTTCTCTAATTAGTTTATGATATTACTATTATATTCAAGTCATGCCTCCATTTATAGTGTTCTTGGTATATCATGTTCAGTGTTGGCAGTGGTGTGCTGCCAATCAGCTTTTCAAAAAAAAGTACCTATGACACACTCTTAAATTTAATTTTCATTATTAACATTTTCTTTTTTTTTTAAGTCTAAACAATCAACAAAACAATAAATCAAATCTTGATTATGTCACACTCGCTAATTTCTGAGGCATAAATACTTAACAGCGAAAAAAATTTAAGAATCAGCTCTTGTGAACTGGTTCCAGCACACCAGTAGATGCTGGTCTATACTTTATTTCTGCCAAATTGCTTTCCTGTTTTTCTAGTAGTTTTTGCTGAATAGGGAATTCTTACCCCAATTAACTAGAGTCTGGCTTTACCAAATACTAGGTTACTCTGTTCATTTGCTTCTGTTCATTGACAAAGCTCTCTCTCTCTTAACCAGTGCTGAACTGTTTTGATAACACTTCGTTGAGATCTGGTGCTACTGAGTGCCCTTCTTACACCACTCCCCCGCCTAATTTTCTCTGAAATTCTTGACCTTTTGTTTCTCCAGATGAATTTTGTTACTATTTTCTCTAGCTCTATAAAGTAATACATTAGTTGTTTGATACTGCATTTGATAAAAAAAAATTAAATTAGGTGGTATTTTAATTTCAATTACATTGGCTCAGTCTACTCATGGCCAGTTAATACTTCTCCAGTTATTTAGGTCTATCTTTTGACTGCTTTGTAGTCTCCTGTGTGTATCTTTAGAGTAGATTCTCAAGTATTTTAAATATCCTGTAGGTATTTTAAATAGAATTCATTTTTTCTATTTCTTCTTGCTACTTATTTTTGGTAACATACAAAAATGTTGAAAATATAAGTGAATTTATTTTATATCCTGCAGTTTTGTTGAACTTATTAGTGGTTTCAACAAATTTTAGTTTCATTTCTAAATTCCTAGGTAAGGCAATATCTGTAAAAGTGATCATTTCTTTTGTCTTTGCTTATTCCTTCAAATTCTTTTTTAAAAAATCTTATTGTTATAGGTACCCTTTCTAGTATCATATGATCATATCATCCTTGCTCCACCCCCTGACCTTATGGAAAAGGTTTTTGGTTCTTATATAGATATTATTTATTGTAATTAGAAAAGGTTGCTTTATTTCTATGATTTCTAGTGTTTAGTTTAAATAGGAATGTGTGTTGTATCTTGTCAAAACCTTTTTTTCTGCATTTGGATATGATGACTTTTATTGTTTTTGTTAGTAATATATTCTACTTTCTTAATATTGAACCAACCCAGCATTCTTTGTATAAATCTAACCTGGTCTTCTCCCTGCTACTATTTTATCTGTAATTTTTGTGTCTGTTTCTTAGGGATATTGATCTTTACTTTTCTTTCTCTTCTGACTGTTACAAGTTTAGGTATCATATTTTTGCAAATTTTTTGTAATACTGGATTTGTTATTTGAATGTTTAATAGAATTTGCCTGTGGGTAGTCCAATTTCTTTTTCTGATACTATATTAAGTAAATTCTCTATTTCTTGATCTGTTAATCTGAGCACTTTATATTTTTGTAAATTTCCATATATTTCAATAGATTGCTGATTTTATTAGCATATAATCAGGTAAAACAATTTCTAGTAATTTCCTTTATATTTTCTTTTCTGATATGAATTCTTTTTAGTTTTTGATTCTGGTAATTTAGTTTTCTTGTTTTCAACAAAAATTAGCTAATTGTTTATTTTAATAATTAAATTAATTAAATAATTTTTGCTTTCAATTTTGTTAATCTCTTGGATTTTTCAGAATTTTCATTTTGATGCTTAACTAAGTTTTAGAATTTATTGGTTTTCTAGTTTTTTTAAATTGTGTATCCAATTCAAGATCTATTCTTTCTCTCTTTTGTTGATGAAAGTATACAGAGATGTAAATTTTACCCTAAGGACTACTATGGGTGCATTCCCCAATTTTGGTGTCCTGTCTCATTGCTGTCATTATTTTTAATTAGCCAGTCAGCCAAAAAGCAACTAAGTGTTTACTATGCTATGGGCACTAAGCTAAGTGCTGGGGACACAAAGAAAACATAAGATAGTCCCTACTCTCAAGGACCTCGTGGTGTAATGGAGGAGACAATATACAAACAAGTATTTAATAAAGAATATACATATATACATATATATGTGTGTGTGTATTATAAAAATTGAATTGGATATGTATATATATGTATATTTACATATATGTGTCTATACATGATGCATATTTGTGTATGTGCATGTATTTGTAGATATAGAGAAAAACTAGCTCATTTTTACAGATTACAAAACCAAAGCATACAGGGTAAAGTGACTTGCCCAGTCTGAATTCAAACCTGACCTCTGATTCTCCTGGCTCCAGGGCAGGCACTCCATCCACTGCACCTATCTCTTTTAAATAACATAATGTTAGATTCCGGTTTCTAATCTATTCTGCTATCTGCTTCTGTTTTATGTCTGAGCTTGTCCCATTCATGTTCATAGTTACGGTTATTAGCTGTGTTTTCCTCTATTCTAATTGTCTCTTTTTATTTTTTCTCTTCTCAAAAGTCCACTGTCTCCCTTAATCTTCCCACCCTTTTTTTTCATTCCTCCTTTTACCTTATCTCCTTCCCCTCTGATTTTCCTGTTGGGTAAGAGATTTCTATGCCCAACAAAAGATTCTTTCTCCCTTTGAACCAATTCCAATGAGGGTGAGCTTTGAGCAGTGCCAATCTGCCCCCATTTTCCTACCATTGTAAAAACTCTTCCTTACATGTTTCTTTTATGTGAGATAATTTTCTCCATTCTACCTCTTCCTTTCCCCTTCTCCCAATGCATCCTTGTTTTTCACCTTTTGATTTCTGAGGGGATCATCTGAACATAATTACCTTATATTCATGCCCTTTGTCTATATAAACTGCTTCCAACTGCCCTGATAATGATAAAAAGTTCTTAGGAATTACATATATTACCTTCCCATATAGGAATGTAAATAGTTTAACTTTACTGAGTCCCTTATTATTTCTCTTTCAGGTTTATCTTTTTTATGCTTCTCTCGAGTCTTATGTTTGAATGTCAGTTTTTCTTTTTGGCTTCAGTCTTTTCATCAAAAATGCCTGAAAATCATCTATTTCATTAAATATCCATTCCCCCCCACCAAAGGATTATACCCAGTTTGCTAAGTTGGTTATTCTTGGTTGTAATCTTAGCTCCTTTGCCTTCCAGAATATTCTATTCTAAGCCCTCTGCTTCTTTTACGTGGAAGCTGCTAAATCTTTGTGATCCTGACTGTGGCTCTATGATATTTGGATTATTTCTTTCAATTACAATCTGGATACTCTGGAATTTGGCTATAATGTTCCTGGGAGTTTTCCTTTTGGGATCTATTTCAGTAGGTGATTATTGCTTTCTTTTAATTTCTATTTTATCTTCTGGTTCTAGAATACCAAGGCAGTTTTCCTTGATAATTTCTTGAAATGTGATATCTAGGCTCTTTTTTTGATTATGGCTTTCAGGTAGTCTAATAATTCTTAAATAATCTCTCCTCAATCTATTTTCCAAGTCAGTTTTGTTTTCTGATGAGATATTTCACATTTTCTTCTACTTTTTTTCATTATTTTGACTTTGTTTTATTGTTTCTTGATGTCTTGTGGAGTCATTAGCTTCCACTTGCCCAATTCTAATTTTCAAGGAATTATTTTCTTCAGTGATATTTTGTACCTCATTTTCCATTTAGCAAATTCTGCTTTCTAAGGAGTTCTTTTCTTCAGTGAATTTTTGTACCTCCTTTTCTATTCAATTTATTCTACTTTTTAATGGTACTTGCTTTCCTGCAGCCACAAGTGCTAGCATGCCACTCTGCTTTGAAACTGGGATCAGGACCCCTGCTTCATTATGACAGACCACAAGCATTCCTCTCTGCCCTAGAACTGTGACCCTGAACTGCTTATAGGTAAGAGTTGCCAATCAATGCCAGCTGCACCCAGTACTAGAAAAGGGTCACCTATAATCTCTCTCTTACCAGTTGTCCATTCCATTCCCTCCCCATTCTTTGTTATGAAACTGAATAACTTATCTAGATTCTACCTGAATACCAAAATTGCTCAGTAAAGAATTGCATCAGCTACTTAAATGGATATGAAGCAAAGGATGAAGAACCTGAAAAGACCTCCAGTGGAAACACAAGTTGCAATCCTACTCATAAATGATTTCAGATTTAGGTTTCATCCTCCCTGGGATATTTTTTACAGTGTGAACTCTTGTTTCTGATTCTATTGCAATACTGCGTGAGCTGGGCATGTGCCAGCCTAGAAATAAAAGAGAGGAGGAACGTCCTTCAGAGCTTTATTTTTAATTTCTTATTAATGAAACTCATGACATGCCGTATATAGCTCCAGCATTAAACACCATTTGCTCTGGGGAACTGATCCACTCTGAAAAGAGCTGCTTGTGTTTGTTAGTGTATACAACCCAACAGGAGGGGATTTCAAGGGCCCTGGAAGGTCTTCCTGACTAAAACATACCAACCCCACCTGTTGCCTGCTGTCTAAAATAACTTTGACAGTGAACTAAGCCTTTCATTCCATAAGGAAGGACTCATGATTAAAATGGCATATCCATCTGAATGAAGAAAGAGTTTTTGAAGTGATTACACTTAAGTATTAAAGTATTGGAGTCTTTCAGAGAATCACAGGCATTAGAGTTGGGAGAGGACAAAATTTTCTCCATTCACCATTTGGCAAAGAAAAGTTATAATATTGTGAATATGATAGAATATTTTGCTTTACTGGACTTTTTTGTTGCAAGGAAAGACTTTCATTTATTTGTTTATCTTGTAAAGGAGAGTTAGAAGAGAGATAGGGATAAAAAAAGAAAAGAATGTCAATGAAATATTTAAAAATACTGTACAGAGAACAGGGCAGATGAAAGTCAAGACAAGCAGGGCAATGTTGGCACTACTATATCAAGTTTAACCTATATGTCAATAGAGATTCAGTTGAGTATACATTCCTCCCTTTTACCTCCAGGATTCATGTTTAAGGTTCTTTACAACTTCCTACCTTTCCAGTCTTCTTATACTATATGACTCTGTGATTTAGTGATGCTGGCCTTCTTTCTGTTACTTTCATGTGACAATCTATCTTCTGTCTCTTTGCCTTTGCTTTGCTGTCGTCCATGCTCATAGTACTCTTACTCGTCACTACTACCTCTCAGAATTCCTACCTTTCTTCAAGACTTAGCTCAAATGTTTTTCTTCCTCTCTTAACTTCTCTACCACTCTTGAGGACAACACCATCTTCTCAGTTTCTCAGGCTCACAACATAAGAGTCATCCTTGACTCCTAATTACCTCTCAGCACCCACACCACCCTCAAACCTAAATCCAAACTGTTACCAAGGTCTATTAAACCTTTGCACTATCTCTTAAACTGTTTCCTTCTCTCTTGTAATACTTGCATCCACCTTGACACAGGCCCTCATCAAATCATACCTGGATTATTGCAATAGTCTGTTGGTGGGTCAGCCTGCTTTAAGTCTCTCCCCACTCCAATCCATTCTCCATTCAGCCACTAAAATGATTTTCCTAAAGTGCAAGTCTAACCATGTCACCGCCTTATACCCTATGCAGTAAACTCCAGTGTCTCCTAATCACCTCCAGGATCAATACAAAATCCCCTGGCATTCAAAGCTCTTCATAACCTACCACCTTCCTACCTTTCCAATCTTCTTACACCTTGTTCCCCACCGTGCAATCTTCAATCTAGTGACACTGATCATGAAGAAGATATTCCCTCTCTCAGTTCCAGGCATTTTCTCTTCTGTCTCCTAGTCTTGGGATGCTGGCCTCCTCGTCTCTGCCTGCTATCCTCTGGCTTCCTTTACACGTCCTAGCTAACATCCTACCTTCTACAGGAAGTCCCTCCCAACCCCTCTTAATCCTAGTGCCTTTCTTTTGCTAATTATTTCTTGTGTTTCCTTACATAGCTTGTTTTTACAGGTGTGTTTGCTTTTGTCTCCTGCATTAGATTATGAGCCCTTTGAGGATGGGGACTATCTTTTGCTCTTTCTGTATCCTCAGCGCCTAGCACTGTACCTAGCAAGTAGTAGGTGTTTAATACATGTTTATTGATTGATTGACTCAAATTTGACCATCTGCAGGCAGCCTTTTCAGTTGCCCAGCCACTTGAAGCTTCCCCTTTAAAGGTATCTTCTTTTTACTTTGTATGCATCCTGTATGTACTTGTTTATCTGCATGTCCCCCCACCCCCACCATTAGAGTGTAAACCTATTGAGGGCAAGGATATTTTTGCCTTTTTTGATATCACCAGTGCTTAGTACACTCAGCACAGTGTTTAAATACTGTTACATTCTGTTTAAATGCTTGTCAATTGATTGAATAGACAGGATGAACTTTCTTGAGTGATTATGAATCTCATTTAATAAATTCTGAAATATTCTGGGCTTGATATAATCAGGACAATATCATCTGCAGCATTTGGAGGATCTCATTATTGTAATTTATACTGTAGGATCATAGCTTTAGAGCTGGAAAGGACTTTAGTATTCATCCATTCAAATGCATTGAATTCTGGAGATGAGAAAATATAGGCCCAGGAAGGTTTAGTGACTTGGACAAAGACACACAAAGAATGAATGAGTGGCTAAGCTGGGATTCAAACCTAGGTCCCCTGACTGCAATTCTAACACATTTTCCACCATGCCATACTTCCTCCCTCACTAAGACACAGAAGGGAATGATTACATCTGTATTCCTCTACAATGACTCTTTTTCAAGAGGTGCTCTCTGTGTTCTTTGTTTCTGTTTTTGACCAGAAACCCTGAAGATCTTCCCCTCCCAAACTGATTTTTTTTGACTAGGTAAAGAGGCCACTCTCTGCCTCATGTCTTACGTAGCTTTAATCACTGAATGAGCTTTGCCTCAATCAAAATGAGACTTGATAAAGACCTTAGCTTCAAAAGACCTCTTGCTTCATCCAGGGCCATCTCCAGTTGTCCTGATACATATCTGGACACTGGACCCAGATGGCTCAGGAGGAGAAAGCAAGGCTGGTGACTTTGCACAGCCTTTTCTCACTTAAATCCAATTCACTTGCATGTCATGCCATCACCTCCCTGATGTCATGGTCCTCTTTGAGAACATACAACAACCACGTTGTTTTTTTTTTTGTTTGCTTTGCATAATTTTCAGGGCTTTTTGTGTAAAATTGGTTTTGTATGAAAGTTATTTTTTGCTGCTACTTATGACTTTGCTAGTAATACCTCTTTCTTGATTCTTATTCATATATTCGAACTTGTTTATCTGTTAGTGGAAGTTTCAGGCACAAAACAATTAAAATAGCAATTTAATCTTTCTAGATTAAATTAAATAACTTGATCAAACTCACACAACTAATAATAAGCAATAGAGGAACTAGCATGTAAGTTTCATGCTACCTGGTACAATGCTCTTTATACAATATTGTGTCTCCTTCCTAAAGGATTAATGCATGTCTGCAAGAGGCAAGACAAGAACTCCAAAAATGCAGAAGGAAAGGGTCAAAGGAGAAGCGGTGACCTGAAGGCCAGATTTCCTAGTTTCACAATCTTGTGGAAGAAGAGCCCTGGGCATTGTATCCAAAGTAGGTAGTATCCATGTGGAAATAATATGGGACATTTTAGTAAACACTGGAGGCAAACAAAACATTTCAATTATGATTAATGTCTGCTGGGTGTAAAATAGAGTCCCTGAAATGTGACTTGTGTGATGAATGAGTTCCTCTTGGGAATGGATATTATTCTCTGCCTTTGCTAAGTTCTGTGGAGGCTGGAGCTAGAATTGGTAGTTGAAGATGTGTGAGGTAACCGAAGGAGCCCTGGACTTGAGTCCAGTACTAAGAACTATTGCTGTCCTCAAGTAGCACAGATTGCTTCAGAGTAGTGTGTTTCCCTCTAGCTGGAGGCCTTCAAGCAAAGATTCGATGACCACTTGTTGAATTTATGGTAGACTAGAGCCTTATTTGGGTAAAAGTTGGGCTAATTAGCTTTAGATATTCTTACTGACTCTGAGATTGTGACTCATGATACCTAGGTCCACATCCGGGCTACAGTAGTTACTAGCTTGGTGTTGTACAAGGTACTTCACCTCTGGCTTCAGTTTCCTCCATCAAATTTTTCTTCACAAGGTAGCTGTGGAGGAGATAATTTGCAAACCTTAAACATAATAATTGCTTAATTCATGATTGTAGAATTGAATTACTGGTTTGATTTTCTAAGAGCACCATCATCTTATGCACAGTGTCTAGGCCCATTAAAAGGACCCTATTTCCTATTAAGGGTTGGGGGAGGGGGGAATAGAGAAGGCCTCCCTTGGTTGTATGTTTAAAAACAATAGCTTGTCCTCCTTCTGATCCTTGTTCTCAATTCCAATGTTGAAAAGTTAAGCCACAAAGAAAGTAGCTGCTTCTGGCTTCTTTCCCGGGAAGTGGAGCTGTTACCTCCTATCTGGCCAAACAGCTGAGCAACCAAACTATGCTGAGCCTGGATTTCCTTCTGACCGACTCTGATCTGGGTCGAGGCCCCAAGTCTGGGTCACTGAGCTGTAGCCCTGAAACATATTAGCCTCAGAACCCTTTCATTCAGCTTCTAAGGTTATTTGGCTCAAGGGACTATCCTGGTTCGTTCTTGGCAGTTCTTTTCCCATACAAAAGTTGCTGCCTTTGTGGCCACATAGGGGGGATGTCTCCCCAACACCAGAGCCTCTCCTTTATTTAACTCCTGCTGAAGAATAATAACAGGGACACCAGACTGGACTACAAGTTCAACCACATATTTTTTAGAGAATAAAAATAAATGAAGATAAGGAGACCACCAAGGATCGGGAGGCCCCAGGAGTAACCTCTTGGGGTATAATTCATCTCTTCCAGGAAAACAGGCCTGTATGTTGCTCACTAGATTAACTGCAGCTCTGATGACTGTAGCCACACAGAGCTGGAATGCTTTTGACCTGAGCCTCTTCTCCGACTCTCATTTTTTTTTCCACGGGAAATGCCAGCTAAAGTGATTTGGCCTGTCATCACTCTTGTTGGCTGGCACGAGGAGGAGACTGTCCAGCAAAATCAACTTACTCACCTCAAATGTAAATAGTTTTCGTCAACCCTTCTTAAGACTCCTTGGTGTGATAGCCTCAACATTCCAGTTGAGCAAGGGTAGCTCTTAAGCTTAGCTGGCAGGTTTGCGGTAATGATCAAAGGAGATAAGGCATGTACAATACTTTGAAAAACTTAGAACATCATGTAATTATCAGCCATTAGCATTATTATTATGCACTCAATAATAATTGTTGATTTTTATGAAAATTCTAAAGCTAATAGGGTTATTGTATATAAGAACTGACACTGATGTAGTGCTTTGAAGTAGGGGCATTTATTCTTATTTTACAGATGAAGAAATTGATTTGCCCAACCAGAGTTAAAAAGTAAGTGTGTGAGGTGGGATTTGAACTCAATTCTTCCTAACCCTGAGTTCAACCACTCTTTCTAAAACCCCATGCTTCCTTAATAGAGTAACATAGCTCATACATCCAATCTCTTCCTAGATCTTCATCAATCAGGCTGCTTAGGTGAGTAGGAGGTTTCTTTTTCATTCCTCTACGTGTGTCCCTTTTGAAACTATCAAGTCAATAAGCCAAAAAGCATTTATTATGAACCTACTATATGCCAGACACGGTGCCAAGATCTCAGGATACGCATAACAGCAAAACAGTTTCTTTCCTCAAGGAGTTTACAATCTAATGAGGGAAGGGAGAGGGAGACAACATGCAAACAAGAATGTGCATGTACATTGACATGTACAAGCAAGATCTATACAGGCTAAACTGGAGATCGTCTCAGAGGGAAGGCACTGACATTAACAGGGCTGGGAAAGGCTTCTTGAACAAGGTCAGATTTTAGCTGAGATTGTAGCATATGTGAAGGTGAGTAATGTCGAAGAAGACAGGAAAGGCAGGAAGGGGCTAGGTTAGGAAGGGCTTTAAAACCAAACAGTATTTTATATTTAATCCGGAAAGTAATAAGGGGCCACTGTGGTTTAGCTAGGTGGCACAGAGAATAAGAGTGCTGGGTCTGGAGTTAGGAAGACATCTTCCCGAGGTCAAATCCATCCTCAGGCTAACTTACTCCACAAATAGTTTATAGTTATGCTGAGCTTCACAGCTTGTCAGAGAAAAGCAAAATGCTGCATTTTTGTAAAACTTGAGAAAAGTAATATTTCAAAATATACAGTCATCAGAAGTACAGTTTTCCAAGATCAGAGGCAGAGGGAAATGAGGAGGACATTCAAGTGTAGCAGGGGTGGGGTGGGCAGGGAAATCCAAATACTATGAGCAAAGACTCAGTGGTGAGGTACAAACTTCTGATGTAAGATCAAACTCAGACAGAACATCTGACTTCTTGAGCAGTTTCATCAGTCACCTGTGAGCCCTCCTGAGTAGTCAATTACAAGTTAGGATCATGATTGAACCTTTCTCATGATAAACAAAATTCCATTGCTGATAACTTGAAATCTACCACTGTGCCAATACATCTCTTTTCAAGGAATTCCAAGATTAGGAAACTGTATA